>NC_060208.1:31757500-34235000 GCF_021130785.1 Homalodisca vitripennis
TTAGATTAAATTACATGAAAAACGTAAAACCTATATGAGGCCTTTCTATATCAAGGATATCTTCTTCAGACACATCATATCAGACGCTTGACATCGAAAGGCCTCACAAAACAATAAAAAGTATTTAAATATTGGTTTTATGTTTTTCATGTAATTTAACAGTGACCGATAAGCTCCATCTACAGCAATTTAGATTAAATAAAAAAATCTATTATTATATTCTTTAAAATACAACCCATATTATAGAAATATTACTAATTTGCTGGTTCTTCCTGTTCAAGCATTAACAAATAATATTAAAAATTTCGGTTTAAAGGCTGTGCATTTTTTACCCGGCGTGGTAATTATTTTTCCGTCAGGTTGGATTCAGGTTGACGTACTTTATTACAAAAGTATCATCATTTTCTCATTATAAAGTAAAATTTGAAATAATCTGAAACCAAACTTTAAACCGATATTTATGTCAAGATCTTATACATTCAGTGATACTTGAAAATATTTCGAAATAAGCAGTTCTGTTTCTGTTTAAAAATTGTAGTCTAGTATTTCAAATTGTGCTCCCCTTAATGTTGAAAAGAATGTTTGGCTGAGCTTTAGCAAAACCTTCACTAAAGGCACTGGATAGTATTTATTTTCTGTATGTCAGACAACCTGTCTGTTCACGCGATATTTTTAAAACCTATCTGCTTATAAGTCTATAAATGAAAATATTATCGTTCCAAATATAAGATATTTGTCAATGAAGTAGCGTAGGATTGGATCACCAGGTTTTGCTCTGTATTCTTTCTGTCTTATGATATGCTTCCTTACCTAGTGCATTATGATAAAAATCAGCATGATCACAAACGTTGGAATCATACAAGGTTGGAGAACGGCACGCCAACTGGCGCCTAACATGCTTTGTTCAAGTCGCATGCATAATTCAAAATCTACAGCTTGTTTCATTCACCACATTCCGTGAACTGACCGATAGTCAGAATAGAACATTTACAACTCTCCAGGCACACAGAATAGAAAATATACCTTCGTAAGTGGGTGGTCTGACATATACCATGGATAGACATGTATTTTCATCAAAATAGTTCTTGTTTTATTTTTCGAAATGAAACTTCCAAATTAAAAGTCTGCAGATTAAATGTTTCTTGATACATCTTACCACAAGTAAAGTTCAAATTATTTTAATTAATTTATGTACCATATCATTATTCAAACAATAACAGTTCCGGAAAGGTAAGGAGGTTATTACAACTCAAGAGTGTACTGAATCAAATCTTGCCATTTAAATTTATCATTGTCTCCCATGTACTGTGTTTGTTGAAAATAATGTTTTTATTTCTCGTTTCCATCATGGTTATTCATAGTTACCGATGTAAAAATGATTACTAACTCTTAACCAAATCCCACATTCACCATCATTGATATTATTGTTCGGAATTATTCTTGTAACATACTGGGTAAAGTTAAGAGTGTAAAGGATCAGCTATATTCTATAGATGAGCATGTCCACGATCAAACACTATGCAAGGTTTACCTACTTAGACGAGACGTTGTGTTACAATTTTTAAACGAGTAGCTTAATTTCTTATTCAATTATCCAGCGGAAAAACGACGTATATGCATATAAACAGGTGGACAGAATAGATATTGTACAAGAGACCTTCGTGGTAAAATAAATAAAACATAAAACATTTTGAATGTATAGCTAGATTTATTCTAGAGATACTATCCTTATATACAAAGCTTTTTGATATTCAGCCAAATCCCACAGAGAGACATGCAAAGTAAAAGAAATCTATCCAGTCCTATATAAAAATGATACAACCGAGTACCGAACACACAATTATTTTGTCCTCAATTACACGCCTATTCAAAACGTATGAGCCAAATTTGTTTATTTATCCTTACCATTTTTTTATATAATAATTTGTTAGTAAAAATAAAAATGGCAGCTAGTGGCTAAACAAAAGTGGAAATTGGAAAAAAGTCATCCTTCACTTTTAGCTTGGAACCACACACAAAATTTGAAAAATACATAGCCAGCTCAAAGTAAATAAATATAAATATATATAATTGTATCAGATTGCAAGAACATTCGGTTGTAATGAACAAAATTAAAATATTTTTACCATATACTCAGATATAAAACAGAAATGAATAAGTTCTTGACAAACAATGTTAGGACTAATAGGTACCCGTCTTTTACTTAACCTGGAGATCTATAAAATGTATACAGTGGAAATACACTAAAAATACTGCAGGGATAAGTCGATAAAGTTTTACTTCCATTTTAATGAGATGTGTCCCGCCCAATTTATACAGCCAGACACGTACCTTTTGTTATATATGAGAAGGAATTCAGAGGAGGTAAATTTCTAAGGCTCATTTTAGTAAACTCCTAGGCAAATTAAAATTCTTGTTAACTGATGGTGCAAATATATGATATGTTTATTTATTACTTATCTTATATCTCATTGGTATTTAAAACAATGTATATTAGAGAAAATTGTATGTACACGGCTACGCTACACCAAAGGTAGGTCACACTAACACATATATAAGCGTAATCTTAACACATTTAAATTTATTTCAGTTTCACACATTTTAATATCTCTTCTCAAAATGCCAAAGAAAAATAGTTCCCACTAGAATTTTAAGGTTTTGTGTGATCAAACTTTTATCGATTTCCTAAAAACTATTTTTTACATTAGGATAATCTTTATAATTTAATAAATTCAATTTGATATCCATAAGTGCATTAAAACAATACTATAATAATTCGCACATTATTTTCTCAATAAAACACATTTGACTTAGGGCAGAAAATTACCAACTATTAACACAGACTACTTTAGGATAATATAGTGCAAACCATTAATACAAAGCATTGAAAAGGAAAGGAGGCAAATTACTAATTTAAAAAATTAAGGTAAGGAAACCTACATACAGTACTGTCTGTTTCCGACATAAAATATAAACAAATTTAAACATAAATCTTTCATTGTTGAGTAGGTTAGCTTCAATATTAATACTTCAGGAAAATAAGTAAGAGTGCATGTCTGACTGCACTATTTCCATATATACACATCACTTCTCAATAAAATGTAATGCTTATTTTTCTGTTATACCTTTTGAACAATAATAAAACAGTTAAAACAGAATTATATTAGTTATTAAAATTTCAACTATGAATTGTGATCGTTTGCGAATTTTTTTACGTACATTTTGTTTTCAAAATCAGTCGTTGTAATCCTCATCTTCCTATTTAAAGTGACTTGTGTAAACGATAACTGTCAATAAATCCAAAGTTTGAGGTTGTTATAAACATTTTTATTTTTTTAATTATGTCGTCCAATATTGCTGGCCAGCTCGGTATGTCATGTCAGTTCAATATTGCAGCCGCTTAAACATTACTAAATTTCGACTTTTGTATTCTCCGATTTTTGTGGAAATTAGTTAACCTCGATAACATAAGAACCGCATGGGAATTATGGGAATAAAAGCTCCCACCGGATTCTAATTCCTATAACTAAGTAATGATAAACTTTTTAGGAAACTTCTTTTAATATTTAGAAAAATCATTTGTTGAAATTTTAAAGAAACATAGATCATAGCTACTGTGATCGCATCAATTGGAATATCATCTAAATTGTTGGGTAAGGGGAGACTGCCGATTCGGCATTTAAGCTACTCCATAACTTTAAACACCACTAATACTCCAATGTTCAAACCTTCCATATAATACAAATCAACCCACTTTCTGAAAAAAATAAGCGTTAGTTGATTATCTGGAAACCAGTACTATAGTATGGCTATATCACTTTCAAAGTTAATATTTTAAGTTTTGGACAGTATTTTCTAAGACATGAGTAGCTGCAAGTAAAGGAGATTTGCTGGCTGGTTTTTTCATATAAACACTGTCTATAATTCCCCAAGAGACTTGTGTTAATGAAATTGAAATCTGTATTGTCATACTATATGTTCTAGGCTAATGTTATGTTTTTGCCTTTGGTAGTGAACAAGAGAGTGTACTTAAGGAATGTACTAATATAATAGGTGATGAATTCTCACACACCATTTTAGACAAAGCATCCATCATGAGTTGTTGGATCAAGACCAATGTCATTAATATAATAGATTTACATTAAAGTATACAGTTTAATTAATTTAAAAAACCTTGGCTTGGAGAAAAATATATGCCAGCTGCTGAATTGTCTCTACAACGTAAACATATATTGTCGACCTTTTATAAGAGGTTGGTACTTCACTGAGGTTGTGAAGTACCAACCTATCGATTCAGCAGGACGTTCAGAGGATACTTTTAACTATCCTCTAACGTTTCTAGATACTCCACCTTGAATTTAAACTGAAAATCTGTGTCTTATCGCTTTGTATTTAATATTACTACAAAACCTCTTTCCTCCTAATTTTGCACTATATTTCATAAGACTGCTAGTTCAAACTTTGCACCTAAATATCATAGAGGCTACCTAAGTCACTATCTGTGGACAGAGAATTAGTGTCCAAATCCTGTGTTCCCACACTTCCGTCATATTATCAATATCATTTTAAAATACTAAAATCTTCAGTCAAACTCTGCTTACATATATCAGCAAGTGCTTAAAGCTCACGTAAAATCGTTTAAAGATGGCTGGAGTGGATTTAATGAGCCCGTGTTTTTCTCTCGGCCAGATGTATGTGCTCTCCTTGTAACTTTGCATGCACGAAGCCAAACGATATTTGCATGATATGACAAAATACCACATGATTTTGTGTATGATGCCGAAAACCACTTTTTTAAACAGGATCAACATTACAGCTTAGTGTGTTCCATGGTGTGTTGTCTTACGTCCAAGGTAACCTTAATTCATAGGCATATGTAGGACAGGGCCATGACTATCATGAAGGTTTCCGGCTCAACTGCGATGAAAAAACTTTGTTTAAATTGCTATTCAAATCTTTACATATTCGGTCTCCCTGAAGAGATCCTTCATACTACTCCTAACACTTCAAGTTTTTTTACCAAAACTGGCAATTCCAGAATCACACATTTACCATTAATTGGATATTTCGTACTTCAGGAGGCCTTTCATTAGGTTTGTAGTTATAACAACATATTTAATTTATACGATGTGACACGATAGTGCTTTATGGGTTTTGAAACAATTACCGGCAAATTTTAAGTACATCAGGTACATTTTTGCTTTAAAACTTTAACGCTTAACCTAATACAATAATAATGTTTAATGGATAGATATGAGTCCTACAATCATATATTACGTAAACATACAATATTATGGTGTAGTTTAAAGGTTTTCAAGATACTTAAAGTAACTTTCTTTATTAAGATACTGTAGAGTATTTTCTTGTATTGTATACAATTTGTCCTAGAAGGGATAGAGATTACTACTAACTGAAAGTTTAAATAAAATACCACAGTTTTTTTCTTATTTGTTTAAAATATAGATATAGGGTCTCATTAATTTCTTGTACTTTATTTACCACTAATTTTTTATTTATAATAAAATTGATAAATATATTTTCCTCATTACGTTTTCATTACGAAAGAACATTTAAAAAAAACGTAGTATTTGAGAAAGTGGCAATAAAAAATAAACTTTTTTTTCATATTTTAACTGTTTAGTATTGTTTTTTTTTAAATATTTTAATACTAAAATATTACAATAATAATGTAATAATGTGTACTAATAATACAGTACTATTATTACTAATACTAGTAATATTTACTATTTTGCTATTTGTATTATTTTATTATAAACTTTCTGAAAAGAACAAACTAAATATGATATTTATCTTAATGATAAGTGTTGAATATGATCAATATTACGCCACAAGCACAATTGAGATCCTGCGTTAATTAAATCTGCCTTCTATGATCTTCATTAAAACATCCCAGACAGATCAAGTGGCGCTGATTATACCGATCTTTATTGAGCGTGGTTTGCGTTTCATATATTTTTATGATCTGCAGTGGGCATTTGCTGAATGTTGCTTTATTAAATATTGCTGATTAGAGGGACTGTCTGTTTATAATATTGTTTATCTATCTTGATGAATAAGATTGAGTCATCTACAGAAGGGAAAGGATTTGAGTTCTTTATAAATTGTAATAATACTTTGATAAAGATATCTACTTCATTGTTTGTGTAAACACGTTCCTCAACATTGCTTATTCTATTGCTTGCCTAATATATGTTAGAGATTATGGACGTGTTTACACTTGTGGTAATAAAATGTATAGTAACTCAATATATTTACATTTATTTGTGATAAAAATCTTAATTTAAAATGAATACACAGTACACTTTTGCGTTTTTTACGTAACATTTTAGCTTTATATATATTGAGTTTTGTATTTCATGTAAGCTGCAGCAAAATATTAAGCTTTTGACATAATTTACATAATTCGACATAATTAATTTGATACTTAAAATTTGTGATTACAACAAGTAAT
Source organism: Homalodisca vitripennis (assembly GCF_021130785.1). Lineage (NCBI taxonomy): Eukaryota > Metazoa > Arthropoda > Insecta > Hemiptera > Cicadellidae > Homalodisca > Homalodisca vitripennis. The sequence continues at coordinate 31,763,973 of NC_060208.1, forward strand.
ATATTTTGTTCTACTTTTAACACTCAATCCGGTGGTGTTTTGAAAATTCTAAGGACTTTTTAAAATTCTTAGAATTAATTAAACTTAGTTTTGATGATTTTCATTTCACGGCTTTTAATATTTTTACTGTAAATTCATCAAAATAAGAACTTATCTTTTTTGTTATAAGGGATACATATTTCAATGAATATTATAGTTGGTTTTTTTCGGGTGTTTTCTTTCTTTTCAAAGTTTTTTTTCTTTATCTTCCATCTTTTTTCTGAACCGTGTTTATGAACAATATATTTGTAAAACATATTACTTTTTGTATAATTACACTTAATTTCTTTCTCTGTTTGTTTTAGTTGTAACTTTTCTATTAATATTTGTAATTAAATTTGGTAGTACTATTACAGATTTGAGTAAAATTATATACTTATATATTTATATTATACATTATATATTTCAACATTACTAAAGACAATTTTTTTTTTAAAACAATTTTGTGTGCAATGGGTTGAATTTGCTAAGAAGCTATACTCGTAGGTTCCCAGAACTGTACAAAACTTATAAGCTATAATAAATATTCGAATAATAATGATAATTATTGAAAATATAAACGATTTTACCACTTGGTTTTAAAGTTATAGTACAATTATTCCTTGTTATTCCTGATAATTTCCGTAGGCATCCAGCATTGTGTGTGTGTGTGTGTGTGTGTGTGTGTGTGTGTGTGTTACCCGCGCACGTGATCGTGCGTGACCAATAATAAAATAATTTTATGTAAACCAGTAACTGTATATCTTGTCCAGAAAACAGGGCAAGGACTGGGTGATGCATGTCAGGGCTTCATGTGTCCACGAGATACATTTGTACCTGTCAGACCTCAACAATATACAAGTTGGCGTATTTTCGTCTTTTTCTTCAGTAACATTCTTAAATAATTGAACTGTCCATAGGTTTTAATAATAACTATGTTAGCGCAAACCTGATTTTATTCTTTGTGCCAGATACTTAGGAAATTAATTAAAATAATAATCATTGTGTTTTGCATCGCTATTTAGTGTACCGTTGGAATTCCTCTTGTATTTTAACAATAATTAACCTTTTTATGGTTCATTCAAATTAAAATGAAAAACATAAACAAATTATAAAGCATTTTTCTTCTAACACGACTTAGCTGATAATTCTAATGCTGAAACTTATGAAAACATCGTCCTATCATATGAAAATACATGTATTTTAAGGACCGTGGTATATAAGGTATCGTAAAGAATTAAAATTTGTTTCAACAAACCAATATATTAGGGTAGGTGTGCTTCACCTTCCATGTCAACCCTTGCTAGCAATAAGAAAACATATATAGCTATTTGAACTTTGTGTTAATAGTTATTTAATTTCATTAATGTTGTTGGAAACGTTTCCATGGTAATGAGTATTATTTAAATGTTATAATAATTAAATTAGCTATAAATAAATAGTTCACAGTTGTACGAATACTATACGAATAGCGTGAAAAATAATATTATTAAAATTAAACTAATTTAATATAAAATTACCAATCATCTGATTGCTTTTTTCATAATATTTCGTAGTTAAGTGGTTAAATGGGAACCATAATAAATTTAACACTTAAAAAAATGTTCGATTAGTACAGAGTAGGGTTACACCAAAAAACTTTTGAATATAACTCAACGTCATCATTGCATCATTTATTTGCTATAAACACAAAAATTCTGTGGCAAACGTTAATTTTTAATTAAAAGGTCCAAGCGTAATTGAGACCAAGATTCTAGCTAAAACCATTTACACACGATACAGCCATCTTTCGCCAATATCATCAACCCATTTCCAGCGTCCTTGAGTGGATTGATCTCTACGGCAAATTCCAGAAACTCATTAAAACTACGTAAAGCATCTCACGCCAACGAGCGTTTGACGTGAGTTCTTAAGACCTTATCCTAAATTATACATTTACATGTTATATGAAGGGCCAGAAATTTGAGTTTTAATTTAGATTGGATAAACATATTTTTTCAGGTTTTATACCGAATTTCAAGTTCATAGCTTATTACCATGAGCTTATGTATTACGCTACAAAATTAGTTATGATTCTACATCTTCGTTTCCATCATAATAACCCATACGATGAATAGGGAATTTTTTTATAACGTTCATCCAAATCCCATGGAGTGACACGCACCCTTGACTAACACGATGTTGGTTGTATAGAAATAAAGATTTATGCAAGATTTCAACTTTATAAGTTAGTTAATTATAATGAAATACAAATTTTCTTCTCCTTTAGTGATAGGTTTTTGGTAACTTAAACATATTTAAAAACCATTGTTAATTATGCTAATTATAAACTATTTTTATATATTTAACCATTGTGCAATCATTATTTAGTAACGTCACGTAATTATGAGTGATCAAATTTAGTTGTAGTCTAGAGATATGTATTATGTACAATGTACATCATATATTTAACAATGAAAGATGATTATTAATAATAATTTACAATTTTTCGGTCGTAAATATTCACATTGATACTAGTTTTTAAATAACACAAATGTTAAAAAACTTTGGAAAAACATTCTAGCGGACAGACAGAAAAGTTTTACACCCAAGTTAGAAGCTCTGCTCCTAATTTTTATGGGTATTGACCATGTCGTGAAACATAAACATAAAGACTATTACCACGGAAGCCTATCGTTGATATTGGTATTGCTGACAACAATGACGTCATTCCAGTGGGAAATGGCTGTGGTAGCATTTCACACAATCCCGTCATACACAATTGGTGGTTACAGGGAATGGGTGGATACCAGCTCGAGCTGGCGCTCAGGTAGGTTTGAACAGATAAATTCCAATATGGCTGCCCTCAATGTTATATAAATTTAAAAACATTGAAAACCAATCAATTCTACATGTGCCTTTGCCAATTGATTCCTGGAGTAATAACTTACAGCATAAATAAACATACTGAAAAGAGTGATAGTACAAATATATTTTGAAGAAACAATCCTACAGTAAATGTCTAACTATGAAAACAACGCATGTTTCAAACATTTTATAAATAATGCAAATAATTACTAAAACAAAATGTTTACTGTACACTTTCTCATTGGAAGTTTGTTTTCATCGAATAAGAATTGAGTGACGGCAGATTGTGGTTGCTGGATAGGTAGAAATCCCTTGCACGTGTACAGATCATTACAAACAAAGGTCTAGACTGTTAGTTGCTTGTAAATACTCGTAAGTAGTACCTAAATAGGGCAGGACGATATGTTTTCAATCAAATCGGTATTATAAAGAGTCTTTAATTTTATATATAATTTATCAATTCAAGCTAAAATAACTTACATATTTATCTCTTCTTTCCGTATTATTACTGTATTTGGTAGTTACAAATATTAAAGTGTAATATTAAATAATGAAACTAAAAAAATCACAGAGGGTAACCTAGAGGATATCTAAATTTACCTCTGTTTCTATGATTTTAAAATTTGAATTGAGGACAGGAATTGATGGCTGTGATTTGTTGATATCCGATATGTACCAGGGTTGGGCACGACATGCGATGTGACTCTGAATTTATCACGAATGTGGGCCTTTTCATCACAGTTGGTATTAAAGCCAAAAAAGCCCTAAAGTTGTTGATCAGTCAGTGATAAACAGGACAAAAGTTAACAGCTAAGTAGTAATAATTTTATGTTACAAATAAACTTAATTGGTTAGGGTTTGTTAAGTTTTGTAGTGTTAAGTAGCTAGCGTGAAAAAAACGTCGTGCAGGTGGAAAATGTCCCCATATAATATGTTTTATTCAGCGTTCTTTGAGATACGTTTTTTTCATTAATAGACAAAAGTTTCCGTCTGTGAATACGATTGCACGTTATAATAACCTACGTTGTTTTTATTATATCATTATTCTATAAAACATACCAAAAATTGCTGAGGGAAATATGGTTAGGCTTTGTCAAAATTGGAACTACTGCATATACCACATACCATAGCTTAATTAGATAGAAAATATATAATAAATTCAGAAACAATAATGACATAAAGAGATTAAATTAAATAATCACGAATCGTGATATAGCCAGATATTAAATTCAATAATTGTTGACAATTATTTCTTTACTTACTATCATCGGAAGTTAGTAATTGTTTTACCAAAAAATATTCAGAATTATGCATTGAACATTTCAAACAAAATAAGAATATATAACTTTTAAGTTATTGCCTAACCGATTTTCTGATTTAATTAGTTACCATAAAACATTTAAGAGAAGAACGAAGAAATCTTCCTTATTTTGTGTTCATGATCTAGTCATTTTTACGTCATAAAACATGTTCAAAATTAAATTAAAACTTGCATTAAATTTACATGTACACAAATGTTTCTGTTATGTGTTTGACAGTACGTAAATGCGAGAAAAAAGCTTATGGGAATACAATTTATTTTATCGTTTTAAATTTGAATTCTTCACATACATCTAGCTAAGAAATACAATAAATCGTTATTAGATCAATTAAATTTCACATATTTGTTTTTTATTAATTGTTTTAAAACCTTGATGGCGTAGATAGGATATTGCATAACTCAGCAAAGTTTATTGTTTATCACAAAGGAATCTATTTTTATTTATTAAGATTGGAATATGTAATTTATAATTATATTTCTCATGCAGAGTAAACACAAATAATTCTACTTTCTTGCCTAATGTGTACTATAGACAAAACTATTAGAATGACAAATAATAATACATTGGAAATAAAATTGTAATAGGTTTTGTAAGTTTTTATATTTCTCTCAACATTACCATACATTCGTCAGTATTATAATATCATTGAAGTGTCAATAACTCCGAAACAGAAACCAAAACAAAAGTTCCGTCTGAGTAAACGGAGCCAAAGCATTCTTTACTCTCTATAAATTTAAAACAAACAAAAAAACTTTGACACCTGTAGTCTTTTTTTTGTATTTGGTATTACCGTTGGCTGAAATTTGTAGAATGTATGCATAGAGCAGTCACATAATGCGCATAGCGGCTAGTTTTAAAAACTGCTTTGTATTCATTTATTCAGTATCCACTCACTATTGGTTGATCAGCTATTGAATCAATTTAAATTAATATACTACTCCTAAAGTCATAAAAACTTATAAGACCTAATTTAAATTCCAAACGTAAAAGCCTCAAAGCCTCAAATAGTAAGTAATTGGAAATATGTAACTAACTTTTTTTTTAATTACGAATCAATAATGTTTAATCAATAATGTTGAATCAATAATCCATAAACACAAAAAATATTTTTCAAGCGTGTTTTAAAAGAACTTTATTTAACATAACTAATCACTTCTGCAGACATATTATGTGTTTCTAGGTATCTTAATGGCGATTCAACTTCATCATAGTGATAATACAATGACATTCAAAACCTGTTTTGTATGACTCAATATAATTTTTTTGTACGCGAGTGCACGAAAATTCACAGATAAGACAATATGTTTTGATATATGCTCCTAGAATGACGTGAGCTCACAGCAGAGATGTTTCTACAGTTAATTAGCTTCATTTATATGCAATCGTCTGTGAATGGTTGGCAAAAAATGGTACATTTCAGTTTATTTTGTTGTTTTCCTCCCAAAGGCTAGTAGTGCATAACGACGGCTTAGTAAGACTGAACAGGGATCAGAATTTTTTTTTATTTTTAAGTCAGATTTAATATAAAGCAAACTAAATGTACATAGCATACACATTGGAAGAAGTAAGGCTTATGTTACGAATAATGGAAGAGTAGCAGATCTTGAAGTCTTTTATGTAGCCCTCACACTTGGCAGCCTTCAATGTAAAGATCATTATTGGACTTGCAAATGTTTTGGTCAATTGAAATTGACAGCTTTAGCTCTGTTTATCTGTCTCACGCTGGTTTCATTACAATTAATGGCTCTATATATATAAATATATATAACATACATATATATATATATATATATATATATATGTATATATATATTTAAGTAGATATGAATATGGGGTTTCTAGCTCACTTTTGGGACAGACGGTAAATCAATGAAAAATACTGTTTAAAGGACAATAAACGAATCTGTAACTCACGAATGAAAAATTACCGAATCTATAGCTGTTTGCTTCTACTTTCTTGAGCTGTCAAATCAATCTATTTGAAATGTCTCGAATAAACGAAAAAATCTTCTACTCTACAAAATTGACGGTAACACAGTCTTTATCTTTAATAGTCTTCTTTCCAGTAACAACCAAGTGTAATTTATCATGTTTATTCAATTCTTTAATCTTTTTTTTCATCCAAAACATTCAAAAGTCTGTTCGGTAAGTGTACTTTATTATCTTCCAACTCGGCAATTATTGTAAACCCGAATTTATCTTTTATTTTCTCCAAATTCAAAAATTTTGTATTTCTTATTTTCTTCTAATTCATTCAACTTCTTATATTCTTTAAACTTGAATTCACCAACAGCGTTCAACTCTTTCAAGAAACTCCATTTAGATAGAAAAAATTTAAAGACGGAAAAAATGAAATTTGCTAACAATCACTCGAGAAGTCGAGGGAATTGCCAACATCTTCATTGTTTGACGAGGTTCTTCATTTAATTTCTCCAAATGTACTATAAAAATCATCGAGGATTTCTAGCTTAAAATCGTAGACAAATTCAACATCCAGATAATGAAAAAATACAGGTAATATCTTTTCATAATAAACGTGTGTATTTAAACCAACAAACCTAATGTATTCTTTGAAAAGGAAAATAATTTTGTCAATGGTTCTAAGAGATAAGTAAAAATTTTTATTCTGTTTTCTAAATTCTGTAACAAAAATGTGTTTGCTTCTTGTCTCCATATTGTAATTTTCTAAGCAGGTTATTCAAATGTGTTAATTTATTTCGAAATTTCTTAGGTTTAGGTCTTTCGTACAAAATTAAATTACAACCTCTACAAACTAAATATCTTTTATCGATAATTTCTCCTCTATTAGAACACTTGTAACAGTTGGCATTATACTCTTCCATTTAAACAAAAAGATTTTTTTGTTTAAATGGAGATTATGGAACTAAGTCTACCGAGATATAAATTTTTCAGCACAAATGTTTATGTTTACATTTCTACAACAGAGATAAATAGAAATAATTTCATTCTATTGTACAACTATTTAGGATATTTTGTCTATGATTACAAAGATTATTCCGGAAGAAATCGAGATTTTTCATCAGCGAAAGAGTATATTTTTGAAGTTTTAGAAGGAATGAAAGAGAATAATATGAATTTTAGCAAATTATTTTTCTTAAATAAAAAATCTATTCTACTAAATAGTCATCAAACAACATGAACTCTCCAAAATCACTTCAGTTTCTAGCATTTAAAGAACTTACCACAGGAAATAGTTATAAAGACTTCTTTGAATTACCTAAATATGTTAAACAAATGTTGATATTTTCCTTAAGTGAAAACGAATCCTTAAATGAAAACGAATTCAGAGAACTTTTAAGTACTAAAAGGTGTTCAATGCAATTTATTACAGACAACTTAGATAGTATAAATATGTTAAATGTAATAGGAGATTTTTAAATTAAATAATAGAAAAATAAGAAAAATATTCCGATTTTTACAAAATAAACTAAAACACCAACAATCTGACATTTTTCATCGCTTTTATGCTAAATTTCATTGTTTATTTGTTGAAATGTTGAGAAGACAATATCCATACTGGCCAAGGAATATGCATACAGCTAGTTTTTTTAACAAGTCTTTGTAAACAACAAGATTTATCAAAGGAATTTATAAGAGATCACGCTTTTGTTGTAGATTGGGATAAATTATATGGAAAAAACATTCACGAAACAGATATATTGTGTGTGTGTGTGTGATTCTGACGAAGAAAAGAGAAACGTTTGTCATTCAGCAATTCATTACGATATAATGAAAGACATACAAAATGAATGATTTGTCATAGTAATGTTTCCTTGTTTCTATACACAGCTCAACGATGAGTTTTTTCCTCTATGCGTCAAGTGTAACCGCAACAAGCGCACGCTGCACATCACTCACGCTGGGTGTGGTCACTCTTTGTTATCAACAGTGTATCTGTAATCAAGTAACTATTTTCATACTGTATATTGTAGTGATGGAAAAGGTTAATGTAATTGAACAAGTGAATACTTTGAAACGGTACCATAGGGAGTGTGTTAAGGTTTTGTTACAAATTGAACAAAGTGGAATTGATAATATTAAGCAGAAGTATGATAGTGGTAATTTAGTGCTTTCAAAACGTCCAAAATATAGCGTTGAATCGCTGCTGAAAGAAAAAACGTCTAAAGCCAAGGATCCATCAAAGTTACATAGCTACCTTGTAAGTCTTTTTAGTTAACTCATTAACAGTAAATGAAGAGCCACTTCCACTACAATCAGATCAGACTGCTGTTTATAACTTCCTCACTAAATGTAGTGATAAGCTTAAAATAAGCAACGCAAAACATTTTAACATGTATGCTGTTTATGGCCATTATCTCTGCATTTACAAAAGTTTTTTTGAAGCTGAATACAGGGATGAGACATGGAAAAGGCATTTGAAAATTAATTTTTAATATAAGTGATGGTTATGCAAGCAATTTTATAAGTGTTGGAAAACTTATAAACAAATACCCAAAACTTCAAAACTTATCAATATCAGTACACAAATTTCTACAGATCAAGAAAGAAATAAACACTATGTTGGGAAGGAATGAAGAATACAGATTGTTTTGGAAAGATCAACAGTCCACAGTGGTGTCACCGATGTCGTCAGAACAAAGAGAAGAAATGAATATGTATTAATCACTACGCCTGCATCATATCTGTAACACTTCCGCCAGTGATACCAAACAATGACCTTGCTTTGCGCACGCCGTGTGTGGTACAAGGACAGTAGTGACACCAAACAATGACCTTGCTTTGCACACGCCGTGTGTGGTACAAATACGATGTGAATACGTCTTTAAAACGATACTTATGTTTCATCTTTAATTAATAAAAAACAACTTCTTGAAATATCTTCAATGTATTTTATTTATTCAATCCTTGTAATAACTTTTTAAGTTAACGTTTAAAAATTATTTTGTTAATAGAAAACAAGAACATATTAAAAGTCTTTTGTTATTGAATTTCTCTAATATCGTTCTTAATCACATCATAGGCTAAAAATTTCTCAGAAACCACAACCACATAACATGTCGAGTTTTGTAACAGCTTTTTGAAAATCCATATTGATAATTATATCGTTCTTTGAACCAGAAATATTTGTCAAACTCTTTGTTGTATCAATGACATAAATAGGTCTATTCGCTAAAAATTCTTTAGGATTGTAATACATTTCCTTATTATTACAGTAAACTTTCTTAAAATCTTGATACATCTGATACATGATTCTGAAAAGACCTCCTGAAATGTTTAAGTTTTGTAATTCATCTGGATAATAAGAACCGTTCAATTTTACTCTGATATTTTTTACATTCAAACTATCAAACTTTGAAGGATTTTTCTCTTGATTATTCTGTCTATCTGTTTGAAAACCTATGATAACGAACTTGGGATTGAAGATATTTCTATAAATATTTGTGATATCGAACGAATAAGTTGTTCCGGAAATACCTTTTTGTTCAATACATTGCCAATCTAGAAAATTAAACATAATGTTTTGACTTTTTGTAATTTCATCAATCAACCTAATTTTACTCGTGGTTTTATAATCAATCATTGGAACTCTAATAAAAAAATCTGTAATTGTTATTTTTCCATCAACAGGCATAACATTTCCAGTTGCAGTCTTCAGAATCACATCATCGTCTTCTGCTCTTATAAAACTTAGATAAAATCCTCCTTTATAGATCGGAATAGTAACATTTTCAAAAAATCCTAATCCAAAATGAGATAAATTTCCAGCTGCTTCAAAAACACCAAATTTAAAATCTGATTCAAAGCCATTAGAAGTTTGAGAAATAACATCACTTTTTTGAATACGAAATAGTTCCTTTAATTGTGCTTAATTGGCCACAGTTTTCGACTTCTTCTATCAATTTATTGTGTTTTATTACTTCAATCTTAGAAAATAAAAACGGTATAAAAATTATCGATTAATCTAACATTATCAGTTCCAAGATATGCTTGACCATCTTGTTTTGTTAAAGTTCCAGAAATATAAAACTGGAAGTTAGACGAGCAAAAGTTATCTCCAAAATCAATATTAAACTCAGTTCTTTTATTTGGTTCATTCAAATGTTGTTTACTACTTGGATAGAAATTTTTAAACTCTGCCCTTTCAATATCACTAGCATATTTTCTGTAGTCCGCCATTTAATAAGAGAAAATTTAGAAATTTTAAACATCATGTATAAGAAAGATATCATTTTTTTCATCGATCTAATGTACGTTTTTATAAGAAAAGATTATAAATTTTAGTAAAATAATTAAAAAGATTAGAGTCATTATTAATGATCTACTTCGTCATATTCAGGATTCTCTTCCTTAAATTTTGCGATCTCGGTCACATATTTCAATAAAATTTGCACAGGATAGTAACCGCTATCTATAATATTGTTCCAATCAACTGTATCTTTATTTTCATCCAAAAACTTTATACTTAAGTGTTGATAGAGGCAAAGAACAAACATATGATCTTTTAATTGATAATGTATATTTTCTTGAATGAACTCTGGGGACAGATTTTGATATTTAGCAATGTTATACCAATTCAATTTGTTTACGTATAATCTCATCATATCTTCGGATAATTCATATTTTTGAGAAATATCATCCCAATGTTCTTTTTTCAAATCTCTTTCGTGTTGCATTATAAAAAGATCGAAAGCACTGTAATGTCCCGCCATCTCTATTTATTAAGAAAAAAATTTCAAGTTTTTTATAAATTGGCTCTTTTTTGCGTCACATTCAGCACATTTTCCAGAAATTCTTTTAACTCCATTGATATTTGCGTAATATTTTATATCATTTGTTGCAGTTTTTTCTTTACATCTCACACAGTATATGAGCGCCATTTATATAAGGAAATTTTATCATGCATAAAACCCTGCGAGAATACCTATTTCAGTAAGATCTTCCTCGAACTTATTAATTTTTTTCTTCTAATTTTTGAAATTTGACAGCATAAGAATCATTGTATTCAACAAATTTATGACCAATATTCTCAAAAGTTTTCGTAGCATCTAAACTAAACTTATCAAAAGACTCTTTAAATTTAGTAAGTTTTTCATTAATTTCACCAACATCGTCTACTGATCTTTTACTTCTTTCATCAAGTTTTTCATAGACTTCTGTTGTAAAATCTTTAACATGCTGTTTATGATTCTCGTAATTTTTGTTTAGTTCATTAAACATTTTAATATGATCTTCTAATTGAATCATTACAACAACATCAAACGGATAAATTCCTTTACTAACACTGCTAATTCTTTTTCCTTTAAAATCTAAGGCATTTTAACATTCGGATCATGTAAATCAACAATATCGATGTTTTCTGATAATTTTAGAGGTTTTAAAATTTGTTCTTTAACAACAACATCATGTTTGTCAATACCAGGTCGAACACCGACAATTCTTTTTTTATTAGCCAAACTAACATAATTCTTTTCAACTTTGATCGCTTCAGTAATTTTATCAGCTTTTTCGATATGAGACATTAAATTGGTAAATATTTTTTTTGCACCATCTTCAAATTCTTTTTTCAATGTTTTTATTTTATCAGCAACTTCATTTGAACTCATGAAATTTGCAAGTTTGTTATCATATTCTGCTTTAAAATCTTCAATCTCGACAGCAAACATATCTGAATCTGGAAGGTTTTGTAATAAATTTTCTAACTTGTTATCAAACTCATTTCTCAAACTATCAAAATTGACATTATTTCGAATATTTTCAGTTCTAATTTGTGTACCAAATACGTCAAAAATATTTTGTGAATCCATATTTATTAAGCAATAATTTGTTAACAACTTCTTTAAAATCTTTACCATTACTCAGTTCATTCAAAACAAAAACACATAAATGGCCACAAATTGGGGGATCTTTATAGTCTTGAATCTGAGAATCATTGTAGTAGACGCTTGATTTTTTCAAATATTTAATCAATTCTATAGGTGGTTTGTCCTCAATTCTTCCATACGAATCAAAATAACATACATTCTTATCATTTTTATAATAACAAATCCAATGCGTTCCACTTCCCATAATCGAGTCTAAATTCACAATTCCACATTCAAATTTCTTAACTTTTTCAGGTAATGTATCTCTCATGAAGATTCCTCTAAAATGTTTAATATTTTTGCAGATTTCTTCCAATTCCCCGAATGTTAAAGGTTTGATTTCAAATTTTTTTTTTTCAATGTTTGATTTCACGTAATTCAAAGTTTTTTCATCTAATCCAGATCCTGTAACATCTTCCAACTCTTTATCTAACCAATTTAAAATGTTTCGAACAATAGGAATCACATCTTTTTTAACGATTGGAGCAGCTTTACGAACATAAGGAACAACATTTTTAACAACTGGAATATTTTCTCCAAAATCTAATAAATCTTTCAAAAGTCCACCATTTTTGAGTTCTTTCAACTGATTATAAGAAAATTCTATTCTGGTTCCTTTATTGTTTTTCTTATGTTTTTCGAGTTTATTGTATTGTCTATTTGTTAAAAATATCTTATCTTCGCCATTTTTTAGTTGATCTATTTTAAATTGAATACTAACGGGTATTTTCTTCTTAAAAGCGGATTTTAATTTTTCTTTCTGATTTTTGCTGAAATTTACGTTCACCTCCATTTATATAGTTAAAATTTCAAGTTCTCTTCGATTCCCATTCCTAGGTCTCTCTTCAAAAACATTGCTCCAGCTGTTGGAAGCGCAACAAATCTTTCACCTAAACTAGCATCTTTTGATAAAAATCTATCCATTGCCTTATCTTGCAAAACTTTATCTGCGATATGTCTGGAATTTGTGTCTCTATGTTTTGCATAAAAAATATCGTGTTCCATAGCAGCTTGATCTAATTTATTTATACCAGTATCTCCTCTTTTTAGTCTTTTTTCGAGTTTTGTGCCAGGCCCCAGATACTGATAAGTTGGGTACGTGTAATTCAATAGGAAAATTGTTGATAAAATCATTCAAAAGTCCGCTACCTTCAATCATAGATGAACTTATTGCCGGCAAAACTCGTTTTAAATATTTAATTCCATCAGGTTTTTTCAATCATTTCATCAAGTTTGTTCGAAATAAAATCCTTAATCGCTTTCTTTTCGTTCAAAAAATTGTTGTTTCCAGCCTTTTCTTGAGCATAAATATAATTAATAATTCCATCCAGTTTTGTCAAATCGTCGATATATCTGTACTCAATCTTATTATCACTGTATTTTCTTATACCAGATCCTTCGATTCGTTTTTCCCAAATTGGTTTAATTAATTTAATATATTTTTTACCTCTACTTGACTTAGGCTTCTTAGTAGATGGATCATTATTTTTGTAAATTGAGTCAGATTCCCATAAAATTTCTGTATACTTTTTCAAATCTTCTTCAGAATATAAATTATATTTTGGAGCGTCATAGTCTGTTAATAATCTCCATAATCCTTGAGTTCCTTCATATGTTTTTTTCATTAATAATGATATCATTATGCTCAAAATTAACGGGTAAATTTCCAATCATAAAACTTTTCTTTTTTTTATCCCAATACAAACCAAATTTATCATCTTTTTACTCTAGGAAGGAATTTTTTACCAATTTTACCAATTATTATATCCGTTGTTCCAGGACTTATTGGTTCAACTATGGTAGAGTCTTCAATGATTCGAGGTCTAAATGGTGTTGAAGATGGTAATTTTGGCAATTCAAACTCTTCTACTTCAGATGCTGGAATCGAAATATCGGCAAATTGTCGTACAACTGGAACCAAATTCATTAAATTTTGATTATCGCTTAAAACATTTTCAATTTTGCCCTCAACATTTTTTTATTGCAGAAGTTACAGGTTGATTAATTTTTTGAATAAGTTCTTGTTCTTCTTCATCCATTCGAATCTGTTTCTTTAAATTCTTTGATTAATTTCTTTTCGATTTGATCAAGTTTTTTCGCTTCTTCAGAAGTTACGTTCGCCATTTATTTAGGAAAATTTTGAAACGTGGAACGTAAAAACGTGAACGTGGAACGTAAAAACGTGAACGTGGAACGTAAAAACGTGAACGTGGAACGTAAAACGTGAACGTGGAACGTAAAACGTGAACGAGAACGTGAACGAGAACGTGAACACGAAACGTGGAACGTGAACACGAAACGTGAAAACGTGAACACGAAACGTGAAACGTGAACACGAAACGTAAAAAACGTGGAACGTAAAACGTGAACGAGAACGTGAACGAGAACGTGAACGAGAACGTGAACACGAAACGTGGAACGTGAACACGAAACGTGAAAACGTGAACACGAAACGTGAAACGTGAACACGAAACGTAAAAACGTGGAACGTAAAACGTGGAACGTGAACAGAATTACCGTTTTTTCTGTTATTTTCATAATGTAAATAAAAAGTAAAGATAATGTAAAAATAATTGTAACAAATATTTTATCAAGTAGATTTGTCAGACCACTGAGCAGCATTTATATTAGAAAACTTATTCAAATATTTACCATTTTTAGGCTTTCAAAGTTAGATTAATAGTTAAAAAATCCATAGTCTTCTTTCCAAATTTTATTACATAATTCATTAAAGTGGTTAAAACTCATATCAGATCCCACATAATTGTTGTAAATCTTTCTCGAATAGTGATCGTCTTGCTTAAAAACACACAACATATTCAAATTATTTCTAATAACTTGTTTATCAACCTTTGAAAAGCATTGGGAAAGATAGATACAAGATATGTTTTTGTGACGAGACATTACGAAATATTCCTTAATAACGTCCTGATTTTCCAAAATACAATCATCAAAAACGATTAACGAATTGGGTTTACATTCGCTTAACGGAACTATGTCCTCAGAAGCATTATAAAAATGTGATATTTCTTTACTTAAGTTCTTCTCAATATTTTTGAATCTTTCTTGTAATTTTTTGTATGCGTCTTGTTCTAAAGATTTACTAAAAACATACAAATTGGAATAAGGAATCAACCTATTGTAGATAAAATTCAATAATAAAGTTGTTTTTTCCCCACATCCACTTGAACCAACAATTAACAATCTGATTGGTTGATCTTTCTTATTTTCTTCAAACGTTTGAAGTTTTATCTGATCTTTTTGCTTTAAAAATTTCTCCCATTTAAATAGAAGATTTTCATCTTGAAGCAACGCTTGCGAAAATGAAGCTGTTCAAGTTGACTTCAGAAAGCTCTCAATTATTTTTAAACTTGGAACATCCTATACACTTAGAGGAAGAATCAAATTATTTTATCGGTTTAAGCGGTTTTTATTCTGACAATTTTGTAATAAATATTAGTGAAAGTTCTCCTTATTGTATAGGATTTAGTGAGAAGAACATAACAAAATATTATGGTTTAAACAAAGGATATTATACTTTCGATCAAATAAAAAATTCCCTTAAAAATTATCTGAAAACATTCAAACAATCAGAAAAATCTTTAAACTTTGACGAAAACAAGTTTGAAATGCAAAAAAATTATCTCTCTAATAAAATTCAAATAAAATCACCAGTAAGAATAATGTTTTCAGCAATTATTGTAGATTTATTAGGGTTTGTTCAAAGAAACTATTGAGCCAAATCAGATATATTTAGGAAATAAAACGCCAAAATTTAGACCTTTCGATGTAATTGAAGTGCACTGCAATCTCGTTGAACCTAGTTTTGAAAATCATACCGAACATTTACACAAAGAATCTGAAATTTTGTACACTTTTTTCCCAAATGTTGCTTATGGATCAAAAATCAGTGAAAAACCAAATGAAATCGATTATATTCCTATTAGAAAAAATATTACAAGAATTCAAAAAATCGTTCTGACTATTCAAGACTCTGAAGGAAATCTATTGAAAAATGAGGAGTAAAACAACAATTTATTTAAGATTGCAAGTTACTAGTTAAATTTCTTTCTATCTAAATGGAGTCAGTTGTAGACCTACTCAATAATCAACTTACATTCAATAATAAAGACATTGTAACGATTGTTTGACGAAAATAATGAGATCTGGTTTAAGGCTAAAGATGTTGCAGAAGTATTAGAATATGAAAATACGAGACAAGCTATCATAAATAATGTCGATAATGACGATAAAACAACTTTTGAATGTATAAATTACAGGAGTCTATCCCATAGACCCCGAGAAAATATTCAAAAACATACTATTTTCGTTAATGAATCTGGTTTATATTCTTTTAATTTTGAGATCTAATAAGCCAGAATCGAAATTGTTTAAAAAGTGGGTTACAAAAGAAGTTTTGCTAAGTATTCGTAAATTTGGTGAGTACAAACTTGAAAACAAGATTAAATATTTAGAGGACGAAGTTAAACACTTGCAAATTAAAGATGAAATAAAAACGGAAATAATCGCAAAACAAAGTGTAAAAATTGACTTAATGAAACCAGACCTTGTTTGTAAAGATTTTGCTAAGAAAAACACCATGTTTTTGTATTAATTAAGAAGAATCACATGTGGGAATATCCTTATTACGTTATCAGAGCTCAAAAGAGAGAAATACCGAAAAGATTGAAAGAACTTGAAATTGATTACCCTGAAATGGAAATTTTATTAAGACAAGGTGATCCAAATAGTATAAATCTATACAACCAAATGAAAGAATCTTTAAATATTTTATACAACGGAAATCATTTTACTACAAATATGGCAGAATCTCGACTGATTTATAGAATATCTAAATTACACGATGAAAATGTTTCTAAATTTTACTAAAAACTCTCGATTTATTATATTTTGTTTGTAAATGTTTAGCATAACTAGGTAACCATCGTAGAATTTTTTTTTCATATTCACAAGGCATTTCGTTTTTATAACTTTCGCTGAAAATTTTTTTAGCACAATCTTTGCAAAAAGCATCTTTTCTATCTTTACTATACTGCCAGTTATTAAATTCAGAAATATTTTTAATTTCTTTACAAAAGTAACACTTTTTCTCTTCTAAAGTTAATTTGTTCATTTTATCATATAATTCCTTACAATAACAGTCTTTTCTATTCTCTTCTTGACACTTTGTACATTTCTTTTGAGACTCCATTTATATAGAAAAAATTATTACACGATGAAAATGTTAAACTCTCGAATTATGATATTTGGTTTGTAAATGTTTAGCATAACTAGGTAACCATTGAAGAATTCTTCCACATTCACAATGAGTCTCTTTCTTTCGACTTTCTCGGAAAATTCTTCTAGCACATTCCTTACAAAAAGCGTCCTTTCTATCTTTACTATAATGTCGATTATTAAATTCAGAAATATTCTTAATTTCTTTACAAATGTGACACTCTTTCTCTTCCAAAGTTAATTTTTCCATGTTATCGTACAATTCTTTATGATATTTATTATGACAATCTTTACAATAATGTCCAAATCCGTCTTTTTTAGTTCTATTTTTATAAAATTCTTCAAAACCTTTTATTTCCTTGCACATTGAACATTTCTTTTGGGCCTCCATTTATATAGAAAAAATCTTTGACTTTCTCAATTCATATTCATAAAACTTTCCGGTTATTTCTTCATTATTTAAATCTTTTATACTATAAGTTTACAGGATCTGTGTTATTAATTTGATAAATCACAAAGATTTCTCTTGACCAATTGTTCTTATATTTGTTCGAAAATGTTTGTTTTTTACTAACAATTCTTACATGATCATTGACTTTAAATTTAGTTTTTCGTGTGAATTTCTGGTGGAACATACTTAAAAAACGGCTCTAATAACTCTTTTTCTGCATCTTTATCTACGTCTTTAGGCTTCATTTTGATTGTGCTATGAACAGTATCGTTATATTTCTTTACGATTTCTTGAAGAATATCGATCCATTTAAAGTTTTTATTAATCTCAAAAAGAACCTTCATTATCTCATTTTGAGTTCTGTTATATCTCTCTACGATACTTGATTTCTCTTCGTTTTTCAGTATGATAAATCTTAATGTTGTATTTCCTCAAAACTTCGTTAAATTCTTTATTTTTGAACTCTAAACCCTTATCTGTATGAAGTAGGTTTGGAGGTTTGTGATTGATCCTTATGGCATCTTTTACTATATCTTCGAAGGCTTTTGAAACATCTTTACCGTTTTTTTTCTTTTGATAGCTCTTGACCAAGCATATTTTGAGAAAGTATCAATAACATTTAACATATACTTGAATCCATCATTTTGATCCGAATAGTTAGACATTATTACTAAATCTGCTGCCCATAAATCGTCAATTCCTAAAGTTATAATTTTTCTCTTTTTAAACTTTTTTCGTACTGGTGCATGAATTTCTCTAGCTTCAATCTCTATTTCTTCTTTATTCTTCAATTCTTTCTTTACTTGTTTTTCATAAGGATTCTTTATAAATTTACTCTTATTTGTCTTACATTTTGAACATTTTGCTGCAATTCTATACAATCCGTTTTTGAGTTTGAACAATCTTAGAATCTATATTTTTCGTTTTCTTTTTACACTTGTGACAGTGAATTAAATCATCTTCCATTTACATATCAAAGTTTCCAAGTTTGTTTAACTCTTCTAAAATATCTGTTTTATATCCATACGGTACTGTATCGATCTTATTTTCTAGGACAATTCTCTTATCATCTTTAGCGTTCAGTGCTAACTTGTTTATAGTGACGGTGTACAACTCATGTTTGTAGCTTTTGATTACTGTCATCTCCCTAAATTCTTCTTTATCTTCGAACAAACATTTCTTCAAGTTTTCGATATTTATTGTTTTATTTACAACGCTTCTCTTAATCCCTTTACACCTAACTGGTTTTTTTATCTAGATATTTGTACGAGTACATCTTAGACCTTAAACCACAAAATTCTTCTAAAACTTCGCTATTTAACTCATCTTTGAATTTCCCTATTACCTTCTTATTTTTAGTAGTGAAACATTTCATGATCTTTTGGATAATCACTTGTATCAAAGTCATCTATATTTTCTTTAATAATTTTAAAAGGATCTCGTTTCAATTCTAGGAAATAACTGTCTGTATCCATGTAACACAGATTCAAATCTGGATCAAACTTCTTTAATTTGTTGTAATAAAACTCGTACATTAAGCAATTTTGACGAGGTCGAGAACTGAAAATCCTATGTAAATCGGTTTGTTAAATTTAACCTTTTGTTTGTACATGTGACTCGCTATACAGTTGTCGTCAAAGATGTTTAAAGCATTTGAAATTTGTTTTCTTAGCTTGTTTCATTGAAAATTCTTCATTTCCAAGCTTAATATCACATCTGTTTCTCACATTTTCCATAGATTTTTTTCCAAAAACTGAGTTTTTCATCAGCTTATAAAAGTCCTTTTCAAAGTCGCTTGTAGCTTTGGTTCTCATGTTTGTGTTAAAATCAATGTATTCTTTCATAAAAGGCTTCTGATCGAATGCGATAACTCTATTCACATGTTTTAACACCATTCCTTGTTCCAGATAGAATTTCAAATTTCTCGAATGAACAACGTATTCAGTTTTATCCAGTAGAGTTGTGCAAAGTTTGTTTTTAAAATGTTCTGGAGCAAGAGGTAAATCCTTGTGATGTTCGTGTAAATTTGTTGGATATCCAAGATCGACTTCGAGAATATAGCCATAATCTTCGTCGCCAGTGAGTTCTAAAATTGTTTCTTGCCACTCTTCTTTTGTATACGTTTTAGGATCCATCCACTTGATATCGCCGTATGGTAAACTTTGCATGAGGCCATACCCATAAAGGTTATTAGCATCGAGATAGAGTAAATAGTTTTCGGGCTTTGTCTTATCAAAATCTTTTAAATATTTGTTGTTTGCTTTCACATATCGTTTAATACATTGAGAAATGCCTCCGCGAATACCTTTTTCGATCATTAAATACATATCGTAATCGTGTATCAGTTGAAGCTCGATTTTAGTTAATTTTAACATAGCATCCCATGCAAGACTGGGAGCTGTTAGATAGTGTGCTGGATCAAGCTTATAGCAATTCAAACAAATATTCCTAAAATTTTCAAAGATATCAGCGAGCAATAGAACATCTTGAATGTTATAGAGATCAGAGTAATTTCCTAGATTTTTCTCTTTTTTAATTTGTTCCAAACATTTAAGTAGTGTTGAAAATCTTTCTCAGATATGCTCTCGTCTGTCAAAAGTGAATAGAAATCTTGAATTCTCAATTCTTCTGTGTAATCAAGTTTTTCAATACTGTCGATAAATTCATAGGGAAATATGCCTTTTCCAGATAGAATTTTAAAGATTTCTTCTTCGTCATTTGGCTGTCTTTTTAGAATTTCATTCAATATTCTTCCATCCTGTATAAAATGATTTGTATGTTTGAAGTCTTCTTTCTTTAGATTTTTCGCTAATTTTTCAATAGACGAGGCCATGAATCTAAATGTGTCCACGAAAGAGAATTTTATGAACTTTCTAGGTTTGTCACCATCAAAACTCATACCCGTATCCAGAATTTACAGAATAATTTATATATCGTTCATCGGTGTTTGCAATCAAATCAACATTACCGTACTGTTTTGCCAATTCTTTTATGTACAAATGAGTATCGTAATTTGACATATTATGACAGAAAACTGGAATATTTTGTGGAAATTTCAAATTCAGATTACAACATGAATGAGCTGCGCCTCGAAACTTTCCAGTCAAATGACAATGATCTCTTACTTTATTATAACTCTTATCTTTCCAACTATCAGGAGTAAAACCATACTGAATTGACTCAACATCATAAGCAGACCATTCGCAAATATGACAAACGTTTGCATTTTGGTATGAAATTTCTTCTTCTTCAGTCAATTTCATAGGTTTTTTGTTCTTAGAATTATATTTTGTAGCTATGTATTTCGATAATTTATTGAGTTCTTCAAACAATTTTGCAGGAACATTTGGCAAATCTTCTTCATTTTTTGCTCGATAACATATCGGCTTGTACATACGATTGGTCACATTCGACACTAAATATAGAGTAAAACCATAAGGAATGTGCTTCTGAATCTTGGTTGTAGTCGATCTTTGTGGATTGTTCTTGCATGTCGGAATTTTTTCTAATATGCTCTCAAAATCCATATAAATAACGTAAGGATGGCTAAACTTCTTTTGATAATTAGTAAATGATGTTGTTTGACCTGGAAATGGCATAATTGGTTTACAAACTTCATGTTGCTTGCAAATTTCTAAATGATCTGTTAAATCTCCAGATTTGTAGAAATGGCTTAAACATCTTCTACAAAGAAATTTCCTTTCTTTATGTTTAGATAACTGTGAACTCACTAATCTATTTAGATCGGTTATCAAAACATAATGAGATTTATCTTCTTGTTTTACATACAATAAATCAACTTCTAACTCGGCGTCATACATTTCTGAAATTTGCAACGGAACAATGTTAAATTTCTCATCATAACTGTAGATATTTATTGACATTTTCGGATACTTATACTTGGAATTGTAACTTCGTTTTTCAAATAATTGTATATCTTTTAAAGACATTGGATACTCAAAGCCCGAAAATATCTCGTCATTTACAAAATTTCTCGTATTGCTTTGCTCTATCAGCATTTTTTTCAGGTTTTCCAATAGCACATCGGATAGAATAAACAAAACAGAAATCATCTTTATTTTTGATATTTACACAAGCTTTCTTTACCTTGATCTCTTGTGGTAAATCGATATATGATCCTGCGTTCATAAATTCGTGTTTATTAAGGCTCAAAACTAATTGTTTACAACTTTTTGAATGTCCATCCAGAACCTCTATTTGGATGATTTTGTCTGTTCTCGATGTGTTAATTTATTAAATTGCTTAGTAATAAAGTCGTTTACGTCAAAGATTTCATCTGCTTTTATAGTAAAGTACATTGGACACGTTTGTGTTTTCACCGTTCACTAAAGTTCTTTCGTATTCACATTCCAAAGAGAGATATCCTTTCATATTTTTAACATTTTCTTGAAATTTTTCGATTAAACTTTTAATTTCTGGCCTCATAATTGATAGATATTTGTAAATTGACATGGAATTATCGTTTAAAATTTGTTAAAATGTATTGCTTGAAAAGACCGTGTATTGAGGATAAAACTTCAACGTCTATGATATTTTCAGGTTTTTCGTTAAGAGTTTTGTCAATTTCTTCGATCATTTCAGACTTAGTTTTATCGTTTGTTTCAATGGACAATTTTTCAGCGATTGATTGAATTTTTTCATCATTAAATAGATTGAGATCTTTTTTATCTTCCTTAAAGTTTTTCTTTAATTCACGCAATTTTTCTATATTGTACATCTTTTCATGATCGACAATTTGATTTTCTTTAGCCCAAGTCCTCAAATAATTCAATTCTTTCTCATAAATGCCTTTGTTTTTTAGATGAATTTTAGAATTATAATGTCTATCATAATGGTGTTCAAAAATGTCTTTTTTGCAGTATGGACATGACACCTTTTTCCTCTCCATTTAAATAGGGAAAATTTGAGTGAGTCAAGTTTCACTATTTAGTAAAATATCTTTTTATTAAGGAAAAGTTATAAACTTTTAAGCTTAAAGTTGGCAATAATTTTAGATAATTCAGTAGATAATCAAGGTTTTTTAAGGTCCCTACACACTAGTATTAGAGTTTTTTTGAAAAATCCTGAAAATCTACTGAATTATCTAAAATAATTGCCAACTTTAAGCTTAAAAGTTTATTAAACTTTTCCTTAATAAAAAGATATTTTACTAAATAGTGAAACTTGACTCACTCAAATTTTTTCCTATGTAAATGGAGCTACTAAAGGAATTAAATGAAGTTGGTGAGCTAAGATTTAAAGAATATAAGAAGTTGAATGAATTAGAAGAAAATAAGAAATACAAAATTTTGAATTTGGAGAAAATAAAAGATAAATTCGGGTTTACAATAATTGCCGAGTTGGAAGATAATAAAGTACACTTACCGAACAGACTTTTGAATGTTTTGGATGAAAAAAATATTAAAGAATTGAATAAACATGATAAAATTACACTTGGTTGTTACTGGAAAGAAGACTATTAAAGATAAAGACTGTGTTACCGTCAATTTTGTAGAGTAGAAGATTTTTCGTTTATTCGAGACATTTAAAATAGATTGATTTGACAGCTCAAGAAAGTAGAAGCAAACAGCTATAGATTCGGTAATTTTTCATTCGTGAGTTACAGATTCGTTTTATTGTCCTTTAAACAGTATTTTTCATTGATTTACCGTCTGTCCCAAAAGTGAGCTATAAACCCCATATTCATATCTACTTATATATATATATATATATATATATATATATATATATATATTCACTATCAAATTAACTTCTATTTGAAAAAAAAAAACATCGATTCTTTTGTTTGAACGTTTAGGGTTCAATAAATTGGAATGTTTTTTTTTTCTTTGTTTGCAATATCAAATGCCGAATTCCTTATACAATTTATTAAAAGCACTCATGATATAATATAAAGCATGTTCTAACATAAATTTGTATGCTAAATTATTCTGCTTTAAAATTTGATTTAAATACAATATAAAAATACAGAAAGAATACATTTATATATTTTTGGAATTTGAAATTAAGAAACATGCTGCTTGAAAGGTGATTACTATCACTCATGATAATACATAAAGAAAGTCAACTTAAATCTTTTTAAGCCGCTCATGTAAGATCCTTTACATACATGGGATCTGTGAAATGATAGTACAAGTTTTAGCTGTTGCGTCAAACTTTGACTGACTGCTGAATAGACTTGGATGATGCCAGAGTGCTTGCATTAGCCTAACAATATACCTCCAGTCTGGCAGCGCTAATGTATACTTATTTATTATTTGTTAATCTTCCGGTCATATATTAGATGTTAGTTTCATTAATGTATTTTACTTAAAATATACATAATTCAGAATTATACCTCTTAACAATATTTACGTCAAAAAATTCTTTAATATTCCGATGTATGGTAAGCGAAAAAGTTGTAAGTAACTAGTAAATACGAGTATACAAAAATGCCTAAACAAGCTTTATGAAGCAAGAAGATAATACAGTAATATTCGGTCACGTGTTTCAACATTTTCTTCTTGCTATCTTATAACACTAAATTTGAATTGTCTACAGATATTATACAGTACAATAAGAGTATTTACATATGTCTTGTAAAAACTATAACTCATAGAAATACGGAAGCAGCAGATGTATTAAAGGTAGATTATATATCTACAAACTAACCTATCTCGAAGGTTCAATGTACCTAATAATTTATACATAATTTATCATGAACATGTATTTCGCCGAAAACAAAAAGAAATATTTGATCTAATGTCTAAATACATGATTAAAAACGTTATATGAATTCTTTAGTTTTTAAGGGTTGAAATTATGACCTTGTTGCTTTTTATTTCAGTCTCTTACTTTACTAAAACAAGAGGAAAATCATATTTTGAATAAAATTGTAGGAAAGAGCAATTCCAGTAACCCTTCTGGTAAATATATATATATATATATATATATATATATATATATATATATATATACATATATATATATATATATATATTATATATATATATACAGAGTATTTTAATCTATTTAATTGATATCAAGGTTGGACATAGTCCCATCAATGGCCTTATGAATTATTTTTGCACTGATTTTTCTTGATTTGTAAGAGTGATGAGATTTAAAAACGAATACAGGAAATACCCAGCTCCCTCGTATGATTGTTATCCACGGCATTTTTCTTTTGATTCTACGAATGACGATTTTACTCACAAGTAAAGATACCAGTTTTATTAAAGGTAATCTATATATAAATATTATGAATATACATGCAAATTAGAAATAGGTTTATTGTTACGAGAATCTTACAGACAAATACATTGACTTATGACACAAGGAAATATGATGGAACATTCGAGATTATACATTCAGTTATATTGTATGTACGTGTGTGTGTGTGTGTGTGTGTGTGTGTGTGTGTGTGTGTGTGTGTGTGCAATATACTTAATATTGGTACAGTATTAATTACTGACTGTTTCAAACAAATAATCTTACTGAAATCTGGCATAGTTTTAAGTCTTATATGTTATAATTTGATTTATTTTAAAGATTAATAAATATTTAGTGCGTTCGATAATCGCAGAGGCAAACCCTTAAAATAATATTAGTTTCAGAAGTGGGATTATTACTGCTTACGGCGAACATGAAGTTAATAATATTAGAAGTAAAATTAGTTCACGTTTTTTGTTATATCAATGTAAATCTAGGACGTATAATTAATCAAATTGAGCCGTCTTATTTTAACCTAAAAAGGAATTTGCATTTAATAGTTTTACCAGGTAATATTATTTTACTGAAAGGATCAATGTTGCTTGTCAAACATAACACTTGTAACATGTAACACTCTTCTCTCTATAATCTATATAAATAAAAATGAATTTCCGTTCGTTAGTCTCGCTAAAACTCGAGAACGGCTGAACCGATTTTGATAATTTTGGTCTTGAAATGTTCGTGGAAGTCCAGGGAAGGTTTAAACGACGAGAAAATATAACAACATTGCAAGGAAAATACTAAAAACGACAATTTGATTTTCCCATACAAACTGTTCTTACCTGTCAAACGTTTTGATTGATGTTCATGTTTAACTTAATTTAATTTAACAGCTGTAACAAATACAAATGACGAAGCGTCTCAGTATCATATGTTTACTTAGTACTGCATGCAATTTGGGGTAAAAAAAGCTGTCGCCATTATAGGTTAACATTGTTAGTGCAAGAAAACATTAATACCAGATACTGCTTACAATGCCGAGAAGAAAACGACCTAACATAGGTCGTTGAAGTAGATCGAATGTGCGGCGAGCTACCGCCTACCTCACGCGTTAATCGCACTGATGACCAGCAAATGATAACAGTCGTATTGGTATGGCACATTTGTGTCTACAGTAAATCAGAATGAAGTGGATAGACAAAGAATGCAACAAGTTCGGGCACATCGATCACAACAGCAGCGAGCCCGGGAAAAGGAAATTGACCGATTCCGCAGACGCACTGCTCCTGTGAACCCGGAACGAGCAGCATTCTACTACGATCCAGAAATCGATTATAGTGCCGACAAATCAAATTAAACATATTATATTGATCAGTCTTTATGGTAAGAAACATATTTTCTTAAATTTCTAGGCACTTGAATCTTTAAACTATATAACTTTCGAATGATGAGGGTTAAAATTAAATGTTAAACTCCACCTCTATATCAAAATTATTTATAAACCCGACTTGCTAATGATGTCTTCACTTTGCTCGCTAGGACCTGACGGCGTGGCGGGAAGCCTCGGTGACTCGGACAAGTCTGGCACAGCCAGAATATTGTTGATGTTGTGCTCTTGACTTTCTCATATTTCATCCAACGAGATTGACGGCGTGGCGGGAGGCCTCGGCGACTCGGACAAGTTCGGCACAGCCAGAATATTGCCGATGTTGTGCTCCTGATTTTCTTCTATCTCATCCAAATATTTTAATTCTTCACCAGTTAAATTAAGTTCTGAAAATGTTATTCCTTAAGATGATGATGATGATGATAGCATTGTTGAGACGAACTTCGGTTTTGATGACAATATTGTTGTTTCACTTGATTTTTTTGTTCCTTGGCCCTGTTAATTCTTATTATGCGGCTCAAATTGTGACCGCACTTGATACATAAGTTGAAAGTATCAGCGTTTATTGTCAAACATTCGTCGCATCTTAACAATTTTTAGTGCAACTGGGACAGGTAGTTGTTTTATTCTGCCGTTCTATCCACTTTTTGTAAAAAGGGACAATGCGTTGTAAAAGTTCTTCTTCTATAAAAAACAAATCAATCAATCAATTTAAAGGAAAGTGACTATCACG
This sequence comes from Homalodisca vitripennis, assembly GCF_021130785.1. NCBI lineage: Eukaryota > Metazoa > Arthropoda > Insecta > Hemiptera > Cicadellidae > Homalodisca > Homalodisca vitripennis. The sequence continues at coordinate 31,791,025 of NC_060208.1, forward strand.
TTACAAACGAATTCAGCCAATTATAGAAACAAAGCGATCTGACACTTGATCTGATAGAAATTTAAAACACCTTTTTAAAGACACCTTTATCTTTTTTTTTTTGTTTTTTTTTTTTTAATTAATTATTGTGGCATTGTTCAACAGCTGCGGTGTGGAAGGCGCTGTATTCATTGAATTTTGAACAGTTCGATACCATAGCATGGCCTATACTATGATGATGATGCCTTTATAAAGTTACCGGTTTTGCAATACATAATCAGGGTTTAAATTAATACGGTTTATGTTAAGAGGTAAGTGAAACGAAGTTCACCGGGTCAGCTAGTATTTAATAAATATAAATGAATATTATCATTTAACTGAGCCTTTTTTTATTATAAATTAGTGATTCACATTTTAGCATATTTTTAAAGCTATTATCAATGGTGAATCTTATTAGGAGGTGGAAATTGCTTGTCACTGATTAGTTGTTGCATTATTGTACCTAAACTACGCTATATTTTGAGCGAAACAGAAAATTATTTCCTTATATTAGCTAACAAGACATTGAATGTTATATTTTACTTTCTAATTTAAAACATTTTTACTAAGGTTATATGTGAAAAACAGATCTATATTATAGGTCCAATGTTAGTCTCCCACACTATTTTCGCTAACTCGGTTAGAACTGTTTCCCCAAGTTCTAACTGGAAGTGGTATTAAACGTAAAGGTGCCCTGAATTTGATTACAATTACACACAAAATTCAACAAACATCAAAGTAGACATATCGTGTTCATACCCCGACCTTCTCACTGAGTGTTCACCGGAGTGTGGGCATTGCGACAGGATAAACTGATGACAGTTTTGTAAACAAATAATTAATTTAAAGCCACTTCAGTTTTATGTTTACACACACACACACACACACACACACACACACACACACACACACACACACACACACACACACACACACACACACACACACACACATGTATATATAATATTTAGAACTGTTTATAATATAAACTAATATTTAGTGGATTCAATATTTGCCGAATGATTCATTTAGGCAAACCTGCAACATGTTTACGAATATGGTCCAATTGGAGGATATAACTAGACTAATTGTAAAGTGACGCCAAGTCTAATGTGACCAGCATCTTGAATTATTTTAATTGGATTAATTAAGATTCTTTCTACCATCAAGTAGTTTATTATTGTAAATGTTAGGTTTCCCTCCAGTCCACATCCTCTTAGTGCACTGTCTGGAATCTTACGCTGTCACAAACTTGACTCCTGAAATATGAAGTTATATTTTTCTGGAAAGGCCTAAAGAAAGGTCGGAGGCGAACATGTTAATAATGAACTCTTTGCATCATTTTGCCATAATTTACACCTAGCCTGCAAAGTATAACGTAATACACGCGAAGACCTATTCATTGTTTCATCAGGTGCACAACTGTGTGTTTTAGAAGTACGATGGAGAAACTGAGTTTTTCTACACAAGTTCTTATGGTAGCAAAGGATGATTCAATGTGAATGTTGTGTTTATCTCCAGTTAAACACACTCTAAACAATGTAAAAAGTTCATTTTGAGCTCTTTCACTGACATTTTTTTGGATGTTTTCACACTAACATGACTCCATATTGAAGTAGGCAAGTCTGTGACAGCGTCAGATTCCAGGACGCTGCATTAAGAGGTTAACTTGTTCTAAACTCAATGTTTACGTTTATTAAACCCTTCCCGTCATTGTTGAGTTAACAAAACGTTATCTATATAACTATGCGTCATTATAGTAATATTTTGGTTAAGAGCAGTTGTGATAAGAACCTGAAATGTCTAATTAAAATCAGTTTTTAATATTTCTATTGTTTTAGTTGACGTTGCCTAGCTTGTCCTAATGATCCCTTCAGGTTACGCTACAGTATTTCTCTATTAATTTTAATACGTAAACCGGCATCTTTCTTTTATGTTTGTATAGTTCCAATGCACTTTACTCAAAACAAATAATTTTAATTGAAAATCCATGGTAGTTACGCCGCTTTCAAAAAGTGAGAACCGAACTATATATGTTATTTAATAAATCTCCCTATTTTAGTTATTGAACCAAATTTATTTTTTGAAGTTGTATCCAAAATGTCTGATAAAAATTAATGTGACCAGAGCACTTTTTATCAAAAGCATCGACCATATACTATATCTGCTATACACAAAAAAATGGAATGGACATGCACATTGATCCTGCAAAGTTCTAGTAGTAGAATTAGGAAAGTGGATTGTCGCTATCTAAGATTATTTTATTAGAGACACGACAAAATATTAGAGTATTCTCTACATTGTAACATGTTTGTGTTGAGTAAAACAATGTTTGTACTATGTGCACCAAAATGTACAGCGCTTTTGGCGTCTGTAGCCTTTATTATATATTTTGCTCATTAATAATTACGTTTTGTGCTGACAGACTAAGAGAATAGTGTAAGCCCCGCTAGGGCTTTAACGTCACTCAAGTTTATTCTACTGTCAGTCAACAGCTAGACACTTAACACCTTAATTACTCCATATTCTTGCAATTACGTACATATCCATCCTGAGGAATTGGTAAATAGATTTGATATCTTCCTGAATGAATAAAAATAATGGTGAATTTTCCAACATGTCAGGTACAATATTCTAGTCCATTTTGATCACTATTACAGGTTATATATATTTATTCCTAGAGCAACACTTAGGAGTTTAGTAGGACCAGAGAGTTCCCTCTACAGTTATTGCAACCACTTGACGCAGAAGAAACACACGCTGAAGAGAATTAACTAGATCCTACTTAGCTCACGCAACTAAAATATATTACACTATTTCATTATGTCACATAAGAGCATCCCTGTATTATACATCTTAAAACTCAATTTAAATATTAAATTTATTATTCCACTAACATCCTTATGGAAAATAAACCTTTATTGCAATTAAAACTAATAACATTATAGCAATTAAATTTATATTCATAATAGTATTAAATATATCAATAAACTTTTCTGCATAAGAGATGTTGGTTTACTTTTACTGATTTTATATCGTACGTTTATATTAAATATAACTGACATACACAAGACATTATGGATTGTGATACACTAAATAAATTATTTTATATCTATTGAAGTAATTATACTATTACTACGTGACCAGTTATATCTAGGGACATCATATTATATTTTATTTGTCTGTTACTTTGAAGGCGACTTTTACTGTATGTTATATGGGTTTTGAAATATGTGAAATTATAATAGCATTACGATTACTATTATGTAATATATTCTGTATTAAAATACCAGAAAGTTAATAAAAATCCGTGATTATTTTTATAAAGGGAACAATAACTGAATCTATTATTCAAATTTAATACACTCAATCGGATGAATTCAAGTTTAATGAGGCGTTAATGATGGCGATTTATAACTTCGTTTCATTTTATATCAGGGGGATTAATTTCTGGGTTTGTGTGGTACTGAAAATAATTATTTTATTTGAAGTAAAACTTAATAAACAAACTAATTGATGAGGGAATGAATGTATTAAATGCCAACGAACCATCAAATTATCTAAATAAAACGTAAAACTGCAAGATCAAATTAATATGGGTTAAGTTATTATTTGGAATTTATTGCTAAGAATAATGACTGTTTGTTCTTGCACAGACACAACACATCACACACAATAAAATTCACTGTTGAATTTGTAAATGTCAGTTTAATGAAACGTACAACTCGGACACATCACGCTGGGCACATTCAGCATACATAATAGACGTGATTTTAAGAAATGTTTAACCGCTAGCGCCGGAAGTGGAAATTTCTTTTTTGTATGATTGGAAATCTTACAAAAGTTGTAAATCCACGAGAAATCTTGAAAAGGAATTGAGTTATAGACTTGACATTTTGTATGTGATTTCAGCAAAGTCTGCCACACTACATATGGTGTGGTGTACTATTACATCGTATTAACATTCCAACACAGCAATGTTTGTAATTGCCACCCCTGTCACAACCACAGATGTATAATACAGCAATTGTAATACGCATATTAACTATTCATTTCTAAGTTGACTAGGAAAGAGTAATTGGTCTTTTACTATCTGGTTTGCAGGATACTTTACTTCTAGAATTTGAATAAAAGATCCCATTTTCAAGTTTCGGAAAATATAAACATTGACCGAAGCTTTTATTGACAGTGTAAACCAATACTAGTGCTGTTCCAGTGACTTTTAATGTTTAAAAGCTTACATTATCCAGTAGGTTTTATATAAATTTACACTTACTAAAACTAATTTTTTCCCCTTCCTGTGTTGTTTTAGCTATAAATAAAACAAACAGGAAGGTACGTAACGAATGCAAGTAGAAAGTTCAGACTGTACTTGGGCGATCAGGCTGTACCGACATAAGGCAATCGGTTATCTCCTGAGGGATGACGCAAGAATCTGTAATAACAATTCCATTCGACGATTCGACTGAGTAAATGTTTTATCTTAAGTATTAATTTTCAATTTGCGTATTATTGTCACCACTATAAAGGTCTTTCTTAAAATTTAATAGTTATAATGTGACTTTTTAAACTTTATTAGTAGAAAAAACCTTAGTGTAGTAATTTTAAATGCCGTGTAAGTCTTGCACTAAATTTATGTAGTTGGGACTGATTATCTAAATTATTATTTAAAAGTTATCTAAGGACAGAGGGATTTAACTTTTATACATTTAATTTTCTTACCACTATTTCCATTCCTTGTTTGTAATAACTTATTGATAAAACGTATTACAAAACTTAGACTTATTGCGAATTTATTTTATATAATCTTTACTACTAAGAATGTCCCAATAGACTCAAAAAAATTTTAATTTATCTTCAAAAAATGTATATCCTCCCTTCTGACTAACATTATATCTATAATAGCTTTTTATGAAACAATAGTTTTATTATTAGTCTCTTATCGGAAAAAGAAATCCGTGATTATCAATCCAAGTAAGTTATGTATCCACTATAGGATTACTATTTGAATATTTACAATAATACGACCAATATAATTACATTACTATGGATTTTAAAATACTTGTTATGAATAAAATGTTTTAAATTGTTTGGTTACGTTGACATATATACATAAAACAAGGTTTACGGCATGAATCGTCATAACTACATATATGTATGACTTATCGTCAGAGCGGCTTGCCTGGTCGACGACGGCGGGAGCGGAGCACAATGTGACGTAATGAGAATGACCTGGCAAATCTACGAAAGAAAGCAATTTTCTCATAAATAATGACTTTTCCTTACTTTATACAAGAATTTTTTTCATTTTTATGACCATTAGTAAATACTAAAGTTCCCTTTCCATTCAGCACCCATCTAAATTATTTTCCAAACTGTTTCTTTGAATGTATCTTGTAATGATTTATACATTTCCAAATACTGATTTTCCATTCCGAAACTGATAAACATATTTAAATCTATCAACAACCCACTCGCTAAGAGCGGTGTCACCGAATTGTTTTAAGTAAGTATAGAACGCTCAAATGTACATGTGCCATTGCACTTAAATCAGACTTTCACAAATATGACCGTTACTAGGGTCCCCTCACAAGTGGAATGCCTTTCCCTCTCCGCTTGTTTAGTCTATTACCTTCTATTGAGGCCATTACTGAATGAAATATCCCTTGTTGAACACATTTAATTAACTAACAAAATTTTGTCAACATATTTGTTGTAAAATGTACAAATGATGGTCCGAAAAGCCCCACTTATTATTGAAAGGGTCAGATTTAAAGAGGAACTACCAAGCCTGTTACCTTCCCTTGAATAGTTTAAGTGTGTGAAATTTTTAAGCTTGTTGTTGATTAGAAATAACATAAACATGTAAAAAAAACCTATGGCATTTATAACAAAAGGTTTAAATATATAAAATCCTGAATAAAATTAAACTAGCCTGTCCGTATTATACATTTCTAATTAAATATTTGTTTGAATGTATTTGTATTGTGATTACTCATTATCCATTTCAAACTATATTAATTTAAGTCATATATGTATTAAAGTTTTCAAGTCAGAAGGCTTATTATATCAAGGGTAAGAGTGTTGTTTTATAACCACTTCAAAGTGCTACACTTTTAACAAAGAAGTTAATATCAACAGCTTACTACTTATAAAGCCACTGAAAACTTTACAAAGCACGTTGCTTATGGACTTTACCTTTCTGTTATTATAAGCAAAACGTAAACACGCCGAACTCTCTACATAAGACAGAACTGTCTTTATTAGCTTAAATAAAACGGTCTGTATTAGCAAATTCCTCATTCATTCTATTAAAATGTAAAATATTTTAATTCACTTTTTCAAACTTGTCTCCTCGGTACCTATTTTATATCTATTACGAAATTGATTTAAAAATAAACAATTTTTTATTAGAAACCTGTTTTTTATAAGTATATTAAAAAACATTTTTTTATCATAGGTCCTAACTGACAGAACATAGCCAAAGTAATTGACTACATACTATGTCAATAGTCTACATGCTGTCAAAAATTACATATTTATCTTCATTAATTGTTATTTGTGTATCAAACTTACAAAATTCTTACGCCAAATGCCTTAAATTTCCCGTAGAGTGATTACAATTTTTTTTTTATATTTTTATCTTCAAGGAATATGTTTAAAATTTAAATAAGTTTCAAATAAAAAAATACCCTTCCCAGCTGTAAGCGATTGAAGTAAAAATTTAAGAACCAGATTAAACCTTTGATGATGGAACTAATGGAACTGCTTCTTTAAATAAATCGGGGATTCTCAGTGGAAGATCCGACACCTCGCCCTCGTTTTTTAAGAGTAATATCGGTCCTCAAATTTCGATTAGCTTATATCCCTTTATTTATGTTCAACATGGAAACTACTAGACCCAAAGCTAGCAGTTGAGTTAGCCTACTAGTGGTTGAGATTAGGAATTTCTGGTCTTCATTGCAGTTTTGAACCGGCTATTCGTCATTAGGATGGAGGTGTAGGTAGTGAGTCTCTCGAGGTGGTTCAGTGTAGAATCCATCGTTCTACCAACCTGAATCTGTACAGAAAATCAGTTCAATTCAGCTAATAACAGTTCTACCTATATCTAAAATATTCTTTGTACAATGAGTAAGGCGGCATATGATCAAGAAAGCTGTGGTATTGGAGTTAAAGATAGGTACTAGGAAATTTTTAAATTTAAATAGTTGCAGTAGGAAATTTCAGTTAAATATCAGCACTGTTATTACTGCGAGAATCAGCTGATTATTTATGAGATACATACGTGCCTCAATGATGATGAGAATGCTGCAGACAGCCATAAAATGTTACGATAGAAAACTGGAAGGCCAGTATTCAGTGTCAATAAAAATGAATCATAGAGACAATTTGTATTACCAAACAAAATTAATAAAGAAGACAATACCGTTTTTATAAGCTGTACAAAATATTGTAATAGTAAAAATTTTAATAAATATTTTCAAAATTACTTCAATATGTGGTATTACTTATAGAACTAACTCTAACGTGATCAATATACCATTCAGGTATGATAAACCTGAGGTTACTTTTGAAATCCATTGTGTACGTTGTATAAAATAAACTAACCTAAAAAATGCCCTCATACAAGACTTGGGCTCCATTTAAAGTGGACCTTCTTTTATGTTTTGTAAATTACTGTTAGTGAAGGAAAACTTCAGTATGATGAGCCACATCAGGCTGAGCCTGAGCATGATCCTGACTCATCTGAAGAAATAAAAAAGTTAGGAATGAAGAAGCATAAAGTAAATTCTTTAAATTCTTTCAATATCAAAGACACCTAGATATAGTGTAATTGGCCAAGATTTTTCAAAGTCTATAACTCGCAGGGTTGGAGAATTTGTTTCTGCATTTTTATCCGTATGATATGTCTAAACAAAAATTATCTTAGGAATTAAATTGTCCGTGAATCTTCATTTGTATAAAAGTAAAACTGACCTTGATAATAGTGAATTTCTCTCTATGGCCTTCACCTAATCCCTAGAGAATATGTTTACATTTTTCTCATTAGTAACCATGATGGCAACGATAAAAATATCAAAATAAATCAATTTGTAAACAAATTCAATACATCATAAGAGTTTAAACTATGTGACATATTTTCACACGTAGCATATCTCTACATATAAATAATACTTGTAACTTGGTATATATATTTTTGGCAAGATATTTCTTATATCATGTGGCGATATAATATGTTGAGAGAAATGTAGTATTTAACTTTAAACTTTAAATCTTGCATGAACCTTCAATTCTAGAAGAACAACTTTTATGATGCGTAACTTTCGTTTCAAACTTTTTTGTATGATTTTATGTTTATACATACATACATACATATATATATATACACTACCAACTACAACAGTATACACTACAGTACACACACATTACACACATTACACACATTATACAGGGTGTATATTATGTCTGGAAACACCCAAATATATCCTTTAATAATTTAAATATAAATTTGAAACCTCTTACAATCGTGATAGATAAATAAATAACATAATAAATAGTCAAATCCGGATTAATACAATTCTCAATTTACAACAGAAACTATGCCGACCATCTTTGTTTTCTCTACATTGATATTTCTATAATTATATATATTGTGCGCTAAAACACATACATTTTAATATCAATTTCTTTGAAAACGAGCTAATTCAGTTTTTTACCCTTCTGCTTACGGACATCTCGTAAAAAAATTAAGATAGGCTACGAACAATTAATCTGTGGTCTATTTTAATTAGGTTTTACTCCTTATTAATATCCAGTTCATTTTTTCGGATTTCATGGTCTAGCATCTGCCTGAGATAGCGTCCAGATTCATCAAAGGTGAAAAAATAGAAAACATAAAAAATAAATAAACTAAATAACGTAGCATAGTTTAAGTTATTAAGATTGAAGCGAATTACAAATGAAAATGTTCTTGAGGGACTAGGTAATTTGGTATGATTTTTTTCTTAACCTAGATTTTGTTTACTTTTGGGGTCTCTGAATATCCGCCTGTCATCTGAATACAGACCTGAAAGTATAATGTTACTGTGCATTTACTACGGAACAGATGTAAACGACGAAATATTTCCTGGTTATTAAAAAACAGAAATATCCAATAAAATTCAATTATTAGTATCTTCTTTAAAAAGTTTTGATTTCGAAAAAATAACAGCAAGATAACATTTTTATAAAAGAACAAATAATTTCATTCATTACATGAAAGACTACTTTTTATTCTCATTATTCACTGTATGAAGTGGTATATTTTGAATGGCGAGAAACAGTTTGTAATTCTAGTGGTGCACATCTGGCCAGAACGTTTTGATGTAGAGTAATCTGCGTTTCGTAGATAGCGCTTCAACAACTGATGTATCAAAACTGTAATTCCCTGAATCCATGGGTGATAAACTCCTCGCATGTTCAGCTCGGCTATCAATGCGTTGAATACTTCTTGTTGTATACGAGTAGGGATTATAAAACATCGCAAATCTGTGAAAACTTTCGTATCTACTGGGCACCATGTCATTTTGTAGAATTTAACACAGAATTAAAAGTAACGGTGTAAATTAATCTAAATTTAATTCTTAAGAGAAATTTAATTTTCAATTTATTTGGCACAATACCGATTTTGGTAGGTTTTTATATGTACTATATAATAAGTACCTTCTGGTAACTCAATGATGATTCCAATATTCAGACTCATGAAATTTTACTCACGGTAATACTAAAAGTCGAACTTACATTGAAAGCGATGTTACTTTCTTTAGTCCTTGAGACGGTTGTGTTGGTAGGCGTATTGTTGCTATAAGATTATTGGTACATCCAACTCAATGCGATGATACGACTAGTCGGAATAAAATAATAATATTATAAGTAGTTTTCTATATTTTTCTATCAGCCCTTCTTTGGTAGATCAGATGAACAAAGGGTATAATACTTTGGGCTATGAGTTAACAAAGGTTCAAACTTGTCTGGAACCGTGCACTTTCAGTAGATTTTAACAAAATTTTTAGATTTTCCGGATCGGTTTTAACAAAGTGAGGCATTTAAGGGCAGGTTTAAAGAAGAAAATAGAATTGATTAGTCTGCGAGAATTTGTTTAGTTATTGTATGTCATGTGTCCAGGTCAACGCATATAATTTTGTATTAAAAAATTTAAAATGTTTAAGAATTCCTAAAAGATTTTAGCTGTAAATTCGGAACCACGATTTGACTAGGTGATGATTGTCAAGTCATACTTTCTGCCACTTGAGAGAAAATGATGCCCTTGACACTTCTGCGTTATCTTACTTCCCGGAAGCAGTGTACTGAAAATAAAGAAAAAGAATCAATTTTTATAACGAAACGTAAACAAATATTTATAGTATTTATATTTTTTCTGTAATTAATCTCTGTAAAACACAAAAACTCTTGCTGTTTCTTATATTAATAGCAAATAAATCCCTTAATACCTGTAATTTACAGAGGTTTTACAGTTTTTTTCCCCGGTTTATCTGGATCAATCTTTGCCTTAATTAATTAGGATTAACGAAATGGAACTGCACCATTTTCTCTATGAAAATGAAGAAGTTTAAATATATAAATAACGCCTAAAACCTACAATGAAGGGAGCTTGAAGTGAATCACGCTGAATTAAAATTTAACTGTTAGAAATAATATTTGACATTCATCTGGAAATTTATATGATATTCTCTAAACCGAAAACGACGATATGTTTGAGATCAAATTTTCTACAAAGACAAGATAACTTAAATTATTCAATTACAAGGATAATTAATAATGCTTGTAATAGTGAAATGTAACTCCTAACATTGTTAATGGCATTTGAGAACGATGTACCCAAAGGCTCTGCCATTGTCAAAGCGGTAAATAGAGAATACCTGGCGGTTATTTTAAAGTACTTAAAACCTACAAAATTAAACGATATTATGTATGAAGTATTAGCCTGAATATTAAACTTGGTATAACATATATTCTAAGAATTTATTAACCCTTTTCGCCATATAACTGTAGATTTTAATATTAATGACGTAATTGTAATTGCGATAAGGTAACTACATAAATATCAGTTACTTGTTGGGTTTAATAACTTGGTTTGAATATCATCATTCCTAGCTAGTTTAGTTTGATTATTTAAGTGGTCTAAATTGCTCACATACAGGATACCATAGTCAATCCCTTAATTGCAATCTCTCTATAAATACACGTACTTGTATAATTATCTATGCAAATTTTAGTTTTGACTTATTCTCTCTATTCACACATTCTACTGGATCGTGAAAAGATTTATTTATGTAGACTCTACATACAATAGTGACATATAGAACAAGCCTTATGATAACATACATACTATTTCTAAATTACTTCACCAAACATGTTCCTTAGACACCAAAATCATTCCTTCATCTTTGGAGTTTTTATATATGCTCAGCACATAAAGTATACATAGAAAAGTTATCAGAATCGAAAGTATCAAACTAAAGCTCAATGGAAGATCGGGTTCAATTAAAAAAACTTCATCCACCAGACTGGTGCCTAATATACTTCCAAATAAACTGTCGTTAAAGATTTGCAAACCCATGAATAGTGTATAGTAGTACGAAAGGTTTTTATTTAAAGTTATAGAGGGAACACTTTTTGTGTTAAATTAACAATGTTTTTAGTTCTGGCAACCACTTAATCTACTACTTTTCCCTACTGAGAGTCTGAAGAAATCTTTTATCTAGGAATTATTTAATTATTATTAGTTTTGCGAATATATTTTCTTACTTTTTTAAAGATATAACATCATATAATAAACTAGTAATTATGACAAATATTGTTAAATAATATAATAATTATTAGAAAGCTACTAGTAGTTTTATTATATTTGCAAAACAGTACAATTAGTTGTTCCATTTACTTCCTTTTTCATTTCATGCTGTGTGCTTGTTTATTTCATTATCTTTGGGAGAAGAATACGAAATTGCTTTCTAATACAATATTTTCTATAATATTTCTATTGGAATAATTGCCATTCTCCGTAGTTTTGGTAAATATTTGACTTAGATATCACTGCACTGCATAATGTATGCAGTCTGATACACTGAGAAAGTTCTTTCAATATGTTTCAAGATGGGGGTTGTCTGTTGTTGTTGTCGATGTAAATTATGTGACGAACCAGAGTTTGTCCCTGCGAACCAAATTACACTACTGGCTTTCCCTTGGTCTGATAAATTTCTAACTTTAAGGTTATAACAAGGAAATAAAAAACAGACTGCATTACAATGTATGGTGAAACAAAATTCTGTTATACAGTTGGCCTAACCTAGTATACTACTAGAACGGTGAGATTTAAATTGAAATAACTGTATGTAGATACCCATCACATCATATGGCCATACTGGTTTAATTTTTACATACTGGTTTCTATTTAGTTTGCTGTATAAATACTTCACTTTGGTATATAGATATGCAGCTTTTTCAATTTCAAACAGAACACACAGCACTTAATATTCTTATATGATTGGTGTAGGTAAATAGTCTTAAACACCATTTATCATACTGCTGTTTTTATTATATGGAAATAAATTATTAATGATAGTTTAAATATCATTTAGTGTTTCATAATATAAATCGTGGAACCTGGAATTGAACTTGATCTGAATAAATGTGTGATTATATTATTATCGGAAATTTAGTGCGGTTTGATATTTTGGAGAAGATAGAATTATTTGATATTGTTATAGTTTAAAGCAAATCTGTACCATAAGTACGTGATAGTAAATATAGTCGAAGTGTGTGCCACCAGCAGGTTGCACCTGGAACGGCAACTGTAACAACTCAAGATGTTCACCGTTACACCTGACATATCACAACTGTCACCAGACCCATCTGTAACGGCCTGAACTTGTCTTCTGCTATTTGACAGTCTAGTACGACACGGCTGAGAAACTCAAGATAGTTAATGTAAGCTAATCTGAATTTACCAGTCTTACAGTTCGATATACGAGAACATGGAAACTCAACTTACCAATCGGTACCACGACTAAGCTGCGAAACTTAAGTTATAATTTTCGCTTTCAAAGCTTTATTCCTTACATTTAATTAAATATTTATAGTTAGGAATACAACTTTAATTCTTTATCTGAACTTATCTTTTGTACTACATTTGTACTTCGTAATACGCATAATACTTGCATTTTGACCGAGTGGTGGTAGACAACAAGGTATAATGATTTTTAATGCTGCTTGTATAGAAATCATATAAGAAACCACTTATAATATTTTAATCAACGATTTTAACAAATATTTTGCGAATGTATGTACAGACACCTTAGAGCAACGGATATCTCGCAGGATTGCAACATGCATAGTAAACCCGGGCGTGTAGTCAATAAGCTGTATAGAATATGTGTTACGGAATACAATACGCGTTAGAATAGATTGTACATGCCACTAATGTATTTAATTTTCTTTCTTCTTAATATTAGACAGGATTTGTATACAAACTTTAACCATTATTTGAATTTTTCAGGTATGTTCAATATCAGTATAAATAATAAAATATCGGCAATATCACTGATTATACATACGCATATTCTTTATACGCAATACACCACTGAGGTATATTGCACAACTTATAAAGTTTATTTGTTTATCTGGTGCCGTATAAAGCTCATACCATTATTGCTTTATTATTCCCATTCCAAATGTGCTGTTATAATTTCAATGCTTCCATAACTTACCTTATTTGGTGTTATCTATTTAAATTATTGATAGCCTAACCTCCTCTTCTTTCGTACAATTGGTTCTCTTACAAGTAATTTCCTAGTTAGTAGTTATTTTTATAATTACTTAAGGTTTATATTATATTCTTTAGGACTGTACAGTTCCGACTTAAAACCATGTCATCAAATGGATGGAATTGAAGCACTCGCAAGGTAAGTAATCATATTTTTAAGTCCAACAGTATTCCCGATTAATGGATTTTTTTTTTTTTTTCAGAAAAAAGTTTCTCATCCTACTGGCGAGTTCTAAGACATTCCTAGATTCAGAATCGCATATCCTGGAAAATCTCCACATCCCACATTATTGAACAAGACTGCAACTTCCAAAATCCAATAGCTGTAAATTTGTTCTTTTTCGGTAGGATGTCTATGGTCGTTCCTGATATTAGATGAGGAGTTAGGAGTCCTGATTGTAGTTTTGTCTCATCTGAACCCTAACTTAGATGACTTTTGTACCACTCTGTCTCCATTTTGGAATGTGGTGTTTTTTGCAAGTGGTGTCATTTATAAGTTGAAATCCTCAGCAGTAAATATTCTGAACAACTACTTCATCCCACCAGTCTGTAAGGTAGGGTAAAACATTTGGCATTTTTCCCCTTTTGGCAACAATGGTTTTTTTTTAACTGTGCTCATTAGAGGTTCAATATTTTAGTATTAATTTTATACTAATCAATATATTTACTAAGTAATAGCTTAAGTATGTGTCTGTTATAAATGCAATGCAGAATGCATTCATTACTTATATAGAGCAGCGAATGAGTTTAATTAAAACAAGGAAACAACGCTCCAAAACTACTGTTGGATTAGAGAACAGCCAATTACACGTAGAGTGACTCTCAAGAATTCTGAAGTGGTAATGAGATTTTGCTAAGGGTTCAAATTATTAGAAGAGTTTGAATATATATATCTGCCTGGGAAACACTTGCGGCGGTTGTTCTCTTTCTCAGCCTTTAGCCTGGAATCCATCACATAAATTTATCAGCTATTACGGTAGTTTTCTTTTGCAGGCCTTTACTGTTATGTTGACTTTGTATTCTCCTCGGGGTCCTGTTCTTACATATGTTGTTTATTCTAATACCGCCTTCAAAGTTCTTATTCAATTCAGCAATGGAATAACTTTAAGGAGAATCCGAACGCCATGTGATCGCAATGTCAGCAACACATTTCAAAAATTTACATAGATACACAGCTACAACTGATACATTATAAGGGGCAACTATTTTTGGTTTCTTTATGGTATTAAATTATCACTAAGAAAAGAAATCCAGGTATTGTCACTCTAAAGCATACAAGTCACGAGCTCAGGTCAAGTCAAGAGAACACACGTCACTCCCGCACATACCGAAGTGGGATAGTGCCTGGCATAAGTGAGAAAAACGGATACTTTAGTGGTTATCCAATGCCGCAAGTTGTTTCTTTTAAGTACTTCTTATGCATAACATTTCTGTCACCTTACGAAGAGGTTGGATTTCAATCCTCGGAACGTAGTAGGCCTATTATACATTATTTAACATTAAAACGATAGCAAATTTCCGTATACTTTCATCCTCTAAAACATTTTTCAAATACACAATTTTTTAATTATTACTGAACGATAATTTTTGGTAATTTTAATGGTCTTTTAATATTTATTTAACGATATATTTAACCAGTTTTGAATTATAAGAAAGATGTTATAAACAAGTATGTTGTTTTAAAATGTTCAACTATTATTTTAGCGAAACCCAGAGAAAAGTCTACAGATGGAGATAGATTAATACGGCCGCCATACAAAGCCGTTAACCGCAATTATAGATACAGCCTTCAGTGTATTAAGTAACCTCAGGCCAGCTTTGTTTGCAATCAGTTGGAAACTATACTTGCAATAATGTTAAGTGTGTAAAATCATACTGAAAGCTGCTATGTTTTCTCATTCTTTCTGTTCTGAAAAGTTTGTGTGTCCGTTAACATTCGCCGTACCTTGTTTAAATATATTTAAATTATTAATTTTAGTCTACGATATCTACTAAATGGTAAGACTTACATTTGTCTACAATGTATTTTAGGGTTAAAAATTATACAATTATGGTCATTTATGCTCGAAACGGAATTGTTATATTAGTGTTATTATACATCTAATAAAAAAATATAAGATTTAATTTAAATTTTCAAATAATTTGTACAACCATAGTATGCAGTCTCTTAGAACAACGTCTCGTATACTTCTATTATACATTTTTTATACCAAATCATATGAAAAAAAATTATCTGTTTTAAAGTCAACAATAAATTAATGCGTACCTCTGACTGGTTAGTAGCACCGTTGCGTTTCATTTTATTAGGCCTAATTGTCGAGAATCAGGGTATACCTAAATCATAAGCGGTATCAGCTACACATAAGCCATCAAATCGGAATGGCTGCGTGGTCCAAAGCGCTACTAGGATGTAGGAGTAGGCCTAGGAGTTGAGGGTTCGATTCCCGAGTCTGAGGATAGGGATGTTTGCTGTCTGGTACACACTTATATGAGATTCACTGGTCTGTGGTATGGCTGTTGGGAAGACCCACATTAAATTAACTATGTTGCCTTGGGTAAAAGTTGACGGGATCAATGTATTCTAGTGTATACGTACCATTTGTATACTTCAAACAGCTACTATATTGAAATCAGTTTTGATTTATGTAATGGAACACCCGCAATACAAGTTTTACCTCAGGGCGAATGATTCAAAAGCAAACATTATTGTAAATACATGAGAATTCTAAAACTCTTGTTTGCGCTTTAGAGCATATAAACATTTTTTTTCTAAATTTTCAATATCTACAATCTTGAACCTTAATACATAATAAAAATATGAAAGAATAAATATTTTTATAAAAAACTAACACATTTTTAAAATATACCTGTTTAAGTCTATGTTAGGAATAAGTTTATTAAAATCTTTGTTTGCGAATGGTTGACTTCATAAAAATATTTGTTGATTATTACTGACCAACGAACTCATCTATGCTTTGCAGAGGTACTGCTTTGGTACAAATTTTAGTCTAAATATCTTGGAAATTACAGAATAACTCATTTATCGCGTTCAAAAGCTCGTGAAATATTGTATAAGCCAATATGTATGTAGCCTACATTATGGATTATGGTAGTTTTATGACTACATTTTAATTTTTTTGGACATTCAACTATTGGAATCTACCTAGTACAACAACGAAAATAATAATGAATTATTTTTCTAAGACCTATGAACTTCTATCTACATAAATACATTAGCTATATTTACAATGCAGAAAGTTTAGGTACGACTTGAGGTATAATCGGTTAAGCTGTAATCCAACGTTAGGCTTGGTCCATTGTTTTCACGTTTAATTAAATCTACACATTCAACCCACTTTAAATGTGTGTGCTTTCAGGATTCGGATGCCGGTCCTTAACAAAATGACTACCTGTGAAGTCAAATTACTTTCATTAAATTGTAACGCAATTTCAATGTATTTATTGTAAGCAACCACGCAGTCCCATTGACAACCCACACTAAAAGAAACTTAACAAGTCTTTTTCACAGACTAAGCTGTTATTCTACATAGAATAAATTATGATTTTTTTAAAATGAATATTGAATATTAAACGCAATGTGTAAATCACAGTCTAATCAAAATCTCAAATACATTTTAAAAGAGGCAGCATTGTTCTTCTTCATTATGTAATTTTCAGGATATTGGAACACGATACTTCAAATTCTTATATAGTTAAAACATGTTATCAATAAAAATAAATGATTTATTTCGTTGCTTAACTTGTAAATGTTGTCTCTTATAAAACCTTAAATTGTATTTCAATATTAATTTTTTTACGAGTGAAACTTCAGCTTATATTCTCTATAAATAATTTTTATTCGAGCAAAAGTTTATTTATTTATTAAAGAGACTGAATTAGAAACTAAACTTAATATGCTAATTAATAATTGGGATTTTTAAAGAAAATGTTTAAATCCCTAATTTAAAAAATGGGAATATTCCCCAAAAAGTCATTCCTTATATCATGCAATAAGTTAATCCTAGAAAATTCTGCAACCAAGAAAAATTTATTAATTCATATTTCATAATGCTAAATATAATTAATTATGCCATAAAACAGCACATGAAAATCTTAAATTTTTAACAGTGTGA
This sequence comes from Homalodisca vitripennis, assembly GCF_021130785.1. Lineage (NCBI taxonomy): Eukaryota > Metazoa > Arthropoda > Insecta > Hemiptera > Cicadellidae > Homalodisca > Homalodisca vitripennis. The sequence continues at coordinate 31,808,998 of NC_060208.1, forward strand.
CGATATTTACTAATCCACTTGAAGTAGTTTATAAAGTCTCAGAACATTTTTAAACTCGGTTGATCCACCGTGTTTAGCGATCTTCTCAGAAACATCTTAGTGCACTCAATTGTGTGTATTTGTTGACACAATGAGAATACCACATTTTTTATATTCTGTAGGTGTTTCTTATGTTAAAAAAACTAAATAGTTCGTTTCGAGCCTTTAGTCTCCGACCTTTTGAGCCGTCGCCGAGTTTTTAGCATTTGACTGGGAGACCGCCCAATTGGCTAACGGACTTCTAAAATAGGTCTAAGGATATATACACAAATAAATCAATATTGTCGAGAGAATGTACATTCTTATGTTTGCATGGATAAAACGGTGGAGAGCGTTTAAATTTAACAGTAAACCTGCTTTTACAGGAAGTCACGTAAAACTCATTTGCTTCTAAACAGAAGTGTAAGGGTAAATAAAAATTAACTTCAAGATAAGAGCCTTGAGGTCCTAGGTTCCCTCTTATGTACATTTTACCCAAAGTTTCATTCGTCAAACCGGTAATATCCTTTCGGACATTCTGTATATTCTAGAAAATTAAAAAAGACATTTAACCTTCTAATAGTAAATCTTCTGGTACAATCTAATACTGAGATATATTCCTCTATCATCTGTAGGGTCCACAACAGTACCATAGAAGAAAAACAGAATGTATGTCATAGGGTCTTTGTTTGTATAGGGAAGTAAATACATATTTGTGAAGCTTTCGAGTTTAATGATAACCCTATCCTCCAACATGGACTTATGAGTCTGGCATGGTCAGTAGTGAAAGTTTTTAGTTCTCATCTCCTTTTCACAGAAATTTTCCCTTCACTTTTCACCAACAAGAAATATATAAATATCCTCATATGACGATTTGTACATAAGGTCTTATTATAATAGTTGAAATATAATTATGGTGTACAACATATGCTTTTCACTGGTGTCATCGAAAACTAAATACAACACTGAACTCATATTTAACCATCGTAGCTATTGTCATTAAATCTGTTTAGCGTATATTTACAATTCAACGGTAATTTCAGGTACTCCATTTAGTCTTTTGCACTGCCCAATAATACTTACCCATATTTTAGCAGAGTAGAACTGTCCAAACGTTAGCTGCACTTACGATGTTTCAACATCTTTTACATTTGTAACAATAATTGTTATATATACTTTTAGTATTGTTATAAACTAGGTCTTGGTTAGTTGGCGAGGCTTTTTATAGTGCAGAATCCAACGCTAGTCAAAGATTGTACTGACATGTTGATATCTTGGTTGACTGAATTCCAAAACGGAAATTGTAGTTCTGTTCCAATATTCTCATCATAAAAGGGATAGTTCCTTAGATTCACGTTTCACAATCATTACATTTTCCATACTTTAAGGTTTCCTTATGAATATTTCTCCCATTGTATAATTTATTGGGTGAAAACTCGTTTTATAATTCTTTTTTATAAAATATTTTTTACTTCTTAATAAATTAGTGACAAAATATTATTAGCCTTTTATCAGTAATTGATTACAATTACTGAGGTAGGGTCACGGGGTGAGTATTAAATCGAGTCCTTCTTTGTTCACGTCCTGATTTCGTTACTTAAAATATCATTACCAATATCACCATTTAACAAGTTATTGTTTTTATTTTTGGGGTGTGGGGGAACATTTTTATCGAAATTATTAATTTAAATAGCATTTAACATTATAATAGGAATTTAATTTATTTGCTTATGAACAATGAAGTGGCTAACTCTGTCCAGTAGAGTAGTATAATCAAATGTTTAGTTTTGATTAATCAGTGTATAGTCTTCTGAGTATAAATGTTTAGGAGTACGTTTAACATTATTGACGATGTAATACAAATCCATAAATCGTTTTCGATTTCTTACAACAATGATATTTCTGAGGCCATTTCCTTTTAATGAAAATTCCTCATATCTTTGGAAAATTAAAATTGTTATGGTAATATGAGCACGAGTAATATTTTTAAGTATATTAAGACAGTAATATATATTTATGGAGTTTCAACATAAAGTACCGTTTTAAAATTAGGAGACAAATGAGATTATTCAAGTATCCTGAGGTTGTAGCAGGCCGCCGAGACCTTCCGTTGTTGCTGTGTTTTAGGTATATTGAGTGAATGCTTTTTATAATAAACAAAACACAATATTTTTATATATCGAGTAAAAACAAATGTATAAAAACGTTGAGATTATAGTATTGGGTTGCGAATTACTATAACACGTGTTTCACCCTGCAGCTAATCTCCATTGCTTTTTCATAGCACTTTCAATGTTAACGTTATAGAAAGTTCAGTTTGTTAAAATAATTACTATCATAACATCAAAACAACTAATTTTTAAAAAGAGTGCTGCTTCCGTTAAAACGAGAAACAAGCGAAATAACAATGATTATCTTCTTATTGGCGCATTCACAACTTCAACACCCAGTTATATATTGTCGACCGCCCTAGAGGGCGATAAAGTGATTTTTTAAACTTTCTTGTGCTACCTTTTCAGTAATCAAAAGTCAAACTACCCTTGCAGTACATATTTATAGTAAGCTAGATGATAAATGTTGAAAATTGCGTTGTATTTCATAATCGTTCATTATCAATAAAAGGCTTTCAACAAATAATTTTTCGTAGAATATTTTACGTTAAATTGATTTTTGCTAAATTGTACTGATAGCTTCAACGTATTTTACTGCTAAGACATCCTTTAGCGAAAATAAGTTGACAGAAACATTAACCATCAACTCACGTCCGCGTTTCACGTCCGTCTTTACTGTAGAGCAGCGCACGTTCTAGCCTTTGTTGTCCTTGACAGGCCTCCAGTCTGCAGAAAGTCAGTTTATGGATGTTTTTTTGAGACTTTCCTCCGAAAAAATATATTTCAATTTTACAATTCAGTCATCTTTTCATTACTAGTCTCTTAGAGAGATCTAAACAGTGAATTAATATCCCGTGGTTTATTTTGTATTCTGTGTCCGATATAAACTCAGCTTCTTTCTAGAACTGTTCTATAAACTTCATTTTATCAATTTAGCTTGTTTGGTAAAACTAAGTTGATATACAGTTAATATTCTAATATTTTACAAATGTATGTTATTTGTTAACTACCAGAAACCCAATAATAAATAATAATCTTACTAATATCTAACTAATAAATATTTACAATAGTGTAAATCATAATAGTAACCCACTTTTATAAGAAAAATCCCTTTAAGAACCAGGATAAATACGTACCTTGAGGTATACTGTGAAGAAATTATTATCATTGAAAAGAGTACGTAAGGGCTTGAAAGTAATCGGGAAGGGTAATTAATTAACGCGGATCTTTGACACATTCTATCTATTGTAATCCTAGATCCTTCAATAGGAACTTAATTCTTGTGATAATTGAATCGATATTCATACTGTTTTTAAACTTTTTGTGTCCAGTATTAGAAATTGGTAACGTTTTTTAAATTTAAATACGCATATAGCATACATTATCTATAAGGTAATGATACATACACACGTTTTTAGGAATTGGTGGACCTTTGCTTTTTCTTCTGATGGTATCGTAGTAAAAAATAGCTCTGTAATTTGTAACGGATCAAGTTATTTAAATGGCACATAATTAATTACAATGAAGTCATTACTAGGAGTGACATGTCTGAGCTTCAGTAAAGTCTAAAGTTCAAACGGATATATCGAGAACAACTTATTTTATTACACAACAAAAGGTTCCTGTATTAATAAAATCCGTTTAAGATGTCAACTATTTCATTCTTTTCTCATTGTCTAAAAATTGAAATAAACCATTTGAAATGTAATTTAATTTAGTTCATGCATTTTCCATATATTACAATTTTACATTATTTTACATATTTTATGTTTTAAAATCCAAAACAACATTTTTGTGGTAAATAACTACATAATATAGTCTAATCATTATTAGTCCTTGCTTTACTACAACTATTTTGAATCCTGAGAGTAGCCACTCTTTACAAAAAGGGATTAAAAATCGGCCAACAAATTTGACATCACAAATGATATCGTAAAGGGCTAATGAGTTTCTCTTCAAAGCTTTGAAAGCCAGCATAATATCAGTACATAATTACTCCCAAAGTGTATTTTTTACCCTCACTGGACATTTATTTACATATCACACCACAGTAATAAATTAATTATTATACTATTCCATTTCATAAATTGACTGAGAATATACAATTTAGGAAGAACGTTTTATGTCTTTAATAAATAAAGTATACTATAACACATAATTCTTGAGAGTAATAGTCCCTTTATTATTTTTTCTAGAAGTATAAAACACTTTGACGATTGAGTGTTTGAAAGGATAACAAGATTTAGGACATTTGCCATCTTTAAGTGGTAAAAATGTATATAACACCACGTTTTGTGGACTGGAATCTATACTCTTCGTCAGGTCCAAAATTAAAGAACAGAAAGAAGAAAAAGGGATATTCTCTAATCCTTAGAGCTTTTTTTATACCTTTATGTAACATATAACGATGGAAATGCACGAAATCCTGTAATACACAATATTTCGCTACTTGTAAACAAATCAATGTGTATAAAAAACAGTAGTACAAAAACTTTAACTGGACGTTTTAATAACTGACGAATAATATATTCCTGTAGTTTGTATCATGCACTGAGACGTAATTTTAAAAATGGCATAAAACACAAAAAGTAGCAGATATATTTAGTAGTCTATATTGTCTGTAAATAACAAATATAAGGATTGTTATAAGTAAATATATAACTTTTCCTCATATTTTCTAAATAGATGTTTTTAAGTAGAGATTCTGGAAAAGAGTTCGATTAGCGTACAACATATATATAAAACAGTTTCGTATGTGAAAACCTTAATGTAATATTGTATGTTTTTAATATTGCAATCACCGTATAGAATCGTCTTCCAAAGGGGAATGTTAATTAAAAGTTTAGGTCAGACCCGCGTTAGTGATGAAATACAAATCCCAAAGCAAAGTGAGCAGCGATGATCAACAAATCAACGTGCATTCTTCAATGCCAACTTGTAATCAAAAGGAAATAAAGGAAAAGAGACACTAAGCGGACTAGGATGACTTTACGACAACTTAAGCTCTATCTAACACTCCGCCTACCTTGATTTGATTAACTAAATAACAATTAAACTCGAACACTAGCTCGTTCTAAATGTTACCTAGCCCAACGTAAGCTTGAAACTAATAAAAATAGGTGTCAGCGTAAATTATGTGGCCTATTTGCCTTGAAAAGTTAACATGTTTTCACCTTGGTAATAATAACCTAAATAGTTATTTAGTACTTTAAATATCATGTAAAGTGAAAGAGAAATGTAGTAAGGCAAACAAGAAAGAAAGGTATTGAAGAAGAAAAATCGATTGGAGATCCGTCTATAACAGATCGAAAAGAATCCGTGAGCGAAACAACTAAACTCTGACCTTCGATACAATCTATTAACTTGTTATCAAATACACAACAATACGTACACAAGGTGATGATTGGAACCATATTAACTTCGTTCTCTGTATTCATTCTGAATTTTTGGTGTTTCGCTTTCCTATTATTTTTTAAAATTCAAGCCTCTTTCAAATTTCGCAAGTAGTTCAATGTCTACCATAATAGACAACTACATATATTTTTTACAATATTTTAATGCTATATATACAATAAAAATTCTAAATAATTCTATCTCTAAAATCTGTTTCCTGCGGGTTGTATATGTGTTCTTTTATATACGGGTGACTTCCAAAATTATGTATTCGTCCCATCGTAAAAAATTGTGTAAGGTCGCCAGGAAGTGGCAGTTTATAATTTAAGATTGGCTCACAAATATAAAGGAACAACTTTATTTATATAAAATTCTTTGTGAGATATAGAGTAAAAGTAACAAGTCATTCCTATGTACATGGAAAGAGAATTTTCAGTTTTAAAGTAAGCAGTATTGTTTTACACGCAAAACTTATAGTTGAAACCTGAAAATATATAATAATAATTATTAGGATAACATATATGTTAGTATTCTTCGCTGAAGATTTAATATATTTAGTATTTTAACAGTTTTTAATTGCAAGATAAGAATTACTCATTTTATAAAGCGGGAGAAATTCCCTCATGCGCGGGAGAAATTCCCTGCTCACACTCTTATCCTAGTGTTTTGGGGTGATTTGAGGTGTCAAAATCGGTGTTTTTCGGTAAAATCGGTGATTTTGGGTGTCAAAATCGTTGTTTTTCGGTAAAATCGGTGATTTGTTGGGTCCGGTGAGGGAGAAAGAAACGAGGGACGGAGGGAATTCCAACATGGCTGCGCCCATGTATCACGTGATCAAAAAAAACCAATATGGCTGCGCCCATGTATCACGTGATAAAAAAAAACCAATATGGCTGCGCCCACTTAAACATAACCTCACTTTTTCTCGGCGGGAACCAAGATGGCGGCGCCCGTGGCGCGCGCTGGCGGGAAAAATTCCCTAGGGTTCCCCTCACACTACAAAATAATTATTTATATATAATAATAATATAGATAAAAATTAAGTAAGACGTTATCTGAGAGTTTCTGAGTGTGGTTGCGGAACACTCGTACTGTGTATGGAACACAGTACCCAGGTTAAGCATTACCGAGGTATAGGAGTCTGTCCAGTCTGAACTGGTTGTCACTCCACGACCCCAATAATGCCCCGTCCCTTGGAAAGTGAATTTTTGAAACCAATTGAAGAATTTAAAATGGAAAGTGAATTTTGAAACCAATTGAAGTTAGAGCTGGAGTTACCTCGGGAGGTATATGTTGAACCTCCCCACGATTAACGCTCGGCACGTGGGACATGTGTGTACTCTGTCGGCACAGGTCCGACAGAGAGTATGACCGCACAGCCGAAGAGCAACCGTGGGAAGATTCACCATACACACAGGACACTCAACTTTACGCGGCTGTGACAGAGGTGTCTCCTCGGCGTCCGGGGGTGGAGGAGTGGTGTTATTACGCCTGGCATCCTCCATTCTTTCCCCAACGGATCGTAGGAAATTCTCCAAGTCCTCACGAAGCTCCCGCCAAGTTTCCGGAGCGAGTCTGATCTGTCGCCTATGGTCGGTATCTAGAAAGATGCGACTGGCCGTCCATTGCAGCTCCCGCATCAGTACTCGGATACCGTAGAGGGCCGCAATACATTCCCGCGCCTCCCAATCACTGACCCTGGGCTAAAACAGAAGAAGAAGAAAAATTACATCACTTGTAAACAAGTCATAATGTACAATTCAAGTAATTCAATATCGCGTACCGTAGGCCGAATTTGTGGGAGCTCCGGTGACGGGGGTATTGAGGGGGCGTACTCTGACGACGATGGGAACGTAGAGGCAGACTCCGTTGACGATCCGCCGGCCGGTGAGAGGCCTGAGAGGCCATCATGGGGTGGTACCGGGGAGGGCGGGCGAGTCGGAGGAGTGGGTGACGGTGCGACAGAGGGATTCGCCACTTCCACGACCCTGGGCTAAAACAGAAGAAGAAGAAAGATTACATCACTTGTAAACAAGTCATAATGTACAATTCAAGTAATTCAATATCGCGTACCGTAGGCCGAATTTGTGGGAGCTCTGGTGACGGGGGTATTGAGGGGACGTACTCTGGCGACGATAGGAACGTAGAGGCAGACTCCGTTGACGATCCGCCGGTCGGTGAGAGGCCTGAGAGACCATCATGGGGTGGTACCGGGGAGGGCGGGCGAGTCGGAGGAGTGGGTGACGGTGCGACAGAGGCGTCTACGGAACGGCGCCTCTGAGAGGTGTCATAGCTGTTATCGTCACTGCCCGCAGGCAGTGACCATCCCCAAACGGCTGTCCTCTGAACAGCTGCAGACTGTGATTGAGACAGCAATGCAGGCTGCAGTGAGCTGATCTGTACATATACATACACCCTCAGATATGCTATTTATCACACATCCGTAAATTGTACTTTCAATTGATGGAACTAACCCTTTGATCCAGACTAGTTTCATCCCAGATCTCCTGCGGCTCGTTCAGGCGATCCAGCAGTTCCAAAATCTCCCTATCGTGCTCTTGACTCTCCGCCCGGTCAAGAGCCTCGACAAGGTCGGACTCTGCAAACATCTGTAAAACACGAGGAGAATCATCAGTGTACGCCGCTAACCGTTCAATATCAGTACATAGATGAGAGAATGGTTATTACCTGCCCAAGATCCTCGTCACAGAACTCCATGTAGTCCTCCACACGTCTCTTACAAAAGAAAACAAACAAACAAACCCATTAGTCATAAATTCCTTAAGGTAGTACATACGTAAAGTGTAACACGTAAAATATCACAGTAAAACTCACAATAGGCCTGAAACGATGAGGAGCCAACGAAAAGACATCCTCTATCACGCAGATAGGTCGCGCCGTCTGCAAATAATACAGAGGATATAAAAAATTGAAAAAACCTGTCATATGACGAAAAAAAACAACATTAGTACTATTTTACGTACCGTAGTGGGAATGGGTACCGGCTCACTGCGGGGTCTGGCGGAGTTCTAAAACAATATTTATAAGTTATGCGATACATGTGCTAGACAACAACAACAACAACAACAACAACAGAAAACAAACACGAAACAAACACTCACTTCCTGACCTCTGCGAGACCACCCGCTCGCCGACCAACCTCCACGCGATGTCGATGGTCGAGCCTGCAAATAATTCTGTATCAGTAATAGATTTCATTAAAGTGTAGGCATAACGGTGTTGGATATAAACGTACCAAGTCTATGGCTCCATCATCGTCCCCTGTCCAACCGTTTGTAGACGCCGTCGAGGGTTGTTCCTAAACATTAATCGAACATTACTAAATATATTAGTAAAACAGTATAACATTTACATGAAATTATTGCATGACTTACGTCTTCACTGCCGGCTGATACCACACTCAGGAGTGCGAGAATCAACAGCAACACTGTAGTGTTCCCGATCCTGGCTCTAGGGGCACAACACAGTACTCCCAGCATGACCACGAACATGGTGGTGGCCATGAGGAAGCAGACTATGGCTAAACGTTCACAGTCGGACATGATAGGAAAGTGCAGGATACACACGCGTCCTCTGCTTATATGCAGCCGGACCGCTTCCTGTCACATGTGCTGGTACAAGGTGACCTTCGTTCCACACCACCCATGAGGTCAGGTCTTAGGCGCGTTCTTTTTGTTTAACCGAGAGCATCCCCAGTAGGCCTAACCTCTCGGGTGATGAGCCCCAACCATCGCTCATCACAGGTGGTAGCCATTCCATGACAAATTTGCTACCTCCCAACATATTTTTTTGTACCTCACCAATGACAGGACTTCTCAACACAATGCCGAAAACCCTGTCTCTCGGTGAGATACGTTTTATTTTATACTTTATTTTTTTTATTTTTTTATCCTCGCGAGTGTAACAAGTAACTTTACTCGGAGAAGCCTTTCAATGTAACTCGTAAAACACTCGCAAAGACTTTTTTTATTTTTTTATTTTTATTTATTTTACAGCATCTAGAGCGAGGTACATACCCCTGGACTTACGGAGTTTAGGCCTGCCATAGAGGTATCTGTCACACACATACACACACACAACTGCTCCCGGTCTTACGGAGTTTAGGCCTGCCGTAAGAGCAGTTGAAAGCCCCAGGACTTACAGAGTTTAGGCCTGCCTTAGGAGCTTACCACTCACTCACCCCACCCCGCTCTAGAGCTTTTTTTAAAGCACAAGCATAAGTGAAGTCACTATTATGTTGAGGTAAAATACAGTGACTATCGGACACGATTGCTTCCTGACTATCAACTACATTTCTATCAACTACGTTATTATGAAAGCTGGACAGAAAGTTGACCTTTTCAAGTCCTTTAGTATATACAGTAGCAAAGGGTTTACAAAGAGCGCGTATCAGCTCCTCATCGTACTCTATACCACCCTCCTCCCACTTGATGTTGTGAAAGTGGCGCTCCAGCCACCGAGCGGTTCTGGCCATTTTAGAATTTAACTCCGCTTTATCGTATGGAGGCTTGAATACGATGTGTGCACGAAAGAGATGACTGATTATTACAAACTCTTTTACAATAAATCGATTGTCATTATCTTTAAAAGCGTGAAACTCAACTATCGCCTCCATTTGGCCACCGTTTGAAAAGTTCAATTTCGAGAGACAGCCTGTGAGCTATGCGACTAGGGAGGAGGTCACTGTCACTGTTTTCAATTGCGGTTTTAACAGGCTCCTCAATCAAGAACAGGTCTCTCAATACGATGTGCATCAGTGGGATGTTGGCAATGAACTGATCCCACTCGTGCTTGTTAAGAGTTAAAGTATGCTCCCCGTCAAAGAGAAACACGTGCATACGGCCGAAAACATTTGTGACCTTGATATCCTCCTCCTCCGTGTCTGATTTAATATAAAATTTGGTTTTATTCTCCAGAGCCAGGGTTACGGAATTGAAGTGTTGTGAAAACTCGTTAAACACATCGAATGACCAATAAACGCAACCCTTCTTACCCTTAAACAGTATTCCGAGAGAGTCACCCCGGTTTTTAACAAAAACCCACAATCACACACTTTGAAAGATCACAATCAATAAAATAAACAGACTTAAGAAAAATTCCCGTTAACGAGTTTATAGGCTCTTTGCGTCTTGGGATCCTCGTAGGCTCCAGGTCCATAGCCGTTGATGGGTCCTCCATGGTCTCGGTCTCGGTCTTGTATGACCGTACCTTCCACAATGCCCCTTATATACTTTAAACCTCCAAATTTAGACCAATCAGAGACGCGTTCATTCCGACCAATGAGATTTTTTAGCAGGTGTTTCTTCCCCCTCCACCTCCTCCTCCCGTTCGTATGTGAGAGGATCTATCGAAAAAGAGACAGTAATTTTGTCACAGCCCCTCACATCCCAGGCGTCGCCATGGGATGTTAAATTATCACAGTCGATGTTTTTACACCCTTTAAATATCCCGTCCTTGTACAAGCAAGCGTTTACATACGCTTTGATACCCTTTTTATACCCTTTCAGCTTCACATCATCCTCTCTGCAAAATCTAACCCTAATTCTGTCAAAACCCGTCACATCATAAAACGCACTATTAGGTGTGAAATTAGCACAGTCGAGGTATTTACATGTTTTCATCTTTCCGTCCTTCCACAAGGAAGTGTACACTCCAGCTTTTATACCCTCTCTATACCTATTTAGAGCCTGTTTAATAGGATTATTCTCCCCCTCCCCACCGTAGGCCTCGGGCTCATCGTCTACCTCAAAACGAATCTCAATTTTGTTAAAGTCCTTAACATCGTAAAAGCTGGCATAGGATGTAAACTTAATGCAGTTGAAGTATCCCAATGATCTCATCTCTACTCCTTCCTTATGACCGCGAATGTATAGCCCCATCGTTGCGAGAGTGTTCAACACTGGGTAGGTAATGTACGTCGGTGTAGGAGTCGCTCAATTTATACCTAACGATCCCCACCACCACCACCACCACCACCACCACCACCACCACTATTACATCATACGTTTTACGTTACCGGTAAGCAGGGTGTACGCCATGTGGGAGTCATGCAAGAGGAGACAGTATGCCGTCGTGTTTGCCGGAAAATTATTTTTCGCCTCAAATTCCAATCTCACGTCTACCGGTCCCGACTTGATCGAATCGTTCTGTTTAGAACAATCAATCACATAGAGTGGTGCGTGGGACTTGAATTTTTCAAAATCAACGGTAGGCGCTCCCGGTTTCTGATAGTACGAGCTTTGGAATCTTGTAAACATCTCGTAAAAAATGCACAAGTCACCGTGGACATTGTCGTAAGGATAATATTGCGAATTCAAATACAGTCTTACATTTGTCAGGTCACAACGGTCAAAAGAAGACGCATCCTTTTTCAGATCATTTTTTCTTCCTGTCTGAAATGCCAAAACAACGTAGCGGGGTTTCTCAATTTGAGAACTCGTTTTTATAGTCCAACTCTGACGAGTCGTTTGTGGTAAAGAGGGGTATTCGTGGATTTCCCAGGATCGAAACGGCAGGTGAATCAGAGTATCTTTCTCAATAACACGCAATAATTTCAATTTGTAACTGTCGGATACAGTAATGTGTGGAACACGCCAGTAGAGCGAGGTTATTTCAAAGTCGAGGTTAGCCGCATCCGTGCTTTTGACCGCGTTAATGTCGGTAGCCGACCTCAAGATAATCAGTTCCTGTCTGACATTGACCACGATCTTTTTATAATCCTCGGCAAAACCCAGCAACAGTTTTTAGAGGCACTGAATATGTAAATTCACTGGCCTGACCGGTTTCACCCGGACCTAGCCAACATGCATTCAAGAGACCAGCCTCCTCCTCTTTCCTGATGGAAATCAGTCCTTTTATTGTACTTGTAATACCTACATTTTTCACCCTGTCAACCTCTATACCGCCGATCTCGTACCTTATATCGTCGAATAAAAATGCAATAGCGTTGTTTATTAATGTAACACTGGCCGCGGCCCCATCCGCCTTCTTGGCACGCACTTTTCCGCTGATGTGTAAACTGCTTTCGAACGGTGCTGTAATTATATCCTGTTGACTGATTGGAATCCTGATTTCGTCGTTATTCTTTAGAGTTGACGAGGCGTACGGTTTGTGAGAGTGAAACTCCCAACCGGTTATCGCCTCATCGTACTCGACGGCCGATTCTATCGATAGCAGAGCCATACTTAAAACCCAGCGATCTAATAAACTTGATGTTCTTAGGTGTTAACACCGCGGTCTTTTGTGATCGAATGAGGGGAACGGTGTACGGCACTTCTCTAAATACTAGGCCCATTGCCGTTTCCTTATGTGTATACGTAACGATAACGGTTCGTTTCTAAAGTTTATCAATTCACCGGTCTGGTCTTTGAGAGAGACAGCTATATTGTTCACCCTACGGACGTTCACAGGTAAAATAGATGACTGTGCTCGGTTTCTCGACTATTTTATACCCTGGAGCGACTTCAGGGTAAAACTCATGCAGCACGTGTCCTTCTACACCGTTTTGAAAGGATCCTCGGGCGATATTACACTCAACACGTATCGTGTTTACCGTCATAATACTGACGGGGAGGTCGGACATGTGGACTCTATTAGGCTCGAGCATTTTCGCGGTGAAACCTAGTACAGGAGCTAGGGATCCCGATATTTCGAAATGTATCGCTTCACTGCACGATACTTCGGACCTTAGAGTGTTATTGTTTGCCTTAAGACTGAACGTCACGCCTCCGTCAATGTGCGACTTGATATATTCTTCAATGTTTTCAATTTCGTACGACCCTTCATCTATTACTATCTCTTTACCGTTTCCGTAGTGAAACTTGTCATTTACACCCTTTTCAATGTTCGGAATTGTATAGTACGTGGACAGGTCAATTAGGCCGATTTCGTACTCCCCATCGCTCAAATCCATTGGTGGAAAGACCTCACAAGATACGTGCGGGGCCACACCGCTAAGTGAAAACATTATTTGCTAGAAACTTCAAACACAAGTGTCCGCAGACTACTGAGTCATCAGACTGTTTACGCTCATAGTTATACTGTACACTGACACCGGACCCAAAGTAAGATACGAGTTCTACCGGCGGTCTCAGATTACCAAAACTGTCAAAGTAGTACACTCTATTTCCTAGTTTCTTATAACAGACCCAGTGCGTTCCTTCACCTCGTGAACTGTCCAGATTTACTATGGCCGACTCGTACAGTCGCGGGGTCTTGGGCAGTGTGTTATAACGTTTAATCGGGTCAGGGATAGTTTATAAAAATATATAACCCTAAGACACCGGATAGAACAGTCGAGAGGGGTAAAATCCAGGGTTCGAAAGGGAGAGGTAGTTTCCAAGTTCAGCTCAGAACCGAATTAATGTGAAACCAAAAGCCGAAGCAAATACAGCACCGATGATCAACGGATCAACATGCTTTCATCATCGCAGGCTCGGAAACGAAAGGGAATAAAGGGAAGGCGTCAGCATTTGCTTTAGGATGACTGTTCCACTACCTAAACGTCCCCTAATACGACAGTTGTTAGTTCAACTGAAGCTCGAAAACGAGGAACGCTGGAGCCAACTTACGACAAGCGACCCAGCGGCCAAAAAAGAGAAATTATAACTAAATAAATCTAAATGCGAACACTAGTTCGCTCGAAATCACACATAGCTCGACTAGAGCTCGAAACTAAGGAACGCTGGTGCCAACGTACGTCAAGCGACCCAACGGCCTCGAAAAGAATCGATGAACTGAATAAAAACTAAATGTAAACACTAGTTCACTCAAATTCGCGCCTAGCTCGACTCGAGCTCGAAACTAAGGAACGCTGGTGCCAACGTACGTCAAGCGACCCAGCGGCCTCGAAAAGAAACGATAAACTAAATAAAAACTAAATGTAAACACTAGCTCGCTCGAAATCGTGCCTAGCTCGCCTAGAGCTCGAAACTAAGGAACGCTGGTGCCAACGTACGTCAAGCGACCCAGCGGCCTCAAACAGAAACGATAAACTAAATAAAAGCTAAATGTAAACACTAGCTCGCTCAAAATCGCGCCTAGCTCGCCTAGAGCTCGAAACTAAGGAACGCTGGTGCCAACGTACGTCAAGCGACCCAGCGGCCTCGAAAAGAAACGATAAACTAATTCAAAGCTTAACTAAATTACGTCCTGCCCGATGCTAAGGAACGCCGGTGCCAACGTACGTCAAGCGACCCAGCGGCCTCGAAAAGATACGATAAACTAAATAAAATTAAACTAAATTTAACCTAGCCCGAAGCTCAGGAACGCTGGTGCCAACGTACGTCAAGCAACCAGTGGCCTCGAAAAGAAACGATAAACTAAGTAAAACTAAATTAAATTACGCCTAGCCCGAAGCTCAGGAACGCTGGTGCCAACGTACGTCAAGCGACCCAGCGGCCTCGAAAAGAAACGATAAACTAAATAAAATTAAACTAAATTTAACCTAGCCCGAAGCTCAGGAACGCTGGTGCCAACGTACGTCAAGCAACCCAGTGGCCTCGAAAAGAAACGATAAACTAAATTAAACTACGTTCAATCCTAGTCCAAAATTCAGGAACGCTGGTGCCAACGTACGTACGTCAAGCGACCCAGCGACCTCGAAAAGAAACGATAATTAAGTAAAACTAAATTAAATTACTCTTAGCCTGAAGCTCAGGAGCGCTGGTGCCAACGTAGGTCAAGCGACCCAGCGGCCTCGAAAAGAAACGATAAATTAAGTAAAACTAAATTAAATTACTCTTCTTTACTAGTAATAGAATCTAATCCTATTCGTACTGATCTATTTTCTTGCTACACTTTATATCTATAATTATATTCTGTTAGCAGCTTAAGTACGTAATGTCATGTACTTATCCTATCGTTAGTGACTAGGCAAGTTCAGGTAAAAGCGTGTTTTGGCAGGTAAATAAGTACCTACTTACTTGCACCTTATCGTGGCGTGTGTGGGGGCGGCGGCTCCGACTCGACGACTTCGACTGCTAGACACCGACCGAAAGACAGCGACCGAGAGAGCGAGGAAGCCAGGCACAGCGTACTTACGTACTGTAGTACTGGAGTCGTCCGCTGTAAGGCGCTTCAGCCCTTGAAGCGAACTCCGGCGGATGTATCCTGAAACTCCGCGTCTTACCCGGTCGAGCCGGACGTCGTCAGCTGAAGTCTCCAGCGTTGATGTTGAGCTACTAGAGTATAATTAATTGTAGGTGGAAGAAGTAAAGATCTTAACATGTCATTAAACTAAAAATAATTCTCCTCTCAAAAAAATGCCTTATTTAAACCCCCCGTAAAAATGACATGTTACAGTGTCCCTCATGTATACACCTCGAAAGTTCGGAATATCGAGTAACCTCGCGTAACGGATCAATTCGTGGTTTGTTAGAGGTTTTATCGGTATCGAGATTGTTGTTTTTTTTTTACAACACCTCTTCCTTTTCCTCACCCCACCACCACCTCCCCTCTTTGGGTAAGGTTTCAGGTAGAGACCTCGCCCTTTTGACTTACCCCTCCCTCGCTTTGTCTTTGTTTTTTTCTTTCTCCCACCCCCAAACGCTGTTTTAGCTTTCATGGCCGCAGTCACTGCTAAGGCCGCAGCCTTTTCTCCTACACTAGCGTCTCCTGATTTCACCCTTTGCCAAGCTCTTCTGGCCAATTCTTTGTCGGCCTCTCGCCTGTGTTCCAAATCCGTATATTTCGAGTACGCTATATCGTGGATTCTACAGAATTCGTCCAACTTATTAATACCCTTCTCGCCACGTGCAAGTCTCTCAGACAATCTTGTGCCGGGCCCGCAGAAACTGTAGTTGGGAAGGTGTAATTCAACTGGTAAAGCGTCAACAGCACGATTTATTATGGTGCCTACAGCGGGCAGTGCGTTTATCAGCGCGCTGGTCACTATACCTCTGCCCCGCTTGACAGCTCGTTTCACTCTGTTTGATTTACGCTTGTGATTCGCCATTTATATACCGTATCACTTTATACAACTGTTTGAGTAGCGATTCACGCACACAAGTAATCTGCAGTACGTCGAAGATGTCCGCCTCGGATTTCGTGACAGTACCGGTAAACTCGTCAAACTCCAGCACGTAACTGTCTGTTATAAAGTAAATACGACCGTTTATATACCTGAATCCACCCTTTATAGATCCTGGAACACCTGGGAGTACGCTTGAGGTCATCCCTAACATGGTGCCTGTGAGGGTGCATTCGTTCAACTCTACGACAAACTTGTCATCGACAAAGAAGTAGGTCTTACCCATATTACTGTTTAACGCTGCATTGACTTTCTTAATTCTGTTATGTACGATTCTGCTAATGGGTCTTTGATTGGACAGTCTAAGTGACGGGTAATCTATAACGTATAAAGTCCTGTCCACAATCATGACTACGTCTCCGTCCGGTCTCTGGTACACGGCTGAGACATTATTAAAGTTCGACGGTAAAAATGTCAACAACCTACTTATATCTCGATCTCACCACCCTGCTCACCGGGTCCCTAAAGTATGGGTCGACAATGTTGAACCTGATCCACTCGTCTTTATCGGTTAAGTGTATAGCGTCCAGCGTCGGAGCCAGTAGTTTGTACATACCGTAATAGACTTCGCTCAGTACTCTCACTAGGTAATTCACGGTCACCGCGTCACTCATGTCGGTAGGATCTCTCAGATTAGTGACTTTACCGGTTTGCGCGTTCCAATCTTGCACCGCTCTGGTCATGGCGTGTTTTTGAAAGTATTTGAGATTAACAGCTTCACCCTCGTATAGAGGCTCTTCAATCTCGCTCAGACGCTTATGTCCGAAACTCCAATGCCCGTCTTTGCCCATTTGGGGTATACGACTATCTACATACCGTTTAGTCGTAGCGTCCTTAGGCTCGACTGGCCATCCAACGCTGCAGAGTCTGAAATTATTGAAAGTAACGGTAGAATCTCTAATACTCTTCATAGGTGTAAGAGTATGTAGTTGTGACAGAGTGACAGCGTCGTTTAATCCTTCACCATCGCTCAGGTTGATTATTCTTCTCTTTTTAGCGTCTATTATCTCAGTATCGAACGTTAATGTTCTTTTATTTAGCGTTCGCAAGTTGACGGCATCCGCTTCGTTCGTAGGGTTAGCTACGTTAGGTATTCTGTTATTTCTGGCATCGAGTTTGAGTGTCTTGAGCATATACAGGGTCACATCTGTTTTAGTGCCATTTAATTTCTTGTCCAAGGTCTGCAGGTTTATAGCGTCTAGACTCTGCTGGGCGTCGGTTACGTTACATAACCGCTTGCCCTTGATATCGTAATCACCGTCTACCGTTATGCGAAACCCGACCCCAGGAGGGCCTCTTTTACCGGTCTCGCCACCGGTGCGACCAAACTTGTCCACGCTCATTTTGAAACTGTAATCTAAGAGAACATCCTTTACTTTTTATACCAATGCTCTATACCTGGAATTTCCTCTACCACGGATGAGTTTCAACTCCCTCAACTCTTCCACGATGTTTATAATTTCGTTTTTTATGACCCGTATTACCCGCCTCAGCTGAACCTATTAAAACCTTTAATCTCTCACACAATTCATTCGGATCGTCGTAATACACGGGATCAGGGTTTGACATGTCCTTGAAGCCTTTGCCCGAGTAAGCTTTGGGAAATAGTTTTGAAATGACAAGTTCGTATTTTGTCGATTTGTTACGGTTTATGGTACTTTTATAATTGTAACCTCTTTTGTGAGCGTGTGTCCTGTTCAATATATCCTTGTAAGTGACCAAATCAGTTTCATCGTAATGTAACGGTGCGCGTTTAAAGACTAATTCGTACAGACCTTTCGTAGGTTTGTAGTACACATCATCTATGACTATACTGCCGTTACTATCGAAATTTAAACACTTTGTTTCCAATCATTAGTGTGCCGTTATCATAGCGTGGTCCGTATATGGAATCAATCTTTCTTTGACTGGGAATGTCCTTCATCAGTGACTTCATGTACTTGACTGTAAGTGCATTTTGGAATGTGTTTTCCACCCATTGTGAAGCCTCTAGTTGTCCTTTAGCGGTGGAAAGGATATCGCTTGCTTCGGGTAAAGGTGGATCACTAGTCTCCAGCACTTCGTCGTCCTGTAAGTAAGCGGGTACTCTCGGAGATGATGTTACAGCGGGAGAGAAGAGTTCCTCTTTTATCTCCTGCTGCTCTTCCTCAGGTTCTATTTTTATATTTTCGGAATTCTTGGTTTTCTTTCGCAGTTCAGACAGGAGTGGTTTGTACTGGTTTTCCAGACGTATCTCGGTAGACAGAGTCCCTTGTTTAAACTCCTTATACTTTCGCCTAATGGCCGTTCTCAACTTTGATATCTCGGCTGTAAGCTGTTTCTCGTTCCGCTCCATTTTTATCAATGATGCCACCATCTGTCCGTTTAACATTTATATACGCTTTCCTCATTTGCTCAAAACATGTGATACATCAATACCTCTGCACTCATCGTATCTTGGAACGAAATTAACCTTCACTCTGTCGTCAAATCTTACCTTCTTCTTGTTTTTATTCTTGTTTGGCTCCATATTGCACACTGACCGTGTCCGTGTTGAGTTGACACTTTTAACTACGGTAGTTCGACTTGTCTGAAAAACATTGCGCGTTTCTTGTGTTTTCTAAGGTAGTGTATAATGTCACCAAGTGACGCTACCGTACCCAGTTTCCTGAAGTAGACTGATCTCGGTATTTGCACTTGCGCTCGTGATCTAAATACAAACGTCCTCTTCCATCCGTCTCTCCACTGCGGGATCTCGGCCACCGTGTACTTGTCATTCTCTACCGTCTTATCCATGTACTCTTTTAACCGAGCGATAGGGTTCCTCACCCTACCGTGTATATGGATCAGGTATGAGTTGAGTAGCCAGAACTCACAAGAATTGGCTCCTGTAAATCTCCTCCACGCCTCAAACTGATCACGGTTTGTAATACTATACACTCCGTCCGTCAGACTTATTCCGAACATTTCACAGTACATAGGGACAGTTGGTAAGGCCACCTTTAGAAATTCTGAAGTAAAGAGGCTCTGGCACAGATTATTTACAGCCGCAAACTCTTTGTTTCTCTCGCCTCTCGGTAGTCCACGTGGGACCGGCCCGTACGCCACGTTATAGCTGATGTCGCTGTAGCATTTCGAGGCCAGTACTTGTCTGTAGATTGTAACGGGTTTCCTAATAGGTATAGTTCGCTCCGTGAGAATGATGCAACGTGAGGTGTGTGGGACTTTACAAGCGTACTCCAACATCTTTATACAGACTTGGGCAAAGTATATACCGCCGTGTGCGTTTCTCAACGGTACAAGCTTACCGAATTGGTCTGGAAACGGTCTGAATCTGGACAAGAGGTTCTGCGATTCCCGCACAGTACACTTTAACATGTCTTCGTGGTATACAACGAGTTCAAACGGTACACCTTTCTCCTGGCTCTTTTTCAAAAAATTCTATCCAGATATCGCGGTTATAAAACCGTTCGCTGGACGAAATCATTAACAGAATTACAGGAGGAATGGTTGCACTGTACTGTCCTTGGGGTTTGTGTCTCCAACACCTTCTATTGAAAAGGAAACCGTGTGGTGGTGGTCGTCTGCTACAGTAATTACCGCAAAATTTTTTCTTGTCCGGGTAGTACCACGTACACAGATTTGAGTTGACTTTGTGAAGTCTCTGGTCCGAGAACCCTCTGATGTCGTTATAAGTGTAGATCCTCACCATTATAGATCTTGAACAAAACTGTCTATACCTACTCGGTACCTCCCTTTATCAATGTCATCGTCCTTGCTAATGACGATAAAACCGTGTTTGTCCTTCCACGCCATACTGCACAACTGTTTGAATTTTTCAAATCTCATATCGGTATTGACGTGATCACTGTAAGCATGGTGTAGGTTCATATCATCCTGTTTGAAGAGTATTATGAAATTTGCATTGTCTCTGACCAGCTGTTTCGGTACGTGACTGTAGGTTTGACCGAGATAGAATGTATCTACGTTCTTGTGCCTCCCCATAGCAAAGTAACTGCGGATATTGCCGTGCTTTTCGCAAGCTATATCGTCAAAAATCATCAAAGAGTTTTCCTTAGCCTCGTCCGGTTTAATGACCAGGGAGCTATCGTCGTACGCGAAATACCCTACTTCCTTCGGTATCATTTTAGCCAGTAATTGATACTTTGGTTGGTACAATGACTTTGAAAATACGTACACATTCTCGAATCCTAATCCGTTCGGATCGGTGATCAGATTGAATAACACGTTTGTTTTACCACAGTTTGAAGGACCTACAATTAAACCTCTTATCGAGTCTGGTAAAAGCGGACCGTTTTTGTTTTTGCGACTTAAACCGCTACCTATATACTCGTCCATGTTGTGGACGTTAAACGTCGTGGCTTGCTTTACGAGCTTCATTTTGGTAATGACGGTTCCACGATATTGCATCATGTTTTATAATTTACTTTTTTTTTTTAGGTTTAATAATATCTTTGGAGTTTACCCAGCTATTGTGAGTATCGTCAAAACAGCGCCACCGCACCAAGACCTTGGAGCCTTTCCGCCGGAGTACTTTATCAACGAGATAGGCATTTCCTGTTGCGGTTCTTATCAGTTCCTGTTCATAGAAACCGCCTTGCAAAATATCACCTCTTATGTCTTGTAATATATACGTTACAGGTTTTGTAGGTTTTATCGCAAATATTGTAAATATTTCATTTGACCAGTTGGGTAGATATCCTTTTTTAAATACACCTTTGTATTTGCTAATTCTAACCTGATCGCTTACACGGAATTTGGTATTTTTTGTTTTAACCACTTTATTATGTTTATTTATGCGGGCGAGAATCTGTTTTACGTGTTTTCGTCTAACATCTTTTGGTTTCATACCGATTGTCCTGTGCACACTACTGTTGTACTCCTTGACTATGTCTGGTAAAATACTTAACCACTCGTAGCTACCGTGTGCCGTAAATCTCTCGTACATTTTTTCTTTCAGGGTTCTGTTTAGACGTTCCACAATAGAACTTTTCAAATGTGATTGGGTAGAGTAATGGTTAATGCTGTGTTTGTTTAAAAGTTTTTTAACGTGACTGTTGTACCATTCTTTACCGTGGTCCGTTTGAAAGTTTTTCATCTTGTGTTTAGACAGTATAGGTTCTAGTGCATGCGCGACTTCAGCGCCGGTCTTGTTCTTTATAGGAACGGCAAACGCAAATTTTGAGAAACAGTTTAGCATCGTCAGTATATACTTGTAACCTCTGTTTACTCTCGAGTAAGGTATCATCTCTACAAGGTCGGCTTGATACAGGTCATTAATTCCTTTCAGCGTAACCCTGCGTCTGGGGTAATTACGCCTAGCCGGTTTGTGCAGTTCTTTCGCTATCGCGTCCATTTTGTAAATGAAAGAAAAAATAATCTGTATACCGGTATTTATATTCGTCTAAGTGGTGTGGTTTGGAACACCCACATCGAACACTAGCATGCTCGATGCCCAGGTTAAACAGTATTTGATTTTGAGGACCAGTCCAGAAGTAACTGGTTGTCGCCCGGTGATCAAATACTGTCCCATCCCTTGTTGCTTAGACAATGGAATGATCGCACATGCAACGCCCGGTCGTATAGTAAAAGAGGTGAGTTTTACACAATGCGCACTCCCATAAACTACGCATTGTGTAAAATGTATCTTCCGTGAAGTAATACGTGGACGTCAATCCTTCTTGCCAAAGAACAGCTGAAAGGTCACGAGCACACATATGACAAAGTCTGCGTAGTCTGCGTCCGTCGTAAACTTCTTTGTATCTGACTACCAATTCAAAGCAGTATTCGCGATGTTTAGATTTAATTTCCCGACGGATGGATTCGGGGATCTGGATATGTCGTAAGAAGTCAATACGGTGTCGGGCAATTTGCCGTAGACAAAGATCATAGAGGCTCTTTGGGTTCCACGCCATGATTGAGAATGAAGTGCTCTCCCACTACCACCACCACTGCCTCCACGATTACTCTCCCACCACCACCGACTCCCCCACTGAGACCTCACACTTTGCACAAATATAAGTGTTTACAAGAGTATTTACAATTTTACAGTGATATCAACACTATATACAAGTTTATACATTTTTAATCTGTATATCACCGGTATTTTATAGCCGTCTAAGCTGAGTGTGGTTGCGGAAACACTCGTACTGTGTGTGAAACACAGTACCCAGGTTAAGCATTATTGGGGTATAGGAGTCTGTCCAGTCTGAACTGGTTGTCACTCCACGACCCCAATAATTCCCCGTCTCTTTGTACTTAGACGGCCTAACGAAGGCACTCACAATAACCCCCTGTAGACCTCCTGTAGAACTGTGTCGGGAGGTCTAAGATTTGCTTATGACACACTGGACAGCGGAAGCATCCACAAAAGCCCCTCCACCCAGCACCGGCAAGGGTCCTATCGCAGACTATACAACGAAATGTTCTTTTTACATATAGGAAATCCTCTCTTGATAACTCATGGTAAACAACACGTTCCACACAGTACCAGATATCGGGTTCTATTCCAGGCTCTCTTTTCAAAAACAAGATGGTACAGTGGGGGGTTTCATATGTAATATATATTTCAACTTCGGGCTCTATATCCATATCACTCCTCAAACACGGGATGCCACAGTAGATGTTTTGTGAACCGAGTGGTACGTAGAGTGTACACATCACTTGAAAACAGTCGGTTTCAATGTGCTCCTCCATGAGAGCGTCCATGACCGTTCGTGGTACCTCTAAATTCATAAGGGCACTCCCATTGTTAGAGAACTGTTTGACCACGGTTTTTTTAGCGAGGTCAAACAGGGAGTGTGGCTGGAATGCTCTAGACTCGGCCATGGTTTGAGGTAGAATGAAACACTCGCACCTCCCCGGTGACATTGACTTGAGGTCATGTGACCTCTCCCTTCCATAAAGCTCTCGCGTTCTGTAACGCAGTCAGTCAGTTACAATGTTGGCAACTGTGCTGGTGGTATTGTGGCAGTACCTCGCCAAGGAGCTACCGCCTCCACCGCCACCGCCTCCTCCGCCACCGCCTCCACCGCCACCGCCTCCACCGCCACCGCCTCCTCCGCCACCGCCTCCATCGCCGACCGCTAAAGGTACGTAATACTTGTTTCAAAAGTTTACTAATGATTTTCAATCAGATAGATACTCAGAGTATCGGATTTTTTTTCAGCATCAGGGTCTCGTGTCCCTTTCGAGGGACCTATAGAAGACTACGACGTCGGGTGGTACTCCGACGAAGAGGAGGACAATGCAATGTTCTTGAAATACTTGGAGGCTGTAGGTAAGTCCTTAAGATAGTCTCTCTCTAGGTCAGGCCGTGCCAGTGGGGTACCTCCAGGGGTTCTGTCGTACGCACAACATTCAGGTCCCAGGGCTTACAGAGTTTAGGCCTGCCTTAGAGACCTTCATTCGTGACCCCAGGGCTTACGGGTTTTACGCCGGCCTTAGAGGTCTCATTCACACACAACATTCAGGTTTACGGGCTGTTAGGCCGCGCCAGTGACCTTCATTCGTGACCCCAGGGCTTACAGGTTTTACGCCGGCCTTAGAGGTCTCATTCACTCGCGCTTCCAGAACCCCTGAAGCTGTCCGGGGCATAGCCTTGTCATGTGCAAGTCTTTAAAAATCAATATATGGAACAGGACTCACGCTTGCGATTGGTGACGGTGATAGTGGGGAGTATGAGGCTCGTGCGTCTTTATAAGTCAGTCAGTTAGTTAGTTAGTGTCAACATGTCAGATGAACAAAGAGTTATTACCTTGACTTTGAAAAAGTTCACTGATATGCGGAAGGCGGGTCTGTGAACTTACGGAGGATCGGAGGAGTGTACTTAGAATAGCAGAGGAGATGCGAGCGAATCGACTAATGGGATCAGAGTGTAGTTACTTGTAAGTTTTTAGCCTTTTACTGTAACCGAATGGTAGAGTTTCATACTTACCTTCGTGTTTGCGTTTTGGTCCAGTCACTTTAAACATTTTAGTCTCTTCTACGGTAATTATGTTTCTGTCTTTAGTACGCCTAATGCGGTTCTCAGTGATCTCTAATGATTGCTTGCTTTCAGAAAGTACCATTTCTTTTAATTTTGAAAAATTTAGTTTTTCACTAGTTTTTAAATTTAGAGTAAGGCCTTTTATTTTACAAACTTCAACTAGTGCGTTTTTATTAGTGGACCAAACAAGATAGGCGTAAGTCTTGGGGCCTCCGGAAACAAATTCTACTATGTATGACCCTGGACCATAGTCAACCAACTCGTCGGTCATTCATTTCGCCCAAGTAGTCCCCTGTGGGGACACTGTACAAACCTTCCTTACGTATGTACAATACACTATCGGTATCATAGTAAAGTACTTGTTTACCTATTCGATCTAAGTAACTGTACAGCTTAAGTCTAGCGTGTGCGGTGGTGAAGGCCGCGAGCACAACGTTTACGGTTCGCAGGGATTCACCGACTTCGTCTATGTTCTGCCAGTTAACAAGGAGGACCTCTTCGTTAATTTCTTGAATGGCGTTTACTTGTGTCCCGGGACTTGTTAGTAATTTAAAAAAACTCGTCGGGTTCTCTAATGATGGAAGTTTTAGTTTGGTTCTCCCTCTGTCCGAATTTTCCCCAGAAAGAATTTAGCATCAATTTTGCGAGAGAGCGAAGACCCCCGTTTTTTTCAATTTTGGAAGGGTCAAGTCTGACACCTTCGTGCTCGTAATAATTTTGAATATACACGGCTTTATCCTCTTCTGTGAGGCACCAGGAGGGGTAGCCCGATGCCTCCTGTTTAATTTTTAGAAACTTATTTACAAAATCCGTAAAAAGGCCACCGTCTTCGTAAGTAATAATTTTATAATCCCAAAGCTCGTACATTTCTAAAATTTTGTATCCTTTTTCTACAGCCTTGCGTATTTCCTGCATTGTCCATGTCCCTGTCAATGCTCTTTCTTTGGTGCTATGATTACAGTCCGTGTTTAGCATTTCTAGACCACATGTACGGCATAAAACAAACATTAATTTACCATTCATACGTGTAGGGAGGACGGGGTGGTACAAATTTAGCGGAGGCGATACTTTACATTTTAGGAGTCCTTCGGCCTCCATGCCTCTTTCTCTACACTCCTTGTCACCTACAAAGATTTTTGGATGGGATAAAACATAAGGCAAAAACTTATTGACAAACGGGTACAAGGAGCAAAACGTTCTACATACTGAATTGTTTCCCCGTCCTCGCACTTGTGGAAGGTTTTAGCATTACCTGTCCTTCCCCCGAAGAAGGCATCTCTGGGATTGAGTGGGAGTGTGTTTAGAATGGGGAGAGAATTTAGATAATCCAATTTTTGTTCTTTCTTTATTTTATTGAATTCACACTCCCACATTTCAATAACTTCGTATCCGGAATTTTGGAGTTTATCTATTTTGGATTTGGTTCTCTCGAACCTTAAGTGCAGGGAGTCTGAGGGATCATCGGGCAAGGATGCTTCCCTATCGTATCTGAAACATTTAGGACACCCGTGGAAATAACAGCCCTGAAATTCGTATACGCGCTCCCCGTCAAAACCGTCTACTTTCATACCGTCAATTTTTACTTCTCTTTCCCGTCCTGCGTGTTGGATCCTAATACCGCGTTGGTCTTCCTCCCAAGTAAGCCATTGTAAAGCAATAGGCGATTGGTTATCAACCATACGTTATCCGTTCTTTGGGACTAGACCAATAGTGTTGGCTTTGAGAAAATTCCGTCTAAAAACCAAATTACAGGCGCTGGCTATGGTGACGGCTTCCATGAACGGGTCTACGTTACATTCTTTCAAAAACATGTTTCTAAACTTAATACACGCTTGCGCCAGTATCTCCACATCGGAGATACAGTACTCGACCAACTCTTTTTGAAAGTCAAAAACTACATTTTGTTTAAGTTGATCGTTGTGCCAATTTTCAAAATCTTTGTAAGACTTCTCAAACATTGATTCAGGGCAATAGTACTCCTTGGGTGGTATGGGGCCTACATAATTTTGGTTTGCCAAAGTGTTGAAAAGATGAGGGAAGTAACCCTTCTTCTTCTCCGGGGGGAGATCAAAGGCTTTGGGTAGTGCAGAGAGAGGGCCATGGGGAAATAATTTAGCGAATCGATAAATCGCACATTGTCTAACTCCATAAGTATCACTTTAGTGCCACGCATAATTAGCTCTGGAGTGAATTTTGTTTGTTCGAGAACGTACTTTAACAGAAATTGAAAGTCGAAACCCTGACCGTTATGAGCCATTACACATACGTTTTTTAAAACTTTTCCTAACATCCATTACATAATCCATGAATCTTACTACAGGGTCTTGTCTAAACACACGAGTGCGGGAGGTACAATTTTGGCAATTTTCCCCACCAATGCATTTCCAACAAAATTGTTGAGAAAACACAAAGGTTAACTTTATGAACTCTAGATTCTTCCGTTAAAATTTCATCTTGACGGGTCTCAAAATCAAAGAAAATGAAAAGAAAGTCTTTGGTTTTTGGTTTGTTTGTGTCGACCCGCATGTAACATTGATGGTTCGGGGGCATGAAATCGTTACAAATTTTGCAAAAGACTTCACCGCACACATGTTTTGACTTACGACTGTTGAGAAATACAAGCCTTTGGCACTGTAAACATTTTTTGACAGACTTGCATCGTTGACTCTTGTGGGCTGCGAAACAGATCTGATTTTTTCATGGTCATGTTACAGTCAGGGCATAAAATTCCCCCATGCTCCTCTTTACACGGTGGTGAAACGGTTTGACACGCAGCACAGATATTTGAACATCTGTGTAAACCTTTGTGGTCATAAGGGACATGGCATGCTTCGCAGAAAAAATGGCACGCAAAAGCTGCAGTTAGGCTAGTTATTACATTGTAGTGACCCCTATGGTACAACAAGTTTATTTTGTACTGAGCATCGGAGTTAGTACCTGAAAAATAAACATCTCGGCCTTTACTGTTGTAGTTATAAACTGTAATATTATACTTTTTCAGGTGGTCTTGAAATTTATTAAGTTCGGGGATCCCCGCTCCCTGTTCAGGCATTTGGACCCCGGCTTTCGCCATCAATTTTTCCGCCTTTGTTGTTTGTCTCTGACATCTGTCTTTTTTTATCGATTCATACTCGGGATCTTTTTTAACGTTTGCCTTGGCCACTACCAGCGCACGCGTTAGACACAGATTATCGCTATTCTTAATGACTACGATACCTCTACGTGCTTTACATTCTTCTTTAAAGTTATTATAAAAACCTGGTCTTACTCTACCACTACCTACAGGAAGGTTAATTCTAGTACACTCTACTCTAAACGTATCAGCTGACTTTACGGATTCGGCATTACTTTGAATTATCCAACCAAAAATTTCGAAAAAAAACATCACTTTTGACTTGATGAACCGGCCGAAACGCTACATAACCCGGCTCTTTGGTTTTCAAATTTAAACTGTGAAGAGTGAAGCCGAGATAGTCGGATTCTGAACAATTCGCTTTCATTTCATCGACTAATTTGGAAAATCCGGTTTTTATCCAGTCAATTTCACTTACGTTTATCTGGTACTGTATTAAATTTGAAGGTGGTCTTGGTACCGTAAACTCTGTATCTTTTTACATACGTCTCGTATTTTCCTAGTACTTTTACAGGATCCAGTCCCCTACGAGACTCTGGGTCCACTTCAATAGGTTGAGATTCCATTGCAACAGTAATATATTAAAAAATAATATCTAGATAGGTAATGTTTTATTTATTTATTTTATATTTTATATTAGTAATTAGCGAGGTTTTCTTGTCTTGATAATTTTACACAATGTTGTGCAATATCAAGGAACAGAGCGACATAGGTCTTACCTCTTTGACGTTCACCTCCAGACTGGCGAAGACAGGGAAATCTCTGCCGACTGTGTAGAACACCGACCAATCAGAGTGCTTGGCGGCTATTTTAGACCAATCAGAGACGCGTTTATTCCGGCCAATAGGAAGTTTGCGGTTGCAGTCGTTACATGTCTGGTTTTTTTTTACAGGTAACCGCAAGGGACCCGGAGGCTGACCACGGTGACCACTGATTATGTAGCAATAAATAGCTTATCTTTACTGAGTCGTTTTATTTGAAATCCCCGCCGAGAAAAAAGTGAGGTTATGTTTACGTGGGCGCAGCCATATTGGTTTTTTTTGATCACGTGATACATGGGCGCAGCCATGTTGGAATTCCCTCCGTCCCTCGTTTCTCCCTCACCGGACCCAACAAATCACCGATTTTACCGAAAAACAACGATTTTGACACCCAAAATCACCGATTTTACCGAAAAACACCGATTTTGACACCCCAAATCACCCCAAAACACTAGGATAAGAGTGTGAGCAGGGAATTTCTCCCGCGCATGAGGGAATTTCTCCCCGCACATGAGGGGAATTTCTCCCGCAGGGGGCGGAGCTTAGCCGCCATCTTGGATCACGTGACCCCCTCTCGACCAATCAGAGCCCTGTCCGCAAGGGCGCTAGGTCTACTAATATATTAAATCAGTTTTTTTGTTCTAATAATTTTACTTCCTCCCTAAACAATTGAGCAAGCTGTGGAGATTCGGTTTCGTTTAGTTTATTTAAGTGTTTAGTGGTGATAGTGAAATGTTTAAATCTCCCAGCTATCAAAGGTAGGTCAAAACTTTCTTTCTGTTCCTTCAGGATTTTAAGTCACAAAATTATTATTAATAGAATTCTTGAGCTATCGTATTCGGGATTCTACAAACATTAATAGTAATAATGTTTTCTTATTTACATATTATTTTTATAACATGATAAATTTGAAATGTTCCTATAATTATGTTGGTTTATTGCCAGATTTAAAATTATTTTGTGCTGCAAAGAAAGGCCAGAAATTTTTCTCCCATTTACAAATTTTAGGATATTTATTCATTAACGATCTAGACTGTCAACCCATTATCTATAGAGGATATTTAAGAGATGCAACGGAACTATATTTTAATAATTAATTTATTAGTTATAACAATTCCTAACACATTCTCTAACAACATAATAAAACAGCAATGTTTTTACCTCGTTAAAGAATAAAATGGATGCCATAAACAAAATAATTTATATCTATGCAACTTGTAAACCATCACAAAATTGATGATTGTTTTTAAACAGGAATCATTTACTAAGGCAAAGGAAAATATTGTAGTTGTGAAATGTTTGCTTGATGAAACATAATACTAATCGTAAATATTTCCTTTCATGAATACAAGAGAATCAATTAATTTATTGTTTTTATTAGTTAAGTTAAAAAAGCAGTTGCGTCATACCACGCCTTATAACCAATACCTCCATCAACAGTTTTACGAATATCAGATTTGATTAAACCTATGTGAGAGTTAGATGAAAAATATACAGTAATTCTTGAAGGAAGAAAGAAAACCAAGTATTAAACTTGAGATATTCAAGTGAAATGTATTTGACGATATAACATCGAAACATTAAAGCACATGGAGTTAATTACAATTAGATATCATTTAAGATTTTAAGTTAATGTGTATTCCAGGGTTTCATAAATAATTACTCAAATCGTATAATTTATTAAAATAGAATAATTCATGCATATTAAACTTCAAAGGTTTTATTTTCCACAGCATTGAAGCTACATTCTTCGTAATATTCATTTTTATATTAAATCTCTATTATGACTTGCTTTACAAGCTCCGAGTATTTGTCATTCCTTTTTGAATATGCAACACGAAAAGAATGTTCAATATAAACATATTATCGTAATATCCTATTTTCTTGGTATTTATATTACGAATGTTGAGTTGAGTTTAATTTTAACTTGCTGTCAGTGCAGCATCTGAAATCTGAATCTGTAACATACTTGAACACAATTAACTGCAGTGTTGTGTTCCAGGCACGATACCTCATCATAGTGGAGTAACCGAGTTTGCATCTAGATCAAATATTTGTATTGTGTGTATCACTCTGTTGGAAAGAATCAAAGAATTTTCGCTGTCGCCGAATTTTGCATCTCTTCAGTCAAATGTACACTCAAGATTTAAGGAGTCAATTCTTTGAGAGTGTCAGATTTTAGACGCTCCACTAAACGAATGGTCAAATGATCTGAACTCAATATTCGTATAGGGACAGCCTTTTCTGCCATAGCTACGTTACTTTTGATAGGCTACCTACATGATAAGCTGGATATCAGGCACACAAACAATTAGAACTTATAAATTTACCAAATGTATACTTGTCGATCGATTTCTACAAATAAATTAAATAAGAAGCAATTCAAAAAATTAATTGTTAGATTTCTTAGTAAGACATTCTAAAAAACTTGCGGTATGACAATGAAACTATTAATAAATACGTAATCGGTTAGAAGCCAACTTTAGTCAAAAGTGTTTAATTCCTATAGTTGTAAATTTCCTCCCGGTCTAAGTTTTTCACGGTCCCATAGTAGAATGTGCATTGATGTCCCGATAAGACAATATATACATACGTAGAT
Organism: Homalodisca vitripennis; assembly: GCF_021130785.1. Taxonomy (NCBI): domain Eukaryota; kingdom Metazoa; phylum Arthropoda; class Insecta; order Hemiptera; family Cicadellidae; genus Homalodisca; species Homalodisca vitripennis. The sequence continues at coordinate 31,840,050 of NC_060208.1, forward strand.
TTGAAAAGCCCTTTGCGGTCGGAAATGATCTAGGATATACCTTAGTAAAGAGATTTATGGGACACTCTGTATAATAGTATAGATATAAAAATGCAATAACAAATAGTATGTTTATTCAAATGCAACCAGAGATGTTACAAAATAATTATTCAAGTTAGAATGATTTAATTATATGTATTGAACTTTGACATCAATCTCCCCAACGTATAAGTAATTTTCTGGTGATTTCCATGGTTTATCATTCATAAAATATTGTAGTACCATTCAAACTTATCTGCTTACATTTTTCATCTTCTTATAATTTCTGAATGCAATAATATGTGATAAATTATATCTTATTTAAAGTGCGCGTTTCCTTTTCCATCGATTGGTTATTAACTATTTAATGAAATTTCATTTCCGCAAACAACGGATGTCTTTTTGTACATTGTTTACGTATAAAAAGATAATAACTTAATTCAGTTCTATAAGATCTTTATATTTAGCATAACATTAATTGAAATAAATTAGGACTGTATATACAAATATTAACATACCGAGTTAAAAATTAATAGCAATAAACTCATGAATTTTGTGTAATGACTAAATTTTACTATATATATATATATATATATATATATATATATATATATAAAGTTTTTGTATCCTACCAATAATATCAGTTATAGTATGGTATATCGCTTGAACCACTGACGCATTTCTAAAACTTTACCAATTTAAAAACTATTTAAATGACGATAAGAACTAGCTAGTACTATATATTACACTTCATTACTTTATGACTTTGTTTAAGTATTTTTTTATAAATTTTTAATCGCATTAAATGTACAACTATAATTATTTCTTTGGATGAAAATAAAAATACGTAATTTTTTTAACTAGATCCAAATTTAACTCGTATAAAAATACGTAGAATATATTCGCATAAATGTAAATTTATTTAATATAAGTTTATTTAGGTGATACAAAAATGTTATTTAGGGAAGTAGAGTCATTAATGGAATTACGTTTAAGTAATGAACAGTATTTTAGGTACGGATAAATTCTGAGTCAAAAACATTGGGTCCTAAAGTTTGCTGATGCTTGAGTTTGTGCGGAAGCAAAACAACAATGCCGGTGGCGGTCTTTACTTTTTGTCAAGCCGAACCCTTTCACTCCCTTAACAGCTTGGCTTACCTGTTACAATCACAATCTTGCTTTATTATTTTCAATATACTTAGCATATTTTTATTTAGACCGTATTGCTTTTAAGGTTATAAAGAAAAATTATATTTAAAAAACATTAAAACCTTTATACATAATGAACTTGCTATTGAAGTTGATTGTCTTTTTAAAATGTAATGAGGCTTATAGGTAAGACTTTATAATGTTTGAATGAATTGTGACAATAATTCGAATAGAATACTTTCAATAACCGGATTGTTACAACCTCTTTAATTTAAATTTCTAATAAATTAAGTAACTGACATAATTGTAATGTTTATTACACTTAATCACTTAAAGTAATAAATTATATAATAAGTTCTAAGTAATCACTCAAAATATGAGTTGGACGGAATGGAAGTTTTAGGAAATCTTATATTATAATCCAATTGAATTTTATTTCTAGAAACTAAATGAAATTATGTTGTAAAAAAAATGTACGAGATTTAAGTGATTAAAAATCAATTCAAACTCTGTTTTATGTATTTGAGAAGAACTAAAATATGTTTACGCTACACTATGTATCGTCTAAGAGACTTCGCTGACCCTGAATATAAAATTGAATGGCTACAACTCATTCCATTCTTTAGATGTCCTACGTACAAAAGACAGATAGACAGACAATCATACGGGAAAATTTAAATCTCCCAGGGATACAAAAGAGAAACTTTGTTACCGTAATGAGGTCAGGCTTCAATGTCCCTCAGCCAAATCCCATGGATAAAATGGACGGACCTGCACCTCTATATGCCCCTAAGTAATTATTTATATATCACAAAACATTTATATTCGACAAATAAACTATTTCTACATATAACTCACATTTTCTATTCATTATGATGTAGTGTTAAAATATTAAAAGTCTACATACAATGTCGTGTCTACCTTATCGTGATGTAAAGGTTGTGATAGGCTACACGAGTTACTATAACTGACCGACATAGTGACAAGCTTCCCTAACGCTCCGTCAATCATTAAATTAATTTTTTTTTTAATTTGATTTAACACAAATTTAAGATAAATGTATGTATGTTGTTTTAAAGGGTTCAACCTTAAAAAATTATATTCAATTTGAGTTTAAAACTGCTTCATAAATTGGATGTCCAAAACTGTCTAAGAAATAATTTCAGAAACTTACGATTTTGCTGTCTCAATGCAATTGAATTAAAAAAAACTATAATTTGTTAATATTAATTGCTTTTCATTTATAAGGTAACGTGTTAATTTTACGGAAGAAGAAATGTATAATACTTTTTATTTTGAAACGAAACACATTTAACTTATCGCTTCTTTTTGAGGAAAATAGGCCACATAACTTCCGCTGGCACCAATTTTTATTAGTTTCAAGCTTGAGTTGGGCTAGGTGACATATTTAGATCGAGCTAGTAGTTGGAGTTTAATTGTTATTTAGTTAATCAAATTGAGGTAGGCGCAGTGTTAGAGAGAGCTTAAGTTGTAGTAAAGTAATCTTAGTCCGCCTAGTGTCTCCTTTCCTTTATTTCGTTTTGATTCCAAGTTGGCATTGAAGAATGCATGTTGATCTGTTGATTATCGCTGCTCACTTTACTTTGGGATTTGTATTTCATCACTAACGTGAGCCTGACCTAAACTTTTAATTTATTAACATTTCCCCTTTCGAAGACGATTCTATACGGTGATTGCAATATTAAAAAAATAAAATATTACATAAAGGTTTTCACATACGAAACTTTGTTTTATATATATTTTGTATGCTAATCTAACTGTTTCCGGAATCTTTACTTAAAAACAACTATTTATAAAATATTAGGAAAAGTTATATATTTACTTATAACAATCATTATGTATTGTTATTTACAGATAATATAGACGTAAGTTTTAAAATTATGTTTCAGTGCATTCCACAAACTTAAAGGAGTATATTATAAAAACCGTTGGGTTTTGTCTAATACGACAGTATCTATCTCGTAATTTCAGATTTATCACACTTTGAAATACTTTTCTTCATTTTATGCCTTATATTCACACATAACGACACGTAATTCAGATAATAACTATTTTTCGACATCTAGATAACATACACTTTTTAGTACGACTCTAGCCTACGCACAGGCTGTGCCCATGTAGGCTAATTTCCATTTTAGAACATACATGTTAATATGTAATAAAAATAGTTTACTTTAATTATATAAATAATATTTATCCAACTACTGTACATAAAATTAAATTATTTTATTTTATCGCCACTTAGTGAACACAGTAAAAGGGTAATTTACTATTTATCAAATGTAAATAAATCTAATATCTATGTGTATATATTTTAGGAAATAAAAATGTTTCTATTTCTATTTATATTCATCAGTTATTAAAACATCCATTTAAAGTTTTTGTATTACTGTTTTTTATACACATTGGTTTTTTTACAAGTAGAGAAATATTTTGTATTACAGGATTTCGTGCATTTCCATCGTTATATATTGCAGAAAGGTATAAATAAAGCTTTAAGGATTAGAGAATATCCCCTTTTTCTTCTTTCTGTTCTTTAATTTTGGACCTGACGAAGACTATAGATTCCAGTCCACAAAACGTTGTGTTATATACATTTTTACCACATAAAGATGGCAAATGTCCTAAATCTTGTTATCCTTTCAAACACTCAATCGTCAATAACTAATTTTAATCAAAACATTTTTTTATACTTCTAAAAACAATAATAAAGGGACTATTACTCTCAATAATTATCTGTTATAGTATACTTGATTTATTAAAGATAGAAAACGTTCTTTTTAAATTGTATATTCTCAGTCAATTTATGAAATGGAATAGTATAATAAAAAATTTATTATTATGGTATATTATGTAAAAAAAAGTCCAGTGATGGTTAAAAATACACTTTGGGAGTAATTATGTACTGATATTATGCGGGCTTTCAAAGCTTTGAAGAGAAACTCATTAGCCCTTCACCATATCATCTGTGACGTTAAATTTGTCGACTGAATTTTAATCCCTTTTTGTAAATAGTGGCTACTTTCAGGATTCAAAATAGTTGTAGTAAAGCAAGGACTAACAATGATTAGACTATATTATTTAGTTATTTACCACAAACATGTTGTTTTGGATTTTAAAACATAAAATATGTAAAATAATGTAAAATTGTAATATATGAAAAATGTATGAACTAAATTAAATTACATATCAAATGGTTTATTTTAATTTTTAGACAATGAGAAAGAAAGAAATAGTTGACATCTTAAACGAATTTTATTAATATACATATCTTTTTTTGTTTTAATAAAATAAGTTGTTTACGATATATCCGTCTGAACTTTAGACTTTACTGAAGCTCAGCCATGTCCCTCCTAGTAATGACTTCATTGTAATTAATTATGTGCCATTTAAATAACTTGATTCGTTACAAATAATATATTACAGAGCTATTTGTTACTACGATACCATTAGAAGAAAAAGCCAAGGTCCACCAATTCCTAAAAACGTGTGTATGTATTATTACATTATAGATAATGTATGCTATATGCGTATTTAAATTTAAAGAACGTTACCAATTTCTAATACTGGACACAGAAAGTTTAAAAACAGTATGAATATCGATTCAATCATCACAAGAATTAAGTTCTTATTGAAGGATCTAGGATTACAATAGATAGAATGTGTCAAAGATCCGCGTTAATTAATTACCCTTCCCGATTACTTTCAAGCCCTTACGTACTCTCTTCAATGATAATAATTTCTTCACAGTATACCTCAAGGTACGTATTTATCCTGGTTCTTAAAGGGATTTTTCTTATAAAAGTGGGTTACTATTATGATTTACACTATTGTAAATATTTATTAGTTAGATATTAGTAAGATTATTATTTATTATTGGGTTTCTGGTAGTTAACAAATAACATACATTTGTAAAATATTAGAATATTAACTGTATATCAACTTAGTTTTACCAAACAAGCTAAATTGATAAAATGAAGTTTATAGAACAGTTCTAGAAAGAAGCTGAGTTTATATCGGACACAGAATACAAAATAAACCACGGGATATAATTCACTGTTTAGACATCTCTAAGAGACTAGTAATGAAAAGATGACTGAATTGTAAAATTGAAATATATTTTTCGGAGGAAAGTCTCAAAAAACATCCATAAACTGACTTTCTGCAGACTGGAGGCCTGTCAAGGACAACAAAGGCTAGAACGTGCGCTGCTCTACAGTTAAGACGGACGTGAAACGCGAACGTGAGTTGATGGTTAATGTTTCTGTCAACTTATTTTCGCTAAAGGATGTCTTAGCAGTAAAATACGTTGAAGCTATCAGTACAATTTAGCAAAAATCAATTTAACGTAAAATATTCTACGAAAAATTATTTGTTGAAAGCCTGTTATTGATAATGGGCGATTCTGAAATACAACGCAATTTTCAACATTTATCATCTAGCTTACTATAAATATGTACTGCAAGGGTAGTTTGACTTTTGATTATTGAAAAGGTAGCACAAGAGAGTTTAAAAAATCACTTTATCGCCCTCTAGGGCGGTCGACAATATATAACTGGGTGTTGAAGTTGTGAATACGCTATTAAGATAAGCTGTAATAAACTAAAAGGGGAAATCGATTCAGAAAAAAATGCATATTTCACTAATAAGTTTAACAACTGTAATGGCGATTCTTCACAATATTGGAAAGTAATAAATAACATATTAGGTTCGGAAATAAGGAAAAATGTAGATAAAGTGGAGTTGTGCAATGGTGAGATTGTCAACAATCCTAAAAGTGTGGCTGATAATATCAATGATCACCTTATCGGAGTCCAAGGTCGAGTCAGTCCCGGTCCGCCCGCGCGGTCGCCACTGCCGCCGCTATCAGCCTACCATCGGGGGCATTACCGACAACGTCACAACTCTTTTTTCATAGCGCCAACTAATATAAATAAAGTTTTGATCACTATTAAATGTTTAAAAAACAAAAAAACCAACTGGATTTGATGGCATTTCCGTAAACCTCGTAAAAAAGACAGCGGAAACGATTGTTCAAGTTTTGGTTCATATTATAAATCTAAGCTTTCAGAACGGCGTTTTTTTAAAATTAGTACAGTTGCTCCAATATTTAAAAATAATTCATCTATAAAAATTAACAATATAAGACCAATCAGTCTATTATCCATATTCTCTAAAATATTTGAGAAAATATTAATAATAATAATGAGGACCAGACTCGTAAAGTATTTAGACAGCATAACGTTTTTCAGCCCGTCTCAATATGGGTTTAGGAAAGGAATAGGAAGAGAAGATGCGTTGCTATCGGTTACAGAAAATATTTACAACAATTTCAACACAAACAAAAAAGTAACGGGTCTTTTTATTGACTTCAAAACAGCTTTTGATCTTGTCGATCATAATATATACTACTATCTAAATTGGAAGCAGCTGGAGTACGGGGAACTGCACTCAATTGGTTTAATAGTTTTATAAGTAATAGAGTCCAAAAAGTCAAAATTGCAGATCAATTTAGCGCACCACTAACTGTCCAAGCTGGTGTGCCACAAGGATCGGTGCTATCGGCTACCTTATTTTTAGTTTTTATAAACGATTTACTCGAATTACCTTTTCAAGGTCAAAACAGTGCTTTTGCAGATGACATTGCTTTTTTTCTATTCAGAGAAAAATATTTATGATATCTGGGTGAATATAAATAAGGATTTAGAACTATTAAGGTCTCGGTGTTTAGTAAACAAAATGGTAATTAATGTTAAGAAAAGAAGATATGTAAATTTTAGTATAGTTAATAGTTTTGAATTTCCTGCAGGGTTAACTCTGCCCAATTTTAAATGTTTGTCGAAAGATTGCAAATGTGAAGTGATAGAAAAAAAATACTAGTTTTAAGTACTTGGGTATTAACTTAGACGAAAATTTAAATTGGCAAAATCAGATTTCATTATTACATAAGAAAATCAAATATTCAATCAGAACTTTTTATTATTTGAAGAATTTCTGTGAACCCAGTCTATTACGAATTATTTACTTTGCTCTAATTGATTCCAGGATACAATATGGTGTGCAATGCTGGGGGGGAACCTTTAAAAACTATTTGGAAAAACTCAGAGTATCCCAAAATCATATTATAAGAATAATACTCAACAAAGTTGTTTACAAAAGAGAGAGCTCCTACCCTTTGTTTTGTCATCTAAAAATATTACCCATTAACCATTTGTTTGTTTACAAAGTTTTAAAAATCTTTTATATAAGAAGTGGCAACACTGGTACAGAAAACCTGTCTTACCAAACAAGAAGTAATTTACAACGAATATTTAGATTACCTAAAGTCAACAAATCTAATTTTAAACAGTCTTTTCAGTATATTGCTCCTAAGTATTTTAATCAATTGCCACCTCATATTAAATCATGTTCCAACTTGAAATCTTTTCTAAATCAAATAAAAAATTGGCTATTTTCTTATGATGACGTGTCTTTTCTAAATGCTACTCTTGTATAATTAATTACATCTATGTATATTCTAAATCTACTATCTGCTCACTTAAGTTGTTTTTATATGTACTTTGGAATGAGTCTTATAATGTACGGTACAAGCATGTAGAACTATATTAGTTATTAAAGTAAGAAATTTGTAATTTTTCTTTTGTCATATAATGTAATATTATAATCTTTAGTTCCACATTTTAGCACAGGCGCCACGGAGTGCGAGTTTTTTAATTTGTTGCTGGACTCAATTTAATTAATTGTTTATATTGTAATTTTCTTAAATTAATTATCGTTGGCCACAATTACTGGATACTGTGGTCAGTATTATAGTAATTATAGGATTATAGTAATACAATAATTACTATAATCTCAATTATAATAATGTTATGATGATAATTATTTTAATAAACACAACTTTTTATAATTTAAACATTGAAAGTGCTATGAAACAGCAATGCAGATTAGCTGTAGGGTGAAACACGTGTTATAGTAACCAAATACTATAATTTTCTATGTTTTGATACATTTATTTATACTCGATATATAAAAATATTGTGTTTTTTATGTTCTAAAAAGCATTCACTCCGTATACATATAACACAGCAACCGGAAGGTTGCGGCGGCCTGCTACAACCTCAGGATACTTGAATAATCTCATTTGTCTTCTAATTGTAAAACGGTACTTTATGATGTATCTCCCTTAATATATATTACTGGTTTAACATACTTATACATACTACTCGTGCTCTTATTACCATAATAATTTTAATTTTCCAAAGATACGAGGAATTCTCATTGAAAGGTAGTGGCCTCAGAACGATTATTGTTGAAATTTTATATTATGTATTTTTATATATATTATTTGTTTCGATTTATATTACATCGTCAATAATGCTAAACGTACTCCTATACATTTCTACTTAGAAAACTATACACTAATTAATAAAAAATAAACATTTGATTATACTACTCTACTGGACAGATTTAGTCACTTCATTATTCATAAGCAATTAAATTCAATTGCTATTATAATTTTAAAAGCTAATTAAATTAATAATGTCGATGAAGTTAGGAATTATAAAAAGAGTTTTTACCCAATAAAATATACAATGTGAGGAATATTCATAAGGAAACCTTGAAGTATGGAAAACGTAAATGATTGAGAAACATGAATCTAAGGAACCATACCTTTTATGATGAAAATATTGCAACGGAACTACCGTTTTCGTTTTGGAATACATTCAATTAAGATATCAACATATTAGTACAATATTTGAATAGCATTGGATTCTGCACCATGACAAGCCTCGCCAACTAACCAAGATCTAGTTTATAACACTACTAAATCTTTATATAACAAATATTAATAAAAATTTAAAATAAATTTTAATAAGACGTTTAAATTTCGTCATGTGGTATTGCGTTTTAAGTTTTAATTACAGCTAACGTTTGGATAGTTCTACTCTGCTAAAATATGGGTAAGTATTATTGGGCAGTGCGAAATACTAAATATAGTAGCTGAAATTTCCGTTGAATTGTAAGTGAACGCTAAACAGATTTAATGACAATAAGCTAATGTACGATTGTTAAAGATGAGTTCAGTTGTGTTTTGTTTTTGATGACAAAAGTGAAAAGCATATTTTGTCTACCACAATTATATTTCAACTATTATAATAATAACTTATGGAAAAATCGTCATAGGAGGATATTTATATATTTCTTGTTAGTGAAAAGTGAGGGGAAACGTTCTGTGAAAAGGAGATGTGAACTAAAAAAATTCCTCACTGACCATGCCAGACTCATAAGTCCAGGTTGGAGGAATAGGGTTATCATTCAACTTGAAATCTTCACACAATGTATTTACTCCCCTATACAAAGAACAGCCCCTATTACATAGATTGCGTGTTTCTTCTATGGCACTATTTTGGATCCTACAAATGATTGAAGAATATATCCCAGTATTAGATTGTACGAGAGGATTTCTTTGTATTAGAATATTAAATGTATTTTTTAATTTTCTAGAATATACAGAATGTCTGAAAGGATATTACACGTTTTACGAATGAAACTTTGGGTAAAATGTACATAAAAGGGAAACTAGGACCTTAAGGCCCTTATCTTGCAGTTAATTCTGATTAGCGATAATACTTCGGTTTGGAAGCAAATGAGTTTTACGTGACTTCCTATTGGATAAAAAAATTTAAATTCAAATTTAAATTTGAAATATATTTATTGGAGTTCACAATAATATATATTGCATTGCAAAAGCATGAATACTATTAGTTTTAAACGCTCTCTACAGTTTTATCAATGGAAACATAAGAATATTTACATTCACTCGAAAATATTGATTTATTTGTGTATATATCCTCAGACCTATTATAGAAGTCCGTTAGCCAATTGGGCGGTCTTCCAGTCAAATGCCAGAAACTCGGGACGACTCAAAAGGTCGGGGACTAAAGGTTTGAAACGAACTATTTAGATTTTTAACATAAGAAACACCTACAAAATATAAAAAATGTGGTATTCTCATTGTGTCAACAGATACACAATTGAGTGCAGTAAGATTTTTCTGATAAGATCGCTATGCACACGTTGGATCAACCGAGTTTGAAATGTTCTGAGACTTTATAAACTACTTCAAGTGGATTTATAAATATATATTGTAACACAGTTAAAACTTTATTTTACTATTTAAACTTTATAAATAATTTTTTCGAATAAATAATTATTTATAGAAAATATAAGTTGCAGTTTCACGCGCAAAATACTAATATTGAAATATAACTTAAGGATTTACAAGAAAAAAAATTACAAGTTAAGCAACAAAATAATTAATTCATTTTTATTGATAAAATGTTTTAACTATATAAAATTTGTATAGTCTCGTGTTCCAATATCTATAACATTACATAATGAAGAAGAACAATACGGCCTCTATTAAAATGTATTTGAGATTTAATTAGACTGTGATTTATACATTGCGTTTAACATTCAATATTCATTTTAAAAAAAATCATAATGTATAATAAGTAGAATAACAGCTTATTTTGTGAAAAAAACTTGTTAAGTTTCTTTTAGTGTGGGTTGTCAATGGGACTTCGTGGCTGCTTACAATAAATACATTGAATTGTGTTACAATTTAATTAAAGTAATTTGACTTCACAGGTAGTCATTTTGTTAAGGACCGGCATCCGAATGCTCAAAGCACCCACATTTGAAGTGGATTGAATGTGTAGATTTAATTTAACGTGAAAACAATGGACCAAGCCTAACGTTGGATTAAAGGTTTACCGATTGTACCTCAAGTCGTACCTTTCTGCGTTGTAAAGGATTTTTGCGAGGTATGTGAAATATAGCTAATGTTTTTATGTAGATAGAAGTTTATAGATGCTAGATAGTATTATTCTAGTAATTGCAATTAATTTATAGCGTATATGATATACTAGAATAGGTCTGAGAAAAATTATATATTATATATTCTCATTGTTGTACTAGGTAGATTCCATAGGCTCAGAGTTTCAAAAAAAAAATTAATTATCTCATCCACATGCGAAAACTACCATAATCCGTAATATACATAGGCCTACATATTGGCTTATCCAATATTTCACGAGCTTGTGAACGCGATAACTTCTGTAATTTCCAACATATTTAGACTAAACTTGGTACCAAAGCAGTACATCTGAAAAGCTTAGATGAGTTCGTTGGTCAGTTATAATCAACAAATACTTTTAGTCAACCTTTCGCAAACAAGATTTTAATAAACCTATTCCAAACATAGACTTGAACAAGTATATTTTAAAAATATGTTAGTTTTTTATAAACAATATTTATTCTTTCATATTTTTATTATGTATTAAAATTTAAGATTGAATATATTGAAAATTAAAAAAAAAATTCTACATACATCAGTTATTATGCACTAAAGCGCAAACAAGAGCTTTAGAATTCTCATGTATTTACAATAATGTTAGCTCTTGAATCATTCGCACTGGGTAAAACTTTTATTGCGGATGTTTCATTCCATAAATCAAAACTAATTTCAATATAGTAGCTGTTTGAAGTTTGAAGTATACAGATGGTACGTATATATTAGAATACATTGATCCCGTCAACTTTTACCCAAGACAACCATAGTTAATTTAATGTGGGTCTTCCCAACAGCCATACCACAGACCAGTGAATCTCATATAAGTGTGTACCAGACAGCAAAAATCCCTATCCTCAGACTCGGGAATCGAACCCTCAACTCCTAGGCCTACTCCTACATCCTAGTAGCGCTTTGGACCACGCAGCCATTCCGATTTGATGGCTTATGTAGCTGATACCGCTTATGATTTAGCTATACCCTGATTCTCGACAATTAGGCCTAATAAAATGAAACGCAACGGTGCTACTAACCAGTCAGAGGTACGCATAAATTTATTGTTGACTTTAAAACAGATAATATTTTTTCATATGATTTGGTATAAAAAATGTATAATAGAAGTATACGAGACGTTGTTCTAAGAGACTGCATACTATGGTTGTACAAATTATTTGAAAATTTAAATTAAATCTTTATTTTTGTGTAGAATGTATAATAACACTAATATAACAATTCCGTTTCGAGCATAAATGACCATAATTTTATAATTTTTAACCCTAAAATACATTGTAGACAAATGTAAGTCTTACCATTTAGTAGATATCGTAGACTAAAATTAATAATTTAAATATTTAAACAAGGTACGGCGAATGTTAATGGACACACAAACTTTTCAGAACAGAAAGAATGAGAAAACATAGCAGATTGCAGTAGATTTTACACACTTAACACTTGCAAGTATAGTTTCTAACTGATTGCAAACAAAGCTGGCCTGAGGTTACTTAATACACTGAAGGCTGTATCTACAATTGCGGTTAATGGCTTTGTATGGCGGCCGTATTATTAATCTATCTCCATCTGTAGACTTTTCTCTGGGTTTCGCTAAAATAATAGTTTTAAAAGCTGAACATTTTAAAACAACATACTTGCTTATAACATCTTTCTTATAATTCAAAACTGGTTAAATATATCGTTAAATAAATATTAAAAGACCATTAAAATTACCAAAAATTATCGTTCAGTAATAATTCAAAAATTGTGTATTTGAAAATGTTTTAGGGGATAAAAGTATACGGAAATTTGCTATCGTTTAATGTTAAATAATGTATAATAGGCCTACTACGTTTCCGAGGATTGAAATCCAACCTCTTCGTAAGGTGACAGAAATGTTATGCATAAGAAGTACTTAAAAGAAACAACTTGCGGCATTGGATAACCACTAAAGTATCCGTTTTTCTCACTTATGCCAGGCAGTATCCCACTTCGGTATGTTCGGGCGTGACGTGTGTGACTTTGCTCTTGACTTGACCTGAGCTCGTGACTTGTATGCTTTGGAGTGACAATACCTGGATTTCTTTTCTTAGTGATAATTTAATACCATAAAGAAACCAAAAATAGTTGCCCCTTATAATGTATCAGTTGTAGCTGTGTATCTATGTAAATCTTTGAAATGTGTTGCTGACATTGCGATCACATGGCGTTCGGATTCTCCTTAAAGTTATTCCATTGCTGAATTGAATAAGAACTTTGAAGGCGGTATTAGAATAAACAACATATGTAAGAACAGGACCCCGAGGAGAATACAAAGTCAACATAACAGTAAAGGCCTGCAAAAGAAAACTATCGTAATAGCTGATAAATGTATGTGATGGATTACAGGCCAAAGGCTGAGAAAGAGAACAACCGCCGCAAGTGTTTCCCAGGCAGATATATATTTTCAAACTCTTCTAATAATTTGAACCCTTAGCAAAATCTCATTACCACTGCAGAATGCTTGAGAGTCACTCTACGTGTAATTGGCTGTTCTCTAATCCAACAGTAGTTTTGGAGCGTTGTTTCCTTGTTTTAATTAAACTCATTCGCTGCTCTATATAAGTAATGAATGCACTATGCAGTGCATTTATAACAGACACATACTTAAGCTATTACTTAGTAAGCATATTGATTAGTATAAAATTAATACTAAAATATTGAACCCCTAATGAGCACAGTTTAAAAAAAACCATTGTTGCCAAAAGGGTAAAAAATGCCAAATGTTTTACCCTACCTTACAGACTGGTGGGATGAAGTAGTTGTTCAGAATATTTAATGCTGAGGATTTCAACTTATAAATGACACCACTTGCAAAAAACACCACATTCCAAAATGGAGACAGAGTGGTACAAAAGTCATCTAAGTTAGGGTTCAGATGAGACAAAACTACAATCAGGACTCCTAACTCCTCATCTAATATCAGGAACGACCATAGACATCCTACCGAACAAGAACAAATTTACAGCTATTCGATTTTGGAAGTTGCAGTCTTGTTCAATAATGTGGGATGTGGAGATTTTCCAGGATATGCGATTCTGAATCTAGGAATGTCTTAGAACTCGCCAGTAGGATGAGAAACTTTTTCTGAAAAAAAAAAATCCATTAATCGGGAATACTGTTGGACTTAAAAATATGATTACTTACCTTGCGAGTGCTTCAATTCCATCCATTTGATGACATGGTTTTAAGTCGGAACTGTACAGTCCTAAAGAATATAACATAAACCTTAGTTAATTATAAAAATAACTACTAACTAGGAAATTACTTGTAAAAGAATAAATTGTACGAAAGATGAGTAGGTTAGGCTATCAATAATTTAAATAGATAACAACAAATAAGGTATGTTATGGAGGCATTGAAATTATAAACGCAAATTTGGAATGGCAATAATAAAGCAATAATGGTATGAGTGTTATACGGCACCAGATAAACAAATAAACTTTATAAGTTGCGCAATATACCTCAGTGGTGTATTGCGTATAAAGAATATGCGTATGTATAATCAGTGATATTGCCGATATTTTATAATTTATACTGATATTGAACATACCTGAAAAATTCAAATAATGGTTAAAGTTTGTATACAAATCCTGTCTAATATTAAGAAGAAAGAAAGTTAAATACATTAGTGGCATGTACAATCTATTCTAACGCGTATTCTATTCCGTAACGCATATTCTATACGGCTTATTGACTACACGCCTGGGTTTACTATGCATGTTGCAATCCGGCGAGATGTCCTTTGCTCTAAGGTGTCTGTACATACATTCGCAAAATAGTTGTTAAAATCGTTGATTAAAATGGGATTAAGTGGTTTCTTATATGATTTCTATAAAAGCAGCATTAAAAATCATTATACCTTGTTGTCTACCACCACTCGGTCAAAATGCAAGTATTATGCGTATTACGAAGTACAAATTTAGTACAACACATAAGTTAGCAAAATACTTTACATAAGTTCAGATAAAGAATTAAAGTTGTATTCCTAACTATAAATATTTAATTAAATGTAAGGAATAAAGCTTCGAAAGCGAAAATTATAACTTAAGCTTCGCAGCTTCAGTCGTGGTACCGATTGGTAAGTTGAGTTTCCATGTTCTCGTATATCGAACTGTAAGACTGGTAAATTCAGATTAGCGTACATTAACTATCTCGAGTTTCTCAGCCGTGTCGTATTAGACTGTCAAATAGCAGAAGACAAGTTCGGGCCGTTACAGATGGGTCTGGTGACAGCTGTGATATGTCAGGTGTAAAGGTGAACATCTTGAGTTGTTACAGTTGCCTTTCCCGGTACAACCAGCTGGTGGCACACACTTCGACTATATCTACTATCACGTACTTATGGTACAGATTTGCTTTAAACTATAACAATATCAAATAATTCTATCTTCTCCAAAATATCAAACCGCACTATATTTCCGATAATAATATAAGCAAACATTCATTCAGGTCAAGTTCAATTCCACGGTTTATATTATTCAACACTAGATGACATTTAAACTATCATTAATAATTTATTTCCATATAATAAAAACAGCAGTATGATAAATGGTGTTTAAGACTATTTACCTACACCATTCATATAACAATATTAAGTGCTGTGTGTTCTGTTAGAAATTGACAAAGCTGCATATCTATATACCATAGTGAAGTATTTATACAGCAAACTAAATAGAAAACCGTGTCCAAATGAAACCAGTATGGCTATATGATGTGATGGGTATCTACATACAGTTAGTTAAA
The DNA here is from genome assembly GCF_021130785.1 of Homalodisca vitripennis. Taxonomy (NCBI): domain Eukaryota; kingdom Metazoa; phylum Arthropoda; class Insecta; order Hemiptera; family Cicadellidae; genus Homalodisca; species Homalodisca vitripennis. The sequence goes on from NC_060208.1 coordinate 31,855,867, forward strand.
TTTAAATCTCACTGTTCTAGTAGTATAGGTTAGGCCAACTATATGACAGAATTTTGTTTCACCATACATTGCAATCAAGTTTGTTTGTTTATATCCTTGTTATAAACTTAAAGCTAAAACGTTATCAGATCAAGGCAAAGCCAGTAGTGTAATGTGGTTCGGAGAGACAAACTCCTTAACTCTGGTTTGTCACATTATGTACAGCGAGAACAACAGACAACCCCCATCTCAGAACAATATTCATCAAAGGTTTTCTGTACAATTCAGAAACATATCGACAAAGAACTCCCTCTGTGTATCAGACTGCATACATTGTGCAGTGCTAATGCTAAAGTTATACCTAAGTCTAAGTGATATCTATAAATATTTACCAAAACTACGAAGAATGTCAATTATTCCAATATAAATATTTTTAATTGTATTAGAATTCAATTTCGTATTATTCTCTCAAAGATAATGAAATAAACAAGCACATAGCATGAAAGGAAAAAGTAAGTAAATGGAACAGTTCATTGTACTGTTTTACAAATATAATAAAACTACTAATAGCTGTCTAATAATTATTGTATTACTGTATTCAACAATATTTTTCTTAATTACTGGTTTATAATATGATATTGTATCTTTAAAAAAGTAAGAAAATATATTCGCAACACCAATAATAATTAAATAATTCCTAGATAAAATATTTATTCTAACTATCAGTAGGGAAAAGTAGTAGATTTCGTGGTTGCCAAAACTAAAACATGGTTAATTTGACACATACAGTGTTCCCTCTATAACTTTAAAGGAAACCCCTTCCTACTGCTATACACTATTCGTGGGATTGCAAATTTTTAACGACAGTTTATTGAAAGTATATGAGGCACCAGTCTGGCGGATAAGTTTTTATAATTGAACCCGATCTTCTATCCAGCTTTAGTTTGTTACTTTCGATTCTAATAAATTTGCTATGCCTACTTTATGTGCTGAGCATATATAAAAACTCCAAAGATGAAGGAATGATTTTGGTGTCTAAGGAACATGTTTGGTAAAGTAATTTAGAAATTGTATGTATTATCATAAGGCTTGTTCTATATGTCTACACTTTTGTATGTAGAGTCTACATAAATAAATCTTTTCACGATCCAGTAGAATGAGTGAATAGAGAGAATAAGTCAAAACTAAAATTTGCATAGATAATTATACAAGTACGTGTATTCATATAGAGATTGCAATTAAGGGATTGATTATGGTATTCTGTATGTGAGCAATTTAGACCACTTAAATAATTAAACTAAACTAGCTAGGAATGATGATGTTCAAACCAAGTTATTAAACCCTACTAGTAACTGATATGTATGTATTTACCTTATCGCAATTACAATTACGTAATTAATATTAAAATCTACAATTATATAGCGAAAGGGTTAATAAATTCTTAGAATATATGTTATACCAAGTTTAATATTCAGGCCAATACTTCATACCTAATATCTTTTAATATTGTAGGTTTTAAGTAATTTAAAATAACCGCCAGGTATTCTCTATTTACCGCTTGACAATGACAGAGCCTTTGGGTACATCGTTCTCAGATGCCATTAACAATGTTAGGAGTTACAGTTCACTATTACAAGCATTATTAATTATCTTTGTAATTGAATAATTTAAGTTTTCTTGTCTTAGTTGAAAATTTGTATGTTTATAAAAGTTTCTCTTGATCTCGAACATATCGTCGTTTGTGGTTCATAGAATATCATATAAATTTCCAGATGAATGTCAAATATTAATTCTAACAGTTAAAAATTTCTAATTCGGCGTGATTCACTTTAAGCTCCCTTCATTGTAGATAGGTTTTTAGGCGTTATTTATATATTTAAACTTCTTCATTGTCATAGAGAAAATGGTGCAGTTCCATTTCGTTCATCCTAATTAATTAGGGCAAAAATTTATCCAGATAAACCGGAAAACTGTAAAACCTCAATAAATTATAGGTAGTAAGGGATTTATTTGTTATTAATATAAGAAATAACAAGAGTTTTTGTGTTTTACAGAGATTAATTACAGAAAAAATATAAATACTATAAATATTTGTTAACGTTTCGTTATAAAAATTTAGTCTTTTTCGTTATTTTCAGTACACTTCTTCCGGGAAGTAAGATAACGCAGAAGTGTCAAGGGCATCATTTTCTCTTATAAAGTGACAGAAAGTATGACTTGACAACCATCACCTAGTCAAATCGTGGTTCCGAATTTACAGCCAACATCTCTTAGGAATTCTTAAACATTTTAAATTTGTTAATACAAAATTATATGCGTTGACCTGGACACCTAACATACAATAACTAAACAAATTCTCGCAGACTAATCAATTTCATTTTCTTCTTTAAAGCTACCCTTAAATGCCTCACTTTGTAAAACCGATCCGGAAAATCTAAAAATTTAGTTAAAATCTACTGAAAGTGCACGGTCCCAGACAAGTTTGAACTTTTGTTAACTCATAGCCCAAAGTATTATACCCTTTGTCCATCGGATCTACCAAAGAAGGGCTGATAGAAAAACATGGAAAACTACTTATAATATTATTACTTTATTCCGACTAGCCTTATCATCGCATTGCGTTGGACGTACAACAAAACCGTCTCAAGGACTAAATCAAGTAACATCAATTTCAATGAGAGGTCGACTTTTAGTATCACCATGAGTAAAATTTCATGAGTTTGAATATTGGAATCATCATTGAGTTACCAGAAGGTACTTATTATATAGTACATATAAAAACCTACCAAAATCGGTATTGTGCCAAATAAATTCAAAATTAAATTTCTCTTAAGAATTAAATTTAGATTAATTTACACCGTTAGATTTAAATCAGTGTTAAATTCTACAACATGACATGGTGCCCAATAGATACGAAAGTTTTACAGGATTTGCGATGTTTTATAATCCCTACTCGTATACAACAAGAAGTGTTCAACGCACTGATAGCCGAGCTGAACATGCGAGGAGTTTATCACTCACGGATTCAGGGAATTACAGTGTTGATACATCAATTGTTGAAGCGTTATCTACGAAACGCAGATTACTCTACATCAAAACGTTCCGGCCAGATGTACACCACTAATAGTACAAACTGTTTCTCGCCATTCAAAATATACCACTACATACAGTGAATAATGAGACTAAAGATTAGTCTTTCGTGTAATGAATTAAATTATTTGTTCCTTTATAAACTAAATTTTGTTTTGCGGTTATTTTTTCGAATTTCAAAACTTTTTAAAGAAGATACTAATAATTGAATGTTATTGGATATTACAGGTTTCTTAATAACTAGAAAATATTTGGTCGTTTACGTCTGTTCCGTGGTAAATACATCGTAATATTATGCTTTCAGGTCTGTATTCTGATGACAGGCGGATAAATAACCTCAAAAGTAATTAAAATCTAGGTTAAGAACAAAATCGTACCAAATTGCCTAGTCCCTCAAGAAAATTTCTTTTGTAATTAGCTTCAATCTTAAGAACTTAAACTATTCTACGTTATTTAGTTAATTTGTTTTTAATGCTTTCTATTATTTCACCTTTCATGAAACTGTACGCTATCTCAGACAGATGTTAGACAATGAAATCCGAAAAAATGAACTGTATAATAATAAGAAGTAAAACCTACTTAAAATAGACCACACATTAATTGCTCTGCCTAACTTAACTTTTTACAAGATGTTCGTAAGCAGAAGGGTAAGAACTGAATTAGCTCGTTTTCAAAGAGATTGATATTAAAATTTATGTGTTTTACCGTATAATATAATATAATTATAGAAATATCAAGGTAGAGAAAACAAAGATGGTCATCATAGTTTATTTTGTAAATTATGAATTGTATTAATCCGGATTTGACTATTTATTATGTTACAACGAAACTTTTAGTATAATCCTGTAGTTACAAATTTAAAGTGTTACGTATTGATTTTACTAATGAATGCTTGATGAAAATATAGTACAATGCAAGAGAGAATGGCAATACATCTTTAAGTTTAAAAAAAATTACATAAATAAAGCAGGTTTTGTATGTTGTTGTAACTTTTCTTTGATTAATTCGACGTATATACGAGTACCTTAGCCTAGAATAAAAGAACCATGTGATACTAATCACTATCAATATATAATTAGTATTTAGTAAGATTTTAGTGAAAATTTAAACAAATACGTTTAACGAGTTCTCATATTTTAATTAAATAGCTGAATAATATTAATTGTACAGTAATCTACAGATAATAGAAAAGTAATGGATGAAAAATATTTACATTACTCCTTTTATTTGTCTACAGACTGTAGTCTCTTACGACTCAGACTGTAGAGTCTTAAAACGTTAATATCGTTACAAATAAAATTGTGTTGTCCTATCTGGAAATTATACGTAACAATTAGAAACAACTAACAGCAATTAGTCAAAATAAAAGTGAAACCAAGAAGTTGTTCTACAAGGTAGCTATTTCAGTTTACTTAAATGCACTGACGCTGTTATTTTTACTATCACTAATTTAAATAATAACAGCGATCAAGACAGATTTATGCAACTTGAATAAAGCCACACAACATCTATGCAGTGCTATGTACAATGCACACAAATAAACTTACATCTGAACTATATACCGATTGAACGTATCACCTTTGAATATACTCAGGGCAGAGAACGCTTTGTATGAAACAGTATCGTATGGAACCATTGCAGGAAACGCCCTATTCATGGGAAACCTTTGTACGAAGAATAGAGACCGTTCATCATTTCTCCTACATTTATTTCACAAGCTATACATATTATTCTCTCGATGGTTTTCCCATAATTTTTCTTCCGTACTTTTTTACAGAGATGGACAGACAGGTTATTAAGTAATATATCGACTCTTGTCCATTAAATGTTAAATACCTACTAAAAAATGTATGTGGTATTAGTATGACTTGACAAGAATGTATTTGTTTAAATTTAGTTAAATAAAAATGTATATATTTTAACTTGTAATTGTAACTTTCTAGAGAAATCATGATTCTAAATTTTGCACATTTGAGACCTTTAGGCTTAGCTAAAATTGCATGGAAATTAAAAAACACTCTGACAATTTTTAAAATCTCTAGATGTCTTTTGGATATAATTATATATACATTATATATCCTACTAATATTATAAATGCGAAATTTTGAATGTTTGGATATTTAAAGGTTTGTATGTTTGCATGTTTAGATGTTTGGAGGTTTGTCCTCGAATCACGCTGAAACTGCTATACGGATTGTGCTGAACTTCGGAAAAGATATAGCTTTTGGTCTGAAATTACACTTAGAGTGCTTTTTACCACCCATAACAAATTAATTTCAGCAAATTAAGTCGAATTCAAATTGAATAATTACTTTCTTTACATTCGAATGTTATGATAAGAACGAAACGTAATAACTCAAATTAAACTGGCACTAAACAGCTGTTGACATCTATAATTCGACTTTCATAACGATTATTTTGGAATTTTGCATAACCTTCCCCCTTATACCGGAAGTACATAAGAAGAAGGTAGGACTTCCCCCTAGGTCGTAATAGGCTTTTCAGTCCTAGGAAACACAACTATGCCAACACGATTTTCACCAAAATAGATTTCCTATAACTATATAATCGAACGTATATAGTATTGTAATCGAGGCAATATGGCAAGCTAACCTGTGACATAGTAGGTAAGTGAATTTAAACGGTCTTAAGTAGGCACTTTTTAACCGAAGTAGGCACTTTTTAACCGAAGTAGGCATCTCGGTCCTATGTAAGTATATATATTTTTTCTTCGTCAGAACAACAAGGCAAACTCTACTATGGTACTGGAAATATCTTAGACCTGATACAAGGACTGGAAATATACGCTTTTTGACCAAAGTAAGTTTCCGAGACCTGTGTGATCCGAGATTTGTGTTTTCTTGATCGGGATTACAAGGCAGACTCAGCTGTGACGTTATGTATATAATTAATTAGAACCAGAAATGCTCCTACACGTTCCAAACATGATATAATAAAAGTTAAACACTGATTCTATTTATCATTAACTTAATAATATCTACCTGATGTACTTACGTTTTAAAATATTTTTAGGACTCCCATCATATTACATCATAATTGCTTTTTATAAGGACTTCGGTTCTAAAAATTGCATGCGAAGCCGCGGGTAACAGCTAGTATATATACATATATATATATATATATAAGTTACGCATAGTAAAAGTAGTTTTTTTTTAGAATTGAAGGTTCATGCAAAATTTAAAGTTTAAATACTACATTTTTCTCAACATATTATATTTCCACATGATATAAGGAATATCTTGCCAAAAATATACATACAAAGTTACTGCAATATTATTTATGTGTTGAGATATGCTACGTGTGTAAATATGTCTCATATTTAAAACTATTATGGTGCAATGAACTTGTTTTCAAATTGATTTATTCTGCTATTTTATCGTTGCCATCATGGTTACTAATGAGAAAAATGTAAACATATTCTCTAGGGATCAGCTGTAGGCCATAGAGAGAAATGCACTATTATCAAGGTCAGTGTTCCTTATATACAAATAAGCTTTCCGTACAATTTAATGTCTAATGGTAATTTTGTTTAGACATATCATACGGACAAAAATGCAGAAATAATTTCTACAACCCTGCGAGAAATAGACTTTCAAAAAGCTTAGCAAATTAAACTGTATTTTACACATCTATATCTTGGTGTCTTTGATGTTGAAACAATATGAAGAGTTTACTTTGAGCTTCTTCGTTGCCAACTTTTTTATTTCTTCAGATGAGTCAGGATCATGCTCAGGCTCAGGCTGATGTGGCTCATCATACAGAACTTTTCCTACACTAACAGTAATTCACCGAACATAAAAGGAGGTCTGCTTTAAATGGAGCCCATGTCTTGTATGAGTGCATTTTTTAGGTTATTTTATTTTGTGCAATGTACACAATGGATTTCAAAGTTAACCTCAGGTTTATCATACCCAAATGATATATTGATCACGTTAGAGTTAGTTCTTTAAGCAATACCACATATTGAAGTAATTTTGAAAATATTTATTACAATATTTACTATTAAAATCATTTGTACAGCCTATAAAACGGTATTGTCTTCTTTATTAATTTTGTTTGGTAATACAAATTGTCTCTAGGATTCATTTTTACTGACACTGAATACTGGCCTTCCAGTTTTCTATCGTAACATTTTTTTTATGTCTGCAGCAATCTCATCATCATCGAGGCACGTAAGTGTCTCATAAATAACCAGCTGATTCTCACAGTAATAACAGTGCTGATATTTAACTGAAATTTCCTACTGCAACTATTTAATTTGCAAATTTCCTAGCAAACCTCACTTTAACTCCGATTCCACAGCTTTCTTGATCATATGCCGTCTTAACTCATTGTACAACGAATATTTTAGACATAGGTAGAACTTTTACTACCAGAATTGAACTGATTTCCTATACAGATTCAGGTTGGTAGTACGAGGGATTCTACACTGAACCACCTCGAGAGACTCACTACCTACAGCTCCATCCTAATGACGAATAGCCGGCTCAAAACTGCAATGAAGACCAGAAATTCCTAATCTCAACCACTAGTAGGCTTACTCAACTGCTAGCTTTCATTCTAGTAGTTTCCATGTTCAACATAAATAAAGAGATATAAGCTAATCGGAAATTTAGGACATATATCACTCTTAAAGACGAGGGCGAGGTGTGGGATCTTCCACTGAGAATCCCTGATTCATTTAAAGAAGCAGTTCCATTAGTTCCATCATCAAAGGTTTAATCTGGTTCTTAAACTTTGTTCAATCGGTTTCAGTTGGGAAGGGTTTTTTTATTTGAAACTTATTTCAATTTTAAATATCTTCCTTGAATATAAAAATGTTTTTAATCACTCTACGGAAAATTTAAGGCATTTGGCGTATGAAATTTTGTAAGTTTGATACACAAATAAAAATTACTCAAGATAAATACGTGATTTTTGACGGTATTTAGACTATTGACATAGTATGTAGTGAATTACTTTGGCTATATTCTGTCAGTTAGTGACCTATGATTAAAAAAAAAATGTTTTTTAAATATAATTATAAAAAAACAGGTATTTAATAAAATAGTGTTTATATTTTTATATCAATTTCATAATAAATATAAAATAGGTTACCGAGGAGACAAGTTTGAAAAAGTGAATTAAAATATTTTAAATTTTAATAGAATGAATGAGGAATTTGCTAATACAGACTGTTTTATTTAGGTTAAAAAAGACAGTTCCGTCTTATGTAGAGAGTTCGTCGTGTTTACGTTTTGCTTATAATAACAGAAAGGTAAAGTCCATAAGCAACGTGCTTTGTAAAGTTTTCAGTGGTTTTATAAGTAGTAAGCCGTTGATATTAACTTCTTTGTTAAAAGTGTAGCACTTTGAAGTGCTTATAAAACAACACTCTTACCCTTGATATAATAAACCTTCTAACTTGAAAAACTTTAATACATATATTATGACTTAAATTAATATAGTTTGAAATGGATAATGAGTAATCATAACACAAATACATTCAATCAAATATTTAATTAAAAATATATAATACGGAAAGTCTAGTTTAATTTTATTCAGGAGTTTATATATTTAAACCTGTTGTTATACATGCCATAGGCTTTTTTTCATGTTTTTGTTATTTCTAATCAACTGTACCGTTATTATAGTACTTATTATTTATAAAGTCTGGAGCTAATTTTCTATAAATCAGAACAACTTTTCGGAAATACTTAATTTATTCCGAATTTTAAATTTCACTCAAAATTTAACAAAGTTTTACAAAATCTTGATTTGCTTTTCTTCAAAATTTCTCTCAATCGGTCAAATCTAATTTAGAGTTCTGATCAAAATTAAAAATGAAACTAAAAAGGTATACTTCACCAAAATGGTTTAAATTAACAAAATAAAATAAAAAGTTCTCTTCTCAAAATATTCAAAATCTAAATTACACAATGCTTGATGTAACTTTAGGATAAAAAATCAAATTTACAATAATTCGAAAGTTGAATTAATTATCAGACTCTGTTATATGGCAAAATTTAGAACATTTAACACAACAGTATAAAACAAAAGATGTTAAACTAAACGCTGGTACGGGACTTACTACTTTGGAGACTATGGAGGCTGAAAAAACTATTACGCACTAAAGAAAAGAAAAGAAATTTAAAACTTGAATTAAAACAAACCGGGTAAAAATTAACTCTATATCCCAAAAGTATAGGAATAGAGGAAGTACTATCGCTTCTGAACTGCACGTGTAGACGCTCTGCTCTCGACTTGAAGACTACCCCTCCCTCTTCAAACCAACCGGCTCGGGAACCTATCACCGTTGATATCTCTAACAGCTGGAGAGGTCAAACCAACAAAATAATGTCCACGCACCGCGTCTAGTTAACATAGAGCCTAATTCCTACCGCGATTCAGCAGAATAATCAAGCTTAAAAATTTCACAAACTTAAACTATTCAAAGGAAGGTAATGGGATTAGTAGTTCCTCTTAAAATTGGACCCTTGCATTAATAATTTTACACACAAATATGGGGCTTTTCGCACCAACATCTGTACATTTTACAACAAATATGTTGACAAAGTTTAGTTAGTTAACTGAATTAGTAAATGTAATTAATTAATTAACATTTAACTGAGCACAAGGGATAATTCATTGAGTAGTGGCCTCAATAGAAGGTAATAGACTAAATCTTCTCAAGCGGAGAGGGAAAGCCATTCCACTTGCGAGGGGACCCTAGTAACGGTCATATTTGTGAAAGTCGGATTTAAGTGCAATGGCACATATGTACATTTGAGCGTTCTAAACTTACTTAAAACAATTCGGTGACACCGTTCTTAGCGAGTGTGTTGTTGATAGATTTGAAGATGTTTATCAATTTAGGAAAAGAAAATCAGTATTTGGAAATGTATAAAACATTACAAGATACATTCAAAGAAACAGTTCGGAAAATAATTTAGATGGGTGCTGAATGGAAAGGGAACTTTAGTATTTACTAATGGTCATAAAAATGAAAACATCCTTGTATAAAGATGTATTGTATAAGAACAGTCATTAGTTCTAAGAAAATTGCTTTCTTTCGTAGATTTGCTATATTTTCTCATTACGCTACATTGTGCTCCGCTACCGCCGTCGACCAGGCAAGCCGCTATGACGATAAGTCATACATATGTAGTTATGACGATTCATGCCGTAAACCTTGTTGTTTTATGTATATATGTCTCAACGTAACCAAACAATTGGAAAAAATTATTTATCTCAAGTATTTTAAAATCCATAGTAATGTTGGTCGTACTATAATAAATATTTGAATAGTAATCCTATAGTGGATACATTACTTACTTGGCTTGATAATCAAAGATTTCTTTTTCCGACAAAAGACTAATAATAAAACTATTGTTTCATTCAAAGCTTTTATATATATATATATATATATATATATATATATATATATATATATATATAAATATATATAATGTTAATCAGAAGGGAGGATATGCATTTTTTTAAGATAAATAAAATGGAGTCTATTGGGACATTCGTAGTAGTAAACATTATATAAAATATATGCTGTAAGTCTAAGTTTTGTAATTCATATTATCATTAAGTTAATACAAACAAAGTATGGAAATAGTGGTAAGAAAATTAAATTTATAAAAGTTAAGTCTCTCAGTCCTTAGATAACTCTTAAATAATAATTTAAATAATCAGTCCCAACTATATAAATGTAGTGCAAGACTTACACGGGATTTAAAATTACTACACTAAGTTTTTTCCTACTAATAAAGTTTAAACAGTCAAATTATTATTATTAAATTGTAAGAAAGACCTTTATAATGGTGAAAATAATACGTAATTTGAAAAGTAATTCGTAAATTAGTAAAGATAAAGCATGTTCTCAATTGAATTATCAGATGCAATCTTTGCGTCATCGCTCCGCAATAACCAATTGTATTATCTCGGTACAGTCAGATCTCCCAAAAACAGTCTGAACTGCAAACTTGCATCCGTTACATACCTACCTGCAATTTTTATTCATAGGTAAAACAACAGAGGAGGGAATAAAACTAGTTTCAGAAAGTCTAAAGATATACCAAAAAATTACTGTATAATGTAAGCGTTTAAACATTAAAACTCACTGGAACAGCACAACTATTTGGGCTATTGTCAATAAAAGTTTCAGTCAATGTTTAAATTTTCCGAAACTTGAAAATGGGATCTTTTATTCCAATTCTAGAAGTAAAATATCCTGCGAACTATATAGTCAAAGACCAATTATTCTTTCCAAATAAACATAGAAATGAATAGTTACTTTGCGTATTACAATTGCTGTATTATACTGTATATCTGTGGTTGTGACAGGGGTAGCAATTACAAACATTGCTTTGTTTGAATGTTAATACGATGTAATAGTACACCACACCATATGTTGTGTGGCAGACTTTGCTGAAATCGCATACAAAATGTCAACTCTATACCTCAATTCTTTTTCAAGAGTTCTCGTGGACTGACAGGCAGTTAATCATACAAAAAATAAATTTCCACTTCCGGCGCTAGCGGTTAAACCTGTGTTAAAATCACGTGTATTATGTATGGTGAATGTGCCCAACGTGATGTGTCCGAGTTGTACGGTTCATTAAACTAACAATTACAAATTCAACAGTGAATTTTATTGTGCGTGATGTGTTGTGTCTGTGCAAGAACAAACAGTCATTATTCTTAGCAATAGCTTCCAAATAATAACTTAACCCATATTAATTTGATCTTGCAGTTTTACGTTTATTTAGATAAATTGATTGTTCCTTGGTATTTTATACATTCATTCCCTCATCAATTAGTTTGTTTATTATGTTTTACTTCAAATAAAATAATTATTTTCAGAACCACACAAACCCAGAAATTAATCCCCCTGATATAAAATGAACGAAGTTATAAATCGCCATCATTAACGCCTCATTAAACTTGAATTCATCCCATTGAGTGTATTAAATTTGAATAATAGATTCAGTTATTGTTCCCTTTATTAAAATAATCACGGATTTTTATTAACTTTCTGGTATTTTAATACAGAATAAATTACATAATAGTAATCGTAATGCTATTATAAATTCACATATTTAAAAACCCATATAACATACAGTAAAAGTCGCCTTCAAAGTAACAGACAAATAAAATATAATATGATGTCCCTAGATATAACTGGTCACGTAATAATAATATAATTACTTCAATAGATATAAAATAATTTAATTAGTGTATCACAATCCATAATGTCTTGTGTATGTGAGTGATATTTTATATAAACGTACAATATAAAATCAGTAAAAGTAAACCAACATCTCTTATGCAGAAAAGTTTATTGATATCTTTAATATTATTATGAATATAAATTTAATTGCTATAATTTTATTAGTCTTAATTGCAATAAAAGTTTATTTTTCATAAGGATGTTAGTGGAATAATAAATATTAATATTTAAATTGAGTTTTAAGATGTATAATATAGGGATGCTCTTATGTGACATAATGAAATAGTGTAATATATTTTAGTTGCGTGAGCTAAGTAGGATCTAGTTAATTCTCTTCAGCGTGTGTTTCTGCGTCAAGTGGTTGCAATAACTGTAGAGGGAACTCTCTGGTCCTACTGAACTCCTAAGTGTTGCTCTAGGAATAAATATATATATAACCTGTAATAGTGATCAAATGGACTAGAATATTGTACCTGACATGTTGGAAAATTCACCATTATTTTTATTCATTCAGGTAGATATCAAATCTATTTACCAATTCCTCAGGATGGATATGTACGTAAGTGCAAGAATATGGAGTAATTAAGGTGTTAAGTGCCTAGCTGTTGACTGACAGTAGAATGAACTTGAGTGACGTTAAAGCCCTAGCGGGGCTTACACTATTCTCTTACTCTGTCAGCACCAAACGTAATTATTAATGAGCAAAATGTATAATAAAGGCTACAGACGCCAAAAGCGCTGTACATTTTGGTGCACATAGTACAAACATTGTTTTACTCAACACAAACATGTCACAATGTAGAGACTACTCTAATATTTTGTCGTGTCTCTAAGTAAAATAATCGTTGATAGCGGCAATCCACTTTCCTAATTGTACAACTAGAACTTTGCAGGATCAATGTGCATGTCCACATTCCATTTTTTTTTTTTTATATATATATATATATATATATTTTTTTTTTTTTTTTTTAGCAGATATAGTACATGGTCGATGCTTTTGATAAAAAGTGCTCTGGTCACATTAATTTTTATCAGACATTTGGATACAACTTCAACAAATAAATTTGGTTCAATAACTAAAATAGGGAGATTTATTAAATAACATATATAATTCGGTTCTCACTTTTGAAAGCGGCGTAACTACCATGGATTTTCAATTAAAATTATTTGTTTTGAGTAAAGTACATTGGAACTATACAAACATAAAAGAAAGATGCCGGTTTACGTATTAAAATTAATAGAGAAATACTGTAGCGTAGCCTGTAGGGATCATTAGGGTTTTAAGGACAAGCTAGGCAACGTCAACTAAAAAAATAGAAATATTAAAAACTGATTTTAATTAGACATTTCAGGTTCTTATCACAACTGCTCTTAACCGAAATATTACTATAACGACGCATAGTTATATAGATAACGTTTTGTTAACTTAACAATGACGGGAAGGGTTTAATCAACGTAAACATTGAGTTTAGATCAAGTTAACCTCTTAATGCAGCGTCTGGAATCTGACGCTGTCACAGACTTGCCTACTTCAATATGGAGTCATGTTAGTGTGAAGACATCCAAAAAAATGTCAGTGACAGAGCTCAAAATGAACTTTTTACATCGTTTAGAGTGTGTTTAACTGGAGCTAAACACAACATTCACATTGAACCATCCTTTCCTACCATAAGAACATGTGTAGAAAAACTCAATTTCTCCACCGTACTTCTAAAACACACACAATGAAATAAGTCTTCACGTGTATTACGTTATACTTTGCAGTCTAGGTGTATCTTATGGCAAAATGATGCAAAGAGTTCATCACTAACATTGTCGCCTCCGACCTTTCTTTAGGCCTTTCCAGAAAAATATAACTTCATATTTCAGGAGTCAAGTTTGTGAAAGCGTAAGATTCCAGGCAGTGCACTAAGAGGATGTGGACTGGAGGGAAACCTAAAATTTGCAATAATGAACTACTTGATGCTAGAAAGAATCTTAATTAATCCAATTAAAATAATTCAAGATGCTGGTCACATTAGACTTGGCGTCACTTTACAATTAGTCTAGTTATATCTCCCATTGCCCCATATTCTTAAAAATTTTGCAGGTTTGCCTAAATGAATCATTCGGCAAATATTGAATCCACTAAATAGTAGTTTATATTATAAACAGTTCTAAATATTATATATACATGTGTGTGTGTGTGTGTGTGTGTGTGTGTGTGTGTGTGTGTGTGTGTGTGTGTGTGTGTGTGTGTGTGTGTGTGTGTGTGTGTGTGTGTGTGTGTGTGTGTGTGTGTGTGTGTGTGTGTGTGTGTGTGTGTGTGTGTGTGTGTGTGTAAACATAAAACTGAAGTGGCTTTAAATTAATTATTTGTTTACAAACTGTCATCAGTGTATCCTGTCGCAATGCCCACACTCCGGTGAACATTCAGTGAGAAGGTCGGGGTATGAACACGCTATGTCTACTTTGATGTTTGTTGAATTTTGTGTGTAATAGTAATCAAATTCAGGGCACCTTTCTGTTTAATACCACTTCGTGTTAGAACTCAGGGAAACAGTTCTAACCGAGTTAGCGAAAATAGTGTGGGAGACTAACATTGGGCCTATAATATAGGCCTTTAAGTTTTTCACACATAACTTTAGTTAAAATTTGTAAAATTAGAAAGTAAAATATAACATTCAATGTCTTGTTACCTAATATATGGAAATAATTTTCAGTTTTGCTCAACATATAACGTGGTTTAGGTACAATAATGCAACTACTAACCAGTGACAAGCAATTTCCACCTCCTAATAAGATTCACCATTGATAATAGCTTGAAAATATGCTAAAATTAAAATCACTAATTGATAAAAAAACAGGCTCAGTTATATGATATCATCCATTTAAATTTTAAAAACATTTTAGAGAAAAGAGTGTAATGTTTTACAAGCCTGTTTTACATTGATCCTTTCAGTAACAAAATATTACCTGGTAAAACAATCAAATGCAAACGGATCTACTAATGCCGAAAAGTTCACTTTTTAGTTTAAAATAAGAGAGCTCAATTTTCGATTGATTATCCATCCCAGATATGAATTTAAATAACAAAACAACGTAGACTAATTTACTTATAGAATTAACTTATAAAATAAAATAAAATTAACTTAAATTAACAGAAAACTCAAACAAGAATTCATCAGGATCAATGTCGTACGCAACCAATGCCTGCCCAAACCAATCCCAACGCTCCGACTTCGTTCCCGCCGATTCTAGATCTCATTCCTCCATTTCTCGTTTTAACTACGTTAATTTTAGATTTTGAAACTCTCACACCTAAGCCACCCATTGTTCGTAAAAAAAACAATTAAACTTCAAAATTCGCCAAAATTCTAAAGTAAAACAGAAAAATGTTAGCTGTAAGCAGTGATAATCCCAATTCTGAAAACAATTGTTAAGGGTTTGCCTCCGTGATTATAGAACACACAAAATTTTTGTCTTTTAAATAAATCAAATTAAAAAATCTAAGATTTAAAACTATGCTAGATTTCAATAACATTCTTTTTTTTACAGTCACTAATTTTTACTGTACCAATATTAACTGTATTGTGTATATAATATACAAAGTGATTACAAGTTTTATCACTTTACAAGTTCATTAATAGAACTCTACTTACTCGCTGCGTTGCTGCAGCTCCTTATGTGGGAATTGGTAATTCGATAACATTCAAATTCAAGTACAGAAGTTCCGAAGGCAAGGGCAGATATAAATGGTGACAGGTCACATTGCCTACTCACCACTCATCTAAGGAGGGGTAGTGACTGGCCACATAATGCAGCCGACCCAACCCAATGAGCGCTCTCTCTCTCTCTCTCTCTCTCTCTCTCTCTCTCTCTCTCTCTCTCTCTCTCTCTCTCTCTCTCTCTCTCTCTCTTAATGACGCTAATCGTCTATTATCCCTTTTGTTATTATTAACAATCTCGAATGTTCCATCGTATTTCCTTGTATAAGAAGTTAACATGTTTATCTGCAACATAATCGTAACAATAAACAATTTCAAATTTTCATTTTTATTCATAATATTTATATATAAATAACCTTTCATAAAAGTGATATCTTAACTTCTGAGTAGAAATCATCATCCGTAGAATCAAAAGAATTTTTAGTCAACTAATACCGTGGATAACAAGCATACGAGAGAGCTGGGTATTTCCTGTATTCCTTTTTAAATCTCACACTCTTACAAATCAAAAAAATCAGTGCAGAAATAATTCATAAGGCCATTGATGGGACTATGTCCAACCTTAATATCGATTAAATAGATTAAAATACTCTGGATATATATTTACCAGAAGGGTCAGTGGAATTGCTCTTTCCTACAATTTTATTTAAAATATGTTTTTCCTCTTGTTTTGAGCAAAGTAAGAGACTCAAATAAAAAGCAACAAGGTCATAATTTCAACCCTTAAAAACTAAAGAATTTATATAACGCTTTAAAAAATGTATTTAGACATTAGATCAAATATTTCTTTTTGTTTTCGGCGAAATACATGTTCATTATAAATTATGTATAAATTATTAGGTACATTGAACCTTCGAGTTAGGTTAATTTGTAGATATATAATCTACCTTTAATACATCTGCTGCTTCCGTATTTCTATGAGTTATAGTTTTTACAAGACATATGTAAATACTCTTATAGTACTGTATAATATCTGTAGACAATTCAAATTTAGTGTTATAAGATAGCAAGAAGAAAATGTTGAAACACGTGACCGAATATTACTGTATTATCTTCTTGCTTCATAAAGCTTGTAAGCATTTTTGTATACTCGTATTTACTAGTTACTTACAACTTTTTCGCTTACCATACATCGGAATATTAAGGAATTTTAAACATTTTTTTGACGTAAATATTGTTAAGAGGTATAATTCTGAATTATGTATATTTTAAGTAAAATACATTAATGAAACTGACATCTAATATATGAACGGAAGATTAACAAATAATAAATAAGTATACATTAGCGCTGCCAGACTGGAGGTATATTGTTAGGCTAATGCAAGCACTCTGGCATCATCCAAGTCTATTCAGCTGTCAGTCAAAGTTTGACGCAACAGCTAAAATTCGTACTATCATTTCACAGATCCCATGTATGTAAAGGATCTTACATGAGCGGCTTAAAAAGATTTAAGTTGATTTTCTTTAGGTATTATCATGAGTGATAGCAATCACCTTTCAAGCAGCATGCTTCTTAATTTCAAATTCCAAAAATATATAAATGTATTCTTTCTGTATTTTTATATTGTATTTAAATCAAATTTTAAAGCAGAATAATTTGGCATACAAATTTATGTTAGAACCCCATCATATTATATCATGAGTGCTTTTAATAAATTGTATAAGGAATTCGGCATTTGATATTGCAAACAAAGAAAAAAATACATTCCAATTTATTGAACCCTAAACGTTCAAACAAAAGAATCGATGTTTTTTTTAAATAGAAGTTAATAATTTGAAAGTGAATATATATATATATATATATATATATATAATATATATATATATATATATATATATATATATAGCCATTTTGTAATGAAACCAGCGTGAGACAGATAACCAGAGCTAAAGCTGTCAATTTCAATCGACCAAAACATTTGCAAGTCCAATAATGATCTTTACATTGTAGGCTGCTAAGTGTGAGGGCTACATAAAAGACTTCAAGATCTGCTACTCTTCCATTATTCGTAACATAAGCCTCACTTCTTCCAATATATATGCTATGTACATTTGGTTTGGTTTATATTAAATCTGACTTAAAAAATTTAAAAAATTCAGATCTTCTGTTAAGTCTTACTAAGCCGTCGTCATGCACTACTGGCCTTTGCGAGGAAAACAACACAATAAAGAGAAATGTACCATTTTTTGCCAAACATTCACAGACGATTGCAAATGAATGAAGCTAATTAACTGTAGAAACATCTCTGCTGTGAGCTCACGTCATCCTCGGAGCATATATCAAAACATACATGCGCTTGCTACTATGAATTTTCGTGAACTCGCGTAAAAAAAATTATATTGGATCATACAAAACAGGCTTCGAATGTCATTGTATTATCACTATGATGAAGTTGAATCGCCATTAAGATACCTAGAAAGATCTGCTACTCTTCCATTATTCGTAACATAAGCCTCACAATATATATGCTATGTACATTTGGTTTGGTTTATATTAAATCTGACTTAAAAAATTTAAAAAATTCAGATCTTCTCTTAAGTCTTACTAAAACCGTCGTCATGCAATACTGGCCTTTGCGAGGAAAACAACACAATAAAGAGAAATGTACCATTTTTTGCCAAACATTCACAGACGATTGCAAATGAATGAAGCTAATTAACTGTAGAAACATCTCTGCTGTGAGCTCACGTCATCCTCGGAGCATATATCAAAACGTACATGCGCTTGCTACTATGAATTTTCGTGAACTCGCGTAAAAAAAATTATATTGGATCATACAAAACAGGCTTCGAATGTCATTGTATTATCACTATGATGAAGTTGAATCGCCATTAAGATACCTAGAAACACATAATATGTCAGCAGAAGTGATTAGTTATGTTAAATAAGTTCTTTTAAAACACGCTTGAAAATATTTTTGTGTTTATTGATTATTGATTCAACATTATTGATTAAACATTATTGATTCGTAATTCAAAAACAAGTTAGTTACATATTGCCAATTATTTACTATTTGAGGCTTTGAGGCTTTTACATTTGGAATTTAAATAGGTCTTGTAAGTTTTTATGACTTTAGGAGCAATATATTAATTCAAATTGATTCAATAGCTGATCAACCAATAGTGAGTGGATACTGAATAAATGAATACAAAGCAGTTTTTAAACTAGCCGCTATGCGCATTATGTGACTGCTCTATGCATACATTCTACAAATTTCAGCCAACGGTAGTACCAAATACGAAATAAAGACTACAGGTTTCAAAGTTTGTTTGTTTGTTTTAAATTTATAGAGAGTAAGAATGCTTTGGCTTCGTTTACTCAGACGGAACTTTTGTTTTGGTTTCTGTTTCGGAATTATTGACACTTCAATGATATTATAATACTGACGAATGTATGCTAATGTTGAGAGAAATATAAAAACTTACAAAACCTATTACAATTTTATTTCCAATGTATTATTATTTGTCATTCTAATAATTTTGACTATAGTACACATTAGGCAAGAAAGTAGAATTATTTGTGTGTACTCTGCATGAGAAATATAATTATAAATTACATATTCGAATCTTATAAACAGGTTTTTTTAATAAATAAAAATAGATTCCTTTGTGATAAACAATAAACTTGGCTGAGTTATTCCCATGCAATATCCTATTTACGCCATCAAGGTTTTAAAACCATTAATAAAAAACAAATATGTGAAATTTAATTGATCTAATAACGATTTATTGTATTTCTTAGCTAGATGTATGTGAAGAATTCAAATTTAAAACGATAAAATAAATTGTATTCCCATAAGCTTTTTTCTCGTATTTACGTACTGTCAACAGAAGTATTATCTATCCTAAGTATTATCTCAAGCGATCGTTTTCTGATGATAATATCCGTAATTTCAAATATCTAATTGGCAAAGAAACGTGGTCTAATGTTTACGAGGCTGGAACTATAAATGATAAAAATGCGTCGTCTAATCCAATCTCAATCTCCTTTTATTTTGAACAGGCTTTTCCTGAAAAGAAAAGAAAGAGTTTGCAAAGGTGCCTCACGCAGCAAAGTGTCCTTGAGTGATCACCAATTGAAACTTAGAGATATGGTTCTCCAGTGGTATTGCTTCACTAAAGATTTGGATTCTTCTGATCTGAAGAAAAAGCATTATTTATCATTGAAGAGAGAATACAGGTCTTGTGTTAGGCTTGCTAAGTCATCTAAGGTGCTTGATGTTATACAAAAAATCTTCTAATAAAGTCAAAACTATGTGGGAGATCGTTAATGAAAGTAGAGGGAAGAAATCAGTCTCCATGTAATGTTCCCCCGCACCGTCAAAGATGACAAGGGAGTTGATATCAGTGATCCAAAACTGGTCTCAAACATGTTTAACAAATTCCTCCAGTATTCCTCATTCTTATGTGCAGCCTGGATTGTGTACATCTTCATTATTTCTTATCACCAGTTACTAGGAGAGAGATAACAGATATCATCAGGTCTTTGAAGCCAAAGACGTCTTCTGACTGCGACAGGATATCATCTAAATTGCTTATGTCATGTAGTGAATGTTTTGTTGACCCACTCGTTCACCTTATTAACTGTTCATTCGAAGGTGGAGTTTTCCCAGATTTGTTGAAGCTTTCTGTTGTGAAGCCCTTGCTTAAAAAAGGAAAGAGAGGATGAACTCGATAATTTTAGACCAATATCTATCACACATCAATGTTTTCAAAGATATTTGAAAAGGGCATTCTTAAATAGATTATGGTCTTTTATTAATCACAACAGTATTTTTGTTTGAAAATCAGGTTTGGGTTTGTTAAAGGACGGTCAACTGTCAATGCAATGTTTACGCTCATCAACAAAAATAGTAAATGCCTTGGATAGAGGTAGGTCTGCTTCCGGTGTCCTTTTTCGATCTTCGGAAGGCTTTCGATATGGGTTTTCCCATGACATCATGTTGGAAAAGCTCGAAGGCATTGGAGTTCGAAGAGTGGCGAACCAATGGCTTTCATCTTATTTTGAGGAATCGTCGACAGGCCGTAGAAGTGTCCTTCATCGATGCTGCAGGCACTGTGAGGCGATGCTACTCGGATGTGCTGAGCGTTAAAGGCGGGGGTGCCACAGGGCTCCATACTCGGGCCCTCTTCTGTTTTTATTATATATGTAAACGACCTCAGGAGTTGTATTGCGGAGGCCCAATTGTGTTTGTTTGCAGACGACACTCCATCGTAATGGAAAACCAATGTCGTGAGGCCATGGAGGTTAGCACTTTTGTGGAGTCTAATAAGATTGTTCAATGGTTTAGGGAAAATGGTCTAGTGGTAAATGCTGCTAAAACCGCAATTGTTGAATTCGCAATCTCATCTAATAGCATTAATAATCTCAGCGTTTGGGTCGATGATATGGAAAATCCTTTCTGAACAGCATGTGAGGTTTTTGGGATTGTCTATAGACAGAAACCTGAATTTTTTCATCCCACATCGATTATGTAGCACGTAAGCTTTGTTCTGGAATCTTTGTGCTTCGTAGACTGGCACCTTTTACAAACGCTGCGATCCTCTTAACAACCTACTACGCTCTAATTTCCCCTTATCTTTCCTATGCGGTGACAATCTGGGGATCGGAAAGTTGTCGCACAAAACGGCTTTTTGTCTTGCAGAAGAAAGGCAGTGAGAATAGTAGCTGGCATCCGTCGAATGGAGACTTGTTTTTAAGGAACTTAAATTACTTACCTTCCCAAGCATTTATGTTTTTCACACCTTGATTTTTCTTACAGCAGAACCATGGTGTTTTCCGGTCCCTTGTTCCTCAGTCGGGATACAGTCTTCGACAAAAACATAAACTGAATATTCCTTACCATTCCACTACTTTTTTTTAAAACATCACACCTTTTACCAATGCCACGTCCCCCTTTTTAACGCTCTTCCTGATGCTCTTAGAGCTGAAAAGGATTTATTTTGTTTTAAAAAGAATGCTTAAAGCTTATCTTATTGAACACTGTTTTCTATTCTGTAGATGACTACATTAATAGCAATACGTAATTTATTTAGTCCTTCCTATGTATTTTGTTCCTATGTAAATTGTTCTATACACATGATTGTACTAAGTTGACGCAAACCAATGCATTGTAATATGTTATATAAGAAAGAATAAAGGATGTTTTGATTTGATTTGATTTGAGTAATAATACAGAAAGAAGAGATAAAAATGTAAGTTATTTTAGCTAAAGTATTTTTAAGCTTGAATTAATAAATTATATATAAACTAACAGACTCTTTGTAATGCCGATTTCATCGGTATTGATCGGAACACATACCGTCCGGTACCCTATTTTGGTACTACTTACGAGTATTTAAAACCAACTAACAGTCTAGACCTTTGTTTGTAATGATCTGTACACGTGCAATGGATTTCTACATATTCAGCAACCACAATCTGCCATCACTCAATTCTTCTTCGATGAACATAAACTTCCAATGAGAAAGTGTACAGTTAAAGATTTTGTTTGATAATTATTTGAATTATTTATAAAATGTTAAAAACCTGCGTTGTTTTCATAGTTACACATCTACTGTAGGATTGTTTCTTCAAGATCTATTTGTACTATCACTCTTTTCAGTGAATTAATTTATGCTGTACGTCATTTCTCTAGGAATCAATTGGCAAAGGCCACATGTGGAATTGATTGGTTTTAAATTGACACCGGATAAATTTATATAACATTGAGGGCAGCCATATTGGAATTTATCTGTTCAAACCGACCCGAGCGCCAGCTCGAGCTGGTATCCACCCAGTCCCTGTAACCGCCAATTGTGTATGACGGGATTGTGTGAAATGCTGCCACAGCCATTTCCCACTGGAATGACGTCATTGTTGTCAGCAATACCAATATCAACGATAGGCTTCCGTGGTAATAGTCTAGATGGTTATGTTTCACGACATGGCCAATTTCCATAAATTAGGATTAGAGCTTCTAACTTGGGTGTAAAGCTTTTCTGTCTGTCCGCTAGAATGTTTGTCCAAAATGTTTAACCATTTGTGTTATTTAAAACTAGTATAAATGTGAATATTTACGACTGAAAAAATATAAATTATTATTAATAATCATTTTTCTCTGTAAAATATAGGATGTACATTGTACATAATAAATGTTTCTAGAATACAAATAAATTGTATCACTCATAATTACGTGATGTTACTAAATAATGGATTTGGCAAGGGTTAAATATATAAAAACAGATATAATTAGCATAATTAACAATGGTTTTAAATGTATTTAAAGGGGTTCGGTATGCCCTATCCTTCCCATGTTAATTTGGCCAATTTTTAATGTACCTTTTTCTCAGAAACATTTAAAGCTATCATAATCAAACTTTAGGACACTACTATTTAGACCTTTGTTAACATTTAGAGCGTAAGACATTATAAAAATCAATTTTAAATTTTTATTAAAAAAATTATAATTATAAATTATTTTACAAAAAAATTAATAAATTTTTTATTTACAACAAATTAAATAAAAACTTCTTTTTTAACGTTGTTCCCTTGCACAAGTCCAAGGACATTAACAATGTACGGAACTACCGGCCAATTACCATCCTTCCAGTGATTGGCAAGCTATTCGAAGGCCTTGTGGTTGATAGGCTTAGTCGCTTCATATCGAGATCAATCCACCCCGCACAGCACGGTTTTATGCGTGGTAAATCCACAGTAACCAATCTTCAACTCTTCCAAGAGCATGTGCTTGGTTCCTTTCGCAAGAATAAGCAAATGGATACCGCGTACATTGACATGGCAAAGGCGTTTTGATAGGGTTGACCACTCTATTCTTGCATCAAAGTTGAGGGGCTACGGAGTTGCCAACCCCCTTATTGTCTTGGATCTCCAGCTATCTCCGGGATCGTTATCTTTGTGTTAAAATTGGTTCCTCCACATCTACCAGATTCTCGCCATCTGCAGGAGTGCCTCAGGGCTCGTTGTTGGGCCCCTGCCTCTTCAATGTCTTCGTTAACGATCTCATGGAGGTGGTCGATGTCAACGCCCTGCTATTTGCGGATGATCTTAAGCTCTTCATGGAAATTGCCTCCCCACAAGACTCTTTAAAACTAAAAAGTAGCTTGATTGCAGTGGAGGAATGGTGCAAAAGCAATAATATGTCTGTGAACCCCGGCAAATGCTCTGTTGTTTACCTTCATAGAATCAAATCACCGATTCTGTACTCTTACTTTATATCCAATTCCGAAATTCCAAGACTTTTGAACGTAACAGATTTTGGGCGTGTGTTTTTTCTAGTGACATGGGATTTACTGAGCATTTGAATATTATTTGTAGTAAGGCTAACAAGATGTTGGGCTTTATATCTCGATTCTCTAGAGGCATCAATAATCCTTCTGCCCTACGTTCTCTCTTGTTCGTTGGTAAGACAACTCTTGGAGTATGCCAGTCCTGTGTGGTCTCCTTATACAGTTGGTGGCGGGACTAGACTTGAGGCCCTCCAGCGACGCTTCATTCGTCTGGTCGGTGTGAGGATTGGCTACAAACTATCCTGATGTTCCCGTGGAAGCATTAACTGCAGAAATTAATATTCCAACTCTGTCTTTGCGCCGTGATGTAGCAGATGTACTCATGTTGTGGAAGTTAGTTGGCGCCCATGTGCAGTGCCCAGATCTTCTCGCTGAAATTGGTATCAGGATCCCTGTAAACACCAGATCTAATGGGCTTTTCAGCCGCAAGTACCACTCCACGAAACTACGACTTCAACAGTCCACTGGCAAGATTTGCTCGCCTGGGGAATCGTGTTGCATCAGAGTGCGATTTTTTCGCTGATGGCCTACATCAAATCAGAAAGCGGGCCACTTATGTTTTGTCTCAACACACTTAAAATCCCCTGTAACTTTAAGACTGTTTCATTTTTAGCTTTTGCTATTTTGTATTTTTTTATTATGTTCTGCTCTACTGCAAGGTACATTTATTTAATTTCGACTTTTTGCATCATTGGTGTATTTATATTATTTTGGTTGTTGTTATTTACGTGTACTTGTTTGTTATACTATTCTATTTTATACATTGTTGTTAATTCTATTGTACGTTGGTCTATTTCATAATATATTGTTGATTTTTATATGATATTAGTGTATAAACTAAACTTTCTTGTTGTTATGGACAGTTATTGGGACTTGGAATCGATCATTGTCATATTGTGTTGTGTTCTGCCATTGCTAGCTCTGTATTATTTTATACTAGTTATTATTTTATAATAAATAAATAAATAAATAACCTATAAAGTTGAAGCCTTGCATAAATCTTTATTTCTATACAACCAACATCGAGTTGGTCGAGGGTACGTTTCACTAAATGGGATTTTGTGAGCGTTATAAAACATTCCCCATTCATCGTATGGGTTATTATGATGGAAACGAAGATGTAGAATCATAACTAATTTTGTAGCGTATTAAATAAGCTCATTGTAATAAGCTATGAACTTGAAATTCGGTATAAAACCTCAAATATGTTTATCCAATATTAATTAAAACTCAAATTTCTGGCCCATCATATAACATGTAAATGTATAAATTAGGATAAGGTGTTAAGAACTCACGTCAAACGCTTGTTGGCGTGAGATGCTTTACGTAGTTTTAACGAGTTTCTGGAATTTGACGGAGAGATCAATTCAGTGAAGAGTGACTCAAGGACGCTGGAACTGGGTTGATATTGGCGAAGGATGACTGTATCGTGTGTGAATGGTTTTAGCTAGAAACGTATTCTCAATTACGCATGGACCTTTTAATTAAAAAATAAATCATTAACGTTTGCTACAGGATTTTTGTTTTTATAGCAAATAAATGATGTAATGATGACGTTGAGTTAATCAAACCTTTATGGAATAACCCTACTCTGTACTAATCTAACACTTTTTAAGTGTTAAACTTATTATGTTTCCCATTTAACCACTTAACTACGAAATTTTATGAAATAATCAATCGGATGATTGGTATTTTATATTAAATTAGTTTAATTTTAATAATCTTATTTCACGCTACTTGTATAGTATTCGTACAACTGTGAATTATTTATTTATAGCTAATTTAATTATTATAACATTTAAATAATACTCATTACCATGGAAACGTTTCCAAACATTAATGAAATTAAATAACTATTTACACAAAGTTCAAGTAGCTTTATATGTTTTCTTATTGCTAGCAAGCGTTGACATGAAGGTGAAGCACACCTACCCTAATATATTGGTTTTTTGAAACAAATTTTACGCGTAATTCTTTACGAAACCTTATATACCAGGTCTTTAAAATATATGTATTTTCATATGATTGGACGATGTTTTCATAAGTTTCAGCATTAGAATTATCAGCTAAGTCGTGTTAGAAGAAAATGCTTTAGAATTTCTTTATGTTTTTCATTTTAATTTGAATGAACCATAAAAAGGTTAATTTTTGTTAAAATACAAGAGGAATTCCAACGGTACATTATATAGCGATGCAAAACACAATCATTAATATTTAATAAATTACCTAAGTTTAGTATCGGACACCAAGAATGAAAACAGGATTGCGCTAACATTGTTATTATTAAAAACTATGGACAATTCAATTATACAAGAATGTTACTGAAGAAGAAGACGAAAATACGCCATCTTGTATTGTTGAGGTCTGACAGGTACAATGTATCTCGTGGACACATGAAGCCCTGACATGCATCACCCAGTCCTTGCCCTGTTTTATGGCCAAGATATACAGTATACTGGTTTATATAATATTATTTTAGTACTTGTCACACATACGATCGCGCGCGAACTAAAACTCACACACACACACAATTCTGGATGCCTACGGAAATTATCAGGACATAATAAGGAATAATTGTACTATAACTTTAAAACCAATTGGTAAAATCATTTATATTTTCAATTTATATTATGGTTTATAAGTTTTCTACACTTTTGGGAACCTACGAGTATAGCTTCTTAGCAAATTCAAACTATTGCATACAAAATTCTTTTTAAACATTTTCTTTAATGACGTTGAAATATATAATATAAATATATAAGTATATAATTTTATTAAAATCTGTACTGTAGGCCTAGTACCAAATTTAACTAAAAATATTAATAGTAAAATTACAACTAAAACAAACAGAGAAAGAACGTAAGTGTAATTACACGAAAATTAATATGTTTACAAATATAATGTCCGTAAACACGCTTGAGAAAAAGATGGAAGATAGAGAAAAGAAACACTGAAAAGAAAGAAAACACCCGAAAAAACCCACTATAATATTCATTGAAATATGTATACTTTAAAACAAAAAAGATATGTTTTTATTTTGATAAATTTACAGTAGAAATATCAAAAGCCGTGTAATAAAAATCATAAAAACTAATTTTCATTAAATCTAAGAATTTGAAAAAATCCTTAAAATGTTCAAACTACCACCGGATTGAGTGTTAAAAGTAGAACAAAATATATTACTTGTTGTATCACAAATTTTAAGTATCAAATTAATTATGTCGAATTATGGAAATTATGTCAAAAGCTTAATATTTTGCTGCAGCTTACATGAAATACAAACTCAATATATATAAAGCTAAAATGTTACGTAAAAAACGCAAAAGTGTACTGTGTATTCATTTTAAATTAAGATTATTTTCACAAATAAATATAAATATAGAGTTACTATACATTTTATTACCACAAGTTTAAACACGTCCATAATCTCTAACATATTTGATACAAATAAATATTATGCAAGCAATAGAATAAGCAATGTTGAAGAACATGTGTTTACACAAACAATGAAGTAGATATCTTTATCAAAGTATTATTACAATTTATAAAAAACTCAAATCCTTTCCCTTCTGTAGATGACTCAATCTTATTCATCAAGACAGATAAACAATATTATAAACAGGCAGTCCCACTAATCAGCAATATTTACTAAAGCAACATTCAGCAAATGCCCGCTGCAGATCATAAAAATATATGAAACGCAAACCATGCTCAATAAAGATCGGTATAATCAGCGCCACTTGATCTGTCTGGGATGTTTTAATGAAGATCAGAGAAGGCAGATTTAATTAACGCAGGATCTCAATTGTGCTTGTGGCGTAATATTGATCATATTCAACACTTATCATTAAGATAAATATCATATTTAGTTTGTTCTTTTCAGAGAGTTTATAATAAAATAATACAAATAGCAAAATAGTAAATATTACTAGTATTAGTAATAATAGTACTATATTATTAGTACACATTATTACATTATTATTGTAATATTTTAGTATTAAAATATTTTTAAAAAAACAATACTAAACAGTTAAAATATGAAAAAAAGTTTATTTTTTATTGCCACTTTCTCAAATACTACGTTTTTTTAATGTTCTTACGTAATGAAAACGTAATGAGGAAAATATATTTATCAATTTTATTATAAATAAAAAATTAGTGGTAATAAAGTACAAGAAATTAATGAGACCCTATATCTATATTTTAAACAAATAAGAAAAAAACTGTGGTATTTTATTTAACTTTCAGTTAGTAGTAATCTCTATCCCTTCTAGGACAAATTGTATACATTACAAGAAAATACTCTACAGTATCTTAATAAAGAAAGTTTCTTTAAGTATCTTGAAAACCTTTAACTACACCATAATATTGTATGTTTAAGTAATATATGATTGTAGGACTCATATCTATCCATTAAACATTATTATTGTATTAGGTTAAGCGTTAAAGTTTTAAAGCAAAAATGTACCTGATGTACTTAAAATTTGCCGGTAATTGTTTCAAAACCATAAAGCACTATCGTGTCACATCGTATAATTAAATATGTTGTTATAACTACAAACCTAATGAAAGGCCTCCTTAAGTACGAAATAGCCAATTAATGGTAAATGTGTGATTCTGGAATTGCCAGTTTTGGTAAAAAAACTTGAAGTGTTAGGAGTAGTATGAATGGTCTCTTCAGGGAGACCGAATATGTAAAGATTTGAATAGCAATTTAAACAAAGTTTTTTCATCGCAGTTGAGCCGGAAACCTTCATGATAGTCATGACCCTGTCCTGCATATGCCTATGAATTAAGGTTACCTTGGACGTAAGACAACACACCATGGAACACACTAATCTGTAATGTTGATCCTGTTTAAAAAGTGGTTTTCGGCATCATACACAAAATCATGTGGTATTTTGTCATATCATGCAAATATCGTTTGGCTTCGTGCATGCAAAGTTACAAGGAGAGCACATACATCTGGCCGAGGGAAAAACACGGGCTCATTAAATCCACTCCAGCCATCTTTAACGATTGTACGTGAGCTTTAAGCACTTGCTGATATATGTAAGCAGAGTTTGACTGAAGATTTTAGTATTTTAAAACGATATTGATAATATGACGGAAGTATGGGAACACAGGATTTGGACACTAATTCTCTGTCCACAGATAGTGACTTGGGTAGCCTCTATGATATTTAGGTGCAAAGTTTGAACTAGCAGTCTTATGCAATATAGTGCAAAATTAGGAGGAAAGAGGTTTCGTAGTAATATTATTAAATATAAAGCGATAAGACACAGATTTTGAGTTTAAATTCAAGGTGGAGTATCTAGAAACGTTAGAGGATAGTTAAAAGTATCCTCTGAACGTCCTGCTGAATCGATAGGTTGGTACTTCACAACCTCAGTGGGAATCTGCTCTTATAAAAGGTCGTTAATGTATGTTTACGTTGCAGAGACAATTCAGCAGTTGGCATATATTTTTCTTCGAGCCAATATTTGTTTAGTAATCAAACTGTATACTTTAATGTAAATATATTAAATTAATTACATTGGTCTTGATCCAACAACTCATGATGAATGATGATGTGTGAGAATTACATTAGTACTCTCTCTTATTCACTACCAAAGGCAAAACCATAATATTAGCCTACCACGTATAAATGAAATGAAATGAAAAATTCTTTATTTTTACAGGCAAAGTTAGGGCCGCATGGCCCTTTCTTACACTTGACCTGTTGCAATGTAAAATTTAAAACATTAAATCAATATAGTATAAGAATAAAACAAAAAATAATAAAGATAATAAAATAAAGAAATAATTACATTTACACAAATTGATGAAATTCATGTAATATTTTAACGTGTTATAATTAAAATTTAACACATTCATAAATTAACCATCTCTACTATTCTTAAAACATATAATATAAAATTAAATTATTAAATATTAATTAATAATTAATATAAATATAATTAGGTATTTATTAATATACGTATTATTAATTAATATTACGTATAGGATGACAATACAGATTTTAATTTCATTAGCACAAGTTTCTTGGGGAACTATAGGCAGTGTTTATATAACAAAACCAGTCAGAAACTCTCATTTACTTGCAGCTACTCATGTCTTGGAAAATACTGCCCATAACTTAAAATATTACCTTTGAAAATGTTATAGCCATACCATATTACTTGTTCCAGATAATCAAATAACGCTTATTTTTTCAGAAAATGGGTTTATTTGTATTGTATGGAAGGGTTGAACATTGGAGTATCATTGATGTTAAAGTTATTGAGTAGCTTAAATGCCGAATGGGCAGGCTCCCTTCACCCAACAATGTAGTTGATATTCCAAATGATGCGATCACAGTAGCTATGATCTATGTTTTCTTTCAAATTTCAACAAAATATAATTTATCTAAATATTAATAGAAGTTTTCTAAAAAATGTTATCATGTAAGTTATAGGAATCATAATCTGGTGGAAGCTTTTATTCCCATAATTCCCATTTGGTTCATATATTATCGAGGTAAAGTAATTTCCACAAAAATCAGAGAATACAAAAGTCGAAATTTAGTAATGTTTAAGCGGCTGCAATATTGAACTGACATGACATACCGAGCTGGCCAACAATATTGGACGACATAATTAAAAGATAAATGTTTATAACAACTTCAAACTTTGGCTTTATTGACAGTTATCGTTTACACAAGTCACTTTAAATAGGAAGATGAGGATTACAACGACTGATTTTGAAAACAAAATGTACGTAAAAAATTCGCAAACGATCACAATTCATAGTTGAAATTTTAATAACTAATATAATTCTGTTTTACTGTTTTATTATTGTTCAAAAGGTATAACAGAAAAATAAGCATTAAATTGTATTGAGTAGTGACGTTTGTATATATGGAAATAGTGCCGTCAGACATGCACTCTTACTTATTTTCCTGAAGTATAAATATTAAAGCTAACCTACTCAACAATGAAACATTTATGTTTAAATTTGTTTATATTTTATGTCGGAAACAGACAGTACTGTATGTAGGTTTCCTTACCTTAATTATTTAAAATAGTAATTTGCCTCCTTTCCTTTTCAAAGCTTTGTATTAATGGTTTGCACTATATTATCCTAAAGTAATTCTGTGTTAATAGTTGGTAATTTTCTGCCCTAAAGTCAAATGTGTTTTATTGAGAAAATAATGTGCCAACTATTATAGTATTGTTTTAATGCACTTATGGATATCAAATTGAATATATTAAATTATAAAAGATTATCCTAATGTAAAAAATAGTTTTTAGGAAATCGATAACAGTTTGATCACACAAAACCTTAAAATTCTAGTGGGAACTATTTTTCTTTGGCATTTTGAGAAGAGATATTAAAAGGTGTGAAACTGAAATAAATTTAAATGTGTTAAGATTACGCTTATATATGTGTTAGTGTGACCTACCTTTGGTGTAGCGTAGCCGTGTACATACAATTTCTCTAATATACATTGTTTTAAATACCAATGAGATATAAGATAAGTAATAAATAAACATATCATATACTTGCACCATCAGTTAACAAGAATTTTAATTTGCCTAGGAGTTTACTAAAATGAGCCTTAGAAATTTACCTCCTCTGAATTCCTTCTCATATATAACAGAAGGTACGTGTCTGGCTGTATAAATTGGGCGGGACACATCTCATTAAAATGGAAGTAAAACTTTATCGACTTATCCCTGCAGTATTTTTAGTGTATTTCCACTGTATACATTTTATAGATCTCCAGGTTAAGTAAAAGACGGGTACGTAATAGTCCTAACATTGTTTGTCAAGAACTTATTCATTTCTGTTTTAGATCTGAGTATATGGTAAAAATCTTTTCATTTTGTTCATAACAACCGAATGTTCTTGCAATCTGTTACAATTATATATATATATATATATATATATATATATTTATTTATTTATTTACTTTGAGCTGGCTATGTATTTTCAAATTTTGTGTGTGATTCTAAGCTAAAAATAAAGAATTACATTTTTCCAATTTCTACTTGGTTTAGTCGCTAGCTGCCATTTTTTATTTTTACTAAGATATTATTATATCTAACACTGGTAAGGCTAAATAATACAAATTTGGCACGTAGGTTTGAGTAGGTCAGAGAAAAAAATAATTGTGTGTTCAATACTCGGTTGTACCATTTTTATATAGACAGGACAGATTTCTTTGACTTTGCACTCTGTGGAATTTGGCTGAATATCAACAAACTTTGTATATAAGGTTAGTATCTCTAGAATAAATCTAACTATAAATTTAAAATTTTGTAATTTTATTTATTCAACACGAGGATCACTTGTACAATATCTCTTCTGTCCACCTGTTTATATGCCTCTATGTCTGTTTTCCGCTGGATGACTAAATAATAAATTAAGCTACTCGCTTAAAATTTGTAACACAACGTCTCGTCTAACTAGGTAACGTTGCGTAGTGTTTGATCGTGGACATGCTCATCTATAGAATATGTGAGTAATTATGTTTACATCGGTAAATATGGATAACCAAGATGGAAACGAGAAAATATAAAAAAATAAATGTTTCAACAAACACAGTATATGGGAGACATTGATAAATTTAAGTGGCAAGATTTGATTTCAGTACACTCTTGCGATGTAATAACCTCCTTACCTTTCCGGAACTGTTATTGTTTGAATAATGATATGGTACCTAAATTAATTAAAACAATTTGAACGTTATTTGTGATAAGATGTATCAAGAAACATTTAATCTACAGACTTTTAATTTGGCAGTTTAATTTTTTTTTTTAAATCAAGAACTAATTCAATCAAGATGCATGTCTATTCATGGTATATGACAGACCACCCACTTATGAAGTTGTATTTTCTATTCTGTGTGCCTGGAGAGTTGTAAATTTTCTTTTCTGACTATCGGTCAGTTCGCGGAATGTGGTGAATGAAACAAGCTGTAGATTTGAATTATGCATGCGACTTGAACAAAGCATGTTAGGCGCCAGTTGGCGTGCCGTTCTCCAACCTTGTATGATTCCACGTTTGTGATCATGCTGGTTGTTATCATAATGCACTAGGTAAGGAAGCATATCATAAGACAGAAAGAATACAGAGCAAAACCTGGTGATCCAATCCTACGCTACTTCATTGACAAATATCTTATATTCGGAACGATAATATATATTCACTTATAGCCTTATAAGCCAATAGGTTTTAAAAATATCGCGTGAACAGACAGGTTGACTGACAGACAGAAAATAAATATTATCCAGCTTCTTTAGTGAAGGCTTTGCTAAAGCTCAGCCAAACATTCTTTTCAACATTAAGGGGAACACAATTTGCAAAACTAGACTACAATTTTAAACAGAAACAGAACACACTGCTTATTTCGCAATATTTTCAAGTATCACAGATGTATAAGATCTTGACATAAATATCAGTTTCAGTTTTAAAGTTTAGTTTCCGATTATGTCAAATTTTACTTTATAATGAGAAATGATGATACTTTTGTAATAAAGTACGTCAACCTGAATCCAACCTGACGGAAAAATAATTTCCACGCCGGGTAAAAAATGCACAGCATTTAAACCGAAATTTTTAATATTATTTGTTAATGCTTGAACAGGAAGAACCAGCAATTAGTAATATTTCTATAATGTGGGTCGTATTTTAAAGAATACAATAATAGATTTTTTGATTTAATCTAAATTGCTTTAGATAGAGCTTATATTGGTCACTGTTAAATTACATGAAAAATATAAAACCAATATTTAATACTTTTTATTGTTTTGTGAGGCCTTTCGATATCAAACGTCTGATATGATATGTCTGAAGAAGATATCCTTGATATCGAAAGGCCTCACAAAACAATAAAAAGTATTAAATATTGGTTTTATGTTTTTCATGTAATTTAATCTAAATTGTTTATAGGAAAACTCTGAAAGTATTATAACTTTTTCTTTCAAACCATTCTTAATAATACCCGACTGCAGACTTTACCCATGTAATAAATTTGTACATGCAACATTGTTTTTAAAAGGAGAGGCCGATTCCCTTTTAAGCCTTACTCTGGCTGCTAACATGGGCCTATTCCAGTATCTTATCAAACAGAATAAGGGGAGAGTCTTTAAGATACAAGGTCAATGGTACGTATAAACATACTCTGATCACATACAGGATCTGGAACCTGCGCTATCTTAGATCTATGGTCTAACCTATTAGACCAATCGGTCATTCGTAAATGAAATATTTATTTTAATTTAGATTCAAATAATTCAGGAAAAAAGTTATTATTAAAATAAACTAAGTTTCTTAACACTCACAATATGTCCTAAGTAATGAATTGTGTTGTAAGAATTACCTTTATATTACGAAAGAATTTCATATATATTCTTCCTTTTTCATATAGGAAGTTTAGGCGATTAGGTAGTTGCTAACTCCCTTTGTAACTGCATTACAAATTTGTTTAAAATCATTCTATTTCAACGGCAGTTAAATTAAGACAACTACTCAAAGCACCGACTGCTGAGGTGGAATGAATGTGTAGATTTAATTAAACGTTGAAACAATACACAAAGCTTTCCGTTGGAGTACAGCTTAGCCGATTATATCTCACGTTGCACGTAAACTTTCGATCTAAAGGTAAATTTATTTAATGCATCACGTCACGTGATTTAGTAAAATTCCATTATTCATAAGATAACTCTTAATTTTTATGTAATTTTTTTGGTGTTTGTTAACACGATCTTTATGTAATTGCTGGTCTAATGATTACAACTATTAAAAAGCAAAAAAGTCTTATCTGTAAAAATAAAGAATAGTCTATTGGTATTTGTTCCATATGGAAATATATATTTTCCGCAAAATGTTACGTGGAATACAAAAAACAGTATCGGTTAGCAAAATCAGTAAAAAATTATAATTATGTGCATTTATAGTTAATTAACGAATACAATTTTGATTTATTTATTTGAATATATTTTACTATTGGCTACTTATTAATTTAGAACGAAAAAAATGGTGGAAATGTTTTACGCCCTACTAAAAGCCGGGACAAACCACCAAGTGTACAGACCGTAAGCTCGCGGCGGTAAACTGTACAACTATCTGGGTGGATGCAGTTCTGGCATATGGCAGATCCACAGATAATATGTCCAGGAACTATTGTGTTCTTTCCCCTCTCCCTAATTTATCATTTGCATTATTAATACGCCTAGGGCTTCATATGCATTGAAAGAAATCCGACGGATTATGTAGTTAGCATTACAATCTAAATTTTTCCACAAAACACGACTTGACAGTAGAGGTAACGAAACGTACCTCGAGACTAGCGATTAGTGAGTTGACCCAGTACCTTCGTCGCATTGCAACAACAGTTTGTTTCTGAGCCTAGGGTCTTACACACTATGAGTATACCTTTCTGGTTATGTTGTGTAATATGTGGTGGAAAATGTATGGAAAGACCAATTTTGAACTTTGTACCTGATTCCTCTTTCATGTTATAATTTAATATTGAAATGAATGAGGTCCACTAAATATTTAGAACATACGTCCCCGACGAAGGGAAAAAACTGAAACAGAAAATAATTATTTTCTGGTCCAAACTCTGTAGGAGAGACAAATACAATTTAAACTAGGCGTTTCTGGATAAATTTTAACATAATCTGCTGTTATAGTTAGCATCACAATATTGTATAAACAGTACATGAAATACTTATAGCTGCTTTTGCTAAAGTTCTGTTGCTAACAATAATGGGTTACTTAACTTAAAACTGGGTAGTAAGACCATAGCAAGAGCCTACCATTTTGTTTTCAACAACCTAGTAAGCTTCAGACGTAATCAGACTTTTATTATAACGTGAGTGTTCGAGTAAGAAATTCTTCTCCACAGTTTAGCAAAACACATGCAGGCTCGAGTAAATGACAGAGCAGTCAAAATTTGCTCTTACCTATGATGGGTATACATGATGTGAGTATACCTATCATATATAATTAATTAAATTAATATATCTGTACCCAATAGTATATCAATGAATGCTGCTATTTTTCGAAACGAACTGTATTCAGCAACAGTTCATTTAGTTATCCTGTAAGAACTTGGATAGCGAGATATCCGCAATCATCCCACAGGTGAAGCACAGGATGGTTCCATGGTGGATGGGTTATTGTAAGCTGTAACCCACACAGAGTACATAAATAACCAATGCGTCATTTATATAGGAGCAGCCCGATAGATTTTCAGAAGCTATTTCGAGATATTCTAAGGATGTTGCTAACCTGAACATAGGGAAGTGTTGTTGTCAGCCCGCTTTGACTAGAATACCCTAGAACAGATATAGCCCCCCCTTCTTCCTAGGTGACATGACTGATATCGTGGATTGAGATATATCGTATGTAAACCATAATAATAAGATTGAAACTATAATTTCTAGTTTAAATTTAGACAGTTATCTTGAACCAGAATAGGTTACGAATCTAAAGATTCAAAACTGGTCAAAAAGTTACAAGTGAACAGCAAATCACTGCTTATAACCTAACATGTTAACCTAAAAGATGTGAGATCAGTTAAAAAAGATTGAACTACTTATGATTATAGTATTTAACAATAAGATCAATTATGAGATAAGTCAGCAAAGAAGTTTGAATAGAAGAATTAGTGTGAAATAAAACTTAATTAAGAATTCATTGTTCACCAAATTATCGTTGTCTGCATTGGCTTCAACGGTTGGAAAGACAGAGTTTATAGAATTTGTTTTAAGATAAGTTTAATAATGTCTGAGATAATGATCATGCTCTGTTATTTCATTACATCTTTCATATAATTAATAACCCATAATGTGTTTAAAACGTATTTTATTCTATTCAATTACATAATAAATATTAATCAAAAATAAATAAAAATGTGAAATTAATTTGCCTATTAAAATGTTATACGAAAATTTAAATGATATCACGTACTGATCCATTGGTTCTATATTACTTGAAACAATTTAACCTAATTTTATTAGTGATATTTGTCCTTATTATTTCATGTATCTCGTGTATTTCATTATATTATGTACTTATATATCTATAAATTTTATTAGTAGTCTAATCTTACATTTATATCAGATTAATAATTCACTCCTTAATAAATTTTATAGTGCATGGAGTTCGTAGGGTGTACAATAATATGTTTACGATGAATGTTGGTTACACTGCTGGGGGCTGTAGTGAGTTAGGCATTTGAGATGTCTGATCCCTGATCCCTAGTAACGTGTCTGCCGCTGTAAATGTTTCAATTGTTTTTATCACAAGTACGTATCTTCTCAATCGTTGCGATTTTATTTAATCTTTGCGCAATTTAATCTTATCTTTATTATATTCCATTTTAATTTATGTGCATAATTTGATTACTATTAATACTACTCCTAGGCGCAGTGACTTTCATATTTGAAATTGTAAAACTACATTCCATAGTGAAAGTACCAGTTAAAAATCACTTCCAGGTACTTTTTGGCAGGTTTGATCAAATATTGTTTTACTAGTGTTTCTCCAATCACATGGGATTTCTTCGCCTTGGAAATTAAATACGAAATTTCAAATGAAGTGAAGAGTGCCTTTTCATACGTTCAAATGCTGCTCCGGTTTTTCAAGGTTTCATTTTCTTTAAGTTTTATAATTTTCCAGAGAAGAATTCAGGTGGCCTGTCACTTACGTTTGCATAATTTGTCTTCAAATGACGTTCTAGCTTTGTAGGTTTCAACGGTTCATTGCTGAAAACAGCAACAAAAACCATGCACTGAGGTCTAATCTCCTTATTTACCTCAATTGGCGTAAACCCGAACTTAATATATTAACTGCCATACTTCCGTTTTGGAGGCATTTTCAATGGAAAGAATACAAACAATTAAGTACAAACAATAATTTTACATAACGCTATTAAACAAAGAAACTCAACCGTACTGTTATACAAGACTGGCAGCTACGAAGTGCGGACTGAAACTGAACAGCGAAAAACTACGTAGACGTTACCGGTTTCATTGTTTCAAACAGCGCTGTCAGACATCACGTGATGTACACGGTACAGTCACGTGATCACTGACTGTGTGTGCGACGCCCGCATGCCTAGCCACGAATTGTACACCTGTTATAATGTCATTGAAAACTCGTTTTCTGCATGTTACACAAACTATTAAAAATCTGATACGGTGTTTTCTAAAAAGTAAAAAAAATCAAGGAATATCTTGTATCTATCAAGACGAATGCATTTATTACTTAACGGAAATCGTAAATTTGATTTAATGACGGAGAAAATTACTTATTTTAAGCAGTCACTGGACTCTCACGGACCACCACGAGGCTCACATGGACCACCTTTGGTCCAGCGGTTGTGAAACACTGTATTAAATATTTGTAATTAGACATAAGACTTTCCGGAAGATATTGAACTGGAAGACCAGCCACTTTTGATTAAATCAATTTCCTTAACTAGGCACAAAGGGACAAGAATACATAAGATATGTATTTTAAAGTGACAAAGATTACGAGGATTGTAAGGCAGATCTGTTTAAGGGGTTGCTTTTAACTAAACGACATAGAAAAAAAAATGTCTATCACTAAATAATTAGTTTCCATCTTATAAATACTAGACTTATTATATAGAAAGCGAAAATTTGAAAACACTATAGTATTATTACATATCCGATATGTCATTGATCTATGTGATATATGCATTTTTTAATTAACACTATACATTATAAAATACATACCGTACTAGAAAGGAAAATTTTTTATTTATTTAATATTATTTGGAAAACATATGTATACGAATCATGTGATGTGTGACTGCATGTGGCACTTTATTGGTGAAGCTCTATAAGAATATTTACGTCAGTATTATTCAAAATTTTAGTAAAAACTACGTTAATAACATAACGAACTCAATATAATACTGTGGGTAAATTAAATAAATGTGTATTAAAAGATTTATCCTGTTTTACAAACACAATAATTACCACCTTTAAACTAAATAAAGAGCTTCTTGAGAACAGCTGTCATTTTCCATTCACACTATTTGAAAAAACAAAAACTCAATTAACATTAATAATTGTTTTCCATTTAAATATTTACAAAATATCTTAATCTATTATAAATCTGATACGGTGTTTTCAAAAAAGTAAAACAAAATTCAAGGAATATCTCGTATCCATCAAGACGAATGTATTTATTATTTACCGGAAATTGAAAATTTGATTTAATGACGGGGAAAATTACCTTTTTTAAGTAGTCACTAGACTCTCACGGACCCCCACGAGGCTCACATGGACCACCTTTGGTCCAGCGGTTGTGAGACACTGTATTTTAAATATTGGTAATTAGATCAAAGACTTTCCGGAAGATATTCTCGGTATAATCTCGGTTAGGAATAGTTTTTATTGTATACTTTATGTTCTGAATATTAAATTCCATAGAGAATTTTAACATTGAACTCTCGTATCTCAGTCAAAGTTAAAAAAGTGCTTAAAATATAAAATTTTAAAATTGTTTATAGTATTGAGTACAGTAATACATACGGAGTGAGTATTGCATAAACAAAAACAAAGTTGACTGCCATTTGTTGTAACGACACTTCTTAAAAGTTTGGGACACATAGTTTAAAGTTTCAATAAAAAGTTTTCCCATTAAAATAAGTTGTCTGTTTTATAGGTTCCAAGATCACAATGGTGGCCTATTTAATGTCTAATCCCAATAAGCACAATAAATTCCGATTTTGAGAAAACCTTAGATTTATATTTGAAAGGAAATGTTGATCGTCAGCTACCATATTTTTGCTGGAAGCCAGGATAAGTGGGTTTTAATCAGTGTCAGTCAATGATGAAAGAGTGATCAATAAAATTTTTAGTCAGGCAGTCTATCTTATTCTTATCATTGTATTAGCTTATTCTTTTTATTTGTCGAGTATTTGTGTGATGGTTGGATTTATTTTATTAATGAGAAATTTGCGACGAGCAAATTATTTATTTCCTATATTTTTAGTTTGTAACCATTTTTGTAATTCTCTGTATTAAGCAGCTACTAAATTAAAACTTTCAATACCTGTGATCAATGCCCATAACGATATCATATTAAACAAGGTTGTGTGTTCATTTAAGAGAAATTGACTATGCGCAGCGATCGGTGATTAAGTCACGAAGTGAAAAAGGAAGGACTCCCGGTTAGTTTGGACTGCCTAGTTTACAAAATAAAATTAGCACAAAATAATTTGTACCCATAGAGAAATCTCATTACCACTGCAGAGAGCTTAAGAGCCACTCTAAGTGTAATTGGTTTATTCTCTAAATCCAACAGTAGTTTTGGAGCATTGTTTCCTCGTTTAATTAAACCCACTGGCTGCGCCACAAAAGAAATAAATGCATTCAGTATTCCATATATAGCACTAACATAACTTATTTATTAATGAAGATATACATTTGAAAAACCCACTTTGCCATCTTACATCTTTAACTAATATGTGCCCATAGGTTTAATATTGGGGTAGCAGAGAACGTTCCCGTTGCCGGCGACTTATCCCTAGAAAGTCCAGTAAATCTAGGGGTTTGTTGGGGGTGGGCATGGTAATGCTGTGTCATTCTAAAAAGAGGTATGACTAAAATAAAATAAATAAAGGTGTTTGAATTTAAACAAAGTCCCTATAGGTCTAAAATCAACATGGCCGCCAGTACAGCTGGTTTTGTAACAACACTTTCAAAACAAGCCCCATTAATTGTTCTGCCATTTGGTTATAAAGCTGCTTTTTTACTGGAAAACCCAATTCCTTATGTTGTTTACCGTACATTAGGATACATATATGTTATAGAACATAAAATATTTGACAGCAATAATTTAAACTTAAGTTTCGTTGCTCTTGCTAATTACCGAGTTGTAAGTTGTGTTTCCATGTTCTGTATCGAACTGTAAGACTCGTAAAGTCACATTAGAGTACATTAACCATCTTGAGTTTCTCAGCCAATAGCAGGGAACAAATTCGGGTCTTTACAGATGGGTCTAGGGACAGTCGTGATAAATCTGGTGTAACAGTGCAAATCTTGAGTTGTGACAGTGTAGGAGGTTGTATTGTCATCGCCTCGTTTTACAAGACAAATTGTACTAAAGTTTGGGGAATATCAAGTCAAATTTAACAATATTATAACAATGAAGTAATGGAAAAGTGAACCAATATTTTGTCTACCATTATTGAAACTGCTCTCACACTTTTAATGTGTAATGAAATTAGTGAAGGCAGTTTTTTTTTCATTCAAGCCACACTAATGTCAAAAAAATTTTTGTAAGCAACTTCTTTAAGACTTATATTATACTTAAACTTTCCAAGCTCTGTCAACCTTGGTTATAGTATTACTAAAGATATAAAAGGAAATGTTTTAGCTAGGAAACTTTCAGTAATACTTCTGGATTTCTTTATTTCGTTATATATCTTTATGGCTTATACCTTAACGCAATTTACATTAAACTAAAAGTTGCATGTGAATAAAGTCTAGAATATTCTACAGTAAAAGACTCCTACTTTAAAAATCAATAACGCTAATGTTACGCAAATAAATATTCAAAACATCTGAGTTTTTTCTTCTATTTTATTATAATATAGTTAGAGACAAGATGACACTTAAACTATAATTAGATAGAGATTTATTTATTTTGCTGTATAGTACGAATTATACTATGAAACTTAACGCCAAAAACTACTTTTACAATATATCATATAACAAAAATAGTAAATATACAATGCTGTTTGTTCCATATGAAATACTGACCCAGCTAGACATCAATATCTCATAGTGAAGTAGGTCGCCTTTCATATTTATATGGCAGATGAAATACAAAACTGTGCATGACTGAGGCCAGTATGTCCATATGATTGGACATCGCTTCATAAATATCAATACCATCAAACTTTTTTACTTGGCAAATCTACTGATTTAACATTACATATGAAAATAAATGATAGTTATATTATTAATTCATTATTATTTTGATGTCCTTTCCCAGTATTAGTTTTATATTATTATTGTTAATTTACTTATGTTTGTTCTAGTTTATCCATAAAATAAACGGAATGAACCGACTAACCTGCATTACATTTCAATAAGATTTCCAAATTAATTGTTTCAAATAGCTAGTCTAGTCCCAATAAGATTAAAATAAAAACTATATAATCTGACACACCCGTTCAAATTAATTGAAAGTTTACTAAGAAACTAATTTACTCTCCGGTATAGAAAGCCTCATTAAGAATTTAAAACTAAAATAGGGTACTTGCAATTTTAGAATGTATCGTACATTATGTTGTGGCCACATTAACATAAAATTATTTCAAATCAAATCAAATCAAATTAATCTTTATTTCCAAATATACAATAATTACAAGTACATGATTATTATTATGAAAATACCGTCACATGGGCTGAGGCCTGTGCGTGACGGCGAGCTCTTATTTACAACAATTTTAATAGAACAGACTTTTTTATAAATCCACACAATAAGCAAAATTCAGCTCAAACAATCAGTCCCACAAAATAAAATAAAATAAACGTTATGAAAACAAAAATATCTAGGCAAGCGGTTGAACATGTTATATATGATGACATGACGGCAAAGCAACTGAAAGTAGTTATAGTAAATGTAGTTAATAACGGTAAGTGGGAGTGAGGAGAGACTCAGCGTTATCAGAGCCGATCATCCGCAGCCAGGTAGTAATTCCAGGTTGGTAATTTAGAGGATTTGTATTATAATACTAGTAAACTGGTTATCGTTTGAATTTTTGAATCAAGTTTTTCAACTATAACTCGTAAATAAAGCAAAACCTTTAATGTTGCACTGTCAGAAATTAATTCTTTTTGGATTGTGACTTTCCGAGTTGAAATAATAACAAATGGGAAGATTTTAGGACTGTATTTTTATCTAATGTTAAGAATAACTTTACCTGTACAAACATTTTCAACGTAGTAAAATAATTAACAAAAACTCTTTACTGCATTCATCGAGTGTTTAAGAGGGATATTCCGCTGAGGCAAGTAAATATGAACCGTGTGAATTTCTAGAATATGCGATCCCGAGGAAACAAGCGGTCACTTCACCTTGCTGCGTGTACTTTACATTATATCAGTGCATCTGTTTCAATTACCTAATTACGTGTCAGTGTTAATACACTTGTGAATTTAGTTGTAGAGTTAATAGCGTAAATGAAATGTTCCAGTGTTATTTGCGTGTGTTAATTGAGTTATATTACGAGCATTTAATAATATCAGAATAAACTGCGTTTGTGTTAGTCGTTAGCTTATTACTATGATTATATAATCACAAAGAAATTTATGATTAATAATAACATTATAAACACTCAAAGATAAAAAAAACTTTTGCCTGTTTTCACTCAAATTAACTCATAAATAATATAAACTCTTTGGCCAT
The DNA here is from genome assembly GCF_021130785.1 of Homalodisca vitripennis. Classification (NCBI taxonomy): domain Eukaryota; kingdom Metazoa; phylum Arthropoda; class Insecta; order Hemiptera; family Cicadellidae; genus Homalodisca; species Homalodisca vitripennis. The sequence continues at coordinate 31,899,622 of NC_060208.1, forward strand.
ATATGTTTCATATATGTTTGGTATATTAGTTTCAAACTGATGAACTAAGGCAGTTATTCCTGAATATTTAGAAACTAATTACTTTCGTAGTTTAATGCTATTGCATTTCATATGCAATGGACGTACCCTATTAACTTTAACTTTCCAGTACAAATTTCACATAAAAGGTAATAAATAGGCCATAAATTCATTTAATTCAGTTTTAGTCCCATTCTTGTATAGATAAATTGTGGTTCTTAGGGTCTTGAATATATCAGACCTATAATATTTATATTTTATTAATACAAAGTTTTATTTCTTGCAGAGTGAATTTATAGCACAGTTTAGCTTCTATTCAGAACTTTTACACAATTTTGTAAAATAATTGAAACGTATCATTATTTGAAGCAAAATGATCAGCACTGTTGAATTGAACGAACAATTTACTAACAATGATATCCCTTGTTACTACTATAAACTATTTATTAAACATATAATTAAAAAATATAGTTATGTTTCAATAACACAAATTTCATAAAACATGTACAGTCATTTCGTGTTTGTAAGAACCATCCAGTTAACTGCAAGGACTGCTTGAGTATACGAGGAAATATCATCCACAGACTATCATGATAGTTCATGAGAAAATTTCCCGCTCGTAAGATTGTTAGAAGGAAATGTTTTTCTGCATGCGATGCTTGCTGTCTTATCCATCTTCATTATTTTATAGCCACATCCTAATCACTTGAGAGTCAATTATATTGTATACGCTTTATAATACTAATTATGACATATATTTGTCAACATGTCTTTGAACTAATAAATTTCATAAATTACGATGTGCTGCTAAATAAAATAAGAAAAAAGATTAAACTAATTACGTTTAAATCTAAACTATTAAAGGTTGATCTATTATGTATTCAATTTATATTTTTTAACTAAGAAAAACAAAAATTAAATAGTGTTAAGTGTGAAAATTAAATAGAAAACATTGAAAATATTCATGAAAATGTTTACCTTAAAAAACAAAGAGGTTTCTAATGTTTAACCACAAATAAATATGCATAATGAATTTAAAATAAATACTGTATGCAAAAGTAGACTTAAATCAGGTACTATTATACTTAATTATTCATAGAAGCGCAGAAATATTCAGTAAAACTTATAATGTTATTGCAACACCTATGGTTCTTGTAAATACTATAATATTATGCCTGAAACAAATGCTACGCCCACGAATGCGACTAGTTTTGTGCAGGGATTGAATGTGAAAACCTATTGTTAGATCAATGATATGTCCATGTGGTGGCTTAAACTTTATTTAAAAAATAATTTGACACCATCAAAGAATATAATATATATTAATATTATTAACGTTTCCCGGCAAAAATATTGTTTTACAGTTTTTAATCCGCTAAAGTTATATCAACCTTTAAAAAGGGCGATTCATGGCAGCCAAAAAAATTATCATCCCTTTTTAATACTTCCAGTTTTAACTTAAGTTTATGAAATTAATTTTCATGAAAGTTTAATAAAATTTTGTTGAAAACTTGAAAATTTTAGGTCTGCATTTTCACAACTTTTGTACTTTGTTGTCTATGTTGTGGTTCACGGGCAGTATAGGCGTGAACATGTACTAAACGTATTATTTGTCATGTAAATATGTATTGATCGTTTGTATATGAATCACTTTTGTAAAAGTTTGATTTATATGGTATATGTTGTTTGCCCCATATATAGTTCTGAGACTTTCTGGAGAACAGAGACGAGAGTGTTTATATCGCTAATGTCATGCCCATAAAGTTAGTCTGCATTTAGTGTCCCTCAGAGATCTATCATTAGCCCAGTCTTGTTTCTAATGTATATAAATATCCTGTGTCCAAAATGGATGTCATCTAATATACCGTTTTTATGAATCTCTGTTTTTGCTCAATAATCCTCTGGATTTGGAAATTAAATCTTCTTTGAACTGAATTTCAGTTCTTTAGATGTATTTTGAAAACAAACATATCAAAATTAAACGACATTATATTCTCCCTCTGCCATAGTTAAAGCAAAGCAGACCCGTATATATTTGTGCACGACAACGTTTCACGAAATGCCAGACTCCACAACATTCTAGGTAATACATTTCAATCGAGGTCTTACATGCAATCTCATTGGCTGGGCTTGTTCAATGGTAGCATCGAGCATAGACACATCCATTGTTTGTGAAAAAATTAAAGGTCGTTTAAAACGCCTTTTGTTTTTCTTATTTTAGGCGTCGTTTATTCTGTTTATAAGTACGTGACATCTTCTAATGTAGTTAGAAGTTCACATAAAATTTTGATTCCATTACAATGGAATATAAATTCTGAAATTATAGTTTAATGAAGCTTACAATAAAATATACATGGACTTACTGTAATTAAGGAATGATTATTGTAACACTTAAAATATTCGAAAAAGTGTACACTTATGGCCAATATAATTGAACCCGGTCTTGGTCTATTTCTGCTATAGTAGATATTGCTTTGTTTGCCCGATCAAGAAAGTGTATATACACACATAAGCCTGATAAGCATACTCTATCAAAAGAAATATAAAGAAATATATTTAAAGAAATATGTGTTGACAGTCTTTAAACTTATATAAAATGTAGATAGTGTCTTTGACTTATATAGCTACATAATACAAGACATTATAAAGCATATATTATACTAAAATTTGAATAATAAAAAAATAACGATTCCTAATTTTCGTTGTAAGTTATGTTATTTTTAGTGGTTAGAGGGTAGGGTGACTATATTTTGCAACATTTGGTTTTTAATAAGTTATGAATTTGAGCATGAATGAATTATACTAAACAAAGTATGGCTGATTTAGAATTTTATTAGAAGTACTATAAATCTATCCTTCCGTTAAATGCACACAAAGATTTGAATATATTAATCTGATTTAAAAAGGGCGTTTTTTATGATTGTGTGTGAAACATTCATTTATAATATATAACTTGTAAAATAGAATTAGGCATACGCTGTGGTCATTTTGTTATTCAATATCTTAAAAAAAACAAATAAAAATTTCGCTTTATATTCCTGTCATACACTAATGAAGTGTTAGTAAGGAAGTTCTGAACTCCACACATTTTGCATGAGGTGCGCTAATGGAAGTAAATCCTCTTCACTGCTCTGTTTATTTGTCAAACCGACGTTGTGGCCCAGACGTATTAGTGGAAAACCAGGCAACTGACTAACCACCATCACATCTGCATTACATTGTACTCACACTAGGTTTGGGTTTATATGTTGATTAGAATAGGATTGCTTAACAAATAGTTTTTGAAAATGCAACCTATATTATTTTTAATTTTTTACACATATAATGAACCATAAACCAATGTAAATCAATGCTATTATATGAAAATAAAATGGTGTCTGTGTGCATGTGTTTTATTTAAGCACGTAAAATACTGGGCCGATTGGACATATATTTTTATAATATTTCGAGTATCCCTCTGGGTTACGACCTACTCAACTCTAAAGCTGTGAAGAATTATTGAAAAACATATATTTAACATCTTTTACTGACTTTTGTAGACATTATTTTATGACACAACCATATGTTCAATAAATTTAAGCATTATTTACATTTATTGTGTGAAACCATAGAGCTTGATAAAAACAACACTTCTTTTTGAATATAAGCCAGTATCTAATAAAAAAAAACATAAATATAGGCATCATTTGATACATCTCATTCTACCATGATAAATTCACTTATTATTAAAACAAACAAATAATATATGTATATAAACCACCAATATACAAAAAAAATTGTATTAATATCTTAAACTTAGTTGACAAATAATATCGTTCAACGTAAAAGCTAAGTAAGGAAATATTAACTACTAATAAATTAAATAGGTAATGTACTATTTTAAAACTCAAAGTAACTTTGATAATAACAATGTCATGAATAAGATCTGTTTTACAAAACCTAACTACCACCTCTGGCATTGTTTTGTTTCCTCAAACTCAAAACAAGCTATGAAACTTTAGGAATTATTGTTTATCCTTACACTTTTTCCATATTTAATATTATAAATGTAGTAGTAGGATTATTAACTCCACTTAATTACTTAAACCAATATAAAATACAACTTTTTATCGAAGCTAAATGAAACATGTGATAACATTTACCTCATCAGAGTTAAATGGCAATTTTGATTAATTTTGTTCGATACAAAACGAAATTTCTTTACTATAGTTAACAATATATTTCAGTCAGTCCCTTATTTTCTTCAATATTGTGTATCTAAGGAGATACAACGTTATCTATACTTTCTTTAGCAAAATATATTTCAATCATTATGATATTTTGAAAGGGCACTTATAATATTATTTAAAAAAATTATGTTTATTTTTAATTATAATTATAATTTTAAGCGTTTTTAAACATTTAAATATTAGATGTATATTTATTGTTTGTTAACTTATCCTAATATACCTTTGTATTTTGATCTACATAGAATAATGAAACTTTTCCGATATTTAAACTGTAGTACAGTAGTCCAATTATAAAATTACCTCTTTTGGGAAAAAATGATTTATGCCTATATTTTTTGTATATTTTTATTTGTTAATAAAATAATTAGTAGTAAAAGGTTCTAGATACTCAAAATAATTCATTATATTACTATAATAAATGTTACACATTTCAAAGCTGTAGATGCGTTATTTACAGTATCGTTCAACAAATTATGTTGAATAATACGGACAACATATGTTTTTTGTTTGAAGTTTATTTTAGACGATGGAAAGATTGTGAAGGAAACAGGGATTTTTCCGGATATTTGCCATCGTTCAGTGAAAACAAATAATCGGTAGCACTAAGTTTCGAGATCTGCAATCTGATCTCTTCTTCAGGTAAATAAGTAACCTAATACATAATTACAAACTAGGTTAAAATAAACTATTCTTACCAAAGCGTTGTGGCACGCCAAGTCAGGAATCACAACCACCATGATGTGTGTCAACTTCACTAACTCTAAAACATGCACTTAATAAACAAAAACTATAAATAACACTATTCATTAAAACCGAACTACAGAGTACAGGTTACAATACGACTGGATTCTTCTACTAACCATCTACAACTGTCTATCTTATAAAGAAATAAGCATATTATACCTAATTTTGTAAGAAGGTTATATAATGTAATGCCTGACATGTACTTCTAATAATGAAAATAAAATACTATTATTTGCATCGCTAAAACATAATACAGGATTTAATTGACTTATTGGACATTTCTGATTTGATTTTATGTATCCTCATGATGTAAATCGGTGTAATATTTGTTTCAATTGTTACCACTAATTTAACTAAAACAACATTTATAACAATAGGGGATCTCATAAGTCTCCACTAAACTTTTAATATACTATTCACGAACAAAATACAATCCAAAATATTGTATTTAAATTTTAAACTTTACATTTTTAAACTCTACATTCAATAAATACGGAACACCGATGTCCAAGCATCATACCCATACTGCTCTGCTGCTATTTTTATTTTTCATTTAAGTATTTATCGTTTGAGACAGACTTGTTACAATAAATTAAAATTTTTCATACAGCCTTAAAGACTTGCATACAGAAAAATAAAAAAAAAAATTATAAAATTAATTAAAAATACTACATACAGTTTGTTTAAAACATTGATCGTAAAATTTTAAAAAGGCAAGATAATAAACAAGTTACGGATATTACATTGTAGTTTGATAATTTCATTACAAATCCATCGATCCACGTTTAAGAAAATCGGTCGATAAATAAGGAAGATAATTCGTTTTTGAAAGTCGAGTGCTAAACAATGTCAACACTGTGACATCATTGCTAGTGAGACAAAACTATCTGTTGTTTTAATTTAGGTACTTTAATCACCTGTAAGTACTAAGTTGTTGGAATGTGACTATAATATCCTCAACTACGGTCATGTTTAGGTCTCTTTTGTTAAAAACACATTTAATAAAAAATATGTATAAGCAACGCAACAAGTTTATTTAAATAGAATACACAAAGTACAAATAATGAATATGGAATTAAAAGTAACTTACCTCTGGTTCGAATATTAAAAATGTCTATCTTTCTTTCCAAACACACATATAAAAACACATAAGCAACTGTGTTTTTTTTTTTTATAATTTGCTTTTAGTGTATCTTTTACTTGACATTTTAATCGTTTTGTAAATATGGTTCACGTAAAATTTAAATTATGTTATTCTAACTTGAAAGGTAATAATGTGAGGATAATTATTGGGATAATCATAGAGCTTTGGTAATTGTAACTTTGTGAAAGCGGCTTGTTTGGCAAAAACTAGAGACGTCGCACCGCCATTGGCATTGTTGTTTTGCTCCCCGCAAATTCAAGCACCAACAAACTTTGGGTCCTAATAAGTCTGATACAGTTCTGTATCTCAAGTATTCAATGCTGTAGTTTTCTGATTACCTCTTCTTAACTCTATATAAAAATCAAAGTGTATAAATTTTCACTATGAAGATTTATCAAGTTTAAATATTTATATAGCCTTTTATAAATGTTGAACAACTATTTATTAACAAATTTTCATATTCCAAAACTTCCAGTTATTATAAATTTTTCAATTTTCAGAGTACAACTGGCAGTTCTTATAACTACCTCAAACAAGCCACAAAGTGCTGTATATGATTTAATGTAAATCACTACTCATTATGTGTTAAGCTTCTTTCTCTAATTACACTATACACCAATGGTTATTCCAATCACTGATTTAATCTTTATAAATCTAATATTACCTAAATATTTCTGTTTAAACTCATATAACAAAGAAAATCATGGGTACGTTGGATATTACGTTTAAACGTGTACTTTCTAATTGATTTTGTAAGAATTAAACTTGAATATAAGTATTTGCTAGTCAAGTAATAGGATGTTCTTGAAAAAGGATCAGTTTAGAAAAAAAACTATAGACTGCCAACGGCATTGTTGTTTCCTTAATCTCGTAAACTCTTCCATAAAGGAATTTTACATTTTAATGTTCAAGCTAACATTGTATCCGTCTTTCAAACACTTAATGTATTAATGTTCTGAATTACTTACAATCATTTATTTAAACCAATAAAAAATATAGATTTTTAGCGTAGATCAAAGGTATCATACATATTTTATTTCTCTGCATATAATTTTTTCCATTTTATAACCTTTCATGTATATACTTTTCTAGAAAAGTTATATCAAGTCATTTACACTATACACCCAGTGATCATTCATATGTCTCTATAATCAACACTCGTCGTCTCACGCAACACCCAAAGGTGATAGATGTCTAAAAACTCTTCATTGTGCATGACGCTTCATCTCTATATGAACAACGCTAAGTTAGATGATAGTGTGTATAACTAAATGGGATTTGACTGAGCGTTAGCAAATATATTTAAATGAGACTTATGTTTTACAACAATAGCAACGGGAATATATCAGGATAAATCAATTTGTTAGAAAACTGTTCGTAACAGATTTGGGCATGTTTATTTGTAGAATTAAACAAAAACAATAATACGAGAGTGGAAATTCAATGTCAATATCGATGACAATATTTTAGCGCACTATGCTTTGTTGCGTTCTATTGATTTGCTTGTCATTTCTATTGCGAAGCTTACCATATGCCGTTTTACTACGAAGGTGACCTATGCTCAAGTATTCAGGTACAATTCCCCCCCTCTTCAACCGCCATTTTCAAAATCATAGCTGTTTCCGTCTTACTAATGTTAAAATATTAATTATATAAAAATCATAAATTATATATATATATATATATAATTATTATTTTTACGTGATCAATATCTTAAATCATTACCACTGATCGCAGGCAGCATACTACATGTTCATCCATATAGGCGAGGCAGTTATGAACGTTTTCACTGACATCACATTGGTAAGACGGAAACAGCTATGATTTTTAAAATGGCGGTTGAAGAGGGGGGGAGTTGTACCTGAATACTTGAGCATAGGTCACCTACGTTTTAAATGGCATATGGTAAGCTTCGCAATAGAAATTAAAAGCAAATCAATAGAATGCAACAAAGCAATAGTGCGCAAAAATATTGTCATCGATTGCTAACATTGAATTTCCACTCTCGTATTATACGTTGGATATATATATATAATTATTATTTTTACGTGATCAAAATCGTAAATCATTCCCACTGATCCCAGGCAGCATAGTACATAATTATATATAATATATAGTAATTAGTAATTATATATATTTATATAATATCTCCAATGTATATTTCGATAATTTATGACAATAATTACCTTAAAATGAAAATTTAGTTATAAAAACATAATTTACAATATCATTGGATTGTTTGATTTTAAATTTAGATGTCATACGAATATTTTAAAGAATAAAAGGTTTAAATAATAAGGATATATTTTAAAGGATGGTTTTTAAATTTGATTTATTTAATAGTGGCCTTAATAATACACAAGCAGCACGCAAAATAGATACTTGTTAAAATGTATGAATCCATTATAAGATAAAGTTGTATTCGTACGTTAAATAAAACCAGAGGTAAATGTAAAACTTCTCAGTTACTTGTCGCATAAATACGAACTAGGAGTAGTTTTTCTGTTTTGTTTACAGCGATGAGCCAACTTTGTTGCTGAATTGATGGCGTGGATACGTGAAACTTGCTGTTTTGTCCGATCTGATTCAGTATACGATATGTTCCGAGCTAACTACTTCAATATAGGTGGAGCTATCTGTAACAGTGTTCTTCATGTTTTTAATTTACAACAAAAAAAATGTATAAATTTGAATATAACTACACTACGACTAATATGCTTTTGAAGTTATATTGAAACCTGTGTCATAATTATACGTATACTATTTGGTCTAACAAATATTATTGAAATATCTCGCTATGAGCTTTATTCGTTAATAACATGCAAAATTTGCCTAATTAAATAAAAATTCCCGGAAATGAACTAATAAACATTATGCAACATGTATTTAATAAGTCAAATACTAAGAGGCTCGCATACGTTGATTACGTCATGAAGATTCTTACACTACATTTACTAGTAGCTTTAAGAAAAATAAAGACACATTTATTGCTCTTTGTATAAGTACAATAGACAACTACATTTTGTGGTTTTTGAAATGTACTTGAAGAATCTATTTGCCTGATTACCTTTATACGTCAACTTATTTGACAATCAGTTTGTGCAATGCCATGCCTGTTTTTTGCTATGCATTTAATATAGCCATTTCAAAAATGGCAATGCTAAGTTTATTTCCATTTCACCTAAAATCTGACACTGGCACAGACGCGATTAAAAAGATCCTTCGCGCTGTACTAAGCGGAAGATGAACCATAGCTAAAGTTCACATTGACTCAAACTTTCTTAAAATAGCCACTTTATGGGCGTGTCGTGAATATTAAACTTGCAACTGGGGAATACATTAAATTCGTATTTCTTAATGGTACAATTTAGTTTCTATTTCAATTTCATAATATGAGGAGGGTTCTCTTTTGGTGGACTTATACCTTTTAATTCAACCTACGATGGGTACATAAAAAACCGATGTTTTAAATTCATCTTGGAAAACGTAAGGACTTTTAGGATTGCCACATCTGGACTGACAGACCTAGTGTACTACGAGAGTGTTGGAGTAGGTGGAAGGTCTTTAGTGTCAAAGGCTCTTGATAACATAAACATTGAGTTATATCTCTCCTTGCCCGCTTTGACAGGAAGAACCAGGAACAGAGCTAGTCTCCTAGGAGACTGTTGGAGTAGGTGGAAGGTCTTTAATGTCAAAGGCTCTTGATAACATAAACATTGAGTTATATCTTTCCTTGCCCGCTTTGACAGGAAGAACCAGAAACAGAGCTAGTCTCCCTCCTTCCAGGTAGCGTGACTGACACATAGACTCTCATACCAATCAATGGCTCTTGCCAATAAGCTTCCCCTAACGCCTCATTATCCATCCTGTAAATTACTACGTAATAAAGTGCAAATTTCCTTATAGGAGAGAATGGACTTATAGGATTTGCGTAGCTTCTTGTCTAATGTGGAAACATTATAATGTAATTTAATACAAGCTATTTTTAATCAGCCTAATAAAGAGCGATCATAATTGTAATAATACGATTTCTTTGGATAATTTATTATTCATATATGAATATATAAATCTCCTAACTCATTTAATACTGGAGTAAACAAAGAAAACTACAATCGTAGCACAGGCAATACTTAATTTTGTGTCATACGGTAAAGTAAAATCACAAGCTTGATCAAGTTTATTTACTCATATGTTAATGTCTTATATGAGGCACTTACTATGAGACACGATACTTATATGACACTTGATTGCATGCAGTATCGTACCGTGGGGTACACCAGTGCAGTGTCACTGATATTAATTGTATTCTTATACAACCTAATTATATTTGGCCCTCAATATATAGTAAAAACTTGGCTTGCAACCTGCTCTTACTGAATCTTAGAATTTTAACCTTCACTAATTCTTGTATGATTGTATAGTCGTTATATATTCCTTCTGCAAAAAAAATACTTATTTATTGTGAATTAGGGGAAGAAAGGGATTCTGATAACGCTAAAGAGGTTTTAAATTAGCGTAGTCTTTTATTCTTCGCCGGGGTAATTTTCTGAATTATTTATAAATTGTCACAATTGTTTTAATACATTATACTATATAAAAGAAATATTGAAATTTTGCAATGGTATTCTTATGGTCCCTGGTTTATATATAGGCCTATTCTAGTTTAAATATAATCCTTCCGGAATACGCCCAATTGGTCCATACAGTTCTGAAAAGTCCCATTTTAGCTCTAAAGTTTCAATATAGCGAGCAAGTATTCTTATTAAAGTATTATTAAGCCTGTTAAATTAGATTTGAAGCCTGATAACGTAATAAATAACGAGTAAATATATCTTTTTATGACAGCACAAAAAATTTTTATCGTAGAGACTTCCGCAGACTTCCAGAGACTTTCCGAGTATATTTTAGGACCTGGATTTAGAATTTTTTAAATCTTTACAATATTTTTATATGTTAATATTGCTATAAACTGTTTACTAGTATTTTATTTTCAGACAATTTTGTGTCTTAGTATTCACCCTTTTTAATGAAAGTTACCTAGTAGTTGCAGTCTATGATCAAGATTTGTGAAAAGGGTTTTAGAAGTATTTTGGGAACAATATTTGATAAAATGTTTATTACGAAGAAATTTTATTTTAAAAGATAGTCAGACTCATGTTTACTGTTTTGTGTGTGTGTGTGTGTGTGTGTGTGTGTGTGTGTGTGTGTGTGTGTGTGTGTGTGTGTGTGTGTGTGTGTGTGTGTGTGTGAATGAATTTTATATTTAAAAAAGGAGAATTTTATAATTTTGAAAATTGGGTAAAACTTTCAGAACATAAAAAAACTATGTATTTTAAATATTTTAGATATTAGCTAAAATCCATCCGTTGCAATCTAATTAAATAATCAAATACAATTTGTATTACTGTGTTTTTAATTAATTAAAAATGAGATACCATCTAACAAATCTACTTCTATAACTAACTACACTAATTTATTAGCAAAATATATCTCGAATATATTTTCCTAGGTATAATCCTAAGAGCTCGTATAAAAAATAAAGCAAAACTATATTGCTATCATTTATAAATATTCTAATGTCTGTTATTTCAAAAAAATATTTTCTAATAAGATAGCATCGTTAAATATACGCTTAATTAACCGAGACGTCACTTGCTCGATTCATGAGACGATCAATAAATAAGTATCCCCATAAAAAAATTCACGTGATCAAACCAAAGACATGTTGAAGAGGAACGAATGGGTGTTAAATAAGTGAGGTAATGTGGCCTTAGTTACAATATCTTAGCATCTGGAGTAACGTAGCACAGATAAAATAATACTGTAGAGTAAATTGTAGGTGTAAAAGCAGACAGTATGGATGTGAGAGTTCATGATGCTGCGGGTGGTATCAATAATTGGAGCAATATTCAGCGCCAGGTAATGACTGGCATTTGACGTGTGGTTTTACTCGACTCTGTCTGTCTCTCCTGAGAGTCAAGACAATTCTTTCAGGTTACAAAAAATTTAATGTTTTTGAAATCAGATATGGTTGTCAATTACAGCATGACCATTTAGTATATTATTAATTTAAATTAAAGCTAGTTTTGACCTACATTGCGCTTCAATTTCAATTTATTTAGCTTGAAAACTCCTAATGACAATTAAGTTATAGGTATTTTAGATTCAAGTTTAATCTCATAGTTATAAATGAGGGTTTTGAGTAAAAGATCAATTCACATTTTAATACAGCAAATGATTTAATACATTACGTGTAGTTTAGATGCAACAGTGTTGTTAAGAAAAAGTTTCTATACTCTGGTTATTTTGACAGAAATATGTTTATTGACTGAGAAATCAGAACAAATCTTGTCGGTTCTAACTGCTATAAATACATAAATAGATAGAATGAATTTCTTGTGGCGTGAAACATTTAAAAGGCATTAATTATCCAGCTATCAAAGTGACTTTAGCACCATAAATTACATTGATGATGGCTAATGAGACGGTCGGCAAAGCTTTGAGAGCCCGCATGATTTTAGCACATAATTACTTTTACAAAAAATTTGCGTCAGACGGCAGAGTTTGTATTTTAAGTGCATCATTACTGAAACCACATAATCAATTATATTTTTATATAATTCTGACTATCAAGAGAGGGAGAGAATGATTTTTTTACTGTATAGTGGAAAAAAGCTTCAAGAGGTAAGCTATTTATGAGGGTGGAGTCTACCGCAGTCTATGAACATTTTGATTTAAGAAATTTTTTCAAAACGCAGAAGCTTTTTAAGAGTTCGGGCCTTTTCAGAGAAAGGAAACAGATCAGTTAATTTATAAGCATTCCCAGAGCCTAGGCACTATCAAAATGCAGATAATCCTATGTGATCTTAATAACCAGGTGGTTGAAAGCAGTGGCATCCAAACGGTGTAAGAAACTGTGAACTGTACACAATGCCTTTCAGAAGTTTTAAACACCAGGTGTTATGTTTGTTAAATGATATTAGTACGTTTTAGTAACTAATATCATTTAACAAACGACATTTTCCTACATTTCATGAAACACATTTCAATTTTATTGTTACATTCGATTTTGCAACCTTTATTTATTACACAACTTTACATTTGAAATCTAATACTATCATTTGTAAGCAATTAATATGGTTTAATAATAATATGTTTGTGTTTATTTTAACTCCATAAGTGCGTTTTTAAATGTTTTATCGAAGTACTATCATCTGTGTAATAAAGTGCATGGAATGTATAAGTAAACTTGTGTTTTAGTTTTCCCTACTTAACAGTTGACAAATGCTGTACGACAGAAGAGAAGTTATCTCGACATAGTTTCGATTGTCCGGCCGCCAGTGGGAGAGAGGAAACTATGCAGTACAGTCCTGAGTTTCAATTGAACAATGTTTAGTCGACGATCTGAATACATAAATCATTAGACTAGGTTTCGGTCTATAATCCGTTTTTGATTTTCAAATATTTATATCAAAGGCACAAATTGTTACTAACCAATAAAATGCAGGTAAAAATAATAGTGTAATAGTTGTTTATAAAGATATTTTGTTTTTAAATAACATTTATTTAAAATTTACACAAAAAAACCTAATAATTATACTTAGTCTTAATGTCATAGTAACTCCTTATTATTGACCGAAGAGAAAGAAGAAGACTTTTGTCAGTTCCATGACATATATTTCCTTGACTGACAGCTGAATGTAAAGATTGCATTTAAATACTTTGCTTGCTATATTTAAAATAGTCGTAACACAGCCAATTACAGGTTTGCAAAGAACCTTTCACACATTATATATTATTGTTTGGTATATTTAAAAATACTAAGTACGTAATAAATGATCTACAAATGTTTTGCTGTTCCTATCAGCAGTAGATTGTAATATATATTAAGAGTGTCACAATAGACGGAAATGTAAAATGGAGTGAAAATTTTGAATAAAATACATATATCGTGTCTCGTATCTGTCTTTGTATTTTTACACTTATTGTTAGACAATTTAAGGTGAATTTTTATAGCTTTAAATAAAACTAGATATAAACTCATGCGGGATTTTCTATTTTCCTTACTCCTGCGAAATAAAAATTGCATAACAGACAATGTGACAAGAAAGAGTACTCAATTTCAGAAAAGGTTATCTTAAAGTCTAAATTTGTATATCGTGGCATACTACTCAGGAATAATAATTTTTACGTTAAAACATTATTTTTATTTCACATTTTTTATAGTTTAAAGTCATAGGAGATATAAGGTGAACAATTAATTATTTTGGTTGTGTCAGGTTGCTTTTTGCGAATAATTTTAATTAGTAACCACTATGTATTAATTAGTATAAATTTTGTGGTAAACTGGTGACGAATATTAAATGTTAGCCACTATTAATCATTAGTCCATTTCTTTCTCCTGAAGCCCATATTTATGAAAGCTTCCAGTCTCAAAGAGATTTAGACCTATAAAGTGTCTCAGCCTACAGAATACCCAACGCCCTCGGAGCTTCCTTTTTCTGAAACATATCGTGGTTTGTGTTTTCCCCAGTATATGAGTCTTAAAGAAGAAATAAATAAATTAAAACCGTAAAATTAATTTGTCTACAAAATATTCACACTACTAATAAAGAAAAGGTGATCTGAGTATGCAAGATTTGTATTATTCTTATTATAAATTGAAACAAATTGTGGTTCATAAATATTGAGGAAATATAAACTGCATATATTACATGTTTCAGAAAAATGGTGATCTTTTGTTTTACCAATAATGAAATGAAATATTTACGAAGAATAAATGGAATAGCTTTACAGCCGTAATATCTTTTGTTTTGTTCTTGACTGTAATATATCCCCATTGCAGTATAAGAAGGAGCGTAATATTTGGTGTTTTAATTAATTCAATGTGAAGGAGCAGATGCAATTGAGGACTGCATTCATTAAATCTGTCAGTTTTATTGCTTTTATGTTCAATAAAATTTCCAGGCTGATGAAGAGAGTTATTATACCGTTTGGATTCTTATTGAGAATGGTTTCATTTCTAAAATCTTACAGATTTCTTTTTCGGTGATATTATGTATTTCTATTTTTAAACTAGTATTTATAAAATCAAATTACTGTATTTACAAAATCTTATTTAAACTGTTTCGAAATTATAGTTGCTTCTATGATAACACCCATTTACTACACAACAATGCTGTTTCTTTTAGTTATAGTAATTAAAACACACAAAGATTCATTACTTTTAACACATTAATACATTTATAATATTTGAAATTGTTTATACAATACACAATCAGTTAATTCGACACGGTTTTGAAATAAGGTTTAAAAGCTACTTCAAATCTACTTGCCTATAAACTCTTTTCAAATAATACTCATTAAAAACAAATAGATTTTCATATTTTCATACATCGGAAGACTGTAAAAACGTATTGTTTCTGTAGTGTATTGATTGTCCAAAGCTTAAAATAAAACAGTGGAAATGACATTTTTAAATATTAACAGTCATAAAAATAATGGTTTAGTTAAATCGTACAAATTATAAAAATATATCCTGTTCATTCTTGTGTTTATAATTAAGATAGAAAAAAGACGTGTTTTAAAACCATGCAGAGGATTTTAATAAATACTTTTGTTTTTCACCAAAGTTTTTTTAAATTTTGGCTTTTAATATTTTTGGATAAACTAACGTTAATGGTAATTAGTTAGTGGTATATTTTAGTAGAAATTGGATAGTGAATTTTTGTTATCGAAAATTTTGTCAAATTTTACAAATATAGAACAAAATGTTTTTAATAACCGTATTTTTCACCATAGTTTATACACAGGAATCAGTCTGACCTGTACGATATTAAATATCCACAATGATGTATAATATAAATTACACATCTAATTCATTTATTTGAGTACTGTAGAAATTGAGAATCACCCGTAATTAACTCTCTGTGTTCATTAGAATCACTTGTGATTTGTATTTTTGTCGACAGTAATGTGAACTAAATTGGGTTCCGTCAGGTTCTGGTAAACCACAGGCAGCTCGTCATATAAATGCAAGCCAGTTGCTGACACACTCATTATTGTGTGTCACGTAAATATTTAATTGTATAATAGTTTTCAAACAGGATATAATAGATAGGTCTCAGCAATTTATAGTACGTAACCTGCAATTAATATGTCAATAATCAGAGAATTCAAGTTCCAATTAATTTCAACTAGTTTCTATAATAAATGAAATACAAGCAATCTTTAAAGTAATAAATAAAATAAAAATTGGGAAAATTTAAAATCCGTGTGGGCCAATTACAGTAGAAGTATGTGGTATGGGACTGTACAAACTAATTCAAGAATTACAAATGTTCATGGAAGTTTGGAGATATATTCGTCATGAGAAGTATTGTCTGATTATATTTGTTTGAGAATTGTTTAGTAAACGAATCATTTTTAAGAAGATGGTTAACGTATTTTCAAATTCTCTTTATCATAATTCGTGATAATTAAAAGTTATAAACATTGCAATACCGATTCAATTGAAGAATCAAATACAATCACAAGGCTTTGTAATAAGAAGTATGCTAAAATTGAGGGTAAAAGAAATTATTTTCATATTTTATACTCTATGAATTTGGAAGAAGCGACTTAAAATATTTTTGAAGGAAACCTCAACTTATACTACCGACATTACCACCAAATTGCTGAAACTACACGTAATTTGTTTAAATTTAATTAAACTAAAATAAATTTACTTTACTGTAGTAATATATATGTTTAGAAAGTATTAAGGTACTGAATAATGTACTGGAGATAGCTACATAAATTTATCCTAGACTTTATTTACCTGTTTTGTAAACAAACTAATTGCGGTTAACATGTTTTCAACGGGGAAATAATAACCTAAATAGTTATTTAGTACTTTAAATATCATGTCAAGTGAGATAGAAATATAGTAAGGCAAACAAGAAGGAAAGGTATTGAAGAAATAAATATCAATTGGAGATCCGTCTGTAACAGATTGAAAAGAATCCGTGAGCGTAACAACTAAACTCTGATCTTCGATACAATCTGTTATCTTGTTATCAAATACACAAAAATACGTACACAAGATGATGATTGGAACAATATTAACTTCGTTCTCTGTATTCATTTAGAAGTTTTAGTATTTCAAGTATTTGTAAGTATAAATTCACAATATCACCACGCCCCATCTAAAACCCACACATATACTATTTACTATACAAAGAATTTATTGCTATATTCAATGAGTAGTTGCTTCAGTGCATTCTTGTCTCTTCCTCCCTGTTATTGAAAAGTTCACTTTGCACTTGAAGACTGTTTAGTAAGTTGTCTTTCGAATAACTTAATAACATGTAAAGTAAGAAAATAAAATGAGGCTCTAATATAAATGAGGCTGAATAAAACTAAACTAAAAACTTCCTGAATTCTTCCTACCACTTGGGTCACAAACTGTTACTGTTGGTACAGACTCCAAGTTCAAACAGTTTTTGGCTATGTTTCACCCAAACATATTTATTAAAAACTTTATATCTTGATTTGTAAAAGTTATTCTAACTGTTGTATACTAAATTGTTATTACAAGTAACTTTTAATTTATATTAAAACTGAATGTACTTGTATTTACAGGTAGAGAAGTGAATCCCTTCCATGTTTTTTATATTTACAGACTTTAGTTTGAGCAATACTTGTTACGTCATTTACTCTCTTGATAACGCTTTAATTATTATGTGAATTGAAATCTTCAAATTTCCCTTTTGTATAAAAATAATACAATATTCCTGTAAAAGAAAGCTAACACTACTGGAAAACAAACTTCACATACGAAAATTGTAATTCGGTAATAAAATAATTACTTACCCGAAATCTCACGTAGACTTTTAGTAATAAGTAA
The DNA here is from genome assembly GCF_021130785.1 of Homalodisca vitripennis. Taxonomy (NCBI): domain Eukaryota; kingdom Metazoa; phylum Arthropoda; class Insecta; order Hemiptera; family Cicadellidae; genus Homalodisca; species Homalodisca vitripennis. The sequence continues at coordinate 31,917,644 of NC_060208.1, forward strand.
ATCGAAAACACTAACAATTCACCACAAAAGAGATTCAAAAAGACACCAATATGCGCGAGTCAGAGGTTTTTATACCGACCAATTTCCCTCACCAGCTCGCTAACACCGACGCCTTTGATTGGCCTCCAACTGTCCAATCACAAGGCTAGAGAGACCCATTGTCAACCCCTATTGTAATACCTTAACCATAGTGGACTACCAGAAAATCTGCCGTCTTACTGTACCATTACTGCATCCAAGATCCTTTCATGATAAATGTATTTATATATTTTACCTATATTTTGACTATAAACTCAAAAATAATACTCTGTAAACTGGTAATGAAACACATTGTGTCACTTATTATGACCATTATAAACTCCGGAATCGCTTTCCTTTTACTTTTTTAGATTTCAGTTTTTCAAATTTTGCAAGTAGTTCAATATCTACCACAATAAGCAAATACATATGTTTTGTACAATATTTTACTGCTATATAAACAGTAAGAATTCGAAATAATTCAATTTCTAAAATCTGTTTCCTGCGGGATTTTTAAGTGTTCTTATAAAAGAATGTGTGACTTCCAAAATGAATTATTCGTCCCATCGTAAAAAAATTTATAAGATCGCCAGGAAGTGGCGGTTTATAATTTAAGATAGACTCACAAATATAAAGGAACAACTTTATTTCTATAACATTCTTTGTTAGATATAGAGAAAAAGTAATGAGTCATTCCTATCTACTTGGAAAGAGAACTTTCAGTTTTAAAGCAAGCAGTATTGTTTTACTCGTAAAACTTATAGTTGAAACCTGAAGATCTATAATAATAATTATTAGGATAACATGTATGTTAGTATTCTTCGCTGAAAATATAATATATTTAGTATTTTAACGGTTTTAATTGCAAGATAAAGATCTACACATTTTATGAAAATTATTTAAACAAATTGCATTGAAAATGATAAATAATTTTGTATTCGTCTTTTTACTGAACGGTTGTATTAGCCTTAATATTATTAAATTATAATTTAAAGGAGTATATTATAAGACAAACTAGTCACATTATTTTATACATTTCCTATTGAAGTAAAATATAAAAAAAAATAAAACAGTAAGCGGGACCGAAATTCTCTTCCTACATATGTGATAAAAGCTTCAAATAGATTACATAATCATTAATTAAAATAATTAGATACATTTGATGATGTAGTAAAAGGTTACAGTAGACGCAAAAGGTACAACTGAAAGCTCGCAAAGATGCACTTTAAACGTATAAATAATTAATTTCGACTGCATTTCTGAAAACTGAAACTACGTCACTAGTGCTTTAATGGTGTTTATTTTGCTGATCAAATATTTCAATACGACGGAGGATGAACTAGATAAACAATGTTGTACTAAGTTATTAGGTAAAGTAAGTCCTAGAAATATGTTAAATCAATTTTTTGTTCTAATAATTTTACTTCCTCCATAAACAATTGAGTAAGCTGTGGAGATTCGGTTTTGTTTAGTTTATTTAAGTGTTTAGTGGTGATAGTGAAATTTTTAAATCTCCCTGCTATAAAAGGTAGGTCAAAACTTTCCTTCAGGGTTTTAAGTCACAAAATATTTATAATAGAATTCTTGAGCTATCGTATTCGGGGTACTACAAACATTTATGGGAATAATGTTTTCTTATTTACATATTATTTTTATAACATGATAAATTTGAAAGTTCCTACATGTTGGTTTATTGCCAGATTTAAAATTATTTTGTGTTGCAAAGAAAGGCCAGAATTTTTTTTTTTTTCAGAGATAAAACGAAACTAAATTTAATAATTAATTTATTAGTTATAACAATTCCTAACACATTCTCTAACATACAAAAACAGCAATGCTTTTACCTCGTTAACGAATAAAATGGATGCCATAAACAAAATAATTTATATCTATGCAACTTGTAAACCATCACAAAATTGATGATTGTTTTTTAAACAGGAATCATTACTAAGGCAAAGGAAAATATTTTAGTTGTAAAATTATTGCTTGATGAAACATAATACTAATCATAAATATTTTCTTTCATGAATACAAGAGAATCAATTTATTGATTGTATTAGTTAAGGAAAAAAAGCAGTTGCGTCATACCACGCTTTATAACCAATACCTCCATCAACAGTTTTACGAATACCAGATTTGATTAAACCTATGTGAGAGTTAGATGAAAAATATACAGTAATTCTTGGAGGAAGAAAAAAGACAAGTATTAAACTTGAGATATTCATGTGAAATGTATTTGACGATATAACATAGAAACATTAAAGCACATAGAGTTAAATACAATTAGATATCATTTACAATTTTAAGTTAATGGATATTCCAGGGTTTCATAAATAATTACTCAAATCGTATAATATATTGAAATAGAATAATTCATGCATATTAAACATCAATTGTTTTATTTTCCACAGCATTGAAGAAACATTCTTCGTAATATTCATTGTTATATTAAATCTCTATTATGACTTGCTTTACAAGCTCCGAGTATTTGTCATTCCTTTTTGAATATGCAACACGAAAAGAATGTTCAATATAAACAGTATTCTCGTAATATCCTATTTTCTTGGTATTTATATTACGAATGTTGAGTTAAGTTTAATTTTAACTTGCTGTCAGTGCAGCATCTGAAATCTGAATCTGTAACATACTTGAACACAATTAACTGCAGTGTAGTGTTCCAGGCACGATCCCTCATCATAGTGGAGCAACCGAGTTTGCATCTAGATCTAATATTTGTATTGTGTGTATCACTCTGTTGGAAAGATTCAAAGACTTTTTGTTTTCGCCGAATTTTACATCTCTTCAGACAAATGTACACTAAAGATTTAAGGAGTCAATTCTTTGAGAGTGTCAGATTTTAGACGCTCCACTAAACGAATGGTCAAATGAGCTGAACTCAATATTCGTATAGAGACAGCCTTTTCTACCATTGCTACGATACTTTTGATAAGCTACCTACAAGATCAGATGGATATCAGGCATACAAACAATTATTATAAATTTACAAAATGTATACTTGCAGATCGATTTCCAGAAATAAATTAAATAAGAAGCAATTCAAAAAATTCATTGTTAGATTTCTTAGTAAGATATTCTAAAAAACTTGCGGTATGATAATGAAACTATTAATAAATACGTAATCGGTCAGAAGTCTACTTAAGTCAAAAATGTATAATTCCAGTACTTGTAAATTCCTCCCGGTCTAAGTTATTCACGGCCCCGCAGTAGAGTGTGCATGGTTGTCCCGATAAGACAATATATACATACGTAGATTTGAAAAGCCCATTGCGGTCAGAAATCATCTGGGATATACCTTTATCTAGAGATTTATGGGACACTCTCTATAGATAACAATACAATAACACATAATATGTTTATTTAAATGCTAACAGAGAAGTTACAAAATAATTATTAATTCTATGAATTATTTGATTCTATGCATTGAACTTGGACATCAATCTCCCTAATGTATACGTAATTTTCTGGTGACTTCCATGGTTTATCATTTATAAAATACTGTTGGACCATTGAAACTTATCTGCTTACATTTTTCATCTTCTTATAATTCTTGAATGCAATAATATGTGATCTCGTTTAAAGGGCGCGTTCCCTTTTCCATCGATTGGTTATTAACTATTATTATGAAATGAAAACAAACATCTGATGTATTTTTATACATTTTTTACGTATAAAAAGATAATAACTTTATTCAGTACGATAAGATCTTTATATTTAGCATAACATTTATTGAAATAAATTAGGCTGTATATAAAAATATTAACATACCGAGTTAAAAATTAATAGAAATAAACTAATTAATTTTGTGTAATGACTCATTTTACTAAATAGATATGAAGTTTTTGTACCCTACCAATAATATCAGTTATAGTATTGTATATCGCATGAACCACTGACGCATTTCCAAAACGTTACCAATTTAAGAACTAGCTAGTAATATATCTTACACTTTATTATTTTATGACTGTATTTACGTGTTTTTTATACATTTTTTATCCCATTAAAAGTAGAACTATATTTATTTGTTGGATAGAAGTAAATATACGTAGTTTTCTAAAACTAGATCCAAATTTACTCGTATTAAAAAAATACATAGAATATTCTCGTATAAATGTAAATTTATTTTAATATGGATTAGGCAATTACGTAAAGTCATTAATACAGTTATGGTGGAGTAGTTAACAGTATTTTAGGTACGGATAAATTCTGAGTCAAACATTGGGTCCTAAAGTTTCTGATGCTTGAGTTTGTGCGGAAGCAAAACAACAATGCCGGTGGCAGTCTTTACTTTTTGTCAAGCCGAACCCTTTCACTCCCTTAACAGCTTGGCTTAACCGTTACAATCACAATCTTACTTTATTATTTCCAATATGCTTAGCATATTTTTATTTAGACCGTATTGCTTTTAAGGTTGTAAAGAAAAATCATATTAAAAAAACTTTAAATCTTTGTGCACAATGAACTGGCTATTGAAGTTGACTGTCTGTTTAAATGTAATGAGGCTTATAGGGAAGACTTTATAATGTTTGAATGAATGGTGACAAAAATTATAACAGAATACTTTCAATAACCAGATTCTTACAACCTCACTAATTTAAATTTCTAATAAATTAAATAACTGACATAATTGTAATTTTTATTATACTTAATCACTTAAAGTAATAAATTATACAATAAGTTCTAAGTAAAACAAAAACAAAACAGGAAAATAAAGTCTAGGAAAAATGTATTTAGCTATCTCCAGTACATTATTCAGTACCTTAATACTTTCTAAACTTATCTATTACTACAGTAAAGTAAATTTATTAAATTTAAACAAATTACGTGTATTTTCAGCAATTTGGTGGTAATGTCGGTAGTATAAGTTGAGGTTTCCTTAAAAAATATTTTAAGTCGCTTCTTCCTAATTCATAGTGCAGAAAATTTGAAAATCATTTCTTTTACCCTCAATTTTAGTTTACTTACCTTGTCTTTGTATTTGATTCTTCAACTGAATCGGTATTGCAATGTTTATAACTTTTAATTATCACGAATTACAATAGAGAGAATTTAAAAATAGGTTAACCATCTTCTTAAAAAGGATTCGTGTACTAAACAATTATGAAATAAATAATAATCAGACAATACTTCTCATGACGAATGTATCTCCAAATGTCCATTAACATTTTAATTGTTGAATTAGTTTGTAAAGTCCCATATCCTTCTCGCTGTAATTGGCCCATACGGATTTTTAATTTTCCCAATTTTCATTTTATTTATTACTTTAAAGTTTGCTTGTATTTCATGTATTATAGAAACTATTTGAAATCTAGATAAGATATGTTGTTGTGTTGCATGATAAAATGGCATAAGATTGTACGCCTATTCATTGTCCTGGGTTTCTTAGTTGCAATTTAGTTAATCATAAATCATTGTTTACCTTACATTTATACCTTTTTACCACAAAATAAATAGAGTTTTTCTTTTGAATAAGATGAACGTATATGAAAAGTTTATCTCTATGACCCTTCTTCTATCATGGGTTTTGAAACGGTTGGACATACTGACTACACGAATTTAGGAAGACTTTTTATTTGTTTCAGGGGAGAGGGAAGCTCTTTTTACCGAAAAGGTGCCACCCACACTTATTTTAGACATGAGTTCATTGATGCATGAGGGGCTTGCACTCAATAAAACCCTATACATGTACTCTATTGTATAAAGTATAAAGGATTGTCTGTAGACAGGCACCTTTTAGGTCTTCCCCCTTTTCGCTAGTTTGAATTTCACTCGCTTCAAAATTGATGGGAAACTATCATTTGGCAGGGCCTTGTTCATCACGCATAGTAATTTTTCTTCTTTGGTTTCAGCCACTTACCTGAGACCTTGCTCTTTCTTCTGGTATATCCATGTTATTATCTGGATAACCAACAGATTTAACAGCTGTGAATTAATTACATATTCAGTTTTGTACAAAGGATTATATGCAAGAGATGATTAATATCGTCTGTATTTTCAGTTAAAAACTTCCGCAGGTCTAATTAAAAAAATAAATATTCACACTAATTATTTTTATTTTATAAAAAGATAATTACAGTATAATATTCCAAATTTATTGTTAATAATAGGATAAGGTTTATATGTTTTAACCATGACTGTAACTTAAATAGCTAAATCCTTGTAAATATATATATTTATTTTATTTGCCTGCAAAACACAAGAATAATTACTCATCATAATGTGCTTATCAATTAGAACGACAAACTATTACATTGAAAGTACGTCAGGTAAAATATAGCGACAGGGTTTTGCTAATTAATTATTAATACGTGTAAGTAAAGTTTGCAATTTTTCCCTCTAATAGGTACATGACAAGTCAGTAACAGTTAATAACTTATTAAGCAGTTTTTGGTTAAGTAACGTTACAGGTATTTCGTGTCTAATGTAGTTGCCTCAAGTAAATTGACATAATAATTCTAAAAACGTATTGCACTCTGAAGATTCTTACGTGAATTAAATTTGTACTTATGTTCAAGAATGTCACTAAAAGTACAACTTTAAGGGGCTATACAGTACTTTAGTTTTTCAATATGTATTTTCCATAGGAGGAGTATACATTATTTCACTGATAAATAATATAAAAACATACCAATATACATTGAAGGTAACTATTAATATTGTTTTTTATTACAACTTCAAAGTTTCAGTGTATATTCGCAGGTAACGGCAATCATTAAACCTATTTGAGAATGATGGAAAACTACTTCAATTTAGCATGCAGGAAAAGCAATTAAGTCAAACATGCACAGGTTCGTGTTTTAAGAACTTGGGATGTCAGCCAGATCAGCACTATTCACAGGAGATGTGATAAAGGTTATGGCTTGATAAATAATCGGCCAAATTACAATTTTATATGCACTATAATTACAAAAACATAAATAATATCAGAAAAACTGTATTTTTTAGTATTGTTAAAACTCTCTTATTTATTCAGAATACCTCGTTAAATATTTGAAAAAGTACGTTTTAAAATCAATTATGAGGCATTCTTCATTATCATAAACGTAATAAATTTAAAATACGAATTCATTAATAGGATTAACTTGTTAGGAGCGATTTTAAGGAATTTTATACAGTTAATAAGACACTTATTCCGACTTTTAAAATATATTTGTAAATATGTGGACCTTTTTTGATATTCAAGTGGTCATTTAATTATCACAACCGGTCTAGCATCTGTTTAGATAACGTGCAGATTCATGAAATGTAAGGTAATAGAACACTTAACGGATCCATAAACTAAATAATATAATATAGTGTAAGTTATAAGGATTTTAACATATCACAAAAGAAATGTCTTGAGGACCTAGGAAAATTGGTATGATTTTTTTTCTTAACGTAGATTGTAATTACGTGTGAGGTTATCTATCCATCTGAGGAAGACATCAGACTACAGCTCTAAAAACTTAATGCTAATTTTGGTTTTTTGTACGGAACGATCTTAAATTACCAAGAACTTCCAGGTAATAAAAAAACTGTAATATAATACACATATCAATTGTCAGTATCTTCTTTTTAAAAACTTGTTGGTTTCGAAAAATAGCAGTAAAACAAAAGCAAGTTTATATATAAAGATATAATTTAATCCATTACATGAAATAATATTTCACAATCTCGTCATTTAAGTAATTCGCTGTAATGCTAGTATATTTTGAATAGTGAGAAACAGTTTGTACTTCTAGTGGTGCACATCAGGACTGAACGTTTTGATGTAGAGTAATCTGTGTTTCGCAGATAACGCCTCGACAATTGATCTATCAACACTGCAGTGCCCTCAATCCATGTGTATAAACTCCTCACCATGTTCAGCACGGTTATCACAGCGTTGAACACTTCTTGTTGTGTACGAGTAGGAGTTATAAAATATCAGAAACACTTGAATTAAAAAATATGATTTTATATATTTTTAATAAATATGTTTAACCCAAAATTGCAACAATTTTGTAACCTTTCGATACTGTGTCTTGTTGTAGAATTTAACACGAAATTTAAACTAACTGTGTAGATTAACCTAGTTAATTATTTATAAGAGAAATTTAATTTTCATTTTATTGGGCACACAATCGATTTAATTAGGTTTTTATATGTATTTTATGATAAGTAATTTCCTTGGTAATACATGAAGATGGCAATATTCAGGCTCTTTCGATTGCATTGATGGTAGTACTAAATGCCGACCCCACACAAAGTGACGTTAATTGACTCAGTTGTTGAGACGGTTTAGTTTCCATGGAAAATCTCGCATAGTGTTCCCAAGAGAGTGCGGGTACATCCAACATTATCCGACAAAACGAGTGGTTGGAAGAAAGTTAAAATCCTATCTCGGATCGTGTAGCCTAGTTTAGTACAAACAACAACAACCGGACGAAATTTATCCACATATTATTTGCATTAACCGCATCAGTTTTATACAGTAGCCTAGAGGTTTTAAAAAGACATTAAACATTTAGTAATTTTTCTGGGTTAATTTGTGTTTTAGTATGTTCGGTGTACAGGTAAATCGTGTATTAGGAATTAAAATTATAAACAGTTTGTAGAATTCCTTCGAAATGTTGGCTGTGGATTCGCAACCACGATTTGACAGTCTGATGATTGTTAAGAGATACTGTACGACACTCCTTCAGCGAAAATTATGACCTTGACACGTCTTATCTTACTTCCTGTAAGCAGTGTGTGACAAATAATGAAAGAGGCTGAATTTTTTTTACAAAACATTAAACAATATATCTTGTATTTGTTATTTTATTTGGTTTTCTGTAAATAATCTCTGTAAAATACGATGGCTCTCATTAACTGTTATTAGAGTAACAAATACATTCCCCACTGTTTGAAATCTACTTATTTGGGAGGAACGACTTTTAACAGAACAATATTTATCCAATGATAATGAAGAAGTTTAAATATATAAATGACGTATGAAACCTATCTACAATGACGGGAACCTGTAGTGAATCAAGCTTGATTAAAATAATAACTGGTTAAAATAATATTTGACATTCACCAAGGGGTAGATATGATTTTCTTTGAACCGCAATCGGCGGACGATTTGTCAGAGTTTAAGAGAAATCTGTATGCATATAAAAAATATTCCACAAACACAAGTTTAGTAATAATTTAAACGATTTAAGTGTGAGAATCTATACTACTGCTTGTAATGGTATACTGTTACTGCTAAGCTTCTTCATCATTTCACTGTGAAAAAGGCATTCAAAATCTCTGCTTTTGTCAAGCGGTAAATAGAGGATACCATGCGGTTACTTGAAAGTATAAGTCGAGCTAAAATATTAAACTTTATTACATATCAATTATCGGCCTAAATTAAAAGTATTGTATTACTTGTATTCTAGGCAGCTATTAGGAGTTTCCCTATTTTATTTAAGTTTTAATATTGAAGCTATACTAGTAATTACGATCAGGTAACTTAATAAAATAATATCAGTTACTAATTGGTATTAATAACTTGTTTCAAATAGCATCATTCCCAGCTACTCCAGTTTAATTATTTATGTAGCCCATATTGCTCACAGACAGAATACCGTAGTCGATACCTTAATAGCAATCTCTCAATGAATACCAGTAGTGATGTTAATTTCACTATATCATACTTGTAATTAGGGTATTGCTACAATATGTGATATGTGGTAGTCTGTTAAATACATTTTTATCCTTTAAGGATACGTTTAAACAATGAGATATATGGTTTTCTTTATGTTAAAATTACCATAAAAACCGTAAAATATAAAATACTAATTATTTATTAGTTAAATAAAATTACCCATCGCACATTACATAATGTGAAAATCGTATTCTTTGAAATAGTAAATTTAAATATTTCATGCCAAAGGCGGATATTTTACTATGCACGTAACAAATATTTTGAATACTTATTGTAAAATTATATGAATTTTCTTCCATTTTTATAATTGACTTCAAAATTTAGGACTTTATACGATTTGCCCATATTATTAATAGTTTTATGATCTTTTAGGCGAGAATTACTAACGCCATATCTAATTTATGAAATACTTTAGTTTATTAATGTACATTAAATTGAGTTTGTTTTATTAAATACACAAATACAGTAGATATTACCAAAAGTTCTACGTTAAATCAACGAAATATTGTTTAGTTGAATTGTGAGGACAGTAATACCAGGAAATAAATAATGTTGCATTTGAAAGATTTTTTTGCAAAAAGAAGTTAAGTCAGAGTAATGTTATTTACTTTACGTCCACAAATCGCTAGCACAATGTTTTCTGTAATAATGCAAATACATGTAAAAATTAATTTTTGTTTTATTTAAATATGGTACTAAAAAAACATTTCCTTGCACCTAGTAGATCTGTACACGCCTCAATTAGTGCCACAGACAACATCAAGACGGTGGTCGGGTTATATCCATGTGCACTCGTGTGATGTAAACAATTTACTATAGGAACATCCATTGCGCTTCACAAGAACAGATTATACAAAGTGTGACATCTCGAGAACGAGGTGGAAGTTTATACAGCCCACCTGTGCCATCCAGCGTCGTGGATAATACTCAACTAAATATTGACGGACATCGTATGAAAAGTGGGTACAGCTACTCGGTGGGACAAGTGAAACGGTTTTGGTGAATTATGATTTTCTGTAAATCAGACACGTGTCCGGTGACTACATGGGAGTTTTGTATGCCTCATACTCTAAAATTTTTTTATTACTTTTTCAGAGACATAGAAAATATTTTTTAAACTAAAACATATGTTTCGATACTAAACCAAATAGGTATAATCATCATCTATGTAGGATATATATATGTAAAATATATGTTCGAAATATGTGGTAGTGAGTCATGTCATTATTATTATAACTTTTTATTTAAATCCATTCCGTTTAACCTTATATACACAGTTGAATTAGGAATGCTGCATTTACAATAACAACACGGATTTATCTAGTGGGAATCCTTCAAAAAATCCTGGATTACGTCAACACCATCCTGTAATAGGTGTAGTATTCCTGTGTTCTTACAATTCTTTACGCCAATATTAGAAATACTGGTTCACCCATTGAAGAATTTTGCTACGAGATTTCTGTTGTTCTATGTGAAAATTATGACAAATCTGAGTTAAGGATTTTATTTCTGCGAATCACATTACACACCTGGCTTTACCTTGGTCTAATAAGGTTTTAGTTTTAAGGTTATGACAGCGATGTAAGTAAACAGACTTGATTACAATATATGGTGAGACAAACCTCTGTCATGATGGTTGACCTAACTTGTAATACTAGAACAGTATGATGAAAGTTTAAAAAACCATACGTGGACACCCTGTACACCACTTGGCCACACTGGTTTCAGTCACTGTATTCTATATCACTTGCTGTATAAATATGAAAGGCGACCAACTCCACTATGACATGTGATGTGCAGTTTTGTCAATACTTCATGCGGAACACACAACACTCAATACATATTTATATGTGTTATATGACTGGTGTAAGTAAATAGTTGCCACCAACAGTTAAAAATGTTTTCTCATACTGCTGTCTTTACTGTACGGAAATAAACTATGAATGATAGTTTGAATATCAACTTTTATCGCATTATATAACTCGTGGAACGTGAAGTACTCATGTGAATAAATGAAGTTAATGTCCTTATGAGAAATATAGTGCGATTTGATACTTTGGAGGAAGATAGAATCATTTGATATTGCTCTAGTTTAAAGAAACTCTTTACCATAAGTATGAGGTAAGAGATATAGTCGAAGGTTTTGCCACCAGCTGGTTGTATAGGTAACTATCACAACTCAAGATGTTCACCGTTACATCTGACATATCACAACTGTCACAAGACACATTTGTAACGGCCCGAACTTGTCTCCTGCTATTTGCCAGTCTAATACGATACGGCTGAGAAACTCGAGATGGTTAATGTACGCTAATGTGACTTTACCAGTCTTACAGTTCGATACAGATCAGGAAAACTAAACTTGCCACTTGGTACCACGACTGAACTGCAAAGCTTGAGTTATAATGATTGCTTATGAAGCTTTATTATTTAAATGTAATCAAATATTGTTAAAGCAACAAAACATTGTATTCCTTATTTGAAATTATGGAAAATATTTTGCTATTTTAGGGATTGAACTAAAACTGTTAATTCTCAACACAAACTTTAAAATAACGTGCATTATGACCGGATGGTCATATACAAAAATATATAATGATTTTTTTAAAGTCTGCTTTAAAATATATTATTTAGTAACCCACTTTTAATAATTTTACAAACATTTTTAACATATATGTTTATAATTTTCTATACAACTCTGGTCTTTCACCCAAATAAAGGAAACCTTCAAGCTACAGATGTCTCGCCGAATACCAACATATACAACAACCTAGGCGTATAGTCAATACGCTAATTTACACGGCATTAATGTGTTGATATATATTCTTTTAAACTTTACACTGTCTATCATTATTTTACTCTTTTCCGCTATGTAATCAATATGAATTTAAATAATCCGCAATCCATAATATTCACTGTTTCTATTTATTATTTATACACAATATAAAACTGAATTACATTGCACAATTTACCAATTTTATTTGTTTACCTGCTGCTTTAGATCCCTAATATTATTATTCTTTATTTTTTTCAATTTGGAATTTTTGTTTCTATTGAAAATTTGTCATTACTATTTTGCCTTTTCTGTTACTTATTAAAATTATTGATAGCCTAATTTACTTTTATTTTTTACAGATATTTTCTATTACAATTAGTATCGTGATTAATCATTATTTGTATTATTACTTAATGTTTGAACTGTATTATTTAGGACTACACAATTCCTGGTCAAAAATCTGTGATCTAATCGAAGTAATTCAAGCATTCTCGAAGTAAGCAAAGCTATTTTAGAGTCCAAATGAATTCCCGAGTAATGGTATTTTCTTAAAAATCCCCGAATCCTATTCGCGAGTTTGAATACATTTCAGAATTCAGTATCCCTTATTCTGGAAAATCTTCACATTCAACATTATCTAAACAAGCCTGCAACCTTCAGTATAGACATCACTGTCAATTTTATCATAGATTTAAGTAAGTCTATAGTCATTCCTGTTATAAGCTGAGGAGTATCTACACCTGCAGTAACTTAACGCAAACAGCTTACGATGTACAAAGGTTTTTGTGACTTCAGGAACCTTATTTGGATAACTTTTGCACCACTCTGGTTCCATTTATAAATAGAAATCTTGAGTATTGAGCAGTAAAATTTCCTAACAACTACTTCATCCCACCTGTCAGTAAGTGAGGTTAGAACATATAAATTTCTTCCTCTTAGAACAAGAATGGAATTTTAAAACATTAAATACTCCTTAAAGGTTACTTAGTTTTGGTATTAATTAAATTCTAATCAATATGTTTATTAATTAGTAGGGTTGGTCTTTTAGTACTATAAACGGTCTACAGAATACATTTATTACTTATGTGGAGCATTGAGTGAGTTTAATTAAAACAAGGAAACAATGCTCCGAAACTACTGCTAGATTAGAGAACAACCAATTACACATAGAGTGACTCTCAAGCTCTCTGCAGTGGTAATGAGATTTAGCTAAGGGTAAAAATTATCATCTGTGTTTGTAAATGTAAATCTGACTAGGGAACACTCGTGGCTGCTTCGCCTCTTATCTTCGGCTAGCGGCGGTTGTTGGTTTTCTAAGCCTTTGACATGGCTTCCATAGCATAGCTTTTTCAGCTATTACAACCGAAGAGCCGCTATGATAAACGATAATAATCAAAATCTGATAAAATCTCAGAATTCACTTTTAAGGTCCCAAGTCAATGTGTCACTTAAAAAAAACAGTGAAAAAATTCGTTTCAACTCGTTACAATGTAGTAGTGTATTTTTAGCAGTATTACGTAGTAAAGAAATACATTTTCAAAGAAACCTTTTGAATTTTAATTTTAAGTGGGGCCAATCAGGATTTTGACTTTGATGTCGGTCATGTGCAGTATCAGTGGGTGGATCATCTACATACTTGATGTCACTGCCATCTTCTTTGTGCATTTAATCAGGAATCACTGTTTCGTAGGCAGCCTGAGCATCAGTATTGGTTGAGAACTCTGAAGGTGTAACAGATATTTTACTTTTGCAGTTCACTTCTCTTTTTATGATTATTTGTTTTCTTTACTTCCTCCACATTGCGATTCTTAACTAAATCTTGAGTGCTCCTTATCAATGTTAAACATTCTAACAGTGTGAGTTGGCACTATACACTTTTTTACTTGTAAATCTGATAATAAATTTGACCAGGTTTAAAATTCGAAATCAGTGGCATTGAATATATTTGTAAAGGGTGAAGGTTTGTGTCTGGTACTCATAAACTTATCTCTGTAACCGCCTTGTGCTTTGTCCCGAGTTAGCGAAAAAGAAAGGGGGTCTCGGAAAGCGCGCCCCTCCCCTAACTCGGAGCAAAGGATAAAAAAAAACACATGCCACTAGTGGGAAGAGAGACAAGACTTCGAGAACGTGATTATAATTAAAGAGGTGGCAAACATTTCCATGCAAAATACAATTACTTCAGCACCACGGTGCACCGCGTAACTTAAAAACTAAATAACAAAAGATAAAATTCCAATATAGACAATAACATAATAAATAGAAATAATAACATAATAAATAAATAATATAATATAGAGATTTGATATATAAATAACAATTTCAGGTACGGCATGTAGGAAAAATTATCTTTAACTGGTTAAGTGTTATGAACTGAGGGGAGGGAAAAGGTTGTAGAATTTCTAGGCCCCACTATTTTTAAAAAGTAATTTGGTTTCAGGTTTGTAGCCAAAAAGTAAAAAAAAAATATTTAAAGCCAATTTTCGAAGGAGGCGAGGGCTTAGTTGCCTCACGAATCCGAATTAAATATGAAATCCTCCCCTTCAGTTCATGTAACTAAACTAAACTAAATACACACTAGTCCACTGCCCTCCTCCAGATCTAATACCTGGCAGCGCTCCCTGCACCCCAATCCTCGCAAGTTCAGTATAGAAAAGTAAAAAAACATTTTGGATCCAACCTTGTTCCAGATGAAATGAATATGAGCACATACACTCCGGTTGGATGCCGGTACAGGAGCGCTGGCAGGGCACGGGGCATTCAGTTTTGGTTTCAGTGGTTTCATTGGGCAGGACTCGCCGCACCAGTCCCGCTGACGGCACTCACGGGGGACCCTAATGAATCCCAACATAACCAGTGGATATTTTGAAAAAATGTTATTGTAACCTGAGAAATAATAAAAAACTTAAATTATGTTTGCCACAAAGTATATATAAAATATTTAAATTTAACAATTAAAAATAACGATCTGTAAATAACAGTACCTTTTAAGTATTGAAAAACTGTTTCCTAAAAATAAACTCAAGACACCAAGTATTTTAAGATACACTACTTGTGACAATATTAAATATTACATATGCTAGAACAGCCATACTAAATGATTAAGCGTGATAAACATTTACTAGTAACTATAATTCGCTGGATTTTAATCATTCTATCATAATATTATAATAATTTACATTTTATTTATTAAATATTAATTGTAAGGTAGGCCTAATAATAATTATATAATTTACAAATAATAACAGTACATTATTTCCAAAATAACAATAATTAAATTATAATCCGTCCACGCTACTATAAGGCAATTAATTAATTAAACAATAAAATGAAAATCATGAATGTTGCCACCCAATTTTGCACGCAACACAAAACACGAGGTCACAAAATTTACAAAGTCTGTACCGTCTCGCTTACACTAAATAAAAAACAAGGTGATACTAAATTGTAATTTCCGTTCGCCAAACGGATCGATTAGAAAGCACGGCGCAAAAATATAAAAACTTTAACTGGCATAGTTAAAAAAATTAACAAATTTAGAACGTACGATAGACAGGAAAGAACACTTTGCGACACGAACAACGTACACGAGGAACACAAGTTACAAAATAATATATAAACTACTTATAACTAAACTACGATAATATATGTCTGCGTGGGAGAGAAAAAACCGCCAACAAAATAAAGTTAAGAGGGTGAGAGAGACAATTACCTGCCGAAAGTAGAGGAGCTAGCCAGCCATGGGGAAACGAGAAGAGCAGAGAACAGCCAGAAAACACAGTAGCTTCTCCGAACGTGTCTGACCGCTCCGAACAGTAGCCGGTGCCGGTGAACAGCTGGTCGGTAAACTAGTCAAGGTCAACCAGCTGACCTCAACCAAACAGTCCAACCAGGCAGAAAATCAATACTTGACGGAGTGACTCCCCCACCAACTGATAAGAGTGGCCGAGGTGGGAAAGGTAAGACAAAAACGTTCAAACTGAGCCCCGGCTCAGCTTAAGCGTAGATTTTGCAATTACAAGGCTCATATCTTTACCCCATCCATATATAATAACCTTACTTTTGTGCGAGATGCTTTATTAAAATACTGTTCTCTTATTAAATCTAAGAGTAAACGTCGCATGCTTCTTTTCGAGCAATACTTTCGTCGTACATGTAAAACACTGAGGGATATACAGTAAAACGAACTGTTCGAGTCGGATATAAAAATTAAAAGAAATGAAATGAAATTAGTGCCAGTAGTACACATCAGATATAGTAAAATTTGGCGTGGGCAGATCTTTTTCAAAATCCACTTAATAGCCTCAATTTATTCCTTATTTTTATTCTTTACAGAACTTTATTTTAATGGAATAATATTATATGCTTTTTACTAAATGAACTTTATGATCCTTATCCTTTTCTAATAGTGGTTATATAATGATTCTCTAGTTTCTTTATCACCAACCATCGTAATGTTTTTTTTTTTTTTTTACTAAAAGAGATAGTTTTACTCTCAATAAGTTACAATTGCTACACATGTCTTTTAGGCGATAGGCAAATAAAATACTTAAGTTTATATCCTAAATATACCATGAAATTTAGTCAAACTAAAAGGTTTTTCTTTGTTGGGCACATTTAGTGAAGTTCAGATCTGTCTAGCACTTCAGGTAAATATCACTTGAGATTTTCTTCCTTTTAGAGACTTTATAAAATTCATAACTTTTAATTTAGTCTCTTCACACAGTTACATTTAGTAAATTCAGTCAAATATGTCTTTATAGTTTAATCTCTGCGATTGGTAATCCATGAATGTTGTATGAATGCTTCATGACAAAAGGTGACATCCTGCAATGTGCTATATACAAGTACGTTAACAATAAGAAGAATGGAGAGTTGCCTCAGATTCAGCCTTCCGGTAGTGACGCCGTTGCACAGGTACAACAGTTATGAGTCAATTCAAATACCGATTCTGTGCATTATATTCTCCCAATGGCTTAAGATTTTTTTATAATTCGTTTTAATCTCTGGATCAAAACTACCTGAAAACGCTTAAAGAGTTAAAAACTTACAATACTCGCCAAGCTCGTGGTTAGTGGCACGTAGCATCGTCATAACATCACTGATATTACTTTTGTTCTTCCGCTGTATATTAATTGAACATCAGGCCATTCTACACTGTCTGAGTCACTTAGCTCACTTTAAGTTAGTTATGAATTTCCCAAACAATTTGTTATGAAACAGTAAAAATATACCTGTACGGCAATTGAGGTTACGTCTTTGATCGGTGCAACAATAAAACAGACACCAGTCTGTCGTAATAAGGTATTGTTGGATGGGAGGACACTTGCACCTCGATCTCTCTTTTCAGACTACAATCGCTCTCACGCTATAATCTGTATATTTACCCATTAAGAACATTGGAAGATATATTTCCTGCCTGAATAGTCATATGGACATTTTAATGAGCCTTCTGTTTACACTGAAAACTCTATTTCGCAAACGTTTTGGACTAAGATCATCTCAGCCGTGGCCCTTACTTTTTTACGCAGGCATACATACAGGGTAATTCATGAAGTTCTCCCCCCACTTCTACAGTACATTGTACTAGTAAAAATAATGAAAAAATGTTATATAAACATAGGTCCGAAAACGCTTCGTTAGCGAGTTACAGCTAGCGAAAGATTTCGCCTAAATTCCTGGGTAAAGACTAAAATAAAGCCATACTGAACTTTTGGAAAGGTTAATTAAGTAAGAAATATCGTGGATTCTTATGTATTTTTTACCTGATAAAGCTATAAAAATAGGTTTCAGAACTGTACCTGTAGTAGTTTTTGAGGGATTCAGGGTTAAATGCAAAAAATTGGGACACGAAACATTGTTTTTTTTTAAGTTTGATGTACAATAACTTTGTTAAACTGGTAATAAATACATAAAATCGACAAAAATTAATTGTAGAGAATTTAATTCTTAGAAAATTGATATAATCAAAGTCTAAAATAAAACAGAAATAAGTACCAAAAAATCGATTTTATTCAGTATAATACATTACTAGCTGTAAAGAAATACCTTACGGTATTTAGTTAAAATAAAACAAAAACAAAATATTTGTTCCTTAATGATGAGATAAATTGAGAAAACAAGTTAAATAAATTTGTTTGTAAATAAAAATAAATAAAAAAACGTAATAAAACATGATATTTTTATTTACAAACAAATTTATTTAACTTGTTTTCTCAATTTATCTCATCATTAAGGAACAAATATTTTGTTTTTGTTTTATTTTAACTAAATACCGTAAGGTATTTCTTTACAGCTAGTAATGTATTATACTGACTAAAATCGATTTTTTGGTACTTATTTCTGTTTTATTTTAGACTTTGATTATATAAATTTTCTAAGAATTAAATCCTCTACAATTAACTTTTGTTGATTTTATGTATTTATAACCAATTAAACAAAATTATTGTACATCAAACTTAAAAAAACATTGTTTAGTGCCCCAATTTTTTGCATTTAACCCTGAATCCCTCAAAAACTTTTTACAGGTACAGTTCTGAAACCTTTTTTATTAGCTTTATCAGGTAACAATACATAAGAATCCACGATATTTCTTACTTAATTAACCTTTCCAAAAGTTCAGTATGGCTTTATTTTACTCTTTACCCAGGAATTCAGGCGAAATCTTTCGCTAGCTGTAACTTGCTAACGAAGCGTTTTCGAACATTTTTCATTATTTTTACTAGTAAAATGTGCTGTAGAAGGTGGGGGGAGAACTTCATGAATCACCCTGTATATTTTTATTTTGCATTACAACTATACAGCATTGTTAAAGCCAAAAATAACATAAATAGTGGTAAAAAAACTTCTTATTTTCAAAAGGAACTAGGATTTGTCATAAAACAAATAATATGAAAATTTTACAGATATGCAATAACAACTTGTTTTTTGTACGTCATATAAATGTTTGAAAAGCAATATTACGAAATTTAAAAAACTTTAAGAATTCCTTTTTTCAATATGTTTTGTTTTTATTAGCACAATTTATATTTTTGCTATTTATTGGCAGCTTGGTGTCCCCAGTTGCTTATTAAGGGTGTTCTGTGTCTTGCATTTTCGTACAGGTCCTCAGCATCCGGAACTATATAAACCGCAACGATCACCTAAGTTTCTGCGTATAATGCCTCAGCGCGCTAAGTAATAAAATACAATTCATAATTGATAAATGAAAAGTATGCGTTTCTAATTCTTATTTTCTCACAAGCATAGAAATTCTAACTTAACTCGTTTCTTTTCAAACCGTGGTGTAAGTTCATTAATAAAAGAACTGTAATATATAACAAACAAATTATTTTTCCACCCACAGTTCATAGCGTACACTTTAAATATAAATGTTATTATTTTAATAAAGTAATGCTAAAACAGTATACTAATCATTATTATGAATTACAATTGTAACCATGTTAATCAAATTCGTAAATGTACTATTTTACACAAAATTCTCACTAACGTTAAAAACATGACTAGACGAGTATATTAACCATTCTGTTTACTGTGTCTCTAAATGAACGTGCGAACGTGCTTTGGGTTAATAGTAATTAAAATAAAACGTGATAGAAACAGAATTATAAACGCCATGTTTGAGGTTATCCCTAAGACGTAATCAATTATGCAAAACAGTTAGAGGAAAAGCAGAATCTATGTACATTTGTACTCTTAATTCTATTTTTAAAGTTTTTTCGTGTCGTTGGAAGGTTTGGAAGGATGATAGGATTTCTTGCGGCAACGGACTGTCAATATAATTAAAACACTATCTGAAGCTTGGAGTCCAGACAGCACAAAATAAACCTAGGCGTTGTCACTGCACAGGATGCAGGTCACGAGCTCAAGTCACGACCACGAATAGTCAAGAACACGTCATGCCAGCACAGGCGCAATGGGGATACTACCTGGGATAAGTGATAAAAAAGTGGTAGTATATTGCTGCGAATTTTATGTTTTAAGTACTTATTATGCGTAAAATGCACCTAATGAAGGGGATAGATTTCCATTCTTGAAACGTATCGTTCTCGTACATTTTATAACATATGACAAAGGCAAATCCTATTATCGCATTAAATAATACTGAAAAAATTACACAAGAATTTGTGAACGTTTATTTCTCAAAAAATTTAAAGGGTATTAATGTTTCTTTGGCATTATATGCTTAACTATTTCGTGAATTACCAGATAGATATACGCTATTTTAAGCATGTATGCAGTTGGAAAATGTAAAGCTTTTAAAATGATTTTAGCAAAACCTAGAGAAAACTCTAAACATAGAGAATAATACGCCGCTTAACCGAAACTATTATCTGTGTGTATACTGAACAACATTCATGGTATATTAACTACAATCAGGGCTACTTTGTTTGCAATCAGTTAGAAACTATAGTTGTTAATTTTTAGTTTGTAAACTTATGCAGTAAGGCAATATTTTAACGCATGTTTGCTCCTCTGAACACTTTATATGCACTGAATTATAGATATATAAATTGTTCTAACTTAGGTCAACGATGCCTGATATATAGGACGACTTTCAATTTGAACTATATCTAAAGGTTTAAATATTAGTGGTATTCATTTTCTGTGTGGAATGGTTATATTATTAAGACACATTCGACAGGAAAAAAAAAGAATTTAAAACCCTCAAATAATGTATAACACAATTTGCTTATATGTCCTAAAAGTTTCATATTACATTGCGTGGGTTGCTGTTTCATTCCACTAGGCCAAGAATCGGGGTTTAGTAAAATCATAAGAGCTATCTGCACATGAAAGTCATCAAGACAAGATGGCTGCGTGGCCTAAGGTACTACTGTACTCTAGGACATGGGAGTTAGCCTAAGATTCGCGGGTTCTATTCCCGCGTGATGTATGGGATATTTGCGGTCTGGTATACGCCGATACAAGAGTCTGTGGTACAGGTGTTGGGATACACACATTAAATTATCTGTGGTTATTTGGTGTGAAGGTTGACGGGATCAGTGTACTCTAATTAACAAGTACCAGACCAAAAACACCCGCTTAACATGACCATGGATAATAATAGCATTTAATATAAAAAACCATTTTAAACGTCATAAGAATGCCAATCTACGTACTACATATATGCGGAAATAATCGAGTTGAGAGCCTTTCTCTATTATGAGTGATTTGAAATCTTAATGGTTTCTGTTGATTATGACTTTGTATCAAGTTAAGTATCATTATCTTGAAAATTACGGCAGTTATCGTGTTCAAAAGCTCGCGGTTTTATATATATATATATATATATATATATATATATATATATATATATATTTGTGTGTGTGTGTGTGTGTGTGTGTGTGTGTGTGTGTGTGTGTGTGTGTGTGTGTGTGTGTGTGTGTGTGTGTGTGTGTGTGTGTGTGTGTGTGTGTGTGTACATTAATTAAATTTGTATTTATGTCAATAGCCGAATTTAATTTCAATAAACATTGAATCACAAAAAGTACTTGCTCTGCCGGGACCTTGAACCTGGATCTCTCACTTGCTAGCATTACTAGGAATGTGCTAACATTACACCATAAAGCCCTTACTTTATAACATTCAATTATTTTGTATTTGGCCGTATCTGTCACATATGCAAACTAAAATATGATTGGAAGACCAAATACATGTCAAACGACTTTTATTTACGTTAATTAAATTTGTATAAATGGCAATGTACAAATATTAATATAATATATAATCTAGAAGAGAGGTGGAGATATATTAATCTAAGAATAATTCTAATGCATCCTAAATTATATAAGTTATAATTATTAGTATTAATATCATCTAGCTTAATAATATCTACATAATAATATTGGATAGATTTCATGTACCTCGCAAAAATCCCTTTACAACGCAGAGAGTTTAGGTACGACTTGATATACAATCGGTTAAGCTGTAATCCAACGGTAGACTTGGTGTATTGTTTCCACGTTTAATTAAATCTACACATACATTCCACCTAAGCAGTGAGTATTTTGCGCAGTCGGATGTCAGTAATTAACAACATAACTGCCTGTGAAATAGAATTGCTTTAATTAAATTGTAACGAGATTTCAATCGATTTACTGAAGCAGCCACGCAACCCCATTGATAACCCACATAAAAGAAATAAAACAATTCTTAGTCACAAAAGGAACTGTAATGCTACTTAGTATGAAGAAAATTATTATATTTCATTGGAACAAATATTCAATTTTAAATGCTTTGAATGTTACAAAATCTACTCAATATCCCATTTTATTAGTGGCCATATTTTTTCCTTTTTCACTACTCTAATCAAACTTCAGGATATTATAAAAGTAGACTGTTCAAGTCAATAAATGGATGAAACATATTTCCTATTATTATAATTTAATTATGTCAATATACGTCAACCTCATAGCAGCCACGCAACCCCATTGATAACGCACATAAAAGAAATAAAACAATTCTTAGTCGCAAAAGGAACTGTAATGCTACTTAGTATAAATAAAATTATTATATTTAATTGAAACAAATATTCAATTTTAAATGCTTTGAATGTGAAAAAATCTACTCAAAATCCCATTTTAATAGTGGACACATGTTGTCCTTCATTATTCTAAACTTCAGGATATTAGAAAAGTAGACTATTCAAGTCAATAAATAGATGAAACAAATTTCCTATAATTATAAGTAATTAAGTCAATACACGTTAAACTATGAATTTGATTTTTTCTTATAAAATCTTGTGCGCAAATGTTTGCGCAGAAAACTTAAATGTAACCTTTTACTTTCATTTAATCTGCCATCGATACTTGTATTATTAGTATAAAGATTTTTTTTTATTTAATCACATGAATATTTCCAAGTGAAATTATCTTCACAGGCAAATTTATTTGGAGCATCACTGGAACAAAATCTTTAAATCCCTAATTAAAGTAAAGGATATCCATAAAGAACTTATTAATCATAAGATGCAAAAATTGTATCATATAAACTACTGCCAGCTGGGAAAAATCTACTAATAAATACTGCATACTTCAAAACACGATATTAAAATCTACAAGTGTTATATGTAACGCGAGATATGTTTAGTAATCCAGCTGGAATAGTTTATAAAGTGTCACAGTATTTTAAAACTCCACCGTCCACCGTGCTTAACGATCGTGTCTGAAACATCGCAGTGCACTCAACTGTGTACTTTATGAGACAATGGGTGTATGCCTTAACCTTTATAACACTATACTTGTGTAATCTAGGCGTGTCTGACGTTTAAACGCTGTAAGGAGTTCGTTTTGTGCTTCTTCGTGTCCGACGTTTTTGGATATCTTCAGTCCAACTTGACTCCCAGATTATAGGAGTCAAGTCTGTAACAGCGTCACAGGAGAGTGAACTTCAGCTTATTCCAACATTCATAATCTTAGTCTTTATTTTACCCACGAGGGTGAACTTCAGCTTATTCCAACATTCATAATATTAGTCTTTATTTTACCCAGGAGGGTGAACTTCAGCTTATTCCAACATTCATAATATTAGTCTTTATTTTACCCAGGAGGGTGAACTTCAGCTTATTCCAACATTCATAATATTAGTTTTTTTTTACCCAGGATGGTGAACTTCAGCTTATTCCAACATTCATAATCTTAGTCTTTTTTTTACCGAGGAGGGTGAACTTCAGCTTATTCCAACATTCATAATATTAGTCTTTATTTTACCCAGGAGGGTGAACTTCAGCTTATTCCAACATTCATAATATTAGTCTTTATTTTACCCACGAGGGTGAACTTCAGCTTATTCCAACATTCAGAATATTAGTCTTTATTTTACCCAGGAGGGTGAACTTCAGCTTATTCCAACATTCATAATCTTAGTCTTTTTTTACCGAGGAGGGTGAACTTCAGCTTATTCCAACATTCATAATATTAGTCTTTATTTTACCCCACGAGGGTGAACTTCAGCTTATTCCAACATTCATAATATTAGTCTTTATTTTACCCAGGAGGGTGAACTTCAGCTTATTCCAACATTCATAATATTAGTTTTTTTTTTTACCCAGGATGGTGAACGTCAGCTTATTCCAACATTCATAATCTTAGTCTTTATTTTACCCAGGAGGGTGAACTTCAGCTTATTCCAACATTCATAATCTTAGTCTTTATTTTACCCAGGAGGGTGAACTTCAGCTTATTCCAACATTCATAATCTTAGTCTTTTTTTTACCGAGGAGGGTGAACTTCAGCTTATTCCAACATTCATAATATTAGTCTTTATTTTTACCCAGGAGGGTGAACTTCAGCTTATTCCAACATTCATAATCTTAGTCTTTATTTTACCGAGGAGGGTGAACTTCAGCTTATTCCAACATTCATAATATTAGTCTTTATTTTACCCAGGAGGGTGAACTTCAGCTTATTCCAACATTCATAATATTAGTCTTTATTTTACCCACGAGGGTGAACTTCAGCTTATTCCAACATTCATAATATTAGTCTTTATTTTACCCAGGAGGGTGAACTTCAGCTTATTCCAACATTCATAATATTAGTTTTTTTTTACCCAGGATGGTGAACGTCAGCTTATTCCAACATTCATAATCTTAGTCTTTATTTTTCCCATAACCTGTAGGTACATAATGGTGCCACAGAAGACACAGAATGTCTGTAATATAAGCTTCATTTAGATAGGGAAATAGCCCTCTTTGTCAACATTTTGAGTTGCCTCATAACCATATAATTCCTCCCTGGATATTTAAGACTTATGAGAGTCTCTTACACGGCATGGCCAGTGGTAGAATCGTTTATGTTATCGTATTCTTCTCAAAGAAAAATTTCTTATAGAAAATAAAATGTTCGTGTTACATGTAAAACATTCAAAAATATAATTTATATGGTTGCCAGCTAATACTTATTAAAATAATTGTTCTTCTACAGCTTTCAAATATAGGAGCCAAATTCAATCTCGAGCAGCACGTCATTTATTAAGCTGAATTCTACCAAGTGTTCCTGTACCTAAAACTTAGAAGCTGTCGTGATTGGAATTTGAATTAAAACAACTTAAACTTGTCAAATAGATGCTCAATTTACTCAAACAATAAATATTTATGTTCCCCGATATCTGATTTGTTCTTGAGCTCTTTTTCTAATAGTTAAATTACATGTTTGGTTTTACAACATAGGATGTTCACTATTTTTATACAAAAATCAAAGAAAGCTTAATTATCTTAAACAATCGATGAACTTATTGGCCAGAAAATTTCGGTTGTATTGAGCGCCTATTACCAACGCTGCAAATTCCTTTACAGTATATATATATATATATATATATATATATATATATATATATATAAATTTCATCGTACATATCAGCTATCCAATTTCGACTTTTTTACTGGTCAATAATACCATCAATATTACTCATATTTTAGTTTATTTGAAGTATAAAAACGTTAGTTGCAATAACAAACATTCATTTTGGCTAGTAGGTACTATATTACATGACGACACATTTTAATATTTTTTTATTTTAAATTTTTTTTTATATTTGATATATATAGTTTTTGTTGTGGTATGAACTATACCTTGCTTAGTTGGCAAAGCCAGTATCATAGGACAGAATCCATCCTTGCATGATTTTACTTATATGCTGATATCTTAGCTCGATTGAGTCCAATAAGGGAAACGGAAGTACTTGGTTCAATACACACATCATAAAAAGGGATGCTTCGTTCGATTCAATTTTCACAATTATTTCTTTCCCATTCTTTAGAATTTTACTATCAATATTTTTCACAATGGTTAATGTTAATAGGTGAACTCTTTTTATAACTGTTGTCTAATAAAATATTGGTTTACACTTTTACAGATTAATGATAAAATATCAAATTTCCTCTTATTCAGAACTGATTGTAATAGTTGGGGTAGGGTCACGGGGCGAATATTCAATTGAGTCCTTCTTTTATAATAAACAACCATTCCGAAGTATTTACTTAAGTCGCCATTACCAATTACTCACGTCACAAGATTTATTAAACGTATTTGAGATAATTGAGGAAAGAGGAGCAATTCCACCGGCATTATTAATTAAATTAGCTTATTAAATAAATGTTAGTGTCAATGTAAGTTAACTGCTAATGACTAGTAGTGACCAGTTCTATCTAGTAGACTAGTATGTTCAAATTTTTAGTTTTTATCAATCAGTATACAGGTTTATATGCATAGGAGTAAATTTGACATTGTTGAAAATGTAGTATAAATATTCAAATAAATCGTCATTGTGTTAGCTCTAACAATAATCGTTCTGATGTAAGAATTTTTTAATGAGAATTCTACAAATCTTTTGCATTTTAAAACTATTATGGTAATAAAAGTAGCCACATTTTTATGTATGTAAAAACAGTAATATTTAATTGTGGAGTACCGACATAAAAGTATTATTTTACAGTCAAGAAATAAATTAGATAAATCATTTACTCTGAGATTGTGGCAGGTCACTTAGACCTTCTGCGGGTGATGTGCACATAAGTATAAGAGGTTAATGCTTTTTAGAACATAAATAAAACAAAATATTTTTATATACTGCGTAAAAATATATTTATCGACATATAGAGATTATAGTATTGGGTTGCATATTACTATAATATATGTTTTCCATTCTTCTACAACTGGTCTGCATTGCTGTTTCATCAAATTTTGGTTGCTTACATTATACAAAGCTCAG
Source organism: Homalodisca vitripennis (assembly GCF_021130785.1). Lineage (NCBI taxonomy): Eukaryota > Metazoa > Arthropoda > Insecta > Hemiptera > Cicadellidae > Homalodisca > Homalodisca vitripennis. Next base: position 31,944,820 of record NC_060208.1, read on the forward strand.
TTTATAAAACATTTCTACTAGAAATAACATTTATATAATTGTATTGCAAGAAAGGAGAGTGCTGATTCTGTTATAAGAATTAAGAAAGATGCAAGTGATTATCGAAGTAGAGTATTCGCAGCTTCATTCCCTACTTATAAATATTCGACTGCCCCAAAAAGTGAAAAAATTAATTTTTATACTCGCTTGTGACCCCTTTACAAGTAATCAAAAGTCAAATTACTCTTCCAGTGAATACTTATCTTGTTATATTTTAAAATCGTGTATTATCAATAAGAGATTTACAAGAAAAATGTTTTCAAGAAAAGTTTAAGTTTACATTAACATGTTTATATAATTTTAATTATACATAATATAACTTTATGTAAGTATTACTGATCACTACAAAGTATTTTACTGTCAAGTCATCCGCCGGTGAAAATAAATTGACATAAACATTAACCATCAACTCACGTCCACCTTTCACGTCCGTCTTTACTGTAGAGCAGCGCACGTTCTGGCCTTTGTTGTCCTTGACAGGCTTCGAGTCTGCAGAAAGTAACTTTTGATGTAATTTTGTTTGTCTCTTCCCGTAAGACAATAATATTTTAACTTTAAAATTCAGTCGCATTTTTATTGCTACTTCCCTAGAGATGTCTAAAAATGAATGAATTTTTTAAGATTATTTATTTATTTAGCCGGATATAAAGTATGGTTTTTCCAAACGTATCGTGCGTACTAATTGCCTGAATTTAGCAAAGCATATCATTCAAGGGAAAATGCCATTTCTTTCTGTCTTTGTATCTGTCGGTCTGTCAACATGATATATATCTAGAACTAATTATTATATAAACTTAAAATTTTGCCTGAAGATTATTTTTAATAAATGTATGTAACAACGAGTTTGATGGCAGTGCATGTCACTCAAAGGTTTTGGCTCAGCGTTAAAAATGCCTACAACTTAGGTTGATATCTCAAGTATCAATTAAAACTTTGAATGCAACTTCAGTGAAGTCCATAGCGCAATGTAAAGATGCGCAACCTAGTTTTGGCTTAACGGTTGCGGCAAACTACTTAGATATTCAGTTAACTTTCTGGCATTATAAATAAAATTATAACTTAGTTATAACTAAGTTATAATGTTATAGTACCAGTAAACTACCAATACATTTACATATCAGTAGACCTTATACTATATCGACTCTCCCCCTTATTCTGTAAGATCCTCGCACAGGCCAGTGGCCCATGAGGACGGGCAGAATAAGGCATAAAAGGGGATCGGCTTCTCCTTTTAATTTAAAAAAAGAAAGAAAGAAAAGATATAGCTCATACATTTATTTATTATAGTAGGTGTAAATCATAATGGTGACCACTTGTATGAAAAAATAACTTGATGTAATAGGAATTATATAGCGAAGAATTTAATGACATTGAAAAAGATACGTTAGACCATAGAATTAATCGGGAAGCGTTACTAATTATCTCTAATCTTCGACACAGTCAGATCTCTTGTAATCCTAGATCCACCAAAAAGGCCTAAAATCATTTTGGAAACCATTTTTAGACGGTTTTCGAACTTTCTGTATCCAACATTTGACATTTTTAGTGTTCTTGGTAATGAATCAAATTACTTATATGGCTCATAATTAATTCCAATGGATTTCTTAATATACAAAATAAAAAAAAAAAATATTTTAAACTTATTTTAGATGTACTGTATTCAAAAGATTTAATTTATATTTTACTGTTACAACCTCGTTCATTTTAAGTTGAATTATGTAGGAAATTGTATGATTATTAATATACATTATATATATATATATATATTTTATATATATATATATATATATATATATATATATATATATATATATATAATGAATATACTTTTTATCAGCCACATTAATAATAACGGGATTTTAACATATTTCCGGTAATATAATCCAAAGCTACATTTCGGTAGTAAAGAGGTATATAATGTAAGTCTGTTCATTATTAGTCCTTGATTTAATTCAAACTTGGCTAGTACATAAAATTTTAAGTCCTGACAGTGGGAACTCTTTATAAGAAGGTAATTAAAAACTGGCCGAGAAATTTGACGTCACAGATGACATTGTCAAAGGCTAATGAGTTTTTTCAGATTATATATTATGGAAAAAGTTTCACATAACTGGAGATTTCTTAATTATAATATACCATAATAATAAACTCATTGTCATAATATCCCTTCTCATGAATTGAGGGTGAACAAACACATTAGGAAACATTTCCTCAATAAATTAAGAATATTATGATGGATCATTATTGTAAGTAATAGCCCTGTTCCTATTGTGTTTTTGCATAATTAAAAGGATTATTGACAGTAGTAATCAACATGTGTTAAGAACATTAGTAAAAACATTAAACGGGGTTTAGTAACTGACGAATAATATATTTCTGTAGTGGATGTCATTCACTGAAACGTTAGTTCAAATATGCGATAAAGTGGCTTAAAAGAAAAAAGATTGTGGCAAATATGTTTTGAAGTTCATCTTGCTTGTACAATATAAATATAACGATTTTACGTTATAAATCAATAATTCCTTTTTTTACCACAGTTTTTGAAAAATCGAAACACATAAAAAAATACATCTATTGTTATATACTTATTTAGTTAAAACAAAAGTTACTTAGCAATAAATCTTAACATACTTAATCGCTTTAAATAAAGGAAATCGAATCCGAGCGCCATAAGCACAAGATATTCTGGACCTGCCGTTTATTAAAATCTTGTATTGTTGGCTATCCGCTAAGAAACTCAATGTGCAGCATGTCAAATCTGCTCAAAGTAAGTTATTTATTATTCGATTACAATAATTATTGTTTCATTCTATATTTCATGAAATAGGCAACTAAAATATTATTCTTGTCATTCTTGAATAAAATTTTACTTTAAAATAAAAAAAGTAATAATATTTGAACCGCCACCATCTTTTACAATACAAAAATATTTTGTGTAGTAACTGGATTTGATACCATAAGCCTTTGATAAAAATTTGTTAGTATTGTATTTATTACTTAATGAGGTATTAATATTTGAACGGAAAACACATGCAAACAGACAGAAAGGAAATCAAACATCGGAGGTCTATGTTCATATGGTGGTTTTTCTTGATCTTAAAAATTCTCCCTCGACCAAGTTTACTTTTAAGAACCGCTTAATACACATTTTATTAATTGGCGGGACAGTTTAAACACTACTACGATACCTGATTGAAACTGCAACAATCGAAAGTAGTTACTTTTTTAACGACGTAGACTTTTTATACCTATTTGCACGACATGTAAATAGATGGACGAAGATGGACGAAGATATAAATAATCCTAGATTGGACGAAGATTAGGAACCACAACCCAAATGCTACTACGCTACAAAAATAACTTGAACTTGAAAGCGAAATTAGTCGCTTTTTTATCAGACAAGATTTTTAGATATTTCTATTGCGTGTTTTCTTTATCCCAGTGATAATGCAAACACTCCTACGGTACCTTGTGTAGTTTACTATGAGAAGAAGATTATTTTAAATGCAAGTTGACGCTTTCTGATCAAAAAGGACTTTTCAAACTTGTATGTACTGTATTATAGGGGCAACAATGCACACTCTACTACGGGACCTGGAATAACCTTGACCGGAAGGACATTGCATGTGCCATAATTACACTTTTTTGAGTGATGTAGTTTCAGTATTGTGTTTCACTAATCAAATATTTCGCGGCCACAATATCTTCCTTTAGCTTAGTATAGATTTTCATCACAATTATAAATGTTGGGATATTTTACATGTTGCTTAGATTTATATTATTTTGTTAGTGGCATCCCTTTTATACGTTAGGTTGATTTAAAATATACCGTTTTTGTATGTTGTTAGATCTTGTTAAGAATTTATTTTTATAAATAAGATATTATTTTTTAACCATATTAGAGTTTAATCTCAGAAGTAATCTTTATAAATAGGTTGACTGTCCCGATAGTTACAAAATAAATACAACTGACATTTTTCAATAAAAAAAATTCTGTCCTTTCTTTGTAACAAACAAAATAATTTCAAATCAGGCAATAAATCCGAAACTATAATGAAAACTTTGCCTTTATTATGTTATATAAAATATTTAAATAAGAAAATATTATTTTTGCAAATTTCCAACCATTCTTGTTGGATACTCTAGCACAAGAATACAAGTAAGAAAATGTATTTAGACTAACCATGAAGGAACAATTAAAAATACATATTTCTGCGTTTGGAGAAATAAAAGGGATATTTACAAAATTTACCCACCAAACGAAAACACAAAGCAATTTTAAAAGGACATCTCATGTATATACATTTATTGGCATGAGGGTTTTGCAGGTGCATAAAATATTAATAGGTCGGGGAGACGTTTTACAGTCCAGTAAACATAACTGAATCTCTACAACTTACCAATTTGTTTAGACTAGAAGCAAAATGGTTGCAACAAATTAATGATTTTATATATTGTTAAAACTACCTAATAGCTTTGTACAGAATTATGAAACTATTTCATCCTCTTTCGTCTTGAAATATTTGAATAAAAAGGTAAACTACAACAAAGCACTAGTGACACAGTTTCTGTCTTTAGAAATACACTTCATAATTAATTATTTAAAAGTCTGTCTTGTACAGCTTTAAGATGTACCTTTTTATTACATTCTGAAATGTATATAATTGCTTTAATTAATATAATATAACCGTTATGAAGCTATTTTATAATATTAAAGGAGACAGTTTTATTTGATCGTGATTGTGATCAAAGACTCCTGTGATTACTTTGACTAACTGTATCTCAGAACATACCACCAGAATATACCACGTAAGTTACATACCAGTTCTGAGGATACAAATAAATACCCCCACAGACCTTTTCTAAATATTTGTTTCACTTTTCTTCATCCTTTACATTTAGTAAATTGTATCATAATAGTAAAAACGTTTTGAACTTAAATTATGTATTTTGTAAAATAATGTGGTAATTCATAAATGTCTAAACTGACTATGTTCCTGAAAACCACCATAGGAATAAGGGTTGCAATGGTGTTATAAAAATATAATGAAATTATCCCTTTGAGAATATAACAACGGGGAATAAAGTTATCATTGATGCCTACCATCCGGATAAAGATTCTACGTTTAGATAAAAGTGTTGCTATATTTTTGAAATATTATTCGTGCAAATTTTGTTATTTTTATGCAACTTTTATACGAGTTTACCATATTATAAAAACCGGTTTTAATATTATGTTGACAATTATTAACTCCTCATACACACAGGAAGCATATGCTTTTCTAGTAGGTAGAATGATTCCCACAGCAACTTTCATTCATTGTATTTATTGATATAAATCTTGGAGTGTTCTTTGCAATGTAAAATGAGAAGATTTAATTTCTGCTTTTATTTTGAAATAATTTTGCGTTACAAAATCTGAAACAGTACTTTGGCGAAATAAAATTCATGTGGACCCTAGGATTACATTACAAAATTACATCAAAGTTTATAAGCTTAATAAGAAGCATACATTATATATACAAATATATTTATATTTATAAAGATGTAAACAGATATGTTAAATATTTTTGGCAACGTTAGAGACCAGTGGATAGTCCGAGTAGACGTTAGATACTTTCCTGTTTGTTAACTAGAGACATAAAATATATAAATGTGTACGATATAACAGAAAGAAGTTGGTGTACCAGAGAAGCAATGGACAGCAAACAAGAAATTATTCCATTCATTATAAATAATTTAATAAGCAATCTATATTATGAAATTGATTTAAATTATTCCAACGAAAGTAACAGACAAAGTTCCGTCAAAAGTGACTTTCCGCAGACTTCAGACTTGTCAAGGACAACACAGGCCGGGACGTGCGCTACTTTACAGTAAAGGCGGACGTGACTTGCAGGGTAATGTTTCTGACTTTATTTATTTCCTACGAGGGTCTAAAAGTAAATTAAGTTATGCTACTCAGTAAAACTTTCAAACAAATTCTCAGTAGGCTTCTGCACTGATAGTCGTCCTTATTAGGATACAGCTTAACGTTATATGACACAGCTGTACTAGATCATAGTTGCTATGATTTTTTGCTGCAAAAGCGTATTTGGTCCTTGCATTGACATTGACAGAAGACGTTGTTTGCTGAAATTGCGTACACTGCTGCTTGGAATTCAGGGATAAAATTCGATAGTTATATTTGATTGCCTGTGAAGTTTTGATAGAAAACAATAAGTTTCCTTTTGAGAATCAAGAATAAAACTGCGTCGTTTTATTCAACTATTAACGTTTGAATATGACGAATAAACTCCCTAACTGACAGAAAGTTTAATTGTTTGAACAATGGTTTGAAACTTAAATTAATTAAGGGGAAATGGGAATATTTTAAGAATTATGATAACTATATACTTTAAATTTTGAATAAATTTTCATTTCTTCATAGGCAAGAATGAGTTCAATGTAAATGCAGGTCCAACCGTGGCGTTAGATGTTATTGAAGTGTATCACTTTAGGCAAACCTAAATTCTATTTTCTCTGGAGGGAAGATGTAAAAAGTTATTTTCTGTATGATTGGCTGTATGTCTATCTGTTTGGATGTCTTACATCTACATAAACAAGAATCATTTATGTATCTATGGAGTTCGACAAAGCACCCACTTAGGTATTATTTTTTTCTTCTATCGGCGTGTGGGCTGTATAATGTCTTTTCTGTCCCATTGTATTTCCGCGCGGACGTTTCGTGAATAAAAATAAGCTGTAGATTGCAAAATTGTATGCAACTTTCACTAAGCATGTTACGCAACAAGTGGTGTGGTCTACTCCTACCTTGTTCTGTAGGTTTTTATCATTTTATTTATCAGGCAATGAAACATAGCGTTAGTTTGAATGAAAAAAATGTCGTTACAATCAAACTGGCTATTCCTACAACAACGGTATTACTCGACTATTTACTCTGAAATCAACTTTTTAAAGAATCTGAGGCATCCATTAAAGAAATTGGAAAATATTTGTACTTAAATTAAATTATTGCTTTTTCAAATTATTAATAATATTTTTAAATTTAAATTTTTTAGTTTCCTGGTTCTAAAAAATTACATGTTTATTAGACAGAAATTATAATATTTTACTAACTAATAAAATGCCTTAATATAAAAATTACCCGTCAATAGTAATGCGTTTAAACATACTCAAATTCTAGAAAATGAGGATTTAAATATTAGTAATATAATGACAGCATATTTTTGTCATTACCATTAAACATTATTTCAAAACTGTGTTGATCCATTGCATGGTATTAAAAATGACCATAAATATATTAATTTGCTCAAATTAATTAATCTTTGCGTGTTTTAATTACCACAACTGGATACTAGATAAACAGCAATGCTGTACGGTGACGGGTGTTATAATACAGGGAAGTATAGTTCCTAGACAAGTTAGATAAGATTTGCATCTACATCTACAGTAATTGATTTTACTGATACCAGTAAAAAAATCATAATATTGTAAAACTAGAAATCTGTAAGATTTTAGAAATAAAACTATTCTCAATAAGGATCCATACAGTATTATCAGTATCTCAATCAGTCTGAGTTTTTTATTGACCATCAGAGCAATATTATTGACAGATTTAATGAATGCAGTCCTCAACTGTGTCGGTTGCTTCATATTGATTTCATTCAAAAACGACCATTACGCCACTTCTTTTTACAGTATTGGAGATATATTACAGTCCTGAGTGAAGCAGAAGATTTTGTGATTCTTATTATTATAAATTAAAAATATGGAAAAATTAAAACTCTCAATAATTGATGTCTAACGACACTTTCGTATATCACTTAAAATGTCCTTATGACAGTAAAGTACTGGCAGTATTTCACTTTACTATGCCTAATTGTTGATAATCAGAGTGCAGTAAAATCGTAAACGCTATCTGTACGTACAAGACAAACAAGTCTAAATCACTTATAGGCGCTAGTCTAGGACGTGGTAGTTAGACTAAGAGTCACGGATTCTATTCCCGCGTTTGAGGTTTGGGATATTTTGGGTCTAGTAAACGCTTCACTTGAATGCGAATGGCAACTATCTTTACAATTTTCGTTGGTTGACTGACTAATGAACTCATCCAAGTTATGTACAAGTATTGACTTTGTATCAGGTTTAGTGTAAAAATCTTAAACATTACACCAGTTATCGTGCTCACAAGCTCACGATATATTGCATAATCCAATATTCATGTGCATGTATTTTATGGTATTTTTGCAATGAGAAGCTTTTGTTCGGAAAAAAATTCAAAACTCTCTCAAAAACTCTGAATAATTGTAATGAGCAGATTGCTATGAAAAATACATAATTCATTAAAGGAGATAATTATTAATAGTTCATATAAAAATCAATCCAATAAGACGTAAATGACGTAAAATTTAAATATTAGAATTATTATCATGTGGCACATGTACAATTATATCTACATAATTAAACGATTACATGTATCTCGAAACAACCCCGCTAAAACGCAGAGAGTATAGGTACGACTAGAGGTACAATCCGTTAAGCTGTAATCCAAAGGTAGGCTTGGTCCATTGTTTCCACGTTTAATTAAATCTACACATACATTCCACCTCAGCTGTGTGTGCTTTGAGCAGTCTGATGTTAGTCCTCAACAACATAACTGCTGGTGAAATATAATTAAATTAATTAAATTGTAACGAGATTTAAATGGACTTACTGGAAGAAGCTCCGCTGTTCCATTGACAACCCACACAAAAAGAAGTCTTCTTAAAAAAAGGAGCTGTATTGCTTCTTAGTATGAATAAAATCCTTATATTTCATTAAAATTGTTATTACATTTTAAACGTAATGCATAACACACAGAATAATCAACATCCAAAATAAAAATTTAATGGCAGCCACGTTTTATTCTTCTTCATTTTTCAATATAAAATCAGGATATACAGAAACTAGACTATACAATTTAATAAACGGATGAAACATATTTCCAAAAATCACAAGTTAACTATTATATTATCTTAATATGGTCATAATACGTTAACTTGTTAATTTTATTCTTTCTTATAAAATATTTTGTAATATGCACGTAGACCTTTTAATTTTATTTATTTTGCCATCGATACTTGTATTCTAACGATAAACTATTTTATATTCAAGTAAAAATTATTAAAAGTGAAAGGGACTGTAATAGAAACCACAACGGAACATTCATATTCAAATATATTTCTGGCATTTCTGCAAAACATATTTTAACCCTAAATTGTTTAAAATAGAGCTTATGCTCCAAAATGTATTCATCATAAAATGCAAAAGGTAATTCTTGGAAACTAATGCCAACAAGAAAAACTTATTTCCTCATACGTCTTATTGCCATACATAATTAATGCCACCATAAAACAGTATATGAAAAAGTTTTACCTGTAATACGAGATATATTTAATAATCCACTTAGAGTAGTTTACAAAATCTCAGACCATTTAAAAACTCGGTTGCTCCACCGTACTTAGTGATCGTGTCATAAACATCGTAGTGCACTCAAATGTGTACCTAAAGAGACAATGAGAATACCTCTTTACCCTAAATTACACTAAAGTACTGTGTAGTTTAGGTGTATTTAATGTCAAAACGCGATGTAAAGAGTTCGTTTCGAGCTTTTTCATCTCCACATTGTTTTTGGATTCATAGCCGACATGACTCCAATTTCCAGGTCAAGTCAACAATGGAAACTTTCTTGGTCTAAATTATCATCATAAAAAGGATTTCCTTCGAATCAGGTTTCACGATCATTAAATTTTCCTTACTTTAGGGTTTCCTGTTGAATATTTCTCACTTCGATTGATGTCATTGAGTGAACCTCTTCTCATAATTTTTGTTCCATAAAATATCGTCTGACCTCTTTACAAGTTAGTGATAAATATTATTATCCTCTTTTTCAGAACTGATTACAATTACTAAGGTAGGGTCTTGTAGTGTATATTCTATCGAGTTCTATATTTAATAAACATCCTGGTTTCTTACGTAAGCCATCACTACCAGTTACCCCGTGTAACAAGTTATTTTTTAATATTTTCGGAGGTGAGTTAACGTTGCGACCGGCATTGTCTTAAATTAGCTTTGGAAATGTTAGTTTCAATGGAATTTGATTGCGTATGAATAATGAAGTAACCAAATCTGTCTTTTAGGCTAGTATGATAAACTGTTCAGTTTTTGTAAATCTGTTTCAAATTCTGTTTTTGACAAGAATAGCTGTCTTAGATGGACACAAACCCATATATATATATATATATATATATATATATATATATATATATATATATATATATATATGTAACTATTTTGTTGATCGAGTAAATAAAGTAAACTCAAATAAGGCACTGTGAGTACATTATACTATAAATTGATTTAAAAATTCAGAGGTAGACAGTTTATGACCAAAGTAGGCTTCTCAGTCCGAGTACGTAAATGTATTTCCTTCGTCGGGATAACGACGCAAACTAAACTATGGCTCTGGAAATATATTTTACCGAAAGTAGATCACAGAGCTGGAAATAAGCGATTTTTCAACCAAAGTCGTTTTTTGAGACTTACGTACATATTTTATTGACGAGGGGAACTAGGCACTCAGTTGTGGCATGGGAAATATAATTAATTTTAACCAAAAAATACACCTCAATCTTGATATCAAAGTTAGATCCTCACTCTCTCATCGTCTAGCCATGGACAATGAAATTATATGAACCTGATCGTATTAATGCCTAATAACGTTTAAAAAATATAATACGGATTATATTACATCATAACTGCTTGCAGTGGCAAAGTAGGCCAGGGACTCAGATTTTTAAAACCTAATAGCTTGTCGAGCTTTAAAATTGAAACTTTCAATGCAACTTCAGTGAAGCTTGTAATGTATCATACAATATGTGACATTGTTTTGGACAAACGGTTGCGGCAAGCTAATTAGATATTCAGTTAATATTCTGAAATTACATAACCATATGCTAATTATAAACTACCAGTAAGATACCAATACATTTATTTAGCTATTAAACATCTATTGTAATGCTAATTACAATAGGGTTCCACTTTTATGAGTAAAACCTCTTCCTGCCAATAACAAGTATAGGGGGAAGAATTAATTATGATTTAAGAATGTACGTAAGAGCTTGAAAAGAATCAGGAAAAGTAAATAATTAACTCTAATCTGCGACACAATTTGATCTCTTGTAATCCGAAATCCATCAAGAAGTACTTAAGTCATGTGATGTGTAAAACAATTCTCACACTTTTTGTTAACTTTCTGTATCTATTAATTAAAATTTGTTGCGTTCTTTAAAATCAGCTACACATATAGCATACATCGTCTATATGGTGACAATACATATCCATTGTTAGTAAACACTTTAGGGAATTGGATTACCTCCCGTTGATTATACTATTTTAATAAATGGCTCCGTAACATTGGTATAACGAATCAAGTTATTAACACGGTCCATAATAAAGTACAAGGGAGTTATCAATACGAGAGACACGGTTGAGCGTCAGCAAAGTTTGTAAATTCAGGAGGATATATCGGGAATAAGTTGAAGCATAAACATTGTTTATTTACATACGTCTATTGACAAAATCCGTTTGAGATGCAAATCAACTATTTATTAATTTTCTTATTTTTTAAAATAAATACAAATCATGTTATATGTATTTTAGTTTCTTTGTTTGCAATTTATGTTTGACGATGGAAGGATTATGAAGAAAACAGTATTTTTCCAGACAGTTGCCATCGTTTAATGAAACAAAAATCAGTAACACCACGTTCTGCAGTCTGATCTCTTCTTCAGGCTATTTTAATTTATTTCATAAATTTTAGTTTATATTGCTTAGCTACAACCTCATTCATGTAAGGTTGAATTATGTGCTAATGTTCACAATAGTTAAAACAATGTCTCTTGAGTTTTCTTGTACGTAGCATATCTTTGAAGGTTTTAAAATATATTTTCATAGCAAAATCCAAAACAGAATGTTTTCGTGTTAAATAATTACATTGTATAAGTCTGATCATTATTAGTCCTAGCTTTACTATACTCTATTATAAATCCAGCAAGTAGCACCTTTTTACAAAGTATTAAAAACCGACCCTCAAATGTGACGTCACAGATGACATTGTCAAGAGCTAACGAGTTTCTCTTCAAACGTTTAAAAGGCCCGCATAATATCCGTACATAATTAATCCCAAAGGATACTTTTTACCACCACTCGAATTTTCTAGAACTATACTAATATACTGTGGTAGTAAATTCATTGATATATAAATAAATAAAAATGCCTTTATTGCAAGCGTTTCTCAGTATAACAACTGCTTTACAGAACAACTCTTGTCATATCTTATATATAAAATTTTATTCGACTAGTGAATTTTTTAATCAAAGTGTATTTATACGTTGTATGTATTTTATTACGGTTAGTGGCTCAAAAATGTCCTAAATACGTTTATCTTGAAAGAAAAGAGCAATCAAATGAGCTGCAATATAATTATAAAGGGTGTTTATCCACCCTGTGTACCGTTGTTTATTAGCCTTCCGCTAGGCGGTGATTCCTGGTCGAGCCTTTAAAGCTGGCGTTAAAAGCTGAAATTTGCTGCGTTGTAGTTGTGATACTAGGGGGACGGTTCGAAGGTGACAGAAACGAAGTACTTAACAGGATGTTTAACTAATATGTTAAACATACGTTTGAATAAAGTATTACTATTTTTCCCACGTAACTATTAATAGTAAATATTAAGTTAACATTAGTATATAATCGTTATTTTTAGTAAGTCATTAGCAATAAGAAACTAAAGTTTAAGTTTCTGAAATAAGTTCTTAAAGAGCTTTGAGACTCTTATTCATGAAGCAGTTACAAATACCAATAAAGTATATCAATTGTTTAATTTGAACCCTTTAAAACAACATACAAACAATTAGATCAATTTTAGTTTTTAATCAGATAAGGAATATTTTTTATTAAATGATTGACTGAGCGTTAGCAAAGCCTATATCTATGTCTGCCTGTTATAGTAACTCATGTAGCCTAACTATCACACCACCTACAACATCATAATATGTTGTCTTGGTGTATATACTTTTAATATTTTAACACTGCACCATAGTGAATAGAAATGTGAATTATATGTGGATGGATATCTTGAGAAATATTCTATTTGCATGTTACATGTGTTATAATAACGTTAGTGTTATATAGTGGTGCACCCCCATCTATGGGATTTGGCTGATCGTGATTAAAGCCTAAACTCAGTAGGATGGTACAGTTTCTCTTCTGTCTGTCATTTGGACATCTCGAGAATGGAATGAGGTGTAGACATGCAATTTTGCATTCAGTCTCAGCGTACTCATAGCGTGGTTCATTCCTTTAACTAATAAAAGAAATTGCAATATCACTAACATCTTGGTACATATATAATTTCCAGAACCAAATTGTAGCATATAATAATTTTGAATTCCCTGAAACTTTCCCTCGCAACTAACCGATTCTTGTTTCGAGTAATTACTTACAACTTTATTTGTTGTCATAGTGCTCAATAGCGAATAAGCTAAATGAAAACTATCTGTTTTATTTCATTCATTAGAAATTAAAACTAGTCAGGAAATAAGAATTCTTGTTATTGAAAGTATTCTGTTTTTAATTCTGTTCTTCATGACAACAAATGATTCATTCAACCAATATAAGTTCTTCTCTATAAACGTTATTATTTTTAAAAGACAAACAACTTCTGTAGAAAGTTTTTAACCATTAAGATTTAATTTTTTTCAAATTACATTTTATACAGACTAAATAAAAATATTATAAACGTAATGGAAATTAAAAGGTTAAATTATGATCGTAATATTTAAGTAAATCTAAAGCATTGTGGACTAAATCAAATTATTATACACGCAATGTAAATAAAAACTCCATATCATGGTTGTAATATTTATGGCAACTAGTTTATGGCTAAGCAGCGAAAGGGGTCTGATTGGCAAAAACTATAGACTGCTTCGGCATTGTTGTTTTGCTACACCACGAACTCAAGCATCAGGAACTTAGGATCTCAGTGTTTGACTCAGAGTTTATCCGTATCCAAAATACTCAATGTAGAAAACTATACTTACTAACTTACTTAACACCATATGAAATCAAATTAAAATTTGTGAGTATAATATTTGTTTTTTTTATTAATTTGGATTACTATTTTAATAAAAATAACGTATTTTACTTATATCGCATAATTTATGATAAATTTGCCTTTCATGTTATTACAAATTTGAGAAAAATACTTAACACAGTCACGAAGTAAAATAAAAATAAGAACAAAATACTAGCTAGTAAACCTACTCTATAAAGATTTTTTTATTTCTTTTCTTTGTTATTGTTCCTAAAGATGTGTATTGTTGTTAATAAAATATATCAATATATATATATATATATATATATATATATATATATATATATATATATATATATATATATATATATATATAAATACATCAATTGCTTTTGATTTATTTAGTTGAAGCAAACGTTACTTCGCAAAAAATCTGATTTTGCTTAATTACTTTAATTATGGAACTTGGACCTGAGCACAACGTATTATGGAGCTGCTGTTTATTCAAACCTTGTACTGCTGGCTATCCGCTGAGAAACACAATGTGGAGCATGTCTTCGCACAGTAAATCTGATCTATTATTTGAATAATATAATTCTTATTCTAGTAACTTATTATTCGAATAGAATAATTCTCCGTCCTTTCGATGTTGGTAAATTCAGTTGAAAATTTAATTCTTGTTGTTCTTGAATAAGATAACTCGTTTTAAAAATATTAAAAGGAATAATGTTGGAACAGTCCCAATTTAGGCAAGAAAAGACAAATATATTATTCAGTGGACAAACTGGGTTGGATAGCATAAACATGTTTTCCCAATTTGGTAGGATGGAATTGATTAGTTATTAAGATGGGAAAGTAAGCACCGGAGCCCTGTTAACATGATGGAATGTGGCTCTCTCTCTCTCTCTCTCTCTCTCTCTCTCTCTCTCTCCTCTCTCTCTCTTCTCTCTCTCTCTCTCTCTCTCTCTCTCTCTCTCTCTCTCTCTCTCTCTCTCTCTCTCTCTCTCTCCTCTCTCTCTCTCTCTCTCCTCTCTCTCTCTCTCTCTCTCTCTCTCTCTCTCTCTCTCTCTCTCTCTCTCTCTCTCTCTCTCTCTCTCTCTCTCTCTCTCTCTCTCTCTCTCTCTCTCTCTCTCTCTTTCTCTCTCTCTCTCTCTCTCTCCCTCCCCTCCCTCCCTCTCTCTCTCTCTCTCTCTCTCTCTCTCTTTCCTTCTCCCCCTTTGGCCATCTTTGCTCCAAGTACTTAATGAGGATGATTCTAAAAGTTATTGGAATTCTGTGAGACAATAATTATCCACTCAAAGGCTGATCCAAAGGTTTTGCAAAAAATTTTGTGATGTTATGAGGTAAGTTTCAAACTAAATGGACGCCTTAATCGGCATAACTGAGTGTACTGGTCGGATGTAAATCCTCATAGCGTAAACCAAGCTGAACTCAATGTGCCTGGTGTTATGGTATGGGGAGGTATTTCGAGTACTGCACTGATTGTTCCTTATTTTCTTCAAGGATATGTTAACTCTAAAATTTACTTACGGCTTGTGCAAGAATTAGTAGTTCCCGAGCTCAGAAACAATCCTGTTTTAAATATTCATTGGATAATCTAGCAACAAGTTGGTGCCCCAACACATTTCGGAATCTAAGTTCGAGATTTTATTAAATAACACTTTTAATTAATGGATTGATGGCCGTGGTACAATCGATTGGCCTGCGCGCTCGCCAGACCTGATCCCATATGAATTTCCACTGTGGGGTATTATAAAGGAGACTGTGTATGCAACATAACGGCAAAATCTTGACGAACTCAGAAACCTAATTAGAAATGCATTTGAACTTGTTAATAACGATAAACCTTTATCGCTAAACATTTTTGATTCTATTCTCAGTCGTTGTATAAAGTATATAAAAATCAAGGTGGACATTTCGAACAACTGCTATAACATTGTATGGTAATATGTAATTAGTTTCATATAATGCATTTTTTCTTGCCTAAAATTGTTTTTTTTCAGTTAACCTATAACGCCTTTTAATTTCTCTTCTTGGAAACTGAAATATGCGGCACCATATTAACACTGCAAAGGACTACAGGTGGCACAATTTATAATAGGTTCCATTTATTTTTTTCCGAATCCCCAATGTCCTACATATACGTCCCTTATACTCTCAACAGAAAAACAAAACTGAGTGAAATGAGTTTTCAGCTAATTTACTATATTTTTTCAGCATTCCAAAGTCTAAAGCCTCGTTTCCCTTAAAACAAATTTGTATCGCAACACGTTGCGCAACATGTGCCTCCGAAACTTGTTTAAATGGAAACAGTCTGCAACATGTGCCGGGGACAAAATTGTTTCAGGCCACCGTGAAAACAAAACATGTTGCGCAACTTGTATCACGAACTATTGGAAACAGGCTGCAACAATGTGCCGGGACTTGCGCATGCGCAGTGCTGTTTACTCGCTGTCAACGCAACCTCAACGTTAGCCGACACGTGCTCCTTGTTCAAGTCGTAGACCTTTAAATTTTTTTTAGTTACGGTAGAATCTATTATATTGTAAGTATAAATAGAATAATTAATTATAATTTTTATTGCGATGGAGTGGCCAAAGTGCAAAGTGGCAAAGTTAATTGAATTGTATGAGCAAGAGACAGTTCTTTGGAAAATATTAAATTCAAGTCACAAACATTCCAACACCAGAACTGATGCACTTAAGAGAATTGCAGACGTTATGGAGAAACCTTCTGGAGAAAACTTCTGAAGTCGTCGAGAAGAAGCTTCCTTGTATAAGATCTCAGTATATGAGAGAGAAAAAACAAAAATTGAGAAAAGTAAGAAAAGCGGAGCTGGCATTAACGATATTTACGTGCCTAAATGGCAGTATTTTAGTTTACTAAGTTTTTTTATAATCAACTACAGAAATAATTGCACACTCGAGCTCACTGAACCTGGTAAGTATATTAAGACAAGGTAGTATCTTTTATAACATTTTAATTAGACTCGTTAATAAGTTTGTACAAATCGGAATATAAATAACTATATTAGAAGATTTATTAATAACTGAACAATATTATTTTGAGAGTCCAGTATCACACCCCATATTAATGTTACCACGGTATGTATTTTTATGTTGCACTTAAAACTAAGGTTTGCTATTTTTTGTGCACTTTAGGCAAAAGTACTGTAGGATGGTTGTTATAAAACCTATGCTATATGAAATATATCTCAACGTCAGCTATGTCATTTTTAAAATTAAAATACGGCACTTATCGGCCTGTGTTTAAGAACAGTTCTGAAACTGTGTCTTTTAAGGCTTACAGCATGTGATAGATTGTTCAGCACTGTATCATAGTAGTTTCTGGAAAAAGTACATTAATACATTAATTAATCACCACAAGCCTTGGAAAGTTGGTATTTTAGATCTAATATTTAGAAGGTAAAATATTTTCAAAATCAGAAGCTTTCATTCTCAAAAAATTATAAAAACCGCTTTGCATACCTAAGTCTCTCATCAAAGAGTTATATGCTCCTTCCGTTTCTCTATTTGCTAAAAATCGTCGACTCCACCATCTTGGACGTTTACGCTTTCTTTATATAAGTTGAAAGTAAGCGCCTGCCATGACCACGAAAGCTGAGGTAGAAGCATTACTCATATTCACTCGCGAAATTAGTAGTTTAGAACTTAGAAAACACTAAACTGTATCTTTAATTCTCAACGCTGTACTGTTGAACTCTACGCTTACAAAATGTTGCAGGTGTTTCAGGGAATTTAGCCGGTCAAATTTTATGTACCACAAGTTGCGCAACATGTTTTCAGCAACTTGTGTTAATGGAAATGCACCTTTAGGAACATAATATTTATATGCATATGCACCCTCGACAAATTATCGGTGGTACAGGATATACCTTAAACAGGAAGTAAATTATAATGACCGGAAGAATTCCCATTGTGATCGAAATAGACATTTAAGACCAGTTTTAGTATATTTTAATAAAGCTCCGAATATACCTGAGATCGGAAGAATATTATTTTAAAAGTATATGTTTATTCACCGAAGAAGGATTTATAGGCCTCTGTGTGTACAGTAGGCTACATCTTTTCTTGATCAGGACCACAACCTTAACACTACTACCCAAAAAGAAGCTTAAAACAGATATATTACAATGCGAAAATGGTTTCTTTTTATTAGACTATTCAGCTCGTATTTTATATTTTCCTCATTGCAGTTACAATGAAAACACAACTACGGTACTGCACGTAGATTACAATGAGAATAAGATAATTTTAAATGTAAATGTACTCTTTCTGAAGAAATAATGTAGCTATGGTTAGAAAGGTTGACTCAATACTAATGTTACGTTAAACTCCATTTCACATTTCATTTAGTGCAGCGTCAAATCTGAAATCTCAGGGACTTTTGTCTTTTGATTTGTCTGAAGAGACCCAAAGAAGTCGGCGACAAGACAAACTCTTTGAATCGTCTCAACACAGATATAGATAAAAGTACAAACATTTAATCTAGATGCAAAATTTGTTGCTTCACCGTGATACGGTACTGTGTCTGGAACGTCCCACTGCACTCAATTATGCATGTGCCTCTGATATCGATACTCCGAGTTCGTTTTCAGTTTCTCCGTCATGGAAATTGTCAAGGAGTCTGAGACAGCGCCAGATTTCCAGCGTAACACTGAGCGGAAGGTGAAAAGCTGTACTCAACATTTGTAATGTTTGTAAATGCGAAGAAAACAGGATGTTATGAGAATATTTAATATTGAAAATTGTTTTCGCGTTGCATATTCAAAAAGGAATGACAAATACTCGGAGCTCGTAAAGAAAGACATGTTAGATGTTTAATATAACAATGCATATTACGAAGATTGTTGCTTCAATTCTGTGTAGAATAAAACAACTTAAGTTTTAAATTGCAATAATTAATAAATGTTAAAGTATTATACTATCTTCGTAACGATTTATGAAATCCTGAAATATTCATTATCCTAAGTTTTAAATGATTAATAACTGTAATTAACTTCGTGTGCTGTATTCTACCGAGTTATATCTTCAAGTACATTTTACTTGAATATCTTGTTTCAACATATACGTTTAATATTTTGGTTTTATCTCTCTCGAAAACTTTCACATAGATTGAACCAAATCAAATACAATAATTTTAAAGCGTGTTTTGAGGCAAACTATAACTAATAAAAGGAGGTTAACTAATAAAATCAATAAATCGTTGTTCTTTTAATTCGTTAAAGAAGTCAAACATTTTCGTTCGGTATTACGTTTCATCGAACAAATATTTCACAGCTGCAATATTTTCCTTTGGCTTAGCAAATATTCCTGCTTATTGCAATAATCAATTTTGGGATGGTTTAAAGGTTCAGGAAAATTATATTTTGTATTGATGCTATCCATTTTATTCGTTTACTAGGTAAAACATATTGCTGTTTAGTTTATGTTGTTAGAGAATTTTTTAATTAGCATTAATACATTTGATTACATAAAACTTTAATGATTATTTCTAGTAAAGTTTAATCTCTGAACTCATCCTTATAAGTAAAGATTTGCCAGGATAATTATGGAATAAAAAACAACTCGTATTTGTACATCGGAAAACAATTCTGCTCTTTCTCTACAACACAGATTAATTTTAAATCTGAAAAACCCAAATTTACAAGGGAGAATTTTAAAATTATGTTATACAATAATATTTAAAAAACAAAGTATTATTCATGTAAGATTACCAACCACCGTGAATACGATACAGAAGAATACGAGTAAGACAAATTTACCTGTTTAGATATTTGAAAGGAATAAAAATTAGATTGCAAATAAACACCTACCATTTTTAAACAACGTTAATGTAACAGAGACACCCTACGTATATCCATTTATTGGCTTAATTATAATTTTAGATACATAACAGCTTTAGTAAGAGACCTGGGGAGATATTTTACAGTAAAAAAACTGAATCACCACAACTTGCAAAATTGATTAGAGTGGAAGTAAAACTACAGGTATTACAACAAATTGCTAATTTTATATATTGTTAAAACATATACGATATAATACATTTTAACAAAATTGTGTAACTAGTTCATCCTCTCTGGTCTTGAAACATTTGAATATAAAAGTAAACACTGCCAAGCACTAGTCTCACAGTTACCGTCCTCATAAATGCAGGTCATAATTAATTATTTAAAAGTTTAGCTTTTGTAGTTTCCAGTGGCATCTTTTGCATCTACTGAAACCTTTATATTACAACCTGAAATGTATCTCATTACTTTAAATCATGATCATATAACCATTATGAAGCCATATTCTTATGTTTTCCTTTTTATTATTATTTTTAGATACAATAAGAAATTTCATGATCAAAACTGTCATGTAATTACTTTGACTAACTGTGTCTCAGAGTATACCACCTTATATTATCTGCAAATAAAACTGTGCCCCATGAGGCTCAGTACTTCAGTAAGCAATTGATTCACATCCCGGTTTAAAACTATGAGGAACGTTAACCAGTAACGTTACATCAGCTGTACATCATCCATAATTACTTAACTTTACACATGGAACTCTTAAAAACAACACGGGTTATAGTAACTTTTGCGAACCGTGTTTAAAGCATAATACTGTGACTGATATGGGCCAGATGGTTGTCATAACTTAAAACATTTAATGAAATTACTTTATGAAATGTGAGTATATTAAAAATAGGCAAATACCTATACTGAGGATACAAATAAGTACTCCCATAGAACAATTTTAATCTTTTTATTACTTTTCTCCAGCCATTTACTTTTGTAAATTGTATCGCAATAGTAAAAAAGGTTTGCTAATAAGCTATACATTTTGTAAAATAATCATTATGTAGTTATGTTTATGGTGATTCATAAATGTAGGCACCATTTATATTCCTGAAAAGTACCATAGAGATGAGGATTTAAATAGTGTGATTAAAATCTAAATTAAGTATTCATTCCTGCACAGTATTGCGCGGATTCATTTAGATAAACATTTTGTGATATTTTAAAAATTTAATACGTTCAAAGTTTGTTACTTTTATGACATTTTAGGTGATTATAAAATATGGACACTTGGCTTAAAAATATTACAAAAATAATCGTAAGGACATAAATAGTATTAAGCCTATTGAATATACACATATACACTACTGTAGTTGATAGAAATTTCTGTGTTATAATTTATTTTAATTGGAAGATTTAATTAAAATAGAACAAAATAAGCAATCTAATTGCTTTGAATAATGAAGAAAAAATTATTAGCTTAAAAACAAAACGAGGTTTCCGAGAATTATCTATTACATAGATATTGCTTACAAACTAGTTTATTGCACTATAAATTATCAAAACTCTACATTACGTTGCAAACAATAGAAAATTGTAGTAGTGCTCATGTTTCATCATAGAGCTTGACCAAGTGTCATTGTAAACTTTTGCACAGCTCGTAATACACTAGCACCAGTGAAGCATTACCACGTCTTTTGTACTTATAGCACGTTAAAATACTTAAAATACGTTAAAATAAGATTTAATAGATCATATATTACGCAGTAGGCAAGAAGTTTTGCATAGTGTTTTTTTCTTCTTTTTAGCTCATATGTATATAGTCTGAATTCACAATACCACCTCCGCCCAAAACAGACGTATTATATATACCAACCAAAAATCTTATTGTAATGTCCAATCACTAGTCGCACAGTGCATTCTTGTTTTCTGCTACTCGTTATACCAAAATTCACTGCACACTTAGAGGCTTGTTAATAAGTTGTATTTTTAAAGAGTGATTGACATGTGAATTAAGAAACAGTACATTTTTTTATAATACTAAAACTTTATTTATATCATTAACATGATTTACATTAAATACATAGGATAAAGATAATTAAAAATGTGTGATACGTATTGAATCTGACAAAAAATATGGACAATTACGGTTAACAGAATACATACATATATAGAATATAAATATCTTATATATATAAAAATCTTGAGTCACGATGTATGTTGCCAATAAACTCCAAAACGACTGAAACCAATTTTCAATCAAATTTCACATGTATCCGTAATTTAGTCTAACTTAGAAGATAGGATAGTTATTATCTGAATTATTCGCTTATGTCGTGAATATAAACGAATAAAATGAAGAAAAGTTTTCAAAGCGCCTGCACATTATAACCTGCAATTACGAGATAGATACGTATATTTCTAAACAGTGAAACACTATTTGAAGGCGCTAAGTTATGATGTGTATAATTGTCTAAACTAAATTTTTGGTTGAACTTAAAGGTTGAGTGGTAGACCACTTTGTAATAAAATACATTATGCATGTAACAATACATTTTTGACATATTTTCTTGATCGTGACATCAACGTAAAATCTACATCTACATGAAAATTTAGTACTTACAGTTATAGAAAGTGTTCAAAATGTTGTCCAAGTTTCTCTTGGCAATAGCCCAATCTGTGGTAGAAAGCCTTCAATAACTTTTTGAATCATCTCAGGAGGTATTTGATTGATGTTTCCTCTGTTATGCGGTGAATTAGTTCTTCTGTGTTGGCAGGCTTAGTTAAAAAAAACCCCTTTGTTTTAAATAACCCCATAAAAAGAAATCAAGAGGATTTAGATCAGGTGATCTAGGTGGCCACTCAATTACTCCTCTACGTCTTATCCAACGATTTGCGAAACTATCTGTCAAGCAGCGCTCGTAGACTTGTAAATGCATAATGAGGTGGTGCACCATCCTGTTGAAAACCATACTGTGTTATAACTTCGACCCAACACAGCACGTAAAGCCGGTATAATGGTTTTCTCTCAACATCAATTCATATGTCACCCCATTCAAATTTCCATTGATTATGAAAGGTCCAACAATATGATTGCCAACAATCCCAGCCCGCACGTTAACTTTTTTCAGGTTTCTGGGTATGGCTTTCCCTCATCCAGTGAGGATTTTCGTCGCTCCAATAACGACAGTTATGCCTACTTACATCGCCATGAAGTGTAAAGGTAGCTTCGTCTGAAAATACAACTTTTGCTAAGAAATTTCGATCTTGTACATATCTATTCATCATTGTCTCACAAAATTCCACTCTTCTGTCGAAATCGTCTTCCGAAAGCTCCTGGACCAATCTGACCTTATACGGGTAATAGTGGTTTTGTTTTAAAACGTTTAACACTGAAACATGCTTATTTCCGTGATTAGTTGCTGCAGTTCTTGTTGATGTGTGTGGCTTCTTCGATGAAACTTTGTAATACTTCTATGGATGTATTTTCGTCAGTAGCAGATAAAGGTCTACCACTTCTTGGACGGTCTTTAACATTGCCGGTATCTAGAAATCGTTGGACTGTTCTACAGACGGTAGACTTTGATATTGGTGGCCGGTCCGGAAATGTGTCATTAAATAAATGCAAAACTTCGTCATATGATCGTACACGGTCACCATACCCCCTCATCATAAGCAGGTTTATTCTCTCAGTCTAAGTCAGAGACATCCCTATCACAAGATTCACAACTAGTCACTGTTAACAATTAAAATTAAACCCAATCTACACTTTACAAATCATAACTTAAGATCGACTTTGTAAACAGCTCATGAGGAAAATTAAGTTTCCTGTCTAAACGCATTCTACCCTCAGAATGATAAGATACACAGTTAATGACCCTGCAGTTGGACTTTCAACAGGAACTTTCAAAAAAACAACTTTCACTGAATAGAAAGGATGTAAACACTAATGAGTTTTCAAGACCAATACACTATCCCAGAAATCCCATTGTTGCAATGAATGTTGCCAACACAGAAGAACTAATTCATCGCATCACAGATTAAATGACGAATAACTTTAAAACGCCGCCATTTCAGTTAGAGTGAAACCTTTTGAGGTCCGGTTTGCGGCAATGTGTTCTACTAACTAAGATCTTTAATTTGATATAAAAGTCGACCTATGCTGCTATTTAAGAATTTTGTTTGACTCCTCGTGGGCCGTCCCCCATAAGGGATAAAAAAGTTTTATTACCTTAAAAAACTAGACATTTTATGGCTATTATTGATATACTAAGTCTCATTACTTTATCTATATTGGGTAAAAAATATATTAAACCGTTCCGGGACTTTTTTTACCATACTGTATATATATATATATATATATATATATATATATATATATATATATATATATATATATATATATATATATATAGGTGAATATAACAATATATGTATATATATATATATTTATTTATATTATATTATATATATTATAACTATATATATATATATATATATTTATATATATATATATATTGGTGAATTTTGGTATAACGAGGAGCAGAAAACAAGAATGCACTGTGCGACTAGTGATTGGACATTACAATAAGAGTTTTGGTTGGTATATATAATACGTTTGTTTTGTTTTGGGCGGAGGTGGTATTGTGAATTCAGACTTACAAGTACAATACCACAATTACTGAGTAAAAGCAGATAAAAACGTTAATATTGTTTATCAAACTTGTGTTCGTATTTATGTGTATCACAATCTTGTGCATAACAGGAAAAGAGATTGTATCGAAGATCAGAGTTTAGTTGTTACGCTCACGGATTCTTTTCAATCTGTTACAGACGGATCTCGAATTTATATTTACTTCTTCAATACCTTTCTTTCTTGTTTGAATTACGTATTATATTTATTTATCGCTGTACATGAAATTACTTACATGTGTGTGTATATATATATATAAATATATATTATATATATATATATATACATACTGTTTTAAACTTTTAGTGGTTATATTTACAACTATTTTTTACCTCAATATAAGTTTAATTAGTGCTATACCGATAATTTATTAAAGTAATATTTTACAATACTCTAAAATATTTGAAAAAGTTATTTAAAGGAATCTGTACAAAAAAAGCGAGTTTTTTAAACAGCATTTCATTTTTTTAGTAACAACCAATTTGGTTTCTGAGAGGTTTTAATACAGAGAGAGCTTTTCTTCAGTTATGGAAAAGGTATCATCTGGTATAAATAACGTATGCTCTGTAAGTAGACTTTTCCTAGATAGATATCACCAAAGCATTTGGCATACAGTACGCGTAGTTAATTATAAATTCTATTGGATAAACTATACAAATATGGTATTAGGGGTGTTGTTCTTAACTGTTCTAGCACTTATTTCATTGACATAATGTATAGGGAGAATTCAGTGAATTAATGGTGTTTTAGGAGAATTTGGAAAATATAGTAAATACTAATGATCTTTGTAATGGAAAAATGTTACGGGCGCGTAACTAGTTTTGATGATGATACGGTTGGTTTTATATATTGGTAAGGAAGTAGATGACTTAGCATTTGCAGGTTAATTCTTAATTGGAGATATTCAAGTTGTGTTTTTTTTTTATGACATGATGTTGAGTTCAAGAACAAAAATTATAAATTTGAACTATAGGGCCAAAATTAAGATTACGAACTGCAATTACTTATACATTTTGTAATTGTATTGAAAAATAACAGGGCTTTGCATCGAGAAGTACCATAAAATTCAAACTGTAAATTCGATAAAGTATTTAGGTATAATGCTTGATTAAGGTCTAACCTGGAAAATACATGTGTCTGAACTAAACTAACTAAAAGTTACGTATTCTTAGACTTTTTTATTATTTAAGGAAAATGGGCAACAATGAACTAATGTGGATGCTCTTTCTATCATTAGTGCACAACAGACAACTGCCTATAGACTATTTAATTGCTTGCTGGGTTGGATATACAGTATATAACAAATCTTAATCCTGTAATCATAGGTCAAAAATAGTTTATTTCGAGTCATAGCACGGAAAAAAAAAACGAAAATTGTTATCCAATTTGTGCCTTCTATGTTTTACCTCTTCTAATATATAGGTGAATAAAATGTATTATACAGAGTTCTTTTAACATTTTACGTAATAAGTAATTCATACGTTGTAGATACCAAACTGAGAAACTATTGTGATGTTTTTTGTTCAGAAACCTGAGAACACCTATTTTACTAAAACAACCACGATGGCTTAACGTATCCCACCTTATTTAAAAGCTAGTTACACAACAATTCATTCGTTTGGTAAAGCTTTAAAAAGATGGTGTTTACAGTCGAGAATATTGAAAATGTAATGTTTCGTACACAATTTTAAAAATTAATTTCAGTAATTATTTATGTCCCGTTATATTGTGTGCATATATTATTACTTTTTAAAAACCATATTTACCTTCTGTATCAATATTGGTAATTATTGTATTTGGTTTTTTGATGTATGTATGTATTCCATTGGAAAATATTTTAGTGTATTCCTTGTACTCATGATTTGTTTTATAAGATTCTGAACCACGTTTTCTTTTTGTTTCTGTTTTTTATGTAAGTGGATTGTGTTTTAACACAATAAGCTATTCATTTTATGGAGCTTAATCAAACTATTATAAAAATGTTATTTCACGTGTATACTCTATACTAAATTGGCATTTGTATTTAACTTAATTTATTTTGCTGCTGGTCATGAGTTATATTATGATATGAGACTCCTTCGAACAGGCTCGATGTGTGTAAATCGTTACTTTTGTTTATCTCATTTAATATAAAATAGTATTCTGTTAACCGTAATTGGCCATATTTTTTGTCAGATTCAATATGTATCACACATTGTAAATTATCTTTATCGTATGTATTTAATGTAAATCATGTTAATGATATAAATAAAGATTAGTATTATAAAAAAATGTACTGTTCTTAATTCACATGTCAATAACTCTTTAAAAATACAATTTATTAACAAGCCTCTAAGTGTGCAGTGAATTTTGGTATAACGAGGAGCAGAAAACAAGAATGCACTGTGCGACTAGTGATTGAACATTACAATAAGATTTTTGGTTGGTATATATAATACGTCTGTTTTGGGCGGAGGTGGTATTGTGAATTCAGACTTACAAGTCCAATACCACAATTACTGAGTGAAAGCAGATAAAAACGTTAATATTGTTTATCAACTTGTGTTCGTATTTATGTGTATCACAATCTTGTGCATAACAGGAAAAGAGATTGTATCGAAGATCAGAGTTTAGTTGTTACGCTCACGGACTCTTTTCAATCTGTTACAGACGGATCTCCAATTTATATTTACTTCTTCAATACCTTTCTTTCTTGTTTGCATTACGTATTATATTTATTTATCGCTGTACATGAATTACTTTTTTCATAACACAGAATAATGAATGCTTATTTATAGTCCTAAATACTTATTTAGGTAATAATAAGGTAGTTAAAATATTGCACGTTAACCACAAACAGTTCGTGTACAAAACAGGAAAATAGGTTAGTAGAATAGCATATATAGTTAATTCTAAACCTTATTACTTTTCCAAACATTTTAGTTTCTTCAGTATTTATGAGCAATAGAAAAATAGTTTTGTTTCCTTAAGTTTAAATAAATCACGAGTAGTTTCAGCAATTGAGTAGTGAAAATGGAGTTTTTCTTAAATAATATTATGATCCAATTCCACAAAATGTACGTATTCAAAAATGTAATAACAGAATAATGTAAAATTTAAAGTTCCAAACACTATTGTTATAATATTTTACAACTGCCCAATTTTTGCAAATGTTTATAACTGTTATTTATTACGACCATTTTTTTAAAGAGCAACAAGTTTTATGTTAATTAGTTTAATGGCAGGTTGCTACTCTTCTTGTAAATATAAAAAAAGTCTTTCAGTCTTCTTTAAAAAGAGACATGTACCAATACATTCTCAAACAAGTAATAATCAGATTATATTTCTGATTAAGAATGTATCACAATAACATTCACGAACGTTTTTAATATTCAATGAAGTAATGCCTTTTAATACATATATCCTTCTCGCAGTAATAGGCTCAGATGTATTTTAAGTTTTCCTCATTTTTATTTAATTTATTACTTAGCAGAATGCTTGCATTCCGTTGCCAATTAAGTATTCAAATCAAAAATAATGGGAAACTAATTAGTATATTTTAAATTTATTACAATATTTTAATCTTATGATATTTTAAATTGCGATTTTTTATGAAAGAGTAAAAAGAAAATAACAGACAATTTAGATACATATCAAATAAAGAGTCAATTTTTAAAGTATTAAGATTTGATTCCAGGACACTCTTACGTAGTAATACTCTTTCTACCTCGTCGGAATTATTACTGTTTGAACAACAGTATAAAACCAATTTCGTTTTAAAATATTGTGAATGAACGTACGCAAGGCATTAAAAGAATTATTCATCTTTTGACTCAAAGTTTCGCACGAATCTTCTTTTGAAGATAAACAAAAATCAATTTGATGAAAATGAGTATCTATACATGGGATTTAGTACTCATGAAGCTAGCATATTTGTTATGTCTGCCTAGGAATTTCAAAATTTCTTACCTGTCTGATTGTCTGTTTATAGGTGGACATTTCATGTATGAAATAAACTGTACATTTTAAAGTTAGCATGTAAATTGAGAAAATCTTGTTACGTGACAGTTGGTTTAGTATTTTTCTAACTTGTGTTGTATTTATCATAATTCAGTAGGTAATAAAGCATAGCTCTAGACAGAACGAGTGCAGAGAAAGTCCTGTTGATCCAATAATATGTTACTCCATATAAAAATTTTAATATTCCTTATATATTTCGGATAGAAAAGTTTGACTGACAGTCTCAAATTAATTAAATGAAATTATTTTTTCCTTAACGTTTGTGATAGGTTTCGCTGACACTAAGCAAAAATATCTCTTAAAGTATTATATAAGTACTACTAATCAAAGCAGAATCAGAAACTACACGGCATAATTCAAATAATGTTTAGTACCACAGCTATATTCAATCTTGATCTTGATATCAGTCATGTCTCAAAGTTAAAGTTCAAATGAATTATGATTTAACTTTATAACGAGACATGTTTGTACTTTCGAGGTTGGGTTCGACAACTTGCGGCTAACCTGACGATTAATGAGTTGCCACACCTTATAATAAATGCACAACCCTTAAATTCACAAGTTTTAAATAATACTGCTAATACTTAAACATCAAGAACGAGTAATATGTATAGATTTTGAGTTGTATTATAATGACTACAATAGCAAATTTTTGAGATAATTTAAACTGTGCGTACACACAATCTAGAAAGTATTATCACTTATTTTTTCAAACCATTTCTTAATTAAGGCTGTCCAGAGACTTTGTCCAAATAGGAAACTGAGATATTCTAAATTGTTTTGAAAAGGAGAGGAGATCTTCTTTTAAGCCTTATTCAGGCCGGACATGAAAGCCATTAGCCTGTGCGAGGATCTTATACGACAAAATAAAAGGGAAAGTGGATGGTAAAAGAACAATAATACCGATAAAAAGTACTATATTAGTCACATACAGTATCTTAAACATGCGCTATCTCTAACTCAGATCTACATTCTGACGTCTTTGACCACTTAGCTATCGGCACATTATATATTTATTTTAATATAGATTGTAAATACGTATTTAGGAATGAGATAATTATGAGTATTATACTTAACTGGCTTCTTTGATTTTCTGTAATTGCAATGTTCAACGAGACTACAGAAAAAATAATTTTTTAAGTTTTTTCAGTGTTTTAAGCTAATTTAACAATGTAATGAATAGATATATTTCAATTAACTTTATATTACTTTAGAATTACTGGTTCTATGACAGGTCATTGGTATTCAGAAGCCACCTGAACAGAATAGGTATTCTGGGTCAGGAAACCCTGTGCAGGAAATGTGGCGAAGCTGACGAAACAGGCGAGCACGTCATATTTGAATGTCCGGAATTACAGAGCAAACGCTCAAGGTCACTATGTTTTCTTTGGCATAGGGAAGAGGGGTTGGTATAGATAAGCATTGGTCAAAGGATCTCGTGGTTTTGTAGACTCCCGGGATTTGACACAGCTTAAACCAGGAAGAGGGTAACAATAAGCCGGGTGGCTGAGAGGCAACTACCAGGCCCAGGAAACCTGGCCCTCTGTTAAACAAAAAAAATCAGTCATGGTCATTCGATATTCTCTTGAACATGATCTCTCCTAAGGATATTGAATCAAGTGTTCAAGTAAGAAGGCCTTCTTCACAGTAAACATCTGGTCTCATTGAAAAATACACGGTAACTCGGTTATTTTGCGGAGTAGCCCTTAAGCTCCTCTGATAACCGTTTATACATGATGCCTGTAACAGTAATTCAATAAATTAATAAATCTGTACCCAATAGTATACTTTGCCAAACTAACTTTATTCAGTCATTTTAACTTGGATAGTGAGATTTCCGCAATAACCACATAAATAAACCCCCAGAACCTTCAATGCTTTATGATTTATACCTTCCCTTTGAACCAACTCAGGGAACAGTAATAAACAATGTGTCATTTATGCAACCAGATGGATGTCCAGCTGTTGCACATCACCAACCGCAAATGCCGAGACATGGTGGATCGATAGGCCCAGGTCTACTGCAGAGAATAATTGATAGAGTAGATGGAGCTACCATAATGTTAAGGCGATTGCTAGCCTGAACATGGGGGACTGTTGTTCTCAGACCGCTGTAAGGGGAAGAAGCTGGAACAGGGACAATTAGTATCCCCTGGGTAATGAAATATATTTTTAATAATTTTTTAATCTGTTGACTAAGTTTCAAACCACATATTTTTAGTTTTAATTAACACAGATCAGAATTATAATTAAAAACTCAACAGTAAGCTGCAAGAGAATTACCACTGTTCAAAATTTCTTTTAAAAAGATTAAATTGGTTATCATTATAGTATTTAACAATAAGATAAATTAGGAAGCAAGACAGAGAGAAAGTTTGAAGAGAAGAAATAATTTGAGATAAAACTTAATTAAGAATTCATTGTTCACCAAATTATCGCTGTCTGCATTACTTCAAAGAGTGGAAACACAATTTGTTTTCTGATAAGTTTAATAATTTCCAGGATAATGATCACGCTCTGCTCTTCCATTACATCTTGGATAAAACTATAAATAAGTATTGATATCACACTATTTTCATTCTATAACATAATAATTATTATTGCAAATAAATACAAATGTGAAAACAATTTTCCTATACAATTTTTATGAAACATTTCTAAATGACATCAGGTACTGATTTAGTGATTCTATCCTAATTAAAATAATGTAACCTGATTCTTTTATTGACATTTACCTTATTAGTATTGTGTATCCGTATTTATTTCATTTTTTGGTGATTGATATTTAATTCCTTAACCCTTTTTAGAGTGCATGGAATGCATAGCGTGTATTATAAAATAGTTTGCAACAATTGTATATTTACGATGAATGTTGGTAACACTGCTGGAGGCTGTACTGAGTGAAACAGACTGATTTGTCTGATTCCTGATCCCCAGTAACATGTCTGCCGCAGTCAATGATTTAATTGGCTTTATCACACCTACCATTTTCTCAATCGTTGCAATATTTATCAATACGACTCTTACCGTTTGTTAACTTTCATAAATATGAAAATCGTATTGTATCTCTGATTCCATATATGTGCATAACTTTATTACATATGATACTACTCATATGCACAGTATTGACAATTTTCAATTTTAAAACACCAGTCCACGGTGAAACTATAAATTAGAAAAATATGTAGGTTTACTTAAGTACATTTAAAACACACAAATCAAGACTTAAAATTTTTGATTTTTTCATTGGTTTATGTGATTTAAATATAATTAAGTTAATAGTAGCCAATGCAAACTCTATCTTCAACATGTAGGTAAGTAATTTGAGAATGGATGTTTTCAATGCATATAATTAGTATGTTTGTTTTAAATAAAGTGAAATATAAAAATAATTTTGACAGGCAATTTTGCTTGTCTTAAAATATTTACTTATACAGCCCATTATGTAGAAATAGTTAATTTTGACTGTTATTTTAAAGTTATTTATCATATAATTTTATAATATAAAGAGAAAACTCTAATATTAACGAAATATCTTTTGTGATACTAATTAATCCACCCTTTTAAGCATATAAAATAGATCAATAACAGTTCAATGTAAATTTATTAACTTTGATATAATATATAAACAATATGTTTCTGAATATGTGGTTTCTGGACTTTAAGGTCCGATGTAAAATCTGTGTGTAAAGTATGATATAAAAATCTATGTAGAAAATTAACAGAATTTTTAACTATTCCTAATTTTTCATAAACTACACAAAGGTTTAAGAAACAAGCTAATAGTTAAAGGAAATATTGTAGATATTGAAATATTTATACGATAATATCGTATAAAAATAAGGATATTTTTAAGAATTTGATCAAATTAATTCAGTTGAAACAATCTTTGATACTTCTCCATATCTAGAACCTCAAAGAGCTGAAATGAAAAGCTTAGTGTAAATATGTTGAAAGAAAACAAAAATTTAAAAGTTTAAATAACAATCGAATATGAATAAACATTTTTAATAATAAGCAACAATCCATAATACTAATGTGAACATATTCACTAATACTCAGCCAAATTCCATGTGGGATGACTCACACCTTCATTGTACTCAGTTTTGTTAGAGGTACATCTGAAGTACTATAATTTGAGAGGAAGAACAGATTAAGTAATCAGTTATTCATTAGTAGATCTTGGAGTCAGCGTTCTCTTCTATCAGATTACAATATAGCTTAGTCGTTGTAATTCTTGATAAAGAAAGTAAGTAATACATATACTAATTGAAAAATGTTTTAAATTATTTTAACTATTACTTATTTTTATAGCTATAATTTGCTTATAAAGATACAATTGTTTACTTGACAATAATAGCTATGAAGTACAGGAAAAAGCGAGTTTCGTACTTTACAAAAGGTACTTTGAATAAGTATTTCCTGTTGGAAGTTAAATGCTAGGTGTGAGGCTAGAAAGATCTAAAAAATATTTCTATAGAGATGTGTTACCTATGAATCTTTTGAATATTCTCTTTGATTTCGAACGACTAAAATATCAATTTTTATTCTATTTAACCTAGGTCAAACCCTAAAAAGCTTTGAAGCATAAAGGAACAAAACTTTCACTACAATAGGTCTCACTATAGGAAAAGCGACGCATCACATGCGACTCACGTACAAAACAATTTTTAAAATAAGTACGTTCCTTAAGCTTTAAAATGTTAGAAATCTATAAACTAGACTACGAGAAACTTCCTCTTTTAATGACTGTTCTATGTTCACATTAGTTAGTGAGTTTATTTTCAGATGCACTAAACACGACAGTAATGGATGTGAACTAATATAAAAAAATGTAAGTGATATTTTAGACTATGTTGATGTTTTAGAAAGGAAAACTGTACAGCAGAGAGAGAACTCAGTTAATTTCTAGATTATTTTAACAATAGTTATAGTTAGTTTTTTTTTAATATACACACCAGCTAAACTAGAATATAAAAACTCATTGAAACGAGACACTGATAGATATTTAATAATGATATTAAGAAGAAAGAACTACACTGAAGATATCGACCTGAAACTATCATTAAAGCAGTACTAAACTCTTAGTAGTACCTATCAACTATGTGAATTTAAAAATGCTACAAACATATCATTTTAAGAACAGTGTGTTACAACGATAAAATAAAGTTTATTATTTCTATTGTCTATGGTTTTTAATTATTAGTTCTTAACATTATGCATTTTTGTATAAAAATATACCATCATATCTCCGATATCATGGAAATCATATAATGTGCTAAGAATATAAATATAAAAATTACCTTTTAACATAAAAAATATAATAAAATACATATTGCTTCTTAGAGGAAAACTATTTTGACCGTCATATTGGAAAATAGATGCGTTTTTTAGTTTGAAATACAAATTGAGACTTAAACCAAATATTTCCTTAATTTCTTTCTTAACATTTCTCAAAAAGAACGAAAGATTTCCTATTTAAAGAGTGTTGCTTAATTTATAATTTCAAGCATCACAGTGGTGGCCCATTTAAAATTACACCAAGTTCTAAAGACTAAAAGCATGCAACACCGCTTAGTTTTCTCGAAATGACAAAGGCATTTTTTAAAAGAAAACGTTTATAGACAGCTGCATTATTTATGGTTGAAGTTAAAATAAGTAGGTAATATTCAGTATCGGTCAATGAAGTAATTGTGGTCAGTAAAACTTTGAACCAATTAATCTACCTTTATGATTGTTTTGGCTGGCTCTGTACGTATTTGTATGTTGGGCCGTTACAGGACTGGCTCCAAGTTTGCTCTACTTTACAAAGTAGAATTACTACAAAACAATTTATACCCATATTAAAATCTCATTACTACTGGTGAGATTATGAGAGCTGCTATTTTTGCAATTGGCTATTCCCTTAATCCAACAGTAGTTTTGGAGCACTTTATTCTCATTTCAATTACACTCACTCATTGCTCCTCATTAATAATGAATATACTGTAGTCCATTTATAGCGCTAATATATCATTTCTATATGAAGGTTTTTGAATTGGAAATTATTATAAATGTAAACTTTGCCTACTCTGAACTTCAGGTAATATATGCTCATATGTGCATTTTGGGGGTAACATAGAACGCTGGCATTGCTGGCGACTTTTAAGAGACAGTAGATCTAGGGTTTATATATAATAAACATGATAGTGCTGCGTCACTTTACAAAAAGCATGACTGAAAATAATGTCATTAAAGTGTCTGAATTTTAACAACACTCTTAAGGGTCTAATATCAATATAGCCGCCAGCACAGGCGGTTCTTAAAAAAATTTACAAAACTAGCCCACATAAAATCTTTTGAACAGAATTCCAATATCCGGTAAAAAAGCTAACAATTCACTGGAGACAGGAACTCTGCCCATTGAAAATTAGTTTTAGATTACGATACATTTACGTTGTAAGAGCTGAAATAATTGACGGCAATAATTTGAACTTAAGTTCTGTAGCTCTGGCATAATACGGAGTAGCAAGTTGTTTCCTTGTTCTATATCGAACTGTAAGACTGTTAAAGTCACATTAGCGTGAATTAACCATCTCGAGTTTCTCAGCCGTGTCGTATTAGACTGTCAAATAGCAGGAGACAAGTTCGGGCCGTTACAGATGGGTTTGGTGACAGTTGTGATATGTCAGGTGTAACAGTGAACATCTTGAGTTGTGACAGTCGCCGTTACAATCCGCTGGTTTCAAGTACTTCATATACGATTGTTATTTAATAATTATTTTCATGAAGGTATTTTTTATAGCATTATGAAATAATTGTTTATGGAAATTTTGAGTTGTAATACAATAATAAAGTCACTCACTCCATATCCTGTAATCTGGTGGTTGTAAACCTCGATCACAATTCCTCACTATCACATCACGTTATATGTCTCACGTTTTATTGCCATCGCCTCTTTTTAACAAGATAACTTTTATCACAGTTTGGACAATATGAACTCAAATTGATGAAATCCTAATGATATTATAAACCCAACTTTTTATATGGTTTTTGCTTAGTACTTATGATATTATTTAAAAAAAAAACTATGGCAAAGAAAATTTCACATAAAATCGATTAAAAATTAATAGGCAGTGTTTTGTGCTCCTAATGAAATACTGGCCAAGACAGACATAAATCAATATATCATATTGAAGTGTATCACCTTTGATATTTATACGTCAGATTAAATAGAAAACCGAGCATTACTGAAGGCTGAATGTTCATATGATGGACTTTCCTTCTATAATGTCAATACCACCACACTGTCAGTTTTTAAACATACTGATTTAACGTAGCGTATGAAAATATATTTTAATCATACTATTACTGTATTACTATTTTTATGTGTTTACAAACTACTAGTTTTATAATATTACTGTTAATTTCTTATATTTGCCTAAATTATTATTTAAAAAGAACTGAATGCATTTACTAATTCACTACATTTAAGAAAATGTCCAAATCAATTCATATGAATCGAAAATTAAACCCTAATTCGATTAAAAATCATATAATATTGAATATTTGATCAAATGACTTGAAAAGAGGAAGCTAAACCAGGTGCAATGGAAGATTGTGCTTCGGGTATGCAGTGGGTACCGCAAAATGTCAGGCGAAGACGCCTTGGTCATTGCTGGTGTTTCACCCCTGGATCTGCTAGCCCAGGAGAGGTCAGACCGTCATGCTTTCATGGAGAAGGGACAGGGAAGGGAAATGATGCTTGTTCGCTGGCAAAACCGATAGACCAACACCCAGAAAGGGGGCTGGGCAAGAAGACTTAGTCCAGATGTGGCAAGGTGGGTCAGGAGAAGTCACTGTGAACCAGACTTCAACCTGACACAGTTTCTCTCTGGGTACGGCGACTTACAGACGTACCTCTGCAGGATGCATCTTTCGAACACAGAATGCTGCCTGTACTGTGGAGTGGAGGATACACCAGATCACTTAGTACTGGATTGTTACTGTTGGTACCAGTTAAGAAGAACGTACCTGCTGGAGCTTGGTGATTTCACGCTGGACAACATGATGAACAAAATACTCGAGAGCTCATGTAAGTGGGAGACATTGAAATAGATGGTCAGGGAGATTTCTCGGAAGGAAGAAAGAAGAGAAAAGGCCTGAGCTAGCTTAACCAGACAAGAAGAGGATTGAAAAGCTAGAAGAAGAATGATGACCCTACTGGGCTGAAGCATTGCCTTTGGCGATACCAGCTCCAGTAGAGAGAAGTGCAGGGGGTTTTAGTGGGTAACCCTACTTAGACAGTTACAGAAGAAGACACAACTAAATAACTAAGGAGTCACACACAAGGGTAGCTTGCAGATTTCATACAGCCTCCCTATGGTGCGTAAAGCATTTCCTCCTGAAGAAAAAAATGTATTGAAAGTTCATTAAGAAACTACTCCGTTTTAAAATCATCTTTCAAACGAAAAAAGTACTTGCGATTCTGAAATTAATGTGTGATGCATTGTTTTGTGTATCAGTACATCTGTTTCATTTAGCCCATTAAGTGACAGTGTTAATACCACTTGTGTGAATTGAGTTCCATTACGAGCATTAATTAATAGCAGAGTGAACTTCGTTGGTGTTAGTCAATATAGCTTATAACTATGATTATATATCACAAAATAAGTTTTTGGTTAATAATGTTAATGTTAATACACACACACACATAGACAAGAATTATTTGATCGTTCCTATTTTCACTGAAATGAACTCATAAATATTATATACTGCTTTGGCTTTGAATCAGTGTTACTAGTTTTAAACTGATAATTTAAACGCAATTATTCAATATGACCTTAAAACTCTCGTAACTTAACATTGGGGGTCTAGGAGAACGGGCTGACCTTAGTTCGGGTCAATCCCAAATGAACTGGGAAAGTACCTCTCCAGGGGCGGCACCGCCAAGGTGTCGCTCAAGACCGAAGGGGGATCCGAATCCAACCATCTAACCAATGGTTGGGCCCCGGATAAACGCTATTCAGCGTCCTGCTTGAGGTGGCCCTGCTGTCAACAAAACCCCAGGAATCTAGGGTAGTGTCTCGAGTGTGCACTCTGCGCGGTGACGGCCCTCGGCGCCGCGCAGTAGTGGTAGCCAGTCCGGGTCCGCCTGGAATCGCACCACACACAAAAACTTGTTTTTTGACTGAGGGCACCCCAATCCCCACGGTGTGAAGCGACCCGTGCCTAAGGGATGCATGGCGCAGGGGTTGTGCGTCGTAAACGGAGCCCTTGGGGGTTGGGCGGCCCCCCCCAAGCGTAAATAGCCTTACCTGGTCATGCGGGGCTCTGGCTGGGTGGACTGTTATTTCCTCGTACTCGTGGGACCTTTTATGGAGTCTTTTTAAAAATAAACAAAAAACACCAACAGATTTAGATCTGGAAGAACTGCAAACCGGCACCCAGGGCCTTGGATGTATCTGCCTGTTCTTCTAGCGCTACCCACCATCGACGACGATGTAGTACTCGATGATGCTAGCGGAAGGGTTGAGTCCATGGACACAGACACTGGAGCATGTGTAATGGACTACAACCTTAAGCTCCCCTTTAAACTGCGCAAGCGTTGGGCGATGGAGCAGAAAAAGGCCGACGGCACCTGGCTTTCCGGACAGTCAATGGAGGAGGCAAACGGGCAAAGAGGTCGGCCAATGAAAGAAGAAAGATAAAAAGACAGAGGGAGGCAGCACCGGAGGCAACTGCAGGTGCGGTCTCTACTCCTATTGGGAAGAGAGGGCGCTCGGGCGGTTCTTCGGCGGAAAAACCCCTGCCGAAGAGGCGCCCGACCGCACCTCCTGAGCAAGCAGCGCATGCAACGAGTACCAATCCCTCAACGGAGGAGGGGTTGGGAGAAAACATTCAGGGAAGTTCTGACGGGACATAAGCTAGTCTTGGTCCCCTGCTAACTTTCCTGAGAGGCGCCCTCTCAGAGGAGGAGGCTATGGAACTTCGGGGGCGCATTCTCGACGAGGTACTCTCAGCAGAGGGTGTGTGCCTGCAGTTCAAAAAGGTGTTTCCCCCGAAAGGGGGGCTCTCGTCATGCTTTGTGGCAATGACGAGAACCAGGGATTGGCTGCGGGGTCTGGCTCCGGGGCTGGGGATCGGTGGCCCTGGGGGAATAGGGGTGATCTGTGGGGACTACAAAGACCTCATAAGATCTACCAAGGTCTTCCTAAGGGTCGATGGTCCCATGGCCGGGAAGGACTCTGCGACCATTCTCAAGGCCATTAATAAACAGAATGCTGGGATCTCTGTGTCGGACTGGAGGGTTGTTGGAGATGTCCACACGGGAGATTCCAAACTCTTGTAATTTTTAATAGATGAACAGTCCTTCAAACCACTCTTAAGGGAGGGGCTGGAGGGTGTTCAATTGGTGTGGAGCAGGTCCCAGCTGAGGGCGCGGGGTGGGGCGGTTGATCATGGGGATCAAGGTTCTTCAGATCAACCTGCAGCACAATAAGGCTGCCTCGGCTGTATTCCTGCAGACGCTTCCTGTCGGAAGATTTTTCACACGTGGCTCTGATACAGGAACCTTGGATCAGCAAGGGAAAAATATCAGGGCTTTCAATGACAGGGGTGAAAATGTTTAGTGCCCAGGTTGAAAATGCCAGGACATGTATTGTTGTAAGCAACAAGGTGGACAGCATTCCTGTTCTGGAATTTTGTTGCAGGGATCTCGCCACAGTCAGGTTTGATGGTGGCTGGTACTGGACGAGCCCTGCTAGTTGCATCATCATATCTACCGTATGATGATGCGGAGTCCACGCCCTCCAGGGAACTGGCTGCCTTGGTGGACCATGTTGGGAGGAGTGGAGCGGAACTGGTGGTGGGATGCGACGCCAACTCGCACAACGAGGCGTGGGGGCAGCACCAACACTAATAACAGAGGTAAGTTACTTCTAGAATACATAATGTCCCGTAGTCTAATGATCGCAAATGTGGGAAATGTGCCCACGTTTCGCACGAGGACAAGAAGGGAGGTGCTAGATGTGACCATGATGTCGGAGGGTATGGCTGGTCGGATGCATGGCTGGCATGGTGTCTGACGAGCCTTCCCTCTCTGATCATGCTCACATCTGTTTTAAGATCGGTGAACAGATGCTGGAAAAAGTTCAGTATAGGAATCCGAGGAACACAAACTGGGTATCCTACAAGGAAAACCTCAGGGCACGGCTGGATTCTGATTCCACTAATGGGAAACGGATTCACAGCGCGGCGCAGCTTGACGAATCTGCTGACGGTTTAACTTCTGCGATTGTCGGCTCCTTCGATCTCAGCTGCCCGATCATAAACAAAAACAGATCTAAGGTAGCCTGGTGGAGCTCTGAATTGGGCCTCTTTGAGGAAGAGGGTCAGGGCTCTATTCAGGAGAGCCAAAACTTGGGGTACTTGGGACACCTACCACGAGGCTCTTGCACTGTACAACCGCAAGGTTCGTACGGCTAAGAGGTTAGCCTGGAAGAAGCTCTGCAACCGATATTGACAGTGTGCAGGGCAGTGCAAGGCTGCAAAAGCTATTGGCAAAGAATCCCCATCTCGCCGCTTGGTAGTCTCAAGGACGATCAAGGTGTTTTACATTACTGAGCCGGAAGGAGTTTCTGAAAGTCATGATGGGAACACACTTCCCGGACTGTAATTGTTCATGAGGGTGAACAACCACCCGAAAGTGAGGGGAGACATGCGGGTCGCGCCACTCATTCGCAGTGGAGTCCTGGCGCACCGTATTGTTACCTTCAGTAGGATTGAGTGGGCTATTAACTCATTCAGTCCTTACAAGGCTCCTGGGGGCGACGGGGTGAGACCGTTTGCTTGCAGCGGGGATTGGACATTCTCCTTCCACAGCTGTGCAGACTGTTTCAGAGCCTCCGTGGCTCTCAGGTACATCCCACTACCCTTGGAGAGTGTCCAGAGTGGTGTTCATACCGAAGCAGGGAGGGCGGGCATGGATCGGCCGAAGTCCTTTCAGGCCAATATGCCTGTCCTCCTTCCTTCTCAAACCATGGAGAAAAATGGTTGCCAGGTTTTGTTTGGGAGGGAGCTCTTCTGGAGCGACCTTTGCATCCTAACCAGCATGCCTACACTCCAGGAAAGTCATGCGACTCGGCCCTGCATCAATTGGTATACAGGATTGAGAAGACGCTGGCGGCAAAAGAGGTTAGCCATAGGAGTCTTTTTAGACATTGAAGGTGCCTTTGATAATACACAGCCACTCAGGCGATTATCAATGCGGTCTCGGGACGTGGCGTTGATGGTCAGGTGTGTGACTGGATAGGGGCCTTGCTCACGGACAGGGTTGTTGTTTCAACCCTCATGGGAGCAAGTGTTTAGTGCAAAGGCTACGAGGGGCTGTCCGCAGGGCGGCGTTTCTCTCTCCTCTTCTGTGGAACCTGGTTGTGGATGACCTGCTTAATTCTTTGAATAGCAGCGGTGTCTTTGCACAAGGGTACGCAGATGATATTGTGTGATTCCTGTGAGTGGCAAGTTCAACACAACAATCACGGAATTGACCAATGCTGCTCTGAACATGGTGGGAAACTGGTGTGATAAGGTTGGCCTCACCGTCAACCCCACCAAGGCTGCCGTGTTTGCCTTTACCAGGAGGCGACAGAATGGAGGGCATTGGTCCTTTTTCTATTTAAAAGGCTCACCCGTTGAGCTGAAGCCTGAGGTCAAGTACCTGGGCGTGAATCCTAGATAGGGTTCTAAACTGGGGACCTCATCTAGAAAGGGTCATTGCCAGGGGTAAGTGGTCTCTAATGCAATGCAGACGTGTGATAGGTGGGCCCTGGGGACTGAAAGCCGAGGCTCTTGTACTGGCTTTATGTTT
This sequence comes from Homalodisca vitripennis, assembly GCF_021130785.1. Classification (NCBI taxonomy): domain Eukaryota; kingdom Metazoa; phylum Arthropoda; class Insecta; order Hemiptera; family Cicadellidae; genus Homalodisca; species Homalodisca vitripennis. Next base: position 31,986,335 of record NC_060208.1, read on the forward strand.
CCGTGGTCAGACCTGCACTAATGTACGGAGCTGTCGTATGGTGGCCAAAAATGGAAGCCAAAACGGTGGTAGCAACGTTTGGCATGTATCCAAAGGATGGCCTGCCTCGCTATCACAGGGGCCTTTCCTAGTGCGCCAGGCGCGGCTCTGGACTGTTGTCTTAATCTCGCCCCCCCTGGACATTGTCATTCGAGCTATGGCCAGGAAGAGTGCCTTACTGTCTGCAGCAGACGGGATTCTGGTCGGCTGCAGCGGTGGGCACTGCAGAATTAGCACTCTGATACAGGAGGATGTTTTGCATATGATCTCTGATCAGATGCCACAAAAGTTTTCCTTTGACAAACCCTTTAGGATTATTTTGCCCTCAAGGGATGATTGGTCAGAGGGGAAGCAACCTCTTCCACCAGCGGAGCTCGAATGGTACACAGACGGCTCTAAAACAAAAAGCGGCACAGTGCTGGAATTCTGGGAGTGAGACCATGTAGTGGAGCTGGTGGTTCCTATGGGTCCGTATCCGACAGTCTTTTCAAGCGGAGGTCGCAGCCATTATGGAATGTGCTCGTGAGAATCTTCGTCTGCGATATAGGGGCAAGACGATTAACATTTTCACGGACAGTCAGGCAGCGCTGATGGCGCTGGATTCTTGCGCAATCAATCCAAACTGGTTTGGGATTGCTATCAGACCGTTTCCTCCCTTGCCAGAATCAACAATGTAACCGTTTGTTGGGTTCCTGGTCATAAGGGGATTTCTGGGAACGAAAGAGCTGATGCCCTTGCCAACCAGGGCTCAGCAACAATTATGACGGGCCCTCAACCATTTTCTGCGGTGTTCCAAGGTGTGAATCCTCTAGGGTTGTCTCGAAATGGATTCGCGCGGAGCATGGGAGAAGGTGGAGGTTGCATCCGGGGTTTGAGAGTGAGTAGAATGGTATTACAGTCACCTTCCTCCAAGGTGGCCCTCGGACCTTCTCTCATTAAACAGATCAATGTCTTCCAAGGTCATTGGTCTCATTACGGGGCATGGTCACCTGAAGAAGCATCTACACAGAGTTGGTATCCTTCAGGAGGATCCGCTCTGTGGAAGGTGTAATGAGCAGGAGGAGACTGCTGAGCACCTGCTCTTTGATTGCCCAGCAATAGCAAGAGAGCGGTATGCCATCTTTGGTAGCTTGAACAGGGGTGGCGAGTTTTCCCAGGAGGACTTGATAGGTTGTTTTCGGCGGTTTGTTGAACTGCTGAAGTTGTAGACTGGTAGTCCTCATGGTGTTTTCGGGTGCGCAAAAGGCCCTTGAGGCTTAAGTGCATGGCAGTAGGCCGCCCCAAGGAAGAAAAAAAAAAAAAAAAAAAAAAAAAAAAGAAAAACTTTTACATTATTACACGTCATTTCCAATTAAAAAAGACAGGAATATGAGGTTTATTGTACAAATGCCATATGCCATATAAAAGATTGTAAAAAAATAAAACAGTATCAAACTCTCATAATTTTACAGGTCGCGAGTAATAATCAAAGTCTTTTTAAACATAACTCTCAGTCTACAACACATAACTTGCAGTTTAGAGGGTTTTCAATAAATCAAAGTTATAAAATATAAATTTATTAAATGTGAAATATTATCTCTTGCAGAGTTCATTGAAAGCTTGGTTTAGTTTCAATTCAATCGTAGCCTATATAAAGTTTTAAATTTTTTTTAATGCAAAGTGTAAAATTAATTACCATTAGTAGAAGCAAATATATAATCTCGGTCAAACTGTACGAATCAATTTACAAATGATAAGATCTGTTATTTTTACTATACACTATAAAAAACATTTAAACAGATTATTATGTTTTAATAAAAAAAGTTTTCAAACATTTAAAGATATTTCGCGTTTGTAGGAATCATAACAAGGCACTGCAAGGACTGCTTGAGTATACGAGGAAATACCATCCATAGACTATCAAGATAATTCATGAGACAATTTCCTGCACGTAAGTTTGTTAGAAGGAAATGTTTCTCTACATGCAATGCTTGATGCCTTATCCATCTTCATTATTTATACATACGTTTTAATCACATGAGGGTAAATTATACATTGTAATACTAATTATGAAAAATATATGTCCACTTTTTAAACATTTCTTTGATCTAATCGAGTTATGAACCATTGTCAAAATGTATTGCGAAGTAACGTGGATTTAGTCTAGAAATTAAATCGTTACTTGATCAAACTAAGACTATAAACGAAAGAGGTTATTAGAAAACTAATATAAAAGGTAATAATTTGGATAGTTTAGATATAGCTCATCACAATACCGTTTCTTTAATATAATAGGATGAAATAATGTTTTGCTATAATCGCTATTCGCTCAATTTAATTAAATAACCTTTACTACTAAACAAAATAAATTCTATTACAATACAGCAAACACAACACTTTAGCAAACTGTATTAAATTAAGTTTAAAAATGTACAGCAATAAAAGTTCTAGGTTGCTATGTTTTATAAATGTTATAACCAACTCACTTTTTATTAATAAGGAAACAAAACTTTTGATTGACTTAAGGGTGGAGTTCAAATAGAAAACATAAATTATAACCATGACGAATGTAGGTATTTAAAAAAACAAACATAATATAACTACGAGTATCTTATTTTTTTATAACCAATAACGATTTACAATGAGATTAATGTAAACACTATTAAAAACATGTATACCTACATTAAATGCTGCTGGTTTGTCATTTTAAAATTCTAATAATTTTTTTAAGGAAACGGCGGAGGTCGTTGTTTTGTTCATGGACGGAATGCTAATACAATCTTGTCATTTCACTGAATGTCCATATTGTTGATTAAACGTGGTCTGTGACCTAATTTGACACCAATAACAAAATCCATCAACTCGTGCTTTAGAATAGCAATTATTTAAACAATTTTCCGATTCCATAAATCATTTCAAAATTTATAAAAGGCGATCTATTATAGAATAGCAATACTATTTCTTAATACATCAATACTTCCAGTATTGATTAAGGTTTCCGAAAGTTTCTTCTAGAAATGATCATAAAATCCTGTATTAGGAATCCTAAGTATTTTGATTTAGGAAGAACAATATATTCAGATACATTATGTGTTATCTCTGTTATCGATTGGCTGGACAGGCGTGAACATGTGCTAATCATATTTCTAAAACTGCTTAAAGATTTAGATTGTGAGCACAATGAACGACTTCTGCACAAGTTGGAGTCGAAATGTATACGTGTTTATTCTTAGGAATGGCCTATTTTAGCCTTTTTTACCCTCATTTGTCACATGGAATTCACCTCTATAGAAGTTTTTTCCAACAAATATTATTGGGTCTGTTTGGAATTCAAAATAAAACCAATAGAACCGTTTCAAGTTTTATATTTTAGGGAGTTGAGTACAGATGGTTTTAGGGAGCTTGGGTTGCTGACTTTACACAGCTTACGTATTCTTGCGGTGATTCTATACTGCTTATCAAAATATACTTTGGTGACCTAGTATTTTGGTGGTTCACAGTTACGAGACAAGGTGTAGGAGCAAATACTGACTCAAACAACATGGAACAAAAGCTTTAGCTCAGCCCTCAGACAGTTCGGCGTGAGTCTATTCTACTGGTTTACTGAAATGATTAGAAACATTTCAAATATCACTCAATTTAAAGCTATTTCAAAACGACTTTTGGTGTCAGGTTTATTTTATTCTGCTCATAAAGTCCTAACGCACCGCTGGGACAGTTAGTTATATGTCCACATAAAATATGGATCCGATAATAATGGAACGAGCGAGTCAATTGTTTATTATGTATGAATTACAATGAACTATTTATGTTGATATATCATAGTTTCTGATATTTATATTATATTGACGCTAGCACAATAGTGCCCAGTGTCTGACTGCAATAAATAATTATTATCATAACATTGTTTGCTTCTGCTTTAGAGACCAAGATCCGATTTTCCACAACGTTAAAGATCAGTAGGGAGTATTATTGAGGGATTTTTAAAATAGGAACAGATCTATATGTTAGCCATGGACTCTAAAAATGTCCATGGAAAATTTCAGTACAATCGGTCCAGTATCTCTTACTTGATTGTACAAAAACACAAATGAACATATATGCGATTATATTTGTTTATAAATAGTATAGATAACAATATAATAACACAAAATATATTTAGCCCAATATAAGTCATCGTTACTTATGATGACTTATACTACCTAAAAAAATAAAAGTATTCTATTTACAAATAATTTATTGGGAATAAGATGCATATTCTCTAGACACGTAATACAAACACAATACGTGACAAAAGCCATACCCGACGTATTGTACATTGATCTCAATCTTCACAACCTATAAGTAGTTTTCTGGCAACGTCCATAGTAGATCATTAATAATCTAGGACGCTTCGGCTTTCTTTTTTTATCCTTTCTAGAATTCATTAACGCAATATAATGTGATAAATCACATCGATTTACATTTTGGTGTGAAACAATTAAACAAAAAATACCTCGATTATACTTCTAACTTAATTCTGTACGTAAATATCTTTATTTTAAGCTTATTTTATTTATATAAATGTTATTTCATCCCATTTAATGACTCAGTTTTCTGAACAAATATCTTTGATAATAACATGAGCATTAACAATAAGTAATTATCAATCAGCAATCTATAATGATTAGAGCCTTTGAAAATGGACATTTAATCATTTTGTATCCTACCACTAATATCAATTATTGCTTGCTTTATCTACTAACCTTTGAAGAATGTTCAAAACCTAATGAAATATCAAAAATGAACCGGTAAAAATAGCTAGTTAATTCTTCTTAGTTCGTTCCCACCTTCGTTTAAGAATTTTCATAAATGTGTAATGCTTTGAAATTTATGTGTATCAGAAGTTATTGGATAAAAGTAATACATACGTTATTTTTTTAAACTAATAATCCACATTAACTCGTAGTAAAAAAGGAAGAATATATTCCCACAAAGTTAGAGTAGCAATAATATGGTTTAAGTAAATAAGAAGAGTTATTCAGGCGACTACTATATTGAGTATTTTAGATAAAGAAAAAGTCTGAGTTAACAATGAAACCCAAAGTTCCTGATGCTTGAGTTTGTGCAGGAGCAAAACAACAATGCCGATGGCGGTCTCTAGTTTTTGCCAAGCAGATCTCTGTCATTGCTTTGAAATTAACTACTTGCCTTGCCTTAACTATTACAATCATAATCTGAACTTTTTCTATCCTTTACGTTTAGAATTTTTTTATTTAGCTCATATCAATTTTTTTATAAGGGTCTTGCTGTTAAAGTTGTATGTTTAGTTAAAAATAATAAATTTGTAGGAAAGGCTATAATGTATGAATGAATTATGACAACAATTAAGACGGAATTTCACATACTTTGCATAACATGATTCTTATTACAAAACTAATATTATTGTCCAATAAACCACAAGTATTATAGGTTTTTATTACACATAATTAAAAATAATTACGTAAACAATAAAATAAGTCGAAAGAAATTAGCTTAGAAATAGAGTCGGTTATATACTGGAATTGTTGCTAGGTTCTCAGAGAAGATTTTAAGGAATCCGATTAGATTTGTTTGTAAAAATTATGTAGAATATTGTTTGAAAGCTGATTTGATCGAGATACAAGTAATATAGCAAGCGACAGTCTGATTTGTTAGTTAGAAAAGCAGCGAGGTAGGTGTACGCTACACTACGCGTATGTATCGCGTAGAAGGCTACGCTGACGTTAATTCCTATGGCAATACCTCATTCTATTCTTGAGGTATCTTGCGTACAAAAGACAGATAGATCATCATACAGAAAATAAATTACATCCCCTGGCATACAAAAGATAAACTGTGCCATCCTACTAAGGTTAGGATTCAAAGACGCTCCCATGGATAGACATGCAAATCTGACGTTATAACACTAAAGTATTACCTATGAAACATGCAAAATTTGAAGTCTTTTGATAAATATTTCTCAAGAAATATTGCCACATGTAAGACTCGTATTTTTAATGATTAAGTTGCAATGTCAAAGTATTAAAATTCTACACACAAAGGCAACAGGTTATAATGATGTAGGTGTTGGTATAGGTAGGCTACATAAGTTACTGTGTCAGGCAAACATAGGGATAAGCTTTATGAACTCTTAGCTAGTTATAAAGCTAAAGATGTTTTAATATGATTTACATCATAATTTAATCTAATTGTTTATATGGTGTTATGTAAGGGTTAAATCTTGAACAATAGAAATTGTACATTCGTGAAGCTCCTTTTTTATTGGAAATTATTATTAATTTAAACAAACTCTCCAATAATATAAGTTTTTATTTTTGTGAGGCCTTTCGTACTCAATGAGAACATATTCGGACTCACACAACTGAATAAAAGTAATAGTAACAATAATAACATAAACAATTTTGTACTAGTTAAAACATATGTTTTTTAGTGTATTTGGTAAAAATAGTACAAAAAATAATAAAAAACTTATATTATTGAAGAGTTTGTTTAAAGCAAGTTCTGCCATCAGCTTACGAAGTAATGATCCATAGTATACTCGTGTAATGTTTTTTCCTTTTTGAAAATAATCAATTAGAATGACTCCATGACTAGCCCAAAAAACAGTTATTGCTTTTTTGAAGCCTATACAGAAATTGTAATGAGTTATTATTATTATTTGAGGGGAACAATAATACAGGTTTTACGATTGGAAACACATCGTAGTTGAAATTATATTTATGGATTTTGATTCCGTCACCTAGTACACCCCGTACATAAAAGCACATTTCCAACGTAGAATATATCAGCGTATAAAGCTTGCATGCTCTAGCTCAACCAGGTAACGGTCACCGTGGAGTTTTTGTTTCATTTTACGTGGATCGCTCCACCACCGGAGTTCTTTCCAACTGAAAGGTAAGGGACTACGGCATATAATTACGCTGGGAGTGACTCGTTCGCTCTCCAGTCGTAAGTCTTAGCCGAAATTTGTATTGATTCCGCTTTCCTAATATTGCCCTTTGCCACTTATTCAGCAAATTTTCGAGGCACTATCTATATGATTAATACAGAATCTACAGCACATAGAACGTTTAAAGGTAAAAATGTATATCAGAATATACTTTGAGCTGAAAAAATAAATTTTTAGTGGAATTAGATTTTATTTTATCGCAAGTTAGGAAAAGTTAGCGTTTATTTTTATTATCATAGCGTTTCTTCTCGAGAAAGCTGGGCCTTACTTTGAGCTTAAGTAGGGCTTGATGCTGTTCGAGTGAACTAGTTTGGTTTATTTCTTTATTTAATTTATCAAGTCGAGTTAGACGCGATTGTTTTACAAAGATCTTAGGTACGAGTACATTCATTCTAATCCGGCCACTGACTCCCTTTCTTTCAATCAATTTGATTTCGATTTAGCAATGCAGATCGCATGTTGGTATGTTGATCATCAGTTGATTATTAAACTAACCATTACAATTTTCTGTAGATATTTTTCCAAAGGAAATTTTGTTAACATTTTATTATAAACGAATTGAACTCTAATATAGAATTTTCATCTAAAACTGTACATTCGGAAACTGTGAAAAATATTAAATAAATTTGAGTGACAATTTTTTAGGTTAATATAAAGTAATGATAACTTTTTTATAAGAAGGAATAATATAACACTTAATTTATTATTATAATCGATTTCTAGACACGTGCAATGATGTTTAAAAAATAAATAATTTTAGAAGTAATAATTATATACTGATATTATGAGGGCTTTCAAAGCTTTGAAGGGAAACTCATTAGCCCTAAACAATGTCATCTGTGACGTCAAACTTTTTAGCCAAACTTTAAAACTTTTTTTAAGATTTAATTGAATTTTCAGGATTTCAGATTATATATAGTAGTGAAATTTGTAGTAAATCAGGGACTAGTATTTAGGAGACTTGCGTTGTTTCCTTCTTTACTACGTACTACATTTAGATTTGGATTTTGTTTCTAAAATATGTTTAAAAAATAAACATATATCTGAGAAAACTGTAGCATAAATATTTTTAATACTAATCGCTTAATTCAGCACATAATTGAAATCACCACTAAATTGAACGATGTTTTAGTAAAACAGTATATAGATCTTAATAAAACTAACCAAAACACTTACGACATTTTTTAATTATATTCACATTTAAGAAACGAAACGAATAGTTAAACTGCACCTTCAAATGGATTTATTTTAATTGACATGTTTTTTGTCACTTATAAACATGGTAGAGTCTATATGCCTCAACTCGTTCTCATTAATTATAGACGTTCTGACTCTCAACTATGTCTCAAATTGTAGTGATAACTGTCTAACAAGTATCTGCAGTGTAAATAGTTTCATTCTCTACAAAAATGCACAGCCATATTTATTAAAACGGTACAATATGAGGAGATAGCAATGCGTTTCTAATCCAAATAAGTTTAGTATAATTGTGTACGTATTATTACGTATAGAGCATGTACGATATCAGTATGTAGTTGATTGTGTAGTCAACTAATGAAAATAACATCAAAGATTTTGAATGTTAAAAAACAATAAGTACAAAAACTATCGCTTCCAACATCACTTACTGAAGAGCTTATTGATGGATCTCGGATTACGAGAGATCAGATTGTGTCGAAGATCAGAGTTAATTAGTTACGCTACCCGACTCCTTTTAGCTTTTACGGACTTTCTTTACTAATATGTAGTTCTCCGATGTATACTTGTTACTTGGACGTTGAGTCACTGTTGACCGCTATTATGATTTACACCATAATAAGTATATACTAGTCAGATAAATATATTGATAGTTTACTCTTAGTTTACAATAAATGTATTGATAGTTTACTCTAAGTTTATAACTAACATATAGTCATATAATGCCAGAAAATTAACTGAAATCTAAATATTCCACCGCAACTGTTTGGGAAAATCTGTCACATTTTAATGCCGAGTAAAAAGGATTCGCTGAAGTTGCTTTTAGAGTTTGAATTTTATAACTCAAATTAACTTTGAAATATAACAAAACCTGATTTATAGGTTTTGCTAACGCTTAGTGAAATCTTATGAAGTGCAATGAAACGTGATCAAACTCGATGTCACCTATATAAAAGTTAAGCTCCATTTAAAATTTTAAATTTCTAGATCAATTTGTACATAACGAATATATATATATATATATATATATATATATATATATCTCGTGCAAAGAGAAAAATAAATATAAAAGCAGACAGGAATTACATTTTTTCAGCCTCTTGAATGATATGCTTTACTAACGCTCAGACGATTGTGAGGTAAGATATAGAAGGATGAAGCTGAATTTATAACGGATAAATTTAAAATAACTACAAAATATCCATTCATTATTATCACATATCTAAGAAGTGTAGCATCGAAAAGATGAATGAATTGTAAAGTTGAAATATTTTGTCCCGAAAGTTACAAACAAATTCTGTCAAAAGTGACTTTCTGCAGACTGGAAGCCTGTCAAGGACAACAAAGACCAGAATGTGCGGTACTCTACAGTAAAGACGGACGTGAAAGGCGGACGTAGTTGATGGTTAATGTTTCTGTCAACCTCTTATCACCGGCGGATAACTTAACAGTAAAATACGTTGTACGTATCAGCACAACTTCACAGAATTTTAAATTTATCCCACAATTTTTTATGAAACAATTATTCCATGAAAGCTTTTTTTGTAATAGAATTGTTTTAAAATACAACAAGATTTCCAATATTTTCCATCTATCCTATGCTGTATCTTACGATGAGTACGCACTGTAAGAGTAATTTAAATTTGTATTGCTGTAAGGTGGTCACCAGTGAGAGTAAAAAAATCACTTCGTCACCTTATAGGGCGGTCGAAAATCTATAAGTGGGAGTTGAAGCTACGAATAACCTATTTGGATAATTACTTTTATCTCGCTGGTTGCTTCTAAGAGCAGCATTCTCTTTTTAATTTTTTTTGTAATACAACAATATAGGATTTCGGACATTTTCCATCGTTATATGTTACAAAAGTCTCCTTTCAAACTCTCCATCTTCAATAACAGAACTTTAATAAAAGAATAAAATTGTTTTTTCTAATAAAAAACATTTTATCTTGTTAAAATTGGAAATTTAAAGAAACAGTAAAGGAGGTCAGCTAGAGTGGGCTGGTGAACGTATTATAGTAGTTCACAACTAAATCCTATAAACTCTAAATATTGTATTTTATTTGTGTTCTAAAAATCGATATACATTACTACAAATTTATAGTCATTACTGTAAAAGGTTGATTTTATAAATCAAGACCCCCACATTTCAAATAAAAGATATATATATATATATATATATATATATATATATATATATATATATATGCGTATATATGTGTGTGTGTGTGTTTTTATTGTATATATATATATATATATATATTAATATATATATTACATTTTATTTTTATATATATCTCCAAATGTCTGGGAGTTTTTTTTTATTTACTCCTATCAAGACCCCACATTTCAAAACTAGCATACAAAATATACATATGTATATAATATATGTTTAGTTTATATTAAGCTACTTTATAAAATTAAAAATTCCTTTCTGGTTTCCATTACAGTCTCTTTCACTCTGAGATATTTTTTGTTATTGAATATAAAATTATTTATGGTAATAATTCAAGTATCGATGCCGGATTAAATGAAAGTATTAGGTTATTTTCAAATTTACACGCAAATATTTGGAGTATTGAACAAGACTTTACAATAAACAATTACATTACAAATTTAATATATATTGACCTAATTAAAATAATAGTTAAATTATATTTTTAGGGAAGAGGTTTCATCCATATATTACCAATAACAGTCTAGATTGAAAATATCCCAAAGTTGTATTGAATACTGAAGTAGAACAAAAGGCGTCCGCTATTAAATATCTATTTAGGATGTTGATTAGACTGTGTATTATCAATGCGCTTAAAATGTATTTCAATCTAAAGAAATATAAAAATTGTACTTGTACTAATAAGCATTAAACCTCTTTTGTACATAATGCGTGTACACTTTCTATTGTGAGGGTTGTCACTGGGTCTGCATGACTGCTTACAAAGAATACACTGAAATCACGTTACAATTTAATTAAAGTAATTCTACTTCACAGGCAGTTATCTTGTTAAGGACCGACAACCAATTACTCAAAGCACTCACAGCTGAGGTGGAAAGAATATGTGGATTTAATTAAACGTGGAAACAATGGACCAAGCTTACCGTTGGATTACAGCTGAACCGATTATAGCTCAAGTCGGATCTAAACTCTCTGCGTTTTGTAAATGGAGTTTTTGTGAGGTACTTGAAATCATGTATTTATGTAGATAGAATTTTATTGATGCTAGATGATTGTTATTGTAATATTTACAATTCATACTATCTACGATGCACTAGAATACTTTTTTGAATAATTATAAAAATTTATAGTCATTACTGTAAAAGGTTGATTTTATAAATCTACTTATTTAAATCGTTCCAAATTTCTGAGAGTTTTTTTATTTACTCCTATCAAGAACCCCACATTTCAAAACTAGCATAAACATATAAATATGTATATAATATATTTATAGTTTATATAATACATATATCTCGTATATATATATATATATATATATATATATATATATATATATATATATTATTTATATATCTATAAATATTTTGAATAAACTCCGTACAAAGGCAGTACTTTGATATAGTTGGATGAGTTCATTGCACAGTCGTAACCAACAAAAAGTTGTTGGATGGCAACAATACGTATTTGAGAAAACTTTCAACTCTACCTATGTTGAATATACACCCAAACCGATACAGTTTTGAAATATAGTAGGTTTTTATAAATAACTTTTGTCTTTGACATTTTATTATGCCTTAAGATTAAAAGTTAGCAGCCATTAAACATTTTAAAAGGAATAGATATACATCACACCAAGGCACAATCATTCTAGAATTCTCAGGTTATTTACAATAATGTTTATTTTTACGTTATTTTAAAACTCATAGTATTTCCAGATATCCAACGCCAGATTAACAAGTTTTAAGTGGACTGGAATATTGTGATGGCCTGGAAAACCTATCATATGCTCCTTAGTTGTAAGGAACTAGCAATAATATGAGTTTTTAGTATTCACTAAATTCCCTATGATTTCGTTTTTAGTATTATGACCTTACCATACAAACCATCATTGAAGGCACTGATTGCTGTATCAGATTTCATTGTTAGTAAAGTTAAGAATTCTCTTTTGGGTATTCTTGCTCAAATGACATCATAGCAGCTCTGTTTTGGATTTTGGGTCTTATCCTTTTTGTCTAAGAATTCTTAGAGACATTTTACTAAGAATTGAGAGTCAGCCAACTCTCTGAAAGTTGGTGTTATTGCTTCCGTTAAATTTTGATAACACTTGAAAATGTCTGTTTGTGATGGTAGTCATGTTGGACTCCGTGGCTGCTTACGCTAAACCAATTGAAATCTCGTTACAATTTAATTAAATTAATTCTACTTCACAGGCAGTTATTCTGTTAAGGACCGACAACCGAATGTCTCAGAGCAACCACAGCTGAGGTTGAATCAATGTGTAGATTTAATTAAGCTTGGAAATAAACAAAGCCTCCATATCCTTTTGCTCTAGATACAGGCTTTTGAATCACCGCTAACTAAATTATTGGTGTGTCTCACAATTTGCAAGAGTTCAGATCTACTAAACAAATCCAGTGCACCAGCCACCTCAATACCGACGATCGTACGCATGTAGTTTGTGGTACATGAATCTGGGACATGCCTATTTCTATCCCTTTCCGGACAATGAAAGTATTTAGTAATAACAGAAACGGCTAAAACCTTTCTGTCTCATTTAAAGTCAGGGGCAAGACGCCATTGAATGACGAGTGGCCTCGAAGTTGCCACAATCCGTCAACTGTCATACACAAGTCTCTACTGCCATTGTTTATAGCCTCCTCTACTGCCTTGTGTATTCTGTCCCTGTACGAACTTTCTGTGTGTTTTACCAGTATGTCCTCATGTTTTTCTATAGTGTGGGAGAATTCGAAATACCACAAGGACATGAGAACACCTACAAGTCCATTCACATGTCTTAGGTTGAAGTCATGAAATATTTCCTATTGCTGTATTATAAGATCTTTCCAAATTGCACCATTTTATTGTTAAAACTTCCCAATTTTCCATTTCATATTTGCCACAATTTTTTTTTTTTTCAAAAATCCAGTCTATTATTACAGTTATTGATTGTTTTAAAGTTTCTTCAGTTTTGCTTCGATCAACTATCGCATACTCTAATTGATCATTTTTGCTTTGGTAATAACTAAAACTCTCTTTTACCTTCAACTTACGGCTTTAAGATGACGTTTATGAAGGGCTATGTCTAGAACCTGTGTGTTTCCAATGAAGAAGAAGCAGTAGCAATAGGTATATGCTTACTCACAACATTTTTCTTTTTCTAGTATTTGCTAAGAGAACCTACTCTTTGCTTCTTTCGCATTACTTCATAAAAATTATTACAGCAATCACTAATAATACCTTCAACACAACGCAACACTATATAAAGCACTATTAAACATTGAAAGTATTATAGTCATATATATATTCAACAACATCAAAAATTTGAAATATAATTAGAGTAATAGCTGATTATTTAAGTAGGAATATGTTGTTCCATTGTGCTATTAGAATAGCCTAAACGAAAAAATCAAACAGTTACATATGTAATACATTAGTAGTATGTGTAACAGTATATGATGAGCTGAAGCTGAAGCTGGATTGAGCAAGAGGCTAAGTCTTAGTGTAAAGTAATAAAAAAAGTTTTTTGATGGGCTTCTCATATAATAAAATAAATCCAAAGATATCATATTTAAGAGGAGATTCTGTAGAATAATAAACCAAAATATATACTTTTCTCCATTTTTCAGCTTGAGACTCCCTACAAGACGAGAAACACGCAGTAATATTTCCCCACTTAAAATTATTTACAAACACAAATAAAAGTTTGTATCCTTAGAAGAATCGCATTACTACTGCAGGGAGCTTGAGAGTCACTCCATGTGTAATTGGCTATTCCCTAATCCAGCAACCGCATTGGAGTATTGTTTCCTTGTTTTAATTAAACTCACTCATAGTTCCACACAAGTAATGATTGTACCTTGTATTGCATTTAAAGCACTAACATATAAAACCTATTTACTAGAATTGCAATAATACTAAAAATTTCACACATAAATAAGTATCTAATGTTTTAAAATACCTTCTTAACCTTAGAATAAGAATTACAAATCTGTTAATGTATTTTTTTTATTTATAGGCGGGATAAATTCATTATTATAAAGTTTTAATGATCAATATTTTAAGTTATATGTGACACTTTACTCTTTCTTGGAATACTTATTCGTAAATTTAGCTTGAGTAGCGAAAATTTTATCCAAGCAAGGGTTCAGATGACGCACAAACTCTTGTAAATCATAATATGTTGGATTTAAATAATTGCAGATATATCAGAATTGACTCAACTTATACCAGAAGCATGAAATGACCAGAAGCAATCATCCGTCCAGCAGTAAAATGACAGCGACGCCCATGATTGAGTTATCAGCCTTTTTCAGATAATATGAAATGTTCAGATTTTATAGAATAAAAGATACTATACTCAGGAATTATATTATTTATACCTCGCAAATAAGTTGCGAAGGTTTCTAAGATAGACAATTACTCAGGAATTATTTTTGACTAATAATAGTATACTTACTTTGGGAATACTGGGAGTCCTACGGTTAGATGTCAGATATTTAAGTAGAAGCTGTACAGTCCTTAATAATAAAATACAAACATTAGGTAATTATAAAAATAATTATTTTACTTTTAAGAGTATATACTTACTGTACGAAAGATGAGTAAATTAGGATATCACTTTCTTAAATATACAACATCAACAAATATGCCACATTTTGAAGGCATTGTTTGTAACAACACTTTCTGATTGGCAACAAAAACAAATAGTTTGAGCATTCTAAAACAGCAGTGAAACAAATAAATTCACAAATGTTGCAGTTATATATTGCGTATAACGAATATATAGAAACACTAAATATTGTGGATGTCAACTGGTATCGATCTTAACTAAACAGATTAAAATATTAGATATTTTACATAAGGTAAAATAAGGTTGAAGGTTTTATGCTACACTAAGATTTTTTATTATATTAAAGAACAAAGCAAAAATTATAACTTAAGTTTCGCAGCTCAGTCGTGATGCCGAGTGATAAGTTTAGTTTCCCTGTTCTCGTGTATCGAACTGTAAGACTGGTAAAGACACATTAGCTTACATTAACCATCTCGAGTTTCTCAGCCGTGTCGTATTAGACTGCCAAATAGCAGGAGACAAGTTCGGGCCGTTACAGATGGGTCTGGGACAGTTGTGATATGTCAGGTGTAACAATGAACATCTTGAGTTGTGACAGTTACCTATACAACCAACTTGTATGACACATTTACACTATATCAACTATATCTTAGTTATGGTATAGATTTCCTTTTAACTGAATCAATAGGAAATGATTATATATTTCCCACCGTATCAAATGGCACTATATTTTCTGCTAAAGAGTTTCTAATCAAGAGAAATCCACGTGTTTATTCGGTCCTTAACATAGTTTTGTAATAATTTCCACAGGTAGGAGAAAGGACACCCCTCATTTGGCACTAATACTCTTAGACCACATGTGTTACAAGATAGTATAGAAAAATTTTAAATACATTTTCAACAATGCCCACTAAATCTACCATTTTTTAAAACATTCCTAAATCAACCGGACATAAGGTTATACGAAAGAATTTCTATTATTATCCTTATTATATTTATTAATGATAACTGTTAAAACAATAATATACTAAACATCGCCACCACATATTTATAAGACATTTTCTTCTTTTATGGATGAGGAGCACATCTGCATAGGTATTGAAGCTACTTTTCATGCTTCTGGAAAAGTACATATGCAGAATTGTAGAATATTTGACACACATAATCTAGATGTACTGTAGTCGTTGAAAATGAGCGTTATGCACCTAAAATATCATGGTTTTCAACCGTAGTATATTCTCACAGAGTACTTGGACCGAATGGACAATAGATACTGGTCTCACAACGTAATTTTTTATAATAACATAAATTAAACATATATTTATGAATATTTAATGACCAACTTATTGAAAATAAATGGTGCACCAATCTGGTAAACGAGGTTTTTTATCGTTGAAACTCGATTTTTCATAGAGTTTCAGCTAGTTCTCTATGTACGTAGCATATATAAAAACTAAAATGGCTTGGGTATGTGTGGAGCATGTTCAGTAAATTGTCCATACATATTATATGAGCTGCTTTTCCTAACTCTACAAAAATAAATGCTGTCATAACCCAGTGGTCTATGAGATCAGGCAGAATTAGACAGAAACTGGAATTTGCATAGATAATAATACAGCTACTGCTATTCATAGAGATTGCAATTAAGAGATCGACTACAGAATTCTGACTGTGAGCAATATAGACTACATAAATAATTTAACAGAACTAGCTTGGAATGATCATATTCAAACCAAGTTATTAACTGCAATTAGGAATTGATATTTATGAAGTTACCATATCGTAACAAAAAATATATATTTAATATTATATCTTCAATAATACAGGGAAAGACATAATAACTTTCTAGAATGCATCTAAATAGAAACTTTTCTACCCAGGCCGACAGTACTCTAATAACGTTAAACATTTTATATTACCATATACGTTCACATAACCCTCTGTTATCCACCATTTACCGGATGACAATGGCAGAGCTATTAAATACACTTTTCTCATATGTTACAGTACACTATTATAAGCAGTAGTCTAGATCCTCACACTTAAATAACTTAATTTATTTACTTGTGTTTTTAGAACCTTATTTATGTTCATAAAAATGTCTATCTATTTCAAACAGACCGTCAATTGCGGTTTAGAGAATATCATAAAAATTCCTTGATGAATGTAAAATATTTTTTATGACGTGGTTATTTCTTAATTCAGCATGATTCACTGCAAGCTCCTTTCATTGAAGATGCGTATTTTACTCGTATACATTTAAATTTCTTCATATTCTTAGGGAAAATATCTAAGTATAAATTCATTAATTTAAATAAATTAGGATATATAGTGATCTGGGTAAATCGTGAATACTGTAAAACCTCTATAGATTACACTTAGTAAGGAATATGTGTGTTACAAATATAACCAACGTTTTTTACAAGGACTACTTAAAGAAAAAACCAAATATAATAACAAATACATGAAATATTTTTTATTTATTCGTAAAAACCTTCAGTCCTTTCGTTTTTTTTTTGGTACAAGGCTTACAGGAAGTAAGGTAACGCAGAAGTTTCCAGGCCATAATATCTGGTGATGAAGTGACGGACAGTATCTCTTAACAATCATCAGCCGTTTTCATGGTTTCAAATTTTAAGTTAAAATCTCTTAGACATTCTAAAATATTGTTAAATTGCTATTACACAATTATATTCATTAATCTGCACACCGAACATACACTAAAAAAAACATATTTACTCAGAAAAACCAATAAATACAAGAAGTTTGTTGTTCTAATACATGTAAAAAAATAATGAAATCGTATTTTGCCATAGCAGAAAAGCCTCGTATACCAAAATAAGAAGTGTTTAACGCACGGACAGACAATCTCGGACATGGCGAGGAGCTAATACTCATGGATTCAGGGAACTACCGTGTTTTCAGGTCAATCGTTGAAGCGTTTTTCTGCGAAAGGCTTATCACTGCAGATTACTCTACATCGTCCAGGCCAGATGTGCACCGACAGTAATATAAACTGTCTGTCGCTATTCAAAATATACCACTATACACTGTAAATTACTTAAATGAAGAGACTGAAAAGGTATTGTTTCGTATATCAGTTCAATTTTTTTCGTTTAATATCATATTTTGTATTACTGTTATTTTTCAAAATTAAAAAGGGGTTTTAAAAGAAAATGCTGCTAATTGGCAGTTGATGTACATTATAATTTTATTTTATTAACATGAAAAAGAATTAACACGATTTTTTTAGATCTTTAGTGTGATGTCTTCCTCGGGTGGATAAATAACTTCAAATATAATTAGAATCTAGGTTAAGACCAAAAATATCATACCTAATTACCTCTTCTCGCTAGAACGTTTCTTTAGAGATACGCTACGATCCTAATAATATAAATTGTACTAGATTATTTAGTTTATAGTTATTTTAAGTTTCCTATTATCTCACCTCTCATCAATCTGGGCACAATTCAAAACGCTGAAGAGTGGAAAAAATTCCACATAATTAGACCTAAATTGCTAATTAGATGATTAATTGCTCTTAATCCTAACTTAAAGATGTATATGTGTGCGTGCGCGCGCGTGTCTGTGTGTGTGTGTGTGTGTGTGTGTGTGTGTGTGTGTGTGTGTGTGTGTGTGTGTGTGTGTGTGTGTGTGTGTGTGTGTGTGTGTGTGTGTGTGTGTGTGTGTGTGTGTGTGTGTGTGTGTGTGTGTGTGTGTGTGTGTGTGTGTGTAGTATCGTGAATCGCAGATCGCCTGTTTTGTTAGATGAAGCAAATATAAAGATTAGTAACGTTTACTGATTAAAGGTTACTTTAAATAATATGTAATGATTTTAGGTCTTCTGATTTGTTTTTTTAGCGCGGTGCTTAAGGATAAGGAAACAAAGGTGGTCTTAATAATTGATATTTGCAATATTATGCAAATTCCACTTCAAAATTAACTTTTTACAACAAATGCATATTGCCAGAACTAGTTGACCCAAGATACCCTCGAGGGCTTCCTGTGAGAGACAGACTAGATGTTTTGTAACTACAATTTTATGTTAGTATAATGCAATAGACGTGACGAGAGCAGGTGATCCTAGTAATTCATTTAATTAAAAAAATCTTAAAAAGTCTTAAAAAATCTTATGTGATCTGATAATTCTTAAAAAAATGAAAGAATGATTATATAAGCAAGAAAATGTGTGGGTTTACATTATGTATATAAGAATTAATAAAATTATGTTAGTTTTGTTGATAACATTAAAATTATTTAAATTTTCTATGGTTTTCATAACAATTCCTGCCTTGCCCAGTTTTTCCACGTATTCCAGATCGGTAGACACTCTGACCTGACAATATCACTGGAATGATTACGTTTCTGTTAGTTTTCAAATATTTCAGTAGACCGAATTTAAATTAACAAAAATAAAATATATTTTACTAAAACGTTTTATTGCATAATAATAAAAGTATGTTGTACCAACGAGTAACGGTAGGAAAAGTACCGGTTACAGTTTCATACTGATTTAGCCGATCTCCACATTACGTGGCGCGAGTGCGTTGTTACGAGCCGTACGCCACCGAACGCATTTTCTTTCGGCAAATAACTGAGATGCTCTGTAGTCCCGATACTGTGATCTCTGGCCTGTGGTACATCGCAGTCTTAACAAATCTAAAACATGTACTGTAATAAAAGTGAAAGTGTCATGTAATGTTATTCACATGTAATAATATTTGAAGGAAGCCACTCTCAGTCTGATTTTTTCTATAATATTTTACGTATCATGTTTTGCCTAAATAATACTACAATATTTTATATATGTTTAGCGATAGTTTTCATGTGTATCTTTGTGTCCATTTACTGTCAGTATATAGGGGCAGAATAATGTGAATAAAGCATAGCATGTGGCGTAGGTAAAGTGGCTGAAGATTGAAAGGCCTACTAGCCCATCCCTGTTAAACAAGAAGCTGTGCGCTCCAGCGCGTGTGTGAGTCGGACGTCGCGCACCTGGCTCGGGTCCCCCGCTCGGCAAATGTCGGAGGCGCTCGGTAAATTCCGATATCTTCCACAGCAACTACTCATTGCCCTCCCTACAACCGATTTTGCCAGCGCTCCAAGCGGATCTTTGAAACATCGTACTGCGATTTCTGGCGATTCTGTGGTAGAGCGCACCCTTAACATCGTTTCGACATCAGACACACCGATAAATAGGTGAATCAGTAGTCTCATTGTCTCATCAGGTACACAATCAGGTATTAAACCTGAGTCTGCATTAGTTCTGGCAAACCATCGAACACATAAAAAAATAAAAGGTGAATTTCAGTTTCACCTACATTGTAAGGTTGTAAAATTTACAGGAGAACTTTTTCGAACAATGTTTAGTTACACCGAATTTGAATATACTTCAAATAAACTAAAACTTTACTTGTCACGTAATTATAAGACACGTCTTAGAAATTTTCATAGGATTGTGTAGTAAATTTGTATTGTGTAGTAACATGAAATCTATGCCATTACACGGTAAAATGAATTACGTTGTTTTGCGTGTCCACGCATCCCTACACTCTTCCCTATCCCACATTTCATTATTGAATAAATTTATAATTTATAGTTTATGCGGTTTTTTGCGATACGAACTAAACACGATATGTTAATAGAAACTCCTTATGAGTTCATACTTTATTAGTTTTGATGAGAGCTTACTCTGGAACAGACCATGGAAATGGTCATGTGCGAAGCAGAAATGCCTGAAGTCTATCCCGATCTTCTAAAGATAATACTTTTGTGATTTGTGGATATTTATCACGAAACAGGTTCGCCCTGGGTTCTGGAGACGTTCCACTGAAACGGCAAATCTAGTGGGATCAGATTTATGCAGGGGATGTGTCATGCTTCACCTCTGTTATATCTTGTAAAGATAATGTTTCAATGGAGTTGTTATGAAGTGTTAAGGGCTGGTACCTCAAAAATGTTTGGAGGCCTAAAGCTACTCAGCAGTATTGTAGGTGACCCTATCTTTAAAATAAGACATGAAACGCGAGGTGTATTTAGAGTATAGAGAAATAGATGTTACTTTAAAAATGACTAACAAAATATAAACCTAAATGAAAACCTAAAAGCAAACTAAAAGGAAGCAGATGCAAGTATTTTTCCCTGCGCGAAACAAAATTACATAGTCTCAATCATATTAAATCATTAGTCTTATCTTTCCACCATGGGTACAAGATATGTTGGTTGGGCTGAAAACAGAACATAGTCATAGACAAATAAACTATTTGTTAATTTTGTTTCATTATTTCTTTATCTATCAGACTATTGAAAACGTACATGGACTAGTCTTGTCGGTTTTGAAACTTAGGATTTTACAGATTTATAAGTGCTTTATTTTCATTTGTAACGTTTGCCGAGTGATCATTGTTCATTTCTTTTGATACATCAACGAAAACATAATTAAAGAAATAGTCTTGATCAGGAAGGAAATTTAATTGTATCATGGTATTTCCGAACATTGAATGTAACCGTGTATTTCCTCTTACATATTTTGTCTTTAATAGGAACTAGTTATAAAGAATTGCCTTTCGGATAAAGCACATGGAATCAATTTTCGATTGTTTAAAGTAAGGAAACAAAAAGAATAATTCATTATTTATACTTCATAGTTGAAAACAAACTTGATAAATTTTTCTCTCATTGTTACAAACAGTCAGCTGAATTGGACAACAAGACTGGGCAAGAGTAATGAGAGAAGGATCAATTCGCGATAAAAATTAATTGGAATCCATTGTTCTACGCCATTGTGTACTTGATTCTTTCCTTAACGTAAAAAGTAAATTAGTTGTGTTAATTATAAGTTATAAGCCGATTAAGTATTTCTTTCTCCCTCAACAGTCATTGCCAGTTCTTTAACGAATTTTAAAATTTAAATTACAGTTATTGTAAAAGTTTGAAACATTATTCCATTTAAATTAAAATCTTATGATAAGGGGTGTTAATTTTAAGAGGGTGATTTTATACATTATTGAACTAAAGTAAATGTAACAACCCAACATATAACTTCATGAAGCTAAAATTTTCTCATTACAGAAAATATTTATGTACTAGCAACGTATCATTGAGAAGTGTTTTATTGAATAGTATACAATTTTATTTCATTAAGGTAATACAGGTTAGACCTTATAATAAGTATAATGAACAATATCTTTCTGAGCTCTATGAGAATAAAATAAACAACCAGATAAATTAAGTTCAGACAAACCTCAGGGAAGATTATGAATGAGTATAAACCGAAATAACTTTAAGTTGAATATGTGTATTCTTATTTCTATAAATTCTTTTTCATAAAGTTAACCTGTTAAGGTAAAATATGTGACTGGACGATATAAGTTCAGCACGGGGATAATCTGCTGAGCCGTAGCTCTTTTATGACACCCTCGATACTATTACAAACGTTAACACTTTTATTCATTCGACAAGCTCTTTATGCCATTCTAGATTCTGTTACAAACATAAAAACTTTTATTCTAGAGTTGGATTGATAAATCTAGAAACATTTATATTGAAAAACCAATTCCAAACATATTTGACTATTTAAAACAAAATCACTCTTAAATCGAATTAGTGCATGGAAAAGTACTAAATAATTCAGCTTTAAACATTAATATATATGAGAAATAAATAATAAAAAAAAGTATTATTAAATCTAACAATCTATAAGATTTAATTTGCTACAGAACATCTTTTTATTTTAATAGTATACACTGGTTTAGTATATTACTTAATAAGGACTTATTTTCAATAGCTTTATCCAAAAAACATGTCATTTATATTAATTAAAGTTTTAAAATACCATATTTTTTATTGATAGGTCGTTCATCATTATTACTTTTCCTTTTATGCAAAACAGTTTATTTAAACATTTTATATGTTTAAACCCTTTTATAAATATAAAAAAGCATTACTTGTTTTTTTCTGAAACATTATAATTGACGCTCAAAGGCGTACTAAAGATTTCTTTTACATAATATCTTTATAAATACTCTATTGGGATCTTTACTTCCCCACTGCTACTATGTAGAGATTTATGTGACATAATATATAAGTATTAATAATTAATCGATAAAAATGTTAAAATATATATCAATATAATCACTGTTAATATAAATACGACGGTTTGTGAAGAGGTAAGGATATTTCTTGAATACACGGTCATACGAAACTTAATGGAAAGAATTTGACGTTTGGAGATTTAAATTACTTAGATATCTCAACAAAACATAAGTGAATGTTTCTTTCAAAATACATGTACAAATATTCTAAAAAATTATATAAATAAAACTAATTAGGCTATAATTTACTTGTAGCCGAAACCCATATATGCCCAACGCCCCATTTTTGGGGCGGCACTAAAAAAAAATTCTGACAGGTACATTTTGTTTATAAAGGGACTTTTTGTTTTTCTTAAATGTTCAGTTGGTAGTTAGTGATTGCAACAGTGTGTGTTGCACCTCTGCAGAAGCCTCATGTGTTTTGCTGTTTTATCTTTTCTGTCAATATTTTGAAGATTGAAAAATGGATTCGGAAAACACGTAAGTAATTCTAACTGACACATAAGTAGAAGTTATTTTACAGTTGGATTTATTGTTTGTATATTACTTTAGTGAAAAATAATCATAAACTTACTTATTTAGTCACAGAGTAAACATAACCTCACTTTTCCTACTGCCCCAAAATTGGGGCGGTGGGCATAGCAGGGTACATAGCATAGTCAAGCCAAAGTACATTTGAGTTCAGTTATCTTTTTACACACAATAGGTAATACCATTCTATTTCCAACTCTTATTAGTAAAAACAAATTTGTTAAGTCGGATTTACTTTGAGAAATACTTATGTCATCTATTTATTCCAGATACACCGTTGAAGATATACTGTAGTTTCTGGAAAGAAATACAGATATTCTCCTTACTGCTACAGTGTACATTGAGCCACCTGATGAGTCAATGGTAAGGTATTTTGGGAGGCATGGTACAAAACAGCACATACCATAATAAACCAATAAGGTTTGGTTTTAAAGTTTGGTCAATGTGTACACGTTTAGGCTACATTATTCAAGGTGAACCTTACCAGGGTGCATCTACAGGCAACACCCATCCACATTTAGGTTGTGGAGGGTCAGTGGTAATGAACCTGGTCAAAAGACTTCCCTCTGACATTAAATATAGCCTGTTTGTAGATAATTACTTTACATCACTGCCTCTTTCAGAAGAACTCAAGGAAAATGGGCATGATTGTACTGGCACAATTAGAGTTGACAGAATTAAGAAGGCTCCGTTAACTGACCACAGATTATTTAAAAAACTATAGAGAGGAAGCTTTGAGCAATTAAGTGACAGAAAGTCAAGAACTACTCTTGTCAGATTCAATGATAATAGTGTTGTCACACTTGCATCAAATCGTGCTGGAGTATCTCCCATGGGTTCATGCAACCACTGGTCACAGCAGGAGAAAAAAAGAATTAGTGTCAAGCAACCACTGTGTGTTGGATTGTACAATTTATACATGGGGGAGTTGATAGACTTGATCAAAAATGTCTTAGCCTACAAACCAAACCATAAGGATGAAGAAGTGGTATTGGCAACTTATCTTATTCCCACTTAGTTGCAGCATGAACAACACGCCTTTCAGTTGTATAAGCTAAGCCCAGCCGGCAAAAGTAAAGATGCTTTCGACTTTCTTGGGTTTACCAGAGAAAGTAGTTCAAGTGTACCTGAGAAGAAATGTAGACCGTCCATCAATTGGAAGACCATCTAAGAAATCGAGGACCCGTGTTCCAGATGGCTTACGCTTGGATGGCATCGGCCATTTGATTGTCACACAAATACCACTCAAACACGCTGCGCTGAATGCCACAAGAATACCACCAAGAAATGTCAGAAATGTTCAGTTAGGATGCCACGCCAATTGTTTTGTTAAGTTTCATTCCCAGTAGAAAAGAAATTCTTCTGAAAAATCTAAGTCATAATTATGTATTTTCAAAAATATATGTTAGTTTTAAAAACAAGATTTATTTCAATTATTATTTTTAAATCATGTAATATTTGAATAAAACAATATATTTAGGTATTACATGTTTGTTTCTATGTATGCTTTTCCAAAAATACAAAAATAAATAGTACTAGGCTTACGATAGGATATGACCCCTTACATGCCCAACGCCCCATTTTTGGGGCGGTCAATTATGGAAAATCCACGAATGTAAGAATTTTTTAATTATTTTTTCTGGTTCATTTTTAAGATATACTAATACAAATAAATGGGTAAAAATGTAATTTTTGAAACCTAAAAATAACTTGGGTATATATGGAGTAATGATAAACATTATAGGTAAATGAGGCTGATTTGAAGATTACGTCTGTAGGTGTGTGTATACTCGCGTAGGTTTTTCCTAAAATTATCTCGAATACCTTCTGACGTACATTAAAGGATTTTGCACAAATTTATGCCTGATGAAGCATAACCATAAGTTCTAAATGTTTACTCCATCTCTTACACTCTGAGTGAAATACAAACGCCGGAAGTAGATGTTTTTGACTGTAGTACACTTTCTTAGTCCAATGTAAATATCTATATACCGGTAAATTTTATCTGAAAAACATAGTCGCATCAGGAGATTTTAATAACTAGTCAAGCAGACGATGTTCATGAATCTTTATTCCTCCTTTTAAAATTCTATTTCTACTAGTTGGTGATGGTTGATTTAAGTAATGTATAATTTTATTCATTGATGTTCTGGATGTTCAAATGATATTTTATCTTCCTGATATACAATGGTTGTCAACAGTTACATATTAAGTACTGAAATGTGTTAATTCTTGGTAATAAACTTAGTTGTTATTGTTGTATAAAAAATGTGTTTATACACGTAAAACTCAGAAAAGTGCTGTTTTAAAAAAGATAAATAATTTGGCCTTAAAATTTCGCTATATTAGTCTAGCATAGTTTAAATTTTAATGAAATCAAATATATATATAACATTAAACCGATGTTGGTCTGTACTGATCCTCTAAAACAGGAAAATAAGGAATCACAGTCCTTTGGTTGTAAACCTTGCCAAAAAACCCCGTTGTGGAACCTGTAAGATCATGTCTACAAGTCAAAATTTCAAAAGTAATGTAACCAATCATGTATATCCTATCAAAGGAACTATCAACTGTGACACAAAAAAACCTTATTTACCAATTTGACTGTAAATTTTGTGAAAAACAATACGTCGGCCAGACATCGAATCCTTTACGGATACGAGTAACTGGCCATCGATTTGACATTGTCCATAGCGATATAGAAAAACCTTTAGCCAGTCACGCTATCAATGTCCATAAACAAAATCAGATTGAAAATTGCTACACCATCAAAGGCATAAATAAGATCCCTGAAGATTCAAACGAAAGCCTTAATAGATTTAAATTGAAAAAAAAGTGAAACTGCACACCAATTGGTGCTTTAGACAAGACATCCAAGGGGTCTTAATTTAAGATAAATTTAGTTTTCGTCAACTTATTCACACACGTCACGCCATGGCCCATCAGCTGCTGATCTACTGTATTTATTTATAATGTTTGTTTTTCTTGTTTGAGTTCTAACCTAATGTTTTTTCAATTTATGTAAATATTTATACATGTATATTTATCTGAAGAAGTGTATCTAGATACACGAAAATTTATAAATGTTTCAAACCAATATACCGTGGTTTATTTATTAAGAAGAGAATAACCTGTTTCTTTAAATATATATATATAATATTACTGGGAGATTCGATTTATAGTATGTAATTAAAAATGGAGTATTTCGTATGCAATTTAACTAAGATATTACTATTGAGTTACTATTATTCGGCAAGTATTGAGTGCCAAACCACGGGTAGGCGCTAGTTAATATATAATATGAAACTAACACAAAACATTTAGCGCTTCCAAAAAATACTTTTTTAAACTCAGATGTTTGATAATTTTTACAAGTGCTCTGTTTTACTTTTCTTAGAATGTTCAGACACTATATACTTCTTTCCAAATATTGAAATAGAGTAGTGTCAATGGCTTTTACTGTGAAAAAGGAAATAAGGTTATACGTTTGAGAGGTATAGAAAAATTCGTACATGGTGTAATATATTGTAAAATTTTTTACAACACTACAGATATTTCGTAGACGTTTAATATGTTTTTATTTTGTACTGTTATATAATCATTATAGTTATTTTGGCAGCTGTATGTCTTACATAAAATGCATCCTCAAGTGTAAGTTTTTTTAACTTGGTCTGAAAAAATTCACAAGAGAATTCAGTGAGACAAATTAGATTATGTATGTATTGTGCGTTATAATTTATCTAGATGTCCCATCTTTTGATATTTATAGTATCCATTGCAAAAAATGTCACAATCACAGAAAATGTTATTCTTTCCAAAACGATGAGTACTGTTAAAAAAATTTCAGGAACATTTATTGTTATATCAAACCAGGAATGTGTAGATCAAACGTATAACAGATATTACTGTGGATTGATAAAAATACTACAAATAATTACATTTTGGATTTATTATGAGTATGATGAAGATTCAACTCATTAGATTTTATTTTTTTTGGAAATCATGGTAAGTTCCCTTCAGCTATAGAGGTTTATAACAATCACATTCATGGTATAACATAGCAACACAGAAGTGATAAAACCAGGTTAATAATATTTTCAGGTTCTACACATAATATTAACCGGAAAACTAAATGGCTGTACGATTTGGCATGAAGTTGCAAGTAGACGTTCAGTAACTTCCGCCAAGGTTGAAACTTTGATTAGCCTCAACTGCTCGAGTTTACCTAACTTCAAGATTTTGTGTCGACCATGCGGCAGAGAAATTGTTGAATTTGATGTTTTTAACCTTATTTAATTTCAACAAACTCTATCGTGATATTACGATAACTGGATCATTTTAAGCGCTGTCACATTCTGTTAAGCAATACTTAAGTCATAGTTACTTACTATCTTAGATGTCTTATCTATATCAATATACTAATTAAGTAAGTAAGTTGTAAACTTTATACAATTTATTAGTGATAAAAGTCATTGGATGTGATTAATATCCTTCAAACTAATCTTAAGTGAATTATATGTCCTATTCAGAAGGAAGCCTTAGTAACAGATTCACATTGTATAACCTTAGATTTAGAGCAGTAAGTATAGTTCATGAAATGTCAGTGGATAACAGATCTCATTTCATTCCGAAAAGTAAGGATTATTAAACTAATATTTGTGTGGTTTTATTTCAAATTTATTTGTTTGAAAATATTATTATCGTAACCTAATGGAAACATTGTTTTAATTTAACCAATTTAGTGACTTAGTTAGTGAATGTTTCCAGATAAATATGAATATCTGTAATAAAGAACCAAACTTTAATTTTGGATAGTTTAATAAACCATTTTTGAAGACTTGTGGAATAGATCATTAAATTATTCAAATCATTGAAGAAATGTCTATGATATTGTCTGATTATAATGCGGCTCACCGTACAGAAGCAATGATATGATTATACAATTTTGTTAAGTATGAATAATCTTGTACTAAACCAAGTAACTAAAAGTAAGATAAAAATGGACATGGACGTTATTAAAGCCGATTCTAAATAATGGGGTGCCACATTTTAAGGGACACATGTACTCAGGACAATTAAGTCATAAGTTATAAACAATTCTCCTTATTTAAGTACATATAACTATAGTATGAATTGTTTTGCAATAACGAAAGGAATTTTTCAGAGTTAGAAGATCACAGTAATTGATACATCCGATAGTTGAATATTGTTAGGTACGTTGCATTGACCTACGGATTTTCAGTAAAAGTTCAGTTTATATACTATGCGTTTGTATATATATATATATATATATATATATATATATATATATATATATATATATATATATTAATTAAATTTGTATAAGTGGCAATAGCCTAATTTAATTTCAATAAATATTGAATCGCAAAAAGTACTTGCTCCGCCGGGACTCGAACCCGGATCTCTCACTTGCCGGGTGAATGTGCTACCATTACACCACAGAGCCCTCACTTTTTACGATTCAATTATTTTGTACTTGGCCGTTTCTTTCACATATGTGTTTAAATAACTAAACTAACATATGATCGGAAGACCAAATACCTGTCAAATGACTTCCGTTTACATTAATTAAATTTGTATAAGTGGCAATAGCCTAATTTAATTTCAATAAATATTGAATCGCAAAAAGTACTTGCTCCGCCGGGACTCGAACCCGGATCTCTCACTTGCCGGGTGAATGTGCTACCATTACACCACAGAGCCCTCACTTTTTACGATTCAATTATTTTGTACTTGGCCGTTTCTTTCACATATTTATATTTTTATTTATATTCATATTTATATTACATATATTATATTTATATTTATATTCACATATTATTTCTTTCACATTCCCGGCGGAGCAAGTACTTTTTGCGATTCAATATTTATTGAAATTATATATATATATATATATATATATATATATATATAATAGGCTGTACCACCTGTGAAAGTATGAATAATAAGTACAAATATTTAATACATTATTTTAAGAACATTACACGCTTTCAAACTTTTTATCTATGTTGTATGCTCAAAAAAAATATAAATGGGGCACACAATTTTAAATATACAATTCTATTATTTATTCCAATTATTTTTCCATTAACATCTTTCTCCTTGTATTTTTTAATTTTAGGAAAATAAAAACCAAATCTCTTATAGTATTAAATATTTGAAATACAATTGTATGAACTGCTTTGCTCTCGAACTCTTTACTGATATACAGTACAATTTTGAGGTTAGTTCCATAAAAGGACACAAGATATCTCTGAAGTAATAACAGAGCTCGGACACTAGATCAGTGGACATGGAGTCTGGAGACTAGTCTCGGGGTGCTCATAACTCTATACTGTATATATTGTAGATAAGGACATTTACAACTGCATTTAAAGCATGTAGTATTACAGTGAGTTGTTAACTATGAATGATATCCTGCAAACTATCATCATATCATATTTGCTTGCTCTTCAGTCTTACTCTTCTGATTCTTAAGCAGATGTCATAATGATAACAATAAGAATACTAATAAGTTTGGACTTAATAAATTGTGTGAGTGACGTTTCAGTGAAAACGTAAGAGTAGTTGCAAACATTTTATTACTTTAATTATGGTTCGTTTAAAATAAACTTTTCTCATGAAGTGAAGTAGTTCAATACGAGGTTTAAATCATTAATTTTCTAAAAAAATTTATTCTCGTGTAATCAACCAGACTGCATCGAGTTTCAGTAGCAGATTTTACAATTATCATATTATTTCAGTGGAAATACAAATCATGCTTTTAATATAACAACCATTTTCGTAAAGCTTTTTTAATCACAATGTAATGAGCTTAATTTTATACATGTAAAGATGCATTTTTAATCAACAAAATTCTAATTTTCAAATATAATATTGGAAATTAAAAAGTCATAATTTTCAATGAAGAATAACATTTATTTTTAGTAGTCATTAATTTTGGTTCTAGCAAAACATTTCCATACTAATCAGTTTATCGTAGGAATCACATATATTTTTTTCTGTTCAAAAATATGTTTTTTGATAGAAAACCTAAAAAATATCTACAAGTAATTTTAACAAATAGAAACATGTTGTTTTCAGTTCTTAATATGACGCTATTTTTAGTTTGTATAGTATATAGAATATGTTCGTTTCTTAAACGTACATAAAGCATGTTTGCCATTTCCAACTGAACCATTAAAATCTAGAGACTGAAAAAGAAAATTCCTCTCTAAATTTGTATTTAATGACATTTACTATCGTATATTTATATTTTTGTAATGCTTAAGGAAAATGAAACGTGAACGTATTTGAAGACCAGATGTGTAATTTCAAAAATACGTATTGAGAAACAAACATTTAAATCACAAAAAAATAGATATTTGGCAGGACATTAACGGATAGTTAGTTCTCAGTTTATTTCGTACGATCTTAACACTCTTCTGTAAATGTTGACATATAAAATCTAAAACTTCAGTGGCAATGTTTTTAAATTATCAAATTATATATTCAGCAGAATCATGACAGGTAACCATGATATAACCTTTGCTGTTTACTAATGACTTTACAAGGTCCTATTAACATCATGTCGTACTCTGTCTGTACGGCTATCTGCATACTTGTCCGTTCGTCTTTCGGTGTGATAACTCTTGATATAAAGTTCCTAAAGTAAAGGACAGTCCATCTTTCTGCCTCTAAAACATGCTCTTAATAAAAAACTAAACACAACCGTAATTAATTTAGAGTTAGTGATGTTGAACACAACATGTATTGTGACCTGTATTCCGTAGTTCAGTTTAATGATTGGTGTTGTGTATAGTTTTTTATTAAGTGCATGTTTATAGAGTTATTGAAGTTGACAAACAACATGGTGGTTGTGATTCCTGACTTAGGCGTCTCACAACGCTTTGTCATGATTTGTTTATTTTAACCTAGTTTGTAATTATGTGTTAGGTTAGTTATTTACCTCAAGAAGAGATCAGATTGCAGATCTTGAAACGTAGTGTTAGTAGTATTTTGTATCACTGAACGATTGAAAATGTGCCGAAAATCGTGTTTCCTTCACAATGCTTCCATCGTAAAAAACAAACTAAAAAAAGCATTGATGTTTATTTATATACTAAGACAAATGCATTCTAAAATAAATGTAAAAATAGTTCGTGCCGTAGGTCTATTATGTACACATTTTTACTTGGTATATAACACAATTAAAAGTTTTTAGTAACTCTAGTTAGCTGCAACTCTAATATTAATTACATAATTCACTTTCGTTAGGGACATAAAACGAAAAAGTAACTATAGATAAAATTTTTAAATAATATTGAAATATAACATCACATAAGTTGTTAGTAGTTAATAACATAACTCTTTCTCACATAAGTTGTTAGTAGTTAATAACATAACTCTTTAGTGTTAGATTGAAATATAAGACTTTAATCTTTGGTCAAGTTTACTAATTGTTTTACAGCCATTGATAATGATGGATAATAACGGCCATACATGTGATGATGATATGGAAAAGTTTTTAATGTCCGACAATGAATAAAAATACTTCTTTATGAGGCGAAAA
Source organism: Homalodisca vitripennis (assembly GCF_021130785.1). Lineage (NCBI taxonomy): Eukaryota > Metazoa > Arthropoda > Insecta > Hemiptera > Cicadellidae > Homalodisca > Homalodisca vitripennis. The sequence goes on from NC_060208.1 coordinate 32,018,462, forward strand.
TATGAATCTTATAAGTGGTCCATTTTTACATTTAATCTCACTATTAAAAATATGACTAAAATTATTTTTGAAAATATATGTATATTTAACCATACTAAAACACCTTATAAAGAATAATGGCTTCTATGTACAACTAATATAACTATAATTACATTATCCAATAATAAAAAGGAAATATTTACGTAGTAAAATCTTATGATTTTGCTTAAAGCGGACGCATTTTAGATGAAGTATTTACTGAAAAATATTCTTCTCATCACAAGTATTTATACCTGCAGGGGTTATATTCAATTTCAGAATCCCAGATGTTTTAATACCTCATAATTTTATTAGGTTTATTTACTAAAATATGCATATTGCTATCGTAAGATAGTCCTTATGACGAATTTCCGAGAAATGTCTTGCATTTCTTTGTTTAAAACCCCCAGATTCATACAAGATGGTCTAAGTGGGGTGTCACAAACTTCTGTGGCTGGTACTACTTATCCTTTCAAACAAAAATATCCTATGGCAGAATGCCTTTTACCTAACAAAATTATGTTCCTCCTAGCTTGTGGAAGCATAGGTTTAAAGTGATTGTGTTTGCTTATAGGACAAAAGGTTTAGTAGAAAAAAGTACCGTTAGCATTATAATAAACATTTAAATTTACCAAGTATCTTTAAAAATGTTTATAACAATACTTTTGTTGCAATCACACTGATATTGTTTACTAGCAGTTTAAATAATTCTAGTGACAATATTTTTTTAAATAAAAACTTCAGTTTCAGCTATTCTTGGTTTCTGGACTGTGATTATAGGATTTTTTAAATTAATGAGTAGTATCAGTCAAAACATTTATGATTCCTTTTGTGAAAGATCTTTATATATGTTATTGCGTGCGTGTGTGTAAATCACTGTGTTATAAGAATATTTAGGAAGTTTTAAGTATTTCAGTTGATTTTTGTAAAAGATTTGAATAATACTTGTAATGTTTTTTGTATAGACAAATTTTTTATCTATACAATCTATTTAAAAATGTATATTTAATTTATACAAAATTGACTTTTGTCTTCAAAATGATATGATGAGCTTGCTTCAAGCCTTTTAATTTTAATCTGTTGTAAGTTTCATAAAGCAAGGTGGTATTTGGTTTATTTATGTTAATGTAAAACTCCCCTTAATTTTGTCTTGTTTTTCCTCTAGACAATTTCTTGCCAATGGTTTTTCTTTATCATGATGGAAAATATCAAACCTGTAAAACGAATTCCTTAATGTTAAGATGTTTGGCCAATATAATTTTAGGAGCAAAACTTGCAATTTATTTGGTATATTACATTTTTAGAATTAAAGTCGATGTTGTGAATTATACGATAGGTCATTCCAGTATTACTGCTAGTGAATTCTCATGAATTCATCATTTTACATGTTCCATTTCGTGGTTTTTACACGGACCACATCCATTTCTTGTACAGTTAATAGATTTTTGAACTCTTTTGTTAACTCCTGCTTATTTTTCAAATTTGAAGGTATTCTAAAAATTACCCTAGATGATTTTTGATGACTATTTGAAGATTATGGGAGCTTTGAAGTAAATTAAAACCAATTTTTATAATGGAATTAGGGTTATATAGACTATGGAAGAATTGAGTAATAATAATTTTTTGTTTTTTTTTTATTTATTTTTGTCAATTTTTAGGACAATACAATTTTTTTTAATATATCACCTAATTTTTAAATGCAGTTTAAGGAATTAGATTGGATGCTGCATAATTTTTTTGCTCTTACTGACAAATTTCTTAGAATTGATTTTGTGCCACATTGGTTGGCAGCTGGTAAATATAGGTAATCCATAGTGTTAGTCTCTTCTATGTAATTTAGTTTGGAGAAATTCAGCAACAGCATCTAAATCTAGAAAAGTAACTTTAGATTTAGAATAGATCCATAAAAAAAGAGAATTCTTAAAGGTCATAAAGAAATTGTGTTAAAAATTGACTACATGATCCCAGATGAAAAAATTATCTGTCTAACGTACTCATTTAAAGATAATAAGCACTGTGATCCCCTTAAATTTAGACCAAATGTATTTTTTTGTCTTCAACATGATTTGATGAGCTTACTCCGTGTCCTTTAATTTTAATATGTTGTAATTTGCTTCTTTGTGTTCGTTTGTCAGGCTTAACAAATAAAATGCCATAATATCATGATATTTTCATTTGGGCAATCTTTTTATCTCGGTTGTATCATAACGTAAATAAAAATTATATTTTTAAAAGATTTCACTAAGAAATTACAAGCTACATTTATTATTACTTATTTTTTTTAAACTAAGAAGATTTAAAGACGGTGGCTGTCAAAAGTTATGGAAGTGTGCAACTAAACCCTTATAAGTAAATATGTTTACATAAACTTGATTTTAAATAATTATAATTATAATAAATAATGATTATAAATAACTAAAGTCAACAGTTATACAAAAAATTTATACGCTTATATACATTTCTGACTTGTAAGATTACACGGTTATAGAGTATAAATTCTAAATGTTTTTGTTACGAAAATATTAACATGACATCATTAAGAGCTCTTCCATCAGCGTTGTGCAAATTACATATCTAAACTAATAATGCATTTTTATGCAAACTTAGAGATGGTGGCCATATGTGAAAACTGTCTTTCTTCCGACTGAGCCACAATTGATTTTCTTTGTTATGTTGTTGAAAAATAAGTTAGAAGTTATAAAAACTATAACTATAAAAATCCAACTATCGCTTGAGGGCCATTCAATGCATAACATCTATATCTAGTACAGCACGGGCCTGGTGTATTGTTCCTAGTTTTAATTAAAGCAATAGTTTATACCACCTCAGTGTAGTATATAGTGATTACATACTAGGGTGGGCTGAAAAAAAAACTAAATTTTCGAGTATCGAGTTCTAATAGGGCTCAAAAGTTGCGTATTCTTGAGCTGATTAAGATAAAAAATAATTAAAAAAATATTATTTAAAATCTTTAGTTCGCGCAACGAGCTTAAAGTTATATAAAAGTGTACTTTTTTGCTATTTTCAAAAAAAATATTTTAAACCGTCTTATGATGATTTTTTTATTGTACTACCTTATATATATTACGTTTGTAAGTCCATAACGTCAATAAAAATATTTAGATACTTTAAACAAACATATAAGGTTCTCAAGAAATATATCGTAATTATTTAGAAAATTGTACGAAAATAACAATTTTTCTTCAAAGAGTAAAAGCATCACAGATTTGCAGCTCTTCGCCCATTTCACCAATGTTTTGGTGGAATGGTCCAGAACTCACCACGGGGAGGTGGCTGCAACTCGAGTTCCACCCACACCCTACCCAACCATCCAACCAAATAGGGTGTGTTTGAATGTATTTACATTAATTTACATGTTCTACGCTTCCCTAAGTTTTACGTACCTTAGAATGACGTCGAAGGTTTAAACTCTGATTTATGTCCAAATTTTGGCATGACAGACCTTGATAACAATGTGGTTCTGATAAATCCATCTCTGATCTTGACCACACACTTTGTCCAACGCTTCTCTCACTAACTTAAACACACCTTTCTACGGCTTGTGTGTGGCAAGGAAAGTTCATGAACTCGAACTCTGGTAAAGTTTTGTTCTTCAAATAGGTTGATATTGTTTCTATGATATAGGTTGTTAATTTCCTCATCATAGGAGGAGGAGAAACTTTGCATTCAGACCAATCAATGAGCTCACTGTAGTCCTTAGCTTCAAACTTGCTGTATGAAATATTCTTACAGCCGATTTACTGTTATTTTCCACACTTCTTGCCTTCAAAACTCTTCTGAAACCTAACTCTCTTATATGTAGTCTTTCGTCAGTTATCATTGTTAACAGCATGTTTTCTGGGTGACAGAAAAAGGAAAATTCTTTCAATCACAGGATCGATAACTTTTTTTATTTCAGCTGACAAATCTCTGGTAGTTTGGATTACTTTAAACACATGTTTTGGTCCATACTTCACGGAATGATGGCGTTTTTATGTCGAACCAGACTGGTGCATAGGTCTTCATTATTTTATTGAACAAGAATCTTCAGTTCATTTGAAGGATTACTATCTGAAATGTACAAACGTAACACCCTAATTAGCACAAGTCAACCAACGGGAATGACTTAGAGTACAATTGCCCGTTTGGATGGTTCTGACGATATCGAGAAGGTACTGCTGATCTTTGCTTAGATCTTTTGTGTCAATATCTATGATTTCAGATTCTACTTTTTCAAACTCCACAACAGGCATTCTGTTGGAATCGGGAAGACGTTTACCATAACTCCACTGAAAGTTGAAGTGATGCGGGAAAACCATCATTCAAGTTTTCCCGCAGGCTCTCTGCTTGTTTCCTTTCTTCTTTCTTCAAGAGTTGATTTGTCACTACCTTATCTACACCCCCAATGCATGTCTTCCTATTAGTTCGCTGATCATGCAAGAACTTTCTCTCTATGATAGGTATCTTTTTTCTGTTTATCACAATTGCACTCCATTACAATGGGCAGTCACAGGAACTTGTCTTTTTCCCCACATTGACAAGTGTAAATCATTTGACATTTACAAGCGGCAATGTCGAAAAGTTTTTGATTTGGATGCTGTAACAAATGTCTCTACTTTCTTCTGAAACGAGTTTTTTTTTATGATCCCTATTATATGATTTTTCTCAAGTTGTAATATGAAATCGTGGTAAGACCGAATCATTTGGACAACTCGTGTGTGAGATACAATTGGAATTGAGGCTTTGACATAAATAGCTTCAATCTGAAAAACAACATTCTCCGCAATAAGAGAAAAAGAGATGTTTTTCTTTGTTTCTGATTTTACTGACAACTGGTAACTTTCTTCGAAACAACACAACAAAACATCCTCATATGTAGGAAGACTTACCCCCATTGAGGCCTTTGGATAAACCGAAAATAGGACACCGGTGCGACTGTCTTGTTAATAGTTTGTTTGAAACAGCCATTTCACACGGTACTACACAGAACACACACAACTTTCAGAACTAACCGATCGCACCAGTAAAAAAAACTAAATTCACTTGAAACAGAAACAAAGATAGGTCAGGTAGGGAGGTTTCATGTCGCGACTTGCTTACGGCGCCAGATGCCTCAAAGGTTTCATGTAGTGACTTGTTTTCTACTCCGTGCCTAACTTTCTGCTGCTCACCGCGTGAGTCATCAAACTACTAGATTATTTGTTTTTTAAGGAATTTAATAGAGATTTTCGTTACATTTTGCAAACTTTATATGTTGGTTTAAAGTATCTAAATATTTTTATTGACGTTTATGGACTTATAAACGTAATATAGATATATATATATATATATATATTATACGGTAGTACAATTAAAAAATCATCATAAGACGGTTTAAAATATTTTTTTTTTTAATAGCAAAAAAAGTACACTTTTACATAACTTTAAGCTCGTTGCGCGAACAAAAGATTTTAAATAATATTTTTTTAATTATTTTTCTCTTAATCAGCTCAATAATACGCAACTTTTGAGCCCTATTAGAACTCGATACTCGAAAAATTTAGTTTTTTTTTCAGCCCACCCTATTACATACGCTTGATGGATCCCATTTACTTGATCAGTTAATTTGATTTATCCTGCGATAAACTATACTGTATCAACGGCAAGTATGGCTGGCGTCAATACATTAGATGTTGTTGCTAACAGTTATCTTTTAATAGTTCTATATAATTATTTTATTACTAGTACTGCAGCGAATTTACGTTGCTGCTGATGTACAATATAATAAAATAATTAGTAAGATTCTGAATTAAAAGGAGAGTTATGTATGAACATTTTTAAGATTTTTACTGAATCCTTCGGCGATTGGTGATAAATAAAGAAATATAACTTTACGGCCAATCTGTAGGAGAGGACTACATGTGATCTCTTTATGTAAATCTCTTTATAATGGACATTTTCACATTATGTCAAACTATAACTGTAGTAGGATACAATACTGTTTTGTGTGTGTGTGTGTGTGTGTGTGTGTGTGTTTGTGTGTGTGTAAATTACTATTGAATTTAAATTAACTAACTTTCTTCCCTCTGCTTGATCAACCTCAAATACATTTGGGATTCTATTTAAATAAACGTTTCAAGCGTGATCCTTGCTAAGTTCTGGAGAATACCACTAAATTACTACAACCAGAACAATACATATTTGTACCAAGAAAGAACTTGCAATATTTATATTTAAAATTATATTGTGAACAATAACTTAAATTTTTACTTCAAAACACATTATACGATAGTTATCCGCGGTTCACATACAATTTCAGTTTGAAAAGCATGGACACCGCAAGCACATATTTTTAAATATCAACCGTTTAGAGATGGTTAATACCTATTTAAAGATATTCAAATCCCTTCATCCCATTCATATTTATGTTTAAAAACGTGCCCTAATGCCGGAGACTGATTTTTATAAGTACCTCTTTGAGGTACTCATTCTTACATATTTATAACATATTTAAAAAAAAAGATGCTAATACCTATAGAGATGTAAAAATTCGTTAAAGATTTATTGAATTTCTTTCATATTTCACAATTTTTATTGAATAGCTCCAACGGTTTAATTAAAATTTGAACGAATTTAGGCCAATGTGAAGATATTGTTGAGAACTACATATTATCTCTTTAAAACAATAATATCACGTAACTTTTTCAAATTATGTCACTCTTTCATTGCAGTAGGATACAATCCAATTATATATATATATATATATATATACAGTATATATATATATATATCAGTATATATGTATATATATACATGTAAAACTATTGAATTGAAATCAACAAATGTTCTTCCCTCTAAATGATATTCACTGCACTATCTATATACAGGTTCTAAGAAACTGGAAATTTAAAATTATGACCCAACATCAATTACCCTTTAGATTCTATTTAAATAAACTTTTCAAGCGAAGTTAAAAATAGTTAAACTTATATTTTATAAATCAAAATTTCAAATTTTACTTCAAAATACAGTCATTAGATGGTTAAATGCAAAATATAAATTTAGTTTTGAGTTCCATTTATTTACTTATTCAAAACCAGTCGCCATTGAAGGGTTGTTATTTCAGAGCGCCCATCTGTCTGCTGACAAGTTACTGCCAAGTTATCGAACTTCAGCCACCACAGGACTGCCTGCCAGACTCGTTACAAAGTTCAGGATTTGAAGCTGACATTTCTGCATTGGAGCGATGGAACAATGAAAGTGTTTTAGAATTCTAAAGTTTGATGATCATCGTTTAAACTTTTTTAATGTCAAAAAGTTTTCGAGTCATGGAATATTACGGTACGTGGAAGATTTCGGCTAGGATCTTGTACATCGCGAACTGCTCCAAAAATCCACTACATCAGTATATAGAACGCTAAAAAATTATATTATTATATAATATATCAAATATTAAAAATTATATTAATATTTGATGATTAATCTTCATGTAATCATCAAACTGTTTAACTACCAATGAATGATTAAGACGTGTTTTACTTGAGGCCGTTGGAAAAATTAGTAAAGACCCGTTGAGAATTTCGACTATTCTTAAAAATATACTCTTGGATCAAGATTGGAAGTAACAATGGTTGAGCTTTAATGGCTAATTAATAAGTAGATCTACTATAATGGGAGTTATATATTTTAAACTAAACATTTTTATCTTTTAGTTAAAAAGGAATACCAAATAATGAACAATAATTTCCACTTTTTATGAAGGTAGGAACTCTTTCTACCCACATTGTTTATTTTAAAATACAAAACTCGGAAAATTGTGATCCAATAGAGATAAAATAAAAAGTTAGCTATAATATAATAGTTAGTTACTATAATAGTATAGTTTTAAAGCATATACGAGTTGTAATTGTACCTCTACTAATTGATTTGTTGATAACGTTCAAACTGGGGTACCTGTATTTCTTTTTATTCAGAAGTAGATAAGGATATGTTTATTAAAAGTTTAATTACTGGTACAGTTTAAACGATATTTTTTGGTTTAAGTAAGTAGAAACAAGATATTATAACAGTATATATACATGTACACATATGTACATGTACATACAGGGAGTAAATTAAGTTATGATACTGCTAGGTATATTCCAAACGGATTGAGATATCGATGTAAAATCTTCACTATACCTACCAAAATATTTTATATATTTTTCAAGGTAGGAAGAGGGGGTTAAATTAAAAATTTTCAAATTAAAACCATTATCTGTGTGACATGTCATTTGAAAGGAAAATTTAAAAGAACTAAAATGTTTTCCTTAGTGTCACTGTGTTTCTATTAAATAGACCTATTAATATCTATTATTATATATTGCATTAATATGACAAGTCACACAGTACGGGTTGCAATTTGAAAATTTAAAGTTACCTCCTTCTATCTCCCTTTGAAATGGGACATGAAATTTTGTAACTTCAAAAAGTCCGAAGTGGCCTAATTTTATTGAATTTTTTGGGGTCAGAAATGGGGGTAACTGTTGAAAGGAATTACGCAGGTCAATTTGTTTGGCTATCATGCACACTGTAAGGGTGGTCTGAATGCCCTGTATAAGAGATACAGAGTAGACTAAATGGATAAAATTATATGTAATGACGTTTATCGTGTAAGATTGGAACATAATATTTAAACATTTTGAAAAAAACTTTCTCAAAACTCAGCCTTAACGCGTGTCAAACGAATAAAAGAAACTATATTGAAAAACTACTGCTTTATAGGGTTGTCACTTTCGAAACATAGAAATCAGATATTGAAAAATTGGTATTAGGATGATCTTTTTACCTTTTTGACCATATTTAATTAAATACTTTGATAAGTTTAATTGGAACTCCTTAATTCTCATAAATTAAATAATTTTTATAGATAAAAAAGGTTTGAATTCAATACGTCCTAATTTTACAGTGCAAACTATGGAACTTAGACAAAATTTTTTGTTTTTAAGAATGTGTGCAACGAAAGATATATTGCTGCAGATTCATTATTAACATGAAAATTATCTTTTGCGTGTTTCAAGATGAAATTGAATAAATTTAAATTTGCTATTAATTAAAGCATCTATTTTAAGTTAATATCACACTAAAAAACAACAGCTTGTTTTAGGAAAAGAAATGTGATATGAAATTGATCATAAACACAATATATGTGGATACAATACTTATTAAGAAAGCGTGTGAATCTTTGTGTATATCATGAAAATATTACTTACTTGAGATAGATTAGGCGTATTCATACGAAATTCACAATAGATTCATGTAAGGCTTTGTAAATGCATTGTGAGTATACAGTACAGTTGCATTAGAGAGACAATGACAGTATACTACAATAGATGTGGCTTTAGACCTGCATTGGTGTATCCATGGCTCTCTGCGGTTAATCTTATTCCCAGCTCAATCAGTATTAGAGACTCTGGGTCACTCGGGCTTTTGATTATCTTCAGGCCTATTAAGACATTAAACCATTTCCTTCTGGTTCAATCTAAGTCATTCTGGAACTAAAGTTACTAAACGTGTTCTTGACTTTAATCAGTTATGGATTTATACCTTCTTAGAAAACATTTGGCCACTAATGGATTAGCCACGTTTGTTTCACTGCCTTTTTAACCAATCGCTTGTCTTGATGACAGTAGTATTTGGATAAATCCTTACATCCAGACATTTGTATTTTGTAATTTTACCTTATATGAAAGTATTTTCAATCCTTACATTTTTTCTATAATCCTTATCCTTTAATCTTCATAAAGAATTGTTATAAAACAGTAAAATAATATTAAAGATGCACGAATTGAGGAATATAGATACTTAAATTTTCACCATTCTTTGCACAACATGGAGGAGTAGGCTCTTCACATAGTATTACAATTGTACGATGCGCTGCTGCATTCGTTGTTATCCCAACACTGTATCATATTGTTGTTACTAATTTATAACTCAAGAAGCAAAAAAACTCAGTGAGTCTTACGAATGTGTCTTTCTTTTTAGAGTATTTCACATAATGTACATTTTGATAAATTTTATATTTACTGTACACGTAAATAAGCTAAAATAAGTTTGTCTTCACGGTTGTTACACGCTCTATGTGAGTGATAGATATTTTAATTTGGAGACCTCATGTTCCTCGATTTTCACACATATCGTTTTATTTGGTCTTGCGTAAACCTTCCTTTCAAAACTTTTCTTAAGCTTTTAGAAATATCATAAAAAATTAGTGCATCCAAAGAATCAGTAGGACGGAAAATATTAATTTAGAGAATTAAAGAAACTGAAAGTGAGGAAATAGTACACACTGCGTTAATGAAAGTTTTGTTAGTAAACCTTGGCAAATATTATGCAATATTAAAATATCTAGAATAGTATGTACGATGTGTAAAATCATCATAATTTTTATATTCATTCTCTTTCTCTCTCTTCTTCTTGCATATAAGTATGCATATACAATGGATAGTCCTAATACAACTAGCATTTTAAATTATTTCTCTGCATATCTGAAACGGTGTGTTGTGCGATAATATTAATTCAAGAAAGCGGGTAATATCTATAGTCATGTTGCTAGCCAAGTGAGATTGGTAGCACTGAATAACGAGGCCAGCCTGTCAACGAAATTCCCCATCAATGCTTGGAGTAACGTGTAAAGTACAAACAATGTTTTGGGACCGATATGTAGCCTCCTATGAAACAGCGTACACGTTCTTCTAACTATTACTTATTTAATTCAAAGCTTAAAACGTTTATGTTCTCAAATAAAACATAAATGGGTGATCTCCAGTATGGCTTAATGTATTCAACAAGTTAGCGAACATTGCATTCCTCGAACAACTTCCCCTTCAGCCGAAGCTATTACCGATTGCTAACTAGGAAATGACTAATCTGTTAGTGAAAGTTAATCCTTCATTACACGAATTATGTTTCGTAAATACATTTCTGTATCTGTAAGTTATTTGTTTTTTTTTTCTATTACCTTTTTGCCCAATTATTTATTTTGTTTATATATTTTAATGTGCCTAATTTGAGTTTGAAATCTAAAACATTTCGCTGTGAACCAGTCAGTATCATGCGTCTTTATGAATCTAAAATTTTATGCTGATATCAATTTTATATTTAGTTAACACCGCCGTAGCCCAATATCAGGACATCATTCAGGTTTTATCTGATGCATTGTCTATGACTAAATGTACTGTGTAACTTGCCGGATCTTGATATTAAACAAAGTTCATAAATACGGATTTTGCAATTCTTTCCTTATTCAGTACAGAACTATCTTGCAAGTAGAAGAAATAGAAATTGATCAGTCTACAGAGTTATAGGGTTAAATGTCACTTAAGCTAATTCCATAGTTGGACATGCACCATCAGTTAAATCATTTATGTGTGTGTATAAATGAAGTATCACGCAAAATTGTACATCTACGGATAAAATATTTTTCGAAATATCTTGCTACATGAATATTATAGCTCCTGGAGTGATTTGATTCGCTAATGCAATTCTAGTAATGATTAATTATTACTAGAATTACATTAGGGGCTCGGCACTAAGAGATTTGCACCGTGGAGATGACCAAGTAAAGTGGAAATTAGTCACAGAAAATTAATACACTATATACTCTGTTATATTATTTACTCCGCATCACAGGTTGATATTTATATTAGAACAATGAATAGTCAACTAAAACCCTTTTCTTAATTATTGTATTGCCACACAAGTGTTTCAGTATTCAATCATCGTCAATGTAACCTCTAATACATAATAAACAACTAAATATACACAGTGGACCATTTAAAAATATGTAAAGTGTATGAAAAAGTTCGAGTTGTTTTCTGTATTCAATATTTATTTTCTTAAATTGGGTTTGTATTATTTCTCAAATTATTATTTGAGGGCCTTTATTATAACTCAAATAGATATGTAATTCTTCTATCGTGTTCCCAAGAGTTTTTAAAAATTTAGATATTAAAAGGAAAGGAGAAAAAGCAAACACACGTTTCTTATGCTCTCAAAATATAGATGGAATATTTTTTTTCATAAAAATGATCAGCCACTCATAGGGTTGAAAATGCGGTATAAACCCCAAAAAATGATATATATATATATATATATATATATATATATATATATATATATATATGTGTGTGTGTGTGTGTGTGTGTGTGTGTGTGTGTTTTAATCATTATCTAAGTAGAAGATAATATATAATATTTGGTCTAAAAATCTAGTTCTGGCTTAAGGTATTTCGGGTATTGATAATTTTTTGAGGGTCAAAAATGTATGCCAGATTTCCCGTTTATAGAACATATATTTAGGTGTTCGAAAAAAGCATAGTTTTTCAAGGATCCCTCAAATTATAAAAGCACTACAACGTCATACAAATGGTTCAAAATGTTTAGTATAATAAAAGAAAAATTAGTTTGGCAAGTTCATTTAAAGCGTATTACCAAGGATAAGTATTGATTGTAAAATTTATAAACAGAAAAAAATCAATCACATGAAACTTACATATTTGCCTTATTTTCCGTACAGCTTTGTTCCTACACAAATGTTATCGTAGCAATTTCCGATATACTTGGTATTTCTATGAAATTATGATGACTATATTAAAATTTCAGATTTCGCATGGACAACGAGAAGGTGGAATATATTTCATTATTTTAGTGTCATCATTATTATTGCGTTCTCACCAAATAATGCTAAACAGGTAGGATGTTTTGTCATATATTAATCTTATAAAACAAAGCTAGCAATGTATTATTTTATCTCTCTAATACATTAAATAGTATTAGGATAGGAGCTAAGCTTATATATATATAGTTAGGTATATCAGTGCAATATTGCCTTAATATAAAAGTTTAAAGTTTAATAAATTGCATTTTATGTTTATAAGTACTTTAAAAAACAAAACAAAAAATGGATGGCATTTTATTTTCCAAAATAAAGGCACTTTGCAGTAGAGTAGTGTGGTGGAATATAGTACCAAAGCATTACTTAAAACCTTTGAAAAGGAATTGAGGTTAACTACTCTTTTGAAAAGTAAGAAAATAAACATACAATGCTGCATATTTCTGTCATAAAATTTATACAAGCCATGTAAATATTAAACCATAGAGTAGGTCAGCTCCATATTTATACTTAGGAAAAGAGGAAAGGTGCATGTCTGAGCGCACTATTTCCATATGATAGATGCCCTTCTCAATACATCGAATATTTTTATATTTTTCTGTTACACTATTTAAACATAACAGTTATAGGAACATTTGATTGTTAGAATGCAACTATGAATTGATCGTTTGCGCATTTGAAATTGTGAAAAAAATTATCTTACAAATATCTGTGTTAAGTTTGTTCGCCAGCACGTTACGCCATGGCATTTCAATATGGCAGTCGTTTAAATATTGGCTTTCAGAAATTCGGCAGATTAAAAGAAACCTCAACTAAAAACCTTACATAGAACAATTTTAAATACCCTTGGAATACTTATCTAAAATAGTTATTTATGCAATTATTTCACTTCTATAAGGGTTCATAAAATACTGATAACTTATAAATCCGATAAGAAATTATTATTATTTGAGTCACAAAATCTATCTACTTCTTCAGACTGAACCGGAAAGACTACTTTAATTCTTTAGATATTCAATCTCATTATGAATTATTATAAAATATCCTAAAATATTACCAGTTAAAATGTGTAAATTTAGGTGGTTTAAAACAGTTCTATACACGTCCAGAGTTATATAGACAGATATGGCAAAAGTGTTTCAATTAATTCTATAACGGTAAATAAAAACATTCTCTACAATCTCAATAAATAGCGTATAAAGAATCTGTAACAAATGTGTAATAAAGCAATTGTCATGGAAATTGTAGAAGTACGATGACAGACAATTTTTTTGTAATAGTAATAAAAAATGCAAACAAAACTAATACGATTCGTATTATAGGAAAAATAAATTATTTTAGTAATTACACACACACACACACACACACACACACACACACACACACACACACACACACACACACACACACACACACACACACACACATATATATATATATATATATATATATATATATATTTAGTGTAATGACTAGCATATAAACTATAAAGTTAGAACTGTGTTTAATAAATAGCTTTGGATGTAAAGAAATTGAAAATATTGCTTTAATTTAATTAATAATATGGTCGTCCTGTCATAAAACAATATTTAAACAGAACAATTTATTACATTTAACAAACTCTTCCAGTTAATACTTCGCAACGTTATAGAACAAGATGGGATTTTCAACTGTTTTAAAACACCGGTGAGACGTCGTCTGGAAGGATTTTCCAAATAAAAACAGGCTTATATTTATCTCAGGGGTTCTAAAACATGTCTTTATAAAATGTTAGGAGAATCGGTTAAATATTTTATGCGTGAAAGGAAAACAAGCAAAGTCACTTTTGTATTATAATATTTTTACGATATGAAACACGTGATACAACCAGATAGCTGATATATTATTGAATGATATTGTGTAATGAATTTGTTTCCATAACAATGGCCATATTTACCCAGTGTGTTCATCATATTGCTTATTGCTAGTTTCTATAGAAATAGACTTCTTCAAACACAATGTGGTCAGAGGGTAATCTCATAAACGTTCATGATTTTATTGAACCACACTCCAGTATAGGTCAGAGCCTAGGAGTTCGTATCTGTCAACAATGCTTTGATAATCTATGTAAGAATATACCATTATAACATTCTCAAAAACTAAGTGTAAATATGTTTTAATCCATAGTAATCGAATGTGTTTACATTTAATAAAGTGCATTTTTACGCTGTCAAGTAACTTTTAAGATCTAATGTTTATAATTTATTTCTGTGTTAAATACCTATATTAAATAAATTCAATTTGTTGCAGACTTGCTGTTTCGTGATTTCTTGCTTGATGATTTTCATTCAGTTCATTGCATGAATAGTCTTCAGAACGCCTGCCAGTGAAAGCTATGAACTGTAAGTTACCTAGCCTCATAACCTTCATCGCAACCAACCAACAATATCTGATGTGTCCCTTTATCATAAATGTTACATTGTTTTTTAGAGTTTACATATAATATAAAGGTTTATAGGGACTGAGGAATTCTAGAAGATTCCATTGGAAATATCCATAAGCCTTAATCTTGTTAAATATTAAATTTTCGTGGGCCATAGTAGTGTAAATACAAATACTTAATTATATGCTGTAAACTTAAAGAAGTCTTTCAGCCTCCAAAAGACGAATACTCCATATGACCAGTAATAACGTATAGACGCTGATATGATTCAGATAGCAAAAACTTCTAGAAACTGATAGTTTTCTGAGGCTTGAACCTAAAAAGGACTTTGAGGTTCCAGAAGCAGACATTCAACGTGACCAGTAACTATATATAGTTGCTGAGATGATTTAGATGGCATTAACTTCTAGAAGCCAATAGATTCTGGAGAGGCTGGAATCTAATAATGTCATGAACTCCCAGTAGCCGAATAATTTATTTGACCAGAGTCTATGTGTAGACGCTGGAATGATTAATATGGCATTCACTTCTCGAAGTCGATAGTTTTTAGAGACGGAAACAATGATAAATTGTGGAAATATTACGTTGGGTTTTAATTCTCAAATGATGATTACATTTAGTGATAAAGCTTCTTAAGTTCATTGATTCTTAATGGTCAGAAATTACTCTTTACCAAACTATTCTCTTACAGAGCTATGACCTGAAAGAAAGTTGTGACACAATAGTTTGGACCTGTACAAGATGGAACGCTCGGGAGGTCTTCTAGTTTATCTAGGTGCAATACATTTGCTCTTGAAGCAAAGAGCTTACAAAAGTTAGAATCTGAAAGACATTACATGCAAGGAATACTGTACAGCTAATCATATGATATTTACCTTAAAGGTATTAAGGCAGTACTTCCTTCAATTTCACGTTGACACACTTCAGATAAGTTGTCTTTGTGTCACTAATGTTTATTATATACACAATATCCTTCATATATATCATCGTATCCAAACAGAGCTTTCAAACCTTACACTTCTGTTGCTAAAAAGTTAGAATTAAGCTACACCAGGTGTCTATGTTGCTTTAGTATATATCTGTATTTAATTCTCTAGATGGTCTACTGAGTGACAGAAGAGGAATTTCGTTAGAACTGTTAGTAGAATCTGATTGCAAAAAAAAGGAGAAATGTTTACCTCAATTCATTTTCAAGGTATCACTTTGAGTTAAAGGCTTTGCTAATACTCACTTAACCCTATATCTTCTGTCATTGGGTAGTATGCATTATATTTTCATATGTTAAAATATAAAATGATTGTATTAAGTTTGTTTTAATATTTATTTACTCTGCAAATTTTACCTTTGGAAAAGTGATTGCTATCAAGATTAATGTTAAAATGTACGCTAAAACTCTAGGAAATTCCATGGCTTCATGCAAAATATCATGTATACAGGTTGGGTCGTTATTGACATATCGTTTGGACATAGTGAAAAACAAATACACAGAAATGAAATTTGTCCAGGCTTATATTTGATAACCTTCGATATCGCTCGGCCAATTAAATGATACGTAAAAGAGTAGCCTATCGATGGACCTGATACAAATATAATTAAGTATTACCAACGAATCCACCAAATATTATCTATCGTGATATGATTAAGTGTTATATTATGAATTTTTTTACTAGTATTCTATGATTTTCTCGTTGCCACTTTAGTTACCCATAAGGAAAATTAAAATATGTTCAGTAACCCTCAGCCGTATTTCATGGTGTGACGTGCGACGTCATTGAACTCGATGTTGCCTATACTAAAATAAGCTTCATGCACATTTCTTAGATCAGTTTGTTTTCGACATATCGTGCCGGAAGACAAACAGAAAGGCATATTTTTTCTTGGCCTTGAAGTGATATTTTTGACAATAGAATTTTCTTCCCACTGAAACTAAACCAGAGCGTAATGGACAATTTAAATATTGACTGTAAAAACTATATTTATCGTTTTGTAAAAAAAACGAAAAACATTTCTAAACAATAAATAGAACATAAAAATAGATCAATGTAAAATTCAATATAATTAAGGATTACTTTATATTAAAACTTAAAACACTTAAATAACACAAGTAATCAATCCCATATAAAAATATTTCTTGGCTATTGTCTTTTACAGAGATATAAATGTACTGAGAGAAAAAATTCGAATTCTTTAAGACTTATACTAATGCTTAAAAACAAATATAGTTCATTACTTATGTGAAAAAAACGTTATTGAACTACGAAAACACGACCTAACTCATAGTTATAAAAAACTAAAAAAAATTAAAGTGACTGTATTTAAATAAATAAATCAATGATGAAAACCCTAATTAAAAATGATTGCACGGTTACATTTTTAATTTTTAAAGTTACATTTTAGATAGATATTCATTGCTTTTATATTTTTTGTAGGCTACTGTAAAATATTAAGCTCTTAACATAATTTTTTTAATCATTTTGTAAATAAAAATTGTAATGCATCAAATAATATTTTTGGTTCTTTTTTAAACCATCAATCACGTGCTACTTTGAACATTTAGGAGGAAATGGTTTTATTTTGGATTTAATGAACCTAAGTTTGCATACATTTCACGATAAAGCTTAGGAATAGTTATTACAAACCCATTGACGTCCGTACATCTTTTTCTGTTTCAAAGTGTTCACATCTCAGAGAAAATTTCGATAGGGTTTTCAGTTATTTTACTTCAAATAATTTTTTAATTTATTTTTCTTTTCGTCTTCTTTTCCTAAAAGCAAGTTTAAGGACCTATATATGAGTAAATAATGGTTTTAACTGTTCTATGAGTATTTAAAGTTAAATATAGCAATGTAAAACAGATTTGTTTATTTTTATTAAAAAAATTAGTTTGTATTTGATCAGAAACCATACGTTCCCAAAGGACTACAATGCTTGTAAACTATTTAGCCGTTTATAACATAAATACTTTTACAATTTGTATTGGAAATTATAATATTTATAGTTATTCTTATATGCTTCATGAAAATTTCCTTATGAATCCATAATAATTGTGTGTATTATTGTGATAAGTATTGGGTTAATATAAACCAGTAACTGTATATCTTGGCCTGAAAAAAGGACAAGGACAGGGTGATGCATGTCAGGGCTTCATGTGTCCACGAGATAAATTGTGCCTGTCAAACCTCAACAATACATTTTGTCGTATTTTCGTTTTTCGTATATAAATATTAAAATATAAAGCATTCTATAGAAAAATTAAAATTATGGTTAAAAATAAAATATAAAACATTCTATGGACAACAAAAATTATGTTGCAATTTTGTTTATAAGTTCCTCAAATAATTAAACTATCCGTATCCTTTATGGATGAAAATATTAGAGCTATCTTTTCAAAATCCATGACAAAAATACAAAGAAATACTAAGACTTATTTCTGACACCTGTAATCTCTTACGTAACATTCCTAGTCTTCTGTTTTGTTTTTAATCTACGTGTAAGATAAATACTTAGATACATTACGAAATATTATTTATCGTGTGTTTCGTCGCTAATATTCTCCAGTTTTACTTTTCTCTTATATTTTAAGAAACATTATCCATTTCATGATTTAGTCAATTTAAAATGAAATACAAAAACATGTTCAAAATCAATTTCATTTGGCACGACTTAACTGTTAATTCTAATGTTAAAATTTATAAATACGTTGATAAATCATATGAAAACCACTTATTTTACAAAAAAACAGTGACTTCTCTTGCTTTCCCGCCTTTAAATCATTCCACATATATTTAAAATATCAATACTATTAATTAAATGTTCCTTTAAAAATAATATATATTTTACGAAGTGCTCTGGGTAAGCAATAACTACGTTTATTATATTTATTAAACAAATTTTTTCTTTGCTACTCACAAAGTTTGCCCATAATTTTCTTTTTGCAGTAAATATAACGAGGCTTTGATGAGCAAAGTTTGCAAGGCAATTTTGTCCTTATAAAGTCATTAGAAGAACTTCACAAACCACAATTAATAAGATATTGCATGAAGTATTTTTATGGAAGTAAAGTTATGAACAATATAAATAAAACATTATTTGATTACGTACATGTTTTTATCATCCCACATAGTATAATAGAAATATAAGGTAAGGAGGCAATAATCAGGTGAAAATAAGAACTATTAAAAAAAAACGTGAAGACTTTGCAGTATGCAAAACAGTTAAACCTTCAGAGAGTGATATAATGTTTATTCATATGACTTAAGAAGTATAAAAATACAATGTAAGGAAATAAAATAGTTTCAACATTATATTATTAAACAATGTTTATAAATGAGGAACATGCAACAACCTTCTGTTACGTTTCGTTACTCGCTATTAGAAACTCATATCATTATAAACAATAGTTTTCCTTTTTTCTGATTATAAG
The DNA here is from genome assembly GCF_021130785.1 of Homalodisca vitripennis. NCBI lineage: Eukaryota > Metazoa > Arthropoda > Insecta > Hemiptera > Cicadellidae > Homalodisca > Homalodisca vitripennis. The sequence goes on from NC_060208.1 coordinate 32,037,955, forward strand.
ATGTACAGGAAATATGCTTTGCAATCCGGTTTACTCCTCGTTAAGCAGCAAACTGTTTTAAATTATTTATATTTACAAGAATGTATAGTAAAGAGAAGAAGGGACCTAAAGTTTACCCCACCTCTACAATAAATCAATACAATAAGGTAGAGTTGTTTGAGCTTGCATGCCATCTCTTGCTGACGATAAGAAACCATTTATAGGCATTTAAACTTGTTCTTAATAGGTATTTAATTTAACTTAAAATTTAATTTTGTCTTAACTGTTCCATAGTACTTATTATCACTAAACATGTATAATAATAATAATAATAAGTAAATTTGCTTTAAATATAGAGTTGTATAAACAATATAGAAAAAACACGTTATAAAAGAAGCGAAAATAATAAATTATTATTTTAATATTCACATAAAGACTTTACAAAAAGCTACAATATTTCAAGTTTGCATAGAATGTAATAATTTATATACTTTGTAAACCTTTTGCATTTTTTATTTAATGTTTTTAAATAGGAACAAAAAAAAACGTTCAGAAAATAATAAATCTAATTTAGTAAAGATTAGAACTACAACATTAACTTTCGAATCAACTCAACATCACAATTACACCATTTACTTTATGTAAACAAAAACATTGCATTGCAAACGTCAATTTTATTTTATAATATAGTGACGCCATCGAAATTATGTTTTAGCTATAACCATTATCATACATGATACAGTCACACATCGCAAATTCTAGCCAAACGGCTAGAGCCATTCTTCATTGGGTGAATTTCGCCCAATGAGTCATTCATCTCACCCTTGAATTCCAGAAACTCGTATTTATATGTATATTATTTATAAAGCGTTGCTCGCTAAAAAGTGTTTAAGGTAAGCTTTTAAACACCTTATCTCACTTATTAGAATTATAAGTTTTAAAAGAGTGTTAGGATTGCTATGTTTTATTGGATAGCTATATAAATTTCAGAGTTCATACCAAATTTCAAGCCTATAGCTCATTTCATTAAACTAACTTTTTTAAACTACAATGTTATTTATTCACCCGTAAGAGCAATGAAAATTTTCATTAACGCTCAGCCAACTGCTATGGAGTGACTACTAGAACCATCGTCGAACTCGATGTGACTCTGTAGGAATGAATATTCATGCAAGACTTTAGGTGTATAGGTTAGTCAGATACAGATACCGTACTGCCGAACAGAGATATAAACGTCAGACAATCAGATTGAAATTTAAATTTAATTATACTTAATTAATTTTGGTAACACTAAATCAATGAGTAAGGTGGTAACTTAGAACATTTTATATGCCCCGTGGTTTGGAACATTCCCGCAATGATTGTGTGTTCATTTCAAATCCATAGGCGATTGATTATCTTCCAAGGAATAACAACTTTGTTAGATAGGCTACTGAGTATAAGCTTACAGGTATATATGGTTTGCGACATATCTCAAATCTCTGAGTGTATTTAATAGCATTATATTTAAATAAAAGACCTATGCTGTTTTGACTCAGATAATGACGTATAATGTACAACATCAGATTTTTCGATAAGGCCATTAAATACTTGTCTCGTGCATTTCTGAACGTCCACTGTAAAACAGAGTTTTGATTATGCTATCTTTTTCTCAGGATTACAAATTTTCGTACACTTTTTTTACAACCACACTCGGGTCCTATTATTCTACCCTCTATCAGATCGACTTTACTTGTGACAAGTTCCTCACATTTTTGTCTAGCCGATTTTTCTCGCTCCTTGATGTACTGGGGTTGACTTCTTTAGTATTTCATCTACTTCATTTCGTACAGGATTTTCTGCATCTTCTGTGTCAGATGACATTATTGCAGTTCAAAGAAATCACATGGAAACATCACTGATTAGATTTGTTACCTTTAGTTCAAAACAGAATACAAATAAAGGACTCGCCGACTCAAATCTTGAAATAGAAACGTAGTCTTTCCTATTCAATATATCATACATCGACCCCGAATAGTACACATCAGAATGAAGAACCAATAAACACAAACTAATTTGTTGGCATAAAACTGGAACATTTTCCGTCCGGCTGGATCGGCAACCGTAAGCGCTCCTAAGCGCTCCGTAAGCGAACAATAATTCGAATCACTGTGAGTGGGAAAAAGATAACATTCCGGTTTTCAATTATAGCATTTGGTCCGAATATAATTATTCTTGTGAACATCTCCTGGATACAAAATGGGTATCATAATTTACTTTGTGATTTTTTTGGAATGTTATTCTTTTTCCACTCAGCCGATGAGTGTTTATCGTTGATATTAATATTGTTGATAAAATTACACCATTCCTATAGAGAATGGTCGTGGCAGCATTTCACAAAATGGCGTCATACACAATAGGCGGTTACAAAGACAGGTTGGATACCAGGTCGAGCTGGTTCTCGGTTGGGTTAGATATTGATATTTCTGACAGTAATTATGCTATTCCGGTAGGGAATGGCTGTGGCAGCATTTCACACAATCACGTCATACACAATAGGCGATTACAGAGATAGGATAAATACCAGCTCGAGCTGGTGCTGGGTTTGGTTTGATATTGACATTTCTGACAGAAATTATGCTATTCCAGGAATGGCTGTGGCAGCATTTCACACAATCCCGTCATACACAATAGGCAGTTACAGATACAGGATGGATACCAGCTCGAGCTAGTGCTTAGTTTGGTTTTATATTGATATTTCTGACAGCAATTATGCTATTCCAGTATGGAATGGCTGTGGCAGCATTTCACACAATCCCGTCATACACAATTGGCGGTTACAGAAGCAGGATGGATACCAGCTCGAGCTGGTGCTCAATTTGGTTTTATATTGATATTTCTGACAGCAATTATGGTATTCCAGTAGGGAATTGTTGCGTCAGCATTTCAAGCAATCCCGTCATACACAATTGGCGGTTACAGAGTGGAGACCAGCTCGATATGATGCTTCGGTTATTTCGTGTTAATATTGCTTAAACAGTGACGTGTTTCTAGCTATAGGAACTGTATGTAGCAGATGGTCGGTTTAGTTTGAACAGATAAATTCAACTACGACTGATCTCAGTGCTCCATAAATGTGTCTCGTGTAAAATGAAAACAAATCACTTCCACGTGTAGCCTTTACCAATTGCTTCCTGGAATAATGAACGTACAGACAAAATCACTGAGCAGAGTAGATAAAACGTAAAGAATTCATTATGTTGTAAAGGAGGGTCTATGTAAATAAAGCAATGTCTTACTTATACAAAAATATTAAAAATAATGTAAGTAGTTACTAAAAAATGTAATAAGTCTACAATCTATCATTGAAAGTTTTTGTTGATTAAAGAAGAGGTAATAATACTACCTTGCTTGTGTAGATGGTGCTACAAACAAAGGTAGAGACTATTATTTGTTCTTATATATGTAATACCTGTGTAGGGAAGCACGGTATTTGTGAGACAAAATCAATATTATATTGAATATGTTTATTTTAGAGTTTATTATCATATATTTATTAATTTTTAGCTAAGACTTTAAGCTCTATAAAAATGGTCCGGTCGCCTAAGGGACTAAAATTTATCAACGAGACATAGGTCAATTTGGATAATTTATAGAAGGGAATTGATGATCGTGATTCTTTTATATCCGATTTGTATAAGGGTTTGTCACAATATCCGATGTGGCTCATAATTTTTCATGAACGTAGGCGTCTCCGTTTCAGATGGTAGTAAAGTCAAATATGTCCTTAAGTTATAGATTAGTATAGAGACGTCATGTAGGCAGAAAAGTTTTTTCAATAAAAATGTTTAATTAAGCTTGAAAATGCCTCTGAGATACTTAATCTTTTAAATTACAGGCAAAATTGTCCATTTGTAAATATGAACGGGCGTCCTCGCCCGTCGTTTTTATTGATTCTTGATTCTATAAAACGAACAAAAAACTGCCGAGGGCTATTTTTTATGCTTTATTAAAACTGGAAATGTTGTATACACCATCAATTATATTTCATCTAGAAAGAAATATATGATAAATAGATCATTTGTAAACTTTAATGATTAAAAAAAAAATTGTAATCAAGAAATACGAATTACATCTTTGACGTAAAACGGAAAGAGAAATATCAGTGTTTACTTATGGACGGAATGTTTTATTCACACCATAAAATAAATTAATTCACTAACAAAGCTTTAAAATTTCATTCATGAATCTTTATACATAAAGCAGTTTAGTTTGTAAATAAATCATAGTTATAATCATACATATTAAGTGACATGTAATAGAAAATATATGTTTTTGTAAAATAAGTTCTATAGCTCATTAAAGTTTTCCCTTTAATAACAGTTATTTTTTCTTTAGACACATATCTGCTTCAATTGCAGCCATTATGAGTGATGAGACGATAAAAATAAAAATAGGTCGGAAAAGTCATTTTAATCAACATTTGAGAGTCCAATAATGCCCAATATGTTGAGAACTTAATACAAGTGAACACTTACTCCTATTTTAATTACCAGCTAGCGTGTCTGTTTTGAGAAAATAAAATTAGAAGAGAAATATTAAGATTATTAACTATCGGCCAGTCGGGCGTGACAAACGTAATGCAGGCAGGGCTTTTGGATGTAGGTGGTCATTTCGTAGCCCTTAAGGACTGACTTGATTTTTACGGGTTTTTTAAACTAGTAGCCTACTGGGTTGGTATATATCATAAATGTAGGAGGTATGTTAGAGAAACAATGTTTTCAAGGACCTATGAGGTGCAAAGAAAATTCGATCACTTAACTAAGGAATTCCTGATTTAAATAGTTAACTTTTAATTAATCTCTTTTATTCGTTTTGTATTCATGATCAAGTTATTGAAATGTCATGAACGATTGCTAATGAACATCTAATTTGGATCTAATTTTCATGCAACTTTGCAAAATCTTTTTTCTCTTGTGTTGACTGTACGTAAATACAAGAAAGCGAGGAAAAATACCAGTAGGAGATAGAATTAGTTTTTACCGTCTTAAAAATTGAAATTCCTTACAAATATTTCTCTCCAAAATGCAAACAAGTCTTAATTAGTTTAACTATATTCCTAAATATTAGTTTTTGTATGAATCATTTAGAAAATTTTATAGCATAAATTGAATATTCCAGAGAAGAACTCATTCAAGTTTATTGCTTTTTTTACAAGTAATGAAAATGAAATTATTATTTGTATTACTCCAGCAACGTAATCACGTTTGTTTGCCCTTTCTAGCCCAATATGTGGAAAACTATAGCCAAGTCCATATGAAAGTAAAATTCTAAGACATTTACTAGACATTACATTCAAAATCAATTAAGACTTTGATTTTGGATTTGAAGTCCGTGCACAAGTTTTTGAACTCTATTAACATTATCATATATTCATCACTGTTATAATATCAATGAAGATTCAATAATCACGATAAAAGAACCAAAATAAATAGCATGCATGCAAAATAAGCCATAGATTTCTCACTGTATATACGTTTAATACTAACAACCAAGTGCTCAACCTTGCAGTTTCCTCTCCTCCTGTACTATGGATGATGAGATTTAGAATATTTGTATAATGTAGTCACATAATTCACACAACTAATTCAGAAACCGCTTAGTATTCACTATGTACTTACTGGTATGCCATAAGCTATTGACTGAATTGCATTAAAATATGCGCCTAAACTCACGAAAACTGATGAAAATAATTTACATTCGGACTGAAAAAAAAACCAATATTGTAATTATATACCTTTCTGTTTTATATGTACCTTATAAAAATCTAGCCATTACTGTTTAGCTTTTAATCACGCAATACAACAAAACTCTGCAAAAGTGTTTACCAAGAACTAATTTTAGAAATCCTTTCCACTAATCCCTATATTATTTTAATATCTTTGCTGTTATAGATAAGATTATTCATCTTATTGGTGATTCCGGTTCGTCACATGAATGATCGATGAAATTAGAAACTCGTTATGTATGACTTATTTTGTTTTATTGTCCGAGATTGCGTGAAAATCCACGGGTAGTAGACAGTTCATACAGGTTTTGATATATGCTCCTAGGATGACATGAGATTCTAGCCGAGTTATTTCTACAGTTATTTAGCTTCATTCATGTTCAGTCTTCTGTGAATGGTCGACAGAACAATATAAATTTTCCTCATTGTGTTGTTTTCCTCGCAAAGGCCAGTTGAGCATGCGGGCATCAAGAATTGATCTGTAAAGGGAATCGGTCTCTTCTTTTATTTATAAATTTAATTTTAATATAACGAAAACTAACATGTACATAGCAAAACATTGGAAGAAGTAAAGTTTCTTTGATTTAAAATACAGTGACGTTAGAAAATAATGAAAATAGCAGCGGAATTCAGTTTAATGTTTAGCCATCACAGAGTAGCCTACGATATATAGGTCATTATTGGACTTGCAAATGTTTGGTCGATTGAAATTGACAGCTCAGGCTCTGTTTATTTGTCTCACGCTGGTTTCATTAACCTTAATGGCTTTGATTGGAACACATATGTGTCAACAACGTTCTACATGTGTACTAAATGTGAAAGCGCCGTCGTTTCTGAGAAAGAAAATGAGCTTAATATGTAAATGATTTCGCAAATTATGATTCCTCATAACATATACATAATATTCATACATATATAAATTAGTTCTTAATATATACTGTTTATAACTTTTTGAATGTAAAAATCCATAACAGTTTTTGTAATAAAATATTTTTAATAAGTAATTTTTTTATTGTTTAGTTTTATAAACATACATTGTAAAAATGGTATTTAATATAAGCTATCGGTAATTTTTATTTTAGAAACCTGTAGTTGTAATATTTTGAATTTTTTCAATATACAAGTTATTCATTTTGACTTCAACTATTTTAGAAGTAAGTTGACTAGGTAACCCTTTATTTAGGATATACGACGGATGTGTTGTTCTATCGCATACTACTTGTTATTTTTCTCCAAATAACAGTGTTTTGAATTATTGTAACAATATAAAGTTAAGCTAACTACATTTTATACAATAACTTTGGAAATTAAATAACATAAGGTTTTGGAGCGGAAGAATTGCTAAGTGTGATAGAGAAGCTAATATTTATTTAAAGAATGTCACTTAGCTGTGTAATAATTTGTTATTTGTTACGATACATTTTATTAAAAAAATCCACATGTACTGAAACAATTTATTTTAAGAAACTCTTTTTTATAGCAGAATAGAATAAGTGTTATGGATTTAGTATCATGGCTGTCTATCAGTCTAATAAGTATTTCATAAGATTTCTAACCTTTCGTCTAACCATGAAAAAATTCATTATTAAATAAAATATATAACACACATTCTATAAGTGAATGTGTCATTGCTTAGTTGTTATTAAATAATGTAAGATGTTATATGTTTCTTTGAAGGTTTGTTCTTTCAATATCAACTCCATGATGATATAGCGAACAGTTTATGACGTATACAAAGGTAGCCACTATTTTTTCTTAAAAAAAGAGTAAAACTATTTGCTGTGTCCATGTGATCTGATAAGCCGGTAGAAGTAAAACGATCTTGAGTTGTAGAAAAACAGTTCAAGACCCTGCAGCGCACTAGTTAAATATCAAACTTCAAACATTACTACGCCCTTTTTTGTGGTCATAGAGAAGCAAGATTAGTATTAGAGAGTATAGGGAAGTAAAGAATAATTATGATACATGGCTAATTTTAAAAATTAGGCTAATATCATCAAAAACAGTTTTTTGTTCTTCTTCCAAAGCATATACTCAAACAATGAAGCACAAAAGGTAATCAGTAAAAACACAAAAATAATATGGATCCGTATTATATATATATAATTTCAATAAATATTGAATCGCAAAAAGTACTTGCTCCGCCGGGACTCGAACCCGGATCTCTCACTTGCCGGGTGAATGTGCTACCATTACACCAGAGAGCCCTCACTTTTTACGATTCAATTATTTTGTATTTGGCCGTTTCTTTCACATACGAGTATGTGTTTAAATAACCAAACTAACATATGATCGGAAGACTAAATACCTGTCAAATGACTTCTGTTTACATTCATTAAATTTGTATAAGTGGCAATAGCCTAATTTAATTTCAATAAATATTGAATCGCAAAAAGTACTTGCTCCGCCGGGACTCGAACCCGGATCTCTCAACCTTGCTGGGTGAATGTGCTACCATTACACCACAGAGCCCTCACACTTTTTACGATTTTTGTTTATATATATATATATAATATATATATATTATATATACATACATTTTGTTTCTGTGAAATAATACGAGCTTACGTACACGATTTCGCAAAGTATGATTCCTCATAAAATTTACATAATGCACACACACACACACACGCGCGCGCGCGCGTCGTCTGGTGACGTTGCAAAAGTGTTTAAATTATTCATTATTCTTATGGAGCTAAATAAAGTATGTCCGCTAGTACAATCTCCTCTTAAGAACCAAAACTAAGGTTCATTTTTACTAAACTTCGGAAAATTAGTGATAACGGTCCTATGGTAAATCACTGCATTTATTTCCGTTAATTTGTTAATATAAAAGCATACCCAGAATACAAAGCCCATTATTGTTTCAAGTTTTAAATAGTTATAAATTATGGAATCTAAATAATCCTTCATTTAAAAAGTTACAATTTAATATTTCCTGTAATAGTTAATGTCAAACACGTCTATTATGGACATCAGTGATGAAAAAGTATCCGTATTAATGAACTTCGTTGGTCATCAATTTGACATGCAATAAAAATTAAAAGTGAATTACTAAATAAGTGGAGAAAAGTCTCTTTGTAATTGGACTTGTAAACATAATATGTAAAATAAATAGATATGTTAAAGTAACTAATAACCTCTAATATGTATATGTTATTATTGTGTGTTAAGTCACTAAAACTTCGTGAAATTTCTTAATATAGGAGCACATATATTTCAATCTGAATAATTATATAATACTTTAAAGCTTCGGAATAATTTTCCATTAGGGACATTTTTGAAACACTCTTAGTTAATTACAATCTTTAATAATCATAGATTACGAAATTTACACCACTGGTTATATGTTTTACAAAAATTAAGGTGATTCATACTGCAAACATTCTAGAAAAGAATTTAACACCTTCAAGTTGGCTCTATACTGAGTGATCGTAATAGTTAGCGCAATGGCTTCTGGCATATTCAATATTCTTATGAATGTATAAGAGTTTAAAACTACTCGTTATATTAAAATAGAGGTATATTACTGGGAGTTAGTGAATAACCCGCCTGCCGCCCCACAACCGACGACATAATTGGAATGGATTTCCAAATATTCAATTATTTAATAAAATTGGTTTTGGAATATTGTGACACCACTGAAAGGAAATATTATTGGAAATCCAAAACAATAACACCGTTATTTTTCACAAGAGGGTATTTTTTTAATGTAGATAAAATAAACCATCAAAAGTAAGCCACTCACGGTATATTAGATTGCTAAACATAGAAGAGACCACTCTCTCGGTATGCATTTCGACTCTCTTGCAAAATCTTGATGAGTAAAAGAGTAGATAATCCGAGTAGTGAAGATGTTTCGACGTTGTTTTGTCTGTTCAGATACAGATAGACAGCAGATTCCAGCTCACAAAGTGCGGGAAGTGTCATAAACAGGCAGATACCTGAGGCAAGGAGCTGCCATTGTCGTTGAGCTCTCAGAGATGGAAAGTTAACCGAAAAAGTATGTTGCCAGAGACAGGGAGTAAACTGCATTATATTTATGAGGAATATAGTTTTCTTACAGAGACCATAAACTCTTTTGGTCCAATAGGTTGAAAAAGCCCGAATGCGTAGAAGAAACGGGTAGAAGCCAGATGTTGAAAGCTGTTAGAGATTGAGAGCTCCTATTGAATGTGAAACCATGTGTCTGCAATCTTTCAGAGGCCATAAGTTCTCAAAATACCATGAGCTTCTAGAGAACTGAAGTTCCTATGCTGTTATTTTTCTGATTATGAGAGCTGAAAGAAGTTCAAGCTTCCAGAGGTGGCGTGCTCCTGAAGGCCTGGAAATTTCAGAAACGTGAAGCTTTAGATTGTATTGCAGTACTTTTATGTACAATTTAAATGCTTTGTATAATCGTAGAGCCAAATAACCTTAGGGTAATATTTGTCAATTATATTTCTTTGTTTCGAGTTTTTTTATTGTCGATTGATATGGTGAACGTATATTAGAATTTTGGACATTTGCAATCATTATATGTTACACAATATGTAACACTTTTGGCTTAGTGCAATTACTTTTTGTTTTAAGTACAACAAAATTAGGTTTCGCATGCAGCAATAAATGCTTATTTAGCTGCAATCAACACAAGGCAAAATATTAGAGTAGTCTCCACATTTTGAAATGTTTGATTTGAATAAAATACATATGTACTATGTGTACCAAAATGTACAGTGTTTGTAACGTGTTCAGCCCTTAATATACATTTTGCTCATAAATCATTACATGTTGCTGCTGACAGGCTAAGAGAATAGTGTAAGCCCCGCTAGGGTTTAAACGTCACTCAAGTTCATTCTACTGTCAGTCAACTGCTAGACACTTAACACCTGAATTACTCAATATTCTCACACTTACGTACAGAGGCTTCCTGATGAACTTAATTAGATTTTGTATCTAGCTGAATTAATAAAAATAATGGTGAAATTTCCCACATGCCAAGTACAATTTTTTAGTCCCCCCGATTACTATTACAGATTCTATATATTTTTCCCTAGGTAAACACTTAGGACCTTATTTAGAAAACAACAGTATCATCTACATTTATTTGTTCTATAAATGTCGTTTTAAAAAATCTGTGTATAAAGTTGTATTCTTTACAATGAATATTTAAAAAGATCAAACATAGAAAATAATTGGTTAAACAGTGGTTTAGGAGAGAAAGTAAAGAATATAAATATATTGCAATAACAACAGACATTTTCTAAACAGTAATAGCAACCACTTCACAACGAAACATAAGATGAAAGGAATTAGCCAGGTTCTGTGTAGATCAAATTACTAAATTAATACCCTATTAATTAAATTATTTAATTATTTCAAATAAGACTATCCCATGTAAATTATACGTCTCAAGAATAAATGTATAAGTTAAAATTGATTTTTCTGCCTGTACACTTATGCAAAATAAACTTTTATTATAACTAAGCTACTAACATAAAAACATTAAAATGATAATAAAAATTATATTAAAGTTGTCAATTAACTGTTCTGCAAAACAGATGCTGGTTTACTGTTAAAGATTTTATATTGTACACTTATATAGGAAATCTCTCGAAACACGTGGTACACATTATTGATAAATACTTGCTAATAAATTTAATTCCATTCTTATTACATCTTTATTACGTAACTAGTTATTTATAGAGATATTACATTATATCTTATTCATCTGTAAGTATAAAGAAGACTTCTGATGTAAATGATTTGGATTTTAAAATTTATGGAAATATAATAGCATTAAAAGTACTGTTATGCAAAAAACAAGTCTATATAAAAAATACTATAAAGTTAATAACAATCTATGATTACGCAAACAATCAAAACAAGAACTGAAACAATTATTTAAATTTACTAGAATAAATTAGCTGAACTCAGTTTTAATGAGGTGTTAATGATGGCAATTCGTAACTTCGTTCATTTTATTCTAGGGGGATTAATTTTTTGGATTGTGTTGTTGTGAAAATTAAATAATGTATGTTTGGAGTGGAGCATTATAATTGAACTAATCCATGATGGCATGAATGTAACAAATCTCAATTAATCTTCTAGTTAATTAAATATATGTACGTAAAATTGCTAGATCAAATTAAGATAGCCAAAGTTATTTTTTTATTCTTTTAGAAACCCAACACGTCACACACAATATAATATACTGTTGAATTTGTAAATGTTAGTTTAATGAACCGTAAAACTCGGACACTGTTTATTTGTCGCACGCTGCGCTGGTCACATTAAGCGTAATGGCTGTGATTTTAACACAGGGTTTTCCTCCAAACGCGGGAAGTGGAAATTTATTTTTTGTATGATTATCTGTCTGTCTGTCCACGGGATATTTTGAGAATGAAATGAGGTAGAGACCTGAAATTTTGTATGAAACTTCAGCAATACCTGTTAAACATTACGTGGTATGGCGTACACTTGAATGTATTAACATTTCAACGAATTAATGTCTGTATTTGCCACCCCTGTCACAACCACTGATGTATAATATAACAGTTGCACCTGTGGTCACAGGCTGGAGCAGCAACCAACCCTTATTGCAAGTTTATCAACCCAAACTAAAGTGAACGCAGCTTATATAGCTATCTTATTTTATAGATTATATATTAATGTGTTCCAAAAGTAAAACATAAAATGTTAAAATTATGATACATTTTTAAATTTTACCAGTTACATATTAAGTATTTAAGTACAAGCCGCAGAGTGGAAAGTAGTGGAAATCGGAATATATTAGTAAAAAATCAAGGATAATATCATTAATATCATTAAGTGAACCAAGATCTACAAGACATCAAAGAATAACAATGTCATCAGCTAAATAATTAATTTTCCAAAGCAGAATAAACTCTTATAGATTATTTTAAATATAAAAATAAGAACCACCCGTCCTGACCATTTTGTACATCAATTGCTTAAAGGTTTATATTTATTGAACATCTTTAACTGCTGTTTCTTGCTCACTACGAACCTTCTAAAGTAACATAACGCAATTCCTCCATTCCATGCAACTTCTAGCTCCATAAAAACTAGATATGCACGAACTTATTGAGAATCTTATAAGCAGATTGACCAACAGTGTTTAATTGATTGGTCTTGTCGGCACCGACAGCACCGGAATACAGTGTGGCAATATGGGGAAGACCTGGCCAAAAGTGGAAAAATTTTATGAGAATTAATTACTTTTCTTGCCTTTACAAACCAATGGTTTCGTTTTTATGGCCATTAGTAGATAGAACATTTGTCTTTCCCTGGTCAGCACACTTCTACAACCCGCTCACTTGCAGTGGCATTATACTGTGATTGAGGAAACTACTGTAAATTTCTGAATTTACTAGTGTTTGAAGTGAATATTGCCATCAAAATGGATTGTGAGTCATCAGACGAGGTTCTAAATGACGTGCCATAAAAGTTTCATTCTTGCATAATATACTTCTTGTTAGTACAGACTATTTTTAATGAACAATATCTGCAACTTATTTTAAATCATAGAGTGTAATCCTTACTTTACTTATTTCCTAGCGAAATAAGATTTCCCTTACATTTTGCACTTATTAATGTGTAAAAGTGTACATTTACTTTCTCTGTTTTATTTCCTATGCATTTACTCATCTCTGATCAAACTATGCTATATTATTTATTGCCTGAATTGTATCTTTTGAAACGTTTTTAAGTTTGGCCTGTGATTTGAACACAAGTTTACACGCTCAAAGCGGGAAGAGAACATTTAATTTTGTATAATTATCTGTCTGTATGTCCAAAGAACATCTCGGGAGTGAAATTTTGTACTTAAATTCAGTAATGCCTGTTACTGTTGTTAATGCTGTTAATTAATGTGGTGTGGTTTACACTTGCAATGTATTAATATTTTAGCGAAGTAATGCATGTAATTGCCACGTCTGTCGCAATCAAAGATGTATAATATAACAGTTCCACCTGGGGTCACGGCCTAGAGTAGCAACCAACCCGTATTGCAAGTTTATAACACCAAGTAAACACAATAGTATATATTATGATTATTAGTTGAAAAATAAAAACTACTTATAATCTTATTTTATAGAATATATATTAATGCGTTCTTCAAAATAAAATTATATAACGTGTAAATTTTTAAAAAATTTTTAAAGTTTGCCAGTTATACGCTATTTAAGTACACGCCGTAGAATGGAAAGTGGTGAAAATCCGAGAAAATTTAATTTATAAAACTTTTTTTAATGTATCGTTGTGAGTAAAATATCTTGAATAATTAATATCACCAAGTGAATCAAGGTAACAAGACAGTAAAAATTACAAATTATATCTAGTTAACTTCTAAATACTAATTCAACTTTACTGTTTTGACAAGCTTCTTTAAATTTATCAACAACACACTGTCGAAAAACGGTATCACCAAAATAATAGTAGGTAGACTTAGATCGCTCAAATGTAGATGTGAAATTACACTTGAATTACACTTTTGCAAGATGACAGTTACTAGGGTCCCTTTTAAACTGGAATTCCTCCCTCACCCTCTTAGCATGAGTGGTCTCTTTAAGTGTGTTACTTTCTTAGTGGCTTCAATTAAATATGATACTACTCAGTTAAATGCATATGTAAATTAAACATATTCTAAAATTGTGTCGACAAACCTTTTGTTAAAATTCATATGTGTTGTCTAGAGTTCTGATTGAAAAGGATACATTTAAGAGGAAATACTAAACCTTTACTTGTATGGTTTAAGTGAACGAGAATTTTATGCTTGCTGGTGATTGAAAAAAAAAACTTAAAGAATAATCCTACGGCAATAAAAAAATTATACCAACCTGTTTGTAGAATATATTTATAATGAAATATTAGATTGAATGTACTTGTAATCGAAATACTCAGTATGCATTTAAAACTTTAATAATTTACGTTTTTATATAGTTATTAATACTTTCAAGTTTAAAGCCTTATTTATCATAGGTAAGAGTGCTGTATTATTAGCAATTTACAGCGGTACACTTTAACAAAGAAGTTAATATCCACGGCTTACTACTTATAAAGTTACTGAAAACTTTACAAAGCACGTTGCTTATGGACTTTACCTTCCTGTTACTATAAGCAAAACGTAAACACGCCTAACGCTTTATACACTAATATATTTTTATACACCACGCTTTTGGTTCACTAATATTCAAAGTGTTGTAATAACAATATTTAACACTAGTTCCTTGGGTAAAATATTTTATACTTCCTGTCAAGTTTATATAAAATAATATATTTACATATTAATATATTAATCGTATTTTATTGAATACATTTACTTATATATAATTATATTTCCAAAAATATATATTCATAAATCATAATCTGTTAGTTATTAAATGTGACTATCTGATATAACATAGCCAATGTCACTCACTATATATTATGGAAATAATGTACGAGTACGCACTGTGAAAAATCACGTCTTTGTATTTTTAGCCGTCTTTGTTTGGTTCTGAGTACAAAACTGTGACATTTTTTACTTTCATTTGAGTTTTTGTAGATTTATTAAAAGCAGTTTTGTCTTCAAGGAAGATATTTTAAAGGGAAATAATTATTAAAGTAATAAAAAAATTATTCCACCCGAAATCGATTGCACAACCTTCACTTACCAGATATGCCTCAGTAGATGGAACAAATGAAACTCCTTGACCAAATGAATCGTGGAATCTCAGTTGAAGATCCAACGCTCCGATCTCATCCTTAAGAGTTATAGAATAGATATGTAACCCTTTCTATATGTTGAACAGAGGCAAAAAAAAAACTACCCAACCAATGTTATTTTGAACCCAAAGCATTCGATTAAATGGTTGAGATTTTGACTTTCTGACCATTATTTTGGTTTTGAATTGGCCATCTACCATTAGGATGTAGGTGTAGGTAGTGAGTCCCCCGAGGTGGATCAGGGTGGGATCTATCGTTCGTGCTGGCAACTTGAACATGTATTCAGTTCAATTCAGCCAAGTGAGATGACATGATTTTTAAGTATGTCTAAAATATACGTAGGACAATAAGTAGTCCCAACAGTCTTATTCATTGTGACACATTGGTGTCTCGATCAAGATTAGAGTGCTAAAGACAAGCACAACAATTATTGACCAATATATTTAAGTAAATTGGAAGGCCAAAATTTAGTGTCAGTAAAAGCAAACCCTGCTGGAAATTTTAATTATCTAGCAAAAACTTTAATAAACAGAACAATGCTGCTGTTTTATAGGAATTAAAAATGGCTGTATTGAGAAAACTTTAGTAAACAATTTTAAAATTATTCTATGTGTCGGATTGCTGCAAAAACTAACCTACCCGATGTGTATACCATTCAGGTATGATAAACCTGACCTTAACATTGAAATCAATTGTGTAAATAGTAAAATAAGAAAGAATCTACAAAATTGATCCCTACAAAACACGAGCTTCTTTAAAATAAGTGGGTTAAGCTATAGTTAGTTGAGGAATAATCTAGCGTGAGGAGCCACATTAGCCTGAGCCTGACTGATGTTCGTCTGAAGAGATAAAAATTCGCCAACGAAGAAGCTCAAAGTGAACTCTTTACATCATTTAGACATCAAAGACACTCAGAGACTACGAAATATAGTGCAATTTGCTACGCTTTGGCGAAGACTATTATTCGCTAGACATTCATTTATATCTGTTTGTCAGTATGTCTGTCCAATCTGTACGATATCTTCAAAACAAAATGAACTATGGACATGAAATTGACTATGAAGCTTCATTTATATATATATAAGGAACAGAGTTCGATATTGATGCATGCCATTCAGTTGGGTTTGATTGAGCGTTAGGAAATATTTAAACATTGTTTTTATGGATAATCATTATGGTAACAAGAAAGTTCGATAATAAATACATTTGCAAACAACCCAATACACCCATAAGAGATTTAAACATGTGATATTAACACTTGTAGCCTAATAAATACAACACCATCTTTCAGTGTCTCGGTCTGGTAGAGTTATTTTTTAAGTAATGATTTAATACAACTTTAATAACCAAACGTTTGAGTGTATCGTGTAGCAAGATATGTCGATAAAGATTTCCTTCGTATACAAAAATTCTTGCACAATACGACATTTGCAGAAGAACAAGAATAAATTCAATGCGTAGTTTTCCTGTCAAACTCTTTTTGTTCGACTGTATGTCTATCTATGCACAAGTCATCTGGAACATGATATGAGTCTTAAATTAGAAACTTGCATATAACCTCAGCTAAGTCTGTTACACGACATATGGTTTGACGTACTTATACCTTGTATGTACTTAGATATGATAATTACGTCCAAGAGTTGGAAATAATGTGGAGCAATTTGTAGTCAAAGTTTTAAAATTATACAGTGCTATCAAATCAAATTTAGTCATTAATTACAACTTTAATTAAAAAAAATATATATTTAAAATAACAGATTCTTGCTACATGACGTAGTTCTACTAAACATCCTATTTAACAATAACTACACAAAATTAAGTAAGGTAATACATATTTCTGTGACAAATGAAACTTTACAATAACTGACGACATTGCTGGGCAAACACTACACCAGTATGGATATTAATGGATTAAACAATCTCTTATTCTGGCTTTGCAGGTCAAGGAATCCGGTGGTGTGTTGGTGGTACCTAAGTTGCGTAGTATAATGTTATAGGAGATACCGTTATATCACTTTGAATTGTTGGCAATAGGAACTTAAAAATCACTTTTATATATTAAATTTCCTTTTATTCCGGTTTTTTTCTTTCATTGTTGAGTTTACATAACCGTAAATTACGACTTAATACTTGTTTAAGCACGACTTAAAAAATTGTTTTATTTTTACAGCGTACAAGTATAAAGTCGTCGAGAGACTTTTATAAGCAAATATGTGCAATTGGTGAAATTCAAAAATAATTTAAAATAAGGTAATATAAAAGTTAAACTATAATGCAAAACTATTTCTATAACGTGTTATAGGATAGTTACTCGTGGCAAAATTTACACCTTTTAATGATTGCTTACTCTTTCAAATCTAAAATATCAGTAACATTGTAAAAAAACGCAGAAACAGTGATCAAAACTCGTTATTTTATTCTACCGGTTAAGTACTTACATATGTAAACGCGGGCAAATTAACGCGTTCAGTTTCGATTCATAACGGACTCCTGACATATTAAAAGCTACGTTTTGTGTGGAAAACTCGGTTGCTCCACCGGGATTTGGGTTCGTGTCTGAAACATTTCAGTGCACTTCAAAAAATACAAGGCAAAGGATCCTGATTGATCTTTCAGCAAGGAACCAGACAAATTAAGTTTTTCACCCCTAATAATGATTCCAACATATTGCCATGTAAGGAATAAGAAAATGAAATAGACAAAAACTAAATTGGAAACATCCATATGCTTAGGGGTAACCCTGACAGAAAAATCAATTACAATCGTTGCTGTATAAGATATAACCATCAAGTTTAAAACCTCATAACATATGCAAACATTTTATTAATACAATAAAATGCATTCTTTTGTACAATAATTGATAATACTAGAGTATGAAACGTTCAGCATACAAGAATGGATAGTACATTTTATTAACGTTCATGTCAATCAATGTAAACTACCAAAATACGAATTATTGGTAAACCTCAGAGAGAATGATATGCATAGCTCGTGAAATAAATGTATCGGAAAAGATGAACGGCCTCTTATTCCTCATACAAAGGTTTCTCATGAATAGGGCGTTTCCTGCAATGGTTCCATACGAAACTGTTTCATACAAAGCGTTCTATGACCTGATGTACATTCAAAGGAACATTACGAGAAATCGGTTTGTTCAAATATAATTTTTTTGTATTCATTGTGTGCGTTGTGCATCGTGCTGCATAGTGTTTCTTGGCTTCATTCAAGTAATATAAATTTGTGATAAGGAAGTGGACTAGGCTTTACTATTTTACTTTGTTGTAAATGAATTAATCGTTGTTATTATTGAAATTGGTGCTAGTAATAGCAGTGCATGTTAGTATGATAATGAAAAAATTAAATAAATATTCTTTCAATATTTTAATTTTTTCCAATTATTCTTTTAATGCTTTATAGTAAAACTTAACTTAGACTTATCAGTGCAGATTCTCGTGCTCATTACCTTTGAACATGTAATGAATATGAACATTTCAATATTAACTTCTCTTTGGTTGCCATTAGAATTTTCATTCAATGTGGTTCATTATACTCAGTTATACTCAGCGGTAAGCATAGTAAAAGGTTTTCATAGGCCACTTGATCTCAAGGACCATTATTGCCTGTAGGAGAAAAATGGCTTAAATATGGAAGATTTCATAGGCCATGTCTATACCATATGTAAACATTTTAGAGGCCAGAAGGCTTTAATCTCTGGGATCGAAAACAGTTTTTCAGTTAATCAGATAATGCATGATATTAGCGTTATTAAAACTGTACAGTTTATGGATGTTTCAGTAGGTTTTGGAATCTTGGAACTTTATGCAAACACCTCTATCCCAAACAACTGGTATTCTTCGTGGTCGGAAACATGAAGACATGTAGCAAAAGACCACGGGTACAACTTTATGGAATTAAAGATAGTTTGAATAGTTTCTTAAAATTTAGGATATATTCGTTAAGCCACACCAGACTTAGGATCATTTAGACTTGGTATTTCAATAGACCATTACGTTTCAGATACATAGGCTTTCAAAGTATAGTGACCCCTTAATGCCCGTTGTTTCCAAACGCTGGAGTCTACAATATACATATATGTACCTCTTAGAGAATAATTCTATTAACATCCCGTTACTAGTCACGATGAGTCGTAGTAAATGCTGTGAACAGCTTTAGGTAATCTTAGACAAAGATAAGACAAAGGGGGAACTAAGAAATATCCAACTTCAATGATATATTTTCTCGCTATTTTCATTCACGGTGTATAATGGTGTATAGTGAAGTACATGCAGCGAGTTTGGCAGACCAGGCGTACCCTTGCGTTTTCAGTTTTAACAACAGAAATATACTCCTTCTTCCTACTCACGCAATGCCGCGCGCGCGTGTGTGTCCACATCTCTATGTCGCTTGATAAGATCTGATAATGTAATACTTAGTAAGGGATCTGATATTGTCCACTTTTAGTACTTTGAAATTATTTAAATCTATATGTTTGTAGTTAATCTTACTGCAAATTGTTAGAGAAATTTGATATTGATTTTTTCTATTTATCTTTTATTGTTATGAATATTTTTTTATTATTTTCTATTTACAATTATTACTATGTTTTCTTTCTCTTTTCATATTATTTAATCAGTATTTTTGTTGTGTGTAATATATGACTGGGAATAGGTATGAACAAATTTTAAATGAACAAGTCTTGCCTCATTTTACGGATCCAGAAATGAATGAAGCAATCTTCCAACAAGATCGTGCTCCGTCTCTAATTTTCTGATTGATATGCTTTATTTCTAGAGAATATGACAATAAACAATTTTACAAAACCAAAAATAATGCTTTTTTAATTTTTAAAAATTATATCCTCTTTGGAAATTATAACAGTAATAGGCACATCAGTGTAATTTGATGTTTCAGTGTTGACGCATGCACATGAAGTGAACTAAAATGTATGATGTTAAATTACTACAAACATGTATCCGCAAGAATACGATTAGAAAGTATTATTAAATTATAAATATTATAAACACTTTAGGATATCAATTGCCTTTATACAAAATATTTAATACTCCTTACAAAGTACAAATACAGAAATATAAAATTAAAATGTATGCACTAACTCAATTAGAGATGTTTTCAGCCATTGTAATAATACAAACATTTTTCAGGTGTTGTTCCCAAAACACGTTATTACTAAAACAAACTTTAATTTGATTTTTAATAGTGTAAAATATGTGTCTAAAAATAATAAATTCTATCTTGTACACACATATGTTTTGTAACATGTATAAACACAACACAGGTGAGTAAGACACCCGCTGTTGGCGTGGTATCGTACTAATGACAAATATTCATTATTAATATTCGCCAGCAATGCCATTTACAAGCTCAGACTGGAGGGCTTTGAAGCTGAAAATGTAATTAAATCTCGTCTTCCACAACAGCAACTGCATTAAGCGGGATAGAGAAACTGATTTAATGTACTCTGTATAGTTTTACAGCGTTTATTCAGAATACTAAATTGATCAATTACTTTTAAGAATAACTTTTAAGTTACAAGTTTCTCTATAATTATATAGTTTGTATATATATATATATATATATATATATATATATATATATATAAAGTAACATATTAACGGATAAATAAAAAATTTACAATACACAGTTTAGGATAGGAGTTTGTTCCTTTTCTGAAATGAAGCAAAATCTCAAATGCGACCGATGCAATATTTCCGTTCACTGTATGTCTGTCATACATACTTCTACTCAAAATTAATAGCAAAAAAGCACTGATCTAATTAAAACAATATTTTGCTAACATCGTCATTTTTTGCATATGATTTTTTTATTTTCTTTACCCTTTCTTTAACTATCGTAATTTTAAAATGTTTAAGTTAGGTACAAGGAAACGACTCGTTTAATAATATACCAAGGGAAATATCACATTAAAAAAACGCTGTATCCTTTTAATCTACATAAAAAACTATTTCCTGTAACAGAAAGACATTTTTATTTGATATTTTGCTTTAATATCAACCAGTAAACTCTATCCTGAAGTTAGTGTAGAGAGTTGTGTTACATCCTTAATTAGACTTTTTAAAGTTTAAAATATACTACAATTATAAATTATAATATATTTTACATCTTATGCATAACGTGAGTGTTCTGCTTATTTAACCATTTTATGTTAATATAGAAATATATTTTTTCCAAGAATATATGATAATGAACGTCAATTTAAAGACCTGCTTCAAGTCATATTTCATTTACGACAAATGTATTTATACAACAAGAATTAAACTAAGAATACAAAGTACTATAATGGCATATTAAATCGAATGTTCTAAAAAATTACAGGTATGATGGACAGAAATTATAAACTTTTATTGACTAATGTAATCCTTAAAAAAAAACTTTAATATACAGTGGTAAATCAGTAAAATTTTCAATTTGGCTAATCAGAATAGTGATAAATTTGCGTTTATGTCAATGCCAAATGTGCCGGGAGTATCGGAAAAAATTAGATGAGTTGGTAGATAGTATAATATTAGAACCGCGTTTAAAACACACAATACTCCTAGAAAGTATCGTAAAACAAAACCAAAACATGCAGTCTTTACAGTATAAAATATAGTTTCAATAGGGAAGTGAGACAAAAATACCATTAACGTAATGATAAAAGAACACAAAGAAAACACCAAAACGAGTCTAACAGAAAAGTAAAAAATCAAAAATTATTTTTGGTCCGAAGATCTTAGTATGAATCGGAACAAAGCCAAAATAATACATGGGGTACCTCATTTGTTTAAAAGTAAATTGATCATACATTAATTTGCAGACCAACCAATCAGTAACCATCATTTTTGCCAATTCTGAAAAATGAATAAAAAGAAAACCAAAAGTATCAAAGAGATTAGATGTTTGTAATGAAAAAATGCCCATTCACAGTATGGTTTCAAGAAGTTAATGCCTTTTTTACCGCCATCTTGTTTATGCCTGCCCATAGCCATTTACTATTGGCCTCTGGTCAGTCGTAGGTAGTTGGTCGGCGAATACATACATACTCGTATAATTGTGACCTGTATTCTTTAATTCAATTTTAATAATTTGTGTTGTGTTTTGTTGTATAAAGTGCTTGCTTTAGAGTTAGTGAAGTTGACACACAACATGGTGGTTGTGATTCCTAACTTATGTGTGACAACGAATTATTAGTTTGTCTTAACCTAGATTGTAATTATGTGTTAGGTTAGTTATTTACGTGAAGAAGAGATCAGATTGCAGATATGGAAACGTAGTGTTATTGAAAAAAGTGAAAAAGTGTGTGAAGGAAACAGGATTTTCCGGACATTTGCCATCGTTTAGTGAAACAAAAAATCAGTAACACTACGTAGTTTTACTGTTATTCTACATCACTAAACAATGGCAAATTTCCGGAAATATCCTGTTTACTTTACCTTCAACAGACTATGAGTATTTTTACATTCGCGAATAAAGAGTTCTTAAACATTACAGATCAGCATTTTTCGTGTCAGTATCAATACATATTATTTTAAAACGGTGTGGCGATTCTATTGTTTGATATTTTATTAATAATAAAAATATATAATATACATTAAACTGCGCATAGTTTAATATAATTAAACTTTTGTGAATTTCATTGATCACACATTGAAAAAATCTGCATTGTTTTATAGTAATGGGTGCTATCACACAGGTAACTATAATTTCTAAACAGGTAAAAAAATTGCAGCTTCATTTATTGTTTTTATCAATACCAGCTTAAAATAGCAAATCCAGATATCTGTAAGATTTTCGTAATAAAACCATTTGCAGTAAGAATGTATACGGTGCAAGCAGGCTCTTCATCAGTCTGGGATTTTTAATGAATATCAGAGCAATAATACTGGCAGATTTAATGAATACAGTCCTCAATAGTATCGGTTGCTTCATATAGTTTTCATTAAAAAACCGATCATTACGGCACTTTTTGTTATAGTATTAGTGATATAATTAACAGAGAGAAGAAGAATCCCTTGTAACGATTGATTAAATTGCTCTAATGTAAGGTATAAACATGTATAGTAATGCATGTACCGCGTCAATTATTGAATATTTTACACAATACACAAATAAATAAAATGTTACAGCTATTTTCTCTACTAATAGCATGTAAATATTTCATCAAACTAATTGCTGCAACAAGGAATAATGGATGGGACACAATTACTATATACTCTTGATATTTCATTCATATAACCAAATCATTATTTATTTAAAATCTGTAATAAGAGCAATAAGAATGCTGCCTATTACACCTCACCCCTTTACTTAAAATAGGGTCGATATATTCACATATGGTGTAATGTACATTTAAAACAAAGAAACAAACTTTGCGTAGCCCGATGTGTGCCCAAAAGCTGCGAAACGCTAAATTACTTGTGAACAACAATGAAAACATTTTAACGTGTTGGCAAGAGCTTTTAAGTTCTCTTTACTCACCATCGCGTATATGCTATGGTATAAGCATGAAAGATATTATTTTATTTCATTCCTCCAAATAAAATACAAACAGATACAACACTCTATTGAAAAGTCCGGGAAAACTTGAAGAAATTCCTACCAGCCAATCCAACCAAGAAGTTCATTACACGTGTTGCTGTTTGCATAATAGAATGGCATATGATTGCACAGACATTGTTACAAATTCCTTTACCTCCCTCTAAAATTCTAAAAAGTTTTTCTTTCTCTTTCTTTAAAATTAAGGAGAAAAATGCATTTATTAGGTCCCTCTTTATCACCCATAGCACCCAGAGCACTGCATCGACCTGAAATTTTGTTTGGATGCAGCCGCTTATCTGCGACCTTGAACTTTCTTCTGTGAACAGGGGGATATATGTGGCTGTCAACTCTTTATATGTTACCCTTTATATGGATCTTGGTAATAATCTTGGTAATAAACTCCCTTATTACTCTCTGGAAAATCCTAATTATAGCATATAGATGTATACGCATTAACTGTGGATGCGACCAATATTATTACATCTTTACAAAATTATTGTTATTCGATCTACCTAGAAATCTACCAGGACAGTTACTAATTCTAATGCATTTAGAATGACAAAGTATTGTATTATGAGTACGTCAGATGAGATATAGAGGCAGGGTTATTGCAAATTAATTATTAATACGTGTAAGTAAACTTTGCAGTGTTCTCCCTAATAAGTACATGACACGACAGTAATGATGACAGTAATGCAATATTATTAACTTAATATTGAAACTTTGCGTTGGGTTTAGTAAAGTTACATTCATTTCGTATCTGATTTAGTTGCCAAATGTGACTTTAATATTACATTCTTACGTCTACGATATTGGAATTTATGTTTTTAAATGACACTGTGTGATTTAAAGTCCATATTATACAAAAATAATTCAAATTTGATATACAGTATATTGGATCTGCTATATACATACTTCATAGTTGGAATTTCATTGATAATTAATATAAAATATATCTAATAATTATAACAAATAACTTATAGTGTAGTTTATGATTACAAATTCAAGGTTTTAGTGTATAGCGCAGGCAACAGCAATCGTTAAACTAATTTAAGAATGATGGAAAACTACTTCAATTATGCATGCAGGAAAAGCAATTAAGTCAAACATGCACAGGTTCGTGTTTTAAAATCTTGGGGTGTCAGCGAGACATCTGCACTAATCACAGGAGAAGTGATAAATATTATGGCTTAATTAATGATTGATTATTTTTATCCAGAAAAATTAAATCATTTTAAAGGCAACACTGTAGTTAAAATAATTGATAAAATACAAGCAATACTGTATTTATTAATATTCATAAGACTTTGCAGTTTTTAAAAACAAACTCATTAAAAAGTGGAGTATAGACTTTTAAAAATAAACTATTTGGCACATTCTTCATTAACATCAATGTAATAAATTAAATTTAACATGGATGTATGATTTATATTGAACGCTTTAATATTATCCGTTATAAAATTGCTATTGTAAGGAATATGTTTTTATTTTCTATAAAAGCACGTTCATTTCTGAATTGATTTAAATATGTTATTACGGTTTAAATGTTTTACGCTCATTTCCTTACATTGAAGTGCTCCACCTTTTATAACAACAGGTAACGTGTTTTCAAAGTTTAAATTTTATACAATTTTTATTCTTTTCTATAACAATAGGCTTGTATTTAGATATATTAAAGCATAATCCACGTTATTTAAACCAAATATACACTATTTATAAGTCTCTAGTTGACACCTTATAATACCATCTGTAATTTGTATAAATGCAGTCTGAATTTTGTACAATGAACCGTATTCAGATTAAACAGAATGTTAATATATTTAAATAACTTTATAGTCTTGCTTATACAACATCTTTTCTAGGATCTTACTAAATACACATGATATATTATTAAATTAGTGCTTATTTTTTCATTGTTTTTATATTTTACGCTGAAGTATAACAAAATCTGTTTCTATTCGCTTGGTTACACTGAATAAATCAACGATAAATTTAAAATATAATATAAATTTTGGTTATATTTTAAGAAGTGTTTTAAACATTTTAATTATTAATCGTAATTAATTTTAATTTTGGCTATATTTAACTGAACAAATTTATTAATATCAAACATAAACCTTAAAATTGAAAACTATTATACTTATTTTTTGTTACTTGTAATAAATAGTCACAAAAGGAAATATTAAAGATTTGGGAATTATGTTTAAGCCAGAACTCATCATTTTTCAAAATTTTTTTGATCCAAGCACCATTGACTATAACTGTGATTTCTGGTGTTCCGGTTTCTTTGTCCACTCTTCCTTCTTTCATCGCTAATTCAGCTTCTTCTTTAGCAGCTTCCGCCATACTCTCCCATGAGCATTCATGAATTGCTGAATATAACAGCTTTTGGTATTTGTTGTACGTCTGACTGGACATACATGGCATGTCTAGACTGCAACATACCTCCTCCAGTTGGCTGTATCCCTGACCAATATTTGTCGTGCCTTCAACCTACATAAAAACAACATACCTTTGTTTTTAATGTATTTTGATGAAATATACAAATGTTCAAAGTACATAGTGAACACACGTACTTTCACACTAATATAAACTATTGAATTAAAAATATGTTAAAATGCTAACTGATCTATAACATACCATTAAAGTGTTCAGATTCATAAGATTTCTGTCATTAGGTAATTCATCCGTCGTTATTTTTTCAATTTTCTGACAAACTTTACATTGGAATGTCAATTCATCAATGAGACCAATTTGTTTGTCTTTCACTAGGTAGGTGTCCGAAAATTTGCAGTTGAATGGCTCGTGGATTTCTAACGATTGTATGCATTTGATGAAGTGGGTTCTACACATAACGAGGGTTCATCCTCTTCAGGAGTGCCGTGATGGACTTCTGGTTGACTTTCGTTGGAAGCTTCAAAGTTGGAATAAGAAATGGTGCATGCTATTCAGTGCGTTACAAAATAACACTTTTGAGTTGATCGATTAATTAAACACCTTTACTGTTTTCTGGACTGTTGAAAGAAATGATTATGAAATAATATAGTCTAGACCACTCATAAGTTTTATTATAAAACATGATGGAAACGTTTATTCTCAATATTAAGTATGAGCATCTGCTAATGTAATTAGTTACGTTTTGTAAGTAAAATAATTATGTCCCTGGATCAATCTCGTCATGCGACAAAGATTTTTTTTTAGTTGTTTTTATTTAGTTAATTAGTTTCAAAAGAATAGTTTATTACGATTAAACCTCACAATTACGTGTTAGAAATTTAATGTTTTGCTTGTAGAGAATTATCATTAATTTGCTGTTTGCTATTCCGACTTATATCAATGATCTAAGGCTTACTATATTTGGTAGTAACCACAATCTTAGGTATACTACTGTAAAAACTTCAAATCAAATCAATTTTTATTGCCAGGACATTATCACATGTATAGCAATAGTCAAGACTAAATATCTAAAATTTAAAGCTTTCATTTCGCCTCAAACCACATTCAAACATACAAATCTTCAGCCACTCCACATTCATCCATCCAATATTCCCATTTCCAGCTGAATATTGGCTAAATTATTGGCATGAAGCTGAATAACTTCATGATTAAAAATTAATAAATAAAACATAAAATATAAAGTAATGCATATTTTACAATATAAATAATTGTAGTGATTTTCTTTAAAACCCCCTTTCTCTTACCTGATGTTATTCTTCCCTGTATGTTCTTCACGCCAGCGTCTAAGATTCTGGCCACGGTTCTTTCTCCTCTTTGCACTCAGTGGCAAACTTTGCTTCTTTGTTAGTCTTAGATTTGGCATTTTGTAGGTAACTATATCGAACTTGTGCACACGAGTGATACACCAACACTGAAAGGCCACACGTTATAACCTAGCGAAAGCGGGTGAGGGGAAATATCCAGCAGGTAGTGGTGGGAGAGTTGCCTACAGTTTCCGGCTGTAGCCGCCACACGCGCCACCTGACAGAGCGTTGAATAGCGCTTGCAGACCTTTCATGTCTGCCTTATTGTACCTTAACTTTAGAACTTTTTAATAAACCGTTTGCAGTTTTTACGCTTACTATATTTCAATCTACGAATGTCTGTATTCAATTCTTTAATAAAAATTCACGTTTTTATTTTATGAAGCGTTGAAAATACCCTTAATTTACAAACTTTCCACCTGATGTGCAGCATAAGTTGAATCGAAATTGAACTTTCAAAAACTAATGCACGTATACAAATATTTAGTTACTTAAATGACATCAATATCTTTGTAATATCTCAAAATATCTCAAAATGAGCCTACAGTGAGGCAGATTCAAAACCCTTGAATCAGCGTTTACCAGAGTGGTAGAGCGCAGCCTTAATGTTTGGTTTTGAGATTTTTCGTCGTCGATTTTTTTTATCTCTTTGGACGGAATATTGCTTGGATATCAAAATTAACATATACATATTTTCAACCTGAAATACTACTCATAATAAAATACTTATTCCAGAATGTTTGATTTACATGAAAATTTTCAACGGCGCAGTGTATCGGGTTATCGAAAAATAACCACATCAAGCAACGTCGAGCGTGGCTGCTGCTTGGATGGGTGACCGCTAAGCGATCATATCCTTGCAAGCAGCCCGCCTGCCTGAACATTGGTGTTGCTTCGAAAGTCATCTTCAAACTGTTGGTCCCCAATTTAAATGTTAGAGATAGCTTCTTAGCCGAAAATATACATGATTAAAATAAGACATCCTTACTTTCCTTTACTTTTACATTATACCATATGTACCAATTTTCTGCAAATAACCATGGCATTATTATTATCTGACTTTTACTATACATAGAATAGTCACAAAATCAAAGCATTTAGTTTATTTACAATGTTCGAAATGAGTTTCTTTCTGCAGTATGTGATAGAATACTATATAGATTAGATGAAGAAATAAGAACTGGGGTACCGGGTACAAATATTAATTTACGAACCATTCACTCTGACTCTAAAATGTTTTTGGAAAAAACGAGTGCAGTGAGTCCAGAGATATATACTTCATGCATATACATTTCTATTTCCTTTTTAACATCATCATAGGACTCCATGATGATATAATATGAAAGAATTTGCTTTAAAATGTTACGGACTTAAACTATATTCCTGCAAACCGACTAAAAATATTTTAAGTGTTACTGAAATCATTAATGCTATTCTATATAATAAATGGAATATTGCAGAAAAATTCTATTTATTTCATTGGAACTTATAAAAAAGTTCTCATTATCCACCTTTAGAGTCCCAAATACTGCTCTTTTAACTTTAAGTTAAATTATTTTAAATGGGCCAGGAGATTGTGAATCATAATGTTTGGCATGTTATTGAAAAAAAGGATATTCCTGTTATGTCCCAGTTCTTCAGTAGGAAATTGTGGGAAAAGCAGCTGGTAGATGCTTTGCTAGTAAGTAATAAGTTTGACTAAAAGAGGCCAGTGGGTTTATATTTAACAAACTAAGTGCTTTTAAAAATAACATAAAGTTCGTGAAATAACCCCGAGATAAAACGTACCCAACATTTAAATCTAGTAAATAATTCATACTTCCTTGTGAAAGCTTTTTGTCTGATGCAGAATCTGAGACACTTAGAGAGTAGTAGCTGCACTCTTATTCCGTTGTCCAATTCCTAACCAACAATTTTTTAAGCTTAGGTACTTGAAGAAAAAATATACGAGCCCTCAAAACTTTTGTTTCAACTTTTACATGGGATAATATAACACTTCACTATACAGCTTCTACTTGTTATTTCAAGTGGGTACTGATTTTAAAACCAATTGCACAAAGTTTCATTATAAATCTTACGTTTTGTTTTGTATTTCTACATGATTAGAACTTTGATTCTATAAATATCCAAATTGTGATTTGTAACATTTATGATTAGCTTTAAGTCACCTCATGACAAACAGCTTATATTGAGTAATGAAGGAAACAAGATTTTTCCAAGCATTTGTCATCGTTTAGTAATATCGGCAAATTGCTTTCTTCACAATCCTTCCGTCGTCGAAAACAAACTTGAAATACATTATTCCGTTATGGATGCAGAACATGATTGGAGAAGACTTGCAAACTTTATAAATTGATGCAAGATATTATCAAAAACTAGCAGTTAAGCAATAGTACTGCTCGGCAAATAGAAATTTCTATAGAAAGCTGAAGAATATTGCGTTTATAGAGATTCCATTTTCAGCATTATTCTGCTCGTCCTCATGATTACAATACTTTGTGTTTCATCTTATTAAACAGAATTAAGGGAACGAAAACAAGGTCCTAAAGTGGATTCCATTATTAGCTTAGACTCTAAGTCCGATGACGTAAATCGCTCTCTCATTGGTTCTCCAATATTGATAAGAGATAAGTATTACAGCATCGATTTACAACATTGTGGTATGAGTTTTGTTTAACATTATTACGCTTCAGGCAAGTTTTAAAAATATATATTTTGAAATACTTGGCAGTAATTTATTGACCTACTTTTCATTTAAATAGCTTCCGTTTCTGGACTGTGAGTACGAGTATTTGATAGCTTATGTCACTGTACAGGTATTTTTTTAGGTTAAGTTACATTTTTATTTATTTTAATGTGCATACTTTATTATTGCATGCAGCTTAAAAGAATAGATCGGTTTTTAAATAAATTAGTATTTTACATCTGAATAACTATAATTAGGTCTCCTGAAGCTCTACGGTCTGAAGATATTTAACTTTGTATTCGATGTAAACCGCTCTCAGAGAAAGGATGGCTTTACTGCCCACATAAGTACGGTTTCTCAAATGATTACAAGGGAAGGTAATTTAGAAGTTATTATAACTTTAGCATTTGAAGGTCTTCTAACGCGCCTAAAGGATTTTTTCCTTCAAAGTTGAAAAACTACACAACGACCATACTCAGCGATTCGCCGCAATTGACACTGGTTTTCCATGTTTCATCGATGGAATTAAGAACCGGGAAACATTGAATACAGATCTTTAATTTCGCAGAACTGTGTTTTAATTAATGTGAATATATTATTTGTTTTTCAGTTTTCACGTACTTAGTTCTTTTGTATAATTTTATTAACATTATATGTATTTATATTATTCCTATTGCTTTATATTTAAGTGTAATTTACTGTAACAAGTAAATAATATATCTTATAAGAAACTATATATCTTCAAATGTGGGAAAACGGCAAATAATGTAGGCCTACGTCTTATAATTAAAAACCAACCTCAAAGTTTAAATAAATATCGATATCTTAGTAACGCCATTTCTAAAAAGAAACTATACGGGAAATGTATGTAGTGAAATTAATTTCTTATTTTGACATTATAATACAAAAATATAAGAGCTGTTTAAATTATTTTGAACTTCTTTTGTTTATTTAGTCCAAAGACGAACTTTGCACAACTTCCGGAGAGACATGTTCAGCATGTGTAAGGATGAAGTGGGGTTGCCTTCTGTCCAGATCCTTTGAGGAGGTAACGTCACCTTGGAAGAAAGGGAAGGGCAACTCTCTTCCAGCCTTCCAGTTTAAGGTGCCTAGAAGAATCCATACGCCCTTAGGCTTTTAAAAGCCTTTAATATTAAAAAGCACATCTCACTTCAACGATCATCCCCCGGAGTAATAATCCTTACTCGTCTCGCTACAAGCTATTCGTTTTTACCTCACTTGCAGTTAGTGACGTGCCACTCCTGGATGTCCATTGGGTTGCCCAGATTAAAGTGCCGCATCATTTTGCTGTACCCAGTGCAGATTCTAGTGGCAGTATAAACAAGCCAGATGTGAACCCTCCTGAGGAATCTTATTAGGTTTCATTGGACACAACAGAATGTCTTAAGGTGATTATTATACAGTGTGAATTAAAAGTATGGAAACACTCTGTTTAGTTATTGATGGATAAAGATGGAGGGATGGCACTCGTGATATATTTCTAGGAAATAGAAGTCAACTTGATAGTCACTGTTACAACTTTGCTCATTTACCTAAAATGGGATTTTCGGGGGAGGCGGCTAAAAAATGTTTAAATGCAAAGCTAAATTTAACCACTAAGTAACAACTTATTTAAAATATGTTGCTAAAAGAAGAAGAACAGTGGAAACTAGAGCTTTCTATCCCAACCTAGCAAAAAATGGCACCTCATTGTAATTAATTATGTTAAAAGCATGGAAGGATCCTGCTCAACATTTAATGGAGAAAGATAGAAAAATGAAACTCTTGACACCCCTCTAGGAAACAAAAGCTAACCATTTTTTTCCAAATGGGCCTTTTGGGGACAGTTTAAAGTTTTTAAATGTAAAGTTACAGTACCACTAGTAATTATAATTACGTTAAGCAATAAAGTTGCTTAAATTTACTAACCTGTATTTTTTATATTAGTTGTTAAATTTTAATACAGCTGCCATTTTGTACTGGGCTGAGATAGAAAGCTCTACTTTTCATTGTTGTTCTTCTTCTTTTGTTACTTAATAGGTACTTACTTTTAAAAATTTGAGCTACTGCCTTTAATCCCATTTTTCCAAAGTTGTAAAAGTAACTAAAAGTTCACTTCTATTTCATAGAAAGGTGTCCAGAGTCCCATCCCTCCATATTTATCCATCAAAAAATAATCCGAGTGTATCTATAATT
Source organism: Homalodisca vitripennis (assembly GCF_021130785.1). Classification (NCBI taxonomy): domain Eukaryota; kingdom Metazoa; phylum Arthropoda; class Insecta; order Hemiptera; family Cicadellidae; genus Homalodisca; species Homalodisca vitripennis. The sequence continues at coordinate 32,070,608 of NC_060208.1, forward strand.
TTAACTCACACTGTAGTTTTCAGTTATATCTCGACCTTAAAATTATTTGGCGACATCAACTACTTAACTTTAAGGTCTAAAATGTGCAAGGCTAGAAGGACAGCTTCTGTATCCATTTCTGGAAAGGACCCAGCCTTGGCTAAACCTTTTCAAATTTTCCCATCTTAGATACTTAGAGGGTGAATAAGTACGTTGAACACGCTCATCGAAAGCATTAGCTTCATTATTTGAGATGAAAAATGATTGTTATTAATTATTTGTAATTTTTTAATGAGCAACAAGCGTTCTGAAAATTAAGTACTATTGTTATACCCTTCTAGTTAATATAATCCTATTGCTGTATTAAATTTAAATTAAACTAAATAAAAGTATAAATAATTTAGTTCGGTATCATAGTTAAACCATGTATACGAGTTAAATTTAAAATCCCATAGTATTGTAAAGTAGTTTTATTATAATTCAATTAAGTTAATCCTCAACAATAATTGAACAATGCGTTTTAATTTATAGCCTGTGTATTGTATACTAACTCGGACTTTTATGTAGCATAATAGATTTAATAATACTATATTGTTTTTAATGTGTTCACTCTGCTTATTGAATGAAATAATGAGCGTAATACTATTAACATGGCTAGTGAATTTCCAAAACTTTAATTCAATTTTAGGAATTTCTTGATTAACCTTTATTACTGTCCAATGTGCTATTCTTTCAAGATATATATTTGAATGTTGTATTTATGTATAGACAGATCCAGTATTTCACAACATTGATGAGTAGTTAAGAGCTACAACGTAATCCGTAATGCAAATCATTGATTCATTTGAATCTCAAATCGCAGTTTAGAATGATAATTTTGTTGCCTTCAGATTCAAATTACTGTTTGGCAAATACAACTAATGGTTTTGTGACCCTGAACTGATTTCTCGGTTAATATTTTCTCAGTTTTTGTTAACTCAATGTAGAAAAGCTCAAATAACATTCTACACCTTCAAAGAAACCTTTATTTTGTAAGTGGGACACAAAATAGAACGTCATATCTTCAATAGCCATTATATGTGTTTACTCCATGCAAACTAACACATATAAGGATTTCATTAAACACAAAAAATATAGTGGATATTAGGATTCCATGCACTATATGAAATTAATCACTAATTGACGCATAGTGAACGATCTGGTTTGATGTGTTTATTTTAACCTTGTGTAGTGACGTGTTAGATTAGATATTCACCTAAGGAAGAAATCAGGTTGCAGATATCGAAACTTAGTGTTACTGATGGTTTTGTATCACTAAACGACGCCAAAAGTAATGCTGTTTATTTATTTTTTTTGAATAGGATCATGGAAAAAAGAATAAGCAACTTCATGTGCGTATGAATACATTGTAGGAGACTGAGATATGCTAGGAAAAAATAGTTTTTCTCAAACAGGAAAATATGCACACTAATGGTTTAATATCCTATCTTTATTGATCAGGGGTTAGAATCTGATGGTCGAACATTACTATCATGGTATTTAAAACATTGTATGACACAACCTAATAGAGGAGAAGAACTTAATATTTTCATACGCCGCCATGTCACCTAATTTGGACATCTGGAGGTTTCTAAGCGTGTGAAAAATTAATAATATTTTGATAGCATTAAGTCCTCACTTAATGATTTTGTTACTGATACCATATAACGTTTATACATAGTCAGATACCTGGGTGTTCAAGCAATGTCTTGATAGGGCAAGTTTTAAGAAACCAATTATATTCAATTATGTCTAAATTAGAAGAGTATACCCGTTATATAATAATCATTATTAATCATAATCAAAGTTATTTTTCAAAACCTCATGTTTTCACTTATAGCCGACAATATGATTGGAAATACATAGAAAATAGTAGTAGGTAAAGAAACGATTGCAGAACCACATTGAGATGGTCGTCTTCTCCAATTTGATTAGAGACTCCGATTTTGAGAGAATAAGGTCAACCAAACCCAAAAGTGGACTTACAAGTTCTCAATCTCGAAGATCATATTTCTGAATGCGGCTTATAAATAATGCTCTCAGCCTGTAACTTGCTACATTTGCCCTGCCATATACTCCTTCGAACTCCACTCATACAGGTTTGCAACGTACTCTATGAATCCTTGGCACTCTAACTCTACCAAAGCTTTAGCATAGCAATGACTCAGGATTATACCTTAAATCCCTACCATTAAATACCTAAAAACATTAACCTTAAATACCTTTGCAGCATCGAATGATATAACATGAACCTAGCTGGTATTAAATTGCACTTCGGATTAGATGATACATACAGATCTGATATACATGAAACAACTATCGGTAAAAAAAAGTTGAAGATACCAGAACCTTATGCAGAAAAATCAATTTTCCTTAGCAATCCTTCCATCTTCAAAACAAACTTCAAACAAAGGATACGAGGATGACAAAAGATTTTAATCCAATTTTCAACGTGAGCAAAGAATGTCTTATTTTACCTAGTAATGTTAGGGGACGAAGCCTTCCTTAACACTTAACCTGCAGACCAACGGTTAAATGATGACTTCCAAACCGTAAAAAATATTCGGCTGGGCATGTGGGCTGCTTCCAAGGACAAGGGCCACACATACAAGGATCCAATAGATTCTCGGCAATGCTTGATTTTTGTTGCGATTGCCGCTGTACCAGCTACAATACGCCATTTTCTACATTATTGATTTGGAAGCTTTCTTAGTCTTATTTTATGATACAAAATATAAACCTTAGTTACCATACATCTTATATCTAATACTTAGTTTATAAATTTAATACCCACTCATTAACCATTTGCTTTAACGGATTTTTTTCATTAAAAAATCTGCACGTTTTTGTCTTGTGTAAGTAACTTATTAGAATGTTTTTACAACTGGACCACTGAAAGTCATCAGGGTTTTAAAAGTTGTAGAATCCTTGATATAAATTTATTAGACTTTTAATCCTGGAGTGTGAACACTGGCGGAGCTTCTCTCATACTGTGGTCTTAAAAATTCAAATGTCAAAATAATATTGGAGAAACTTGGGTTCTGTAGTTTTTACTAGGCAAAGGACGATTGCAACTAACATCTTTAGTTTTATTTCTGGTAATCTTTTACCTATATTAAATGTATTGTATTTCATTATAAATAATAAAGGTACAAATTTTCAAACATCTCAGTTATATCGAGTTTTAAGCTCATATTCATATATTGAAACAGTCTTTGAATTACCTTTCAAAGACTTGTTCTTTTGAATGTATAAATAACAAGCTCTTTTTTTTACACTTGCAATTCGTAATAGTTTCATTGCTTACCATTATTACAATGTTCTAGGAACAGCTATAAAAAACCTTGTAAACGTCTGTTATACTGTATAACGCAATCATGCTACTAGCGTAGTGTATTCATCTTTGTTGCGACTGCTGCTACAGATATCGACTTTCAAGGCAGGATCAGCCAAGTTGTCTACTTTCAGCTTTAAAAGATTTTGAAGTGGAAGAGAGCTTCACAACTACTGTACCTTCACTAGAAATAAATAAAGTTGTCTTCAACATCCTTATAACGTTGAAATAAAAATTGCACTTTGCTAATGTTTTCGTAATGTATTTGCTTAATTGTTTCAAACATGTTAGTCACATAAGTAGTTATAATTTATAAGTAATTGTTATTAAAATAACTTATAAGAAATGTATAAAATGTTTTAAGCGTATAATCTATGACATATTTTTTGTACACACTGTACCTATAATATGATCGTACAATGTTATAAAGGTTTTAATCTAAATTGATAAACCATTACATAATTAAATTATTACTCAACACGAAATCTAAATATATGTTGATATTCTATTTGGGATCATAGAAAGGCTTAATTTCTTCATCTCTAACGTATTTGGTTAGAAATAAGATACCCCGCCATATTAATTGATTGAGTAAGGAAAGTAAACCGAACCCAAATATCATTTATAATGGATTAAATGTTCAAGCAGATTTTGAAATTTTATTTATTTTATTTTGATGGGTTACATGTCAATAAGAATTAGCAACTGCACGTTGTAATCTTAGTTGTCTTTTGGCTTCTCAGATCTGTGTGCGTACTTACATTTCCTTGATCGGGAATCAAGGCAAAATCAATTATAGTGCAAAAAATGCTAAGAGCGAATTATGTTAACAATACAAATAAGAAAAAACTTTTGACAAATTTCTTCATCGAGGTAACAAGGCAATCTCAAAAATTTCCTTCAAAATATAATTCACTCGAATCAGAGATGCTCATAAACGTGTTAAATCATTAGAAACTGAGAGCAAAACCACGAGGAACTGCTTGTAATTCATACATATATAAATCGTATTAAGATCAATTTACTGTACTTTTTGTGCATTAATTTTTAATAACGTGTTACTCTGATAGATAGTAATATTTTATCTATCAGGCAAGATTAATTAACTGGTTTTAATTTCCTGGTAACTTACAAAACTCAAAAACCCTTTTGTAAACTTGGCCTTTCTAAAGTAACAAATAAAGCAATCGTTTTACAAGAGTCAAAGATCCTTTGAACCTGCTGGAAAGTTTTACGGAATGTAAAGCTGTTTGGTTCTCATTGACGAAAAATAATTAGACAGCAACATTAACCATCTACTTATGTTCTACTTTAAGTTCTTTGCCTTTTTTGTCCTTGACTGGTTTGAAATTCTTGAAACTAAAATTCATTTGAAACGACATTGGTATTTTTCTCGAAGGTTAACTTTAGTGACAATGAGGTAGCTTATAATTTATAAAACCTTCTCCAGTACAGGATCCTGATTTGATATTAAATATCGGTATAAATACGAAATTAAAGAGAAAAGAAACCTATATCTGATGGAGACAAGAAGTCTAATTTTGTAGTGCTTTTTAAATTTGGCAATAAATAAACCATTATTTGCCTCTTTCAAGCGTAATAACGCTTTCCAAGAAATAATACTAAGTGTTTACAATAATTTAAGCCTTTGAAAAGTAGCAAAAGGTAATAAGAGACTTTGGTTTATATATATAAGATGTACCTCTCTATTGTCTCATGAGGATTCATAACGAGTTCTATATATCAGCCATGTCATCATGGAATCGGAAAGGCCTGACCTGTTACAGCCTCTTGTAGGCAAAGCGGGTAGGGGAAAATACTTTTATTTTTTGCTCAGTACACGCCTTTTATCCATATAAGTTGAGACAAATGTAATATGCCCGTATAAATTTACTATAACTATCTGTAAAAAAATCATTCTGTCTGTAAGAATCAAACAATCTCAAAATAGTTTCACGAGTAAAATCAGTGCAAGTTTGTTATTAAATTTTACTAAATCAATATTATTTAAACTGTTTAAAAACATTTAATTATTTTATTGAACGTCTTTTCATTCAATTGAGGAAACAGCTTTTAAATAAATTAAGATTCTAATTATAAAGATAATATAAATATAAAGAATACTTATTTAAAAGTAACTATGAAAGTTGGACTCAGATAACGTTAAACAATAGAGTTGAGAAGTAAACTAAATGCAATTTTCTAAATCCTCAAGAGTTAAATAATGATGGATTATTTACGTTTATTTGTTTATATTAATAATGATAGGCAAAGTCCTCTATGATTTATAATTTTTCTAATGTCAAAGAGAGGAGATAAAACTAATAAGAGGAAGATTGTTTACAGAGTATTTCAAGTAAGTATATGTAGTTTTTATGCGTATGTAGCAACACGTTGTCAAGTGTTAGTGTGACGGACAGTGGGAGACCTACACGGCTTGGCTGGTGAGAGCAACAGTAGAGGTCCTGAGGTCCACAACACTGCCCTGACCAGTAGTAACACTTGTGTAGGGAGCACTGCTACAGGGTATTGAGGTATTCCTGTCACCAGCACTCCCATATGCGCTTATTGAGAGCTTGCACTGTTAGTCAATGTGTCAGGCGGTAGGTAGGGATATTGTCGCACAGCCCTGTGAATACGGTTGGAGGAGCAACAGTTCAGAAATGGCCGAGTATAGGGGACTGAAGGTTATTGAGACCATCTGAGATTGAACCAAGAGGACTAAAATTCAGAATCGCATCTTACCTGTGTACTTGAGTCATGAACTGCGAAAGGGTTAATACATTAATTCCAATAATCTGTTTTATGTGGTATTTATCCCTTCGCAAGAAAATCTCCACACAACAAAACGGCCCACCATCTACAGCACGGGCATTGCTTATTATGTATTCATTTCTTCATTATTTTAGTACAATTTATGATATAATGCAGCTCTACAAAACTGAGAAGAATAGTATTATTTTATATAAAATACTCTAATAAACATAGGCTCTTCAATGTTAGTTGAGATTAAATTGGAACAAACTCAGGCTTTAGAAACGCCAGGAACTAAAAAGTTTAAAACTGGAATGAGTCGTACCGTTAAAAGTGCAATGAAAACATTCCGAATAAAAGTTGTAACGGACGAAATTCATTGTAGAAGTTTCAGAAACGAGGTTTATTCGCTGTGTGTTATTTTACAGTGTAGTTTCATTTAATTGTGTGTGTAAATATTTAGGAATCTAAATAAACTCGATATTGGATTTTTTAAATTTCTAGAAACGAATTAAATTTAAGTTGAATTTCATTTGAATTTTTTTAAATTTAAATTTCTTAATTTGGTTGAAAAATTCCATAACACCATATAATCAAGCAGAAAACAGACGGCTAAATCCTTTTAGCTATCAAATAATACGTAGCTTAATAAGTTACAAGTTATATAAACACTGCTAATAAAACTAAGAATATTTTAACCTTGAAATTTTTAAAAAGCTCTCGCAGCATATATTAAATACAATTTATTATTTAATCTAACTGTTAAATAAATTCAACTACCTGTATAAAGCCTAAATATTGTATTTGAATTTTACTGCCCAAATTGTAACGAAGCCAATGGGTCAGTTGAAAGTCATTTTGCCGTCTTTAAAATGTCCTCAATATGTCTTGTACTCTGTTGAGATATACTATTCCGATCATGCATGACAGTATACCATTACAATGAGATAAGTAAGCCATTAAAATTTTACTGCTTTCTCACACTTGAGGATTGAGGATAGCTATTCTTAAGGAGTTATGACATAGTTTAATTTAATAGGGAGTAAATTTCTATGTCACTCTGTACAGCTTCGGCAGACCAAATTATTACATATAGCAATGTATAGGCAATATTTTAACTAATTAATAGAACTCTTTCCTTATATTATTTAAATATTACAGGGCAACAACTTCAAAACATAGTATGTAATAAAAGGTGATAGGTAATGATTGAGCATTCATCACTTACTTAATACGCATTGTATAACTATTAATTTATAGTTTCTATGTAACAAAGCTAAGCGAATTTTAAGCTTTTCTTAATTTACATTATATTTGCATGACTGAGAGACATCCACAATAAATAATTATTTCCTAATAAATAATAATTCCTAATATTTACACTTAGGAAGTCGAAGAAAACCTTGCATGTAATCATAGAACCTAATAAAAGCATCCATTTCAAAGTATTAAATCATAAGTTGGTTTTGAACAGTTCGTTTAGTTTATAAAATTGCAACCTTCAATAATACAAACCAATATATTTTGAAGTACGTAAACAAAATTACTTTTTTTAATTTTTTTCATTTCCACCATTTTTTTATTATTTATGTGCGTTATCAAAATTTAAGAATGCTAGTAGAACACTATTGAAGTTTATGCTATTTTAAGTAGTTTTCTGCACTTAAAATAATTATTAAACATATGTTTCGTGTGTATTATGAGTAAAATCAAACTGTGTCATACGCATGTTTACGTTGTGGAAGCATAAGACGTGGCATTCTTGGATCGGTATATAAATCATCCCTAAGAATAAATTTGACTATCGGCCGCGGCAGTTTTAGTCAATTTAAAATTGGAAAGATTCAAAGGTGTTTAAGATATAAAACGATAGTTTTTGCTTGGATATTGTATTTTATCTTGATGCACTTAAAGTAAACTATTAAATGCGGAAATACATTTTAAATCATTGTCAGCTAGCCATACACAGACCCATAAGGTGGGGACGTTAGTCTATTTATCTAATTGTCTGACGGTGGTGTAACTATTAGTATATTAGTTATTAGAAAAATTATTGAAGGAGAAAGAAATATGGTTGTATATTTTTACCCTCTCGATTAACTGCCACTTCTATCTCTACCAAAACCAGTGTGGCTTACAATTGGCTTCTTTCTAATAGCAATTTTTTTTATTGATTCATATATAAATAGGTGGGAAAATTATTCTAGCCTGTTAATTTAGGTGTTAAGCAAGGAGTCAGTGGAACGAGAATTTTTTTTCTTTTTCACAAGGTATTTATATGAACTAAATTCATATCCTATATATAATACAGATCCATTTGTACTGAGCGTTCAGGGTGTCACAAACTTCTGTGCATGATAGTAAACATAATTTATAGCAAAACAATTTCTGTAAACATATGTCGTGAAATGTGCCGTTTATCGCTAGCCAGGAGCAACAAACATGTCTAAACAGCTGATGGCTCTCAACTGAAAATAATGTTTGTTGTTTCTGCCTCGTGCAAGCATACTAGTAAAGTGTTCTTGTTTGCTTATGCGTTGATGGGTTTCGTTGAAAAAAGTGTCGATGAAGTTGTTATTCAAATTGCAAAATAGTTGGTTGTAATAATTGTCAACGGGCACCATTTTGTTAATAGCAAAGCATATCAGACTTTTATTTTGCGACGTTTTCTTTTATTCGCCATAACCTATGTGCAGCTAGTAGTATATGTAGCTTTACTAGTTCTAGAGATAGTAATATTTCAAACCAATTATCGGCCAGCAGCTGAACGATACATTACTCAACCTCGTACATGTATATGGTGTTATTATTACGAGTACCACAGAAGTGTTTGTCAATCTTTTTTGAACACCACAGTAAATATAATAAACTGACGGGATAAATGTCAATCTAGTCACACTAGAATGGTCGTTGTCATTACTGGATTTGAACTAATTCAAATCAATTTTACAAGTTTAGGCATGGAAATGGAATATGGAGGAAAAATACATATAGCTGCAAATAACAACACGCACTTAAAAGGAATTAGAAGAGAAGTAAATAAGATCTAGAAAGCAGTGCAGATAGCCGAACTAAGTGACTCTGAACTTTCACCCAATTTGTTCTCTTGTAAGCTGAGATCTACTTATACGTGTTTGAGTGATAGTGATACTGAATTAACTATCAGGAATAGCAACTATGATACCGAATCTACAATTATAATTACAGCTTTGACGCGTAATATCTCACAGTTTATTTTGCTTCACCCTCATTTATAATGTTTCACGCGTATTAATTTTTTTTTTTATTTTCTAAAATTTCTGGTCCATTACAAAACTTCCATCTTCTAATTTTATGTTTCATTTTTAAAATTTACAATTTAAATGAAAGTAAAGATTTGTTTGCTCCTTGGATTAGAAATTTTAGACAAAACCATTAATTTTCTAAATGCCGCCTAGTTGCGCTCTGAATTCGAACGCTGTAAGATGATTGTATTTGAACTGTTGTTTGATAAGCAGTATTATCAACAAGTAAATGATCGCAATAGTTAGCTATGTAATAATAGCTATGATTCATTATGTACTTACCCTTAAAGCAAATCTCATGCAATGTTTTAAAGCCAAAATGTAGTGTTAAAATATAGCATATTTTTGAGCATTCCCTGGCTGGTTTGTGTTAAAACTAGATTGTTTATTAAATAACACGAATAAAAGTGTTTTAATTATAGCATAAATTACGGTTAATGTAATGAGTTTTAATAAATTTTATTGTGAGTTTTAACACTATAATTTATCCATGTAAAGATCTTCATCATAAGGGTTTATTTCCTTAATAGTCTATGAGCGAGTGACATTTTATACTGTATAATTATGTAACTAGGACCCAGATACTTTGAACTAGAACTTGATTATTTATCTATTTTTTTCATTAATTGAGTACGACTATTTTATTTAATTTCATTACAAAATTAATACATATATAACAGTTGTGATAGTTACAAATAGTACAATGTTATTATGGTATACACATTGTGGTTAGTATACTAAGTATTCTAGAAATATGATGTAAGGTAAGATTTTAATTGAAGCTAACTAATTTCAACCTTGGAGGAGCTGGAAAGGATTTAATCTATTTCTGTATATCATTGGAAAACAGGCATCAGTACTTGTTAATTATCATTTTTATCTACATTTGGGAAAATAGCTGATACCGTATCGTTTATTTTGGTACCGTTTTTTACTTTTAATTACTCTATAATTTCATTACTTTCCTCTCGTGGTAAAATTTAAACCTTTCTAAAATATATGTCGCAGCATTGCATTATAAAATTGTCAGACATACGTAATTATTAGTATAACAAAATTCATAGAATCAATGTACAAGATAGTTGCTGGATAGGAAGTCTTGTATTACAATTCGATACAAACATCCTCCGGATGTAAGTGGATACGCACATCTGCCCAGACACCGATGATGAACAAACAGGAAATGCTTGTTTAAGCAGCGGAAATGCCTATTTCTAAAAATCATGCGACGAAGTAAAGGACAGTCATGCTGATATGAAAAATTGGTGCTCAACAATTATGATAGAGAGATTTGGCGTGGTCAGGAGAGCTGGCGGGAGAACAACATCAAAAATCAGGAACAACGAGGGAGAGGCAGGAAGTAGAGGACTGGATTCAAAAAGCGACGTTCGGGAGTGCCAGTGCTTGTGTTTGTGTGCGGGGAAAATCTTTTAGGCGTAATAAGTGTCAAGTGCAAACATAATGTAAGTTAAAAAAAATCTTGTATCTAATTTAGGAACGTAGTGTTATAAATCAGGGTTCATTAATCATTGTAATACGTCTCATTTACAATTGCAAGGTACATGTACCTAAAGTAATGAAAATAAAACATTAGCCTATAATGTGTAGAAATCAAATGAGTAGTCTAATATTAAAATTCATATTTTCTTATTTCATACATTTTATTTAAATGTTCTCAATTTGGAAAAGTCACTCATTTGTATTAATCATGTATATTTATGTAAATGTTTAGATATTTTAAAAGAAAGTTTTCTCCGGTTAGTTCATGAACACACATTTATTACAACACTACAAAATTTACTAATAAATGTTATAGTTAAATAAACTGAACATAAATTGTAATGAATAATTTAATATTAAACATAATTGGTATTAAAGTTTGTGTTCAATATGTCAGTTGATGATATCCATTGTTATTTAAAATTTTAATTAATATAATGAGATGCTATTGCAAATAAAATATGTGTTGGTGCATTTGAGGGTGTTGTATTGCCAATTGAACCTATTATTTAAATCCTCTCACAAGAGCTCTTGGTCATAATACATTATAATATTTCACAACCTTAATCTAAACAAAAGCAACATCTGTAGTTTTGGATTAAAGGCAGTAACATTAAAAATATGACTAAGGTATTTGATGGTTGGGTGTAATATTATACTTAATAATTTGCTTCTGTACTATATGTTAAAAAAATATGCTATACATGTAAATGGTATTAAGTCATTCCTAAAAGTTAATAAAAAGTTGTCATAGTACTCTTTTAGGCATGTTTCCTTGCATAATCATTTAGTTCGAAAGACTGTGCTTTATTCCAGCTGTTTTGTAGGTTATTTAATGCTAGTTCATTTTAAGTACGTTTTATTACTCGTAATGTTTAGATATATCGCTTAACGATATGATTCAGAGCTAAATTGTCATTGAACATGAACTCCAAAACTAGTTATCCTTAATGCATTTGCATCTTTGCAATATAAGTAATGTATAAAAACATTTTATTTATAAGTTGTTAAATCTGGAAACACGGAAAATCGTTTTGTCGCAGCATTGAAGGCCATTAACGATATTTGAGTTAAAAATGCTGAGAAATCTCTTGAAGAAATTGCAATAAAATTAGGATCAAAATTAATCTTAAAATTAATTGCAATATGTCACACATCTCTTATAGAGTCTTAAAAAAGGTATTTGAAGGAGATAATGAGGTAATCAATTCTTCAATTGAAATGTAAGTCACAAATAAAACATTTCTCAAATCGTGAAATAGGAATTTTAAATCCGGAAAATTATTCTTGCTTTATTAATAGTATTCATAGAGTGAAGAAATGTGTCGTTCAGAACGTGTAATCTTTTTTTCTTGATCGAATTTCCCGGGAAAAGGCTACTTGCAATCCTACTTAGGGAACATACTACACATCTTTTATCTGCAAAGTTAGGGAGATTTTGCTGTGTTATAGCTAGCAAGACTTATACTATCACTATTCAATAGACAAGTAAACAGAAAGATAAGCAGTTTTGAGCGTATGATTTTAGGGACAACTTCGAATTGAATTAGTGACATATTAAAGACATATAACTAAGTAAGCAAGGTAACAAACTTTTTTAATACAAAGATAAAGAGGAAAGCATGTGTTCATGCGGCAGCCACTTGATTAAAGTAATGATGGTAAAGTAAAGTCTTGTTGAAAGTCTACTTAGGTAAGTACTAACATAGATTTTAAGCTGTTGGCAGTTAAAGGAATAAATTGGTATAACAATGGAAAGAGAAATTGAGCGAACGGTGTTATGCTATTTTAAGTAGTCAGAGTTAAATTTAAATAAGATTTATTTATTCGAGCATTGAAATAGAATAAAGAATATCAAAGCAGGATTGTTATAAAATGCAAAATTCAGGAGTTATAATTGAGAAAAATGTATTTTAGTGCAACAGTGTTTAATGTATAGCCACCAATATTAAACTATCATATCGTTTATTCCAACAACATAATTATTTTACTGGCAATTCTTTTACTTATCGTCCCTATACAGCATGAGAACATATTGTGATGGTTTGTAAAATATAATTTTATAGTTTAAAAGGAAATATACATTTATAACTACGAAGAAAAAAATTCTTTTTGAAAGTGGACCGGAAAAGGAATGGCTGTTTGAAAAAAGTTTCTATTAAACAAACCATGTTGGATTGAATTGATCTACGTAAAAAAAAACTTAAGTTCACATTATTATAAAAATATTATAATTAAATATTCTTATACTTCATAATCTTCTGATTATGCAACAAATAATGTTCAAATTCCAACAGTTGTTATTACATAAATTATCCATGATATCATTGAACACGATTATACATTTTTGGTAACGATCTTTTGGTAAGTTATAAATTCTCGCAAGTTGATGTTGAGCTGTTAAGTTGTTATTAGATTATCTATAGTTATTTTAGATAAGGTAAATTTCTATCTATTGATAAGTAATAAATGTGGATATCACAATATCACAGAAAGTACCCAATAACAATTATTCAACATTATCTTCACTTTAAACTTATCAAAAACCTTGCACGAAAATAACACTTCATTCTAAAAGAACGTCTCTCAGTTACGTAAAATAAATGGTTCAAATTAGTCACCGCAAAATGGAAAAACGTTGTGCTCTTTCTAATGTTGGTTTAATGGGTGGTCATTTATTAAATGTAATAATACATTGATAAGCAACAACGTAATATAAATTGTTCGAATTAGTCACCACAAAATAGAAAACCTCTTGCTCTTCATTTACTTCAAACCTCGAGGGTTGTTTAATGGATGACCACTTCTAAAATATATCGATACTCTATTATGCTATGAGCTCTAAATGAAATAAGCGTTATATTTACTAGATTTGGTCACATTTTGGAGCCTAAATTACATAAAATAAATTCATATTTGTTATACAATTGTTATAAATAACAATGTATGGTTTTTCAACTTTCTTTAAACATTGAAAAAATACAAAAGTTTAGAAAGATTGGAAGCGGTTTCAAGATTCGAATCGATTGAGAAACCAATATTTAAATATTCTCATAAATAGAACTAAACTCTATCTTGGACAGTTTCAGGTCAATTCAGGGACAGGCTGTTATGGAACTTTGCTTACACGGATAGATAATTTTAATAGTTTTCTTTAGAAACTAAGCTTTTCTAGCCGTCAGAAATTGAAAATTAAATTTATATGCGTATTATTAAGTATGCGTTTTTGCTATTGGTGGCTAGAGGTGTTAAATGTAGCTTTGTGGATGTAGTTTTTAGGTTTTACCAAACAATTTCACATACCAACCAACAAGTTCATTTAACACTACAGTGGGCAATGAAAACTGCTAATGACAGACATTCAAAGCTTTGTAGTTAACGTTATATCCGTACATAATTATAGACAAGTGCTTGCTTAAGTATAGCTTAACTGGTAATTGAACTGGAATGGTCGTACGCCACAAACGTTTAACAAATTAGAACTTCATCCGATTGTTAAGGAAAGAAATTTAGAAAACTAAGTTTTTGCTAAAAAAACAGGTTTGTATGTAGAGAGCTGTTCAAAGCACAACATACAGGTATAAAGTTACATAAATACATTCGAAATTGCAAGTTTCACCGATAACTATTAAAATGAAATGTATCTCTTTCAGAATAATAGTTCAGTATATACTCTGTACCTCTTACATACTCTTATTTGTGTATAAGCAACGCCAATCATTAAGTTGAAATTAATTCTAGCAACATTATACTGTTGGATACAACAACCGAAATAAGCTGTTATTGGCTGAACATTAGCGAATGCTCTCCCGCATAGTGCTGATGAACGATATCCGATTAATGTCTGTCTGTATGTCAGATAGCAAGTTGACCTAGATAGTTGAAACTTATTGCAAATTCTATTTCTACTAACTCTATATTGGTACTGAAAATGGTACAAATAGGTCCATTGGGAGTTATAATTCCTATGTGCTAAAATAATTCGTGTGTGTCAAAATGTTACTCTGACAACATTATTTTTATAAGTAATCATCAGAGCCACCATTAGCAATAAACATTATTAAACAAATTAGGGAACAGAATACATTATTTTGAAGGCACTGAAGATACATTACAGTTCATAAGATGTTCACAGTAATTTATCAACAAATGTGATAAAGTAACTGTTATGTTAGTTGTTTTTATATTGTTTTTATATAAAGCTTGAAATGTATTGCTTATTCTTTAGTGTGATCTTTATAGTAAAAGCGTCTTATTGCATTTTGACGACCGACGAAAAATGTGACAGTTGGAGCATGGATAATTTCGACATCAGAGACATATACACTACAAATATAGGTAGGAGGTATTCACATCATGTTAACAGTTACACAATTGAGTGCATTACGATGTCTCAGGCACGATCTGTAAGCACGATGGAGGAAGGTGAACTGGAGTTAACTAAATATTCACATTAATTCAGCACTTCCCAACATAGCTAAGTAATTCCAGATGTCCTACAATAGCACCAGGAGTGTCGACCTTGTCATAGACAAATTTACCATCCATAAAAGTAGAACATTATATTTTTACTGCCAATCGTATAAATAAATACAGTAGTATATAGTATAGCCAATCGTATATAGTAGTTCATTTTTCACCTGAAACTGATATCTAGAAATTCAATGTGCAGGCAAACAGAAAAACATGTAAAATTTCAAGCATGTTAATTTAAAGGAAAAATAGTGTTTAGCTACATGCTTGATAACATTCTGGAATAACGTACCAATTACGTTGTTAATTACTGTAAAGGGAATGGCAAAATTAATTTGTCTGGGTTGCCAGGAAACTCCGTTTTCGTGGAGCCTAATAAATCACGAATGAACTAAATCACATTTGTAGAGCGATATATGAGAACTAGCGTAAACTTTATGATTGAGGCGGGACTTTTTATTAATAATGCTAAGTCCTCTTAACTAAAGTTCCTCGGCTATAACTTGTTTTTATTGGTGTAGCCGAAACACATGATTTGTAAATATACAATCGTTCCACTGATAAAGATGATTATAATTCGAGCAGTCCTATTATAAAGTTGCTATTTGCTCACTGTATTGTGACGTAATTACATCTCAAACTTATTTGAAAGATTACATAACTCCCATCACATATTTTGACTCGTTCGTAACTCACTTTCAATTGATTGTTATGGAAAACTATTACTACAATCTTTTTTAACAAAATACCACTAAGAACAATAGTAATTTTAACTCAAACATCTAGCTCTAAAGCATGGTGTGAGTTGTGTTGACGTTGTCGGATACAATAAACGCTCGCACAGAGGCAATGTTGCTTTAGCGTACCTGAACGTGTAACACTGTTGACAGCCAGGCGGGGGATTGGGTGGACCTTTAAAAGAGCAGACGTTATCTCTGATATCGTTGGAAGGAAAGTGTCAGTTGTTATTTTCTACACGGAGGTATCACCTTGTTTACTTCAAAGATATTTCGATAGAATATAACACTCTCTCACACTTATAACATTAGTTGTGGTAAGAAAGAATTAAATAAATATGGAAATAACATTTTATATTTGTACTATTTTTGCAACTATTACTCTAAGCCAGTGAATACTTTGTTGCAGTTTATAATATTCTGTTTAAAAAGAATTTTACATTAGTAGCAATATTGAACATGGCACATATCTAGATCTATCAGAATTTAAAATGACAGACTCATCGTACTCCATAGAAAAAAAGCGATGAATTTATTCTTGTTTTAGAAACTTTGAAATGTTATGCCATTTTTTTAGTTCTAATAAAAGGGATCTATTTTTTTTTTTATTAATTTAAATATTTTTAAACGTCTGTCTTAAGAATTTCAAGCCGTTTTTGTAAAAGAAATTAAAAATATTAAAGTATAATTTAGCATGAATTCATTTTTAATTTTAATACATTTTATTTATTTTTACATGTGTAAGTAAATTAAAATATGGGGGTTTCAAGATAAATTTTTAGCAACTTAAATTAAATATTAAATTTCTGTTTATTCTCCATAAATGAAAATAAAAAGAACATCTTAAACCCTTTTGTTGCCTAAAGTTTCAATTATATCTATAAGTCATTACCTAAAAATGAATGAATAATCTCAATATATTTTAATGTGTCTTTCTAATTAACAATATTAAAGAGAAAAAATCATTAAAAAGGTAGTATTACTTATGCATTTTAAGTGTATAGTTTAATGTGTATTTTAATATTAAATATTTAAATTTTGTAAATAACTTCGATAATAAGAACCATTATATTTCAACTAATATTATTGTTCCATTCAAACTGTCGAATTTTGATGATTTTTTCTTGATTATTATATATATGTTTTTTAAAATTTATGACATGTTTAGGATTGATATTCAGTGGGTATTTTAAATATAGAATAAAACATAAAATTTATATCTAATGAAATTGTATTAATTAAGTGAATTTTAGTAGTTTTATGACCAATAATTAGACTTTTTTGTCTTTATTATTCCATCAAAAAGATATAGTGGGGTTTTTCTATATTGCCTCATCATTATTTTCTTCAACTCACAAAAAATATAAACCACTTCTATGGATAAAAAAAATTTATATTTTTAAACAATCTTAGTAAAAAAATTAGATAAGTATCCAAAAAATTTAAATTGTCCAATTTTAAAATTTGATTCAAGTTTGTAAATGTATTAAAAATACCATCAGTAGAATATCAAATAGTAACTTTAATTATAATGAACCGACCTCGATTTTTTGAATTATTATATCATTAGGTACGAAATTTCCCTTTTAAATTTAGAAAATAAAATGGTTTGCAATTATCAACTATTTAACATAATGTTTTACTAGAGGTGCTTGACTATTTTGTTTTGTTAAAGTACCAAAAACATAGAATTAGAATTATTACATAAAATAATTTTTTTTCAAAAAGAATCAAACATTTTTTGTTTGGTGCACTAAGTTGTATTTACTAATTGAATATTGTTTTAGTTTCTGCCACCTCAATATCACTCCCATAATATTATCCATAATTTATTTCATATCAACACATCTACGGGTATTGGCACAAATATTATTGATTTTATTGAATATGATTGAAACATTTTTTAATTAACACTCTTAAATATATATATATATATATATATATATATATATATATATATATATATATTTCTTAATTAATAATTAATTCATTGAATGTATAGCTCCCATGATTTCTGTAAAACTTTACCTATTTTGCACTTTTAATATAATACAATAAAGTCTTTTATATTTTTGAAATGGAATTAGTAATATATCATCTATCAGCGTCCATAACTAAGAGGACTATAAGTTAAGCAAAACGGTGAGTAATTCTTAAATTTAGAAAGGATAACAGGATTTCGGACATTTTCCATCGCTATATGTTACAAAAGATATAACACAACGTTTAGAGGATTATGAACGTTCATTTAAATCTATAAGGATGGGAAAAGTCCTCTATAATATATGATTTATCTTTTGCCAATCACAAGAGTTAAAACTAATAAGAAGAAAATTGTTGACAGAGTGATTCAAAGAAATAAATGCAGTTTTTATACGTATGTCCACTACTCGACAACACTGTCACTGCCCAGTAATACTTGAGTTTTGTAGACTAAAG
Organism: Homalodisca vitripennis; assembly: GCF_021130785.1. Lineage (NCBI taxonomy): Eukaryota > Metazoa > Arthropoda > Insecta > Hemiptera > Cicadellidae > Homalodisca > Homalodisca vitripennis. Next base: position 32,089,147 of record NC_060208.1, read on the forward strand.
GCCAAGTGAGAGAGGGAGTGTTTTGCTACTTAAGTACTAATTAAGCCTTCTTAATTGTCTGCTATAGTCAAATGACCTTGAATTTTCTTTTATAAGACTAATGATTATTTTACACCTTATACAGATTTACACCCTTATTTTTCAACATAGCGTTATGGAAGATGCGTTTTTTTTAATTATATAACTAAAAAGTATCCAAACGATACTTAGCGTTTTAATGAAAAGTATAGTTTTTGAATATTTAACCAATGAAGTACATATAAGTTTGGATTTATTTCTGAATGGCCCATACAAATATCGAAAAAAAGTGTTTGGATGTGTATGGATTATTCTTTAAAATGCAACGTCTCCCATAATACTACGACCAAAAATAAGAATCTAGAACTGCCCGAGGTTTAACTTTGCTCTTATAGGGAAACACTGAAGGTCATTTTACTGCAGCTGGCTCTTAATAAACAAGGTTTGCACACACTGTGCACTGCTACAGGGTGTACAGGTATTCCTGGCGTCAGCACTTCCATGTACGCTGATTGAGAAATTTCACTAGTTGCCGTTTCTCACGGTAGCAAGGGATATTGCCGCATAACTCTGGAAATGCAGCTGAAGGAGCAACAGTTCAGAAATGGCCGAGCGTAAGGGTCTGAAGGTTCATAAGATTATTTGAGATTGAAATAAGGGGACTTGAATTCAACCTCGCCTCCGCCTGTGTTCTTAGAGTCATGAACTGCGGAGGGCTAACACATGAGGTCCAATAACCTCTTTCATGTGGAATTTATAAGTTTTTATAGAAAATTTTTACATTCCTAAACGGCCCATATCCTAAATACGGTACGGGCATATCTTATAATTTATTATTTTTTCAGTACAGTGCAATGTATAAAATAAGCTTTAATAAAATGAGTGAAATAATATGATTTATGCACAACTCTGTAATAAGAATAGGCTCTTCAACTTCATTTTGGATTACATTGAAACATTCTCAGGCTTTAAAAACGCCAGGAACTAAAAAGTTTAATACTGGGATGAGTCGTACCATTAAAGGTGCAATGAAAACATTGCGAATAAAAAGTTGTAACGGACGAGATTCATTGGAGAAGTTTTAGAAACGAGGTTTATTCGCTGTGTCTTCTTTTACAATGTAGTTTCATTTAATTGTATTTAAACATTAGGAATCTGAATGAAACAGACATTGGATTTCCAAGATACTAGATGAGAAGCAATTTTAAACTTGTCATATTTTTTATCGTTTTACTGTAATTTTGTTATAACAAATATTCTTACTAATTACACCATATAACAGACGCAATCATGCATCAACGAGCCTCTCTTTTTCACACTATATTTTCAAGAAACTAAAACATCTATTATGCAAAACTTATTATATATGATTCTTTGAAATGGTGAATGAACTTAGTTTCGGTGATTTCCCACTCGTAAAAACCTAATATAAAAGTCATCTATTTCTTATCTAATCCTTATTACAATGAACACTGAAATAATAGGAATCTTGTGTGCGCCTACTTAGGTTTAAAATATGTTGTAAAGCTACATCATTTTATATAAAAGGTGCTTTTACCCAGTAGGTTACAGACATCGTTTCAGAAAATTTCATGTGAAACCGTGGGTAAAAGGTAATTACTTATATGTCTGTCAGTCGGTTTTAACGTATCAGGAAAATATAATCTGAGACAAAATTTTAGTTTAATATTTTTGATCCTACTATTTCGATCTCTACAAAAGTAAACGTGGTTTACAACCAACGTCTTTCTTAGAATAAGTTCTTCTATTGATTTAAAGAAAAACTAGGTTGTGTTATTTGGCTCTTATTCTCTTGGATATTAACATTAGATGATAAGCAAGGAGTCACTTATCTCTTACACGTACTAGTACAACTTTTTGCATTTAATAAAAATTACATATATATATATATATATATATATATATATATATATATATATATATATACAATTTCCAGGAAAGTGTGCCAATAGTACTCATGGTTTCAAATTAAAAATGTTCTGTACGCATGGGTCGAGAGATGTCTCATTGAGGCACTTGCCACATACATGTCAAAACAACTGATGGCCCAACTGACAGTAATGTAGGTTGCTCCTGGCTTGTGCCAGCATGCATTTAAAGTGGTCTTGTTTGCATATGCTTTGACGGATTTTGTTTAAAAAAATACCGATAAAATTGCAATAAATATAAAAATATTTTTTATATTGTAGAATTTTTATAAATATACTGGTTATGTTATTAGACTTAACCAATGGCCAACAGGCGTAATTTTTAAATGATAAAGGAAATCACACAAGTGTTTTTAAAGAATTCCTCTTATTTGTCATAAACAATGTGTAAAGTTTAGTACATTTATCTTTAATATTTCTAGAGATATTTTTTTAATAAAAATATATATTTTCGGCTAGAGGCCAAACGGTACATTTCACGTGCAATTCCTTCATGAAATGTATTCTTTCACATCATGACTTCTAACACTGACATGGATTTTTGACACCCTTTTCTGAAAACCATGTTTAAATAATATACCGATGGCTTAAACGTCAATCTAATCACATTGGAATTGACGTAGTCATTACTGGATTTAAACTCATCTAAATCATTTATAGTTTTAGGCGTGGAAATTGAGTAAGAAGAAGCATACAGACAGCTTCCAAGTAACAATAGACAGTTACAATTAACAGAAGGAAATTATATAAGTTCTAAGAAGCAGCCTGGATAACGGAACTAATTGACGCGCAGCTTTCTCCCAATTTATTCTCCAGTAGGCTGAGAGTTGCCAAGACGTGTATTTTTGATATTGGTACTGATAAAGTATCAGGAATAGTAGCTAAAAATACCAAATCTATAATAATAATTACGGCTTTGACGCGTAATATCTCATCATGTAGTAATTGACTTTTTCCTGCAACATCTTCATTTATAACGTTTTATACGTATTCATTGGAATATCTGGACCACAGTAAAATCTTTATCTTCTAATTTTAAGTTAAATGTTGAAAACCTACAATTAGAAATAAAGATTGAATTTTTAGATCCTACAATTACAAATTTTAGACAAAACTATAAAGCTTTCCAACTGTTACTTATTTGAAATTTTTATGCGAGCTTTGTAACAAGATATTTAAGTATTATTAAAACATTATTTGATTTTTTTGTGATTAGCAGTATATCATAACCGATAACAGATAACTATAATTGCCTATTCATTATGAAGTTACCTTTAAAGGAAAACTCATGCAGTACTTTAAAGGCAAAGCGTAGTATCCAAAATGACATTTTTAGTCATTACCTGACAGGTTAAGGTCAAAAATATAGTTTTTATAACTTGTTATAAAGATAAGTTGATTTAACCATAGTATAAATTTAGGTCAATAGTAATTAAGGGTAATTACTTATATAAATAATACATAACTTCATTAATTAATTACACCAGAACAAAATTTAACTTAGCTCGAGTGTATACACGGTTACCATAAATAAACCCTGGATAGTGTGTAGAGTACGCATCAAAGTGGGGAGAACCAGCAAATATATATAGGTCTCACTTTCACAACTTACATAGTTATTTGTTTAAAGCGTATGGTGATACTTTCTTCAGAGGGTTTCATTAAATATTTATCTCTATTACCAACTCTTATTCAGCTTCTAATATGAAATAAATATATTATTTAATTAGTTTTTTTGTGATTATTATCTGGTTTTTGTCCCAACGGAGCTTGTGTGTTGTTAATATGTACAGATAGAGGATTAAGAACATTTCTCAAATGAGACAAATTAATAGCTTTTTCAGGTTTACAGTCCCAAATCGATCAGTATATTTCTCTCATTTCTGTAACTCTATCACCCGTTTTCCATAAAATGGATATAAGTAATAATTTTTATGTTTACCAATTAATTAAATTTCATATGATACCAAATAATCAATAGGCATTAAATTTCCAAAACAATTTAAGACTATTGAATTATTTTCTACACATTTAATGCCTATTGATTTTAAATTGATCTTGAAATGATATTTTTATAATGTCATTTAGATAAGAGTCTCCATTAAGCAGACTTATTGTCTTGTTTAATAAATCAGTGAATAATTCAGGAAAAGTATTGCAAAATAAGGCACTCTGAATTTATTTTCTTCTTGTATCCTAGCAGTTACAATTCCATTTATAAACCATTTCATTTGTACACAGCAACTCATTCTTTGTCAAGAGTATAACAAACGATAATTTTCGTAATAGCCAAGAACCGATTTGCACTGTATAAGCACGCAACGTGTTTTTTTTTCTTCTTGAAATCAATGGAAGATATTTTTCTGAGAAAGAGGTCAATTGTGAGTCAATTCTGTTGCATGTTAACAACGTAGTGTTAACAACAATATAGTGTGTGAGACACTATAAAAAAGGTTAAAATAGGAGTATGCTTTTTTTGTATTCTATTTTTTTTATTCTGACACACATAAAACCGACCGTTATAAATATAAATAATACTTATATCACCGTCAGATAACTAGATAAGGAAAATGAAAAGTCTACTTAGGTATACAGTTACATGGCGCTGATTTTACATTTATTTGATTTTTACTTGATTGTCGGTTGGTTTTAGACGTGTTTAGTTAAAAATAATATGATCTCAGTAAAAATTTTCATTTTATTTTTAACCCTTTTGATAACCTCCCATATAAACAACTACAAAACGAGAGCGGCTGAACAAAGATTTCTTCATAATAAAAACTCCTCAATCTATTCCAAGGAAACCAGATTTTTTTTGGTTCTACAAAATTGCTTCTCTGTCATAGACTGCAAATAACATATAAAGAGATGTTATTACAGTACAATGAAAATGTTACGCACAAGATAAATTTCAATTGGGACACCACAGATAAGTACAGTTCTCAATGACTCCTCCCCATCAATAAAGTCACAAAGACGATATAAGAGAGGACTTTATTGTTCTGTTTACTACCAGTAAATGGTGTCTATAAGACGGAGAATAAAACCTTCTATTTCATTCGCGATTTATTTCTTTCTACTAATATAAAAACTTCCAAGAAGCATATTGTCATTTATAGTTCAATTTACGACTTTGAAATTGGTTATTAGTTATATACCGTACTGCATGTTAAAATATTTGGTTACTTTTATGTGCTTTTATTAAGTCTCTAGCTGGTACCCGCCTCATCACAAGTTATTTACAGAATCTCCTAAGTCCTAATACTACTTAGTAAAAGCTCTTACGGTGATATAAAATAGTCTTATGGCATTTTCAAAATGTAAAGAAAAACGTAAATCAGAGTGCTCATGATTAAAAATATCAAAGTTTCACTTGACTCTTATATTATGTTTGACACATGTAGAAGTATTTTAGGTCAAAATTATTATGCATTGTTTGCGGCACCCACAGCTGGGTTTGCCTTGTTGCCTTTATCAAGAAAATACCAATATAAAAGTCTAGGAAACCTAAATCGGATTACATCCAGCCCTTAATACTTAGGTTTTAGAAATTTATGGTGCATAATTCATTTTTTCTTAAAATCTCGATGAAGAAAGTGTAATATACATACTTAGGACTGAGAATTCTACCTGTGTTAAAAGGATAGAATATAATAGAGCATGTATTTATTCCTTCCATTACTTTACGTAGTTTTATATATATATATATAAAAAAAATTATAAAATATATAAAATTAAAAATTAGCTCGGTATTTCTAGCCATGGAATCAAGTAGAAATGGCAAGAACAAAAAGAAATTGACATAAAAAGTCTGTTACAGTCTAAATGAACTTATGACTTAGCGGATCACTGCAGTGTTCATAACATAATAAAAAATAACTTATAAATAAATACTAATAATAAAATAGTCATAAGAATAAAACGTTTACAAACTCAAGAAATTAATAATTCTACAATACAGTTAACACATTTTTGCATATAGTAAGAATTTAAGACACAGCAGTAAAAAATATAAAAACACAAAAGAATAAATGAAAACTAGGTGTCTTAAAAACAACTTGAAACTTCAGCGCAGGTTTTACGTCTTATTTTGGTAGTAGACATCTTTTTACATGTTTTATTTTATGCTTAAGTTTTTAGGGTAAAAAACTTAATCTAAAAAAAGTGTTGACCTTAAAAAGACTTTTTTCGAGTATAGTTTTATTAATTTTTGGTCTTATGCAAACAGAGTTGTCTACATCCGGCCTTTTACGTTCATTCAAGTTACCAAAGCTGAGTTTGTCTTATTGCCTTTATAAAGGAAATGCATTTCGTATATACAGTTCTTGAAAACACACACCGATTATCGATATAATCGTTATATAAGTCTTGTTATTCTTCAGACCGTCTTAGTCTGTGAAAGAAGGTGTGCTACATTTACTGGTTTAAAACGTAGGAATGTGGCCTAAAAATTTGTTTATTAAATATAGCTACCATAAATTTTACTATTGGAATTAGCGAAGTCTATCCAACCAGTAGATTCCTGTGGTATTGTATCCGTCTGTACACGCGACACCCTTTGAATGAGTTAACTTCGTGGAATGGAATTCGGCGTAATACTCGAAGTTGAAAATGGTAAACATATATTCATTATATAGATGTTCTAAATGTTAATGGCGTTTCATTACATACTTATAAATATTCAATCATTTCATTACATTCCCTGCGTCATAAACTTTATAATTTCTAGATGTGTACCATTATTTGACATGCAACATACCTGCAATTTTACTTTGGCCCACTTATTACGTTTCTGACCACATTTAAGTATATATTTTAGTTATTGTACATATGTAAAGAGTGATACTAAGAATAAAATAATATTAAAGTATCCAAGTTTAAATATTTGATTAGTCTGTGAACATATGATGCCATTCTTTCTCATTTGTCATCCAATTTATTTGTAATAAGTAGAATTAAATTTATTAATTACAACTTATCAATAAGTACTAATATTAAGTACAAACTTTTTTAGTCACATAATATAATTCTCAATGATTATTGATAAATAATATCCTAGTTACTTCGAGATACATGAAAAATATTATATAAAATAAATTAATAATACCACAGCCAATATTCCTCTAAACTCTTAACCTTAAAATTATACCTGTTTACTTTAGTCCACTAAATAGCTCAATAACACTTTAAGCTATAAATTTTGTATAAAATAAAATGAAAATGTGCTTTATTTATATGGTTTATATAGTATACACAAATTGGACATAAATATATAAACTGATCACTCCTGAGAATAAATAAGAGGTAATAAATAACGCACGTTTTACTCGTAAGGATGATAGGTTTTGGACATTTGTTAGAGTGATAAGTAACAATAGTACGTTTCGAGGATTTAAATCTTATTTAGGCAAGGAAGGTTCTAAGGCATTAAAACCTGTTCGTCAGGTATCACTTAATAATTTTAACTTTGAGAATCTGTCCCTTGGCACACTGTTGATGTATTTAATGCCTTAAAGTTTTTATCTTCAAATGAACATGATTCCAGGAGTCAAGTACGTGACAGCGTCAGATTCCAGACGCTGTACTAAGAGGAAGGTGTACTGGACCTAAAGTCAACATTCACGTTGATTCAACTCTTCCCTCCATAGCTACGTAATTCCTGATGTAATATAGTGCACTATTAGAGCCAACTCATCATGTAAACGTTTCTATCCATGAAAATATAATATTACAAGTTTAAAATCCACTAAATACATCGATAAATATATAGTACATTTTCAGCTCAAAGTATTAACTAGATATTTAATGTGTAGGCAAACAGAAACATTGTAACATTTCAAGCATATTATTTGTAGAACAAATTAGTTTTAAGTTTGATAACATCCTGGAATACCCTACTAATCACATTGTAAATTATTACACAGGTCATATCACAATTAATATGTCTGGGTTGCCAGGAAACTCAAACAAAGTTTACGGGGAGCCTAATTAATCATGAATAAACTAAATCACATTCATACAGCCATATATGAGAACTTAGCGTAAACTTTATAATTGAGCCGGGACTTGTTATTAGTAATGTAAAGTGGCAATATTAAAATTAAAGTTCCTCAGCTATAACTTGTTTTTATTGGTCTAGCCGAGTTGCATAATTTGTAAATATAAAATAGTTTCAAAGCTAAAGGTGATTATAAATTGAGCAGTCTAATTACAAAGTTCTTATTTGCTCACTGTATTGTGACGTAATTACATATCAAACTTATTTGCAAAGATGACAGAACTCCCATCACATATTTTGACTCATTCGTAACTCACTTTCAATTACTTATTATGAAAAACTATTACTATCAGCTACTTGTTAACAAAAAAACATAAAGAAAAATTATTACTATAATTCCATATCCCGTTCTAAATAATGTTCTGTGTTGTGTTGACGTTGTCGGATACAATAAACGCTCGCACAGAGTCAATGTTGCTTTAGCGTACCTGAACGTGTAACATTGTTGACAGCCAGGTGGGGGATTGGGTGGACCTTTAAAAGAGCAGACGTTATCTCTGATATCATTGGAAGGAAAATGTCAGTTGATATTTTCTTCACGGAGGTATCACCTTGTTTACTTTATTTTATTTTGATACAGTATAACAATCTCTCACAAATATAAAATTAGCTGTGGTAAGAAAGAATTAAATAGATACTGAATTAACATTTTATATTTGTACTATGTTAAAAATATCACTTTAAGACAGTGAATACTTTGTTGCAGCTAATAATATTCTATTTAGAAATGATTTCAAATTAGTAGCAGTATTAAACTAATACAGTTTTATTTCAAATAAATTGGTAAAGTAATTATACTACCCGTAGCAGTATTTTGAAAATGTTTATAACCAAATTGCTTTGCGTGACGTTCCACATAACCCAATGCATACTTACCATTATATAATACTGCGCAATTATGGATCTTATGGTTGATGTTAGTGAACATAACTAAACTCCTCTAAATGTACTGCGCTATTTTAAACATTTGGAATTGTTTATACCTAATCTAAAATATACATCTCTGTTTGACATTATGGAGTATGTCTAAAGAAGACCATTCTCCTTGGTTAAACCAACGATGTAAAAGATGAAATTCTATGGTACATATCCGGACCTATCACAATTTAAAATGACAGAGACTCGTCTTAGTCTTTAGAAAAATTAGGTGAATATTTTTTCGTTTTAGAAAATTAAATGTTTTGCCATTTTAATTCTGCAAAAATGAATCCATCGATTTTTTTCAAATAATGTGCAAACTTTTAAATCTGCTTCATGACGTTTAAGCCAGCTTTCTAACAATTATTGACAATATTAAAATATTATGTAGCCTGCATTCACTATCAATTCTTATACATTATATGTATATGTACTTATGTAATTAAACTAGAATATGAAATTTTTCGATCACTTTTTAGTTACTTGAAATTAATGCCAAATCTCTGTTCAAATGAAATTTAATTCTACTTATTACAAATAAATTGGGTGACAAATGAGAAAGAATGGCATCATATGTTTACAGACTAATCAAATATTTAAACTTGGATACTTGAATATTATTTTATTCTTAGTATCACTCTTTACATATGTACAATAAATAAAATATATACTTAAATGTGGTCAGAAACGTAATAAGTGGGCTAAAGTAAAATTGCAGGTATGTTGCATGTCATATTTGGCAACAAACACATCTAGAAATTATAAAGTTTATGACGCAGGGAATGTAATGAAATGATTAAATATTTTTAAGTATGTAATGAAACGCCATTAACATTTAGAACATCTATATAATGAATATATGTTTACCATTTTCAACTTCGAGTATTACGCCGAATTCCATTCCACGAAGTTAACTCATTCAAAGGTGTCGCGTGTACAGACGGATAAAATACCACAGGAATCTACTGGTTGGATGGACTTCGCTAATTCCAATAGTAAAATTTATGGTAGCTATATTTAATAAACAAATTTTTAGGCCACATTCCTACGTTTTAAACCAGTAAATGTACCATACCTTCTTTCACAGACTACGACGGTCCGAAGAATAAAAAGACTTATATAACGATTATACCGATAACCGGTGTGTGTTTTCAAGAACTATATATACGAAATGCATTTTCTTTATAAAAGCAATAAGACAAACTCAGCTATGGTAACTTGAATGAACATAAAAGGCTGGATGTAGACAACTCTGTTTGCATAAGACCAAAAATTAATAAAAAACTATACTCGGAAAAATTCTTTTTAAGGTCAACAATTTTTTTAGATTAAGTTTTTTACCCTAAAAAATTAAGCATAAAATAAAACATGTAAAAAGATGTCTACTACAAAAAGAAGAAGTAAAACCTGCCCTGAAGTTTTAAGTTATTTTTAAGACACCTAGTTTTTATTTACTCTTTCGTGTTTTTATATTTTTTACTGCAGTGTCTTAAATTCTATATGCAAAAATGTGTTAACTGTATTGTAGAATTATTAATTTCTTGAGTTTTTAAAAGTTTTATTTTTATGAGTATTTCATTATTAGTATTCATTTATAAGTTATTTTTTATTATGTTATGAACACAGCAGTGATCCGCTAAGTCATAAGTTCATTTAGACTGTAGCAGACTTTTATGTCAATTTCTTTTTGTTCTTGCCATTTCTACTTGATTCCATGGCTATATATATATATATATATATATATATATATATATATATATATATATATAAAACTATGAAAAATAATGGAAGGAATAAATACATACTCTATTATATTCTATCCTTTTAACACAGGTAGAATTCTCATTCCTAAGTATGTATATTACACTTTCTTCATCGAGACTTTAAGATAAATTCAATTATGCACTATAAATTTCTAAAACCTAAGTATTAAGGGCTGGATGTAATCCGATTTAGGTTTCCTAGACTTTTATATTGGTATTTTCTTGATAAGGCAACAAGGCAAACCCAGCTGTGGGTGCCGCAAACAATGCATAATAATTTCGACCTAAAATACTTCTACATGTGTCAAACATAATATAAGAATCAAGTGAAACTTTGATATTTTTAATCATGAGCACTCTGATTTACGTTTTTTTTTGACATTTTGAAAATGCCATAAGACTCTTTTATATCAACGTAAGAGCTTTTATTAAGTAGTATTAGGACTTAGTAGATTCTGTAAATAACTTGTGATGAGGCGGGTACCAGCTAGAGACTTAATAAAAGCACATAAAAGTAACCAAATATTTTAACATGCAGTACGGTATATAACTAATAACCAATTTCAAAGTTGTAAATTGAACTATAAATGACAATACGTTTCTTGCAAGTTTTTATTGGTAGAAAGAAATAAATCGCGAATGAAAAAGGAGATTTTATTCTCCATTCCGCCTTTCTTGTAGACACCATTTACTGGTAGTAAACAGAACAATAAAGTCCTCTCTTATATCGTCTTTGTGACTTTATTGATGGGGAGGAGTCATTGATAACTGTACAGGTCTTTGGTGTCCCAATTGAAATTTATATTGTGCGTAACATTTTCATTGTACTGTACTAACATCTCTTTATATGTTATTTGCAGTCTATGACAGAGAACCAATTTTGTATAACCAAAAAATCTGGTTTCCTTTGAATAGATTGAGGAGTTTTTATTATGAATAAATCTTTGTTCAGCCGCTCTCGTTTTGTAGTTGTTTATATGGGAGGTTATCAAAAGGGTTAAAAATAAAATGAAAATGTTTATTGAGATCATATTATTTTTAACTAAACACGTCTAAAACCAACCGGCAATCAAGTAAAAAAAAAAAAAAATTGTAAAATCAGCGCCATGTAACTGTATACCTAAGTAGACTTTAATTTTCCTTATCTAGTTATCTGACGGTGATATAAGTATTATTTATATTTATAACGGTCGGTTTTATGTGTGTCAGAATAAAAAAATAGAATACAAATAAGCATACTCCCATTTTAAACCTTTTTATAGTGTCTCACACACTATATTGTTGTTAACACTACGTTGTTAACATGCAACAGAACTAACATGACTCACAATTGACCTTTTCTTAGAAAAATATCTTCTATTGATTTCAAGAAGAAAAAAAAAACACACGTTGCGTGCTTATACAGTGCAAATCGCTTCTTGGCTATTACGAAAATTATCGTTTGTTATACTCTTGACAAAGAATGAGTTGCTGTGTAAAAATGGAATGGTTTATAAGTGGAATTGTAACTGCTAGGATACAAGAAGAAAATAAATTCAGAGTGCCTTATTTTGCAATACTTTTCCTGAATTATTCACTGATTGATTAAACAAGACAACACATCTGCTTAATGGAGACTCTTATCTAAATGACATTACAAAAATATCATTTCAAGATCAATTCAAGATCAATAGGCATTAAATGTGTAGAAAATAATTCAATAGTCTTAAATTTTATTGGAAATTTATTGCCTATTGATTATTTGGTATCATAGGAAATTTAATTAATTGGTAAACATAAAAATTATTACTTATATCCATTTTATGGAAAACGGGTGATAGATTTACAGCAATGAGAGAAATATACTGATCGATTTGGGACTGTAAACCTGAAAAAGCTAATTATTTGTCTCATTTGAGAAATGTTCTTAATCCTCTATCTGTACATATTAACAACACACAAGCTCCGTTGGGACAAAAACCAGATAATAATCACAAAAAAATAATTAAATAATATATTTATTTCATATTAGAAGCTGAATAAGAGTTGGTAATAGAAAGAAATATTTAATGAAACCCTCTGAAGAAAGTTTCATCATACGCTTTAAACAAATAACTATAGAAGTTGTGAAAGTGAGACCTATATATATTTGCTGGTTCTCCCCACTTTGTTGCGTACTCTATACACTATCCAGGGTTTATTTATGGTATGCGTGTATACACTAGAGCTAAGTAAAATTTTGTTCTGGTGTAATTAATGAAGTTATGTATTATTTATATAAGTAGTTACCCTTAATTACTATTGACCTAAATTTATACTATGGTTAAATCAACTTATCTTTATAACAAGTTATAAAAACTATATTTTTGACCTTAACCTGTCAGGTAATGACTAAAAATGTCATTTTGGATACTACGCTTTGCCTTTAAAGTACTGCATGAGTTTTCCTTTAAAGGTAACTTCATAATGAATAGGCAATTATAGTTATCTGTTATCGGTTATGATATACTGCTAATCACAAAAAAATCAAATAATGTTTTAATAATACTTAAATATCTTGTTACAAAGCTCGCATAAAAATTTCAAATAAGTAACAGTTGGAAAGCTTTATAGTTTTGTCTAAAATTTGTAATTGTAGGATCTAAAAATTCAATCTTTATTTCTAATTGTAGGTTTTCAACATTTAACTTAAAATTAGAAGATAAAGATTTTACTGTGGTCCAGATATTCCAATGAATACGTATAAAACGTTATAAATGAAGATGTTGCAGGAAAAAGTCAATTACTACATGATGAGATATTACGCGTCAAAGCCGTAATTATTATTATAGATTTGGTATTTTTAGCTACTATTCCTGATACTTCATCAGTACCAATATCAAAAATACACGTCTTGGCAACTCTCAGCCTACTGGAGAATAAATTGGGAGAAAGCTGCGCGTCAATTAGTTCCGTTATCCAGGCTGCTTCATAGAACTTATATAATTTCCTTCTGTTAATTGTAACTGTCTATTGTTACTTGGAAGCTGTCTGTGTGCTTCTTCGTACTCAATTTCCACGCCTAAAACTATAAACGATTTAGATGAGTTTAAATCCAGTAATAACTACGTCAATTCCAACGTGATTAGATTGACGTTTAAGCCATCGGTATATTATTTAAACATGGTTTTCAGAAAAGAGTGTCAAAAATCCATGTCAGTGTTAGAAATCATGATGTGAAAGAATAAATTTCATGAAAGAAATTGCACGTGAAATGTACCGTTTGGCCTCTAGCCGAAAATATATATTTTTATTAAAAAAAATATCTCTAGAAATATTAAAGATAAATGTACTAAACTTTACACATTGTTTATGACAAATAAGAGGAATTCTTTAAAAACACTTGTGTGATTTTTTTTATCATTTAAAAATTACGCCTGTTGGCCATTGGTTAAGTCTAATAACATAACCAGTATATTTATAAAAATTCTACAATATAAAAAATATTTTTATATTTATTGCAATTTTATCGGTATTTTTTAAACAAAATCCGTCAAAGCATATGCAAACAAGACCACTTTAAATGCATGCTGGCACAAGCCAGGAGCAACATACATTACTGTCAGTTGGGCCATCAGTTGTTTTGACATGTATGTGGCAAGTGCCTCAATGAGACATCTCTCGACCCATGCGTACAGAACATTTTTAATTTGAAACCATGAGTACTATTGGCACACTTTCCTGGAAATTGTATATATATATATATATATATGTAATATTTATTAAATGCAAAAAGTTGTACTAGTACGTGTAAGAGATAAGTGACTCCTTGCTTATCATCTAATGTTAATATCCAAGAGACTAAGAGCCAATTAACACAACCTAGTTTTTCTTTAAATCAATAGAAGAACTTATTCTAAGAAAAACGTTGGTTGTAAACCACGTTTACTTTTGTAGAGATCGAAATAGTAGGGTCAAAAATATTAAACTAAAATTTTGTCTCAGATTATATTTTCCTGATACGTTAAAACCGACTGACAGACATATAAGTAATTACAGTACCTTTTACCCACGGTTTCACATGACATTTTCTGAAACGATGTCTGTAACCTACTGGGTAAAAGCACCTTTTATATAAAATGATGTAGCTTTACAACATATTTTAAACCTAAGTAGGCGCACACAAGATTCTTATTATTTCAGTGTTCATTGTAATAAGGATTAGATAAGAAATGGATGACTTTTATATTAGGTTTTTACGAGTGGGAAATCACCGAAACTAAGCTCATTCACCATTTCAAAGAATCATATATAATAAGTTTTGCATAATAGATGTTTTAGTTTCTTGAAAATATAGTGTGAAAAAGAGAGGCTCGTTGATGCATGATTGCGTCTGTTATATGGTGTAATTAGTAGGAATATTTGTTATAACAAAATTACAGTAAAACGATAAAAAATATGACAAGTTTAAAATTGCTTCTCATCTAGTATCTTGGAAATCCAATGTCTGTTTCATTCAGATTCCTAATGTTTAAATACAATTAAATGAAACTACATTGTAAATGAAGACACAGCGAATAAACCTCGTTTCTAAAAGTTCTCCAATGAATCTCGTCCATTACAACTTTTTATTCGCAATGTTTTCATTGCACCTTTAACGGTACGACTCATCCCAGTTTTAAACTTTTTAGTTGCTGGCGTTTCTAAAGCCTGAGTTTGTTTCAATGTAATCCAAAATGAAGTTGAAGAGCCTATTCTTATTACAGAGTTGTGCATAAATAATATTATATCACTCATTGTATTAAAGCTTATTTTATACATTGCACTGTACTGAAAAATAATAAATTATATTTAGGTTATGGGCCGTTTAGGTTTGTAAAACTTTTCTATAAAAACTTATAAATTCCACATGACAGAGGTTATTGGACCTCATGTGTTAGCCATCCGCAGTTCATGACTCTAAGAACACAGGCGGAGGCGAGGTTGAATTCAAGTCCTCTTACTTCAATCTCAAATGATCTTATGAACCTTCAGACCCTTACGCTCGGCCATTTCTGAACTGTTGCTCCTTCAGCTGCATTTCCAGAGTTATGCGGCAATATCCCTTGCTACCGTGAGAAACGGCAACTAGTGAAAACTCTCAATCAGCGTACATAGAAGTGCTGACGCCAGGAATACCTGTACACCCTGTAGCAGTGCACAGGTGTGCAAACCTTGTTTATTAAGAGCCGGTTGCAGTAAAATGACCTTCAGTGTTTCCCTATAAGAGCAAAGTTAAACCTCGGGCAGTTCTAGATTCTTATTTTTGGTCGTAGTATTATGGGAGACGTTGCATTTTAAAGAATAAACCATACGCATCCAAACACTTTTTGTCGATATTTGTATGGGCCATTCAGAAATAAATTAGATGTACTTCATTTGTTAAATATTCAAAAACTATACTTTTCATTAAAACGCTAAGTATCGTTTGGATACTTTTTAGTTATATAATTAAAAAAAACGCATCTTCCATAACGCTATGTTGAAAAATAAGGGTGTAAATCTGTATAAGGTGTAAAATAATCATTAGTCTTATAAAAGAAAATTCAAAATATTATTATTATGAATTAAGGCCGTAAACCAACTTTTGTACAAAGAAGAGGTACAGGGGTAAGAGAAAAGGTCTTAGATATAACTGTGGCTAGCAACTATATTGCAACTAAAGTTTTAAACTGGAGTGTGCTAGATGAAGCATCTGCTTCAGATCATAGGTATATCACATTTGACATGAGGTCGTACAAAATAAATGAGACCTATAGAAACCCAAAGAAAACAGATTGGGTAGCTTTCAATGCAGAGCTAAAAAGCAATCTAGTAAGGGAAAATGGGTATCAGGGGCAAGGAGTCGAGGACATGGCGAACTCTTTGCAAAACGCCATGAAAGAATCGTACCACAAAGCCTGCCCCGTGATAGAAAAAACTCAAGGAAAAAAGCATGTTGGTGGAACCAGGGGCTGGAAACCTTGAGGAAAAACCTTGTAGAGCATATAATACATGCAAACGTGCAGGGAACTGGGATAGGTACTCTGCTGCCCTAACAGAGTACAATAAAGAGGTGAGAAGAGCTAAGAGAAACTCGTGGAGAGAATTCTGTCCGAGTATTGATAAGGTACCTGACTGTACAAAACTTCAAAAAGTCCTAGCTCGAAGCCCTATAAATGTAGTGGGTACTATACTTAGGGAAGATGGGACTCACACCAAGGATCCTGAGGAGACTCTTCAGTGTTTACTGAATACACACTTCCCAGGATTTTTTCAAACCAGTGAAACAGTTGTTAGTGAATGGCGGCGAGAACCTAGAGATAGCTCGTCTAAGGAGGACTGGAACTGTGCAAAGACTGTTATCAACTACTTAGGGATAAAACGGGCCCTGGAGTCTTTTAAGCCGTTCAAATCACCAGGTGCCGATGGAATTTTTCCTGCTTTACTGCAGGAAAGTGGGGACTTGGTGATACCTCTGCTTCTACGACTGTTTAGAACTAGTCGAGCGACAGGAGTCATACCCTCATCCTGGAGGACCTCTAGGGTTATATTTATCCCGAAGCCAGGTAAACCCTCCTATGAGGTTGCAAAGGCTTATAGACCAATAAGCCTAACATCCTTCTTCGTCAAGACCACGGAGAAGGTTCTGGATAGGCATTTAAGGGACACAGTCCTCATCAAACGTCCCTTACATCCAAATCAATATGCCTATCAGAAAGGTAAATCTTGTGAAACAGCCCTACACTGTCTGGTTGGCAAGATTGAGCAAGCTATTGAACAAAAGGAAATAGCTTTAGCAGTATTCCTGGATATAGAAGGAGCTTTTGATAATGCAGACTCAAAGTCTGTAATTCGAAGACAGTCTGGGAATGCCATAAGGTCATGGAATTGCTGGCGAAAACCAATAAAGTTATTCTAACTTGGGTGCCTGGACATAGAGGAATCACAGGCAATGAAGGGGCAGACAGTTGTGCTAACTTGGGAGCCAACTGTCCTCTTACCGGTCCTGAACCAACGTGTGGGGTCTCATATAACTTAGCACGTAGATCAGTTACCAAGTGGATGGTTAACAAACACCTACAACATTGGAGAAATACTGAGGGGAATGTACAAGCAAAGCGGATGCTCAAGGGACCATCAAGGAACATTGCAGCAGATGCCCTTAGAATGAGTAGAACGGAGATCCGAAAGGTAACTGGTTTTATTACAGGTCATTGGATATTACGAAGTCACCTGAACAGAATAGGTATTCCAGTTCAGGAAACATTGTGCAGGAAATGTGGCGAGGCTGACGAAACAGCCAAGCATGTCGTATTTGAATGTCCGGCATTACAGAGCAAACGCTCAAGATCCCTAGGTGTTCTTATGCATACGGAAGAGGGGTTGGAACAGGAAAGCACTGTTCAGAAGATCTCATGGTTTTGTAAAGGCCTGGGATTTGATACAGCTTAAGCCTGGGAGAGGTGCACAATAAGCCGGATGGCTGAGAGGCAACTACCAGGCCTAGGAAACCTGGCCCTCTGTTACAAAAAAAATTCAAGGTCATGTTACTATAGCAGATAATTAAGAAGGCTTAATTAGTACTTAAGTACCAAAACACTCCCTCTCTCACTTGGCCTTTAGTCTACAAAACTCAAGTATTACTGGGCAGTGACAGTGTTGTCGAGTAGAGGACATACGTATAAAAACTGCATATATTTCTTTAAATCACTCTGTCAACAATTTTCTTCTTATTAGTTTTAACTCTTGTGATGGGCAAAGATAAATCGTATATTATAGAGGACTTTTCCCATCCTTATATATTTAAATGAACGTTCATAATCCTCTAAACGTTGCGTTATACCCATATTCTTATTTACTTACATATGTAAAAATACATATAATGTATTAAAATTAAAAATGAGTTCATGCTAAATTATACTTTAATATTTTTAATTTCTTTTAGAAAAACGGCTTGAAAGTCTTAAGACAGACGTTTAAAAATATTTA
The DNA here is from genome assembly GCF_021130785.1 of Homalodisca vitripennis. Lineage (NCBI taxonomy): Eukaryota > Metazoa > Arthropoda > Insecta > Hemiptera > Cicadellidae > Homalodisca > Homalodisca vitripennis. The sequence goes on from NC_060208.1 coordinate 32,107,821, forward strand.
AGTTATTAAAAAATAATTAGATCCCTTTTATTAGAAACTAATGGCATAACATTTCAAAGTTTCTAAAACGAGAATAAATTCATCGTTTTTTTCTATGGAGTACGATGAGTCTGTCATTTTAAATTCTGATAGATCAGGATATGTGCCATGTTCAATATTGCTACTAATGTAAAATTCTTTTTAAACAGAATATTATAAACTGCAACAAAGTATTCACTGGCTTACAGTAATATTTGCAAACATAGTACAAATATAAAATGTTATTTCCATATTTATTTAATTATTTCTTACCACAGCTAATGTTGTAAGTGTGAGAGAGTGTTATATTCTATCAAAATAACTTTGAAGTAAACAAGGTGATACCTCCGTGTAGAAAATATCAACTGACACTTTCCTTCCAACGATATCAGAGATAACGTCTGCTCTTTTAAAGGTCCACCCAATCCCCCACCTGGCTGTCAACAATGTTACACGTTCAGGTACGCTAAGGCAACATTGCCTCTGTGCGAGCGTTTATTGTATCATTGTAAAATTAATACGCTTACAATGGTCTTACTTATAAACATTATGGCAACGAGAAAAGAGCAGAATAAGTAAATTTATAAACACATACTACATGAATAAAAGATTTTACATGCGACAAGTTAAAAAATGTGGCCTAACTATCCAAACATAAAAAATATCACTTTATGGTGACTACGTATGTATAGTTTGATGAAAGAACCCAATTTTACGACCAAATTGTTAATGCAATAATATGTGACCAGATATCTACAGAAAGATAACTTCTTAAAATTATGTATGAATCTTCATATCTACGCAGGCAAGAATAATTCTAAGATGCTACATATCCAACCATGTACGATTTGGCTGGGCATCATTGTGTAATTTCGCTTTGAATATTGTAATATTGGTTATCATGTATATCCAAAGAGCCATACGATACACAATTCTGTCGGTTGCCAGCTAGTTCTTCCCTTGATCTAATAAATTCGTAATAAATAACTGGGTAATGTTGTTAAAACCTGCATTAAGAGCTATACAATGCTAATTCATCGTCGTACAAAATCTAGAATTTCTCATGTGATAATGAAACAATCGTATCTACGGCATAAATCCATTCCATGCAGCCACGGAAATGCATTTGAGGAGTTTTATATTATTTATACGTGGGCTAGAAATTATAATCAGCTACTTGTAGTCCACGAATAATTCAAGAAGGTTGAAAAAGAGTTTAACTTATGCGGCACATTATAAAATAGACGGGATAAAATAACGCCATATATAAAGAGTTACATGGCATACACAGTGTCTAATGAAACTAAATCCACTTCACTGCCTTGTTTATTTGTTCAACCGATGTTTTGCTGCCCTCAGAATGGTATTGGTGGATAAACAAACAACTCACAAACCACCAGTAAATCTGCATTGGAAAAACATTTCCTCTTCAGTAAAAACGTGTTTTGTTTGCTATTGGGCCAATTAACCACCGGTTTTAGACAAACTAATCAGTTGTTTTCTGTGCTTGCAATAACCGCAGTTTACTTGGAGAATTAATTGGATTGGAGAATAAACATTTGCAGGACGAATTTAACTTGTATTCGTATTTTGTATGTGGAACGTTTTATTCTGAAATATATACCTATTATTTTGTAAAACAAGTTTGTTGTATTTCAAATATATTTAAAACTTAACACTGAGTTTTGGCCATGAGGCTTGTAGGCTGCTGTCAGTATTTTCAATACAGTTTTTGGCACTAAGACTCAAAACTATATTCCAGTAGGCTTGTGGTTTTCAGCCAACCTCTGTTTTGTACGTTTTGCGAATAGATTTGTTATCAGATTTTAAATTTACTTTCACAAATAAGGCTATAAATTTGCCTAAATATAAATGGAGCATCACGTGCAAACTCGCTGGTTTTAAATACTGGTTTGGGACATTAAAAAGGAAATATGAATTAAGTGAAACATACTCCTGAACATTCTTCATTATTAGTCTGGCTTTATGTATGCGTTCAGTAAAAAATTTCAATAATTTGTAACAGTTTTGCTAAATTAATACATTTTACTAAACCACAAAAATGATATAGACCAGAACTATGATGTGACTATATCAGGTGAACAAATTCATTTTAAATCAGAGGGGGTACCGGTGTCTCTCTTTTTTACGTGATTGAACACTTCTTACCACTCAAATTAAAATTTGTAGAGTTTGCTACATTACTTAAAACTGTTTACAAAAAAAACTCCACAGGAAGGTGATATTGAAATTCCTAACATTACAACAGTTACAATGTCTTAAATTTCCTATTTCCTGACTCAGGATCAGCCCACAGTTAATGGTGTTGACATGAACGATATGATGTTGTATGCTATGCGATGCTGCGGTTTAACCTGACTTGATTGAACTGTGGTTTAGAAGCAGATGTCCATTATTGATTAGAGCATTTCGTTGTAAGCCCGATATTGGCCGATGACCTTATCGTGAATATTCTACGTGAATATTTTAGTCGAGTATAACTTTTGAGGTATAACACAATTTATGAGTATGAAGTATCCGATTGTCCCTTCGATATCTGTAAGTATCGTTATTTGTCCACATTTTCGATAACTCCTGATAGACAGATTCTAGAGATTTCATTTTGGTAAATTAGTAATTTAAGTCAAAGGCAGAAGTAAAAAGAGACGATAAGGTTCGTGAAATTATTCTTAGAACTTTGGCCTATTCATTTAGGGTTAAAAATAGAGGTAAAAATAAAAGTCTAACATTTCACATGGGTTTTATGGATGATCAAAATGGAAACAATAAAATCACAACAACCAACAAATTTTGTATATGCTTATGATATTTTATCATGTGACATGTAATACGTGAGATGAAGTTGCTTTTTTAAATTATTTAGTAAGACTTCCCACGTTTCATCAGATCCTTTGATACTATGTTCTCTTGATTCATTATTGTACTGAGAGTAGATAAACACCGGTTTTGGTAAATACTAATGGCTAAAATTAATTGGAAACTACATTTGACGCTTCACTTACGCAAATAGAAACTGAACCTTCACAATTACTTTCTACACTGCGTACCACATATAGCATAGTCGTAGAATTCAACACAAGAACTTATTCGATTGATTTTGAATACATCACTAAATACATGCTGAACTCGACATACTTAAGAATTCAGAAGGCCGATGTAACCGACTTAAGGGTTTCAATCTCCTGCCTTTAATGCTGTAACATGAATTACTAAAATAAATGGCAATATACTCAAAAAAACGTGTGAAATTTTGCATTGAAAGTTAGACTTTTCGAAAGTAAGACTGACTTTAATGGATATATCTAATATATGCTAAGTTCTGGACACATTACACATCAGTATTTCTGACCTTCAGTATTATTTATAAGGATGGAATTGATTTTTCTGTAAAAATCAGATTTATTTTCGTTACATATCACATTAGCATTTTAAGCTTAAGTTATTAAGGATGAATTATTTTATCACACAATTTAAATAAGGATGAAATAGCTTTTTCTTTAAAACATTCTCCAGTAAATAATAAACTTTGCCCATAAGGTAAACAAAACCAGTGACAAGTTACTTCACATACATTCCTGCTAGTACTTGTTTGTCCTGTTTTGTTAACTCTAATGGTCAAACTTTGTCACTGAATTGATAGTGCGGTTACAAAAACTTTGTGTTTGTAGCCTAGTTTCGATTTACGCATGGAATGATTCGTCGCAGAGTAATCGCACTTTCGTAAGTAATTAATTCGGTTCTAGAAATGTTATTAAAACACGTTTAATTTTTTATGCATTTTTCCATAAGTTCTTTAAATAACTTAGAAATAGAAAACTTGCATTTACCTTCCTTTAAAGATAGTTATTGAAATTATTTCCTTAAAAGTAAAAAAGAGACCAATAGGCTGGACGTGCATACATAAATATGTACACTAAGTGGAATGAAAGTACTAGGCATTTTTTTTCTTAAAAGTTGTCTTTATATGTCAAGAATGAAGTTACAAAATATCTTACATCTTGAAATTCCGTAAGAGCCTTAAAAATATTGATAGTTAAACAAATTTTTTTAAAGTTAAAATGTTTAAACATATTGGCTATTGTGTCACTTTTGTTTATTGTTCATCAAATACCAATTAAAAGATGTTTCATTAGTATAAAAGAAATTTATATGATTTTTGTTACTGTAACGTTTATACCTTAAGTTCATAACAAAACGGAATAAAAAGGCATTTCAGCTAAAAATTTAAATTAAAAATAAACAATCCTTTTATAAATGAGTTTAAGCTTTTTTTAATAGTAAAACATACTATATAAGATATATTGAAAAACTTTACAAATTTCAGTACAAATCATTTGATTAAACGAATAAACTTAAAAATGAAATAGTAAACGGTATCTTAACATTTTATTAGGTTAGTTAATTGCTTTCAAAAACATGTTGATGGTTAAACAAGGGGGTTTTCTCAAATCTGAGGGTAATATTTTGGGTATGGATGTTTGTTCTAAGAAAACTGTTTCTTGTTTTACGGCCATACACACCTAATAATGACTTAATAACAAGCCTTAAGACTCTCCACTGCTCGTGTATAATAAGTGTGTGCCGCTTCGCTTCGTTTTACATAACCTAAGTCCTCGGTAAATTATACTAATATATTCGTCCACATTAATGGTAAACACCAATACATAAAACACCCTCATGCAATTTTTAAAATTATATAAACATGTTCCTTTCATTCAAATGTTGATTCACCCATTTGTAAAAAAAAATGCATAAAAACACAATTATCAACAAATTATCAATCAACAATTCTACGTTTGGTACGACAATCTTACGTACAATAAAGAAGCCTCGAATGAAAGAGTTATAAAAACATTTATCTTCTTTTTGTATTAACTTAGCACTGCCATTTATAGTAAACATTTTCATATCAACGTTGTAAATTTATTGAAGAGTCGACAGTAGTCTTGCCGAGCCACTCGGCCCCAAACCTTAGGTATGTAAAACCCATATGTCCAGTAAATCGTTCAAACTAATTAAAACACTAACAGTGGTAGACGCCTTAAAGCGCTCAAATAAAATAAGAATAGTTAGTCTCACTCAGTACACACCAGCGTACAAACCAATTAACACACTAACAGTGGTAGACGCCTAAAGGCGCTTAATCACAGTGGAAGTAGTTGGTCTCACTCAGTACACACCAGCGTTCAAACCAATTAACGCACTGACAGTGGTAGACGCCCGAAGGCGCTTAATCACAGTGGGAGTAGTTAGTCTCACTAAGTGTAAAGCAGTATTGAAAATTTGAATAACTTGAACTCCTATTCTGCAATAACTAACACCACCATAATGCTTCCTTAGAAGTAATGTAATACTGTTTCACCATACACGTTATCCTCTTTTCACTTCAATTATATTAATAAATGAAAGTACTATAATTTGTATAAAATTGTTACCAGATACAGCTATATTTGAAGGAAAAAACATTTAATTTAAATAAAAAGAACAAGTTATTATATATATACTATACCTTTAACATTTGCTCGCTTTGTGGGTACAGTTACTAACATTTTCCGGTTTGTAATATAGTGTTATTTTTTAACAAGGCATTTAGTTACTTATAAGAGTTGGCCACTTTAGCGGCAGTTTAAATTTATACTATTACTTTTTGCAATATTTTAATGGTGTATTAAAATATATTTAAACAATGGAATTATCAGATTTTCCCCCTTTTTCTAATGAAATATTTTCTAATTCAGTCGTTTATATTTATTATTATTAGAATATTTTGTCGTTTTTGAGCAATGGTAGACTTATTACTACTTTCAGCTGAGTAATCATCAGTCATTCACATAAACAAAAACAAATAATCCCGTCATTGGTTTGTGACACTTCTTATATAAATGTCTTGTTACTTTTTTATTGTTCGTGATTAATATGGTTTGTAATGAAAAATTTATTAAATAAACAAGTATAAAGTTAAGTAAAGGACTAAAAGCTTCTTAAGAACAGACGAAAGACGTATGTAGTAGACCCTGCCAACTATTATTCAAAATAATATACACCATAATTACGCAAATAATATATTGTAGGTGCATTACCTTTTTTTTAAAAAGTTTTTGGTGTATATTAATTAAAATTACTCAATATGATTGAGAAAATGTACGTTTATACCAAAACTGTGGTAAGCCACGCTAAAAGTGCATGGGCATGAATAATATGAATATTATTACAAAAAGTGGATTTTACTAAACATACCATAATTTGATTAAATTATTACCGTCCTAAGTTGACAAAAATTTTAGAATTACTTTATCTTTACTATTTTATTAGATCACTACAATTGTTTGATTTGATAAAACTTTTCCACTGGTATTAGTAAAACATTTACTGACAGAAAAATGGAAATTGGAAAATATCGATCGTCTCGTTAACAGAGCGTACGTTTCAACACAAAAGAGAGATCGTTATTCAACTCCTACTATTACAAACATAAAAAATTCTCTCTCCCTCTGTGAATATCACCATGATACAAAAATGCATTGCTTAAACAAAATCCCATTCAATTACTAGATCGAGCTGAAATTTGTCATGCAAAAGCAAATCCTGTGACATTTTATATTATAAAAATCTGAACGATTACTCAATTACCATTTAATTAATGAAATTCGTAGTTCTTACATATTTATGTTATGGGGAACCATGATGCAAACGTTAAAGTCGCAGAGTAAGTAGATTACTAAACAAACTGCATATAATTAAATGACATTTTAACATGTGACATATAACACATGAAGTTTAACCTTTATTATATTATATGAAACCCAACTTAAGAAGCAAAACAATGGGAATGTATCATATAGCAAAATACTCCGATAAAAACTTAATCTGAAGACTTTAACTACAAAAGAGGTGTTAATGGTTTCATGGTGCATAACCAGTCATTGGGTCCAATAATAACCAATCAAATGTTTATTATTTACCATCATTTAAAATTTAAGAACAGAACAGAATTTCTCATTATTGAAGGCATTACAACTCCAGATAGCGTATAGCCGTCGGTGTGGGAATTTCGAAACAAACAAACATAAAAAATCACCTCTGTAGAAATATTCGCTATCCATCTGAAGTAGTCTTTTCATACCAAAATTACTTCTATAACAGAAAGCATATATTATTTTATCTATACTTTTGTTATACTTTCTTGGTAAGAACAAGGCAAATTCTATATTGCAGCGTCTGAATTACTTAACGTCCGAAATGTACATAATTATGAATGCAGCTAGATCTTTCATATTACTTAATCGGGACAAAAAGGAATACGTTTCTATGGCCTATGAAATACTTCATACTAAACGTTGATTATTTTTTATGTAATTATACTTTAGAAATGTGCAGATTTATCTCTTTCTAGGCAATTTATTTATTCCAGTATAAGGATCACTTCAGAGCTATAATATCTTCGATTTATATTTAATTTAACCTTCCATGGCAACATATTTTTAGATATCAAAACTCCAAGTATTTCTGCTATCAAGTGTATTCAATGTGAAACTTATCAACCTACAAAAACTAGTTATGTCAGAGGAAAGAAATAAATACGGAGCAGAACTGCTGGTTTTATTACCGATTCCTATCTTTCTTGCCAATCACCTTTTATTGGCCATAAACAAAGATATAAACTCTTCTCCTAGCAGACAGACATTGTGACTCACGTTGAACTATATCTACACAGCGCAATGAAAAGTATTGTTATTACTTAAAACATGAATTTAGCAAGCTAGTCTCTATATTCAATATATGATAAAATGTTTATATATATATATATATATATATATATATATATATATATATATATATGTGTGTGTATGTATGTATATTATTATTTAAGTGAGTACATTCAGGAGTACTTTAATGATATACTAATATTCTCCTGTCTTACTTCAATGTTTTCAAAATTGAAGACCAAACAAAATTTTACACCAAAGACAATACTATATTTTTGATGGTGTCATAGAAATAAATAATAACAAGATTGAATAGATTCAATACAGATTTTGCCATTTCTATTAAAATAATAATAATAAAACGCTAATACAGTTAGTTTACTTTCATAAAAATAACGATTTATGTAATTCAGAGATTATGTGAACAAATTATAAATATTCGTATTTTCGAAATAGGCTGTTTACTTTTATTGGTGTACGTTAATTCTTTCCTATTATATCCCGTTTGTTTCGTAAAAAAATTATTTTTGGTAAAAAACGTCATTACCCAATTTACTAAGTTTTGAAGTATAATTTGGTAATTTTGGTTTACTGTTGTAAGTCACTTCTTAATATTGTTACATACGTTTTAAGGAAACATTGGATAAGCGTAATACTTACAATTATAAATACTGTAGTAATTGTTTTTGAACTTAATTTGTTTGTGTTTTAATTTTCGATAGTTTGATAATGATGTACTACTTTAGATATGTTATGAGTGTTGGTGTTTAGACGTTTCAATATTGTCTTATAGAATAAAAAAGTGAACACCTCCTGGAATAACGATACAAATGTAATGATGACTAGTTAGACGATAATGAGTGTTGTACTGGAAGTTCTTTGTTCAGGCCTCCAAAACTCGCGAGCCTTCAACCCCCACTGAACAAAATCGGGCATTTTGCGATCTGGTTTTGCTAATTATGATGGATTTTACCGTAGAAACATTTATTGTCAATGATAATAATATAACCTTTTAAGATACTTGCCATTGTACAGGTATTTAAACACACAGATGTCACCCGTAAAACACTGAAGATAGTTTCGTTTAGATATTTATTGGCTCTTTACAGTAACGATGAAATATATCAAGACCTTAAATTGTGTCACCAAATTCTCTAAATCGTGTTAAAAGTAAAACCTAAATAATACGTACCATATAGTGTTATTGTTTGACAAGAATTAATACCAATAATCTATAAAGAGCCTGCAAACTCAAACATAGAATTGGTTTTGTTTTGTAGACTTTTCTGCATAACACGTAATTTGTGTGTGTTTGTGTGTGTGTGTGTGTGTGTGTGTGTGTGTGTAATTGTGTAATTGGTGGTAAATTCCGAGATAAAGTGCTGCTACTAAATCTTGTGAATATTTTCTATAAAATCATAAGATTGTGTTAAAAACAAAACACTGGTGGTATTTTACTAAGTGATTTGAACCGAGAATATTGTTATTACCAACTTATCCTACATTCACAGACTATGTTGACGGTTAACCATATGAGTTTATTTTTCGATCTCGTCTTTATGCAAGAAAAACTAGGATATTAAACAAAAATAACGACAATATGAAAACCTGATTGTTTGGCAGGACTAAGCAGCAATGTATTACTGAGCAGCATAATCTTCCGGTATTTTGTGAAAACACGTCTATCATTGTTGAAGAATCCTCATTGATGACTACTAGAACAACTGGTTAAAATTTTTAATATTTAATCATGAAACGTACTGATAGGGTACAATTTTACAAAATCTTATACAGTAACCGTAAGTTATTCACTATACATACTATTTACTATACATGTTGAACAAACACATTTTAATATTTTCACTGAAATAATTGTTAATTTAAATGACCCACAAACGCAAACTTATAACTCGTTTGAAATGTGCGCATCGCATCTCAAATGCTATTTCACGCTCGAGGAGATCACTAGATTAACTTGCAATTGACAACAGACTAAAATTCTATTGCGAATTTAATAAAACAATTTTGTTATTAAAAGAGAATACAATTCTACCAACTTAATTGGAATACCTATATTGCGTACATACCTGATTTTCGCACTTTGATTTGGAGTTTTAAACTGCACACGTAAATCAATGTTTTAAGTCCTTTAACTATTTTACATCACATTTTGGTCAAAATATTAACATTTTAGCTGATTAAAATCAAAATCAGTTTCTTCAAGAATATTATGAAATCAAATACTAGCAGCAGTTAGAACTAATTCAATTAATTAAAATTGTCTCACATTGAGATTAATCTCACTGCCTAAACTAGGTCTAAAAAACTGCAGTTTACTTGCATTTCTCGGAAATTAAAATGCTGGATCTGTGAGCAAATTATAAAAATCTGTAACGAAGCTGTGGTGGGAAGAATCGATTCAATGCGAGTGTTGAGTTTAGCTCAAGTTGCACAATTTACGTTACAGTGAGAACACCTTTTTACCTAGATTACACCACGAAAATAATTAATTTTGAGTTTTTGTGACCGATTTTTAAAAACTATTCATACGAATATGACTCCAGATTCCAGGATTCAATGCTATAACTGATTTAATAACGTTATAAAGAACATTAATTGCATTTACATGCCTTAATAACAGTACAGAGGTGCACCTAGTACATGAGAGTTCAGATCCTGTCTGTGGCCATAACAATGTATACCAGTACTGTCTAAAGAGTAACATGCCTATCCCTGGCGTATTATATTTTTTAAGTCCTCACTCAAACCTCTGGGCAGCGGTAAGAATATTCAAAAAAATCTAATAAATAGCCTAGTTTTTTAAATTTATATATCAATATATTAGCTATTAAGATCATTTATTCACATTCCCATATATCAGAGAAATTCTTTAGGATTCTAAAACACAATGCTTGGAAATTTATAATACATATAATATAAATTAATTATATTAAAAATCCTGAAATACTGCTTTGAAATTAATCAAAATTTCTTCAAACATTTCTAAAGACATCTTATTTTTGTTGCACTAACAAGAGTCAAATTTTAAGAAAAAAATTAAATACAAAAGAAACAAGTTATTGAGATAAAGGGAACTCATGGTTAGAAAATTTGTCTTTCTTTATTCAATGTCATAAAATATTTAAGTGTGTGAAAATACAAATCTATAGAATGATCTACAGAGTTGAATCCTAATTATATTGAAACATTAGTAAAAGAGTTTACGTGAATACTGAATAGGATACAATGTAACAATCCACCAAAGTAAGTGACGTTATAGTTTTGCTTTGTATGATGAAGGTTTATTATTTTAGTTTAGTGGTTAGAGATGAACGTGCTTGAGAGCTATTCCAATTAATTACATTCATGTTACAAGCTGAAATAAAGTGGTTTGACTAGATACAGTTTATACTATATCAACGAGTTTATACCCCATCTTCCTGTTTATAAACATCAATGTGCAATTCAAATAACCAGATATAGGTCACAGACGTCTAAACGTGCATTACTAATATTATGCTTTATGGAATCACTTAATATTGACGGAGTAAATTGAATATGGAATAGAATACAGTGAAACACTATTTATTTCTAAACGTAAAAGTAGATTTGTTTGTTCTTTCTTCAACTTAACTACTGTAATAATAGTTTTATCGAGAGTATATTTATTGGTTCGGTCATAATGCAGCTATAGTTGGAAGGGTTGTTTCAGTGTGAAGGCTGAATGTAGCTCCTATTCACCTTTCCCTTAGTTCATCGTATGAAATCTGACGAGAACTCTGATGAGACAAACCTCACCTAAACCATAATATCTGTTGTGAGAATATCTTAGATTCACTATTTTACACTAGAATTATAGTGTAGCAAGGGTCTTGAACGATGTAAAGGGTTTTTTTTAGCTTCTTGGGGAAAAAGTTTTGGAATATGGACGACCATGACTCCAGATGTCACAAGGTTTGGTGACAGACTAGAACTAGGATCACTAGAACTAGGAGGAAGGTGAACTACAGCTAAACTTAAAATGTATATTTGTTAGTAGTTTGGTGGTCTGATATCGAATGGTAGTAAATCACCAACGAAACTTCACTACGAATATGTCAATAATTCCTATTAGACTTCAATGGATCTCGACATGGATGTTCTGAATGTAAATGCAAAATTTAATTCCATTAAACCATCAAAAGGATTATGTCTCAGACATTTGGTCTGAAGAAGTGGTTCCCTATAAAATACAATACAATATGCAACCACTCCACAGTACACCGATCAATTACATCCCCACTTCTAAAGTAAAATTTGAATATAATAGGGAGTTATTCATTAACCAAATACGTGTCAATATTATATTTTAAATATTGTATATTACGTTAGCTTAAGAAAACAAAAATAGGTTTAGGATGGCATTTAAATCATAGTATACTGTAAGAAGATAAAAATAAATTTATATTTACCACATTAACTTTTGTGGTTGTTGAATAGAAAATAATTTTTAGTCGGAATGAGTAATCCGAGGAGTTCATCCTGTGAAGCCATTGAAGGGAAAATCGTAAAACATCGGTTGTTGCCGATTAGAACATAAAACTGTTTGCAGAGTCTTAGTTTATTTGACAACTTTGTATATTTTAATATAGGGAAATAATATAGCACAAGACATGGACTTGTTTAGATCACGTGAAATACTATCATAACAGGTTATTAGAGGAATAATATGAGGAGTACCACACGAAAATAGCCCAATAACTGGTGCATCTACATCCTGAGGCCAACACCGTTGTCAGTTTAAGTATATGGGCAAACTATTGATCCATCTCGCAATCTATTTGTAATAAAGAAAACGTCATTGGTGTTACCGTAAACAAATATATGTCCATATAAAAGTAAATAAAGCAAACAGGATGTGACCATAACAACGCATAGCGGAAAAATTTGGTGGTTAGCGGTTACATGGCAACACCGTCTCAAATATCATTGGACTCTTTTCGTGCGGGCTACTGTAGAGTATTTTTCTGCAGTGCCCAGATGCATTCGTGGGTTTACACCTCAGTGAATGAAAATTTGTTGTAACAAGCACTAGGAACAACGTTTAAAAAGTTATTTAGCTACGCTGTAGTCAATTGTAGATGAGAAATAACTTTTTTTATCCATAGATTTGTATTATAAGAAAAATATAAAATTAATGTTAACCCTTCAATAGTTTAGCTGTATTGTATATATACATCTAGATCCTCTTCCCTTGTTTCTCCTGCATATCGAAAAAAATAACACCATTTCTCTACTATATTTTCTAATTGGTCTTCTTTTGTCTTTGTAAATTTTGGTAGTTCTATGAACACGAAGTAAAAATCCTTTAAGTCATGTTCAAAGCTATTTTGATCTGTGTATATATATATATATATATATATATATATATATGTTTATTTATTTATTTATTTGAGCTTTAAGATACTCTGAGTATAATGAAATCATTGGTTTTTATATATGGAAAACAATATAAAATAGATATGCTTATATATTTAAAGTATTTCCAATTTCATAATCAGATACTAGCACTTATATAAACTGTATTATATAAATGATTCAACGAACTTCTCTTTACGAGTAAACCATAAATTCAGACCGCTAGAGTACATCAAACGTATCAAGCTCCAACAAACATCTGAAGAGGCATCACTAGTAGATCTACATATTCAAATCGGATTTGCATATCATATACAACTCAGAGACGATATCTATTGCATGTAGTTCACTATTTATTATTAAAATAGGTAGGATAATTCCCAAAGGTCGTATGTATTAGTTTTGAAAATTGAATACTTTAGTAAACGATGAAGTTGTAGAAATTGTGTCAATTAACTACCTCTTATGGTGCAAAAAAGAAGAATTGTAACTTCCCTTGTAAGTTTCGGTTGTAGATAGTAATAGCATAGTATATAATAAACACCAAAGCAAAATATAGTTAAACATATCGAATTTATAATTTCGATATTATCTACGATGTAGTGTACCTCTCATAATATGTATTTTCCCTTTGTATTGAAACTGTGCTAGATTTCAAAACCAAATTTTAAACATGCACACCGAAATGTTTTATTAGTAAATTTAACCTGTATGCATTCCAATTCACTTTAATTTTTTACTCATAGGTAACTAACCGTGTTATTTACAAAATCTTAATTTATAGACTAGAAAGGCCGCTATTTTTTAAACTTTCATTATATTTTTTCTGATAACTCTTAAGACTTCAAGGTGGCAAACCATACAGATTGTTATTTTGATGAAAAATAATTAGAAATTACATTTAGAAAAATATTAAAACCTTTGAAAATTTCAATCTTTTTAAATATATACTAATATTGTTATGTTTCATCGGCACCTCAAGATATAAATATAAAACAAAAGACATATTGTTCCTTCATTGTTGATACAAAAAGGAAAACTTTTAAATGATTTTATGAAAGAAATGTTTTACTCTATATATAAATTCCAGCCTAGTGTACTTGTTTATATGTGCACATTCATCATATTTCTTCCCCTTCATATTTAAAAGAAACAATTTCAATACCTATCAGTCAAACAAAATGAATGCAAGGTTTAACTTTTTAAATTTTATTTTGAAAAGCAAAAACAATCGAGAAAAAGTAAAACGTGTTTAATAAAATGTCAAGTACGGATGTTAGTTGGATTACTTTGTGACGATTCTTTGCAAAGAGTGAATCGAAACTAGCCTACAAAAACAAAGTTTCTTGTGGCCAGCACTAACCAATTCAACGACAAAGTTTGACCATTAGAGTTTAACAAAACAAGATACACAATTAATAGTTGGAATTTATGTGAAGTAACTTGTCACTGGTTTTGTTTACTCTATGAGCAAATTTTTCGTCATTTATCAAGAGAACTTTTTAAAGAAAATCAATTACAATTAATAATTAAATTATATAAAAAATTAATTATTTGATCCTCAATAATTGAAGCTCAAAAATGATTATGTGATGTATGTCCAAACTCATCTGTGACAGATTTCGATTATTTAAAGTCTAATTGGGAGGCCTTTTGAAACGTATCTAAGAGGATATGGTTCCTAAGATACTGGTGGGCTTTTTAAAACTAAATGAATATAGCATTTTACAGTCGCTTATGAACAATCATTTTAAACTGAGAAATGAATACTAATATTCATCAACGATCCGTTCTTTTTCAAGCTACAGTCCATAAAACAACGAAACTTATTCAACAGAAAACATTATAAACTATTATTTTAGAATTTTACATGAACTTAATAAAGGTTTTTCCCCTTATACCAGAAGTAGATATAAAAATAGGTATAATCTAACCCGAGGCCGTCACAGGTTTCTCAGTCTTATGTATGTATATCATTTTATCTTTTCTTCATTGGGAAAAGGCAAACTCAACCGTAGCTGTAGAAATATTTTAGACTGAAAGGAGATTAAAAAATAGCCAGAAGTAAACATTTATGACCAAAGTTATTTGTAGGCTTTTTGACTGCGCATTTGTATTTTATTGTTTTAGGTAATAAGGCAGACTCAGCTGTGACGTTGGAAATATAGTGAATTTTAATAAATGTCCCTAGACATTTAAATCATGATATACGAGTCACGTTAAAACTCTGATGAACGCTTAATAATATATACCTGATGTGTGCCTACTGACGATTGGAACAAAAATAACAATCATATTATGTCATAAGTGCTTTTACAAAGTAGTATATAAGGACTTCGGTTTTTGAGAATTGTGTGCTAAACCGCAGGTAACATCTAGTTAACCAATACGGGCAGAGTATCAAAGGGACTAACAGAATGTAAAAAAGGTCTATGACCATTCAATTAAAAAAGAAATTTAACCTCATCCCACCCCCCCCCCCCCCCACCCCCCCCCCCCCCCACCCCCCCCCCCCCCCACCCCCCCCCCCCCCCACCCCCCCCCCCCCCCACCCCCCCCCCCCCCCACGACCAAGACAGATGTATACAACTTGAATAAAGCCACACAACATCTATGCAGTGTTATGCACAATGCACACAAATAAACTTACATCTGAACTATATACCGATTGAACGTATCACCTTTGAATATACTCAGAGCAGAGAACGCTTTGTATGAAACAGTATCGTATGGAACCATTGTAGGAAACGCCCTATTCATGGGAAACCTTTATACGAAGAATAAGAGACCATTCATCATTTCTGCTACATTTATTTCACAAGCTATACATATTATTCTCTCGATGGTTTTTCGATAATTTTTCTTCCTTTTTTACATAGATGGACGTGCAGGTTATTAAGTTATATCTACTCTTGTCCATTGTATGTTAATTACTAAAAAATGTATGTGGTATTAGTATGACTTGACAAGACTGTATTTGTTTAAATGCTGTTAAATAAATATATATATATATATATATATATATATATATATATATACTGTATGTATAATATATATACATGTATATATACACACATTAAATTGTATAAATGACAATAGCCTTATTTAATTTCAATAATCATTGAATCGTATATATATATATATATATATATATATATATATATATACACTGTACTGTGTGTGTACTGTAGTGTAGTAGTGTATTATATATATGTATGTATGTATAAACATAAAATCATACAAAAAGTTTGTAACGAGTTTACGCATATTAAAAGTTGTTCTTCTAGAATTGAAGGTTCATGCAAGATTTAAAGTTTAAAGTTAAATACTACATTTCTCTCAACATATTATATTGCCACATGATATAAGGAATATCTTGCCAAAAATATATATACCAAGTTACAAATATTATTTATGTGTCGAGATATGCTACGTGTGTAAATATGTCACATAGTTGAAACTCTTATGATGTATTGAATTTGTTTACAAATTGATTTATTCTGCTATTTTATCGTTGCCATTATGGTTACTAATTAGAAAAATGTAAACATATTCTCTAGGGATTAGGTGAAGGCCATAGAGAGAAATGCAAATAAGAGAAAGGTCAGTTTTACTTATTTACAAATGAAGATTCACGCACAATTTTAATTCCAAAGGTAATTTTGTTTAGACATATCATACGGATAGAAATGCAGATACAAATTCTCCAACCCTGCGAGTAATAGACTTTGAAAAATCTTGGCCAATTATACTATACTTATTTCTTCAGATGAGTCAGGATCATGCTCAGGCTCAGGGTGATGTGGCTCATCATACTGAAGTTTTCCTTCACTAACAGTAATTTACCAAACATAAAAGAAGGTCCACTTTAAATGGAGCCCATGTCTTGTATGAGTGCATTTTTTAGGTTATTTTATTTTGTACAATGTACACAATGGATTTCAAAAGTAACCTCAGGATTATCATACCTGAATGGCATATTGATCACGTTAGAGTTAGTTCTATAAGCAATACTACATATTGAAGTAATATTGAAAATATTTATTAAAATTTTTACTATTACAATAATTTGTACAGCTTATAAAACGGTATTGTCTTCTTTATTAATTTTGTTTAGTAATACAAATTGTCTCTAGGATTCATTTTTATTGACACTGAATACTGGCCTTCCAGTTTTCTATCGTGACATTTTGTGGCTGTCTGCAGCATTCTCATCATCATTGAGGCACCTATGTGTCTCATAAATAATCAGCTGATTCTCGCAGTAATAACAGTGCTGATAGTTAACTGAAATTTCCTACTGCAACTATTTAAATTAGAAAATTTCCTAGTACCTCTCTTTAACTCCGATACCACAGCTTTCTTGATCATATGCCGCCTTAACTCATTGTACAACGAATATTTTAGACATAGGTAGAACTGTTATCAGCTGAATTGAACTGATTTCCTATACAGATTCAGGTTGGTAGTACGATGGATTCTACACTGAACCACCTCGAGAGACTCACTACCTACACCTCCATCCTAATGATGAATAGCCGGCTCAAAACTGCAATGAAGACCAGAAATTCCTAATCTCAACCACTAGTAGGCTAACTCAACTGCTAGCTTTGGGTCTAGTAGTTTCCATGTTCAACATAAATAAAGGGATATAAGCTAATCGAAATTTGAGGACCGATATTACTCTTAAAAACGAGGGCGAGGTGTCGAATCTTCCACCGAGAATCCCCGATTCATTTAAAGAAGCACTTCCATTTGTTCCACCAACAAAGGTTTACTCTGGTTCTTAAACTTTGTTCAATCGGTTTCAGCTGGGAAGGGTATTTTTTATTTGAAACTTATTTCTGTTTTAAACATATTCCTTGAAGACAAAAATATAAAAAAATTTTTAATCACTCTACGGGAAATTTAAGGCATTTGGCGTAATAAATTTTGTAAGTTTGATACACAAATAAAAATTAATGAAGATAAATATGTAATTTTTGACAGCATGTAGACTATTGACATAGTATGTAGTCAATTACTTTGGCTATATTCTGTCAGTTAGGACCTATGATAAAAAAATGTTTTTTAATATACTTATAAAAAAACAGGTTTCTAATAAAAAATTGTTTATTTTTTTAAATCAATTTCGTAATAGATATAAAATAGGTACTGAGGAGACAAGTTTGAAAAAGTGAATTAAAATATTTTACATTTTAATAGAATGAATGAGGAATTTGCTAATACAGACTGTTTTATTTAAGTTAACGAAGACAGTTCCGTCTTATGTAGAGAGTTCGGCGTGTTTACGTTTTGCTTATAATAACAGAAAGGTAAAGTCCATAAGCAACGTGCTTTGTAAAGTTTTCAGTGGCTTTATAAGTAGTAAGCTGTTGATATTAACTTCTTTGTTAAAAGTGTAGCACTTTGAAGTGCTTATAAAACAACACTCTTACCCTTGATATAATAAGCCTTCTGACTTGAAAACTTTAATACATATATGACTTAAATTAATATAGTTTGAAATGGATAATGAGTAATCACAATACAAATACATTCAAACAAATATTTAATTAGAAATGTATAATACGGACAGGCTAGTTTAATTTTATTCAGGATTTTATATATTTAAACCTTTTGTTATAAATGCCATAGGCTTTTTTTTACATGTTTATGTTATTTCTAATCAACAACAAGCTTAAACATTTCACACACTTAAACTATTCAAGGGAAGGTAATGGGCTTAGTAGTTCCTCTTTAAATTGGACCCTTTCAATAATAATTTTACGCACGAATATGGGGCTTTTCGGAACAACATATGTACATTTTACAACAAATATGTTGACAAAGTTTTGTTAGTTAATTGAATTAGTAAATTTAATTAATTAATTAACATTTAACTGAGCACAAGGGATAATTCATTGAGTAGTGGCCTCAATAGAAGGTAATAGACTAAACAATCTCCTCAAGCGGAGAGGGAAAGCCATTCCACTTGTGAGGGGACCCTAGTAACGGTCATATTTGTGAAAGTCTGATTTAAGTGCAATGGTACATGTACATTTGAGCGTTACTATACTTACTTAAAACAATTCGGTGACACCGCTCTTAGCGAGTTTGTTGTTGATAGATTTGAAGATGTTTATCAGTTTCGGAAAGGAAAATCAGTATTTGGAAATGTATAAAACATTACAAGATACATTCAAAGAAACAGTTCGGAAAATAATTTAGATGGGTGCTGCATGGAAAGGGAACTTTAGTATTTACTAATGGTCATAAAAATGAAAAACATTATTGTATAAAGAAAAGAACAGTCATTAGTTATGAGAAAATTGCTTTCTTTCGTAGATTTGCCAGATTTTCTCATTACGCCACATTGTGCTCCGCTAACGCCGTCGACCAGGCAAGCCGCTCTGACGATAAGTCATACATATGTAGTTATGACGATTCATGCCGTAAACCTTGTTGTTTTATGTATATATGTCTTAACGTAACCAAACAATTTAAAACATTTTACTTATAACAAGTATTTTAAAATCCATAGTAATGTAATTATATTGGTCGTATTATTGTAAATATTTAAATAGTAATCCTATAGTGGATACATTACTTACTTGGATTGATAATCACGGATTTCTTTTTCCGATAAGAGACTAATAATAAAACTATTGTTTCATTAAAAGCTTTTATAAATATAATGTTAATCAAAAGGAATCATATACATTTTTTGAAGATAAATAAAATTGAGTCTATTGGTACATTCTTAGTAGTAAACATTATATAAAATTAATGCTGTAAGTCTAAGTTTTGTAATACATTTTATAATTAAGTTAATACAAACAAAGAATGGAAATAGTGGTAAGAAAATTAAATTTATAAAAGAAATCGCTCAGTCCTTAGGAAACTCTCTTAAAAATAATAATTTAAATAATCAGTCCAACTATATAAATTTAGTGCAAGACTTACACGACATTTAAAATTACTACACTAAGTTTTTTCCTACTAATAAAGTTTAAAAAGGTCACATTATTATTATTAAATTGTAAGAAAGACCTTTATAGTGGTGACAATAATACGCAATTTGAAAATTAATTCTTAAGATAAAACATGTACTCAGTCGAATCGTCGAATGGAATTGTTAATACAGATTCTTTCGTCATCCCTCAGGAGATAACCAATTGCCTTATGTCAGTACAGTCTGATCGCCCAAGTACAGTCTGAAATTTCAACTTGCATTCGTTACGTACCTACCTGTTTTTTTTTTTTATTTATAGCTAAAACAACAGATGAGGGAATAAAATTAGTTTTAGAAAGTGTAAAGATATATAAAAGTTACTGGATAATGTAAGCGTTTAAACATTAAAAGTCACTGGAACAGCACCAGTATTGGTTTACACTGTCAATAAAAGCTTCGGTCAATGTTTATATTTTTCGAAACTTGAAAATGGGCTCTTTTATTCAAATTCTAGAAGTAAAGTATCCTGCAAACTAGATAGTAAAAGAAAAATTACTCTTTCCTAGTCAACTTAGAAATGAATAGTTAATATGCGTATTACAATTGCTGTATTATACATCTGTGGTTGTGACAGGGGTGGCAATTACAAACATTGCTTTGTTGGAATGTTAATACGATGTAATAGTACACCACACCATATGTTGTGTGGCAGACTTTGCTGAAATCGCATACAAAATGTCAAGTCTATAACTAAATTCCTTTTCAAGATTTCTCGTGGACTGACAGGCAGTTCCAATCATACAAAAAAGAAATTTCCACATCTGGCGCTAGCGGTTAAACCTGTGTTAAAATCACGTCTATTATGTATGTTGAATGTGCCCAGCGTGATGTGTCCGAGTTGTACGGTTCATTAAACTAACATTTACAAATTCAACAGTGAATTTTATTGTGTGTGATGTGTTGTGTCTGTGCAAGAACAAACAGTCATTATTCTTTGCAATAAATTTCAAATAATAACTTAACCCATATTAATTTGATTTTGCAGTTTTACGTATATTTAGATAAATTGATTGTTCGTTGGTATTTGATACATTCATTCCCTCATCAATTAGTTTGTTTATTATGTTTTACTTCAAATAAAATAATTATTTTCAGAACCACACAAACCCAGAAATTAATCCCCCTGATATAAAATGAACGAAGTTATAAATCGCCATCATTAACGCCTCATTAAACTT
This sequence comes from Homalodisca vitripennis, assembly GCF_021130785.1. NCBI lineage: Eukaryota > Metazoa > Arthropoda > Insecta > Hemiptera > Cicadellidae > Homalodisca > Homalodisca vitripennis. Next base: position 32,129,135 of record NC_060208.1, read on the forward strand.
GAATTCATCCCATTGAGTGTATTAAATTTGAATAATAGATTCAGTTATTGTTCCCTTTATTAAAATAATCACGGATTTTTATTAACTTTCTGGTATTTTAATACAGAATAAATTACATAATAGTAATCGTAATGCTATTATAATTTCACATATTTCAAAACCCATATAACATACAGTAAAAGTCGCCTTCAAAGTAACAGACAAATAAAATATAATATGATGTCCCTAGATATAACAGGTCACGTAATAATAATATAATTACTTCAATAGATATAAAATAATTTAATTAGTGTATCACAATCCATAATGTCTTGTGTATGTCAGTGATATTTAATATAAACGTACGATATAAAATCAGTAAAAGTAAACCAACATCTCTTATGCAGAAAAGTTTATTGATATCTTTAATATTATTATGAATATAAATTTAATTGCTATAATGTTATTAGTCTTAATTGCAATAAAAGTTTATTTTTCATAAGGATGTTAGTGGAATAATAAATATTAATATTTAAATTGAGTTTTAAGATGTATAATATAGGGATGCTCTTATGTGACATAATGAAATAGTGTAATATATTTTAGTTGCGTGAGCTAAGTAGGATCTAGTTAATTCTCTTCAGCGTGTGTTTCTGCGTCAAGTGGTTGCAATAACTACTGTAGAGGGAAACTCTCTGGTCCTACTGAACTCCTAAGTGTTGCTCTAGGAATAAATATATATATATATATATATATATATATATATATATATAACCTGTAATAGTGATGAAATGGACTAGAATATTTTACCTGACATGTTGGAAAATTCACCATTATTTTTTTTTCATTCAGGTAGATATCAAATCTATTTAACAATTCCTCAGGATGGATTTGTCCGTAAGTGCAAGAATATGGAGTAATTAAGGTGTTAAGTGCCTAGCTGTTGACTGACAGCAGCAGAAAGCGTAATTATTAATGACAAAATGTATAATAAAGGCTTCAGACGCCAATAGCGCTGTACATTTTGGTGCACATAGTACAAACATTGTTTTACTCAACACAAATATGTCACAATGTAGAGACTACTCTAATATTTTGTCGTGTCTCTAATAAAATAATCGTTGATAGCGGCAACCCACTTTCCTAATTCTACTACTAGAACTTTGCAGGATCAATGTGCATGTCCATTCCATTTTTTTTGTGTATAGCAGATATAGTACATGGTGGATGCTTCTGATAAAAAGTGCTCTGGTCACATTAATTTTTATCAGACATTTGGGTACAACTTCAAAAAATTAATTTGGTTCAATAACTAAAATAGGGAGATTTATTAAATGATATATATAGTTCGGTTCTCACTTTTGAAAGCGGCGTAACTACTAAGGATTTTCAATTAAAATGATTTGTTTTGAGTAAAGTGCATTGGAACTATACAAACATAAAAGGAAGATGCCGGTTTAAGTATTAAAATTAACAGAGAAATACTAGAGCGTAGCCTGAAGGGATCATTAGGGTTTTAAGGACAAGCCAGGCAACGTCAAATAAAACAATAGAAATATTAAAAACTGATTTTAATTAGACATTTCAGGTTCCTATCACAACTGCTCTTAACCAAAATATTACTATAACGACGCATAGTTATATAGATAACGTTTAGTTAACCCAACAATAACGGGAAGGGTTTAATCAACGTAAATATTGAGTTTAGATCAAGTTAACCTCTTAATGCAGCGTCTGGAATCTCACGCTGTCACAGACTTGCCAACTTCGGTAATTCTAAGCAATATATGGGTCAACCTCGATTTATTCTCATATTACAATATAATGTTCCAATAGTCAATTAGAGTAAAGGAAATGACTAAGAATTTCTTGCCGGAAAAGCAGTTATAGAGAGCAGGCAACCGCCAGACGGTCATATATTGCTTAGAATTACCTATTATTGATCAGGGGCACTGACGTGATCTGGGCTTCAAATTTGGAACTACTCGAGAGTTATTTTTTTTTCTAAAAGAGCAAGCAGCGCGAAGCGCTACGCAGCGGGCAGGCATCGTGCGTGATCTGGGTATATACTGAATTAATTTTCAGTCCACGCGGCGTTATCTCGGCGTTATCAGTCACATGGCGGCCGGTCCTAATCAGTTGCTATCGTGATGTGCAGTCGTTCGGATGTTAATCCTTTTTTGTGTGCAATTCGTGCGTGCGAGTTTACGTTAGCGTCATTTATAGTTTTTTCTGAGGATAGTGTAACTTTAACAAATTTTTTGTACGACCACGGAGTTTTACCACGTAATAAAACATGTCCGAGTTGCGGGGGTCAAATGACCTTAAATGAAACGGATCACGTGGTTTCGATGTTGGAACAGGATAGAAAAAGACTGATCGTAACTGGAAGAAAGTGAAAGTCCAGTGCAAAAAGTATGTGTCCTCAGTATAAATTAACTTTTTTTTCGAAAACCCATTAATCTCACAACGCAAACAGTGCGCCGATTTGTGGCTTATTGGGTGTTATTTAAAACCCACCACGACATGACCTGCTAAGACATGAACTCGACCTGTCTCATGTTGAGCTGTAGTTAGATTGGAGTAGCTATCTCAGAGAAGTTTGTGTGACTATTCTAGTTTAAAAAATCAGAACCTATTGGAGGGGTGGGCAAACAGTAGAGATTGACGAGGCAAAAATCCGTAAACGTAAATATAATCGCGGCCGTATTATTGAAGGGAATTGGGTTTTCGCTGGTATTGAGCGTGAAACAAAACGTTGTTTTTTCGTTCCTGTAACCAACACGCGGCCAAGAAAACGTTGTTACCGTATAATACAAAAGTACGTATTGCCGTGGGAACAACAGTAATCAGTGATTGTTGGAAAAGCTATAATTGTTCAATTACAATATAACAATTACCAACATCTTACCGTTAACCACAGTTACAATTTGATTGATACCCCGATACCGGCGCAACACACACCCAAACATAGAAAGTTTGTGGCGGGAAGTTAGAGGCAATATCCCAAGGTACGGCAACAGAAAACATCCTCTTGTTGGACATTTAGCTGAGTTTATGTTTAAAAGAACACAGATTATAAAACGTTTTCAGATTATTCAGGCGCATTATTCAGATTATAAAACTATAGAGTAACACAACATTTCTCGGGCAATTTTACATGTCTACAACGGTGTCACAGAGTACGGTGACCGCTGTGAACAACAACCCCATTTAAGCCAGACTCCAAATCCGACGTTGACGACTATTAAGGTTATTTGAGTTGGTTTTTTTGGTTGGTTTTACTTTGTTTTCCGGCATGTAATAAATGTGGTTTTAAAAAATTGTTTTACATAACCTATAATTATATTGTAATATGTAATAACAATTTATCAGTAATTTTTAATAAAAAAAAGGATCACGCACGATGCCTGCCCCCGCTGCCCGCTGCGCAGCCGCTTCGCGCTGCTTGCTCTTTTAGAAAAAAAATTAACTCGAGTAGTTCAAAATTTGAAGCCCAGATCGCGTCAGTGCCCCTGATCACTAATAGGTAATTCTAAGCATATATGACCATATGGCGGTTGCCTGCTTCTTCCCTATAACTGCTTTCCGGCAAGAAATTTCTAGTCATTTCCTTTTCTAATGGACTATTGGAACATTGTATTGTAATATGAGAAAAATCGAGGGTTGACCCATATATTGCTCAGAATTACCCCAACTTCAATATGGAGTCATGTTAGTGTGAAAACATCCAAAAAAATGTCAGTGACAGAGCTCAAAATGAACTTTTTACATCGTTTAGAGTGTGTTTAACTGGAGCTAAACACAACATTCACATTAAACCATCCTTTCCTACCATAAGTACATGTGTAGAAAAACTCAGTTTCTCCATCCTACTTCTAAAACACACATTTGTGCACCTGATGAAACAATGAAATAGGTCTTCACGTGTATTACGTTATACTTTTCAGTCTAGGTGTATCTTATGGCAAAATGATGCAAAGAGTTCATCATTAACATGTTCGCCTCCGACCTTTTTTTAGGCCTTTCCAGAAAAATATAACTTCATATTTCAGGAGTCAAGTTTGTGACAGCGTAAGATTCCAGACAGTGCACTAAGAGGATGTGGACTGGAGGGAAACCTAACATTTACAATAATGAACTACTTGATGCTAGAAAGAATCTTAATTAATCCAATTAAAATAATTCAAGATGCTGGTCACATTAGACTTGGCGTCACTTTACAATTAGTCTAGTTATATCTTCCATTGCCCCATATTCTTAAAAATGTTGCAGGTTTGCCTAAATGAATCATTCGGCAAATATTGAATCCACTAAATAGTAGTTTATATTATAAACAGTTCTAAATATTATATATATATATATATATATATATATATATATATATATATATATGTGTGTGTGTATACATGTGTGTGTGTGTGTGTGTTTTTGGGTGTGTGTGTGTGTGTGTGTGTGTGTGTGTGTGTGTGTGTGTGTGTGTAAACATAAAACTAAAGTGGCTTTAAATTAATTATTTTTTTACAAACTGTCATCAGTTTATCCTGTCGCAATGCCCACACTCCGGTGAACACTCAGTGAGACGGTCGGGGTATGAACACGATATGTCTACTTTGATGTTTGTTGAATTTTGTGTGTAATAGTAATTAAATTCAGGGCACCTTTCTGTTTAATACCACTTCGTGTTAGAACTCAGGGAAACAGTTCTAACCGAGTTAGCGAAAATAGTGTGGGAGACTAACATTGGGCCTATAATATAGGCCTTTAAGTTTTTCACACATAACTTTAGTTAAAATTTGTAAAATTAGAAAGTAAAATATAACATTCAATGTCTTGTTACCTAATATATGGAAATAATTTTCAGTTTTGCTCAACATATAACGTGGTTTAGGTACAATAATGCAACTACTAACCAGTGACAAGCAATTTCCACCTCCTAATAAGATTCACCATTGATAATAGCTTGAAAATATGCTAAAATATGAATCACTAATTGATAAAAAAACAGGCTCAGTTATATGATATCATCCATTTAAATTTTAAAAACATTTTAGAGAAAAGAGTGTAATGTTTTACAAGCCACATTGATCTTTTCAGTAACAAAATATTACCTAGTAAAACAATCAAATGCAAACGGATCTACTAACGCCGAAAAGTTCACTTTTTAGTTTAAAATAAGAGAGCTCAATTTTCGATTGATTATCCATCCCAGATATTAATTTAAATAACAAAACAACGTAGACTAATTTACTTATAGAATTAACTTATAGAAATTAACATAAGAAAACTCAAACAAGAATTCATCATGATCAATGTCGTACGCAACCAATGCCTGCCCAAACCAATCCAAACGCTCCGACTTCGTTCCCGCCGATTCTAGATCTCATTCCTCTAGTTCTCGTTTTAACTACGTTAATTTTAGATTTTGAAACTCTCACACCTAAGCCACCCATTGTTCGTAAAAAAAAAACCATTAAACTTCCAAATTCGCCAAAATTCTAAAGTAAAACAGAAAAATGTTAGCTTTAAGCAGTGATAATCCCAATTCTGAAAACAATTGTTAAGGGTTTGCCTCCGTGATTATAGAAGACACAAAATTTTTGTCTTTTAAATAAATCAAATTAAAAAATCTAAGATTTAAAACTATGCTAGATTTCAATAACATTCTTTTTTTTTAAACAGTCAGTAACTATTACTGTACCAATATTAACTGTATTGTGTATATAATATACAAAGTGATTACAAGTTTTATCACTTTACAAGTTCATTAATAGAACTCAACTGACTCGCTGCGTTGCTGCAGCTCCTTATGTGGTAATTGGTAATTCGATAACATTAAAATTCAAGTACAGAAGTTCCGAAGGCAAGGGCAGATATAAATGGTGACAGGTCACATTGACTACTCACCACTCATCTAAGGAGGGGTAGTGACTGGCCACATAATGCAGCCGACCCAACCCAATGAGCGCTCTCTCTCTCTCTCTCTCTCTCTCTCTCTCTCTCTCTCTCTCTCTCTCTCTCTCTCTCTCTCTCTCTCTCTCTCTCTCTCTCTCTCTCTCTCTCTCTCTCTCTCTCTCTCTCTCTCTCTCTCTCTCTCTCTCTCTCTCTCTCTCTCTCTCTCTCTCTCTCTCTCTCTCTCTCTCTCTCTCTCTCTAATGACGCTAATCGTCTATTATCCCTTTTGTTATTATTAACAATCTCGAATGTTCCATCGTATTTCCTTGTATAAGAAGTTAACATGTTTATCTGCAACATAATCGTAACAATAAACCAATTTCAAATTTTCATTTTTATTCATAATATTTATATATATATATAAATTACCTTTCATAAAACTTATATCTTAACTTGTGAGTAGAAATCATCATTCGTAGAATCAAAAGAATTTTTAGTCAACTAATACCGTGGATAACAAGCATACGAGAGAGCTGGTTATTTCCTGTATTCCTTGTTAAATCTCACACTCTTACAAATCAAAAAAATCAGTGCAGAAATAATTCATAAGGCCATTGATGGGATTATGTCCAACCTTAATATCGATTAAATAGATTAAAATACTCTGGATATATATTTATTTACCAGAAGGGTCAGTGGAATTGCTCTTTCCTACAATTTTATTTAAAATATGTTTTTCCTCTTGTTTTGACCAAAGTAAGAGACTCAAATAAAAAGCAACAAGGTCATAATTTCAACCCTTAAAAACTAAAGAATTTATATAACGCTTTTAAAAATGTATTTAGACATTAGATCAAATATTTCTTTTTGTTTTCGGCGAAATACATGTTCATTATAAATTATGTATAAATTATTAGGTACATTGAACCTTCGAGTTAGGTTAATTTGTAGATATATAATCTACCTTTAATACATCTGCTGCTTCCGTATTTCTATGAGTTTTAGTTTTTACAAGACATATGTAAATACTCTTATTGTACTGTATAATATCTGTAGACAATTCAAATTTAGTGTTATAAGATAGCAAGAAGAAAATGTTGAAACACGTGACCGAATATTACTGTATTATCTTCTTGCTTCATAAAGCTTGTTAAGAATTTGTGTATACTCGTATTTACTAGTTACTTACAACTTTTTCGCTTACCATACATCGGAATATTTATAATTTTTTTTGACGTAAATATTGTTAAGAGCTATAATTCTGAATTATGTATATTTTAAGTAAAATACATTAATGAAACTGACATCTAATATATGAACGGAAGATTAACAAATAATAAATAAGTATACATTAGCGCTGCCAGACTGGAGGTATATTGTTAGGCTAATGCAAGCACTCTGGCATCATCCAAGTCTATTCAGCTGTCAGTCAAAGTTTGACGCAACAGCTAAAATTCGTACTATCATTTCACAGATCCCATGTATGTAAAGGATCTTACATGAGCTACTTAAAAATATTTAAGTTGATTTTCTTTAGGTATTATCATGAGTGATAGCAATTACCTTTCAAGCAGCATGCTTCTTAATTTCAAATTCCAAAAATATATAAATGTATTCTTTCTGTATTTTTATATTGTATTTAAATCAAATTTTAAAGCAGAATATTTTTGTAAAATTGTATGAAGTATTTTTCAATACAATTCTGTTTATAAGGTGTGTGAAAAAATTTATGTTAGAACCCCATCATATTATATCATGAGTGCTTTTAATAAGTTGTATAAGGAATTCGGCATTTGATATTGCAAACAAAGAAAAAAATACATTCCAATTTATTGAACCCTAAACGTTCAAACAAAAGAATCGATATATATTTTTAAATATATATATATATAATTTGATATATATATATATATATATATATATATATATATATTTACTATATATAGTACACATATAGTTTCCTTGTTGACACAGATGTGCTTCATATCAAAGCCAATTAAGTGTAATGAAACCAGCGTGAGACAGATAAACAGAGCTAAAGCTGTCAATTTCAATCGACCAAAACATTTGCAAGTCCAATAATGATCTTTACATTGTAGGCTGCTAAGTGTGAGGGCTACATAAAAGACTTCAAGATCTGCTACTCTTTCCATTATTCGTAACATAAGCCTCACTTCTTCCAATATATATATATGCTATGTACATTTGGTTTGCTTTATATTAAATCTGACTTAAAAAATAAAAAAAATTCAGATCCCCTGTTAAGTCTTACTAAGCCGTCGTCATGCACTACTGGCCTTTGCGAGGAAAACAACACAATAAAGATAAATGTACCCTTTTTTGCCAACCATTCACAGACGATTGCATATGAATGAAGCTAATTAACTGTGGAAACATCTCTGCTGTGAGCTCACGTCATCCTCGGAGCATATATCAAAACATATATGCGCTTGCTACCATGAATTTTCGTGCACTCGCGTGCAAAAAAAAAAAAAAAAAAACAAAAAAACAAACAAATCGAGTCATACATAACAGGCTTCGAATGTCATTGTATAATCACTATGATGAACTTGAATCGCCATTAAGATACCTAGAAACACATAATATGTCAGCAGAAGTGATTAGTTATCTTAAATAAGTTCTTTTAAAACACGCTTGAAAAATATTTTTTGTTTATTGATTATTGATTCAACATTATTGATTCACCAACGATCAAAAACAAGTTAGTTACATATTGCTAATTATTTACTATTTTAGGTTTTGAAGCTTTTACATTTGGAATTTAAAATAGCTCTTATATGTTTTTATGACTTTAGGAGCAATATATTAATTCAAATTCATTCAATAGCTGATCAACCAATAGTGAGTGGATACTGAATAAATGAATACAAAGCAGTTTTTAAATTAAGCCGCTATGCGCATTATGTGACTTGCTCTATGCATACATTCTACAAATTTCAGCCAACGGTAGTACCAAATACGAAATAAAGACTGCAGGTTTCAAAGTTTTTTTGTTTGTTTTAGACGCATATAGAGTAAAAATGCTTTGGCTTCGTTAGCTCAGACGAATTTTATTTTGGTTTCAGTTTCGGAATTATTGACACTTCACTGAAATTATAATACTGACGGATGTATCCAAATTGTTGAGAGAGATATAAAAACTTACAAAAACCTGTTAACATTTTAGTTCAAATGTTTTACTATTTGTAATTATTATAGTTTTGTCTATAGTACACATTAGGTAAGAAAGGGAATCATTTGTATTAACTCTGCATGAGAAATATAATTATAAATTACATATTCACATCTTATAAACAGGTTTTTTTAATAAATAAAAATACATTCCTTTGTGATAAACAATAAACTTGGCTGAATTCTTCCCATGCAATATCCTATTTACGCCATTAAGTTTTTAAAACGATTACTGTAATAAAAAAACTAATATGTGGAATTGAATTGATCTAATTACGATTGTATTGTATTTCTTAGCTAGATATATGAGGAGAATTAAAATTTAAAACGATAAAATAAAATTGTATTCCCATACGCTTTTTTCTCGTATTTATGTACTGTCACCACATAACAGAAACATTTGTGTACCTGTAAATTTAATGCAAGTTTTTATGTAATTTTGAACATGTTTTATGACGTTGCAATGACTAGATCATGAACAAAAAATAAGAAAGATTTCTTCGTTCTTCTCTTAAATGTTTTATGGTAACTAATTAAATCAGGAAATCGGTTAGGCAATGAATTCATTTTATCTATTCTTATTTTGTTTGAATGTTCTGTGCATGATTCTGAATATGTTTTGGTAAAACAATTACTAACTTCCGATGATAGTAAGTAAAAAAAAATTGTCAAAAATTATTCTTGAATTTAATATCTGGCTATATCACGATTCGTAATGTTCAGATTTAGTTTTTTATGTAACTATTGTTTCTGAATTTATTTATTTATTATATATTTTCTTTCTAATTGAGCTATGGTATGTGGTATATGCAGTAGTTCCAATTTTAACAAAGCCTAAACATATTTCCCTCAGCATTTTATGGTATGTTTTATAGAATAATGAAATCATAAAAACAACATAGGTTAGGACGAGCAATCGTATTTACAGGCGGAAATTATTGTCTATTAATAAAAGAATGTACTCAGAGATGTTGCCATGCTGAATGAAACATTTTATTCGGTAACATTTTCCGTCTGCACGACGTTTCCTCACGCTGGCTACTTAACACTACAGAACTCAACAAACCCTAACCAATTAAGTTTATTTGTAACATAAAATTATTATTACTTAGCTGTTAACTTTGGACCTGTTTATCACTGACTGATCAACAACTTAAAGGACTTTTTTACTTTAATACCAACTGTGACAAAGAGCCCCACGTTCGTGACAAATTCAGAGTCACATCGCATGTCGTGACCAACCCTGGTACATATCGGATATCAACAAATCACAGTCATCCATTCCTTTCTTCAATTCAAATTTAAACTCATAGAAACAGAAGTAAATTTAGATATCCTCAAGGACACCCTCTGCCATTTTAGTTTCATTATTTAATATTACACTTTAATATTTATAACTACCAAATATAGTAATAATAAGGAAAGAAGAGATAAATATGTAAGTTATTTTAGCTAAAGTATTTTTAAGCTTGAATTGATAAATTATATATAAGCTAACATACTCTTTGTAATGCCGATTTCATCGGTATAGATCGAACACATATCGTCCTGCCCTATTTAGGTACTACTTACGAGTATTTACAAGCAACTAACAGTCTAGACCTTTGTTTATAACGATCTGTACACGTGCAAGGGATTTCTACCTATTCAGCAACCACAATCTGCCGTCACTCAATTCTTCTTCGATGAACATAAACTTCCAATGAGAAAGTGTACAGTTACAAATTTTGTTTAGCAATTATTAGCATTATTTATAAAATGTTTGAAACCTGCGTTGTTTTCATAGTTACACATTTACTGTAGGATGAATTCTTCAAGATCTATTTGTACTATCACTCTTTTCAGTGTATTAATTTATGCTGTACGTCATTACTCCAGGAATCAATTGGCAAAGGCCACATGTGGAATTGATTGGTTTTCAATTGTCACCGGATAAATATATATATATATATATATATATATATATATATAAAACATTGAGGGCAGCTATATTGGAATTTATCTGTTCAAACCGACCTGAGCGCCAGCTCGAGCTGGTATCCACCCAGTCCCTGTAACCGCCAATTGTGTATGACGGGATTGTGTGAAATGCTGCCACAGCCATTTCCCACTGGAATGACGTCATTGTTGTCAGCAATACCAATATCAACGATAGGCTTCCGTGGTAATAGTCTTGATGGTTATGTTTCACGACATGGCCAATTTCCATAAATTAGGAGTACAGCTTCTAACTTGGATGTAAAACTTTTCTGTCTGTCCGCTAGAATGTTTGTCCAAAATTTGTAACCATTTGTGTTATTTACAACTAGTATCAATGTGAATATTTACGACTGAAAAATTATAAATTATTATTAATAATCATCTTTCCCTGTAAAATATAGGATGTACATTGTACATAATAAATGTCTCTAGAATACAACTAAATTGTATCACTCATAATTACGTGATGTTACTAAATAATGGTTTTAACAAGGGTTAAATATATAAAAATAGTTATAATTAGCATAATTAACAATGGTTTTAAATATATTTAAGATACCAAAACCTATCACTGAAGGGGAAGAAAATTTTTATTATATAATGATCTAACCTATAAAGTTGAAGCCTTGCATAAATCTTTATTTCTATACAACCAACATCGTGTTAGTCAAGGGTGCGTGTCACTCCATGGGATTTGGATGAACGTTATAAAAAATTCCCCATTCATCGTATGGGTTATTATGATGGAAACGAAGATGTAGAATCATAACTAATTTTGTAGCGTAATAAATAAGCTCATTGAAATAAGCTATGAACTTGAAATTCGGTATAAAACCTCAAATATGTTTATCCAATATTAATTAAAACTCAAATTTCTGGCCCTTCATATAACATGTAAATTTATCATTTAGGATAAGAAGTTAAGAACTCACGTCAAACGCTCGTTGGCGTGAGATGCTTTACGTAGTTTTAACGAGTTTCTGGAATTTGACGGAGAGATCAATCCAGTGAAGAGTGACTCAAGGACGCTGGAAATGGGTTGATATTGGCGGAGGACGACTGTATCGTGTGTGAATGGTTTTAGCTAGAATCGTGGTCTCAATTACGCATGGACCTTTTAATTAAAAAATAAAAAATTAACGTTTGCTATATAAATTTTTTCTTTATAGCAAATAAATGATGTAATGATGACGTTCAGTTAATCAAACGTTTATGGTGTAACCCTACTCTGTACTAATCTAACATTTTTTTAAGTGTTAAATTTATTATGTTTCCCATTTAACCACTTAACTACGAAATGTTATGAAATAAGCAATCAGATGATTGGTATTTCATATTAAATTAATTTAATTTTAATAATATTATTTCACGCTATTTTTTATAGTATTCATAAAACTGTAAACTATATATTTATAGCTAATTAAGTTATTATAACATTTTAAATAATACTCATTACCATGGAAACGTTTCCAAACATTTATGAAATTAAATAACTATTAACACAAAGTTCAAATAGCTATATATGTTTTCTTATTGTTAGCAAGGGTTAACATGGAAGGTGAAGCACAACTACCCTAATATATTGGTTTGTTGAAACAAATTTGAATATATTTACGAAACCTTATGTACCAGGTCTTTAAAATATATTTATTTTCATATGATTGTCCGATGTTTTCATAAGTTTCAGCATTAGAATTATCAGCTAAGTCGTGTTAGAAGAAAATGCTTTAGAACTTGTTTATGTTTTTCATTTTAATTTTACTGAAACATAAAAAGGTTAATTTTTGTTAAAATTCAAGAGAAATTCAAACGGTACATTAAATAGCGATGCAAAACACTATGATTATTATTTAATAAATTACCCTAAGTTTAGTATCGGACACCAAGAATGAAAACAGGATTGCGCTAACATTGTTATTATTAAAAAACTATGGACAATTCAATTATATAAGAATGTTACTGAAGAAGAAGACGAAAATACGCCATCTTGTATTGTTGAGGTCTGACAGGTACAATGTATCTCGTGGACACATGAAGCCCTGACATGCATCACCCAGTCCTTGCCCTGTTTTATGGCCAAGATATACAGTTACTGGTTTATATAATATTATTTTAGTACTTGTCACACATAAGATTGCGCGCGCTAACACACACACACACACACACCCACACACACACACACAATGTTGGATGCCTACGGAAATTATCAGGACATAATAAAGAATAATTGTACTATAACTTTGAAACCAAGTGGTAAAATCATTTATATTTTCAATTTATATTATGGTTTATAAGTTTTGTACACTTTTGGGAACCTATATAGCTTCTTAGCAAATTCAAACTATTGCATACATAATTTTTTTTAAAAATTTTCTTGAATAATGTTGAAATATATAATGTATAATATAAATATATAAGTATATAATTTTATTCAAATCTGTATTGTAGTACAAAATTTAACTACAAATATTAATAGAAAAGTTACAACTAAAACAAGCAGAGAAAGAACGTAAATGTAATTACACAAAAAGTAATATGTTTACAAATATAATGTTCGGGAACACGCTTCAAAACAGCTTCAAAAAAAGATGGAAGATAGAGAAAAGAAACACTGAAAAGAAATAAAACACCCGAAAAACCCAACTATAATATTAATTGAAATATGTATCCTTTAAAACAAAAAATATATGTTTTTATTTTGATGAATTTACAGTTAAAAATATCAAAAGCCGTGCAATGAAAATCATCAAAACTAAGTTTCATTAATTCTAAGAATTTGAAACAATCGTTTAAAATTTACAAACTACCACCGGATTGAGTGTTAAAAATAGAGAAACATACATTACTTGTTGTATCACAAATTTTAAGTATCAAATGTAAAATAAATTATTTCAAAAGATTAATATTTTGCTGTAGCCTACAAGAAATACAAACTCAATATATATATATAAAACTCTAAAATGTAACGTAAAAAACGCAAAAGTGTACTGTGCATTCATTTTAAATTAAGATTTTTATCACAAATATATGTAAATACATAGAGCCACTATACATTTTATTACCACAAGTTTAAACAACGTCCATAATCTCTAACATATATTTGATACAAATAAATATTAGGCAAGCAATAGAATAAGCAATGTCGAAGAACATGTGTTTACACAAGCAATGAAGTAGATGTCTTTATCAAAGTATTATTACAATTTATAAAGAACTCAAATCTTTTCCCTTCTGTAGATGACTCAATTTTATTCATCAAGATAGATAAACAATATTATAAACAGGCAGTCCCTCTAATCAGCAATACTTACTAAAGCAACATTCAGCAAATGCCCACTGCAGATCATATAAATATATGAAACGCAAACCACGCTCAATAAAGATCGGTATAATCAGCGCCACTTGATCTGTCTGGGATGTTTTAATGAAGATCAGAGAAGGCAGAAGATTTAATTAACGCAGGATCTCAATTGTGCTTGTGGCGTAATATTGATCATATTCAACACTTATCATTAAGATAAATTTCATATTTACTTTGTTCTTTTTAGAAAGTTTATAATGAAATAATACAAATAGCAAAATAGTAAATATTACTAGTATTAGTAATAATAGTACTAAATAGTACTATATTATTAGTACACACTATTACATTATTATTGTAATATTTTAGTATTAAAATATTACAAAAACGCAATACTAAACAGTTAAAATATGAAAAAAAGTTTATTTTTTATTGCCACTTTCTCAAATACTACATTTTTGTAATGTTCTTACGTAATGAAAACGTAATAAGGAAAATATATTTATCAATTTTATTACAAATAAAACATTAGTGGTAATAAAGTACAAGATATTAATGAGACCCTATATCTCTATCTTAAACAAATAAGGAAAATGCTGTGGTATTTTATTTAACTTTCAGTTAGTAGTAATCTCTATCCCTTCTAGGGCAAATTGTATACAACAAAATAAAATACTCTAGAGTATCTTAATAAAGAAAGTTTCTTTAAGTATCTTGAAAAGCTTTAACCACACCATAAAATTGTATGTTTAAGTAATATATGATTGTAGGACTCATATCTATTCATTAAACATTATTATTGTATTAGGTTAAGCGTTAAATTTTAAAAGCAAAAATGTACCTGATGTACTTAAAATTTGCCAATAATTGTTTCAAAACCATAAAGCACTATCGTGTTACATCGTATAATTAAATATGTTGTTATAACTATAAACCTGATGAAAGGCCTCCTTAAGTACGAAATAGCCAATTAATGGTACATGTGTGATTCTGGAATTGCCAGTTTTGGTAAAAAAAAAAACTTGAAGTGTTAGGAGTAGTATGACGGATCTCTTCAGGGAGACCGAATATGTAAAGATTTGAATAGCAATTTTAAAAAATTTTTTCATCGCAGTTGAGCCGGAAACCTTCATGGTAGTCATGACCCTGTCCTGCATATGCCTATGAATTAAGGTTACCTTGGATGTAAGACAACACAGCATGGAACACACTAAGCTGTAGTGTTTATCCTGTTTCAAAAGTGGTTTTCGGCATCATACACAAAATCATGTGGTATTTTGTCATGTCATGCAAATATCGTTTGGCTTCGTGCATGCAAAGTTACAAGGTGGGCACATACATCTGACCGAGGGAAAAAACACGGGCTCATTAAATCCACTCCAGCTATCTTTAACGATTGTCCTTGAGCTTTAATCACTTGCTGATATATGTAAGCAGAGTTTGACTGAAGATTTTAGTATTTTAAATTGATATTGATAATATGACGGAAGTATGGGAACACAGGATTTGGACACTAATTCTCTGTCCACAGATAGTGACTTGGGTAGCCTCTATGATATTTAGGTGCAAAGTTTGAACTAGCATTTTTATGCAATATAGTGCAAAATTAGGAGGAAGGAGGTTTCGTTGTAATATTATTAAATATTAAAGCTATAAGATACAGATTTTGAGGTTAAATTCCAGGTGGAGTATATAGAAACTTTAGAGGATAGTTAAAAGCGTCCTCTGAACGTCCTGCTGAATCGATAGATTGGTACTTCACAACCTCAGTGGGAATCTGCTCTTATAAAAGGTCGTTAATGTATGTTTACGTTGCAGAGACAATTTCAGCAGTTGGCATATATTTTTCTCCGAGCCAAGATTTTTTTATTAATTAAAGTGTATACTTTAATGTTAATCTGTTATATTAATGACATTGGTCTTGATCCAACAACTCATGATGGATGCTATGTCTAAAATGATGTGTGAGAATTCATCACCTATTAACACATTCTTTAAGTACACTCTCTTGTTCACTACCAAAGGCAAAACCATAACATTAGCCTACCACATATAGGATGACAATACAGATTTCAATTTCATTAGCACAAGTTCCTTGGGGAATTATAGGCAGTGTTTATATAAAAAAACCACCCAGAAACTCTCCTTTACTTGCAGCTACTCATGTCTTGGAAAATACTGTCCAAAACTTAAAATATTACCTTTGAAAAATTTTCAATTTTTCAAATTTTCATTTAATGTTATAGCCATACTATAGTACTGGTTCCAGATAATCAACTAATGCTTATTTTTTTTCAGAAAATGGGTTGATTTGTATTGTATGGAAGGGTTGAACATTGGAGTATCAGTGTTGTTAAAGTTATGGAGTAGCTTAAATGCCGAATCGGCAGTCTCCCCTTACCCAACAATGTAGCTGATATTCCAAATGATGCGATCACAGTAGCTATGATCTATATTTCTTTCAAATTTAAACAAATGATTTTTCTGAATATTAATAGAAGTTTTCTAAAAAATGTATCATTACTTAGTTATAGGAATTAGAATCTGGTGGGAGCTTTTATTCCCATAATTCCCATGCGGTTCTTATGTTATCGAGGTTAACTAATTTCCACAAAAATCAGAGAATACAAAAGTCGAAATTTAGTAATGTTTAAGCGGCTGCAATATTGAACTGACATGACATACCGAGCTGGCCAACAATATTAGACGAGATAATTAAAAGATAAATGTTTATAACAACCTTAAACTTTGGGTTTATTGACAGTTATCGTTTACACAAGTCACTTTAAATAGGAAGATGAACGGTTACAACGACTGATTTTGAAAACAAAATGTACGTAAAAAATTCGCAAACGATCACAATTCATAGTTGAAATTTTAATAACTAATATAACTCTGTTTTACTGTTTTATTATTGGTCAAAAGGTATAACAGAAAAATAAGCATTAAATTGTATTGAGTAGTGACGTTTGTATATGGCAACAATGCCGTCAGACATGCACTCTTACTTATTTTCCTAAAGTATAAATATTGGAGTTGACCTACTCTACAATGAAACATTTATGTTTGGATTTGTTTATATTTTATGTCGGAAATAGACAATGTAGGTTTCCTTACCTTAATTATTTAAAATAGTAATTTGCCTTCTTTCCTTTTCAAAGCTTTGTATTAATGGATTGCACTATATTATCCTAAAGTAACCTGGGTTAATAGTTGGTAACTTTATGCCCTAAAGTCAAGTGTGTTTTATTGAGAAAATAATATTCCAAGTATTATAGTATTGTTTTAATACATTTATGGATATCAAATTGAATATATTAAATTATAAAAGATTATCCTAATGTAAAAAATAGTTTGTAGGAAATCGATAACAGTTTGATCACACAAAACCTTAAAATTCTAGTGGGAACTATTTTCTCTGGCATCTTGAGAAGAGATATTAAAAGGTGTGAAACTGAAATAAATTTAAATGTGTTAAGATTACGCTTATATATGTGTTAGTGTGACTTACCTTTGGTGTAGCGTAGCCGTGTACGTACAATTTCTCTAATATACATTGTTTTAAATACCAATGAGATATAAGATAAGTAATAAATAAACATATCATATACTTGCACCATCAGTTAACAAGAATTTTAATTTGCCTAGGAGTTTACTAAAATGAGCCTTAGAAATTTACCTCCTCTGAATTCCTTCTCATATATAACAGAAGGTACGTGTCTGGATGTATAAATTGGGCGGGACACATCTCATTAAAATGGAAGTAAAACTTTATCGACTTATCCCTGCAGTATTTTTAGTGTTTTTCCACTGTAAATATTTTATAGATCTCCAGGTTAAGTACAAGACGGGTACCTAATAGTCCTAACATTGTTTGTCAAGAACTTATTCATTTCTGTTTTAGATCTGAGTATATGGTAAAAATCTTTTCATTTTGTTCATAACAACCGAATGTTCTTGCAATCTGTTACAATTCAATATATATATATATATATATATATATATATATATATATATATATATATATTATTTATATTTATTTACTTTGACCTGGCTATGTATTTTCAAATTTTGTGTGTGATTCTAAGCTAAAAATAAAGGATGACTTTTTTCCAATTTCTACTTGGTTTAGCCACTAACTGCCATTTTTTATTTTTACTAAAAGATTATTATATCTAAAACTGGTAAGGCTAAATAATACAAATTAGGCACGTAGGTTTGAGTAGGTCAGAGAAAAAAATAATTGTGTGTTCAATACTCGGTTGTACCATTTTTATATAGACAGGACAGATTTCTTTGACTTTGCATGTCTCTCTGTGGAATTCGGCTGAATATCAACAAACTTTGTATATAAGGTTAGTATCTCTAGAATAAATCTTGCTATAAAATTTAAAATTTTTGTAATTTTATTTATTCAATACGAGAGGATCTCTTGTACAATATCTCTTCTGTCCACCTGTTTATATGCCTCTATGTCTGTTTTCCGCTGGATAATTTAATAAGAAATTAAGCTACTCGCTTAAAATTTGTAACACAACGTCTCGTCTAACTAGGTAACGTTGCGTAGTGTTTGATCGTGGACATGCTCATCTATAGAATATAGCTGATCCATTACATTCCTAACTTTACCCAGTATGTTACAAGAACAATTTGGAACAATAATTTCGATAATGTGGCGAATGTGGGATTTGGCTAAGAGTTAGTAATCATTTTTACATCGGTAACTATGGATAACCAAGATGGAAACGAGAAAATATAAAAAAAATAAATGTTTTAAACAAACACAATATATGGGAGACAATGATAAATTTAAGTGGCAAGATTTGATTTCAGTACAATCTTGCGCTGTAATAACCTCCTTACCTTTCTGGAACTGTTATTGTTTGAATAATGATATGGTACCTAAATTAATTAAAACAATTTGAACGTTACATGTGATAAGATGTATCAAGAAACATTTAATCTACAGACTTTTAATTTGGCAGTTTCATTTCGAGAAAAAACAAGAACTAATTCAATAAAGATGCATGTTTATCCATGGTATATGACAGACCACCCACTTACGAAGTTGTATTTTCTATTCTGTGTGCCTGGAGAGTTGTAAATTTTCTTTTCTGACTATCGGTCAGTTCGCGGAATGTGGTGAATGAAACAAGCTGTAGATTTGAATTATGCATGCGACTTGAACAAAGCATGTTAAGCGCCAGTTGGCGTGCCGTTCTCCTACCTTGTATGATTCCACGTTTGTGATCATGCTGATTTTTATCATAATGCACTAGGTAAGGAAGCATAGCATTAGACAGAAAGAATATAGAGCAAAACCTGGTGATCCAATCCTATGCTACTTCATTGAAAAATATCTTATATTTGGAACGATAATATATTCACTTATAGCCTTATAAGCCAATAGGTTTTAAAAATATCGCGTGAACAGACAGGTTGTCTGACAGACAGAAAATAAATATTATTCAGCGCCTTTAGTGAAGACTTTGCTGAAGCTCAGCCAAACATTCTTTTCAACATTAAAGGGAGCACAATTTGAAATACTAGACTACAATTTTAAATACAAAACAGAACGCTCACTGCTTATTTCGCAATATTTTCAAGTATCACAGATGTATAAGATCTAGACATAAATATCGGTTTAAAGTTTAAAGTTTAGTTTCCGATTATGTCAAATTTTACTTTATAATGAGAAATGATGATACTTTTGTAATAAAGTACGTCAACCTGAATCCAACCTGACGGAAAAATAATTTCCACGCCGGGTAAAATATGCACAGCCTTTAAACCGAAATTTTTAATATTATTTGTTAATGCTTGAACAGGAAGAACCAGCAATTAGTAATATTTCTATAATGTGGGTCGTATTTTAAAGAATACGATAATAGATTTTTTGATTTAATCTAAATTGCTGTTAGATGGAGCTTATATTGGTCACTGTTAAATTACATGAAAAACATAAAACCAATATTTAATACTTTTTATTGTTTTGTGAGGCCTTTCGATGTCAAACGTCTGATATGATGTGTCTGAAGAAGATATCCTTGATATCGAAAGGCCTCACAAAACAATAAAAAGTATTAAATATTAATTTTATGTTTTTTATGTAATTTAATCTAAATTGTTTATAGGAAAAACTCTGAAAGTATTATAACTTTTTCTTTCAAACCATTCTTAATAATACCCGACTGCAGACTTTACCCATGTAAGAAATTTGTACATGCAACATTGTTTTTAAAAGGAGAGGCCGATTCCCTTTTAAGCCTTACTCTGGCTGCTAACATGGGCCTATTCCAGTATCTTATCAAACAGAATAAGGGGAGAGTCTTTAAGATACAAGGTCAATGGTACGTATAAACATACTCTGGTCACATACAGGATCTGGAACCTGCGCTATCTTAGTTCTATGGTCTAACCTATTAGACCAATTATTGGTCATTCGTAAATGAAATAATTTATTTTAATTTAGATTCAAATAATTCAGGAAAAAAGTTAGTATTAAATTAAACTAAGTTTCTTACCACTCTATAATTTGGCATGTTTAAAGAGGCTGAAATGAAATTGAACAGTTTTATTTAATGTGTTGAAAAATAAATGTCCTAAGTAATGAATTGTGTTGTAAGAATTACCATTATATTACGAAAGAATTTCATATATATTCTTCCTTTTTCACATAGGAAGTTTAGGCGATTAGGTAGTTGCTAACTCCCTTTGTAACTGCATTACAAATTTGTTTAAAATCATTCTATTTAAATGGCAGTTAAATTAAGACAACTACTCAAAGCACCGACTGCTGAGGTGGAATGAATGTGTAGATTTAATTAAACGTTGAAACAATACACAAAGCTTTCCGTTGGAGTACAGCTTAGCCGATTATATCTCACGTTGCACGTAAACTTTCGATCTAAAGGTAAATTTAATAATTGCATCACATCACGTGATTTAGTAAAATTCCATTATTCATAAGATAACTCTTAATTTTTATGTAATTTTTTTGGTGTTTGTTAACACGATCTTTATGTAATTGCTGGTCTAATGGTTACAACTATTAAAAAGCAAAAAAGTCTTATCTGTAAAAATAAAGAATGGTCTATTGGTATTTGTTCCATATGGAAATATATATTTTCCGCAAAATGTTACGTGGAATACAAAAAACAGTATCGCTTAGCAAAATCAGTAAAAAATTATAATTATGTGCATTTATAGTTAATAAACGAATACAATTTTGATTTATTTATTTGAAAATATTTTACTATTGGCTACTTATTACTTTAGAACAACAGAAAATAGCGCAAATGTTTTTGGCCTTACTAAAAGCCGGGACACACCATCAAGTGTACAGAACGTATGCTCGCGGCGGTAAACTGTACAACTATCTGGGTGGATGCAGTTCTGGCATATGGCAGATCCACAGAAAATATGTCCAGGAACTATTCTAGAGTTCTTTCCCCTCACCCTAATTTATCATTTGCATTTTGAATATGTCTAGGGCTACATATGCATTGAAAGAAATCCGACGGATTAAGTAGTTATCATTACAACCAAAATTTATCCACAAAAAACTACTTGACAGTAAGGGTAACGAAACGTACTTCGAGAGTAGCGATTAGTGAGTTGATCCAGTACCTTCGTCGCATTGCAACAACAGTTTGATTCTGAGCCTAGGGTCTTACACACTATGATACACACCTTTCTGGTTATGTTGTGTAATAAGTGGTGGAAAATATATGGAAATACAAATTTTGAACTTTGTTCCTGATTCCTCTTTCATGTTATAATTTAATATTGAAATAATGAGGTCCACTAAATATTTAGAACATACGTCCCCGACGAAGGGAAAAAACTGAAACAGAAAATAATTGTTTTCTGGTCCAAACTCTGTAGGAGAGACAACTACAATATAAACTAGGCATCTCTGGATAAATTTTAACATAATATCCTGTCAGAGTTAGCATCACAATATTGTATAGACAGTACATGAAATACTTATAGCTGCTCTTGCTAAAGTTCTGTTGCTAACAGTAATGGGTTACTTAACTTAAAACTGGGTAGTAAGACCATAGCAAGAGCCTACCATTTTGTTTTCAACAACCTAATAAGCTGACGTAATCAGACTCGTATTATAACGTGAGTTTTCGAGTAAGAAATTCTTCTCCACAGTTTAGCAAAACACATGAAGGCTCGAGTAAATGACAGAGCAGTCAAAATTTGCACTTACCTATGATGGGTATACATGATGTGAGTATACCTATCATATATAATTAAATTAATATATCTGTACCCAATAGTATATCAATGAATGCTGCTATTTGCTAAACGAACTGTATTCAGCAACAGTTCATTTAGCTATCCTGTAAGAACTAGGATCGCGAGATATCCGCAATCATCCCACAGGTGAAGCACAGGACGGTTCCATGGTGGATGGGTTATTATACGCTGTAACCCACACAGAGTACATAAATAACCAATGCGTCATTTATATAGGAGCAGCCCGATAGATTTTCAGAAGCTATTTCGAGATATTCTAAGGATGTTGCTAACCTGAACATTGGGAAGTGTTGTTGTCAGCCCGCTTTGACTAGAATACCCTAGAACAGATACAGCCCCCCCCTCCCTTCTTCATAAGTGACGTGACTGATATCGTGGATTGAGATATATCGTATGTAACCCATAATAATAAGATTGAAACTACAATTCTAGTTTAAATTTAGACAGTTATCTTGAACCAGAATAGGTTAAGAATCTAATGATTCAAAACTGGTCAAAAAGTTGCAAGTGAACAGCAAATCACTGCTTATAACATGTTAAAAAGGATTGAAATAGTTATGATTATAGTATTTAACAATAAGATCAATTGTGAGATAAAACAGCAAAGATGTTTGAATAGAAGAATTAGTGTGAAATAAAACTTAGTTAAGAATTCATTGTTCACCAAATTATCGTTGCTTCAATGATTGGAAAGACAGAGTCTATAGAATTTGTTTCAAGATAAGTTTAATAATGTCTGAGATAATGATCATGCTCTGTTATTTCATTAAATCTTTGATATAATTATAACCACATAATGTGTTTAAAAGTCTTTTATTCTATTCAGTTACATAATAATTATGATAAAAAATAAATACAAATGTGAAATTAATTTGCCTATCAAAATGTTATACGAAAATTTAAATGATACCACGTACTGATCCATTGGTTCTATTTGACTTGTCTTTTTAAACTGATTTTCTTAGTGATATTTGTCCTTATTATTTCATGTAAATTCATTATATCATGTACTTATGTATCTCTAAATGTTTTTAGTAGTCTAACCTTACATTTATTAATAATTCACTCCTTAATAAATTTTATAGTGCATGGAGTTCGTAGGGTGTACAATAATATGTTTACGATGAATGTTGGTTACACTGCTGGGGGCTGTAGTGAGTTAGGCATTCTGAGATGTCTGATCCCTGATCTCCAGTAACGTGTCTGCCGCTGTCAATGTTTCAATTGGTTTTATCACAAGTACGTATCTTCCTAATCGTTGCGATTTTATTTAATCTTTGCGCAATTTAATCTTATCTTTATTATATTCCATTTTAATTTATGTGCATAATTTGATTACTATTAATACTACTCCTAGGCGCAGTGACTTTCATATTTGAAATTATTGTAAAACTACATTCCATAGTGAAAGTACCAGTTAAAAATCACTTCCAGGTACTTTTGTGGCTGCTTTGATCAAATATTGTTTTACTAGTGTTTCTCCAATCACATGGGATTTCTTCGCCTTGGAAATTAAATACGAAATTTGAAATGAAGTGAAGAGTGCCTTTTCATACGATTCAAATGCTGCTCCGGTTTTTCAAGGTTTCATTTTCTTTAAGTTTTATAATTTTCCAGAGAAGAATTCAGGTGGCCTGTCACTTACGTTTGCATAATTTGTCTTCAAATGACGTTCTAGCTTTGCAGGTTTCAACGGTTCATTGCTGAAAACAGCAACAAAAACCATGCACTGAGGTCTAATCTCCTTATTTACCTCAATTGGCGTAAACCCGAACTTAATATATTAACTGCCATACTTCCGTTTTGGAGGCATTTTCAATGGAAAGAATACAAACAATTAAGTACAAACAATAATTTTACATAACGTTATTAAACAAAGAAACTCAACCGTACTGTTATACAAGACTGGCAGCTACGAAGTGCGGACTGAAACTGAACAGCGAAAAACTACGTAGACGTTACCGGTTTCATTGTTTCAAACAGCGCTGTCAGACATCACGTGATGTACACGGTACAGTCACGTGATCACTGACTGTGTGTGCGACGCCCGCATGCCTAGCCACGAATTGTACACCTGTTATAATGTCATTGAAAACTCGTTTTCTGCATGTTACACAAACTATTAAAAATCTGATACGGTGTTTTCTAAAAAGTAAAAAAAATCAAGGAATATCTTGTATCTATCAAGACGAATGCATTTATTACTTAACGGAAATCGTAAATTTGGTTTAATGACGGAGAAAATTACTTATTTTAAGCAGTCACTGGACTCTCACGGACCACCACGAGGCTCACATGGACCACCTTTGGTCCAGCGGTTGTGAAACACTGTATTAAATATTTTTAATTAGACATAAGACTTTCCGGAAGATATTGAACTGGAAGACCAGCCACTTTTGATTAAATCAATTTCCTTAACTAGGCACAAAGGGACAAGAATACATAAGATATGTATTTTAAAGTGACAAAGATTACAAGGATTGTAAGGCAGATCTGTTTAAGGGGTTGCTTTTAACTAAACGACATAGAAAAAAAATTGTCTATCACTAAATAATTAGTTTCCATCTTATAAATACTAGACTTATTATATAGAAAGCGAAAATTTGAAAACACTATAGTATTATTACATATCCGATATGTCGTTGATCTATGTGGTATATGCATTTTTTAATTAACACTATACATTATAAAATACATACCGTACTAGAAAGGAAAATTTTAAATTTATTTAATATTATTTAGAAAACATATGTATACGAATCATGTGATGTGTGACTGCATGTGGCACTTTATTGGTGAAGCTCTATAAGAATATTTACGTCAGTATTATTCAAAATTTTAGTAAAAACTACGTTAATAACATAACGAACTCAATATAATACTGTGGGTAAATTAAATAAATGTGTATTAAAAGATTTATCCTGTTTTACAAACACTATAATTACCACCTTTAAACTAAATAAAGAGCTTCTTGAGAACAGCTGTCATTTTCCATTCACACTATTTCAAAAAACAAAAACTCAATTAACATTAATAATTAAAGAGCTTCTTGAGAACAGCTGTCATTTTCCATTCACACTATTTGAAAAAAACAAACACTCAATTAACATTAACAATTGTTTTCCATTTAAATATTTACAAAATATCTTAATCTATTATAAATCTGATACGGTGTTTTCAAAAAAGTAAAACAAAATTCAAGGAATATCTCGTATCCATCAAGACGAATGTATTTATTATTTAACGGAAATCGAAAATTTGATTTAATGACGGGGAAAATTACCTTTTTTAAGTAGTCACTAGACTCTCACGGACCCCCACGAGGCTCACATGGACCACCTTTGGTCCAGCGGTTGTGAGACACTGTATTTTAAATATTGGTAATTAGATCAAAGACTTTCCGGAAGATATTCTCGGTATAATCTCGGTTAGGAATAGTGTTTATTGTATACTGTATGTTCTGAATATTAAATTCCATAGAGAATTTTAACATTGAACTCTCGTATCTCAGTCAAAGTTAAAAAAGTGCTTAAAATATAAAATTTTAAAATAGTTTATAGTATCGAGTACAGTAATACATACAGAGTGAGTATTGCATAAACAAAAACAAAGTTGACTGCCATATGTTGTAACTACACTTCTTAAAAGTTTGGGACACATAGTTTAAAGTTTCAATAAAAAAGTTTCCCCATTAAAATAAGTTGTCTGTTTTATAGGTTCCAAGATCACAATGGTGGCCTATTTAATGTCTAATCACAATAAGCACAATAAATTCAGATTTTGAGAAAACCTTAGAATTCTATTTGAAAGGAAATGTTGATCGTCAGCTACCATATTTTTGCTGGAAGCCAGGATAAGTGGGTTTTAATCAGTGTCAGTCAATGATGAAAGAGTGATCAATAAAATTTTTAGTCAGGCAGTCTATCTTTATCATTGTATTAGCTTATTCTTTTTATTTGTCGAGTATTTGTGTGATGGTTGGATTTATTGTATAAATGAGAAATTTGCGACGAGCAAATTATTTATTTCCTATATTTTTAGTTTGTAGCCATTTTTGTAATTCTCTGTATTAAGCAGCTACCAAATTACAACTTTCAATACCTGTGATCAATGCCCATAACGATATCATGTTAAACAAGGTTGTGTGTTCATTTAAGAGAAATTGACTATGCGCAGCGATCGGTGATTAAGTCACGAAGTGAAAAAGGAAGGACTCCCGGTTAGTTTGGACTGCCTAGTTTACAAAATAAAATTAGCACAAAATAATTTGTACCCATAGAGAAATCTCATTACCACTGCAGAGAGCTTAAGAGCCACTCTAAGTGTAATTGGTTTATTCTCTAAATCCAACAGTAGTTTTGGAGCATTGTTTCCTCGTTTTACTGTAATTAAACCCACTGGCTGCGCCACAAAAGACATAAATGCATTCAGTATTCCATATATAGCACTAACATAACTTATTTATTAATGAAGATATACATTTGAAAAACCCACTTTGCCATCTTACATCTTTAACTAATATATGCCCATAGGTTTAATATTGGGGTAGCAGAGAACGTTCCCGTTGCCGGCGACTTACCCCTAGAAAGTCCAGTAAATCTAGGTGTTTGTTGGGGGTGGACATGGTAATGCTGTGTCATTCTAAAAAGAGGTATGACTAAAATAAAATAAATAAAGGTGTTTGAATTTAGAAACAAAGTCCCTATAGGTCTAAAATCAACATGGCCGCCAGTACAGCTGGTTTTGTAACAACACTTTCAAAACAAGCTCCATTAAATGTTCTGCCGTTTGGTTATAAAGCTGCTTTTTTACTGGAAAACCCAATTCCTTATGTTGTTTACCGTACATTAGGATACATATATGTTATAAAACATAAAATATTTGACAGCAATAATTTAAACTTAAGTTTCGTTGCTCTTGCTAATTACCGAGTTGTAAGTTGAGTTTCCATGTTCTGTATCGAACTGTAAGACTGGTAAAGTCACATTAGAGTACATTAACCATCTCGAGTTTCTCAGCCAATAGCAGGGAACAAATTCGGGTCTTTACAGATGGGTCTAGGGACAGTCGTGATAAATCTGGTGTAACAGTGAAAATCTTGAGTTGTGACAGTGTAGGAGGTTGTATTGTCATCGCCTCGTTTTACAAGACAAATTATACTAAAAGTTTTGGGAATATCAAGTCAAACTTAACAATATTGTAACACTGAAGTAATGGAAAAGTGAACCACTATTTTGTCTACTATTATTGAAACTGCTCTCACACATGTTTATTGTGTGTAATGAAATTAGTGAAGGCAGTTGTTTACTTTCATTTCAAGCCAAACTAATATCAAAAACATTTTTGTAAGCAACTTCTTTATAACTTATATTATACTTCTTAAACTTTCAAAGCTCTGTCAACCTTGGTTAACTAGTATCATTAAAGATATAAAAGGAAATGTTTTAGCTAGGAAACTTTCAGTAATACCTCTTGGATTTCTTTATTTCGTTTTATTTATTTATGGCTTGTATTTTAACGCAATTTACATTAAACTAAAACTTACATGCGAATAAAATATAGAAATTTTTACAGTAAAATACGCCTACATTGAAAATCAATAACGCTAAAGCTACACAAAATAAATATTCAAAACATCTGAGATTTTCCCTCTATTTTATTAATAATATAGTTAGAGACAAGATGATACTTAAACTATAGTTGTAAATAGAAAATTATTTATTTTGCTGTTTAGTACGAATTATAATATGAAAATTAACGCCGAAAAACTATTTTTACACAATAGATATATAACAAAAATAGTAAATATACAATGCTGTTTGTTCCATATGAAATACTGACCCAGCTAGACATCAATATCTCATAGTGAAGTAGGTCGCCTTTCATATTTATATGGCAGATGAAATAGAAAACTGTGCATGACTCAGGCCAGTATGTCCATATGATGGACATCGCTTCATAAATATCAATACCATCATACTTTTTTACTTTTCAAATCTACTGATTTAACATAACATATGAAAGTAAATGTTAGTATATTATTACTTCATTATTATTTTGATGTCCTTACACACTATTATTTTTATATTATTATTGTTAATTTACTTATGTTTGTTCTAGTTTATCCATAAAATAAACGGAATGAACCGACTAATTTTCATTACAATTTCAATAAGATTTCCAAATTAATTGTTTCAAATAGCTAGTCTAGTCCCAATAAGATTAAAATAAAAACTATATAATCTGACACACCCGTTCAAATTAATTGCAATTTTAGTAAGAAAATAATTTGCTCTCCGGTATAGAAAGCCTCATTAAGAATTTAAAACTAAAATAGGGTACTTGAAATTTTAGAATGTATCGTACATTATTTTGTGGCCACATTAAAATATATTAAAATATGTAAAGGATTAGTATTATAAAACTAGTAAACTGGTTATGGTTTGAATTTTTGAATCAAGTTTTTCAACTATAACTCGTAAATAAAGCAAAACCTTTAATGTTGCAATGTCGGAAATTAATTCTTTTTGGATTGTGACTTTCCGAGTTGAAATAATAACAAATGGGAAGATTTTAGGACTGTATTTTAATCTAACGTTTAGAATAACTTGAACTGTACATACATTTTCAACATAGTAAAATAATTAACACAAACTCCATACTGCATTCATCGAGTGTTTAAGAGGGATGTTCCGGTGAGGCAAATCAATATGAACCGTGTGAATTTCTTGCATATGGGATCCCGAGGAAACAAGTGGTCACTTCACCTTGCTGTTTGTCATTTACATTATATCAGTGCATCTGTTTCAATTACCTAATTACGTGTCAGTGTTAATACACTTGTGAATTTAGTTGTAGAGTTAATAGCGTAAATGAAATGTTCCAGTGTTATTTGCGTGTGTTAATTGAGTTCTATTACGAGCATTAAATAATATCAGAGTAAACTGTGTTTGTGTTAGTCATTAGCTTATTACTATGATTACATAATCACAAAGAACTTTATGATTAATAATAACATTAGCAACACTCAAAGATAAAAAAAATATGCCTGTTTTCACTCAAATTAACTCATCAATAATATAAACTGTTTGGCCATTTAATCAGTTATACTAGTTTCAAACTCATGAACTGAACGCAGTTATTCCTGAATATTTAGAAACTAATTACTTTCGTAGTTTAATGCTATTGCATTTCATATGCAATGACGTACCCTATTAACTTTAACTTTCCAGTATAAATTTCACATAAAAAGTAATAAATAGGCCATAAATTAATTTTATTCAATTTTAGTCCCATTCTTGTACGGATAAATTATTGTGGTTCTTAGGGTCTTGAATATATCAGACCTATAATATTTCTGTTTTATTAATACCAAGTATTATTTCTTGCAGTGTGAATTTAAATCATAGTTTAGTTTCTATTCCGAAATTTTACACGATTTTGTAAAATAAAATGTAAAATCATTGAAACGTGACATTATTTGAAGCAAAATGATCAGCACTGTAGAATTGCACGAACAATTTACTAACGATGATATCCCTTATTACTACTATAAACTATTTATGAAACATATATAATTTAAAAATATAGTTATGTTTCAATAACACAAATTTCATTAAACATGTACAGTCATTTCGTGTTTGTAGAAACCATCCAGTTAACTGCAAGGACTGTTTGAGTATACGAGGAAATATCATCCACAGGCTATCATGATAGTTCATGAGAAAATTTCCCGCACGTAAGATTGTTAGAAGGAAATGTTTTTCTGCATGCGATGCTTGTTGTCTTATCCATCTTCATTATTTTATAGCCACATCCTAATCACTTGAGAGTCAATTATATTGTATACGCTTTATAATACTAATTATGACATATATTTTTAAACACGTCTTTGAACTAATGAATCTGATAAATTACGATGTGCTGCTAAATAAAATAAGAAAAAAGTTTAAATTAATTACGTTTTAAAAATCTAAACTATTAAGGTTGATCTATTTTGTATTCATCTTACATTTTTTAACTAAGAAAAACAAAAAGTTTGATTGTATTAAGTGTAAAATTTAAATAGAAAACATTGAAAATATCCATGAAAAAGTTTACCTTAAAAAACAAAGAGGTTTCTAAATTTTTTAACCACAAATAAATATGTATAATGAATTTGAAATAAATACTGTATGCAAAAAGTAGACTTAAATCAGGTAAATTTATACTTAATTATTCATAGAAGCACAGAAATATTCAGTAAAACCTATAAAGTTATTTCAAAATTGGAATTTGAAATTCTATGCCTCAAACACAAATTCTCCGCCCACGAATGTGAATTGGTCGGTTTAGTTCGTTTGAAATAGGGAATTTGAAAACGCACTGTTATGATCAGGTCCATGTAGTGGCTTATAACTTTATTTTAAAAAATGTAATTTGACTCAAAGCAATACGCGCTAATATAAATTTCTATTAAAGTTTCCCGGCAAAAATTACGATTGATTGCACAGTGATTTAAACTAAGTTATATTTACTTAACACTATCAACATTCATGGCAGCCAAAAAATTATCTTCCCTATAATACTTCCAGTTTTAACTCAAGTTTTGTGAAATTAATTAATCATGAAATCATTAATCAAATTTACGTTGAAAATGAAAATTTTAGTGTACAATTATTTTCACAACTTTTGTACTTTGTTGTCTATGTTGTTGTCACGTGCAGTAATCTAAGCACTAATAAACGTATTATTTGTCACATGTAAATATGTATTTATCGTTTGCTTATGAATCACTTTTGTAAAAGTTTTGACCCACAGTATATCTGCTTTATCCCCATATATAGTTCTGAGATCCCGTGCGGCGGACCCCAGAGACGAGGCATCGTATATCGTTACCGGCAATACAAGTTTAGTCTGCATATAGTGTCCCTCAGAGCTATCGCAACTTGTTTCTAATTTAATAGACGTTTGTCACGTTAAATCCTGTGTCCAAAATGGAATCTAATATGTCGTTTTTAAAATCTAAACTGTGTTTGCTCAATAATCCTCTAGATTTGGAAATTAAATCTATTCAATTTACAGTTCTTTAGATATAAGAAAACAAACAAAAGTTAAATGGTACATTAAAGTGTGATAGTTAAAAGCAAAGCAACCCGTAAAAATTTGTGCACATGCAAAATTCACGAAATGCCAGACTCCACAACATTCAAAAATACATTTCAATCGAGGTCTTACTAATCTATTTAACTGGGCTACAATGGTAAATCGAGCATAGACACATCTATTTATGTGAAATAAATACTGAAGGTCGTTTAGTAAACGCCTTAAATCGGGTACTATTTTAGGCGTCGATTTAATTATAATTCGTGACATCTTCTAAAGTAAAAGTTCACTATAAAGTTATTGCAACACCATTACAATGGTTCTTGTAAATATAGTAATATTATGCCTCAAAACAATGTAACATGGACTTACTGAATGTAAGAAATTATTTGTGCACTTAAAATATACGAATGTGAAACCCTATTGTTACATCAATTGATATGTCTATGTGGTGCTATAACTTTATTGCCCGATCAAGAAAATGTATATACACCACAAAAAATATATTAACGTTTCCTTTCAAAAGAAAAATAAATTGTTTAACAGTTTTAAACTTATATAAAATGTTAGATAGTGTCTTTGACTTATATAAAAAGAGCGTTTCAATGGACATTATAAAGAATAAATTATACCCTAAAATTTGAATAATAAAAAAAAATAACGATTCCAGTTTTAACTTGAAAGTTGTATTTTTAGTGGAAAAGGGTAGGGTTACTTTAATTTTGCAACATTTGGTTTATAATAAGTTATGAATTTTTATGAAAATATTTCAACTATAAGTATGGCTGAAATTATAGAATTGTGAAATGAGTTTAGGAAAAACTACCATTTGCATTTGATACAAAATTTTTTACTTTTTTGTCTATGTTTAAGATTTTCGTCCGACTCCTCACGGGCAGTATAGGACCGAACGTAAAGTAAAATGTCCCCACTGGTCTCAAAAACTATGTTCTTAATTGTGTGTATATGAATCATTTAATTTGTATAAAAGTTTGAATTACAAAAATGGATTACTTTGTTTCCATACTATAGTTTCCACCCTGAAATAACTTTTTGAAGAACATGCATACGAGAATGTTCATTTTGTTATTCAATATGTCTTTAAAAAAACAAATCAAAATTTAGTCTGCCTTATAATGTCCTTCCATAAGACTAATGAAGTGTTAGTAAGGCCCACACATTTTTCTAATGTGCGCTAAGTTTTTGAAGTAAATCCTGTGTCCAAAATGCTTGTTTATTTTGTCTAATACCGACTGATTTTATGAATCTCTGTGTTTGCTCAATAACCCTCAAGATTTTAAATTTTCTTTGAACTGAATTTATGTTCTTTAGATGTATTTTGAAAAAAAAACCACACAAAACTAAACGACATTATATCCTCCCTCTGCCATAAGTAAAGCATATCAGACCCGCATATATCTGTGTACGACAACGTTTCACGAAATTCCAGACTCCACAACATTTTAGGTAATGCACTTTAATCGAGGTCTTACATGCAATCATATTGGCTAGGCTTGTTCAAGGGTAGCATCGAGCATCCATGCATCCATTGTTTGTGAAAAAATAAAGCTTGTTTAAAACGAGTTTTTCTTATTTTAGGCGTGGTTTATTCGGTTTATAAGTTCCTGACATCTTCTAATGTATTAGAAGTTCACATAAAATTTTGATTCCATAGTAATGGAATCCGTGAGTGAGTTGCCTTATCTTGTATAAATAAATTGTTTCTTTAGATATAAAATAGATTCTGATGTTATGCTTTAATGAAGCATACAATACAATGTATATGGACTTACTGTAGTTCAGATTTACATACTTTAACACTTAAAGTATGTGAAAAAGTGTACACTTAAGGCCAATATAATTGAATCCGGTCTTTGTTTATTTCTGCTATAGTAGATATAGCTTTGTTTGCCCGATCGAGAAAATGTATATACACACATAAACCTGAGAAGCATACTCTATCAAATGACATCTAAGATGTGTTGACAGTCTTTAAATTTATAAAAAATTTAGATAATGTATTTGACTTATATAGCTACATAATACAAGACATTATAGAATATATACTAAAATGTTATTGATAAAAAAAATAACGATTCCTAATTTCCGTTGTAAGTTATGTTATTTTTAGTGGTTAGAGGGTAGGGTGAATATTTTGCAACATTCGGATTTAAATAAGTTATGAATTTGAGCATGAATAAATTATATTAAACAAAATATGGCTGATTTAGAAGTTGTTCAGAAGTACTATTAATCGATCTTTCCGTTAAATGCATACAAAGGTTTGAATACATTCATCTGATTTAAAAAAAATCACGCGTTTTATATGATTGTGTGTGAAACTTTCATTTATAATATTTAACTTGTAAAATAGTATTAGGTATACGCTGTGGTCACTTGTTATTCACTACCTTTTAAAAAAAATCAAAAGTTTGCTTTTTATTCCTGTTATACACTAATGAAGTGTTACTAAGGAAGTTCTGAACTCCACACATTTTGCATGAGGTGCGCTAATGGAAGTCAATCCTCTTCACTGCTCTGTTTATTTGTCAAACCGACGTTGTCGCCCAGACGTATTAGTGGAAAACCAGGCAACTGACTAACCACCATCACATCTGCATTACATTGTACTCACACTAGGTTTGGGTTTATATGTTGATTAGCATAGGATTGCTTAACAAATTGTTTTTGAAAATGCAACCTATATTATTGTTTATTTTTTTACACATATAAGGAATCATAAACCAATTTAAATCAATGCTATTATATGAAAATAAAATTGTGTCTGTGTGCATGTGTTTTATTTAAGCACGTAAAATACTGGGCCGATTGCACATAGATTTTTATAATATTTCGAATATCCCTCTGGGTTACGACCTACTCAACTCTAAAGCTGTGAAGAATTATTGAAAAACATATATTTAACAACTTTTACTGACTTTTGTAGACATTATTTTATGACACAACCATATGTTCAATAAATTTAAGCATTATTTACATTTATTGTGTGAAACCATAGAGCTTGATAATAACAACACTTCTTTTGAATATAAGCCAGTATCTAATAAAAAACCTAAATATAGGCCTCATTTTATACATCTCATTCTACCATGATAAATTCACTTATTGTTAAAACTATTGTTAAAACAAACAAATAATATATGTAATATAAACCATCAATATACAACAAAAATTGTATTGATATCTTAAACTTACTTGACAAATAATATCCTTCAACGTAAACCTAAGTAACGAAATCTTAACTACTAATAAATTAAATAGGTAAGGTACTATTTTAAAAGTCAAAGTACTTTGATAATAACAATGTCATGAATTTTGTTCAGCAAAACCTAGTTACCGCCTCTGGCATTGTTTTGTTTCCTCAAACTTAAAACAAGCTATGAAACTTTAGGAATTATTGTTTAACCTTACACTTTTTCCATATAATATGATCAATATAGTAGTAGGATTATTAACTCTACTTCAGTATTAAAATACAATATAAAATAAAATTTTTAACTAGAAGCTAAATGAAACATGTGATAACATTTAGCTCATCAGAGTTAAATGACAATGTGGATTAATTTTGTTCAACACAAAAAGAAATTTGTTTACTATAATTAAAAATGTTTCAGTCAGTCCCCTATTTTCTTCAAGATTATGTCTCTAAGGAGATACAACGCTATCTATACACTTTTTGGCAAAATTTATTTAAATTATTATGATGTGTTAACAGGGCACTTATAAGATGATTAAAAATATGTTTTTACTTTTTCCACTTTTATTTTTAACGTTTTTAAACATTTTAAATTATATTATATTTATTGTTTGATAACTTATCCTAATTTACCTTTGTGTTTTTATCTACATAGAATAATAAAACACTTCCGATATTTAAACTGTCGTACAGTAGTCCAATTAAAAAATGACCTGTTTTGGGAAAGAATCATTTATGCCTATATTTTTGTATATTTTTATTTATTAACAAAATAATTAGTAGTAAAAGGTTCTAGATACTCAAAATAATTCATTATATTACTATAATAAATGTTACACATTTCAAAGCTGTAGATGGGTTACTTACAGTTTCGTTCAACAAATTATGTTAAATAATACGGATACCGGTAAAAGACTTTTAGAGGCAACATATGTTATTTGATTGAAGTTTATTTTTGTCGGTGGAAAGATTGTGAAGGAAACAGGATTTTTTCCGGATATTTGCCATCGTTCAGTGAAACAAATAATCAGTAACACTAAGTTTCGAGATCTGCAATCTGATCTCTTCTTCAGGTAAATAAGTAACCTAATACATAATTACAAACTAGGTTAAAATAAACAAATCGTACCAAAGCGTTGTGGCACGCCTAAGTCAGGAATCACAACCACCATGATTTGTGTCAACTTCACTAACTCTAAAACATGCACTTAGTAACAAAAAACAAAAACTATACACAATAACACAAATCAATTAAAACCGAACTACAGAATACAGGTTACAATACGTCTGCATTCTTCTACGAGTACTAACCATCTACAACTGTCTAGCTTATAACGAAATAAGCATACTACACCTAATTGTATAAGAAGGTTATATAATGTAATGCATGAAATGTACTTCTAATAATGAAAATAAAACAATATTATTTGCATCGCTAAAACATAATACATAGGATTTAATTGACTTATTGAGCATTTCTGATTTGATTTTATGTATCCTCATAATGTAAATCAGTGTAATATTTGTTTCAATTGTTACCACTAATTTAACTAAAACAACAGTTATAACAATAGGGGATCTCATTCGTCTCCAATAAATTTTTAATATACTATTCACAAACTAAATACAATCCAAAATATTGTATTTAAATTTTAAACTTTACATTTTTAAACTCTACATTCAATAAATACGGAACACCGATGTCCAATCATCATACCCATACTGCTCTGCTGCTATTTTTATTTTTCATTTAAGTATTTACCGTTTGAGACAGACTTGTTACAATAAATTGAAATTTTTCATACAGCTTTAAAGATCTGCATAAAGAAAAATAAAAAAAAATTATAAAATTAATTAAAAATACTGCATACAGTTTCTTAAAACATTGATCGTAAAATTTTAAAAAGGCAAGATACATTATAGTATTGTTTAGATACATTAGAGATTACATTATAGTTTGATAATTTCATTACAAATCCATCGATATCACGATTAAGAAAATCGGTCGATAAATAAGGAAGATAATTCGTTTTTGAAAGCCGAGTGCTAAACAATGTCAACACTCTGACATCATTGCTAGTGAGACAAAACTATCTGTTGTTTTGATTTAGGTAATTTAATCACCTGTAAGTACTAAGTTGTTGGAATATGACTATAATATATTCAACTACAGTCATATTTTGGTCTCTTTTGTTAACAACACATTTAATAAAAAAATATGTATAAGCAACACAACAAGTTTATTTAAATAGAATACACAAAGTACAAATAATGAATATGGAATTATTTACCTAACCTTACCTCTGGTTCGAATATTAAAAATGTCTATCTTTCTTTCCAAAAACACATAAAAAACACAGAAGCAACTGATTTTTTTATAATTTGCTTTTATTGTATATTTTATTTGACATTTTAATCGTTTTGTAAACATGGCTCGTGAAAAATTTAAATTACTTTATTGTAACTTCAAAGGCAATAATGTGAGAATAGTTATTGGGGTTATTATGGGGCTTTGGTAATTGTAACTTTGTCAAAGCGGCTTGTTTGGCAAAAACTAGAGACGTAGCACCGCCATTGGCATTGTTGTTTTGCTCCCCGCAAATTCAAGCACCAACAAACTTTGGGTCCTAATAAGTCTGATACAGTTCTGCATCTCAAGTACTCAATGCTGTAGTCTTCTGATTAACTCTTCTTAACTCTATATCAAAATCAAAGTGTATAAATTTTCACTATGAATTTTTTATCAAATTTAAATATTTATATAGCCTTTTATAATGTTGAACAACTATTTATTAACAAATGTTCATATTCCAAAACTTCCAGTGATTATCAATTTTTCAATTTTCAGAGTACAACTTGTAGTTCTTATAACTACCTCAAAGAAGCCACAAAGTGCTGTATATGATTTAATGTAAATCACTACTCATTATGTGTTAGTCTTCTTTCTCTAATTACATTATACACTAATGGTTATTCCAATCAACTGATTTAATCATTATAAATCTAATATTACTTATATATTTCTGTTTAAACTCATAGAACAAAGATCACACAGTTACGTTGGATATTACGTTTAAACGTGTACTTTCTAATTGATTTTGTAGGAATTATACTTATATGTAAGTATTTGCTAGTCAAGTAATAGGATGTTCTTGAAAAACGATCAGTTTAGAAAAAAAAACTATAGACTGCCAACGGCCATTGTTGTTTCCTTAATCTTAAACTCTTCCATAAAGGAATTTTAGATTTTAATGTTCAAGCTAACACTGTATCCGTCTTTCAAACACTTAATGTATTAATGTTCTGAATTAATTTTAAAACAAATTTATTTAAACCAATAGAAATATAGATTTTTAGCGTAGATCGTATCATACATCTTTCATTTCTCTGCATATAATTTTTTTCCATTTTATAACCTTTCATCTATATACTTTTCTAGAAAAGTTATATCAAGTCATTTACACTCTACACCAAGTGATTCAGTCATATGTCTCTATAATCAGTACTCGTCGTCTGACGCAACACCCAAAGGTGATAGTTGTCTAAAACTCTTCATTGTGCATGACGCTTCATCTCTGTATGAACAACGCTAAGTTAGATGAAGGTGTGTATCACTCAATGAGATTTGACTGAGCGTTAGCAAATATATTTAAATGAGACTTGTGTTTTACAACAATAGCAACGGGAAAATATCAGGATAAATCAATTTGTTTAGGAAAACTGTTCACAAGATATTTGAACATGTTTATTCGTATAGTTGAATAAAAAAAAAATCATAAGAGAGTAGAAATTCAATGTTTAACAATCGATGACAGTATTTTTGCGCACTATTGCTTTGTTGCGTTCTATTGATTTGCTTTTAATTTCTATTGCGAAGCTTGCCCTATGCCGTTTTTACAACGAAGGTGACCTATGCTTGAGTATTCAGGTACAACTTGTCGCCTCTTCAACCGGCATTTTAAAAATCATAGCTGTTTCCTGTCTACCAAGGTGATGTCAGTGAAAACGTTCATAACTGCCTCGCCTATATAGTTGAATATGTACTATGCTGCCTGGGACCAGTGGTAATAATTTAAGATTTTGATATATATATATATCGATAATTTATAACGATAATTACCTTAAAATGAAATATAGTATTCTAAATATAATTTACAATATTATTGGGTTGTTTGATTTTAAATTTTGAAAGATGGCATACGAATATTTAAAAGAATTTAAGGTTTAAATAATAAGATGAAGGTTTTAAATTAGATTTATTTAGTAGTAGACTTAATAATATGAATGCAGCACGCAAAATAGATACTTGTTAAAATGTACGAATCTATTATAAGATACATTTTTATTCGTACGTTAAATAAAACCAGAGGTAAATGTTAAACTTCTCAGTTACTTGTCGCATAAATACGAACTAGGAGTAGTTTTTCTGTTTTGTTTACAGCGATGGACAAACTTTGTTACGGAATTGATGGCGTGGATACGTGAAACTTGCTTTTTTGTCCTATCTGATTCAGTATACGATATGTTCCGAGCTAACTACTTCAATATAGGTGGAGCTATCTGTAACAGTGTTCTTCATGTTTTTTAATTTACAACAAGAAATGTATAAAGTTGAATATAACTACATTACGATTAATATGCTTCTCAACTTATATTGAAAACCTGTTAATTATACATATACTATTTGGTCTAAAAAATATTATTGAAATATCTCGCTATGAGCTATATTCGATAATAACATGCAAAATTTGCCTAATTAAATACAAATGCTCGGAAATGAACTCATAAACACAGGCCAGCATATGCTGATTACGTCATGAAGATTTTACACTACATTTACTAGTAGCTTTAAGAAAAAATAAAAACACACTTATTGTTCCTTGTATAGTGTGAATAAACAAAAAATCTTTTGTGGTTTTTGTTAGATACTGGAATAATTCATTTGCCAGATTACCTTTATGCGTCTATTAATTTGTCATGCCAGTTTTTCGCTATGCATTTATTATAGCCATTTCAAAAAAGGCAATGCTAAGTTAATTTACCATTTCACCCTAAAATCTGACACTGGCACAGACGCGATTAAAAAGATCCTTCGCGCTATACTAAGCGGAAGATGAACTATAGCTAAAGTCAACATTCACGTTGACTTAAACTTTCTTAAAATTTAAGAAGAAGAATAAGAAGAATAATTTTTATTCCAAGAATGCTGTTAATGTATTTACAATATTATGATGGAATAATACTAGCTATCTTATCAAGTAGTGATAGCTAGCGCAAACAAAACTTTACAATTGAGCGAACAAATTTCAGTCAGAGTTTTTATCTAATCATGATAACACACTGGTCACACTCACAATCCATTACACCATACCTTATCTCACCGAGTGTACACTCAACGAAACACATTCTCTTGACTAAATGTAGTAGTTGATTTTACATATATTACTTCCTTATAATAGATAACATCAAATACTATAACGTAAAATGTAATTATTGCTTAATAAATCTATTCGATAAGAAAACCTTTATGTTATACAAAATATAGTTAAGTATTTTTGAATTAATAAAATCATTCTAAAATTAATTTTCAACACCCCTCAAGACATGCTGATAAACATTCCACTTACATCGTCTTTTGTGAGTAACCATTTTTAACCTTTAGCAAGAAACTGTTTACAGTTTTTATTGTTAATTTTTGATGAAATTTGGTAACTGATTGTAGATTTTTGGTCCCAAGAATACAAAGCTTTTTTTAAAAATTGTTTTATTAACTTTACGATGGTGCAGAATCCTTGTTTTGAATTTCTAGTTTTTTATATGTCGTTTCAATACCGTAATTCGCACTTCTATTAAAAAACACTTTTAAAACTTTGTAAATAAATAAATGAGTCAAAGGTTAAAATCTTTAATTGGCTAAATAAGGGGGCTGCGGAAGTACGTTTGGGTTTGAATGATAAAAATTCTTACAAAATGATTTTGTGTTACGATTAACGGATTGATAGTCGCCTTGTCTGTCCCCTCCACAGTTTTCAATGCCGTAATTTAATTCTAGAGTCTATGAGTGCAAAATAGAGGACGCGCATTAATTCTGAACTCAATTTATTTCTTAAGAAATAAAATTGTCTTATATTTTTCCGGAGTTTTGACTGAAGTTGAGAAATGTGAGTTTTCCATGAAAGTCTATCATCTATGTATATACCAAGGTACTTTATTTGATTGACTTGCTCAATTTTGACACAATTACAGTTTTGGGTTTACTGGGTAACAAAGGTTATTATTGTGAAATCGTAAATCTAGGTCAAAGGAATAGCCTCTAAGGTCAAAGTTTACAAGTTTTGTTTTGGATGCATTAATTATCATTTTGTTTTTATTGCACCAATTTCGAAGTGTTGTGAGATCTTCATTAATTTGTGTCCAGATGGGAGCCCAGTGCTTGTTTGAATAACGAAGTGAGACGTCATCCGCGAATGCGCTGATTTTCCCGTGCATGGG
Source organism: Homalodisca vitripennis (assembly GCF_021130785.1). Lineage (NCBI taxonomy): Eukaryota > Metazoa > Arthropoda > Insecta > Hemiptera > Cicadellidae > Homalodisca > Homalodisca vitripennis. The sequence goes on from NC_060208.1 coordinate 32,170,546, forward strand.
CACATTTAATAAACTATTTATAAATACTTAGAAATAATGGAGCTGAAAGCACGGATCCCTGAGGGACACCTTTTTGTTAGAACTTTAGGTGGGCTTAATAGCTTTTGGATGCGGACTTGTTGTGAGCGTCCAATAAGGTAGGTTTTTAAAACACCTTAAGGGTACTCCTCTAACTCACGCTAATTCTAATCTTGTTAATAAAATGTCATGATCTACAAGGTCGAAAGCTTTTGGAAAAATCTATGAATATTCCCGATGATTTGTTACCATCATTAAGGCTGTTATAGATTCCTTCTGTAAAATCAGTAATAGCTAATTCAGTATTCTTTCCTTTTGTAAATCCAAATTGTTTAGGGCTGAAAAAAATTTTGTTTGTTCAAAAATTCGAGGAGTCTTAGTTTCATAGCTCGCTCAAACACCTTGGATTAGCACTGACAACAATGCAATAGGCCTATAGCTCTGTAGAGCATCCCGCTTTCCGATCTTGAAAATTGGTACAACAAGACTTTGTTTTAACTTGGTAGGAAAACTCTCCTGATAAGAAGCTAGCATTGATCAAATGTACAAGAACGTGAGCTATTTCTGGGGAAATTTTCTTTAACAGCTCAACTGAAAGAGAGTCAAAGTCCACAGATTTTTTGTTTTTTTAAGGAATTTATTATTTTCAGAACACCTCTTGTTCACATACCGGATACAAGAACAAGCTATTTGTTTGGTACACGCAGCCGGAGGTGCCCACGCCATCAGTGTCGGGCGAGTCTGCCAACAGTGATAGCGGGGCACTGATGAAATAGTCACTTTATGGGCATGTCATGAATATTAAACTTGCAACTGGGGAATACATTAAATTCGTCTTTCCTAATTGTAAATTAATATGATACCGAATATTCTCATGATCGTAGTATATTAGTGCCTAAAATAATTCATTGTAAGTAGGTAACTTAAAATCTTACATTTAGTCTCTATTTTAATTTCATAATGTCAGGAGGGTTCCCTTTTGGTGGGACTTATACCTTTAATTCAACCTTACGATTGACTACATAAAAAAAACCGATGTTTTACTTTCATCTGGGCAAATACATGGACTTTTAGCAGTTGCCACACTTTGGACCGAGTGGTCTAGTCTCCTAGAGAAGACTGTTTGAGTAGGCGGAGGTCCCTTAGTGTCAAAGGGACCTCCTTTGACACTAACATAACATTATGTCATATCTTTCCTAGCCCGCTCTGACAGGAAGAACCAGGAAACAGAGCTACTCTCCCTTCTTCAAGGTGAGACTGATACATAGACTCTCATACCAATCAATGGGCTCTTGCCAATAAGCATCTTCTAACCCCGCATTATCCATCTTGTAAATTACTACGTAATAAAGTGCAAAGATCCTTATAGGAGAGAGTAGAATGGAGGCTTGCTTTACTCAGCTTCTTGTCTAATGTGGAAACATTTTAATGTAATTTAATACAAATTATTTTTATTCGGCGTAATAAAAGCGATCATAATTGTAACTATACAATTTCTTTCGATACTTTATTATTCATAATAAATGTACAAATCTCCCAATTCATTTAATATTAGAGTAAACAAAGAAAACTACAATCGTAGCACACGCAATACTTAATTTTGTGTCATACGGTAAAAGAAAATCACGGGCTTCACAAAGTTTATTTACTCATATGTTAATGTCTCATATGAGGCACTTACTATGAAAACACGATACTCATATGATACTTCTATGCATCCAGTATCGTACCGTAGGTACACCAGTGCAGTTTCACTGATATTACCTGTATTCTTAACCCTTTAACACCCATGTTTTTTTACCTTTTAATATCATTATATTTGTTGCTGTTTTTTGTTTATTGTACTTAGTTGAACATTTCTTGTTATACAAAGTATGGTGAGAACAATTTCTGTGCTTATTTATTTGAAAAAATGTTAACGGGACTTTCAACTTACCAAAGGGAATGTCAAGTCCCACTGGAAAAACGTTTAAAGATTACGTAAGTTAACGTAAGTTAGGTAATAATTCAATTAGACAAAATGTTACATCATGAATAATGATTTACTCGGGTCAAAAGTAAAACTTTATGAACATTACTAAAACTCGTGAAAATCCTTGAAACAGTTTTTTTTTTCATTGATACATAAATGCACTTTGCACATATTGCAAATGGAAAATTGCCCGAGATTCAATTTTTTTCTTCGAACATACTTCACACCGGGCTTCTTTTTCTTTGAAAACAACAAAAAGAAACTCCTTTGTTTTCCAGACGGACATAATTTGGTACAGACCAATCAGAAACCTTTTGGTATTTTTGGCTGAGGTGCTTCATCCAACGAACTACGCTTTTTTGAACCAGAGATTTTTTGATTTTCAGCCATCAGACCCTGGGCTACAGCTCGGCGTTAATCTAATAGAGTTATTTTTGGATTTAGTGAGTTGTAAATTACATAGGAGTTCACAAATGCAATGTCTATAATGCCCTCAAAAGAGCCTGTGCCACCACTTTCTTGACCGCCGGTCGACACTGGCGCATTTGGTCAGCCAGATCAACTGCTCCCATGTGACAATTGTAGTCCTTCACAACTTCTGGGCAGTTAATGTTGAGTTTTTCTCCCTTACTGCTGGTCCTCTTCACTGTAGTCTTTTCAGTTCCATGATTAGTTGGAAGCAAATAATACTGGTCGGTTGTCTTGCCATTTATAAACAGTTATACCCAATGATGACGTAAAGTACTGTGATGATCCTCTCGGCATCGTGCTTTCCACAAAAGTTGGTAGACCAACTCTGTCCGACCTAATTGTCCCACATGCCAAAACACTTTCCACTTTCAACTTTTCCAGTGATGGAAAGTCAAAAGTTGTCAAAATAAACTTGTATATTAGTGCCCCAATAAGGTTTGGTAAGGCGCAAGACCACCTCTCCATTTGAGCCATAATCTTTAGAGATAATGTTTGCAGCATCATTATCAATCTGCACTTGTATCTTGCCATACTTTCCTTCGTATACTTCAAAATTGTGGAATAAATCCCTTAATATCACCAAGACACCATATTTTGTACCCTCTTTTTATTGGTTTTCATGGGGTTGTATTGTTTTAGTGTGGACCTACCCTTGAAAGAATACTTAACTCGTTAACTGCAACAGTTCTGGTAAACATTATAAATCTGTACAAAATGGAATCAATTAGGCTATCAATCATAGGTCTTAGTTTGTACAGTTTATCTTTACAGTCTCTGGATCTTAGATCATTGTCGTTGATGTGTATGTTTACTTAGTATGGAATCAAACATATTACGGGACATCGTATTTGACACCAGTGTCGATCCTAAATCTGAACTGGTTGACCAATAATGTCTCCAACTGGGCAAGACATTATAACCCATGAAAACATTTATGCCAATGAAGGATAGAAGCTCATTTTTAATTGTGTTTAGGATTCTACCTTGTTGGACTGCATATAAATTACTTTGGTAAACGATGTTGTCTAGGATGGGCTCGATTGTGTTTTACAAAGATGCTTGTAGGTGTTTTGCAATTGTCAAAAACTCCTTGGACTGGTCTGAAAAAGAAAACTAAGAATTTATAACTTGTAATCAATATAATTATCAAATAAATAACACACACACACACCACACACACGCGCGCGCGCGCGCACGCACGCACGCACGCACACACACACACACACACACACACACACACACACACACACACACATATATATTATATATATATATATATATATATCATCGTGTGTGTGTAGGCTAGTTTATTGTTATTTGCATTGCAATCCAGTATAAACAGACTGTTAAAGTACTATATTATAATAAAAAAAATAAAACAGTGCTCTGTATAACATGTAGTGGAAACATAGCGCAACACAAATATCAATTTATTTTAAACTTACCAGGTTGTCTTCCTGAATGTGGCGGGGATTACAGCGTCAAATTCTTTATTTTCCCAATTTTCTTTGTACCCTTTTTTTCTTGTTGGCAACTTGTCTTGTCGTTGTAGAAGTTTTTCCATTTGAGGTTTTTTTATTCGTCCCCTTTATAGTTTTTGTATTTTTAGGATCAGTTATGGTTATTGCAGGTTGTTGGCTGACAACATGCACATGATCATTAGTCGATGTTGAACGTTCACTGTTATCACAAGGTGTGGGGGGTTGATTAGTTGTCATTGATGTTGAAGGGGACATCAACCATATTCTGTGATTCATCAGGTTTTGTTGTTGTTTTTTTGTATCTTTAAGGTAGTACTGAAAAATACATAATATATGTTAGCTAGCAGTTAAAATGTTTGGTTTTACCTTAGCTTGCTAATAAACGTTATGGATCGGTGACAGTTTTCAGGACGCTTATCGTAGTACTGCTCCCTATACATTTTTACATCAGTATACTCAGGCTGAAATAGGCGGAGTTGTTGGGGGAGAGTATAATATTATACATCACATTTTTACTCATTTTACACATACCTGACAGGAAAATTGAAATATGTGAATTATGTCATCAAAATTATTGTCAAAATTATTTTTCATTGCTTTCAACATCTGTAATTCCATCTGGTCACCTGGTATATCCTCATATTCTAGGAAAACATTTCTGTATATCTTCCTCTGTTAGATTACGGCTCATCTCCACTAAAAAGACAAGGAAATATTCTTATTGAAAACTACTTTGAATAGCAAAATACTAACAATACATGCATTGTGATGGATGAAAGTGTCAGCAAGTTTAGCCTAGCCCAACGGGACATAAAAGTCCCACTTTACTTAAAATTTTATGTCATCAAAAGTTATTGTCAAAATTTGGTCATCAAGCTTTCAACAAGTGTAATTCCATCTGCTATCAGAAATAGCAATGGGAATGCTATCAAATGTTGAATATACATATGGAAAGTCACTACCATGTGTAGATTAGAGTTGTAGTTTGAAGATGAAAAATCGCCAAAAACTACTTTGTCCAACAAACTAAGCACAACAACAAATCTAGGAAAGCTGATGCAAGCACAGTGTTGCCACCTACGGAAAGTAGTGGTACTATTTAAATACTCACTAAACTGTTGGACCTACAAGTGGTAAACTGGCTATCAAGAAATAGCAATGGGAATGCTATCTCGTAATATAAATATAAAGTCACTTACCATGTGTAATAGAGTTGTAGTTTGAAGATGATAAATCGCCAAAAACAGATGTGTCCAATAGACAAGCACAACAATATAAATCTAGGTAAAATTTCTGGGAAGCTTGCCACCTGCTCTTACGGAAAGTAGTGGTACTAAAATACTCACTAAACTGGGACCTACAAGTCCCACTGAGTGTATAGTTGAAGATAAAATTTCCTTCTCGTAATTAAATATAAAGACTTATTTATTGTGAATTAGAAGGAGACTTTAAAGTGGGTCTGGTTAATGAACTGAATATATTTACAATATAGCTTATGGTAAAATTTATTCTCCTGCTCTTACTGAATGGTGGAATTTTCGATCACTATTACTTTATAAAATGTCCCAATAGTTGTTATATATTATACGGCAAAAAAAAACTTATTTATTGTGAATTAGAAAGAAAATGGGTTCTGGTCACGCTAAAGAGGTTTACAATTAGCTTAGCAATTTATTCTCCCCCGGGGTACTTTTCTGAATTATTTATAAAATGTCACAAAATTGTTTTAATATATTATATTATATAAAAGAAATATTTTTGCAATGGACCTTACAATTGGTATATTTGGAGGCCTATTCTAATTTAAATATCCATCTAGAATACGCCTAAAAATGTATATAACATTTTGAAATATCCCAATCTTCGCCTCTTAAGCTGCATTATAGTGAACAAGTATTGTTATAAAAAGTATTATAAAGCCTGTTAATTTTGATCAAATCCTTAGAGTAAATATATTTTCATGACAGCACAGCCAATATTGTTATCGTAGACTTTCGCAGACTTGCCGAGTGTTTATTAGCACCGTGGATTTAGAATCTTTTGATAATTACAATCTTTTTATATGATAGTATTCTATAAATTGGTTACTTAGTATTTTAGTTTCAGACCAACTTTGTTTTTTAATATTCACCCTCTTAATTTAAAGTTATGTAGTAGTTGTAGTCTATGATCAAGATTTGCAAAAATATTTTTAGAAGTATTTTGGGTACAATGTTTGGTAAAATCTTTATTACGAAAAAAATGATTTTGAAAGATATTCAGACTCATTTTAAATTTGTGTGTGTGTGAATGAATTTTTATATTGAAAAAGGGATTTTTTAATTTTGTAAATTGGGTAAAACTTTTAGACCATAAAGCAAAGCTATGTATTTAAAATATTTTAGATATTAGCTAAAATTCATTCATTGCAAACTAATTAAATACTCAAATAACATTTTTATTACTGTGTTTTTAATTAATTAAAAATGAGATAAAATCTAATAAATCTACTTCTATAACTAACTACACTTATTTCTTAGAAAAATATATCTCGAATATACTTTTCCTAGTTACAATCCAAAGAGCTCGTATAAAAAATAAAGCGAACTAGAAAATAATTGTTATCTTTTTTAAATATTCTAATGTCGGTTATTTCAAAAACATATTGTGTAGTTAAGGCAGCGTCGTTAGAAATACGGCTCATTAACCGAGCCGTCACTTGCTAGATTCATAAGACGATCAATAAATAATGATACCATAAAACTTAGTGAGATCAAACCAAAGATATACTGAAGAAGCACGAATGACTGTTAAGTAAGTGAGGTAATGTTAGTGATTGTGTTATATTAGTTCACAATCTCTTAGCATCTGGAGAAACGTAGCACAGATAAAAGAATACTGTAGAGCAAATTGTAGGTGTAAAAGCAGACAGTACGGATGTGAGAGTTCATGATTCTGCGGGCGGTATCAATAATTGGAGCAATATTCAGCGCCAGGTAATGACTGGCATTTGACGTGTGGTTTTACTCGTCTCTGTCTTTCTCTCATGAGAGTCAAGACAACTCTTTCAGCTTACAAAAAATTGTAATGTTTTTGAAATAAGAAATGGTTGTCAATTACAGCATGACCATTTAGTATATTATTAATTTAAATTAGAGTTAATTTTGTCCTACTTTGTGCTTCAATTTCAATTTATTTAGTTTGAAAACTCCTAATGTCAATTAAATTATAAGTGTTTTAGATTCTAAAGTTTAATCTCAAAGCTATAAATGAGGTTTTTGAGTAAAATAATCAATTCAAATTTTAATACAGCAAATGATGTAATACATTACATGTGGTTTAGATGTAACAGTGTTATTAAATAAAACGTTTCTATACTCTGGTTCTTTTGACATAAATATTTTTATTGACTGAGAAATCAGAAAAAATCTGGTCAGTTCTAACTGCTATAAACACATAAATAGATATAATGAATTGCTTGTGACGTGAAACATTTAAAAGGCATTAATTATCCTGCTATCAAAGTGCCTTTAGCACTATAAATTACATTGATGATGGCTAATGAGACGGTCGGCAAAGCTTTGAGAGCCCGCATGATTTTAGCACATAATTACTTTTACTAAAAATTTGCGTCAGACGGCAGAGTTTGTATTTTATGTGCATAATTACTGAAACCACATAATAAATTATATTTTTATATAATTCTGACTATCAAGAGAGGGAGAGAACAATTTTACGACTGTCTAGTGGCAGAAAGCTTTAAGAGGTAGGCTATTTATGAGGGTGGAATCTACCGCAGTCTAAGAACATTTTGAGAATTTTTTCAAAACGGGAGAAGCTTTCAGAGTTCTGCCCTTTCCAGAGAAAGAACACATATCAATTAATTTATAAGCATTCCAAGAACTTGAGCACTATCATAATGCAGAAAATCCTATGTGATCTTAATAACCAGGTGGCTGAAAGCAGTGGCATCCAAACGGTGTAAGAAACTGTAAACTGTACACAGTGCCTTTCAGAAGTTTTCAAACACCAGGTATTATGAAACATAATATGTCAGGGTAGGGTACGATAAGCGGACCCGGTTTTTTCATATCGAAGAATGTAGTCTTCGATACCTAATATTCGCATCTCAAATCCTAGACTATCAATCGATATAAAAGTATCTATAGTCCTCAATAACAATCATATGTTTTAAATTAAAATATTAATTTAGTATATACAGTGATCAAAATAATTATTATTACAAAAATTAGGAAAACTGAAGACGACCATATTTGCTTCTCTCACAGTTACAGTTGTTTCTCTCACACACATTTCTCATAATGGGGTTTTCGGTACGAGTCCAACATGTTGAAGCAACAAAAACAATATATTTTATTTATGTCTTATCTTCTTTCAAAGCAATGTCGTGTAGTTTTCTAAAATTGACTGACATTTTTAATAATTAAAATTACTAATGTAAAATTTAAATATTACCCAACGTGTATTATTTTAAGGTGTTTACAGCTGTTGATATAGACTATTTAAATTAATAATTCAAAACAATTAATCAGTATCGATTGATTATATCGATGGTTATGATTAAGTAATATCGTTCGCCAATTTCGATATAAAAAACCGGGTCCGCTTATCGTACCCTACCCTAGAACTCCACCTTAGAGAAAACATTTTGAATCTTACAGACAAAAAAATTCCCTCATAAAAATTTATTTGGATGACGTTTTACTAACTAATAACATTTACCAAACGATATTTTCCTTTATTTCATGAAACACATAAAACATTTAAATTTTATTCTATATATATTCTATTCTATAACCTTTATTTATAACACAATTTTACATTTGAAATCTAATACTATCATTAGTAAGTAACTAATATGGTTCAATAATAATATTGTTGTGTTTATTTTAACTTCAAAAGTGCGTTTTAATATGCTTTGTCGAAGTACTATCATCTGTGCAATAAATTGCATGAAATGTATAGGTAAACTTGTGTTTTAGTTTTCTCTACTTTACAGTTGACAAATGCTATACGACAGAGGGGAAGTTATCTCGACATAGTTTCGATTGTCCGGCCGCCAGTGGGAGAGAGGAAACTATGCAACATAGTCCTGAGTTTCAATTGAACAATGTTTAGTCAACGTTCTAAATGCATAAATCATTAGGCCAGGTTTCGGTCTGTAATCCCTTTTAGATTTTAAAATATTGATATCATAGGCACTAATTTTCATTAACCAATAAAATGCAGGTAAAATAATAGTTGTCTATAAATGTGTTTTGTTTTAAATTACATTTATTAAAATTGTTACAAAACAAAACCCTAATAATTATACTTAGTCTTAATGTCATAGTAACTCTTTATTCCTGGCCGAAAAAAAGTGGAAGTTTTCAGCTCCATGACATATATTTCATTGACTCAAAGCTCGAACTCTATAAAGCATGGATTTGAATAATTTGCTTGTTATATTTAAAATAGTCGTCAAACAGCCTATTAGAGGTCGCTAATAAAATTTAACAAGTTTTACAACAATTATGTATTATTGTTTTGTATTTAAAAACAAACTAAGTACGTAATATAAGGTCTAGAAATGTTTTGCTGTTTCTTTCAGCAATAAATTACAATATATATTAAGAGTGAGGCAATACGACGGTACATATAGAGTGGAGTGAAAATTTAGAATATAATACACGTATTGTGTCGGGTCGCTGTCTTTGTATTTGTACACTTATTGTTTGACAACTTAAGCTGAAATTTTATCTAACTATACATAAAAATAGATATAAACTCATGTGGAACTTTCTATTTTCCCCAATCATACCCTATAATAATAGTGTAAGAGTCAATTTCAGAATAGGTAATGTATTTTTATATTTTATAATATCTAAGGACAAATAAAATCTTAGGATTTTTAATAATGCAAGGAGCCCTTTAGTTCTGCTTAAAAATACTATGGCATATGAGCATTTTACTATTTTCAAGTTATATTAAATATATGCCTTTTAAAACATTAAGTTAAATTCTTAAAATATACCTATTAATTATGTTAGATTTTAGTGAAAAAGAGCACAAATAATACAACTATATGTTTTACATGAAAAAGAAATGATTTTTGTGTAGAAAAACACTTCACTCTTCCTTCTAATTTCCACAAATAACAAATTTGTCATTTATCTTTTCTGGGCCGTGATTGCTGACGGTACAAAAGCATTTTTTTCCTACATATAAGGATTATGATTTTATAACAATTGCTATTTTATACGTTCTATTATGCGATTTTCACACCATGAATTAGGTTAAGGGATTTATAATAATATTTTTTTTAACTGTTTTGACTTAGGTTAGTCATAAACATCAATGTTAGATGACTAGTATACTATCGGAGTATCTTCGGTAAGGGTGATATGTTCCTCTTATGCAGGCGTAGGTTAATTTAACAGCTTATGTATTAGGCCAGATTATGACACACATATTCCACTTGAAATGCACACATCACACATCAATAAGGGAAACCAAACTTTTAGACAAGTAGTTGCTCTGGCAAGGAAGTTATATAATCTTAAAGTGTCAATTTATATATTATGGTGTACTAATCTGAGAGAAATAATGTTTGTATAAAAAAGTAATTTTTATTTCTCTGCTTTGATGGTTTAAGGCCAACATATCTCAGGTGATCATTTATTTTGTTTGTGTCTGGTTTCATTTTGAGAATAACTGTAATTAGCAACTACATTTAAAATAAAATTAATACCAAAGTTCATTTTTAATCTTTTATTAAAAAAAAATAAACTAAGGAAATAATTTATGTAGTATTTTCACAATATGCAACATTTAGCAACGTTAAGTTTTTTATAAAATTGTAATCTCAATTTTTAAGATTGTTTATCATACTTATATGATTATAGTATGAACTGGGTTAGCTCTTAATGCTGAATTGATTTAATATTCAGCTTTTGAAAGAGATGAGGCTGCACGGTAAGAGGCTTACAGGATATATCCATCTAACTGCCATCTCTTTGAAATATTGCAACTTGAGTATTCAAACGTGTGTTTTCAAAGTGGTATTAAATATTAGTAATAGGAAAAACTTAATGAATGGTGACCTTAAAAATAAGCAGAAAATAGTTAGCTCAAAGTATACTAAGTTAGTTTGTGTAAATCATTTAAATAATTTTGTAGACCATTGACAGCAGTATGGCGACTTGAAAATTCCATCTTCCGGAATTTTTCATCACTTATATAGGACTCTCTAGTTTTATTTCAGATACCCCAATAATATAATGATGAAACATAATTTAATTTTCGTGAGTAACAAACATTATTGCTTCGTGGAAATTATTAAAAATATACAGGAAAGAAGCGTTGTTCACCAATTGTTACCACTATCAAATATGGCACCACTTTAACTAGTGGGACTTTGTCTCTGATCACTATCTAGGAGGTAAACTAATATGTCAGTATCCCATATAATATAAAATTAATATTAGCAAATGTTTTGAAGCCAATTATTGACTTAGTCCTTCATAACTTATTAATTATAAATTATTATATTGTTTAAAAATAAATCAAACCGTTTACGTTTCTACTAGCTTACAAGCTGAAATACCAGCAAAGGTGTACTAAGCGATACCAAACTATAACTTCTCGGGAATTCAATTATGGATAACTTATAATCAAAAAGTCTTTGAACAACTTGCCCACAAGGTTTAAAGAGGCCACTAATTTAAACTCTTACAGAAATATGTAGAAAAAAGTTTTAGTTGTAAAAGAAGACTACAACATCCATTGTTATTTTAATTAAAAAAGAAATTTTAGTGCTAAGACATTTTATTTAGTTGTATTCATTTTATATACTGACGATTGTTATGCAATTTACATTGTACACAACCAATAAAGCGTTTTGAATTTGAATTTTACCTTCCAGTTGAAAATATACTGGGTATATAAAAAACCGATGAATTCTATCACTTAAATGTGGCAACCGTATGGATGACCAGGAGTGTCACATCTCTAATTATTTTGTTATCTCGAGATAACAGGGTGCAAGGATGGATCGATAGGTCTCGTCGACTGCGGATGAGTCGGTGGGGCTTTTAAGTGTTAGAATTTTGTTAGTCTACACCCAAGGGCATGGTTGCCTTGGTCTGTTTTAACTGGAGAAGTTGATACAAAGCTGGCCTTCCATTCTTCCAAAAATACATGGGTGAAATTTAATGTTAATTCCCAAAAATAATTCCCTCATGGAACTCGGAAAAAAGTGGCCCTTACATTACCCGTCCAGAATATCCTGTCACTTGGGCAGTACATAGATCCTTTTGGAACTATATGCTATTTGTAAGTTATGTACCCTAAAATAATAACACAAAAGCGATTAATTTGCCATTAAGGTAAATAATACACTGTTAAGTATCTTCCACATGTATAAAGTGATGGAATAGACGAGTTTTAGACATATAACTTTCGTTTTATATTTAGGGAGCATTAAATAAAACTAATTTCTGTAAGAGCACTAATGTACTTCCAACTAGCTATTTTAAAATAATAAGTTTTAAATTACAATTTGATGAACGAAATATATAAATAACAATAGATATTTTGAAAATAAAAACCCATTTACTATTAATTAATTGTAATAGTCTAAATTATTTACGGATATCCAAACGCCGTTAAACACTTTTGTTATCGTCACTAGACTTATTCTTCGTTCAGGTTGATACTGTTGTTAAGAAATGTCATCAAACAAACGTAAGTTATTGGTTCGATGTAACTAATAAATCATGGCTGTAGTTTGTAACAATAATTGCTGTACACAAAAACTGTATTAATTTGATTAGAAGATTGTTTGTCTTAACTGTCTCTAAAGCAGACGTACAACGAAAGTTGTCTATAATACGAAGATGGATTGGACAGGAACCGTCGCATGCCCCAAACTACTTCCTTAGTCTGACAAACTTACGTGCGGGAAATTGTATCACGAATCTTCTTAGCATTCTGTAGTTGGCACTCGGTTTGAAATCCGATTTAGACCCGTCAGAGCGACTTTAACTTATAAATCGTATCACAACCATTAGGGTTTACATAATACAGTAATTATCTAGCTGATTTTAAATAATTACATCTATGTTCACCACCTCATATTCCGACAGATTATATATAGGCTACAGTACAATATTGAAACAAGACAGGAATATCTCAGACCACGTGTCCCGTAACAAGCTTCACTGAGTCCAAAGCTCAGTTTATTAGACTATATGTGTTTTTTATATATATATATATATATATATATATATATAACATTTTATAATTACGTCACACTGTGTTTCGGAACAAAAAAAGGAACGATAAAGTATATTTTTAATATGTTTTTATTCGTTTTAAAGCTTTTCATGTTCCTTAGGATCTTGCAGAATAGACGGAGAAACATCATGACGTAATAGATTACTTTCTAACTAACCTTTCTGTTGAGATACGAGTATTTAGGCAGGTATATCCCATAATATAATAGGACAAGAAAACATTGCTTTACCGGGTGCTTTTTAGATTTCCAACATGTGACGACAAATCTTCTGCAGATATAGACTTTACATGATTAGGAAGACATCTGACGCGATGATCCACTCCAAACGACATTCCAGCCACATACTGTCAACAATATTTACACTCTCAGACACTTTTTAGCCCATAAATTTGGTCGTATAACTGCGAGAGGTATGTCATTTTAAAGATATGACCAATACGCATACAACAAACATCTTTGTAGTTTTTGTTGCAAAATGTAGAAATTTTTCAATTTTTTATAGTGGGATTTAAAAACTGTTTATATTGCGTTTATACTCGTATATATGAATAACCAAAAAAGTATTGAAGAAACTGAAAACTGTTTGCAGAGTATTGATCGTAAAAGTGTACGATAAGTAAGTCGTAAAGATGTTTGGATCTTAAAATTGTTCTTAAGGTGCTAAAATAAATATTGGAACCAGTATAGCCTGCGCTATACATGGTGAGTCACTACATGGAGAAATTCCTCATAGTAAAATAGGCGACTCTATATCGTAAACTATATATTTTTACAAAGCAAAAAATAAACTTATGTCAGTTGTTCATTAGTAAAGGACTAGCCCAAAGTACTCGGCACACTGTTTCTAGGCTAGCCCAATAAGCGAACTTTCTTACAGGGTATGTCTGTATACCATGTATCGCAAAGGTGCATAGACGACATAATTTCGATGGTTACGTTGACCCCAAGATTTTGTGATGTGCATATTGAATATTCGTACTTTCGAAGATTCATTTTATCCAAGGTCTTAAAGGTTCTTGCAGATGGTGTTTTTATTACAACTGTATTATAATTTTTGTAAGCCTTAGGACATTAGTAAAACAACATACATGTATGCATACGTATTCTTTTGTTAATAAAATATTACATTGAATTCTTTTGAGACCATTCTATAGTATAAATTTGTTCAAAAACATCTTGTTGAATTCTTTTGATTCCACCTTTTATTATAAACAGAAAATTTTTTTAAGAGAAAAATGTCAATTTGGTAAGTATATGAAATCAATTTCTGTGAGTATACTTTTTTGGTAAGTACACGAAATAAATTTCTGTGAGTATACTTTTATAAGAAAAGTATGAAGTACAGGAAGTTTTACTGCTGGCCTGTGTTTGGTATGCATTGACGAGGTAACATCGTTTGCCTGATTGATCAACCCTTAGTCCCTTGGCAATACAAAGGTGACAAATTTATGTACGATACGAAGTGAGTAAAACAAACTATTCCTGGACTGTTGCTTGGTTTGGGTGGGAAATTGTCAATTAGTATAATAGATTGTTAGCGATTAAACATTACTAATGATTGAGGATATCTTTGTAGCCATTAGTACTACTGTTGGATAAAAGTAATTAAGTTTTAATCCATAACGGTTAACAATTAAGACTTTCTAAACAAGTATGATATGTAAACTTTGTGATCATTAACTTCAGTCATTTCCCTTCCTCGAACACTTCACAATCAGTATTCAGTTATTCTGTATTACAGTAAACAATCGATTATTTCGACATTTTATTTTTTAAATGGTCAATTTATACTGTCATTTTATTTTATATATTACAGTAAACAGCTGACTCCAACAATACGTGCAGTGAAATATCAAGTGATCAGTGAGGTTTATCAATCATCCAAATAGTAGAATATAAAACTCGATTTTTATGAGTTAATTCATAAAACCTATGAAGAAAGTTAAACATAAATAGAATTTTTGTTAACCAGTAATCTTTTTATAAATATAAAATGGTACGTTACATTAAATTAAACACTGTACCCTGTGTGCTGATCTTCTAATAAATGTCGTTTTAATATTTTAAAGCTACACGAAATTTTGAGCAGACTGCATGTACATACGTTTTATTACAGTTAATAATAACAGAACTGTGACAGTTTGAGCACAGCAAGTAAGTGACGAACCGATAATTTTTTAAACACACATATTTATTGTTCTTTTAATACGCACAAACACAATACAACATTACGCCCGACAATTTTGTTAACTTTACAAACTGTACATCCTCTTTGTCGAATGAACTAAAATATTTTTACCTTAATGTCAGAGGGCAAGACGTCCATATATCTGCTTGTGCAAAAACACTTTCTTATGTTCCTTCTGTCCATACAATACTCTGTGGTATCGGTTCATCGGTTTGATGTTCATAAAATTAGAACAGTTTTATGGGCAAAAGCACCAGAAGGTGAAGGAATACTAATGTTCATAAAACAGAATGAGTTGGAAAAAGGTTGTTTTTATGCTATTTTGTAATTTTTACTATTAAAGTATTGCTTTATTACAACACGATTTATATCCGTCAATGTGTAACAGGCTAGTAGTATATTCGTGTCGCCTAAAAGGCTTCGCTGAGATTGCATGCAAGATTTCAAGTATATAAAGCTCATTTCATTCTTGATATAGCTTGCAGATAGACAGACTTACGGATGAAAAGTGAAATATGTTCAGCCTCCTGAGAAAAAAAGCTTCAATTATGTTCAGCTAAATGCCATGATCAGACATGGTCAGGTAGAAATTGGGTTTCATGCAAAACGTAAAGTCAAGATTAAACATTTCTTGAGAAATCTCAAATTATGTGCATTACAATAGTTTTTCCACTATTTAAAAATGTATTATTTTGCTAATTTGATGTTGCATCTTCATGGTTTACTCACAATTTATTTATAAGTAAAAATAGTTTCTTAGCAAAACCCCAAGAAATGTTAAATTAATCATTTGCCCTAAATACTATTTTGATTCATATCTTTTGAAGGTCAAGATTAAGATTTACGACTTTTGTGTTTGAATATTTTTCACCATTCATTCAAACATTTATTTTCCTACAGGAAACTTTACAAGTGCAAGAGAAATTGTGTTTTGTGTGTTCGAATTACAATTATGACAAATGAAATGTATCAGGAATAAATACGAGGAACAATTTCTTTCCTACTACTTTGATAACAAAAATATTAAATATTTTTTTCTCCAGTCGTTTCAGACAGACAATTCATATTCACTCACATCGTCTGTAAATTTATATGAAAACTTAATAGGGGCAAGCAATTGTGGAAATACAGTGGGTTTTTGAGAAACTACAGGTTTTATAGTAGGTTACCTATAAGTAAAAGAGACTATACGTCTCTTTTTAAACTACTAAAAAAGTAATAAACTTGCATCATTGTTTGATGTTCATTTTATGTTTATGAGGTTTATTAATTAATGGAATCGTTTTATGGAGATCTGGATTGGTGCTAAATAAAATAGTTCACCTGGAAGCATCATAAAGGTACATAGTAAAAATACAGTCGTCACCTGTGTGTAAATTAAAAAAGCCATAATTTTAATATATGCAAATTAAATCAGTATTAAAACTATATATAATCGGAATGTTATTATAAACAAGGCTTTTAAATCCCAGAAGGGTAGAAGGCTACTTCCAGTGAAGAGATTCGAGTCAGACAAGCCAATTTCAGTAGATGAATTCAAAGAGATTAATTCGCCCAGTGGAGAATTCCGATGGAGAAATATACAGAATTTATCACTCTATGTCTTCCTTCATGAACACCCCTCTACTTATGTTTTCTCAGTTATTTCACTTTAAAGTGGTGCGTATTTGTGATGAGAAATAATGAACCTAATATAACCGGTGTTAGCCAAAAATCAATCAATGAACGGAGGATAATTAATTAATAAGTAAATGGGTTAAATAATAGTTAACCGATTATAAAACTAATTAACTATCGTACTTATATTGTTATTAAGTGTTGGGAAAATTAAAACTAAAATATAACTGCTATACTGCTTAGAAATGCGGGATATGAAGCAGATACGTGCTTGTCTTTGTCCTAGTTCCCACTCGTCTTGTCGAGAAAGGTTAGTCTTAGAATGTGTGAGTCTGACTTACATATACAATTACCTGAAAAATTTTATCGTGAGCTTGATTCCAGCAGGGTTAAGCAATGTACTTCCTATACCTATTACAGATAGATAAAATAATAAAAATTAATTACTAAATGGCTTGCTAAGCTGTAAACTCAAGAATGGCTAGACAAATTCGGTTTATTTTATCATATTCCTTGTAGTTTTAGAAGCATCTAAAAAGAGAGACCATTTTTAAAAGTTTCTTGCAATATTTTAATTTCAGAAAATAATGAAACTATTTGTTAAAAATAATCCTAATATGACTGATGTTTTTTTCAGAAGTCTGAATAGACAATAAAATATTTTTGTGTTTCAATTTTTTTGAAAATATTTAATGGTATCTACTTTAATACGTGTTGCGCCAGTGAAGAAATGAAGACATTTATTGGATTAAGAATACTATTGGAACACTGTGGAAATCCACCTTAAACCATAAAGCTGCTCATAACGAATTCTATCTGGTTGACTTTTTTGACATTCTGACTGAATTTGTATGGTTGTTTCAGGAAAAATCAGAGAAATAGACACTTAAATGCCCAGAAAGAGCAACTAGTTTCACACAAACTCTTCAACGAAAGATTGTTTTGAAATGTCGTTTGAACTGAAAGATTTCCCACTATTCTCTTAATACCAGAGATTGAAAATTTGCCAGAATGACAGAATTGTATTTGTATTTATTGGATGCTCCAATAACTACAAATGTAAACATTTTACTGGTCGAGTCAAGTCCAACTAAACCGTTGAAACTATACATATTATAGTTTAAGTGATATTGTAGGGCCTGAATTAGACATAATTTTACTAAATTTGGCTGCTCAATTTCTCGTATGTATATATCATTCATCGAGACATAAAGCCAAACTCAAACCGGACATACATTATAAGAGCAGGAAGTATAGGTTTTTGAGCAAGGTTGTTTTCCAAAACTTACATATGTACCTATTTTATTTATTTGGGAAACAAAGAAAAATTAACGTCGGATAGGTAATTAATTCGAACCAGAAATGTTTCGACAATCGCAATGGTGGATAAAAGAGCCTATTCCTATTTCACTTAACTCCTGCATCTCTGAACATGAATCTGGGATACATCTTTTACACCATAGGTGCTGTCACTATGGAGGCTACTAACTTCTACTTTGCACAAATCTGCAAGCAAAGTCTCATATAAACATTTTATAAAAATATAATACGACATTAATACTTTTGCTCCGGGATACGAAAGTTAGGGAAAATTGCGTCATAATAAAAATTTTTGCAAATAGGCCATTTTATCATTGAACACGTATTACTATGTCTTTAATATATAAATACATATGTTAGAGACATAGTCTCTAAACAGTGATTCTAGGTTGTAATAAAATCTGACAGGTGTTTCTCCTAGTCTAAGTGCTACTTTCATGAAACATGTAGAGAGACAATACAATCATACATACACGTTACACTGAAACTGTACTTTCCAAACTGAATGTAACAAAGGCGTCACTCTGTTATCATACATGAAAACAATGATCATATTGTTCATTGTCATGTTATATTTCAGATGTTCTAAAACAAAGGGCATTATGAACGAATGAACGTAGAATAGAGTAATATTCATCTTTTTCCCTATCAGGTATTATTTGGTTTCAATTACTGTAAAGAAGAATAAGATAATAATTAATGTTGAAACACAATACATAAACTATCTAAATAATATAAAAGACCAGCTAGAATTTTAAGCTTCAACCATAAAAGTTGAATCACTTAATCATATTATAAAGACACATTATTTGCCGTCTATTTCGGCCCAACTTAAAAATTAACACTAATCCTAGGTGAACTAAAAAAAATTGTTTATGATTTAATGGAACAACTACTGAATTAACGGGTTGCATTAAAGTAGTTAAAATAATTTATTACATAACCCAGAAACAGTCGCACAGTAAATTAGGTATGAAATTTAATACTTTTACAATATTTGTTCATGGGTCTTGAAAGATATTCCCCCTTTAATTTTTTTTTTTAAGATTTCGGCTTTAAAATTTAAAAATGTAAAATTAACTAACAATAAAACTTAGCAGAAATTTTAGCAGAAAGTAGCATCATGAAACCGTAATGCCGTGTTTTAATTTATGAATTGAAATTATTTGACTCAGACAAATAATCTGCAATGTCGAGGAGACAATTTTTGTTTATTTTAACTATTCAGATTTTTTCCAAAACATTTTTCACCTCATTTTGAGGACGAAATGTATTATAATTATGTAGAATTATTTACTAAATTAAATATCATTATTTACCTATTAATAGTAATAAAAGATTCCGTGATACTTTTTTCATGAAATGATGTTGTTTTTTATGGGATAGTTATTATGCGTGAGCTGATATGTCGTGTGTTTGAATCTATTATAAGTGTATTCAGTTTGTTTACAAATATATATATATATATATATATATATATATATATATATATATACATATATTTATATATGTATATATTCTTTTTTTCTCCTGGCCATCATAGTTAGCTATAATACTAATGTCAAATATTCACTAACGGTCACCAAATTCTACGGATTGACATGCACCATCAAGAAAAATCAATGCAGCTTATAAAGAAATGAACCTTATTCACAGTGCCAAGGCTAATGGCCAGTTAGTTTTCAAGATATGGGGCAGAAGTATAGGAGAATAGACAGAGAGAAATGTAATTTGTCCAGCGTCACGAGTAATGGGCTTCGCTAAAGCTCAGCCAGTAACGGTACAGGAGCCAAGAGACAGTTGGTATAATGATCTGAATTCTTGAAATCGATGGAGTTTTTGTAAGATATAAAACGATTGTCCACCGTACTAGTTTTGGTAAGCGTATAAGTGAGAGGGTCTTATAAGGGTTGAAAATGGGAAAACCCTTTTAACTATGTTTTAGTTTTCTTAGCTCGATATAGACTACTTAAATCTGACAGTCTGACATACAAATAATAGTTATGTTACCGTCTGCAAACCAAATAAAGCCAGTTTCAAGGTCTTTGGATAGACTCTACGTACCTGGACTGTCACTTTTTGATCTATGTAATTGTTCATCGGCCACTGCAAACACAACCAGATTGAGTCCCATTGCTAAAACCAAATGTCTCAAAGAAATTTAGTTCAGGTTGGTAGTAAAATCTGGCTTTCACAGTTAACGATACGGCATTTGGTGTGGACATATGTATTCTTTGAGCCTTATTTCTGTATATATTGTTATCCAAACTTTTCACTTCTTATTAGGTCTATATTATTACAACAATATATTTTACAATTAAGTAGATAAAAATTGTTTGTACATTTTTGTACACTTTGTAGATCTTTTACAGTCAATTGGATGTATACTGTTAAATATTAGAATATGTGTGTTTTTATTGGTTTTTAAATAGGGTCAGTTAAATTTGTGATGGTTTGCCTTATAGTAGCTCATTAAATTTAAATATACGTTTCAAGTTTTAATATTATGTAATTTCCTAATCAAGAATATCAGGCTTACAATTCCTCAACTTGAATCACTATATTTTCATTAAGTGCGATATTTACGGGGATTTTGCTATAACTAATCTTATATAAAAAGCTGAGGTAGGCTAAAAAAGAGATGTGATTAAGGCAGCAAAGAAAATTTATGAAAGCAAGAGTAGACTTTTCCCTATTAGAATTATATTGTAAATTTAATTTTAACAGGAAGAAAATAATATTAAAAGTATTATAAAAAATACTTAATTATGATTTAAGACTTTTAGGAAACCTCCCTTAGCAAACCACTTTCCAAAAGCGTGAAAAGCTATATCAAGAATCACGTTTCCCAAAGCTGAATCTATATCGAATGATTCCGAAACTAAATACAAGGTAGAAGAATTAGTGCTAATCATTAACACCTGTGCAAAGAGTTTGGATAATACAATAAAGAACGTTTAGTAACGTATGAAAAGATACATTCCAACTCATTTTAAAAACAAGTTATATAAGAGAATTCGGTTTTCAGTCATTTACACCTAGGGCTTTAATTGGTTTGGAGGGTAAGTATCCTAAGTTTTCGATTTCAATAGTTATCCGTTAAGTTGTTTGTCAATCTTTAATTGTTACAAGTGATAGGTAGGCTGTATTACAATGTACTTTTAGGTTCATAAGTAAAATAAAGATTTAAACACACGTGTTTAAACAATAAAATTAATACATTCTGCAACGAGTATATTGTATTTAATCCTTTTTCCAAATAAACGCTACGGATTAATTTCGTACTTTTACAACTATATACTTAAATTTAAAGTAGAACCTTAAACAGATATTTAAAAAAAATTGTGTTTTGTTTGAAGTTTTAATATAAATCATTTGTGTACTTAGATTTGGTTTCTTGTTAAATTTATTAAAATTATTCGAATCGAAAAGCAGGTTAATAACCAACCGTTAAATGAATTATCCTTACAAGTTTGTCTGTTAAAATTAGAAAATTCGATATTTGCAATTAAGGAACACTACTCTGGTAGAGTTGTAACTAGAATGATAGAAGACATTTTGAAATGTCAACTGAAAAAGTTGAATTTCAATACTGAAACCTTTTGTTAAAATGAATTATATAGAGTGTATTTTTTACTAGACCATAGTTGCAAATAATTTATATAGAATTAATTAATTTTTACTTATTATACATTCATTGATTCAGCTTAGGCGAAGCCTATCACTCGTGGTTACGGAAAAATTGTATTTCTTTCTATCTGTCTGAACAAAATCTGCAAAACGAACTGACCTAAAGACTTGAAACTCCCTCAAGTTTCATTTCTATATTATAAATACTGAGTTCAATAATGGTGCATGTCATTTCATTGCATTTGGCTCAGCATTAGTGAGTAGTGTAACATAGGGTTACATATGGGTAACAATGTTGGCAACAATAAAGTAACAGAACAAATTGACTTGCAAACAAACTCAGTGTACTCATAAGAGACTAAAAATATGATATATCACACATGTAGCCTAACTATTACACGTCATACAACATAATTTTAGGTAGGTGCGTAGACGTTTGAATATATGGAACAATCTAAATGTATTATTTGGCAAGCTGTCTTGACAAATACTTAACCTCAAAACTTGAAATTTGCATAAAACCTTATTTATACATAGACAAGAATAACTTCTATGATGGTTCATGTCCATAGATCATAGAAATCATAACCATCATACGACGCCTGAGCGTCGTAGTAATGAAAAAGTTTTAGAAGTTAATGTTTTTCCTTAACGTGGTTAAGTGGTATTTACTTTCACAATAGGGCTAGGTAGTGAATTTATTTAAGGGTCGTATAATCAGCATTCCCAAAACCAAGTTCATTTATGATAACCCAAGTATTACAGGAATTACTATTTTTTTATTGCCGTAATGATATTGTTTAATACGCAAACATTTGAAAGCCCGCCACCTGAAACATCTTGAGATATATTGCACTACAATACAGTAATCTTATTCATAAACCGGTGCTGCTTTGCAAAAAAAAAAAAAAAAAAAAAAAAAAAAAAAAAAAAAAAAAACACTATTTACTTGTTTAACAACTTCCTAAAAACCACGTTTACAAAAATATACATATTTTAGCCAAACACGATTAATGAAATACACTTCGAACATGTGGAATCGTTTCTTGCATGCATTGCAAGTAATTATTAAATGTATGGCAAGTACATGGTAACCATCAATGACATCGTAAAACACAATATAGTTGTAAATATTCTTTACTAAAACATTATCATTAATAAATTTGTACGAACATAGTATAAAATGAAACATATTTAATACGTTACCCTAAGGAATGGTTAAACTGCTGTCACCGGAATAAAATATCCTTTACATATTGAGTGTTGAATAAACATTTATATAAACAGAGATCGTAAATATTAAAATGAGATGTTAAAACAATTGTTATAAAAGCAAATTTTGCGTCAAAGTTTTAAATAAGTGTGACATTACTTTACTGTTATGTCTAGAAATAATGTATGTTATTTGTGTGAAACTGAAATTCTAGCCATTACACCTTTCTTACTTATTGAATCGTTACATTTAACTGCAATATATTGCAATTTCTCAAACATAACTATAACAATTTTTCATTAAGTCAAAAATATTGTCGTGGATTATTAAAACTGTGAATAATAAAATGAAGTGAGCAGTTCGTACTGTTTAACATTTTTATCCTTCTTTGTTTAGGTTTCCGTCTCGAGGTGTCAATAATCATGTTGGTGTCTCTTGTGTTGGCATGCCTGAGTCTTCTGGTCATCTGCGAGACCGAAGGTCGTGGCCTAATAAATTCCGTTCCTTGTTATGACGCAGTGATAAACAAGATCAAGGCAAGCGATCCAGTCTACGACAGAAACAAGTGGGACAGTCTTCCAGACAATATAAAGAAACACAGAGGAAATGTTCTTCACGAAGACAGGAGAATCAACGCACCTATGTAAGTTAACTTGCAGGGACTAATATAAAAATAAATAATTATTTATATAGTTTTATGTAAATTTTTTAGGTCGGCAATAAATAAAATTAGTGCACACATTAGTCGTTACAAGTATAACAGGCTATAAATATAATTGAGTTTTGTTCATATACGTTATGTAATAAAATACATACTGCATTACAGCCGAATTCGATCAATAGGTTCTTTGACCAATGTGCAGGTGAGACTCTATTGCATGAACAGATAACAGTAGTTATTCATTATACAACCAATCTTATTTTGTGGGTTTCATGTCAAAAATAACAAGTCACACAACTATAATATCATATAAAAATAATTAGGGCAAGAATACAAACTTCGTGTTGAATTGTTTCGTCGTTTTATCTTATATAATTAGGAACGATCAGTTCGGTGATCCGTCACGTCTTGTCGGCGAGTCTGTTTATACCCAATGTAAGGCTTTAGGCTATCGGGTATAATAGATTGGAGGACGTCTAAGGCAGTCAGAAGTTCGTTTAGTGATGCTCTTATTTTGTTATAAAAATAAATATAGGTTAAAATATGAGTCAGGTAGGTTAATAAACGTACAGGAAAGTTATGGATTTAACTGAAGTAGTTATACAAAAATAAGCTATACGTTGCTATGAATTGAGGCACGTCAAAAGTGAGCGCTGCGAGGCTTTCCGGTTACTTTGGAGTGGTGTGATGTGAACTTCCCGTCTCTCCCACTAGTGATGGGAAGAACGGGTCTTTGGAATGATCTGGCGTATTCTGATCAGATCACTGAAATGAACCGGCTCATGAGCCGGATCTTCAAATCATTCAAATCACTTATGTCACGCACTCAAGTACGCCGTGCCGTCTGCGCGATCAGCTCATCAAGGGTACCAATTACAAATTATCAATTAATTTAGTAACCTATTTCATCTTGATGCAATCAATTATTTTAGTTCATAAATTAAGTGTTGTTTTCAATATAAAAAAAATTTAAATTTATTTCAATAAAATTTCGTCCCCGTGTACCATGAAATATAATTGTAAGAAAAATTATCGTTATTATTATCTGTACTGTAAAATAGGTTTTAATGGTCAAAGATTTGTCAATAAACTATAATAGTTTTAAACGTAGTGTAACTGTCATCCATAATAAATTCAGATTTATAACGGGTTTCCTCTATGTCTAGTGGATCACTCAGATCATAAAGAACTACGAGAACCGAAGAATAAGACTGGCTGGCGACTATCGGCACGCAGGTCGCGACGCGATGGTTCGTTCAGTCAGGAGTCAGCTCACCAAATGACCCGGCTCATTTCATCAGATGATCTGACGGATCTTAGATCATTACGCGACCCAGATCCTTGAGGCGATTCGCTCATGATCTGCGTATTACTATCTCTCACTTGCTCCGTTGATGCAGTTGCAAGTCATCAGTTGGTGCCTCTGTTCGGGTCCTCTCACTAGAGTCGGAACTATTGAACTATAGTCCGCTTTCAAAGTTCAGCTCTGCTGACAACGGAAGAGGAATGAATGATCACTCGAAATAGCAATACAGAACATGCTTAAATATTAACAGAGACGGTTGTTTATCTTGAAAGCTTGCAAATATCATGGAAGGAAACAGCGCACATGGTAGTCGTTACGCAACTCTTAAAGTCGGCCCTCAGAACTAACTGAACTAATCCCTCATCTACCAACTCCTTGCAAGTAACAAAATCAAACTCTATGGTTGGGTAAGTTCTTGTAATGTGTAACCGTACATGGAGGTTGGTTAATTTCTTGTAATGTTTAACCGAAGAGTGAAGAATGTAAGAGTGTAAAACATAAGAGTAGTCGGAATAATGGATAAGTACCGATTTAACTGAATATGTATTAATATTATGACATTTTGTTATTGCAGAAAGGTAATCGACCAGTTCGTGCAAGGTGATGCAATAAAATACCAACACGTCAGTATTGTTTGTGAGTTGAAAATGGACGGACTCAAGTGGGGCAACTATTGGTTGAACGACGCCTTTGATACGCGTTGGCCTGGAGAGGTCGGGTACATAATCCTACCCTCCGACAACCACTTCTTGTTCTTCATACGCACTACGAGGAGAAGTCACAGCGTCAGGTACCGAATACAGTTCTTCGCCCAGGCTACCAAGCCAAAATACTCGGCATCGTTTACTTGTGTACAGGTCAATACACTGTTTGACAGCGGTACTGGTTTAGCTGTTGATAACGGTTGTGAGTTCCGTAATTGGCCATCTAATTAAGGAAAGTCTTCACTTTAATTGGAAAATTAAATAAATGTTATTTTGTTAAAAGTTAGGAAAATAAATCTTTTGTGTGTACTGTTTCATTAATCCATTTTTCCTAACCACCAATGACAGTTTTGTTGTAAAGGCACTAAAAATATGTTATTACTATGACTCATACTGACTAGCCTGAAAATTTATCTCGAAACTCAGCAATGGAGGATATAATATGTGTTTATTAAAAGTAAAAAAGAAAAGTATGTAAAATGCCATGCAAACTTATGGTTAAGAAGCCCTCTCTCACAATTAACATGAGACTCTGTAGTATAGAGATTAAGGGGGCGAAATCTACGCTGAGGTTATGTTAATATCAACAATACTAAAAGTAAACGCTATTGATTGTCATTACTTGCAAATAAAAAATGAATTTACCAATACAAACCAAAGCTAAAATACATATATGTACTCATAAGTGGTTGGTGACTACCTATTATTTTGTTAGAGAATGACTCGTCTATCTAAAACTCACTTACTAAACTGAAGGTTCTGTACAGAGTATTCAATTATTAGGTTCCTATTTGTCTAAGGGAGAGCCCTATTGAGATGTGAAGGGTAGATCATCCGTCTGTTCCTCCATCTGTATCTATGATACATGCTGATATAAAGTCATAGAGACTTCAGATGTGGGATTTGTGGATGTGTTCTTGATCCAAAGAAGAACTCTATTTACTTTGGGGTCAAAAGATCAAGTCAGATCGTCTGTCTGTTTAACGATATGATAGTACATTCGTTCTATTCTTGCCTTCTGTCAAGCTTTTTGATACTCCGTTATGCTGGTCTATTTATAACACTATTTGTGCCTATTTGTTTATTCACTGTCTGACACCATAAAACAAACATAAAAATGTAAGCAACAATATTATGAAGGAATAAACAAACATAGAATAACAATAACAACTTAAAATTTAATCTAGTGTTTTTTTAGTTTATTCCAAAAGAGCTTAAAGGTTCAACACGGGGCGTTTTCAATTACAAGTCTTCTCTCTCTTGATCCTTGTGAGAACAAACATTGAAGAGCGTCAGGCTGCGTGTTGCTGGGGAAACACTTGTTCCAAAACCGATGGGGAAACATTGTAAGTGAAACAATCTTCTATTTAGTTCTGTGATGAATTTACTCACCCATCGCAATCGTCTTTATTGCAACGAGGGAACATTAGTATTGTTGATAATCATTTACTTGAAATGAGTTATTTTATGTTTATATTATTATTTATAAAATTAACATGTCTTCGCAACAAAAGCTACTTAAATGAAATATAATTAAAAATAACGAATTCAATAATCAGTTCTAAGTTCAAACAGCTAGGAGCCAAGTTAGCCAGCATAGGCTGGTGTGTGCATAGGATAAAGTGCAGTATTGTTTCTGAATACATGATAACATTAATTTAAATAAAAAATTATGGAATTTGCTAATGATATTGATGTTTCAATTCTAGTAGCGTAATTGTTTACTATTATTTTCATATTGACAAATTAAGTGTCAGTTGGTGCAATTGCTAATTTCACGTATCAGACAGACGGGTTTTAATAGGCAGGCATCGATTGAGATATGACTTTATGAGCAAAGCGCTAGCGAAGTTTATTACTGAAGGAGATGAAAAGTGTTCAATTGTGTCTCTCTGACCCTCCGCACGATATTTAAAAAAGATCCAACCTATACACTTAAAATTGTCCATAAAGCTTCAATTCTACATAAAAAAACATTGCTTATGATAATGGTGCATGTACACATTTGTACTTAGGCCTTATGTGTAACCATGATGGCAACGGAAAAAATGTAGAATAAATAAATGTGTAAGTGAACTCAGTAGATCATATGGCATTTTAACGTATGGCATAGTACCTAATGAATACAGTACCTAATGAATCTATGAGTATAGACTTGAAGTTTTGCATGCGGCCTCAGCGAAGTCTGCAACGTGACTAGTGTTGTTGTGTACTCCTACATTGTTTATATAAAAACTAAGAACTGGTTGTAACCACTGGACAATAAATTTAAGTACAGCAGAGTTATTTTTAAAGTGTGGTTCAAAGTTTTTAGTTATAAATTTACCAACAAGTTCTGTTTGTTTAGTTTTGAAGCAAAATATCCTAATGTCTAAGAACATAAGCTTGTGACGATTATAGAGTAATAACATATATAGAAAATTTAAATTTTGCAAGAGTTTTTCAAATTGAAAGATCGTTATAAAATGTATCGAAAATTAAAAGTAAAATAAATATGATATTTCTATAAGTAAATAGAATATGTTTATTTTCAATTCCGGTAACTTAAGTGCTTATATAAAAAACTGAAATATGTACCCATAAATGTAAAATTATTAGTTAGTATATGTAACATAAACAATAAAATATGATCAAGGGATAACATATTGTGTACCACATCGTTGTTTATGAGAGAGTAGTGAGATGTTTTAAAAATATTTGGTTTTCATTCTATTCAATTATGATTGAATTCCGATACCCACACATACTCATAACGCATTTTATGTCTGTATTTTACGGAACACTTTCAAAATTTGAAATACATTTATTCATTTACAATTAGTTGTTATATAAATAAACATAAAAAACAAGTTTAAAAACTTCTCGTTGTGACTTTCAGTTCAAAAGTTATTAAGACATTTTTATTATTGTAAATAAATATTTAGTATTTCAGGTAAAAATAAAACGGAACTATTTTGGTTCATCTAACTGAGGTTTTGCCAATAAAAGTCTTGCCTACAAAAAGGGTTTTATTAAGAAATTAATAAGAAAACATTTCATTACTGGCTATCTCTAATAAATTTAAACCAAAACTGAAGCTATCAGTTATTGAGAGGAAAGTGTATATGCAACTACGGGATATATGATTTGAAAGCAAATATTGATTTTAAAGAGCATTTCTGTTTTTGCTAAAACTTTCATAGACATATTTTATAACATATAGAGTCTATAAACATAAAAAAATGTTATTTTCCAGTCTATAATGTGTTTAGTGACTAACTAACCATCGTTGTTTAACATGTCCAAGTGTCAATTACAAAATATTCGTTACTTAGGAGCCTATTATCATCCTATCAAACCTTTTAGCCTTTTCGTTTTATAATAGGTATAAAATTTTAATTAATTACAATTATATATTCTGCTATATAATAAACAATTTGCTTTCTTTAATTTACTAGAACACATTTAAATTGAAAAGGAATAAAAAAGTGTTTAGCACGGCGGATAAATATCGTTATAAGTATATATTTATTTGATTAAATTATGTTAATTGGTTATAAAAAGTTATTGCAATTTAAATTTTAAATAAGACAATAATGATACTTTTACAATGGATACGTAAATTTAATTTTAATATGATATTTTTACACTGCAAAGAAAATAGATATTACGATCCAGTTTACTTCAATATTAAGGTTAATGCATATCTCTAAAGGACACAGGTAGAGAAAAGCTGGTTAAAAGCACTGAGATGATGTTGGGCCACGTTAAAGTTAAAATAAAACAAAGTAGCCACATAATTAAAGTTCCAGGCATGCTTTGCTAATTGAGGCCTTTGTGGAGGGAAAGAAGGATGTCACGAAAGGAAACTTCGGCTTGAGTTACTTTGTGTTAAGTCACTTCATCTTTTGGGTACATTAAACAACGAAAATCACCTATAAGAACAATCTGTTCATAAAATAAGTAAAAAGTCATTTATATCGAAGTTAATAATATACCTTTTTTTAAGAAGACATAAATATTGCACTTTGTTTGTTTAGAATCATAAAACGTATCCGGATATTTTTAATTTAAAATTATAATTTTTTTGATAAAATATTTACATATAATTAAATTTGAATTTATATTTTCTCGTCCGTATTTAATTTGATCACAAAGAAGGAACTTTACTATAAAAATGAAATGTAAACTAATAACATAGTAACGATTATATTGGGTTTGGTTAATTATTTTTTTAATTTACTAAGAAATGTCTCGAAACATTTTTTTTTATATTAATTACGTTTGGTTTAATACAATGTAAGTATAATATATCCATAGAAACCAACTTAGGAAGTTTAATTCTGTTATCTATATGACATTTATATGCCATAACTTTTAATTTGTTTTGAACTGCTTCATACATTTTTTGTACTAATTATATACTCTTTGACCATAAGTTAATGTTAGGTTGGGGATAGTTGTTGTATGATGAAATGTTTAGCTTTATTACAAAATTTATTGCTTTATTTATTAAAAGAATAAATATACTCATATTCTCCATATGTTTATATACTTAATTGTACTGTTTAAAGAGTTGCAACTACGTCCTTGCAACATATATTTATTTTATATTATTATATCATAAGTCATCCAAAAATGATCTAATTTCATCGGTACTAAAACTCGGGAAACCTTTAAAGTAACATAACTATAATAGCTGTTAGTTTGGTTTGTAATTATGCTAGATAATCCGCCTATGTAAAAATTAGTAAAATTTCCTAACCTTTTATAATAATTTTTTGGAGAAAATTACTGATAATTTTATTTAGGACGGCTGTTAAACACTTGAAAATATTTTATTGGGAAACATTCTTATTATTTTTAATAAAGCTGCATAGTATCACAGTGTGAAGTTAGAGAAATAATATTAACATTAGGGAAAGAAGTAAAGTGTCTCTTGGTCACCCGAGAATTGCCTTGTTTGCGCTGAAGTTGCCAATTACAGTTACAAGCTCGGGGACCTCTTGTCACCTTCATAGTGTTTCTCGTTCCCTTCGATAACATCCTGTTCTCCTGCAATTATTTAGTTGGAATGAAAACAGAATTACTTTTTAAATTTATACCAATTCGGTTGTTCATAAATCCAAGAACAATAAACCTTATTAAACAAAACATTTCTTGAAGCATGGCCATTAATAAAACTGTTTACTTCGAAAAGGACGAGAGTTGAATTCACGTTGATACCAAAATTAAACCTAGGAAATGCCTTTTAAACGGAAGTGTTGTTGTTGTTAGATAAAAATGTTCTTTTATCTCACAATGCATATCTAACTAGAATATAAATGTCTCTCAATAAACCAAAACATTTATTCTCCACAGCCTAATAATTTCCATCTTACTAAGCGTGTTCAATCAACCTTATTATTATAACTATAATAATTCTCTCATAAAATAATCAGAAAAACTTCAACTATTTACAACAGTTTATTTTTAGAATTATTTTATTCGTTACTGAAATCAAATATTAAATTAGTAAAATTTCAATTTTGAGATAACAATACACCTCAAAAGGACATCTAAGTTGATATATAAGTAAGTTTACGTTATGACTACAAATTATCAACACTGGTAATATAAACGACCACATGAACCTTCATGGGGATGCATATCAGGAAAGCAGACTGCTAACACAGGAAAATAAACTTTGGTTAAATTTAATGATACCAAACATGCATGGCATTAATGACGATGAAAACACTGATGTAATCGTTTTGACCTGGTGCAACCCTGCCTTCTACTAACTCCTACCTTAATTGGTAGGGGAAAAAACAAGTGTGCACTTATCTTGTTCTGTTTGCCTTGAATGGAAAAAAAAAACTGGAGTCACTCGATTATACCACTCTTCCGTATAGTTTGAACAGGACTAGACGGAAACCCAAAAAGAGCAAGTGAAGCACATATTATATTGGTTGCAAAACACCAATATAATATGGTTTAATACACAGTGTTTTATGTTTTGTGAAATTAAACAACGCTTAATGTTTTGATTCCTTAAAATTAACCATTGTCAGTGCAAATTAAACAAAACTGTATGATGTAATTTTACTCTCATGTTAAATAAACCCCCTCTAGTATAGAGGCATATCGTAATAGTAGTGTGGATAAAAGAAATAAAATTTATTAATCAGTTATTTTTGAATAATACTAGTATGATAACTCAACCACAAGATAAGTACCTGGACTTGGCACACGAGAGAGAGAGAGAGAGAGAGAGAGAGAGAGAGAGAGAGAGAGAGAGAGAGAGATTATTAGGGAAGGCTCCACAGGACCTCACTGACGGATAGTCCACGTATGCCGGAGAACATACACTATACCACACACAACAGGGCACATCAAGAGTTACAAAGGGATAAGAATCTGGTAAAATAATAAAGGAGTGATGTGCTAGAGAGGGTGAGATGAAGTCATTAGCAGAGAGTAAATATGTAGAGAGGAGATGTAGGTCGTGTCGAGAGTGAGAGCAACCATGCCGTGGGTACAGGGCGGTTTGGCCGTGATTAACTTTGAATTGGAATTTGAAGGACAAGTGCTGATATCTCTCCCTCGCTCATTTATAAAACTAAAGTAGTTTTTATGAATACAATACGTATTTAAAGATTGTGTCGGAAAAAGGTATTATTTACTGTTTTTATTAAGTTAACTTATACGACTTTTGTTCTTTAAAGACTTATGTAATACATAATACAGAGGAGTTATTGGAATAAATGAGGAGTATTAATAATAAGTTAATATCAGTACAAAAACAGATCATATAAAATGAAGATCCATGAAATAGGTTTACAAAAAGTGAATTGTTCTACAAAACAAGATTCTAAGCAATGTTGATCGCATTTATCATAAGTAATGGAAGAGAAACTGAAGATAAAATTGAATTGTTTGTTTCCAGCGTGGGCGACAATTCAGTAACCACGGAAACCGATGTTGAGAGAGTCCTTTGTCCTTTCTTTAACAATATCTTTTGCAATCCTTCATTCATTGAAACCAATCCGATATTGTAGTCTTTAATATTAAAAATCAGTAATTATTTCAAACCACACTGTTTCAATATTTTAACACTCCGTTTTATTACATCAACCGACTTCGGAAATACTGTTTACAATATTTAAGCATTGATAAAACTCATTTTTACAAATTAAATTTACATTTTGGCAGACAAACTTGCACCTTGTCAGTAATGTATACACTTAATATGCTTACTGTGTAGATACAACTTTTAAACCCTATCTTCGTACAGTATTATTGTTACTCTCACGTAAATGATTTTTAATGCGTTTAATTTAATATACACTCTAATATTACACAAGTGAACCGCAAAATTTTTGGATTGTTATGGTTATAAACGGAGGAGAAAAATATGCAATAATAACGCTAGATGGAAGTAATTATCAATTAGTGTGTCAAATATACGTGTCAAATGAACACAGTCTTATTTTAACTCATACCCAACCTCACACGATCTATGAACAGACGAGTTATCTAGCCCAGTCTTCTGCTGCTCTACTGCTCCACCTAATACATGAAGGATCTCTAGGGAAGACCTTAATTTGAGTCCTGTATGTATTTAAGGATTGAAGTTTAGCGTTACCAAGAATTATTTTGTTCACTTATGATTTTGTATGACTATAATCACTGCCAAGTAAGGGTATATAAGAAAAATATTTTGACGGGAAATTGTTTTAGTTTAAGAACAATCTTTGGTAATAATTTTAAAGTATTGTAGTACATTATTCGTCTTGTAAATAACAATAAAACGAAAGAAATAAACCATAAATAATCTAACTATTGAAACTGTAATGTTGTCATATTTTTTATTACTAGTTATGGTACTAATGTGATCTAAATCCAAATTGACAAGTGCTACACTCAATTTATTGTTAGGAACAGTTTACTTTGTGACAATCCAAGTTATGCACTATGAAAAGAGTTTGGCTGAATGTGTAATTACTGTATTAACATTTACATATTTGCTTGACGTTGAATCAAACGTAATCAAAGTACTGTGTGTTTTGTAGTATTCTATTTTTCACTTCAGAATTCGATATAGTACATTAAAAAGTATATAATAGTGTTACTCCCATTTGAATGGAGAAACTTTATTCATATTGCAAATTTTTATATTTAAGGATTTCAATATTTAATTTCTTTATAATACTTTCCATCACCAAAAGACAAATTTTAACATATAAAATTAATAAATTTAAATTATGTACACCGCTGTAAAATGTAATAACTTATATTAGTAATTAGTTATTTTTAAATTTTATGGATGAAAAGATTGAAATATAATAAGGAAAACCCTAACCCATGTCTCTATAGTTATTTACTAGGACCGACAAATCGCTCTGACAGTATATAAATGGCACCTGATAACGCTTGTAGCGTTTTCATTCTCAGTAGAAATGAATGTTGTCAGGTTAACCACACCGTCTCGTTTCCTGACATTTGATAGCGTGCAAAACATTATTCTATATGACAAGGCTCCTGTTAAACTAACACTATAATTCTCTTTCTTCTTCTCTGTTGTTTTAGTACATGGAGTTTATGATATAAGATATGTAGCAATATTAATAATATTTCCTTACCTTTGATACTGGTCTCACGATGGAGACATTATGATGTTTCATATCTAGATTACTAACTAACACATAATTAATATCTAGATAAAAATAAACAAAACATACCAGAGCGTTGTGACAGGCATAAGGCAGGAATCACAACCACTATGTTGTGTGTCCACTTCACAAAATTTACCCTTAATCAAAACTACTGTTTATTATTGTAGGAACAACGTGCATTAAATGTGTTTTTGAGTAAGGAATAAATATATTCGACCATGTTGCTCGTGCATATATGAACACAAAAGCCCTTGAGTTACGCAAACGGTTTAGCAATATATAGACTACTGTAATGAAAGCTCTGCAGTGTTAGTAACGCAATGACTTTACAATATAGTGTAGAGTTAGTAATTAAAGGTTAGAAATTACAAAGAAATAATTCTGACACGTCTTTGTGGTGTAGAATACAGGCCTGGCTTCCGGCCAAGAAACTCTCATGACCACATCCTTAAGAGACTCTAAATCTTTCTCACGGAGAGGAAAACAGCATTTAAGAAAAATATTCTGTAATATTCTGTGAATCTAGTTTGTAAAGTATGATCCATCGTATTTTATATTTCCGAACAAGTTCATGTAATGTGTAGCATATTTTATAAATATCTTTCTGTTAAAACATTTTCGTTTCAAAATATTCTTTTATAAGAGTTTGTAAAAGAATTTGTTGTAAACATTATTCATCTAATATGTAGATGAATAAGGTCATGTGATTTTTCTGGTAGACTGTTTGAGTCGAAGACCCCTCTACTGCACACTGACATGACAGAGTCAATACAGACTATACCAGTCGGAGACAGAGTGAGTAGACAATCCCTACTATTGTGAGACGACAGGCGATACTGAACACGCTATTGTCGCATTTTCCTGCTGCCGTTGATGTGTAACGTCAATTACACTGAGACAGTAGCGTTACCTGTATTGTATAATAGTGGCTGTGCTCAAGCTGATGTATGATAGCATTTTGATTCATAAAATTAAACTAATTTAACACTAACAGTACTACACCAATATAAATACTTTGTTTTATAAATGCAACATACAAAGTTATTTGTATATTAATAAATTAATTATTGAAAAGAATTTCAAAGAAATATCTCTCCCATTGCCTGTTGGTACTTATATTGACAATATTAGGGATAATAATTAACATAGCTACAAATAATGTGTGAAATAACAAGAAGAATAAATACATTTGGGAAATATTTCTAGATTTGATTAGTTGTCAAGGAAACAGGATTTTTCCGGACATTTGCCATCGTTCAGTGAAACAAGAAAACAGTAACACTACGTTTCGAGATCTGCAATCTGATCTCTTCTTCAGGTAAAGAACTAACCTAATACATAATTACAAACTAGGTTAAAATAAACAAATCTTACTAAAGCGTTGTGGCACGCCTAAGTCAGGAAACGTAGTGTTACTGTTTTCTTGTTTCACTGAACGATGGCAAATGTCCGGAAAAATCCTGTTTCCTTGATTAGTTGTCGTTTATAACGATGAAGCTGGCATTTCATAAACAAGTACGTAGTGAATCCGTTTTCAATACTCGTAAATTTATAAATATATTTAGTATAAATTTTCGTCTTTAAAGTATTATAATGTAAAGGGAGATTTGTAATGTTATTAATTTTGTATAGTAAAGAAAGTAGTTCAAAAATAACTACTAAAACATATTAACGCATATAACGGATATTAGAAATTGTTACAACTATCTTAAAGACATGGCCCACATTGAGGTGCTCAGCGAATAGCCAACAATACAAAAACCTAATAACCGGCAGTTTTCAATATGGGCCATGACTTTTTACTGTAAGTCTGCTCTAAATCAACCATTTTTATTCTATTTTGATAAATTTAGTGTATTTATGATAAATTCTTGTAAAAACTATTTTTATTGTAATTCTTGAGAATTGAGATGTTTAAAATATAAAAGGTTTAATTGCCGCCATTTTTAAAATACTAATGATATTTGAACGATATTTTTTACTAGCTGGCCGTGGTAAGTGTGATCAGAGTGTTTTATAATATAATTTATTGGTGTATAAGATACTCATTGTTTTATAAAAAAACCATGTTCGTATGTTGAAATATAGTTAGGTCAGGTCTTGACCTGAGCAATAACTTGGTATACCTTTATCCAGAGAGTTACGGAATACCCTGTATATTGAAATAAAAGTCCGATAGGTAAGGACCGGTTCACAGGTCATTGTGCATAAATTTAGACTTTTTAGAAAAAAAAAACATGTTCTTAACTTTTTTTACACTACATTATATCAAATACTACACAAAAAAACTTGGGCTTATCAACTTTAGTTTTAAACACATAGTATATTAAAAAATTTTTTGTTGTATGAGTCGTACATGAAATCTTTTGGATTCAAAATATTTGCTCGAGTTGGTATGGCATTTTTACATACGCTTGTTCGATATTATTGTATAATTATTTATGTACTTAAACTAATTTTGTAAACATGCATGTTGCATGTAAAAACAGATATACTAAGTATCTCGGAACTAATTAATTTGAAAAGGCTGACAAGTAATGGCCTGGAGTGAGAGGCCGAGACACATCTCAAAATGTCAAGTGAGTCTTAACGATGGTTCACGCGGCGAGAGTCAGTTCAATCCGAGGAAACGTGCGATACGTTACGTCTTGTCTCCTTCATTATACTACTTTTAATTTGGATTTGGATGTTTCCAGGAAAATAAAAGTGTTGGATTATTATAGTAGCCTATTCATAAAAATGACTATTACCTTTAATTAATAATTTGTATTTGAATCATGATTGATTATATAATTTAAATTATTGCCATAAGTCGACTTAAAATTCTGATTGAAAAGAGAAATTGTAAGGAATAAAGTTATTTCTGTGTCATATCGACGTTCATTATGATCATTTTTGTTAGATTAGTTCAAAGAGTAACCAATATTTTATGAAGATCGTAACATCATAACTTGATACATTTTCTACTTCTAATTGTAAATGTTGAGTGTATACACTACTGAAGACACGTGAAAATGCAGTTATTCTTAACTAGCTATGAAAATTTAATCTATAAAATTTATCTGAGACATTTCACTGTAAGATAAAATTGTTTGCCAGTTTTGTAAGTGTGTTTCATAATCAGTTATAAGTTGTTAGAAGTGATAGTTATTACGTTTATATCATAAATAAATAAAATATCAATGTGAACTAAAACGTATCCCAATAGCTGTATTGTACAAGAATAAAAGTTTAAAGAAGTGTATATTACACAGCAGAAAAAGAATACTAATACCTAACAAAATACTTTAATTAAGTAAAACCTCCATACTGAATTTCAAATGAACTATACGAACTATCCATTTAGGAGCGTCTAAATACTCTTAGAGTGTGATTCCAAAAATATTCTATAATTTAATAAGATAAAATGGCTTAACGATTCTAAAATAAACTAATCCAAACAAACAAATAAATGTATTTCCTATTCATTTCAATATAGTTAGGTTATTATGTCCTTAACGGATGGAAGATTTCTTAGTTTATGGAGAAGCTAACCTCCTTTAACCTTTGATCTGTCCACCCTGAAGGACCACTGGCCGCACTGGCCTATTCGAGTATCTCATGCAACGAAATAAAAGGGAGTGTCGATTTAGTACAAGTCGATGACACTGATAAAATGTACTACGATCACAGACTTTGCATCTAACTATCTCTAACGTTATCTTTAACTCGGATTTAAATATCGATATCATACAATGCGGGGCCATCGATATTATAAAGACCTAGTATACTTCGTCTTTAGAAGTTTGGATTGTCTACGTGGAAATAATTAAAACACATGAAACATAAAAATCTATTTAATCGTTAAATATCACTTATACAATGCAATTACATATTCATTATGCAATCCTTATCTGTAAAATTATAGGCATCCGTTGCAATTACGGATTATTTTAGGTCACGTGTTTGAAGCCTTGGGAATCTTAGTTAGGCTTCGTCATGAACTGGACGAATATCATGATACAGGTCACGATAAATGAACACACCTACGGAAATAGAATACAATGTTTTATTTGCACGTGTCCATATAATAGTAAACTTTCAGGACCATTTCATTTATACTGTGCAGGTGAAATATTGTAAGAAAATAATTAATGTAATACACAACATGCCTTTAATATTTATGAAAAGTCATTTTGTACCATTCTGCAAACATTGTATTTCAGGATTTGTTCTGTAAGCCTCCTTGTAAGTATGCACGTACAAAATGTTATTTTGTGGTAGGATCAGTCAATTAAATTACGGCAATGTCCAAAGTTTAAAACAGAAACCACTGAAATCCGAAGACACAAATGATATTAAATTTGATGCTAAATCTAATAGTTCAACATTGGACCCAAATAAATCAAAACCACATATTACAAATTTAAGCACATTTAAATTTACGTAAACGTTTACAATCATTAATCGTCTGGAAGGTCTTACGAGAATTTAAAACTTTTATTATTTGTAAAAATATAGTATACGGTATACTACCGGGATGATGTTGAGATAATGCCCGTAAACTATAGGTATTTTACATTCGTTTAATTATTTTTAACTAAACAAACTGTTTATGAAGATGCTTAGAACGTACGAATGGGCTGAATAGTTTTACTTTTACTGCAACTTCTCATGGGCGATAATCCACAATACAAAATAAAAATAGGCTCAAAATGTAATCTTTCTTATTTGTTTTATATTTTAGAGTTGCAAGAGTGAAAACTTAATGCACATCTGTGTGAATAATGCATACATTTTAATTTTTACATTAGAACTTTTTCATGGCTCCCAACGCAATGCTGACAAGTAATCAGTTTATACAGCATTGGGTTACCAAAGGTAAGATATGTCAGCCTTTGGAACGTCATAAATAAATTTTCTTTAATTGTGCTTAGTATACCCTAGAATAACAAGATTGTTTAAGTTATGGTGATTCATATATTCCTAAACGATACATTCATACATGTTTTAATCTTCTGATCTCCGTATATATTTACACACACGCGCGCGCGCGCGCACACACACTCGTGTATATATATATATATATATATATATATAAAATTTCAATAAACATTGAATCACAAAAAGTACTTGCTTCGCCGGGAGTCGAACCCGGACCTCTCACTTGCCGGGTGAATGTGCTACCATTACACCACAGAGCGTCATGTGTATATATATATATATATATATATATATATATAATTTCAATAAATATTGAATCGCAAAAAGTGCTTGCTCCGCCGGGACTCGAACCCGGATCTCTCACTTGCCGGGTGAATGTGCTACCATTACATCACAGAGCGTCATGTGTATATATATATATATATATATATAATTTCAATAAATATTGAATCGCAAAAAGTACTTGCTCCGCCGGGACTCGAACCCGGATCTCTCACTTGCCGGGTGAGTGTGCTACCATTACATCACAGAGCCCTCACTTGTTATGATTCAATTATTTTGTATTTGGCCGTTTCTTTCACATATGTGTTTAAATAACCAAACTAACATATGATCGGAAGACCAAATATAATTTCTTGAATAAACGCAATTCAATTCAATTCAATATATATATATATATATATATATATATATATATTATATATATTATATATATATATAATATATATATATTATATATAATATATATATATATTCGTAAAACAGAAGTTTAAAAGTGTAAAACATTTGGCTACCTATATACAGACAAAAATAATTTAAATATAAACGTAAATATTTTGGGAACACTGTAAAAGTCTTCAGATTAGTTTTGCAAAACGAAGAACTTACATCAATGACGAATACATTATCGATCCTGCTAAAGTCCAAAGCAGTAAAGTCTGCAAAGCTGTTGTTGGATAGGTCCAGCCGGAACGCTTCAAGCTGTGTGTGAACATTGCATACATTGTAATTATAATCACTGTAGGAACTGTTATTAAAAAAAAATAATATCGTCTTCAATAAATGTACAAAAAATTAGATTAGAAATATTGTTACACAGTGTGAATATATAGTGGCAGAAATAAATTTGATCGTATTGAGTCAAATGATTTATATAAAAAGTGTACAGAAATAAATCAGGGTAAACTAATTTCCAGGATTTCATAAAATCTAGTATTATAGTCTTAGCAAAAAGAAATTAAAACACTGACTATTTCAATACTAATTTTAGCATTCATTGATATTCAATAATGAAGATTCGAGTTCTTTACAATAAAAGTTGCCTATTAAATTCAGAGGGGTTTGGGTATTTTTCTTTTTACTTCATCTGGGTCCAGCCCAGGTGTTAAATACAACATTCTTTTTTAAATAATATAAGTAAACCAAGCAAAGGTGTTTTGCAAAATGTTTATGAAACAAATTACTTTTGATATATTGCGTTAACCTTTCAGCGGATTGTGCCTTGTTAGAGCAGGCCATGTTTCCTAAATTTTAGAAATAGTAATGTTATTTTGCATTTTGAACCATTTTGGTATATTAATAAATGGGCTAAAAGTACTGTTTCTACTTTAGTTTGTTAAAAAAACAAATAAGATAGTAGTTTGAAATGTAGTGTTAC
The DNA here is from genome assembly GCF_021130785.1 of Homalodisca vitripennis. Taxonomy (NCBI): domain Eukaryota; kingdom Metazoa; phylum Arthropoda; class Insecta; order Hemiptera; family Cicadellidae; genus Homalodisca; species Homalodisca vitripennis. The sequence goes on from NC_060208.1 coordinate 32,211,620, forward strand.
AAAAATATATGTGGATAGCAGTTACGAATATAAAACTAATAATTGCAATATTGTAAACTAAAATATGTGTTTCAAGTAAAATACAGTAATAACGCAACTAACAGAATCATATGTGTTCAAATAGAATAAGGTTGCCTTTTACAAAAAGTTAAAAAAAAGGCTTTTTACATATAATTTTTGTATCTTCATCTCTAGAATCATTGTTAATTTTGTTACACATTTTAAAATATATTTGAGGCCAGATAAGTTTTTTTGTTGGATATATAAGTTCTTACTGTTAAGTTTTACACAAAGGTCCTTGAAGTTTTATATGATCTCAAAGTCTTCAATTATATTTTTAAGGCTAGATAAGATATTTTCTGAAAGCTTTGATTATTTTATATAATATGTAATAATTTCCCTGCATATATATATCTAATAATAAAAAATAACCGAATTGTCTGGTAAGAATTTAGATTTGATCCTTAGAAGCTAATCTCATAAATTCTTATGGAAGGTAAAATTATCAAGAAAATGAAAGTGAAACCAGGAAGGTACAGTGATATAGAAAGTTACGATCTTTAAAGAAAAGTAACTGTGGGAGTCTTAAATGTCCAAATGGTAGTATTATGCGTGTTGTCTGTTTTTTTTAACTCTTCTTAAATATTTACACTCCCTTACCGTTCCATTTTTTGAGTATTAGAAAAGTGCCTAAATTTTCATATGATATTCAGTTTCAAGTCTTTATGAAATACCAATAACAAGTAATATTAAAAATAACAAATAGTTATCTCTCTTTTGATATCTTTAGTTCAAATAGTTAAATATCATACAAATTGAGTAGGTTAAGTGTAGTTTTTCCATAAAAAGGTTATTAAAATGTAAATAATTTAATTGGAAAATTACACTATGTATGTATTTACAAACTAACTCTATCTTTCAAGTCTGTAGTAATACAAATATCCTCAATGGATGTATTAAAATAAAGATGAAAAAGTATAACATTTAAAAAAGACTTTAATAATTAACCTCACAACCTAACACACACAAATGCTAAAAATACAATTATTCTCCCAACTTTGTTTTTCAGGCTTACTATGACTGTATGTTTCGGTAATTATGATGAGTAAGGCTTTTGATATTGTATGTGTACTTTATAAAATACACACGTAATGCTTTTTCAATTAAATATGTATATATATATATATATATATATATATATATATATATATATATATATATATATATATATATATACATAGCGGTGTTTAGACGTCGTGTTTGAACCTAAAATTTACAACATATTTAGGTATTTAAGACATTTAAATTAATCACTTTATTTGTTACATACATGAGTTACAATTGATGAGTAATGCACAAAGACATAAGTGCTTGAGGTTTCATATAATGATAATTCACTATCACCTGGAATGGGTGTTATATAATCTAATACCGTAGTTATTTATGATTCATTTGTATTACGTTACTATTTAAAGTCAATATGGAACATAATATTAGAAATTGCTACGACAGTGTTTTGTAAACAAATATATTTAAATAATAATACGCTAATAATACAACTGCTTCTATGTATAAATAATTTATGTCGTATGTATTTATGTATAACATATTTCTAAAAAGATATCAGGAATTTTAAACAATATTAGGCTGATAGAAATCGCCAGAAAGTTTAAACTGTTGTAGAATAATTAACAACTTTTATTTAATATCAAACTGTTTTCTCAAAAACATTTTTGCGGTGCTCCAGCGGATATTCTTCAAGAACCATCTTCCTCTCAATTTCCCAAGAAAGTGATTGTTTCTGAAATGAAAGTATTTATTGCAAATAACTTTCTTATAAAAGTGACTACTTCAAAATATAATAATTAAATTTAAGCAGTTAAATCTATAAATATTTTGGTCAAAATATGGCAATTCTTACACCTAAAACACTAAAATGGTTTCATGTTTATGAAATTGAGTACCGTACATGTTAATACTATGCGTCACAATTCTAAAGTAAAACTTGATTTATATGTGCCAGAAATTGTGGAGGCTTACTATATCCCAAATTTCTTTATTAATTAATTTCTTTTAATAATGTTGAGTGTCTATTAAACACACGACTTTTGAAAAATCAGAAATTGAAAAAATATAACATTGAAACTTACTGCAAGTTGACTGCTGCGATTAATTTACAAAAAAACTAATATCCTAGAAGACTTGTAAAGGACAAAACCACAAAGAAAATTGTGTCGCTGTTCATTCATTTAACCGTCCATCTGTCTATCTGTGCGATACATGGTTATACAAAAAGGTCATATATACTTTAAACTTGGTGTAAATACTCTCCGCTTCATTGAATAACATCATTATAGGTAAATCATTAAAAGGTAAATTAGTCTTAATACATATCAGCTTATTATTGCTGTAACGCTTACAGAAATCCTTTTAGGACTTGTAATATAAAGTTTTCTCTTATACCACATAAACTGCCTGTTAGTTTTGGGGCGAAAATGTCGAAGGACAAAGCGTCTGACTGTTTTGTGTATACTTCCGCCTATCTGTGCGGGTGTAAAAACATTCCTCTTAATGTAATGTAATGAAACCTAAATAATTTTAGATGAAAATTAACAGTATAAATGAACTCCTATAACAGTGTGGTCGTTTGTGCCCATCTATGCGATAAATATTTAAAAGAAAGTAGAGACTTAAAACTTAGTACGTAGTTTTCTGTTTTTAAGGAAGGACTTTACTGATTATGAGGTAAAAATTTGAAATAAATATCCACCTGTGTATCCGTCTGTTTGTCCATGTGTGTGATATTCTTGATATGAAGGTCCCAGAGACTTGAAATTTTATAACAGAGGAAATGGTCATTTAAGTGCATCACTTAGTAGGCTGGCAGATTTTCTTTTCTGTTTCCTTCCCTACAATTTCAGTATGTTTCAGTCCCTTAGTGTGGCATATTCCTACTATGTATACTAACCTCTAACAAAAACAAGTCGTCTTCGGTTTTTACATAGTATGTACGTATAACGACTTGGATTTTAGATATTAATATTCCAGAATATTAAGATTTAAATTATCAATGAGACATCCAAGACGATATAAAATATTATTTTATTAGTAAGCTCCGAGTGAATATTCAGTTTATTTACTAAATCGTTAACTATTAAATATATTCTGGTTTGTCTAAAATAAAAATCATAATCCGACATAAAAATAATAGATTTATTTTAAACTGTTAAATTAATGAGTAAATTGTTTCAGAATTTTCACTCTATTTTCTACAAAGAATTGACAAACCGTCTAGTAATTTATAAAAGGTCCTTTTGCAAGAAATAAAAATATCAATCAAATATACCAAACTAAAAATAAGAGCTCTACTCTGGAATAAAACAATAAAGTTTTTAAATAAAAATCAAATATTGCTTGGAAAAAACTAAAAGAAAAATGCTCATTTTTCAGTTCACTCAAAATTAAAAATAAAAAAATCAAGCTTTTCTTTCCAACTAGTTGTACCTTAACTTTTCAAAGTCTTTAACAATTCAGATACAACCCTCTAAAACAATTTTTAAAGTTCAATTAATTTAAAATTATTAATTCACAATAAAACAGTTCAATTTAAATATTAATAAATTACTAAATTTCCAAAATTCAATCATAGTTATTAACAAAGTTCAATTTTAATTCACTTTTCTTGCAAGTTTGTACCAAATGTAACTTGTATGATTCTATTTTGCTCTATTTTTCATCAAGAATCAGTTATGCAGATTGCTCTGTAGTTTGTATAAATTTAATTTTTCCTCAAAATCCGTCGCGGAAAAAAGTTTAGAAACGCAGCGCAGTCTAATCAACTTAATTCACGATAATAACCAAAAGAAGGGCGAAAATTATGAGCTGGCGGTTTTATAGTTCCCCTTCCTTCCCTTCTGACGGACGTCCGCGGCGTTCTCTCATTGGCCCAGCTCAAGAACAATAGACTTCTCAGATCTAACGTAACTGTAGAACAAGACATATTCTGATCAATTCAAGGCAGTGAACCGCCTTCTTAATAATTTACAATTACCACCACTAACTTGCCACAGGATTACATATTCGTTTTTACTCTAACTTCTCACAATATAATTAAAATTAAATCTCAATATTTCGTTCCAAAACATTTCATTTAATTTAAGTTTAATACAAAAAATAAACCAGTGTAGCTTTAAAAATGCTACAGTACGAAAACAGTTTCGATGCAACGATAAGTATTTAGGAGCTAATAGAACTTTATTAACATTACGTAAATAGCATAACTGAGTTGAAGATAAATTCAAATAAACTGTTCATTGCCTCAGTAATGTGGTCAGTTCAAAAAATATTAATGCAATTCTGGTCCTTAAGGGAGGTTTTATTGATTTATTACGTTAAGGGAATATGAATAGTTTTGTTGTTAAACAAGATCTAACAATACATATTTCTGTGTCGTAATTTTTGCGATACCGAAAATATATGTAAGTTATGATACTTTATTAATTAATGTTTAAATATTTATTCGTTTCTAAAGTAGTTTCCTTTGAGTTAGTATGAAGAGAGTAATGAACTTATTACGTATAATAACATTTATAACTCATAGCAACATAAAACAATGTCGTGCACGATATTAAGACGGAAATAAATATAAATGAACTATTTAATTTGTGATACTGGATTAATTTACAATATTCGTAATTGTCATAAAAAGTTCCAAGAAAACCAAGATCAACTACAAGGTATTTTATCTGACGAAGGACATTTAAATATACGTTGAAATATATTTTTAAAAAATCGTAGTTTTTTAGGTTTTAGTATAATATTATTACTAAGAAAACTACGAAATTCTACTTAAGGATTCCTTTACGCTCAACTAAAATAGTTATTGTTGTAAAAGTGTTTAAAACATGTTACTGAAATGATGCAGCTACTCAATCAAATATAATAACATTGTGCAGAGAAATTGGAATTATTTTATTGGCACTTAACTGTTTTATTTTATGAGCCCAGAATTTTTCACATTAAATTAAATGTCAAAATATTATCAAATTGGGCCCGGGAAATTTGAATATTAAGTGGCGCTCTTTTATCTCAAGAATGTTTATATGCTATTTACAAATAATATGCATATGAAGTTATTCAAATGGAAACTGCGTACAAAGGCGCAGGTAACTGCTACTTTATAATGGCAGATACTAGTTACTTCTTTTAAATAAAGTTATTGCTCTTCTAATGCCAATCTACAGCCTCAAGAGCCCCAGAGGATTTGGCCACCCTCACGCCCCGACACGTGCACACACGCGCATCCCGACCTACCTCCCACAGTATTGTTTAAGTTGAAGCACATCGTAAGCTTTAGTTTGCAAAATTGCTAATTTTTATATTTTTTTAAATTTTAGGATATTATTTAAAAATTTATTTCATGGAAATAGAGTCCAAACACGATCTACATATCTGACAATGACACCAAATTATCTACTCAACTTATTAGTACCAATAAATTATAGTTTGGAAATAAAAAAACAACTGTTACTAAACCAAGTAAATTGCATAAATATAAAAGTACAAAGCAATAACGGTATTACATATAACTATGGAAAATGTCCGAAATACTATTAAACTTTCAAGTTAAAAGTGACATATCACGTATTTTCCCGTAACTTGTGTGTTCATTCACAAAGATATGCAGAAACTGTGCGAGCTCATTCTTCATGTAAAAATAAACGAAAAGTTTTATATAAATATGTGTTCGGAAATACTTTGTTCGCGAGTTACCGATAGAGAAACATTTCGTCCGGATTTCAGCTAACCACGAAAAAGGAAGTTTTCCTGAAATTCTGTTCAGAAAAATAGAAGGACAAACTCATTCTTTTCTTAAGGCTTTTGATCTGATAAATTGAATAAAGTAGGTTCCAGAACTGAAAGTAATGGTTTTTGAGAAAACTGGAGTCAAATGAAAACAAGGTACGAGTAATTATTGATGTACAGTATAATATTAGTGTATTAAAATTTATTAACGTGCGTTAATCTTTATAAATATAAATGTATTTTTTCAACGAATTTTTAACATTTTACAAAAAAATATTATTCTAGTCTTGTAAATTATGTTTCATATTGTAATGGAAAGAGATGCTCATTAGAAAATTTATTTTTAAGAAGTGTTGCTTACTGAGTGATGCACATAAATGACCTTGATGATCCTATGTATCAAATATCAGGTCTCTTAACACTTTATACCAAAAATATTGCACAGAAGGACAGACATACGTATAAAAAGGTGGAATCAATGAGGTTCTTTCTTCAACCACGAGACAACTAGGCCTATGCACCGATTTCAAGTCTGTTAGACTTTTTTATAAAGAGTTATACCTAAGAAGGGCATTAACACACAGACAACAATTATTTTCTTGGAAATCAGTATTGTACTAAAGAGGAACTTGTTCAGCTAAGAATGCCTTGCTTTGCATATATTATTCAGAATATTACTCAATCATCATTATGTTTTAAGAATGTGGATTACATAAAGAAATATATTTTGCATGTAATGAAATAATGTTTTAGTTATGAGAAACCAACCTATTCCATCTTTGATAATCGTTACGTATGTAGAGAAAACTGAGGCACGGTTTTGGTGCTAGCAACATTGTATCTGTGGGTGTAAACTTTATCGACAATCAAATCTGTGGCGCAGACAAATCGGATCATACAGGTCAAATTATATCAAACGGTGGTATCAGAATCAAGTTACCACGTTGCTGTATTTCGTTCACATCTCACAGTTCGTGCCAAAATAGAAACATTTAAGTTAAGCCATCGTTACAATAAACTAATAAGAACTTATTGCTTATGGTTTTTAGGTACATCGGTTATGGTTTTACTTTATAAGACGGACATATAGCAAATTTATATAAATAAATAATCATTGTAGTAAATGTAAGTGGTATAAGTAATATAATAGATTTTATATCTATAAATTGTATAGATATAAAATTTTCCTGTTTCAAAGTTGAGTTTGCTCCGGTCAAGAAAATATATACCGGCAGAAACTAATTTCAAACAAAAAGCGTCACCTTTCGGTCTTGAAATTTACTTCTTAACTAAGAAGTATAAAGCTCCATTAGTAGAGTTTTCCCTATTTACATCTACGTCCTATTTATTAACGAATCGGTTACAAGTGTCTATTCCGAACGATTAAATCTCATACCGGTTTAATTTATTCACGGCGCCACAATTGGATTTGGCTTAGTTAACTCAATGAACAAAATTTATGCATACCTAATATTGATTTTCAAGACCTGTTTTGGTCAAAACGCGTCCACTGCCGACTATTGTAATCTATATCCACGATGTTTTTCATGAAAGTATATACAAACATAAACTTATCAAGACTACTTCGGTCAAAAAGCATTAATATCGCTTGTGCTCATCTTCCGGAAAGACCACTCTCCACAGAATCTCAAGGATTCAAGGATCTTCAGTAAACATTTCAAAATATTTGTTTATAACTAATTTTTAGTAATAATAGAAGTTTTGTTGTTTGTCTGGAAAGAATTATTCATTGAGACAATCTTATTCTTCCTCTATTCTATTCATTGAGGCATTCTATTGTTCCTCCAATTTTTCTAAAGCCACAGTACAAATTTAATACACAATGCCAAGGATGATAATCAATTTAGAGAATAGTATGTCCAAATATGCACAGCTTTGATCATGAAGGTGGAGCTATAACAGAGTTTAAACATAATTAACAAATAATTGGGTTGTTTAAATTCTTCACTGGTGCAATCTTCAGTAAAAAAAAAAAAAAAAACAGTGAATCATATTAATAATTTGTATTACACTACTAAACAAGCACCGAATGGTCGGACAGTGTATCCAGACAAATAGCCTGGATCAATGATGTATGTATTAACGTGACTCAGGGCATTACTTAATTAATGGAAGAATCCTCCCCTTCAGGTCCCTGTTAAGACCTTCCACATCTCAGAGCTGATGAAAAGAGCACTCAGAGCATAAAATCACTTATAAAGAGATATTTTAGATATGGGAAGGAGCATTTACAGGGAGGTGGTTACTAAATACAAATATCATACAATGGCCAGTAAGATTTTGAGAACAGGGCTATTAGAGGCTAGAATTTGAAAGAAAATGGGAGCTGCCAGACTAGATACTAGATGCATAGATACTAGGTACTATCAGGTAAATTACAGATATGGGCAACGTATTATTATATAGTAAAACCTTTAAATAATAATTAATGGGACATACTTACAGACGTATCCAATCTTTCTACTGTGTTTGCTACGAAGAGCAGTTCAGTAACAACATGCCATTGGGAAAGTATGGCAGCAGCTGGACAACAATACTCGTAACATTGAAATACATCGTCAATACCGAAGACCCTCCAGAAAGCTACTAGTGAAATAATCAAAACAGACAACCCATATCCAAGGGCAGCGTTAAACGTAAAGTGAGAGATTTTTTTTACGTTTTCGATGCACATTTCAGTCTTCCTTGAAATAGTCAACAGTTTAATTGGTTCAATGTCACTTTGAACTAGGAAACTAACAAAGGATTCTGCTCTTTTGGAAATCATGTACAAGGCTATGGATACTTGATAGGATGTGCAAATGCTTTCACATATATTGATCGAGAATAAAGGTTGCACAAGTCTTAAGGAAAAGTAAGATATGAACTGAACAATAAGGAATAGCAGTATTGCCACAAGGATAAGTCCACGTTACAAACTTGAGTTGTTGGTAAACTTGCATCCATGTCTGTAATGTCTGAGAAGGATTCCTCAAGTTGATCACTCTCGCTCAAAAGTGCTTTCGTGTTTAGCGGTATAGACACAAATCAAAATATTCGATTTAGTTAAAAAACTAGTACGCTAATTGAATTGACTTTTGATTCAAATAAATCCTTGGTTATTTGAGCTAAAGTCAAGAATTCAAAAGTTACCAAACAAACTTTACCCAGTTGGGTACTTTCCTCTGTTTATTAAATTTAGAAAATGCAAATGGACAATAGTTGAAATATTTCACAAGAAAACCTTCCCTTACTATGGTCAATCCAGAAGTGAGTTAATTCTGAAGGAAAATCTATGAAGTAGATGGTTTTCTTTGTAATAACGTACAGAAAAACAGTGAAAAACCCAAATAAAACTCTTATAGTGATTTAATTAAAACTTAGATATTGTATTTATATCTCAGGTGAGCCAGTTTACATATTAATACCTCAAGAAAAAAGCAACACTTGAATCTCATTACTATTATACCAAACATATACTAATTTAAATAATAATTAAATTACTACTATGTACTAAATGTTCAAAAAAATAAACACTAAACTCGGAAACCTGAGTTTGACCAATATATAAAAATTTGTATGTTAACAATCATGACAATATGCCTTAACGTCATATTGCAATTATGATATTAGGTTATATTTGGAATTAATTTTGGATAACTAGAATGTAATAGCAACCAGATGAACATTAAGCAGTGTCTGCAGGTAACAATATACAGTTAATGAGTCTATAAAGTAAAATGCAGGCACTCTATTGGGACAGACTAATACTCAGGAGTAAGAATGCCTCACATGTTTGGCAAATCTCGTCTGCAATTTGGGGAGTTCCCCATGTCGGGTGGTGCGTTGATTTTTTTATTTACGCATATTTAAAGTTCTGAAAAAATTTTTCTCAATGTTAATAGGTGTAATGGATAGCATTTTACATTCCATATGGAGGTTTAGATATTCTGATGTGTACATATAAGTACAAATAATTGGAATATACCTCCTACTGGTAATTATAAGAGTTCTCAGGTAAGATACAAGCTTCTTGTTTTCTGGTATAACGTATGTATGTGGTTTACTAGTAAAATATACTTTGTAATGAAATGAGGAAAGTAAATTTAGTACTAGATCGATGGTACTGATTACAGTGCACTTGCTGCTGATGATTAGTGCTATCTTTGAATTTAGATCGTTTTATCCTCTCGGCCATCCAATTCTAAAAAACCAACATAGTGGAATATGTGCGTATAAAGTGTTGTTGCACTATTTGCTAAGGATAAATCCTTTTCAAACGTTACGATTATTGAATATGTATTATTCAAATATAATAAAGTGTTTTATCATTAAGGGAGCCTAACATGTTCAAAACATATTATTTCAATTGTTAGACAAAAACAATATTTTTCTAAAAAAAAAGTTTTACTTATTTTTAAAACATATTTTAAAGAGTTTACACGTTCATAAAATATAAGCAATGATAATATCGTAATAATGAGCTCAAAGCAAAGAGTAAATATAATTTCAAACAAAGTCGAACTAAGATAATGAAATTAATTATTTAAGATTGCTGCAATGCTAGGTATAGAAGTAATAAATATGGAAAACCGGCATCTCTGTGATCAGTACGTAAACGTTAGGGTTGGTGATTAAAGTTGAACAGCACTCGAGAGCCTCTAGAGTCAGCTTTGAGAGCAGCTCAGGTAATCACACGTTGTCAGTGACGTGTTAAAGATAGGATGCTTTCATCCAGTTTTATACGGAAATGATGATAAAATTTACAATTTAGACAGCTTAAATTTATAAATACTACTACAATGTTTGAATTGATTTGCAATTTTTCTTTATGATTCTGGTTGGTTTAAATTGTTTAACATACTTTTCTTTGTCCACGACCTATTTGAAAAGGAACTGATAAAACATTTGGGGTTTATGGAGGTAAATAGTCCTTAGAATCTGTGTTACGATACGGAATTCGTAAAACATTTTAATTGGATAGGGGACAGTAGTTTATAATTTAAGTGGCTATCTCTTCTGTCTGCCAAATGGAACAAACCTCTCTAGGCAACAAACCTTTTACAAAACAATGGTAAAGCCATCCCTTTAATGTATCACTAGTTTCTTGCATTGAATAAAATATAGATTATACATTTTGTAATATACCTAGAACTACTGTACAGCTGTTAAGATGCACATTTTTCAGGTCTCTTAATCGCAGAATAAATGAATTTTATTTATGCTAGAGCAATACTAATGTTTGAAGAACTTATAACTATTTATAATATTAAGTTGAAACGTGAAACACTTGATATATTAATGAAACGTGGATAAAAATATGATTAAAGTATTTGTATATATTTATTATACATAAATAAAAAAACAGCTATCGTATAAACTTAAACAGTGAAAAAATCAAATTTATCGGGATTGCTAAACATTAGATATAAAAACTACTGAAGATTTCAAGTAAAAAGAAATTTTGATTTTAATATGTTAAAGAGCAGTTTATTCTTGCTCTAACTATACCAATTGATATTTTGCTAAAATAATAATGCCCTTTGATTCATAGAACATTTTTATTTGTTCTGATTGTATTCCATGCAACATACAACAAGGAGTTTGTGATATCCATGAATAGTAATGGAGTCGGGAGGTGTTGGCCCTCTGGGGGGCGTATTGCTGATTGGAGACTCTATGTTGAAGTACTCGGGTCGGGGTTGCGCTCTTGCGGGTGCTGAAGTGGATGTGAATCCAGGCGCGAGAATCCATAACATTAAAGAAAAATTGATCCGTACATATGTAAATAATCAGCCAAAAGTGGTTTTTATTCATGTGGGAACTAACTACCTGTGCAAAAATTACAATGGTGATGAAGGTTATAATGGCGGCTGGGGCAAGCGAGCGGTACTTCACGCCATGGCCGATCTGTTGAATGTGGCGAGGCACAGTTTTCCTAATTCATTGATAATGTTAAGTGGGATCCTTCTTCGTAATGATATCAGTGCACTGGCGATAGCTAACTTTAATGAGCAGCTGGCATTGATGTGCAACAGTTTTGGTGTGTGTTGTTTGTGGATGCTAATCTTTTGTTGTTGAGGCGTCACCTTGCTCGTGATGGCAGGACACCTGAACAGGATTGGCAATGATCACTTTGATGTGTTTATATTGAATAGTGAGTGCCGTGAAGTCCTTAACGTCTGTGAGATGCCTGGAGGCGATGGATTCCACGAGAGTGTTGTTGTTGCTGAGTCTCCGGTGGAGCCTACTGTCCTGTCTCGCCTTCAAGGTCAGAGGGATCGACTAGGCGGCCGGAAAACTGGGGCGATGGCGATCGACGCTCACACGGTTAGCACACGTCAATGTCCGTTCTATAAACACGGGCTTTGAGGAGCTGTGTTCAGTTGTCGAGGATTTTTGCTTTCGATTTTCTGGGTGTCAGTGAGACATGGTTTTCTTCTGCATTGCTTCAGGATTCTAGGGTATGGCTTGTTTTGCAGATAGACTGCTGGAGATTGGTGACCGTGGTGGTGGTGTTGCTCTCTATGCAAAAAATGAGTTGAGTTTAAAGCAAATAATTCTTGACAATGTCGATGATAGAGTTGAGTATGGTTTGTGGATCGGTTTTGTTGAGAAGTTTCAAGCTTTGTGTATGTGTTGTATATAAACCACCAACTGTTCCTTATTCTTGTTTGAGGTCGATCTTCCACTCATTGTTTTTTAGATGAAATGCCAAGCTTTGACGGTGTGATTCTATTAGGAGATCTGAATATTAATCTTCTTGAGTCTGATAAATCTGATAGTAAGTTTTTATTGAATATTCTCAGTTCTCTGAACCTTCGGCAGCTCGTAGAAAGTCCTACACGGATAACAACAACTTCTTCGCCTTAATAGATCACATAATTGTAAAAATGAGATGGATGTTCTCAAATATTGGTATTGTTGATACCTCGTCTATAGTAGATCATAGGGGAAAACCTATGACCGATCACAAACTAACTTATTGCGATATCCACACAAAACGAAGCCAAAAAAAAAGAAAGATATATTTCTCATAGAAACGTTAAAAAATTTGATACCCTCAAGGTTTCTGAAATTGGCGGCTGAAGCCGATCGGGACAGCATTCTCTTGAAGGATGATATTAATGATATTGTCGGCTGCCTGTCCAAAACGTTATAAGAATATTTGATATATGCGCACCAATGGTCAAAAAAAAAGTAACAAAAAAGAGAGCTCCATGGAGATTTGATGCAATTAGGGAACTGACTAGGCATAAAAAATAAATATAAAGCTATGTGTATCATAGATAATAGCGTGAAAGCAAGAAGGCGATACTGCGAGGCAAGAAATAAACTGAATGCATCTATAAGGAAAGCCAAAAAGAAATATTACAATGAATAATCTGAACTTAAAAAACTCGAAAGCTTTTTGGGCTACTCCTTCTTCGATCCTCGGGTGCATGGGAATTCCAAACAGGCAGGTGATGTTTATGGTTTTTCACCTGATGATTTGAATGACTATTTTTCTCGAATGGGTTGTGAAAAAAGAATCAGTGAGGAACAGCTGGAGTGTTATGAGAACAGTCAGTGTGATAGAATTAAAAACAGTTTTTCATTTAAGATCATTACCGAACAAGACATAAAAAGAGTGATGAACAGCATCTCCTCCACGGCCTGTGGAGCGGACGGTATAAATATTGTGACGGTGAAGAGTCTCAGTCCTTTCTGTGTTGGTGTTATCACTCACCTAGTAAATAGATGCCTGGTGACTAGCTGCTTTCCTGATTCTTGGAAGCGAAGTATTGTCTTGCCTCTGACAAAGTCTAACAATCCTTCATTACCCTCTCACTTCAGACCTATCTCGATTCTTCCAGTGGTCTCCAAAATATTAGAAATGATAGTAGTTGAACAAGTTTCATCCTTTTTAGAACAAGAACATGTCTTGCCTGAACATCAATCTGGTTTCAGAAAGGATTTCAGCACTTCCTCTGCTCTTGTGGATATTCTTGATGACATGTATTCTGCAGTTGATAGGAATCTCTGCTGTACCTTGACGTCTTTAGATTATTCACAGGCGTTTGACTGTGTCAATCACCGAATGCTCATCGCAAAACTACAATTTTATGGGTTTGATGATGCCTCTGTAGGATTCTTTGCATCTTATTTAAGTAGAAGATCTCAAATCACCAAAATTGGTAATGATTCCTCTAACATACTGCACAGGTTTGGTGGAGTTCCACAGGGCAGCTGCTTCGGTCCTATTTTGTTTTCCATCTATACGTCTGATCTTGCCGACACGATAAGGGTTTTGTTCCCTGCACTCATATGCTGACGATTGCCAGCTATTGGTTCCTTACCCATCCTAAGAAGCAAAAACGGCACTAACAAAAATTAACACTGATTTGTCAAAAGTGCTAATGTGGTCGGAAAGAAATGGGTTAGAGAGTTAAACCCAGATAAATGTACAATTTTAAATCTGAGATTTAATAATGCCGGCCAATATCTTCCCGGTGACGTCCATGTTGAACAACTCGCCCCTGTCCTCTCAGTGAAACTGTTAAGATTCTGGGTGTTAAAATAGACTCACAACTAGAGTTTACAAGTCATGTAAAATATATATATATATCAGAAGGTCATTTGTAGATTGAGCACTGTTGCAGGCTGAGTCGTTCCTGCCGGTGTCAGCTAAGCTCCAGATTGTCAAGTCATTGATATTACCTTTAATATATTATGCTCTCCCTGCATTTGGAAATAGTTTTTACCAAAGAAAAATTATTAATTTTAACAAAGTTAGAAAACATAGCCATAAGATTAGTTTATGGTTTGAGGAAATAATATTTCATATAAATATATTTTTCTTATTATGACCATATCAGTTTCTTGTCGTAAATTGGCTCAAATTTCATCAATACATACAGGACACTTGCAAAATTCAAACTGTGTCTCTTGTCCACAAGGTACTGACAACCAGTAGGCCAACATATCTAAAAAAATAAATTAGTTGCCCGGTCAATAATCAGGGAGCGTAAGACGAGACAGGACGCCCTGCTGGCGGTGCCGCGCGTGCGACTTGAAAGAGGGAAAAAGGGCTTTTATCAATTCGATCCCCAGCGGTACAACGGCCTGCCGCCTAAAAATGAAATATTTAAGTATGAGGGCGTTTAAAGACAAATTAAAAAAAATGTTAGCTTAAGGAATATTGTGAAGTTATTTTTATTGTTTGGTTGTATATTGTATGTTTAGTTTTGTACATGACCTGAGTTATTTTGTAAAATAACATCATAGTTGAAAATCGCTCATGAATAAAGGCCTTTTTATTTATTTAGTAATGAAACGTTGTAATAAAAGGGGATTGGATTTTAGGTTTGGCTACAAATTGTCTATAAAAAATTTATAATATTTAGCTGGTATGTTATGTGCTTGAGATGCAATTAAAAAGTCGTAATATTATTAATTGGATACGTTTTACTAAGTTATTTTACTGCTAAAAATTTGAATTGTCCATTTGAATTGTCTATAATGATTTGATTGTCCATGAACTTTATTTTGACGTGATTTAAAAATTACTTTGATGTTATTACATACTGTATTGACAGAAAATATTTAGGTTACAAATATAAAAAATGAAGATGATGAGGATGAATATTTGGAGTGTTAATTTTTTGAACTCATTAAAAAATAATGATATCCAGAAAAAAAATGTAAAAGCGAATATTGGTACTTTTAAAATCAAAAGTAAAAAGCAATTTATTGAATTAGAGCCAATATTCCCAATGATTTTCCAATAATTTTATTCACTCTTAACATTATACGCTGTTAACAACTCTCTAATTTTCTTATACGGTGGATCCCTGCCTGAATACGTTAACTGAATTGCATCAAAATACAACATTTTGTGAAATATATTTAATGTACTCGTATGTCATAATTTTCAGCTGAGATCAATATTGATGACAAAATTACTGACCAAATATAACATATAATGTCTGCTCTAATCATATCTAATCAATTATATGATTTACTGATCTTGTGATACCACAAAAGTTATGTGCAGGGATTTAAAAATTTACAAAATCATTGTTATGGACGATTACCCAAATCAAATCATTTAAATCATGCTCAAATCAAATCAAATCATTATTCATTACATAAAAACTATAACGATGTTTTAATAATTAATAATATAATTACAAGAAAGCTTGTTATTAAAAGTGTAAGTTGTAAGCTTAATATATTTGGAGTTTGTATAGAATGTTTATATCACAAAATTAATATTTCAATCCAATAGTGTTGCGTCCAGAGGTTAATAAGACAGTCCAAAACATGTTTGATCTTAAAAATATTTGAAATAAGTTGTTGCATAAGTTAAAAATTATAATACAATAAAAAACTGCGTCATTTTACAATATTTACAATTATGAATAGTCTGTAAATTAACATCACGACTTCTTTGGGAGGCCCACCTCTATGTCCCATCACCCTTATTTTGTACTCTAGGTTGTTTATTCTTATATATAATCTCTGTGTCACTATTGCGATATAGTTTCTCTTTGTTTTATGTGATTACTGTAATATCTTTAATTATTTCCAGTCGGTGTTATCGATAGTTTTCTGGGCTTTTTAGAAAATGTAAGTTTGTTCCTTTATAACTCTTTGCAGTAAAAGTGCACGCTCTGTTAGTTCTTCTGGTTACTATCATACTGTGGTCTGTAATAAAATGGTCTGTTATGCTTGGTACAGTCCTTGGCAGGTATTTGCTTCAGCTAATGTAAATGTGCTATTGTAGAATTTTTATAAAGACGATTTATAATATATATTTCACTATATACATAGTTCCGATGCTTATTTTAGGAATTTTATCGTTAAAAGCATTTATTCAGTTTAAAGTTAAATGACATACTACGTCCATTTACAATATTATAAGTTTTATAAAATTTTAATTTTGAGAAAACCCTTGAGTCTTAAATCGATTTATATAGTGGAGGAGATGGAAATTTACTTAAAAAATTTATTTAAAAATAATATTTTACTGTACTCTTGTATTTTAAATAATGTTTTAAGTAAATTGTTACTAATTGATTAAGCTTGAATACGTTACACAGTGGTTTGTTGAATATTCAAAAATACCATACAGTAACAGAGGTCCAACCTCAATGTGGACAGCACAAAAATTAATATCTATAAATTTGATTCATACAGTATCGCGTATCCCAACGCCGTAATGTCACAAAGCGTTCTCACATTCCCGATCACGTTGGGTTCTTTCAATATCCTGCACTACAAAACGTGCCTCTCCTGTCCAATACATTTCTCTGTGATATTGTATTACAAGCAATATCTTTAGAGTTGTAGCGTTTTGTGAAAATAATGGTACTCTTTCTTTTTAAAATAATAAATTTACTATATTAATGTAATGAAAGTAACTAAAACCCTTTTAAAAAACTTTTTATTACATACACGTGTTTCGGTTTTTAACCATCATCAGTGTACATTAACCTCTAAATAAACAAATAAATAATAAACAATTAGATATACACATGTGGACCTTTTAAACATATGTTAAATTTAAATGACACAGTTGTAATTTTCTTATTAGTAATCTTTAGTTAATTTTTTAATTTTTTTCAAAAATTGGATTTGTCTTATTATTCAGATTACTATTTAAAATGTTATGAGGATCTTCATTATAATTTAGATAAATATGTAATTCTTCTTTTGTGTTTAATATCTCTCCTTTCCTTTCGATATCTAAAATTTCCATGTTCTTTTTAATATTTGTTTATTTATGGTCAGTCTCCAATAAGTGTTCAGCAAAATTTTATTTTATTGTAGACATGTTATTTGTTTTCAAAGCTTGTATGTGTTCTTTAAACCTTTTATTACAATTTCTTCCAGTTTGCACAATATAATAGCGTTCACAGTCACTGCAGTTAATTTTGTATACTCCAGATTGTTTGTATAATTCCTGTTTGTCGTCATTTTGACTAACTTTCTTTTCAATAAGTTTAAATGTATTATTTCTTGTTTGGTGAATAATGGAGAATTTAGAATTTTGAAAGGTTTTTCGAACAGCTTTGTTTATTTTAGTATTAAGTGAATCAAAATGGTGACAAACAGGAATTATACAAACAATCTGGAGTATACAAAATTAACTGTAATGACTGTGAAAGCTATTATATTGGACAAACTGGAAGAAAGTTTAACAAAAGGTTTAAAGAACACATACAAGCTTTGAAAACAAATAACATGTCTACAATAAAATCAAATTTTGCTGAACACTTATTGGAGACTGACCATAACTACACAAATATTGAAAAGAACATGGAAATTTTAGATATCGAAAGGAATGGAGAGAAATTAAACACAAAAGAAGAATTACATATTTATCTAAATTATAAGGAAGATCCTCACAACATTTTAAATAGTAATCTGAATAATAAGACAAATCCAATTTTTGAAAAAATTAAAAAATTAAATAAAGATTACTAATAAGATAATTACAACTGTGTCATTTAAATTTAACATATGTTTAAAAGATCCACATGTGTATATCTAATTGTTTATTATTTATTTGTTTATTTAGAGGTTAATGTACACTGATGATGGTTTAAAAACTGAAACACGTGTATGTAATAAAAAGTTTTTTAAAAGGGTATTAGTTACTTTCATTACATTAATATACATAGATAACCCTATAAGTGAAGTTAATAACATAATAAATTTGCAATAATATTATTACTTTCTTTTTAAAACACGTCTTAATGACTAAAATAAATTGCACACTTATATTAAAAACTTATTGACTATATTTAATATTTAATAAAAACGTACAAACTCATTGTTACCTTCGTAATGGAATGCGCTTTTAATTCATGATTGTATGCACTAAAATGGCTGTTCTAACAATATTACATATCATTGCACATAAATAAAACAAGGCAGGAGCAATACACACTATATTTCTTGAGAGAGGCTTTCCTCAGGTTGCATGGGGCATTTCAAAGCTTTTGCTCATTTCATTCTCGATATTTCCTTTCAACAGAAGGACAAACGGACAATTATACAGAAAAGAAATTTTTTAAATGCCTAGTAGAAAAAGAAGAAGTTATGTCATTCTACTGATTAAGGATTCATTGATGATCAGTACAATTCAATGTTTGTACATGCACCATCATAGAACGCATTCTTGGCTAAGGCAAAATTTGTTGAGCAACATTTAAATTCTAAAGATCAAATATTTGTAGCGATATCTTTCCAAATAGTTAATTTACATATATGTTCATTAAGATTAGAAGTATGCAAAGAAAATTTTATGAGAGATGGAGGGGAATAATCAAACAGACCGCTGAAATAACGCCTTGATATAGAATTTTAACTTTGACTTTCCACTCTATAATATTTAGCTTTTTATTAAATCAAAAACAACTTACATTCTAAAAACTCATACGGTTTTAATCAGTTTCTAAAAAATACATTTTTCTGTCACAACACAAATAACGTCATGTTCACTGGTGCTCAACGAAAGTCAATTGAATGAAATACACCATAACTAAGTTTAGTATTACTCACATATAAATGACCTCAATGCAACTTTTCAAGTGTATTAGTTAGTACGTTTTCGAGATACCAAACGTATCTCGATATAATAGCAATCTAAATTTAGCAGACACTCAATATAGTTGGTATTGATAGATTTGATAAGAACTAAATTGATTTGAATAAACTTTCAGTATTAAAGTGTTGTACTATAAATACTGAACAAAACAGCTATAACCATCTTTTTGTCCTAATTTTCTAGAACATATCACGCTTAAATTTTATAGACATTTAATAAATACTATTATGGAAATTCTAAGAACAAAACCCATTAAATACAAAAAGGCTTTAATTTACCTCCGCGATAATACTTTAACAATGAATGTGATATTCACTGTTTGGTTAGTATCAAATAATGTTCGATTCAACGGCATCATGACAACCAGCAATTACAGTAGAGCCAGGGTTTATCTCGTGTTTAAATTTAACTAACTAATGAATGCGATAATTAAAAATAAATCAAAGCTTGGGACTGGAAATAATTGAATTATGATCGTACTTTGTTTACAACAATCCACCAATATGTTATTTAATTAAAGTTCTGTTCATATTTTTACATCTTAAATTAATATCTCATAAGTACCGGGAATCGTTTTTTAAATGTCTGATACAGGTAAGAGTACCATAAAACATGTTGATAAAATGTATGTCTTATTGTTATTTACATTAAAAAGTAACACGTTTTTCTTTTTAATGAAACACTCTTTGTTGGGTGAATCTTTGGGCTTATTATTATTCACCACAATTATTATTATTACACAGCAATTCGTTTATGTGAATAATAAGTTTAATTCCCGCTCGCCTTCCTCTTAGTGCAGCGTCTGGAATGTGGAAGCGTCACATTATACTTGATTCCTAGCATCTAATGTTCGTCTGAACAGATACAAAAACCTGGCGACGAAGAGGTTCAAATGAACTTTTAAAACAGTTTTGTCGTCAGAGTCACCTAGAATACTAAGCATAGTTTAATGTGGTGATGAAATATTCTCATTGGCTTTTCAGGTGCACACTTGAGTGCACTACGATTATTAAGACACAATCTCTCATCACAGTGGAATAACCGAGTTTTCTTCATATAACTTAACGTGTGGTGGAAAGAGTTGAGTACGTTTATGATACAATTCAGTAACACTAGTTATAACAGATACTGCTTTATTAAGTATCAGGACTATATAACAACAGTTTGTCAATAGTGTGTATCAAAATGAATTACCTGATTTTAAAATTCAATACTATTGCTAAAAATATAGTACAAAAAAAAATTTATTGCAAAATACTCACAAAATCTTAAAGTTTTAGGTATGTTATTACAAATGTTCTATATGTCCACCAGCAGCAGCACGAACAACATCCAGACGATAGCTAAATTCCTCATAAACCTTACACAACGTATCTGCGTTCACAGACCTTATTGCGACAGTTATTCTGTTCTTTAGTTCTTCGATGTCATGAGTTAGAGGGGGAACAAATACTTTTTCCTTCACATATCCCCACAAGAAAAAGTCGTATGGGGTCAAGTCTGGTGATCTTGGAGACCAAGAATGAAGGGCATTGTCTTGAGGTCCCGTGCGCCCTATCCAGCGGTGGGGCAGAGTGTTGTTGAGAAGCTGCCGAACATTGTTGTGCCAGTGAGGCGGAGCTCCATCCTGTTGGAAAATGAAGTCACCAGAGTCTGCCTGAAGTTGTGGGCAAGGCCAATTCTGCAGCGTTTGAAGATAGCTCATTCCATTCACAGTGTCTCCCTCAAAAAAGAAGGGACTGTTTCCACCATTTCGTCAGAAGCGCGAGGTCGGCCTGAACTTTTTCCTTTGCACAAGCACCCTTTCTTCAAATTGGCGATACCATCGACGAATGTTTTTAGGTGAAGGCGGATCAATGCCGAAACGACGACGAAAAGCACGCTGGACCGAAACAACTGACTCATCCTTGGCAAACTGCAAACACACAAAACGCCTTTTGTTCAGCGGACGCCATTTTACTTCAGACTGACTGGAAACGAAGAAGACGCACTGACCGACATCTAGCGGCGATTTTATAAAACTTTAGGCCACGCCCATTCCAAATATTCCTTGCCCGCACACCTTATGTTTCGTAATTATTACCGTACAAAATCAGGTCATTCTTTTTTATACACCCGGTATTGTAACAGACTAAGTAGTTGTGCTGAATTTTAATTGATTCAGACTTTGGAATTGGTTCCCTGGGCTATTCCTATTACCTAACATTAAGGACGGAAAATTAAAATTAAAATAATATTATGTGTATATATATATTTTTTGTGTGTTTTATACATATATACCTGTAATAATGTGTGCGTGCGTGCGTGTGCGCGTGTGCGTGTGTTTGAAATGATAAGTACACATTATATTGCGTATCAAAAATGAAATTTAAATTATATTCTAGTTTCAATTGTAATACTAAAACTGAATTATTATATATTATGGAACATATTACACTTTCTTCAGGATAGTATTTTTATAAGTACTATTCTCAACTTATGTACTTAGTGCAAAATAAATTTAAATGACTTTCAGTTGAAAAATGGTTTATACACTGACATCTCCCAGCAGCGAATGTATAAAGGGACGTTTTTTTGCTGGTGATGAGGTTTAGGTGATTAAGTAATTTCAGTGCCGTATAGAATAACAATAACAACTTAAAATTTAACCTAGTGTTTTTTACTTTATTCCAAAAGAGCTTAAAGGTTCAACACGGGGCGTTTTCAATTACAAGTCTTCTCTCTCTTGATCCTTGTGAGAACAAACATTGAAGAGCGTCAGGCTGCGTGTTGCTGGGGAAACACTTGTTCCAAAACCGTTCGGGAAACATTGTAAGTGGAACAATCTTCTATTTAGTTCTGTGATGAATTTACTCACTCATCGCTTATTTAATGCAATGAGGGCACATTTGATATGTTGAGAATAATTTGCTTGGAAATAATTATTTTTGTTTGTATAAATAATTTAGAAAATTACGTCTTCACGATAAAGTTGTACATAAGTAATTAATTTAAGTAGAAACAGCTTGAACCTTATGTTATCCAGCATAGGATGGAGTGTAAATAGGACAAAATGAAGGATTTAAGATATTCGCGATAGCGGTAAATTAAACAAGTTAAACTATGGAATCTGCTAATCACAGTGGTATTAATATGTTAGTAGCGTAAATATACGTTTAATATTAATTTCTTATTGACACATTAAGATGCAACTCGAGCAATTGCTGATTAAATGTATCAACAGGTCATTTTCAGAGGCTAGCGAGGGTTTTCACCGTATAATATAGAAAGTGGTTGTTTCTATGTCCCTTCTCACGACATCTTTAAAAATCATATTGTACCGATGGACACGAAGTTGTACATGAAGCTTCAATT
This sequence comes from Homalodisca vitripennis, assembly GCF_021130785.1. Lineage (NCBI taxonomy): Eukaryota > Metazoa > Arthropoda > Insecta > Hemiptera > Cicadellidae > Homalodisca > Homalodisca vitripennis. The sequence goes on from NC_060208.1 coordinate 32,234,376, forward strand.
CTGTATAGAAAAAATCGAGTTACATAATAATACATGTGTCACCATAGGCTTTGGTTGTAAGTTATGAATATTTGTACCTTGGCCTGACGTGTGAAAACATTACAGAAAAGGGAAAATTGCATAGTAAATAAACTTTTAGATAAACTCAGTACATCATATGACATTTTAACGACATAATAACATCATACCTTGTAATAGTAACCAAAGTACCTAATGAAACTATATACTTGAAATTTTGCATGCTGCCTCAGCGAGGACTAAATTTAAGGACTATAAGTATTTTTTAAATAGTAAGTATAAATCTACTACCAAGTCATGTTGTCTAAGAACATAATCAGTTGACGATATGAGAGTAACAACATAATATGCAGAGATTAGACTTTGCGAGAATTTTCCAAAACACAGTCTTAAAAAAATTGGCTTTACAATTCCATTGAAAACAAATGTGATATTTCATATATATATATAAATAAAACCTATTTTTAAATGCCTATAACAAAAGTGATAGTATCCAAAATTGCATTTCTATCTATAAATATTAAATTAAAAATAAATAAATGTTACTTAAAAATAAATAAGATCAGGACTTATGCTTATACAATAAAATTATTAACCACATCGCCGTTAAATTGGAAATTGAAGTTGCACTATCATAATTAAGACATGAAACGTCTTTCATAATGTCTCCATTGCGAGACCAATATGATAGGTAAGGATATATTAATAAGTTTTATAAATATATTATACTGTATATATACAGTGTATAATAATGTATATATATATATATATATATATATATATATATATATATTTATACTAATGATAAACTCTGTGTAATAAAACAACAGAGAAGAAAAATTGATATAGTGTTAAATTAACGGGAGCCTTGTCACATAGACTAATGTTTTGCACGCTATCAAATGTGAGAAAACGAAACGGTTTGGTGAACCTGACACAATCCATTTGTACTGGGAATTAAAACGCTACAAGCGTGCTTCAGGTGTCACTAAATACTGTCAGAACTACAGTATGTATCTGTTCTAATAAATAACTATAGAGAGATAGGTTAGAATGGTTTGTATTAAATTTCATATTTTCCAACAATAAATGAAAGAACTAACAAGCGACAAATCGTAATTTATACATTCAGTAGTCATTGTACCTAATTTAAAGTAATAAATAATAAATTTTGAGTATGATTATGTTTCTGCTTACAAATGTAAGGAAGACTAAAATATATTTTGTAATATGTCGTACCTCATAATAAAATGGAAAATATAAAACTACAAAAATACACAGTGCTTTGAATAAATTTGAATAAACCTCAAACAATTATTATAATAGGAATACAGAACTCACCCAGTCAGCAAATCACTTCTCATAGTGCATAACTTGGATTGTCGTAAATTAGATTGATCAAAACAATCAACGGAGTGTTGCACTTGTTAATATGAACTTCGACCATATAAGTACCACAGCTAGAAATCAATGATATGACTTAAAATTAAAGTTGAAAATTTCATATGAAATATAGTTTATTCCTTTCCCTATATTTTTATTTACAAGAAGAATGCTGTACAGCAATACCTTACAAGTAATACCCTAGATTTTTCTTAACCTTAAATCATTTCCCGTCAAAATCTTTTTGTTATGTACCATTATCTAGTATTGATCATAGTCATACAAAATCATTCTTAGTGATTTTAGAATTCAATCCTTACATAAGTACAGGACTCACATTAAGGTCTTTTCTGGGCATCCTTCATGTACAGGTACTTCATGTACACTAGGGCAGCAGGGGTAGGGCTAGATAGCTCGTCTGTTTGTACATAATGTGAAGTTGGGTATAAGTTAAAATACGGCTGTGCATATATGACACTGATTAGTAATGATCTGATAATTACTTTCATCCTTTCATCTAGTATTAGTATCGCATGTGTTTCCCCGTTTATAACGATAACAATACAAAAACCTACTATGGTTCAATCGTTCAAAATCAGCGTGTATATCAAGTTTAAGTATATATATATATATATATATATATATATATATATATATATATATATATTATTATAAATATATATTATATATATATATTATATATATATATAATATATATCATATTATATATATATATATAATATGATGTTAGTTAACCGCAATAAAAATAATTAACATATAAGATAAACAGTAATGCTGTATGAAGATAGGTTTAAAAAGTTGTATCGAAACAGTAAGCATGAGTGTACACACACACACACACACACACACACACACACACTCACACACACACACACACACACACACACACACACACACACACACACACACACACACACACACACACACACACACACACACACACACACACACGCACGCACACACACATATATATATATTAAACAAGGTTCTAAGTTTTTCCTCCAAAGTATATATTTCATTTGTTAAAACGAATTTACTCAATGCTTAAATATTGTTAAAGGATTTCACAAGTCGGTTGATATAAATAACAGATTAATCTAACGGAACGTTAAACATTATGACGGTTTGGTTTTATACAATTCCTGATTTTTAATATTGAAAACAAAATATCGGATGGGTTTCAATGAATAAAGGACTGGAAAAAATATTGTTAGAGAAAGGACAAAGGACTCTCTCAACATCGGTTTCCGTGGTTACTGAATTGTCGCCAACGCTGGAGACAAACAATTCAATTTTGTCTTCGGTTTCTTTTCCATTTCCTATGATAAATGCGATCAACATTGCTTAAAATCTTGTTTTGTAGAAACAATTCACTTTTTGTAAACCTATTTCATATATCCTCATTTATTTATCTGTTTCTTGTACTGTTAATGACCATACCCCTCATTTATCTTAATAACTCATCAGTATTATGCAATACATAACTCTTTGTGAAACAAAAACACTGATCTCTCTTTCTTTCTCTCTCTGTCTCTATCCCTCTCTCTCAAAGTTCTAATGGCATGCTTGGGAAATAGTATAAGTAGTTATATGTCTGATACTGTCAGCGTCGGTAAATACTAGTTTTCAAGTGAAAAGAAAAAGAAATTAAAGTTGTATAGCCTACTTGTACATAATACACTTCGATTCGTCATATTATAAGTACAAACCTTGTTTGTGTCAACCGGTTAAGCTTACATGTAATATATATTTCTGTATGTATAATTGAATGTACATTTTATGCGAAACGACTATGTTTACAGTTTTATTTTCATTTTCCAGATTGCTCTCTTCCAAAATACACTCCATTTTACTACTGTCTGGCTAAAACGTGTGTAACTAATAATATTCCTCCCAGAAAGTAGTAAAACATGTTTTTAGTTTATTTAATAAGTTAAATATTATTTTATGAGTAAAAAGGTTTTAGCTACAAAAGAGTTTTAAAATAAATGTTAGAGATTCACTATTACTCATTAAAGGACAATTAAGTTATTTCTAGAGTGCCAATGGTATCAAGGTTAAAGTTTTGGTCTTTAAGTCTGAGGTAGAGATACCGCAGATTAAAATATTTTATGTAACACTTTCAACTTTTATCAGTACTTTCAACCTAACAGTATATGAATGGGGACGTTTATCTCTTTAATGAGATAATAGTAAAGGCCCATACCCAAAAACACGAGTATAAGAAGGATAAAAATTGGCTTATCTTGTTTTGTAATTGATACAAAAGGGAATGACGACAGATCTAATGATCGAACTAGAATTAGTGGGCGAGGTGATTGCATTTGTTGGATAGTAGTGATTAATCTTTCTAAATTATTTCATAAATGAAAAATATAATCTACAAATAAACATGCATATTTACTGGCTAAAGATGAAGATGCCTATCCTTCATTGGGCTGGCAAATTGTCGTTTCTCTCTGTTGTTATATTTTAATGTTTAAGGGTCTATCTACTTAAGCCTGAAGAAAACTATATATTTTATTACTTATACAAAAGATAATTGTCAAAAGATCTCCTCAAGTATATCAAATAACTTATCTATTTTAACAAACATAACATGTCTTTTAATTCCCAACAAATTGTCACCTGTATTTTCCAACTAATATATGTGCTTCGCTTGTCCCTTTCGTGTTTCAGTCTAGTCCTGTTCACACACCATGAAAGAGTGGCAATACAAAAAACTAATAATCGAGTGACTCCAGTTTTGCCAACAATGCAAGACCAAAACAATGATATAAGTGAACTTTTGTTTTGTCCCCTACAAATCAAGCTAGGATTTAGTAGAAGCAAGATTTCTCTAGGTAAATACAGATTACTTCTGTGGTTTAGCATTCTTTAAATTTAATCAAAGATTATTTTCCTGTCTTACAGAATCTGTTTTCGTGATGCACATTTCCATGAAAGTTTTGTGGCCGTTTATATTACCATTGGTAAAATTTTTTAGTCATAACGTTAACTTACTCAGATATAAACTTATATGTGCATGATAAGTGTATGTTTGATCTTAATATTGCGAGTGTTTTATTTAAGATTTTACTTCAGTAATGTGTTATGAATAAAATGTTTACAAAAATAAATCGTCATAGGTGAAGTGTTTCTGGTTTGAGATATATTTTTTAATTTAAATAATTGTGTTTAACGCGCTCAGTAAGCTCTAAATTGTTAAGTATTAATAAAAATTTTGATTTAGTAAAAGAAATTAACATTTTCTTTATGTATAATACATTGCTATAGACTACGACAGATAAATGCGGGTACTTTGGTATTATGTTAATCGGTATAGAGCAGTAGCGAAGGTGTTAAACAGCATTTCAAACGTGTAATTTTAGTATCAACATAAAATCAGCTCACAAAAAAGTTTTATTAATGCGTAAAGAAATATTTTATTTTTTAAATATTTTTGTTCTTTGTTTTACGAATGACCGGATTAGTATAAATAGCAATACTACCTCTGTTCTCATTCCAACAAAATAATTGCAAGAGAACAGGATGTTATCGAAGGGAACGAGAAACGCTGTAAAGGTGACAAGAGGTCCCCGAGCTTGTAACTGTAATTGGCAACTTCAGCGCAAACAAGGCAATTCTCAGGTGACCAAGAGACACTTTACTTCTTTCCCTAATGTTAATTTTATTTCTCTAATTTCGTACCGTGATACTCTGCAGCTTTATTAAAATTAATAAGAACTTTTCCCAATAAAATAACTGCAATATAGTGTTTAAAAGCCGTCGTCAATATAATCATCAATGATTTTATGTAAAAAGGTAAATTAAAAGGTTTACGTAATTTCTTGTATATTTGCCTATCTATAACAGCTATTAGGGTACTGTTACTGTAAATGTTTCCCAAGTTCTAGTAAAGATGAAAGCTGACGTTTACAGCACATAAAATGTATATATATTATATATATATATATATATATATATATATATATATTTTAATTTCTTATGTTGGGGTCCATGGATAAATAATACTTAAATTGTATTAAATTAAATTTTTTTATTAACTTCAAAAATGTTTCTAGACCTGCCTCGAGTATATTGTAAAAATAATTAACCATACACAAAATAAGCACTATACCTGATCAATTAAAGGATGATTTTATTGATTTTATGTGTTGTCGTGTAGGCTCAAGTTTATCCCCTGTTAATATACTATGAATCTGATTAAGAGTGATCCGTACGAATATAAACGATCATTATAGACATGTTTCCCATATGTTCCATTGAAGGCTGTTTATGTATAAAATCGTATGTAAACGGTAACTACTTTAGCTACTGCAGTTTAACCGTTAAGTCGATTTAACAGGAAAATTTACTTTTTATCAAATGTGTATAAGCAGGTATATCAAGATAAATATTTTTTCTTGCTTAAGATTATAATATTATAAGTTATTATGTAAAGTTTTCTGATAAAAATATTAAAGTTTTTTCTTGGGGCTCAATTTAAATATATATGCAGAAATATATAAATTATCATTTAATTACCCGTACCCATATGTCTTTTTAAAATAATTAATAATTAATAAATTTAAAATATCCGTAACACTTTTATGACTTCATATGAAGAAAATTAAATATTTATTACTTCTTACCAAAATATATATTATTAGCTTTGATACTAATAACTGTTTACTGTGCTTATGAACAGAATGTTCTTATCGACGATTTTCATGGTTTAATGTATCCAAAAAATAAAGTTTCACACACAAAGAGACTCAAGGGGAAGTTTCCTTTCGTGACATCCATCTTTTCCTCCACAAAGGGCTCAATTAGCAAAGCATGCCTGGAACTTTAATTATGTGGCTACTTTGTTTAACTTAAACTTTAACGTAACCCAACATTATCGCGGTGTTTTAACTAGCTTTTGTCCATCTTAGTGTCCTGTAGAGATATTCATACACTTAATATTGAAGTTAGTGTATTGTAAAGTCTATTTTATTTGAAATGTAAAACTGGCAATTAAAAATCATATATTTACATGGCCATTGTAAATTAACATCATTGTTTCATTCAAATTTGTGTTACAATAACATTTTTTACTTATAACTATATACTTATTCCGTTAACAACCGTGCTTTGAACTTTTTATTGCTTTTAAAGTTAACTGTTGTCCAGTAAATTAAGGAAAACAAATAGATACTTTATCTTTTCGATAGTTGATTATTATCTTGAATAGAATAATTTGGTTCGTAGAGAATAAGATGATGTTCATAGAGGTAATTAACTAAATTTTAGACTTATTATGAAACGAATAGGCTAAAAGTTTAATAGGATTAAAATAATCTCCTAAGAAACGAATCTGATGTAATTGACACCTGTAAACATTACAGAACGAGTGCTGGGAAGAATTACATAGATATAAAATTGGGATTTTGAAGAGTCAAAATAGAAGACATACAGTGTAACTTGCGGTAGTGACGTTTTCAGCATAAGTTTTTCCCTGCATAGCACTGGTTTAGTGCAGGGAAATACTTTGGGTTCCTCTCAAGAAGTATTAGGAATATTCGTCACCACACCATTATAACAAGCAAAACGACACTCTAATCAAAAGGAGGTGTTAAAATTGAGGCCTTCCTGAAAATTTAACTAAACGAGTTTAAAAAAACAGTTTTGTTGCAAGATATTACAAACAATACAAACTGTGTTGGGAAAGAGCAGGGGAAAAGCAACATATCATGATGAAGAGACAGAAAATATCTATGAAAAAATTCAGCTCGAGAGAGAGGCAATAACGCCGGTCATTAACGCTATTCTCTGCGGTGCAGACCGAAAGGGACCGTGTCAGATCGTTCAAACTTAGCGTGGTTAGTGTGATAAAGTAATTTGTTACTGGCCATAAAATAAAAAAAATATTTCAGTGTTCTTGTTCATACGGATAATTAATGTTTCAAAACGTTGTAATTTGCGCGATATTCAAGTTGTAATTCTAATCCTTGCAAAAAATAAACCCTAGTTTAGAATCTGTACTTAGTGATTTATGATTTAAAAATTATGCTTTATACTTATACACTATCTTTTAAAAATATAAGCATTCTCTATCAACGTAAATATTCGTCCTATTTAATTTGTAAAATTAATAGAAATGATTTTTTAATAATTGAAATTATGTTTTTGTCACACGTTGAAGTGATTCTACAATTTTGGACATTGTTTAAAGGGGAGCGGGAAGGCCCTATACCGACCATGTTAAATTCTACAAATTTAGGTACACTTTTCTCAGGAACCATTAAATCTATAGGCCTACAATTGTGTGTGTGTATTGTTATGATATTTATCTAACTAAAGAAGCACAATAGTAAAAATTTAAAATAAATTAATAGATAATTTAGATTTTTTTTTTAAGTTATTTAAAATTTCTAGTTTTTTTAGAAAAATATTTTTGAAGCTAGTGTGTTGTGCTACACTATCTATTCTGCTTCCATGGTTAGGTAATTAGGTGTTTTATAAGTGGAAAAAAAATTGGTTGTACTAGAAATATTCCGTCCCTACACTTCATATTTTACTACTCACAGACGAAAAACCACAAAAATGTTAATAACAATACATGATTTTCGGCCTCTGAAGTTTTCTCAACGAAATTTAGGTGGTAATCATCATACCTTCCCAAACAACAACCTTAAACTTTATTTACTTTTAAAGTGGGTTCAGCAATCCCTCAATATATTTACCTGGCTGTTGGACTATTGTTATCAAGTCAAAAAAACGTAGGTACAGGTATTTTAACATACACATATAGTGTCACTAAACGTAATATATAAGTGGCTAGATAATTAAAGAAATAATTATGTAAATTTCAGTAGGGTAGTGTGTTTTGTGTATTTGCGCTGTTACAACCAACGCTATTGTATAAATGCATTTTATCCGTATTTACAATTACAGTGTAATGTTTTACACGTGCATTAGCAAAACGTGTTTTAGCAGTGTTAGCGTTTTAACTGTAAATATCAGGATACACAGAATAAATATAGTTGACTATATTTGTTGGGCATATATGAACATAAATTCCTTCATTTACGAAAAACCGTTAAGCAATAAATAGGATACTACAATAAAAGCTCTACAGTGTTAGTAAAAAAATGACTTTACAATATAGTGTAGATAGTACTTAAAGCTTTTAAATAACAAAGGATAGATCTGACACGTCTTTGTGATGTAGAATACAAGTCTGGCTGTTGGCCAAGAAACCCTCATGACCACATCCTCCAGAGACTATAAATCATTCGCGCTAAGAGGAAAACAGCACTTAAGAAAAATATTCTGTATTATTCTTTGAATCTAGTTTATAAATTACGATCCATCATACTTTATGGTTCTGAACAAGTTCATATAATGTGTTTCATACTTTATGCTATCTTATAAATATCTTTTTGTCGCCAACATTCTTATAAGAGAATATTTTGAAACTGTTATTCATCTAATATTAAAATGAATTAAGTCATGTCACTGTTCTGCTAAACTTTTTGAGTCAGAGACCCGTCTACTGCACACTGACACGACAGAGTCAATACTGACTATACCAGTCGGAGACAGAGTGAGTTGACAATCCCTACTATTGTGAGACGACAGGCGATACTGAACACGCTATTGTCGCATTTTCCTGCTGCCGTTGATGTGTAACGTCAATTACACTGAGACAGTAGCATTACCTGCTTTTTATAATATTTTATAGGCTCAAGTTGATGTATGATAGCAATCGAATTTATACTAATTCAACACTGATAGAACTACAGCAGTTAAATACTTCATTTTAGAAATGCAACATACAAATTTATATGCATGAATAAATGAAGTAATGAAACTCGCATTTGATAAACAAGTAGATACAAATTACTTTACAATATTCATAAATTCACAATTATATTTTGTAACACGTAAATTATTTCACTTATAATAATGTAATAAGTTTGATCTGCTACTAATTTTGCATAGATAACAAAATAGTAGAAAAACTCACAAATAAAATTTATTGCCACAAATATCCGTTGCTTAGGTACCAACTCCAGAGATGTTTTCTGTTTTATTATATATATATATATGTATGTATAGTAAGCTAATATCTTATGTCTGTTTTTTTTCTAGAAACATCCAAATCCTAATTAAAAGTAGTATAACGAAGGCGACAAGACGTAACGTATCGCACGTTTCCTCGGATTGAACCGACTCTCGCCACGTGAACCATCGTTAAGACTCACTTGACATTTTGAGATGTGTCTCGGCTTCTCACTCCAGGCCACTATTTGTTAGCCTTTTCAAATTAATTAGTTCCGAGATATTTAAGCACATATGTTATTACATGCAACATACATTTTGGTGTTAATTAATTCATTTAACTATATAAGTAATATCGAACAAGCGTATGTAAAAATACCATACGTACCTCAGCGGAGCACATATTTTTAATCCAAAAGATTTCACTTACTACTCCTTCAACATAAAGTCTTTCAATAAACAATTTGTTTTAAACCAAAATTCATAAGTTTCTCCACCCCCTCATTTACTTGTGAGGTATTTCATGGACTAATATTATTTAATACAAGAAAATATTACTTAAAAACTGATTTTTTATAAAAAAAATAAAAATTCCTTATTATAAATGCGCAATGACTGGTAGACCGATCTTTACTAATCGGACTTTGATTTTACTATATAATGGATCACTATACATAATTTTTACTCCTAGATTTCATTGACCTACGTTGTTTTGTTAATTAGAAAATAAATTACCCAAATGATTAGATGTAATATATCGAATATAGATTGCTCGCTTAATTTATGAGACATTTGGAATAGCTTCAATCCTGACGAGTCCGTGCCTTTCAAAAAACTTCAAGCCTGTTGCAGCTTAAATTTTAAGGTTTATAATTTGAATTACATAATATAGTAAAGTAACATAATCGGACAGAGAAATATATGAATCAATTACGATTACCATAAGAATTATTATTGATACTTCGGATATAATAGACTGTACTTTTTGTTATTCATTTAAATAAAAAATTTAGTTTCAATACCTCAATACACACATTATAACACAGTTTTTTTTATAAATGTTATTAGTGTCTATTGAAATTAAAACGCTTATCCAACAAATTTCTGGAATATTCTTGCAGTATGTTTTGCTAAACCCCGCTATATAATAAACATATACAAATGATTCAGTGGTACCCCTTAAGTATGATCCTAAAAGCATGCTCACTCCCACTGATTACTCCTTAACAACCGTTGAAGTAAAAAAAACTTCACCTTTTATAAATCACATAACACATTATACAGGGTGTACATAAAGTCCTGCACAGGTATAATATTTTCTGAACGATAACAGATAAATCAACAAGATTTGGTACATCAAAACTTCAACTAAAAATCTACTTTTTGAAGGAACTATCAGTTTTCTGTAATATCATGGGGACGTCAGAAGGAAATCTTAAATAGGAGCATAGGTCAATATGCACATCATTTTAAAGGGCTTATCTAGCAGAGTTTAATACCGCAAACCGCACTCAAAAAGATTGATCCAGTACAAAATGACGGCTGTTTAAAAGTTTTACTTGGTTACATTTTATTAGTAGCCATAACCCTAGTAAAGCAAAACTGCAACCAAACGAATACTGCAGCAAAATACTACATGATGGTTTTTAGTTGTACAGAAGTGAATTATGACGTTAGTTATCCTCAAGGGTTACAAATTTGGTCATAATATATTGATAACGGGGAAAACCTGATAACAGTAACAATTAGAAAGCTCTTATCTTTGGGTCGCAGTTTGGACTTTCCTATTAGCCAGTCTATTCATAGTAGGCTATTCTAGTTTTCTTGTTTTAGTAGTGCTGTCCAACCTTTCTATCAGTGCGGTTTAGTACAAAAGAGGTTGTAGTATTGCTTGTAGTTCTTCAACTACACTATGTCGCTTGACGAACGTGAAGGTATAACACCTCTTATGGTGGTTGGTTGGGGAAACAACAGACGATCACACGAGGAAACACGCCATTTATTTATTGAGCCGCCATTTTGTACTGGATCAATATTTTTGAGTGCGGGTTGCGGCATTAATCTCTGCTAGATAAGCCCTTTAAAACGATGTGCATATTGACTTATGCTCCCATTTAAGATTTCCTTCTGACTCCTTGCGGGACGTCCCCATGGTATTACAGAAAACAGATAGTTCCTTCAAAAAGTAGATTTTTAGGTGTATTGTTGATGTACCAAATCTTATTCATTTATCTGTTATCGTTCAGAAAATATTATACCTGTGCAGGACTTTATGTTCACCCTGTATAAATTTTAATATTATTTACAACGTTATAAACCCAAAATTACCATTGGTTTTGTACAAAATTGCGAATGAATATTGAAGAATTATTTAAGATAATCAAATAAATTTTAATGGGTTTTGAAACTGAACTCCCGAGTTATAGTTGTAGAAATTAAACTGGATTGACTAGTTCGTGTCAAGTAAAAGTTAAGGTTATCAGCTCATCGCCCCACACCCTACTCCCATGATTATGTAAAAAGGGCCAGATATGTAACATATATGTAATATTTACGTTAAATGGTATAAATGGCAATAGCCTTATTTAATTTCAATAAACATTGAATCATAAAAAGTACTTGCTCAAATATGTAATATATATATAGTATAATACAGATATATAGTATACTACATGTAAAGTGTAATGTTAAAGTGGCTAATATGTTTATTTCTTATATTTATTGTTCGTATCACAATGGAATAAGATTTATTGAAATTATTGCTCCAAGATGATTTAGGATTGAAAGGAAATATATTAGAGTAATGTTATTGCTGTGACATATCTTACTCATAACATTTATTAGTATCGAGTTTTTTAGATTGGTTCACGGAGTAAGCCACCTATAAAGTTCGTTACATAATACCTTGCTACATTTTCCTCCTGTAATAGTGAAGCTTGAGTGTCTAAACTACTGAAGACGTGAAAATGTTGTTCTTCCTAACTAGTTATGAAATTTTATCTACATAATTAAAATAATATGTGTATCTTACACAATAGAAAGGGTTCCCTGATACCTGGAGGAACGTTAATTACGTCAAACCTTCATACTTTAACTGTTTCGCACTATATTATATTTATGTATTTAAATGCTTTCAAACTGTGATTTAAGAATTATGGAATAACTTAATAGATTAAGTATTGCTATATATTTTGAAATACAATAAACGCAATTAATAAATGTTGTATTTCTGATTAATACTATATAATATAGTTATTGGGTCCTTAACAAACAAGATTTTTTTATTTAAGGAGAAGCCGATCCCCCTTAAGCCTTAATCAGCTCATCCTCAAGGGTAACTGGCCTATGCGAGGATCTTATCAAACTCAATAAAGATAACAGTTGATATAGTACAAGTCGATGACACTGATAAAATGTACTACAATCACAGACAGCATTTGAACCTAACTGTCTCTAACTCGGTTTTAAATTTCAACGTCTTACACCTGTGGGTTATCGTTCTTCTTAAAAACTTAGTAAAAGTATTCCCCAGAATATTGGATTGCTAATTTGGTAACAATTTAATGCATACAATATTATAATATATATACATGTATACATTATTTATTCCTCACGCTGTCAAACTGTAAGCATCTGTTGTACTTACGCTTAGATATTTGAAGTAGGGAGTCTTAGTTAGGATTCGTCATGAACTAGACGAATATCATCATGCATGTCACGATAAATGAAGTCACGAAAATAGAAAATTGTTTAATTACTCGTGACCAAATAAGAGTGAAATTTCAGGACTAATTCATTAATAACACGCACTTGTCATATTGTAAAAAAACATTTATTTTGTACTCAGTTGCACCAAAATGCCTTTAATATTTATGAAAAGTCTTGTCGTCAATACTGGAAATATTGTATTGCAAGATTTTTTTCTGAAGTTTTGCTTGTGAGTATACATTTACAATATATCATTTTGAGGTTAGATCACTGAAATGCACCAAGAAAATATACAAAGATATAAAATTAAACCACTGACATCCGAAGTCACAAATAACATTAAAACGGTTCATATATAATAAATAGTTTCAGAGTGGGCCCAAATAAGTCAAAGCAACTTAGCAAAAATGTAGGTAAGTTTTAATTTTATGTACATTTTAAATATCATGTAAAATCTCTGTGTACAAACAATGGATATATTCGGTTGAATTTTATTACTTAAAGTGCCTGTGGAATAGTGTTTCTTAATCTCCGTTTGTACTAAGAAACCTTAATTATATAGCTAAAAGAATCTTTAATTAGTTAATGTATGAAATACATCATTTATGAGCGACAGAGTGGAAGTGATAAATGGGGCGGAAAAAAGTAAAATCTAATATTCAGTATTATGGAACGTGACGTAACCTCGGAAAGGTTTATGTAACTATTCAAATCGTTAATTAATCGCCGTTAAACACTTCATTAGCTACATTGGAAACTGATTGAATTCAGTACAATTTCCTGGGAAGTTTGCAGTAAATGACACATCGTGGTTTATATAAGATATTGATGTTCACGTGTCTTAAAATTTATGTTTTAATGAAGTTTTTAGTTTTTCCGCCACCATGACGTGGAAGTTACTACTGGTTGTGTGAGTTGTGTTATAAAATTGGCGGCAGGGTGTTAGGATCTTTTAATAATTAATATAAGGATAATATAATGACAAGAAGGTATCATTCAATTAGGAACTGTACTTGAATATATGAAACCATAATAAATTATCCACATTAATTTGGCATTAATATGTAATGGATTGTTGTTGGATGAATAATAGTGAAGCCAATCACTTCTAGGAGAGTAAATGCTGGAGGAATTAATTTGTTCCTTCTGTCCACACGATATTACAAAATCTACATAAGAAATAACGTTCAAATGTGGCAAACACTTTAGTCAGAAGAGAATTTCGAACAATGGGATGACTCGTACCTCACCAGGATGTTGGTGAGATAATTCCCGTAAATTTTATGGAAGTTTACCTACGATTATTAATTTTAACTATACATGATAGTTCATAATAATTAACTATACTATTTAGAAATGAAAAGGCTAAGAACTTATGCATTGGCTTAATCATTTTATACACAGCTACATCTAATGCACGATAACCAAAATACAAAACAAAGAGACGCCGAAAAGTCAGTTGCCACTTGTGTACTTTGATTTATCTTTTAGGCGGTTTAACATTTTTCCTTGTTAATTTTACTATTGTATAATGCATGTAACTCTTTAAACATAGCAACATTTTATTCATTACTGTGTGGATAATACATAAATATTTATTTACATAAGAATTATTTCATACCTCCTAACACAACGCTGACAACAAGCTTACAGGAATTCCTGTGTGCAGCAAGTAAAACTATCTGCTTCAAGTAAAGCACAGTGATATAAAATTATCAGAGACAAGATTTTTGTCTTGTACAATAAAGTTAAAGAAGGGCTTTTAACATATATATAGCTTTGTATCTTCATTACTACAGTATTTGTAAAATTTTTAACACATTTTTAAATACGTTTAAACCCAAATAAAAATATTTTTTCCGAAAGGTTTTGATTATGTCATGTATATTTTTAATTTCACTGTATAAAATTGCAAAGAACACATAATCAAACTCTTTGGTGTTCGGTTCTTCAAAGGGTATTGCTATATTGAAGCTTATCCCAGAAATTGTTAACATTGGCAAGAAAACTAAAGTTGATCTAGGAATGTAAAATTATATACAAAGTTGCAATCCATAGAAAAATTAACTATATCTTAAATATCCAATGGGTAGTCTCATCTTCTTAATTCATTACATGGTCTTATTAATCCATTTGTTGAGTATTAGACAAAGAGTCTGAAATTTAATATGATCCAGTTTCAAGTTTTCATTCAATAGAAATATCCAGTAATATCAAAAATAAAAAATGGTTACCGTTCCTCAGATCTCTTTACTAAATAAAAGAACTATGCATATTACGCATTGAGTAGGTTCAATTAATTGTTTCAACAAAGAAAATATTAAAATGTAAATAATATAATTAGCAAAATTATACTATGTACTTCAGAACTAATTCTATCCTTTCATTCCAATAGTAACACAAATATCCTCGAGATTACGTTACAATACATGTAGAAAAGTAGTAAACCTCAAATAAACTTTAACAATAACCCACAACAATAAAGCTCACACAAATTCTAAAAAAACGATTATTTTCCCTACTTTATATTAATGGCCTTATAAATTATTTATACAAAACAAATATCTGGCAAAAATGTGAAACAAGGATTTTATACAATATGGGGCCTATAGAAATCGCATTAAAGTTTCAACTGTACATTAACAATGCACCTTTAAAACATAAAACTGTTTTCTCAAAAACCTGTTTGCGGTACTCCAGCGGATATTCATAAAACAATCTTCCTGTCAATTTCCCAAGAAAGTGATTGTTTCTGAAATGCAAATAGTTATCGGAATTAAATTTATGATAATAGTGTTTATTTTAAAATAGGGTACTTATATTTAAGTAAACATTTAAACCAATAATATTTAGGTATATGTAAACTTTTACACTTAAATACACTACAATGGTAACAAGTATCATATATAATATAAGACTTCATCCTCAGGTACTAGTTTAAGGTAATTAATATACATATACAAAAGTAATTGAACTATATAACTGTGCGTCGCAACGAAGTTAGGTAATATTTTTTACTTAATTTATGTGTACTCAATATATATGAATTAAAAGTCTATAAAATAGTACAACTTTTATTAAAACAAATTTTTCATTCATTAGTACGGTAGGATTAGATTGGCTATTTTTATATTTTCAAAATGTTCTAAACATATACTTTTTAATTTTATAATACAACCTTTGGAGGCTACACTACTAATATTAATAAAATTAATTTTGTGTTTATCAAGAGTTTTAAAAGAAGTTTTTATTCAGAAAAATTATCAATCCCAACAAAATAAAACAATATCTTTCTACAAGATGAATAATGTGATTAATCGACTAAAACAACTGCTATATTAGATGACTTTTTCAGGATAAAACCGTTTCGAAATCGCGTCATTGTTCATTCAATTATCAGTCCTTCTGCTTGTATGTGTGATAACTGTTGATATAAAAGTCATATATACTAGAAATTATATGTAAATACTCTCCTGGGCCATTTAATAATCCATTTTTGGGCTAATCTCCTAAAGTATAATCTTTCTAAAAGTATGTCTGCCCATCGGTTCTGTTACTCTTAAAAAAATATGAATGTACTTTAAACTTTGTATAAAGTTACCTCGTGCAACAACACACTCCTTGTTAATTTTGGGGTAAAAATTTCAATGGGCAAACCGTCTGACTGCTCGTTTGTCCAATTACCTAACTGCGCTATGTGAAAAAAGATTTAAGATTCTATAAAGGTCCCTTTCAGTCTAAGGAAGAAACGTACTGAGTTTAAATCAAAATGTGTAAGGACAGTCTGCTTGTCCGTGTTTTTCCCTCCTGCCTGTCTATGCGATAAATCTGAAGGAAAATGTCCTAGATACTTGAAAATTGGTATGTAGACCAAATTTTAGGTCCATTGAAAGGCCTTACTGATTTTAAGACAAAAAGGTCTAAGTAAAGTAACCCTCTTTATCCGTCTGTGTAAACATCTGTGTAAAAATATGAATATATATATAAGTCCTAGAGACATTAAGTAAGTGACATAGGATCATGAAGGTCATTTATATGTATAGCTCATTAGGCCGGCAAATTTTGCTTTTGCTTTGTTCTGTATACAACTTTAGCCTGTTACGCCAAACTACGTTTGGCGTATTCGTGCCTTGAATATTATCGCCGTATATAAACGCGTTGACATCGGTTTTAACATCGTGTGTACGGAACCAGTGTCGATAAGACAAGATTGAAATTTTATTATGTATTTGGGAGCTTAAAGATCTTTATAACTTTACGCATAAAGCATGACTGAGTACATGATAAAATGCAATAAACCGTTCAATACTTTGGTAATGAGGTTAGTTCTAAAAATTTTAAGGTAGTTATGATCCATTAATGAACGTTTAATTTATTTACAGTTTTTAGGAAACATGAGGAGTATTTTAGTACACAAGATTTAACAATAAATCGTTATTTATCCTTATTAAACACGAAACCAAAATCTAAAGGATGTGGAACCTTATTATTATTGATAATGCTAATATTTATTTGTTTCCAATGTCGTTTCCATTGTAAAGATATAAAAGATAATAATTGTTACTATAGTGAAAATATAAAAAATAGTAACATATATAATGCATAACAAATTAATAAAATATCTTGCATGGCATTACGTTGGAATCAAATACCATCATTAATTTTGTTGTATTACATTGATGTAACTTTGTCAGTACAATATTCAATGAATGGAAACATCAAATTCGTGTCAAGTGAAATATAAATGTTGTAGTTTTAGACATCGTATTTTATCGATAAGAAACCTAGAGACTTCGACTTAAAGATTGGTCCATAACGAAAAAAAATAGTTTAAGACTGACCAAAATTTTTGGAACTAATCAATTAAATAATATGTAGCGTTGAAGAGTAACTGCAATTACTTCATTACTATTTATAAACAACAAAATTTATTGGTATTTATGAAAAAAAGTTTTAATTTCTAACTTCTTGGCACCAAACGTTTGCATTTAAACTTAAACTTCAATTATCATCAAATGACCAAGTAAATTGGAATATGCCTTCGAGTAACTCTCTCTTATCTAAATAGTGTTTATGATATATTTAAAAAGAATGTGCCTTGAGATTACTCAAAACAAAGTGAGTAAAAATCCGCTGGTATCTAGTCTATAATAAAAGGTACTTGTTTCTTCTTTTAAATAAATTTATTACTGTGCTAATGAGAGCTTAAGATCTATCAACACATTATATTGGCCGAGTACCATATGTTATCCTGTACTTAACCTGTAATTAAACCTACTATATAACAAATTGTAAATACCTAAGCCCTTTATATCTAGAATATCGCAAAAATGGACAGCCTGACGGATAGACAGGTCAATTTTACTTTGAGCTTTTGACCTTAAAATCAATGAGCTCGTTCCTGAGACCAAGAGAAAACTATATAAACATTTTAAAGTTTCTACTAAAATTATATAACGATTTATCTCATAGATGGCCAGAAGGACTGACACACAGAAAAAAGCCTTTAGATGTTTTTATCTCGAAATCGGTATGGTTCTACCTTAAACTAAGGGCCCATATAATGTAAGTAACAATAATATATCATAGCTATGTGTTAAGAATGTGGGTTACATTAAACAAACATTTATTACATTTGTATCACATAAAGAAATATATTTTCAATACAAGAAAATACTGTTTTTCTTAATGAGTAACTAACCAATTACATCTTTGATAATCGCAACATCTGTAGAGGAAACTGAGGCACTGTTTTAGTACTAGAAACAGTGTATCTGGGGGTGTAAACTTTACCGACAATCAAATCTGTCGCGCAGGCAAATCGGATCATACAGGTCAAATTATGTCAAACGGTGGTATCAGAATTAAGTTACCAGGTTACTGCATTTCACTAACATCTCACAGTTCGTACCAAAGTGGAGACATTTCAGTTTAGCAATTGGTACAATATTTAACCCAAAAATTATTGCTTATAGTAACTTACTTTCAGCGGCTATAGTTTTATATTTCGGTAAGCAAATTTAGTAAAATAAATAAATAAATATTATGATATACTATACCGAAAATATAACACGAATCGGCAATGACCTTCTAAATTATTAAGTATAATAATGATGAATAATATTAAAAAATCTTTTAAATTAATCTAGTTTTAGTTTTGTTATAATGTGTATACAATTGACGGCATAGAATCATAAAAGTTATGTTTATATAATAATAATAATTATAATAAAAATACACGTTATTATATCGATTGGTTATGAACCATATTATATTTGTAATACCATATGATATCAAAGTCAATTAAAACGTAGTTAGTTTGTTTGTTACTATACCATCTTTATGGGAAAATACCTATTGTTTAATTGTTAGTACGCAACAGAATGCTAATAACAGTAGGGATCACGACCCTTCTAGTATTTGCTGCCTATGTTAGCTTTTTGATACCCTATGAAATTTAAACCTGTTTTGGAACGGTTACTATTACTGGATGTTTGAATAAGATGTTCGCCAATCACGTCTTGTACTAGAACCAGTGGTCAGTAAATAAAGTTACTCTTTACTTGAGTAACCTTACTTGAACAAATTTCACTAATCAATAACTTTAAATGAGACATTACTATTATACAATATTAGTCATAAAACAATTACGGTTAAAGAACAAATCTACTTTATGATGTGCTATATAACAGAAACTATATATTATATAACGTAAGGAAAACAGAAATAAACACTCCTTTTCCAATGTATCTATTGCTACTTGATTTGCCTGATGATACGCGATGAAAATAAAATAGATTGTTTCCATAATAACATTTATTTCTTCAAATAGTAGTGCAGAAAACATTATAATACGCACCACTTTTATCTTACAAAAACTGCATCAGCTTTGACATAGTATACCTTTCCTTATATAGCTACTCGAAACGACTCATTCATGAAAACTCCTTGATGATGAATTATAAATATTAATTTTTGAGTACTTACTGTAATTTTCATACGTATACATGGCGATTTTGCTTAAATATTTCATTTTATTGTACTCATTACAATTTAGTATCCCACGAAATAGTGTCAGAGTTGTAATTGTTAAATACACTTTTAATGGTTCTCATTTCAAATTTATTTCCCATTTATGAGCATACATTTCTCGTTGGAATGAATTAAGTTTTGACACCAAAGTTGATTTTGCCTGCCCTTCTACTCTATTTATGGAAATATACACGTATAATTATAAAGGTGTTGGAAAACTTATTCGGCCAAAAATGCTAACTTTCGGCCGTGTAAATTTACTTACAGTCCAAAATTTTTTCTGTATTGCAATTGAGTTTGCACCGATGAAAAAATATATACCAGTAGAATCCGACTTCAAACAAAAGACTTTCGGCCCTTGAAAGTAACTTCCTGTCTACGAAATATCTACTTCCATTAGTTGACTATGCCTTGTTGTTCAGATAAAGAGGATAAATTTAAATACGTATGATTGAGATGCGTTACGTCCACGTAATTTCCATAAATAAACGGGATAAACATGTATATTTCCAACTTATAAATTTCGTTCCGGTCTAATGTATTTACCGTGCTATAATTAGAGTTAGTTGAAACGATCACGAAGATTTATACATACCGTATATTAAATTTCAAGATCTGCTTTGGTTAAAATGCGTCCACGACAGACTGTAATCTACCTCCAAGGTTTCTAGTAATTATCTTGATTAAGAAAATATATATTGCATAAGCTTACTAAGAATACTTCAGTGAAACAGCATATCAGTTCCTTCTACTCAGTTCAGATATAAAACAGATGATATCAAATTTAATATACAGTTTAATCTAAAAGATACATACATATATATATATATATATATATATATATATATATATATATATATATATATATATATATATATATATATATATACAGGGTGTATATTATGTCTGGAAACACCCAAATATATCCTTTAATAATTTAAATATAAATTTGAAACCTCTTAAAATCGTGATAGAGATTGGGCATCTACTTTTTGGAACAATGTTTTGTTATGTCACACCAACGGGGGACGTCCTGCCGAGGGTATCGTGAATATTCTTAATGGAAGCCTATACCTTGTGATACATAATTTTAAAGGTAATAGCTTACTGAATTGAATGCCACAAACCGCATCTCAAGGGAATTATTCTATCAGAAAATAGACCATTTTTAGTATTGAAAATTTACTGATGTTCAACAATGTAATTTTAACATGGTTCTTGCCACAAAATGTGTTACACTAATTTTTTAGCATTTTTTTAAATGTTCAATTAAATAAAACAAAAATTTCATTTTAAGCTGGTTCTATTAGCACAAATTTGCCAGTTTTTATTACAGTACAATTATGGAAATACTTATGTTATTGATTTCTTATTACAAATAAAAAATAATGTATGCTGTTAGAAAAGTCTTACAACAAACGTTTTACCTGCATTTGGTGTCAAAGCAATTGTTCGAACTGTGTTCCTTCTACGGTTTGACAATGAGCCAATCTTGTGTAAAATGATTCGATAGAGTTGCCTAACATTTCTTCAGTTATCAAAGCAATCTCCTCTATAATCCTGTTTCTTAGGTCTTCAAAATTATGAGGCTTTCTTCTATAAACATTGGATTTTAAATGACCCCATAGGAAATAATCGATTGGTGACAAATCCGGAGATCTTGGAGGCCATTCGATTTCTCCTCTTCGGCCAATCCATTTATGAGGAAACCTTAAATCCAAATACTCTCTTACCTGTCTCCCATAATGGGGTGGAGCACCATCCTGCTGAAACCATACATTATCAAAGTATTCTCCTGATGCAATTTGAATAGCTGGGATTATTTCATTTTGGAGCATATTGTAGTAAAGTTCGGCATTTAAATTTCCATTGATGAAAAAGGGTCCAACAATTTTGTTACCTAAAATTCCACACCATACGTTCAGTTTTTGTGGTTGCTGTGAATGGGACTCAGTAATCTAATGTGGGTTTTCACTAGCCCAGTAACGGCAATTGTGCCTGTTAACATTGCCATTTAGGAAAAAAGTTGCCTCATCAGAAAATAGTATGTTGGTCAGAAAATCTCTATTGTCATCACATTTGCGCATCACAAGTTCACAAAACTCAACTCTTCTGTCGTAATCATCCTCACCTAACTGTTGGACTAAATGAACTTTAAATGGTTTGTATTTATTAATTTTCAAAATCTTACTCACAGACATAGGGTGCATATCATGTTGCTGTGCAGCTTTTTCTGAGCGATGTATGTGGGTCTTCAATAAATGTTTGCAAAACGTCTAGTGCATGTTCTTCATCTGTTGCAGATTGTATCCTACCCGACTTTGGCCGATTACGTACACTCCCTGTCATTTCAAAACGCTCAATAGTTTTTGATATTGTTGAAACACTTATGGGATTCCTTTCTGGGAAAGTGTCATTAAACAAATTACAAACTTCCCGATAAGATCTTTGACGATCGCCATATCCTCGCATCATCAACAGAGTAATTCGTTCTCTTTCAGACAATTCCATTAAAATGCCAAATAAAAACTGAACTACTGTAATTAGATAACTTGTTGACAGTAATGCTTCAGAGACACTGATTAACTCGACAGGAATGATATGACCTTTGTCCATTTGTAATTCCCAAGCTTAGACCTGTCTAGTGAAAGCTCCATGCTCAACAAACTGAAACCTGTAGACCAGATGATTAATAACACAATAATGTTTCTCATAGGCTAGTGACCTTTGTCTCTTTAAACCTTCCTGCTGACTGGAAAACACCAAGTACAGATTCATAAGTAATCAGAGAAAGTGACTCATAAGTTTTATTCATTGTAATAAAAACTGGTAAATTTGTACTAATGAAACCAGCTTAAAAATAAATTGTTTATTTTATTTTAATTGAACATTATTTATTTATTTTATATATTTATGATCTAAAACATTCAAAACCTTTACAGTTAATGAAATTTTAAATCCTCTACAATAACTGTAAAATCAAATTCATCTTCAGTTATTTAAAATTTCATAATTTTATTATATCTCTTATATCCTTTTAGTTTATTTAAATTTTTATTTTCTTTGAATTTTTATCTTCTTTAAATTTATATAATCCAAAACCGTTTTAAACTTTTAAAAACGGTTTTTTTTTAATATTTATAATATAAACATTAAAAAGTACCTGTCTAAAATAAATAAAGTTTTCCTATTAAAGTTTACTGTCAGATTAGGTTTACAAGATCACAACATTGGCTGGTTTAAAAAAGTTGTCCACAAATTACTAAAAAACTTCACTATTTTATTCATTAAAATGAACGACTGAAACTTATTTTGCAGAAACAGAGAGAAAGACGATAAACTAAATAATATGGGACAATACTTTTAGTTAAATTTCTTGCTTACTTTGAATGATTTGTGTTTTAAGTTATTATATTCTTAAGCATTCACATAATAAACAATAAGCAAATAGAGCTTTTAAAAAAGAATCGCTATATAAAAACTTCCTCCGTAATATTAAACTGCCTTAAGCAATCACACTGAAAAATTTAGTTTTCCAGCTTCCAGCAGATATTAATGTTAAGAAAATGCTTCAAGTAAAACCAAAAACCAAACGAGCAAAAGATGAACTCAATACGGACTTGCATACCTAGAAGAACATGTTACCTTGTACATGTCCTAACTATCGCATAATGATGGTTTTTAACACTAAGCAAAAAATGCAACAGTTAAGCCTAAATGATGAGGTGAATATATTTTCACAAATAAACAATTTATACTGTGATATATACTGTATGGAGTGAAATTTATGTTATGTTCATACCCGTAAAAGATATTGTTCAAAATTTTTATAGGTTTCTTGAGATTAATTAAAACGCAAATTCAAACAAAAGAAAATCAACAAATTTTATTAATAACCAATTTTTTCCAGCTAGATAAAATATCAATCAAAGAAACGTACGTAGTAATGAATGAGTATTATTATAGTAAAAAATTCAATAATTAATTTATGGGACATAACTACAAACGTGTTCACTCTATCTAATGTGTTTACCAGGAAGAGGTGTTCATAACCATTTCATTGGCCAAGTATAGTTGGAGTTGGACAGCAACACTAGTAATATTGAAATACATTCTTAATACCGTTCGTAGACCATCCAGAAAGCTATTAGTAACATAATCAAAACAGACAACCCATATCCCAAAAAGAGCGTTAAACTTAATGTAAGAGATTTTTTACGTTTGCGATTAACTTTTCAGTCTTCCTTGAAATTGTCAACAGTTTAATTGGTTCTCTTCCACTTTGAAATAGGCATATAACTAAGTATTTCGCTCTCTTAGTAATCGTGTACAAGGCTAAGGATACTTGTATGACGTGTAAATTTTGACACATATATTTATCACAAATAACATTTTTGCAGGTCTTACGAAAAATTTAGATATAAACCGAACAATAAAGAAGAAAATTATTACTATACACTATACAAAGGAAAGGTCCACGTCAGAGGCCTGTGATGTTGGTTAAACTTGTATCAATATCTGTAATCTCTGAAAAGAAACCCCTCAAGTGGTTCACTTTTACTAGAAAGTGCTTTCAAGTTTACCGGTATAGACACAAAGCATGGAAACCGATTTATTTCAAAAAACCAAGTGATTTGATTTGACTTTAGATTAAAAAATCCTAGGTTATTACAAAAACTCACGACTTCAAAAGTTAAAAAACAACTTTGTCCAGATTGAAATTTTTTTCTGTTTATTGAAACTTGAAAATTCAAATTTTGTTTTGTTTTGTTTTTTAAAAAAAAGGAGTGACCGATCCCCTTTTAAGCCTTATTCTGTCCGTCCTCATGGGCCACTGGCCTGTGCGAGGATCTTATCAAACAGAATAAGGGGGAGAGTCGATACAGTACAAGGTTGATGGTGACTGATAAAAAGTGCAACGGTCACAGACAGGATTTGAACCTGCGCTATCTGTAACTCAGACCTAAAGTCCAACGACTTAGACCGCTCGGCCATCGGCACTCCCAATTGAAAATATTGAATATTGAATTAAGAATAGGTTCAAAGATTTTACAAGAAACCCTTCTCTTACCATAGTCACTCCATAACTGAATAGATTCTGAAGGAAAGTAAATAATTGGATCGTTTTCTTCGTAATAACTCACATGCAAACAGTACTACGACTCAAAAATCCTATTATAGTAATTAAATGAAAACTTAGATATAGTTTTATAACCTTTTAAAACAAGTATTATGCGATTCATTTTGTGTATTGAAACAAAAATATAAAAAAGCAACAATTCATTACTATTTTACTTAATATTTACTACTAGGAAACGTAAGGGCAGATATTAAAAGATTCTATTAATAAGAGGTCGATTTAAATTTATTTTTAAAACATTTATATAGACAAAATAAACTGTAAATTCCGAATCTTATTTTTTCAAATATATTGACTATTAATGTTCATGTGGAAAATTATGACACTATGCCTTAATTATAATATTACGATTATGACATTTACTTATATTTCAACTTTCTTGAAAACATTTTGGCATTGATTTGTTTCCGTTTCTTATGACTAGAAAGTATCAGTGATCAGATGAGCACTGAGCCGCGTGTGTAGGTAACAAGGTGGAATTTATGAGAGTCTATAAAGCAAAATGTGGGCACTTTGTTAGGGGAGACGGTTACTCAGGAGTAAGAATGCCTCACATGTTTGGCAAATCCCGTCAGCAATTTGGGGAGTTCCAGGTTCTGCTTACAAATGAACTGCACTCCTGGCGGTTGGTGCGTTGACTTTTTTTAATTTACGCCTAGTGGGAATTGGTGGTAACCATTTGTGCAATGGTTTTTCAATTTTATTGGATTTTTCAATGTTCCGATGTAGAAATGTAGGATAGGTAATGTTACGAAACTTCAGGTAAGCTACAAGCTTCTTGTTCTCTGCGAAACGTACGTATGTGATTTACTAGTAAAATATATTTTGTAATGTCGAACATTAAAAAAGGGTGAGTCGATGCAGTTCAAGATCGGTGGTAAATATAAAAGAGCTAAGGAGCTGATACACAGTGCTAGCTCTCAATCGGATTATCCTATCCGCTCGGTTTAAATATGATAAAGATTATTTTAAGCTTAATAATAGATTAAGATTATACATTAAATACATATATATATATTTATTTATTTATTTATATTGAATTGAATTGAATTGGTTTATTTCCAAAAGCTTACATTTCAATGGCCCCGCTAAGTAAACAACACTTATCAGCGGGGTCCAAATTAAACTATCTTAACTAAACCATACAATGTATTTATTAAATTACGTATCAAAATTGGCATTCATTACTTTGTTAAAGTTTACAAGCTCGAGTAACAGCATACAGGATTGTTTTATTTTATCTTTACATTTCA
The DNA here is from genome assembly GCF_021130785.1 of Homalodisca vitripennis. Lineage (NCBI taxonomy): Eukaryota > Metazoa > Arthropoda > Insecta > Hemiptera > Cicadellidae > Homalodisca > Homalodisca vitripennis. Next base: position 32,260,962 of record NC_060208.1, read on the forward strand.
AATTATTACCACTGATTAAAAACCGGTCTCTTAACTCTTAAAATTAAGTTCATGTTCCTAACTAACAAAATTTGCACTGGTCATATAGTGTGATTGGATTGTATGATTTATATTCAGAAGCAGTCGATGTTCCTTACCCAATTCCAATCGGTATGAGACAAGAATAAATACCCCCTCCCATCAGGCGTTCCTTGTTCCGCCACTACCAGTGTTTATTTCTGCAACTGCAATGCACGTGAAAAAATCTAGGATGAATTTTTGCTCTAATTATTAAAGTTCATTTTAGATGATTATCAATAAATAAATAACTGTGTTAATTTATTTCACCCATGTGTAGCATTTACAGCATTTCAAATATATGTCAATGTGTCTGTTTGCCTATTCAGTCTGCGATAATGTGTTTGTGTTATCCCTGTGCTAACCTAATTGTGTTTTGTGTTATTGTGTATGTGTTATTTCATTGTGTTTTGACGCGTTTTGATAATAATTCATTTTCCTACTCCTTCCAAAATGTAAGTTATTTCATATTGCATATTGTTTAGTCGTATCTAACGAATTTCCATTCTCTAAACTCTCTTACTGCAGTACAGTACGCGGGCCACCACAACAACCTGCAGCTCCTCCCCTCTTTAGTCTAGGCTTTCATACCAATGGCAAACCCTAGCAAACGTTTTATTATTGTATAGATAAAATTCATGTGTTATATTTGGCATGTGTTTGTATTAAAAAAAAGCAATAAATAAATAAATAATAATAAGTAATTTAAACTAATAAACTTTAACAAAACCAACTTTTATATCAACAACAACAACAAAAACTATAGGCTATGCTTTATAAATATATCTGTAACATTTTCTTAACAACAATCCCATCATCACATCAAAACATTTTAAACACAAACAACTGACAACACTATGTCAGAATTTGGCAACAAAAATATACAGTTTACTCTGTATCTGATTTATCTATAATAGGGCAACCAGATCCACCATAGATTCATGAAGCTTAATCAGGTTACATAAATAATTAAAAAACTATATAAGCTAGACTATAATAACACAATAAATAACATATTATAATAACTATATATACTAGGCCTATATGTTTATCACATATAACAACATCTAATAATGTTTATTCATAATATTCAAAAGCATAACAAAACTTATAAAAAATATAACATGGACCACAATAACAGATTAAATATACCACTATATGTTTATCACAGCAATAACCAAAATCAACAACAAACCCCAAACAACAACATTACAATTAACAAAAACTAAACTATAAAAAATAACAATATTATGGTATAAGTTTAACAACAAGTTAATATAGGCTATATATTTATCACAGCAACAATCATTAAACAACAGTAAATTTCCACAATAACATTAAAATTATAAACAATACATACATACCCTACATACTCACAAATTCTGTCTTTTACTAATAAACATAATAAGTTAATAATATCTAGAAATGTTTATACAGATCTATATTCTAAATTTATAACTCTTCCATTAACCACCTGTAAACAAGTTTTTTTAAACTTACAATAATTATGTTCATTAAAAATATTAATTTGGTAGACTGTTAAATAGGCAAAGGAACAATATATTTTGCCAATCTTTTAGCAAAAGTATTTGTTATTCTATAAACTTTGAATTTTTCATTATTTCTTAAAGCTATAGAAGTGTTCTTGCTGTTTGAAATTTTATATTTATTGTCTGCAAAATAATATTACAAGGATGCTATACTTGTAATAACCCTTTGGTGTCAAGCTATTGGCTTGTATATACAACTGTTTTTCTGTAATACCATTAGCTCTGCCATTCAACATCATATCCAGACATTTCTTTTGAATATATATATATATATATATAATATATATATATATATATATTTATATATATAAGGCTATTGCCATTTATACAATTTAATGTAAATAAAAGTCGTTTGACAGGTATTTGGTCTTCCGATCATATGTTAGTTTGCTTATTTAAACACATTATGTAACAGATACGGCCAAATACAAAATAATTGAATCGGAAAAAGTAAGCGCTCTGTGGTGTAATGGTAGCACATTCACCCGGCAAGTGAGAGATCCGGGTTCGACTCCCGGCGGAGCAAGTACTGTTTGTGATTCAATGTTTATTGAAATTTAATAAGGCTATTGCCTATTTATACAATTTAATGTAAATAAAAGTCGTTTGACAGGTATTTGGTCTTCCGATCATATTTTACAAAAAATATATAATACGGTTAATAGGAAAAAGTAAGCGCTCTGTTGTGTAATGGTAGCACATTCACCCGGCAAGTGAGATATATATATATATATATATATATATATATATATATATATATATATATATTATATATATATTTCTACTTCTTAAACACAATCGTTCAAGTAAAAAATATCCTTAATGTATTAATAAGATTAGATTAAATTAGCAACGCAACTGTATTTTAATGTGCCTAACGATAGGAATAAACGTACTTTCCAATAAATCGAAGAGGCGTTGGGTTCAGAAAAAGTTTCTGTCGTGTATAATTAATTATTTTAAATTGCTGTAATGCAAGCTATAGAAGTAAAATATATGCAGTACCGGCATCTCTGTGATCAGAACGTAAACGTTAGGGGTAGTGATTAAAGTTGAACAGCACTCGAGAGCCTCTAGAGTCAGCTTTGAGAGCAGCTCAGGTAATCACACGTTGTCAGTGACGTGTTAAAGATAGAACGCTTTCATCCATTTTATATGAAAGTTATTTTACAATTTTTACAGTTTTCAAATTATAAATACCGTTTTTATTGAATTCTTTTTAGATTCTCGTCGTTTTACTATATACATACATGCATATGGCCACGACCTATTTAAATATATTGCTATTAAAACGTTTCGTCCTTTATGAAATTAAAATAATCTTTAAAACTATGTCACGATTTGTTAACATTTTAAATGGATAGGAAACAAAATGGTTATAATTTAAGTAGCTGTCTCGTCCATCTGCCAAATGGAACAAACCTCTTTAGGCAACAACCCTTTTCACAAAACAAGTGATAAAAGAATCCCTTTAAAGTAACACAAGTTTTTATTTTTTAAGAATAAAATATAGATTAAACATTTTAGAATACACCGAGAACTACTGAACATTTTTCATATCGCTTAATCACATACTGAATATGGTCTATCAATACTAAAGGAATATTATTGCTTGAAAAACTAAAATCTATTTATAATATTTAGGTGACATTCCAAAAATGTTATAAATCAATGAGCTAATTTTCTTTAAACAAAAATAAAAACCAAACATTGTTAAAGGTTCGACAAATATTTGACTTAAAAAAATAATAAAAAAAGTCATTTATAAACAAATTACATCTAAACAATTTTAAAAATTTTATAAAAAACGCCAAAAATTAGAAATAAACGTATTTAAGGTTTAAACCGAAAGAAAATTTTGATATTTTAAGTTAATGGGTGGTTTTGGTCTTGTTCAAATTTTATCTATTAAAATTTTTATTAATGTGCAGTAGAAAATTATAATAACTTTTTAATTAAATAATGTATTTTATATCCTGATGTATTCATGGAATCTACAATAAGGAGCTTGTCATCTCCATAAATAGTAATGAAACTTTCTAATACGAAGGGGATTAGAGGTTTAGCCTACATATTGTTTATATACATATATATATATATATATAAAATATTATTTAGCTATAATATGTGTGCTTAAACGTCAATCATCAATTAGCTCTAATTTTATAAGTATTATTACTTGTGTTTTATATATATATATATATATATATTGTTCACATCTTTTAATTATTCACCTACGGTGGATTCATATTTAAATATTTATGGTTATAAAAATACGTCCGGTTGTGAAATATATATCATTCTCATATAGCCTATTATCACATGAGATCAATATTGGTGACATCACCGCTTAAAGATCTACAAAATACTTGATTAAATCGTCATTAAATAAAAATATAAAAGACGAAGATTATAATATAATATAATAACCGGAAATGTTTGTTATTAATACGTGAGAAAAGGGCCTGAAATATTTTCAAAGTTGACAATTCATTAGGTTTGCAGTTTTGTACAGCATATTTATACTAAGGAATTATGATTTTAATCCAATGGGGTTAGGTCCGGAGGTTAGAGATTTCAAGAAAGGTTCTCATAAAAAACCATTGAGCTGTAGAAAATTGGAAATAAGTTTTTACAATAGTTAGAAACAGTAAAATACAATAAAACTCTCTCATTTTAAAATAATCAAATTATGATTAATCCATAAATGAACACCACTGCTTGTTTGAAAGGCCAAATTCGGTACGCTAGAATGTTTGTCCTGAAAAAAAAGATACATTATCTGTATGTATCCCAATGTGATAAACGAGTCTTTTCTTTGTAAATACTATAATATCTCTGATTATTGCCAATCGGACTTTCTCGACTCGATGGTTCCTTGGCTCCTTACGAAACCCAAGTTTTTGTTTTACTTTACAAAACTTTACAATGACCAAGGGCACGCTAAGTAAATACCTTTCTTCTGGTTAGTATCGGATTATGGTCTCTAATAAAAATGGTTGTTGTGCTTGTTCTGTGGTCTTTGGAGAGTATTTCCTTTGGCCACTGTAAGTATCCAGCATTTTAGCTAAGCCAATTTAAAAATGTATATTACCTTAATAGTATCCAGGCCATATACTTGTACGAATTTATGTCCAGCATTTACTTTTAGTCGATTATTAAATTAGTAAACAAATCCAGCAACAAATAACGTAAACTTCATTTTTTATCCTCCTAAATTTAATGGAGATTACTTTATTTTTCAAGTTCACCTAAAGGTTTTTGAAATCAGTGGTTTCTTACATATTTTTTCTGGTTAATTACCCACCTCTTCAAGCAAGTAATAATATTAGCTACTACATTATAAATATGTCCAAAATAACATAGATTACAAGAACTTCTTAATTATATTGCTATTATATTTTATTTATAAAGTTAAAATTTGAAACAAATTACTACTTAAAAAGTTTTTTTATTTAACTTTTCATGTAATATTTTTCCCGTTAGTATAAGCTCACCATAAATAAAAAGTTGTTTAATAAGTTTTTTCTGGAAACGCAGTACACAGCTTAGATTACTCATATTACAAAAAGTTTGCAAAATAAATTTTTTTTTGTTTTGTAATAGTATAATATTTTGGAGGACTCTTAGGGTCTTTACATTGTAATATTTAGAGAATTATTTGGAAAATATTGCTAAAATATTGATTTAGTATGTATTTTTGTATTTAAAAAGTTTTGTATTAACTGTTAATAACTGTTTAAACTTTATACGTACATAGTGGTTTGTCGAATACTAAACAAATATCTGCCAGTTACAGAGGGCTTAGACTATATTGTGGACTGTAAAGAAATTAATATCTATTTCATTACATTAATAATATCTATAAATTTGATTCATACGGTATCGTGTCTCCCAAAGCCGTAACGTCACAAAGCGTTCTCACATTCCCGATCACGTTGCGTTCTTTCAATATCGTGCCCTACAAAACGTGCCTGTTCCGTCCAATACATTTCTCTGTGATATTGTATTTCAAGCAATACTTTGGGGGTTTAAAGTGCTGCCTTAAAAACAATTGCTCTTTTTTCTTTGTAAATTAATAATTGAATTTTAGTATTATGAGTTTCTATTTAAAACATTTCTTAATTAATAACTTTTATCTACAAACTTATATTAAATACCCAATAAATATATTAAATAACAACTAAAAATATAAGCTACTGTAATTAAAGCAATTGAATGTGATTATTTATACCAAATCTGTGCTCTAAACAGATTATTGTGACAATCTCATATGACAGTAAATATAAATTAAATTAAGGAGTAAGTCACAACAACGTGTCGTGTAACAGGCTTTGCTGAGGTTGCGTGTAAAATTTCTAATTTACATTTCATTCTTTGATATGGCCTGTTCTGAAAGACACACAGAGTTATTAACAAAAAGATATTTACCATATCCAGCAGACAAAGAAGAAGTTATGTCAACCGACTTAGTAAGCTTTAATGACGATCAGTCAAATTTATACATAGTTGTACATGCACCATCCTAGAACTCATTATTGGTTATGAAGAAATGAAGTTTCTGACAACATTTTGAAATCTACAGAAAAAATCTTTCACGGGAAATCTTTTTACATGATAAATTCACATATAATGTTCATTGCGTTCGGTTGTATAGAAGTATGCACAGAATAAATATTTCTGATAAGCTAGGGAGGATAGGTAGTACTACAAAATAATGGTGAAATTACGCATTGTTGTAGAATTTGAACAATACATTTTACTCAATACAATATTATATTTAGATTTTTACTGTATGAATCACAATTCATATTCTTAAACCTCATATGGTTTTAATCAGCCTCTTAAAAAATCTATTTATTCTGTTATTTCGCTGCCATCATACTTAGTCATAACCCCAATTTTAAAATTCGCCAATTTTCAGCGAAGTCTCATGGGATGACATGCACCATCTCTCAGTGTTTATCATGTACAAATGAATTTTCATGCAACATTTCAAGTGTATGAAGTTGAAAAGGTGAGTTCGTTTTCAGGTTATCGAGCATATATCAATATTGCTCCAATCTCAATATAGTAGGGAATCGATAGCCTATGGCAGGTACTACTACATTTGAGGTTCGTGTGTATATATATTATATATTTACCTATGTATCTAAAACATTGTGTGGTAATATACTACTAAAACATTTATGCTCAAACTTTGATTGTAAATGAGGAATATTATTTTAATAAAGGATTTCTAATAATATTCATAAAAAAGACAAAAAACTAAGTTTTAAGCAGTATTGCCTGAATATTGTAACAAACATCAAAATTAATGTATGTATATATTGAATAAATGTTATTTCAAAAGGCAACAATGGAAACAAATGTAATAGTAAAAAGATCGTTTAAAATATAATTTACGTATGTGATTACGTTAATACACCAATGTAACAATGACTGTGATATTCACGTGTTGGTTAATATCAATAGTGTTCAATTTAACGGCAGGATGACACCTGCAATCACGGGTGAGCGGGGTTGATCTCGTGTTTATATTTAACGACCTAGTGAAAGCGATAATTAAAGATTAACAATAGCTCAGGAGTGGAAATAATTAAAGTATTCTCTTATTTTGTTTACGCCAACCCACCAGTAAGTTATTCAATTACACTTCTATTCATGTTTTTACACGCTGAATTAATACCTCATTAGTGCCGTTAGTATAAAAAACAATAATATTACATATTAAAATTTAGATTTCTATGTTTGCTTGTGCTTATTACGCATTTTGTCCAGAAATGGTTATTGGCATTTATAACAGCTTAGTAAATATCCTGATTTAGAATATTATGGTTTGGATCCGTAAAAATAATGGTGAGCCCTAGGCAGATACATGTTTTTGTGTGGAACAAATAGTTGTAAAACTGTTGAGGTACCGCAAGGATCGTGGTTCTAATATTTTTCCAATAAAATAACTTGAGCCATATCCTTCTTTCAGGCACAACCTTGGCCGTAGCCACCGTGAAAGCATTACATCCCAAATTGAATTTATAATGGGAGGCTAAAAGCTTTACAGGTATAACAAACATTGGTCATTTTATATTCCATATGCATACACATCCCCCCCCCTCTCTCTCTCTCTCTCTCTCTCTCTCTCTCTCTCTCTCTCTCCTCTCTCTCTCTTCCTTTCTCGTGGTTTACCGTGAGGTAAAAGGATCGAAACTAAAGAGTGAGTGATTAATTGTCATGCTACTAGTTAACCTATTAATGATGTATATGATTAACTTACTATTGTATAGTAGATGATTAAAAAAATACCATTCAATCTCATTGTTTTCAAGTAAGTCATAAAAAACATTTAAGTATTAGTAGTTCCCCTAATAAAATGCAATTGTAGAACTATTTATTAGGAGAACATTACATAATTTTACAAAGTCAGTTATTGGTCGAATATCAAGGATATACCTGTTATATTATGTACTGTACACTAACATGTCAGAGTCAATACTGATTACAACAGCTCTAGACGTGCCACTTGTATTACAGTCACATATTATAACACCCGTACAGTTGTTAGATAACAGTGTACTGTACGTCCACTAATAATAGGACGGAATCAATACTGACTATACCAGTCGGAGACAGAGGGACTCAGCGATCCCTGTGATTGTGAGACGACAGGCGATACTGAACACGCTATTGTCGCATTTACCTGTTGTCGTTTATGGGTAACGTGAAATACACGGAATTACTGTCACGGTATACTGTTTATATTACTCGAGAAATAAACACCGTAAAACGCATGCATTGGTAGTCATTGAAATGTTTTCAGCTTACACAAACTAGTTTTAATAACACGCAAAGTTGAAATAAAAACATTGTTGATCCGTGATTGAGAAAAATGCTTCTTCATTTCATAACAGTTATTAATGCAAAATAAAATAAATATTAAAATTTGTTTAAATTTACTAGTAAATTATACAAAATTTTACTCAGTTTTTGAATTCTTTCACTTTATAATATCATTCTTAAAATTTTGTAATTTATACCTTGATTTACTATGAACAAATTTTTGAAACTCTAAAAAAATAAAAATGAAAGCAAATTTTGTTGCTAAGAGATAATGTCGGGAAAGGTTTTACCAGTTGGATACTTATTTTTGTAAAGTATTATTTGAAATCCGAGGAAGATTTGTATGAAGAGGGATATTGTAAATGTTTCCTAAAATATTTTGAATTTATAAAATATGATAATACGTGTTTCATAATGCTAATTAAACTAACACTAAATGACTTCCACCTTCCAACTAAACATTGTTACATAGCTGAAACCATCTATGGATTGGACATGGATTGGAACATGACGGCAGGTGGTGAATCAACTGTTTGTGGTGCGTGTAAAAAACCCTTAGAAGACAATCAAGCCGGACTTCAGTGTGAGGCTATTTGCGGTTTTTGGTACCATATAGGATGTGTGAATGTTACCAAGCAAGAGTATGGATTTATGAAGAAAATTGGCGATAAAAACGTGTTGTTTCTGCTATACCTGTAAAGTTGAGGTTATGAACCTGATCGAAAATAGGCGGGCCCTTAATGCTCGAACGTAGTCCAAAGTGATCCTAAAGGTGAAATTAACTGTTTTATCATAATTCTGAGTGAATTAGATAATTTGAGTTCTAATGTTCTGCAGCTAAGTCGTAGAGTTGGAAATATAGAAAATTGGGAAATTGGTTTAAGGCTTCAGTTAGTGACGTCACTGTTTCTAACCGCTGTTCCGCTGGTAAAAGGGAAACAGCGGTTTTTGAGGCACCGGAAGAGTCACTGGCAGAAAGTGAAAGTAACCAATCAGGTACTACCTCTGTCGAAGCTCCATCGGGTGACGTGGGAGTGAATAAAACTACTCCCGTAACCAAGACCGCTGATGAAAATGGCGGAAAAAGTAGTTCCGCAATTTCTAGTCAAAACTGGGCTGATGTAGTTAAGGGGAAGCGCTCAAATCGCCGAAATAAAGGAAGTTCTGAAATTAAATCTTCTGTTATCGGTACGGTACTCCTACAAAATTAACAAGAATAAATAAATCTGATGTTGTGTTGGGTACGAGTACGAATCACTCCGCCGGCCTCGTGTCTGCTGACAAAAAGGCGTGGTTGTTTGTGTCTCGTGTTGGTATGAGTACAAACCATAAAGAAGTGGAAAATCATGTTTTGAGTTTTTGTGATTGTGACATTCACTGTGAGGAGTTACGCACCAAGTTCCCTGGATATAAGTCCTTCAAAATAGCCGTACCTGTTGATAAGAGGGAAGATCTACTAAAGCCGGAAGTGTGGTCTGCAGGTGTGTGCTAGTTTCTAATTACGTCTTTCCAAATCGTTCTAGGCCTAGGCCTACTGAGAAGTACTCTAATGCTGATAAGGGCAAGAATACTTTTTTAGGCAAAAGGAGGTCTCGCTCGAGAAGACGTTGAATCTAACAAACCTTAATTCAGATGGTAAATTTGGCCTTGAGACAGTTTCAAGTAATCAAGTTAATAGACTCTTTGCACAGAAAGCCCTATGCTCAGGTTGTTATTTATTAATGTCCAGTGTTTAAGGACGAAACTGAACCTTTTATCTATTTTAGTGAGTGAAACTAGGCCGGAGGTTCTGTGTATAAGTGAACACTGGCTGTTAGAAGCAGAGGTACAAACTTACCAATGTATCGTAAACCTTCTCCTTGCAGATGTATACTGTAGGTCCATACAGCTAGGTGTGGCGGTTCTGCTGTTTTTGTAAGTAGTGCTCACAAAGTGATGGAACTGAATGTTCGACAATTTAGTCTTGAGCTCTAGCTTGAACTAAGTGGTATTTTTCTGCCTGACCTTGAACTGGCAATTATCTAAGTTCATAGATCTCCCAATGTTGAAGTAAATCTTTTTTTTAACCAGCTGGAACTGTGCCTTCATTTTCTTTGTACGAAGAAGTACAGAATAATAATTGGAGGAGACTTCAAAATTGACTTAAATCTTGATTCGCCTCAGTCTCTTCAGTTCGTGAATTTGCTCAGGAGTTTTGGTCTTTACGTCACTAACACCCTACTAACCAGAGGAGTTGCGTGTCTTGACACTGTGGCTACCAATCTACGCTACTGCAGTCCTGGGATCCGTGGTTGCTGATCACGATGCGGTAATATTTGACATCAAGCCTTCTATGGTGAGTAAAAATGTACTAGGCCTACCTAACTGGCATGCTAATTACAAGTTTTATGAAAGAAAATTAACAGATGATAACATTAGCTTATTCTCAGAGGCACTTGCTTGCAGTGACTGGTGTTTTTTGTTAACTATTGACAATGGAACTGAAGCTTTTGATCTTTTTTTCCGCAAGCTTGTTAAAATGTTTGACAACTTTTTTCCTGAGCTTGAAGTAAGGGCACCAAAAGGTCTTAATAAGACTAGTCACTTGTCACGTAGTAAGTGCGCTGATGGGGATCAACCTTGGTACACTACAGCTTTGAGGCAGTATAGGGTTTTTTTTTCTTTTGCTAAATGAGATTTCAACTATGACAAGATTATCAATGCCACAAACCCTTGTAAGGCCGCTTGGAGTCTGGTTAATTAGAACAGGAAAAAGCCGGTTGCTTCTTGTAACCTCAGCCCGGATGAAGTCAACAGATTTTTTGTTGATGTAGTTAGCAGCATAGCATACAGTATACCGGATGTAGGTCGGAGTCCTGTCTAAGGTGTCCAATCTTCAGGTGGAGTCATTTTTGGTGAGTAGAGACCGGCTTCTGAAGCGGAAGTACTCAAATTAGTAAAAAATTGTTAAGGTGTCAAGATGTAAAGATGTGTATGGTATAACGAGTGTTGTCCTCAAAATGATAATCAATAATATACTACCGCAATCGGTTTATGTCATAAACTTATGCCTCCGAGATGGGGTGTTTCCTGATGCTTTGAAGATAGCTAGGACAGTACCAATATTTAAGAAGGGCGATCCTGATCTTGCCCAGAGCTATAGGCCTATTTCCATTCTCCCCATTCTTAGTAAGGTACTGGAGTCTGTGATGAAAGAACAGTTATTGGACTTCGAGAGAAATGGTCTTTTCTCCATCATGCAACATGCTTCAGGAGGGGTAGGTCAACCACTACTGCGGTGATGGATCTAGTAAACCAGGTGCTGGAGGCTTTTGAATGCAAGGAATCTGTCCAACTTACTCTGTGTGACTTATCAAAGGCGTTCGACTGTGTATCTCATGATATATTAGTCAAGAAATTAGAGCGCTATGGCATTTCAGGTGTTGTCATCAAGAGCTTGCAGTAATACTTGACAGGGAGGACACAAAAAGTTGCACTAGGTGGTGCAGAATCAGAGACACTTCCAGTTCTTTATTGCGTTCCCCAGGTTTCGGTCCTTGGGCCTTTGTTGTTCTTAATACACGTCAACGACCTTACCCTTGGTGGGAAGGTTCTGCTTTTTGCAGATGACACCACCATTGTGAACAGGAATAGGGACCTTGACAAGCTTGGGGACGAGTCGGAAGTTATGTTTCGAGAGGCCAAGCACTGGTTTCAAACTAACAAATTGCAGCTAAATTAAGTAAGGACCCAGCAACTCACTTGCAGCCTCGGTCACACTGTAGACCTTGTAAATACTGAACCAGTCAAGTTGCTTGGTTTCTTGCTGGATAAGAAACTTAGCTGGGAGCCGCATATTGATGCTGTCTGCAGGAAACTCTCCAGAGTCCTATTTCTCTTGAGAAGGCTTAAAGACCTACTACCGCCAGAACACCTTATCTCAGTCTACTACGGGCTGTTCCAAAGTCATATCAAATATGGAATTCTTCTCTGGGGCCATGCTTCGAGTTGTCAACGTTTGCTCCTTCTGCAGAAAGCTGTGGTGAGAATTTTAACATCCAGTGGTTACACCGATCACTGCAAATCTTTAGTCAAGGCCCTAGGTATTCTCAATGTTGCTGACCAATACATTGTGGACTGTCTAGCATTCATTAAGTTACATGAAGATTCATTTGCAAGAAGAAGTTATGTCCACAGCCACTATGTAAGGAGCAAGTCAGCTCTTGACATACCTCGCTGTAGACTGACCAAGACGAAGAGTTCGCACCAAATCGCGGCTCTGCGAGTGTTCAACAAGTTGCCCCTAGAAGTACGCAGTCTGTATAGGAGCGGTTTTTGGACGTCGAGTGGTGGGCTGGGTTAGGTCAAAAAGCTTTTATAAAATCGAAGAATATTTTGAGGTCAACATGACGGATATTTAGTTGAGGTAGCTAACAGCCTCCATGTTCCATTTAAATAGTTTATTTTAACCTTTTGACAATGTTATTAGTGTTTTAATGTTTTATTTATTTTGACAAGAACTATCCAGTCTTACTGGTTAACGTTTGCTCCAGTGGTAATGGTAATGGTAATCTGTTTAAATTAAATTTTTTTAATAATAGTGTACAGTTCTTAGATTAGAGTGTAATGAAGATAGTAAGAAAAAAGGTAATATCTTAATTTTACTCCATATTGCACCATAGATTAATTAAAAACCTCTAATGCGTTGTAAATAATATTTAAAACCTATTGCAAAACGAACCTTAATGAAACAGAATATAAATGTTTTCTCGTAAGGTGCTCTAATATGACGGGTTTCCTTGACAATGAGCTATTACATTTTAACAGTAGCTTAAGGAAAGATAAAAAAAACATTAATATGTCTCAACAATCCATCCTATGCCAGATTTGAATTCGAAAAGAAAACGAGATATCTATATCGTAAAGCATTTTATTTTATAATGTTGAATGAACTTAATATGGATTTCACACTTACAACGGAAGTATATAGGAAGTAGTTATGATTTTATTCTAGGTCGCAATAGGCGTCTCAGTCCTAAATATGTATGTAAAGGAAACAGGATTTTTCCGGACATCAAAAAATCGTTGTCATCGTTCAGTGAAACAAAAGATCCGTAACACTACGTTAAAAAAATAAAAAAACGGGCCCATTCCTGTCTCCCAACCTTTTCATTGCCGCCAACATTGTCGTTTCTGCCGTGAAACTCACATTTGCTATTGGTCAGTCGTAGGTGGTTGGTCGACGAATGCAGACTTATTGTGAACTGTATTCTGTAGTTTAGTTTTAATAAATAGTGTTGTGTTTAGTTTTTTATTAAGTGCATGTTTTAGAGTTAGTGAAGTTGACGCAAAATTTGGTAGTTGTGATTCCTGACTTAGGTGTGTCACAACGCTCTGGAACGTTTTGTTTATTTTAGTCTAGTTTGTAATTATGTGTTAGGATAGTTATTTAACTAAACAAGATAGTGTTAATGATTTTTTGTTTCACTGAACAATGGCAAATGTTCGGAAAATCCTGTTTCCTTCACAATCAATCCATCGTCAAAAATAAAATTTAAACAAAGAATATATATGTATATTTTCATTAGTCTGAACAACAGGACAAACTGGACTATGGACTGAAAATATCAGATTACAACTGCCTGAGCAAACATTTTTAAACTGAAGCAGATTCCGTCAGCTACATACATCATATTTTTATCGGGGCATTAATGCTATCTAAATTGTAGCACCGTAAGTGAATCTAAATGGCAAAACAATGTAATTTTTAACATAAGTACGTTTCTCAGTCCTCCGATTGTATACACTAGTATATTTTCTTCATCGGGATAACAAGGTAACCTCTAGTATGGTTCTAGAAATACCTTAGACTGGAAGTTTATGACAAGGGCTACAATTGAAAATTATATATCCAATGTAGGTTTTCCAAACCTGTGTATTTGTATTTTATTGATCAAAATTACAAAGAAGACTTAGCTCTGACATTAGAAATAACACTAATTTGAACCAGAAATGCTCTTTTACATATAAAACAAGATATAAGTGTCAGACTAACCTCTGATAATCTTAGTTATGAGCAGTAAAATATTAAATACCTGATGTATGCCTGAATACGTATTAAAAATGTCGTAGTGTTCCAGCATATTACATCATAAGTCCTTTTACTGATTAGTAAAAATAATGTCTTCGATTATGGGGAGTATGATGTATAATAATTGTTTAGTACGTATACACATTCTCTTGGTAGTAATTATTACATTAATTAAAAATAAATTGCTTTGTAAATAGTGTTTTATAATTTTATTCATCTAGGTATAGTTCATCAAATATTACTTATAAATACAATTGTCTTTTCTGAAACGTACAAGGGCAATATAATTTTTATTTTATATCAAATGATAAAAATATGTGTTAATATTATTTTCTACGCTCTTCACGTGTATATAAGAATATTGAAGAGTTGTTTATGTGTTCGTGTAACACCATGCTGTAAACTTTACCGCCATTCACATCTGCGGCGCAGGCAAATCGGATCATACAGGTCAAATTATTACACGCCGCACCTTGCATGTGGTATAGAGATAAAGTTAGGTATCGATATTTGTAGAGGTTTAAATATATATATATATATATATATATATATATATATATATATATATATATTAACGAGCAATATTTTATTTTTAGTATGAGACCTTATCTGCCCTAATGATATATTTATGTTAAATAGAAATAAATATAGATCAGAGCAACGATACTAAAAATTCTACTGCATTAATAATAATTTAGACGGGAAATATATTACAATTGGTGGAAATATATGGTTCTTTCCTGAAGTTGACCTTTCAGACCAATGTATAAGTATATTTCTTCGATCGTAATAACACAGCAAATTATACTATGGTGTGTGAAATATGGCAAGATTCTTCACGCGATAAATCTAATGTAGAGCCAGTGGCAATTCTTTTAACCGCTTATCAGTGTTTAATATGTACTTTAAACTTTTCTTCTTCAAATTCCAAATTATTATAGGTTTTCATTAATTTATATCATAAGTGTTCTCACTATGCTTACTGTTAGCTTATTATTCCTCCAAACTGACCTAAATACTTTAAGTGTTAACGAAATGTTTGGAGCAATTTATTAAAAACATGGAATTATAAGGACATTTTTATATTTAATTGGTTTTCAACGGTTTTTAACTTCTGTTTTATACTCGTAGCACTAAACATTGCTATTTAAACTTGAAATATAACTTTAATGAAATCAGAATACTAACATTTCTTTCACTATTTTCAGCAGTGTTTGTTATGCTATTTAAAAATGATATGTCTATGACGTAAATATTATGCAACAGAAAATCACGTGCAAGCGGAGTGTGGCTGCTAGTATGATAATGTATGTCATGCAAAAAAAATAAAAAAAATTGATTCTTTATGTTTTTATTGTTAAGAGAAAAAAAAACAAAAACGCTAGTTTACTTTTTGGTATTCTTATACATGATTACCATGATGTTTACACGTATTCTAAACCTGAAGTTGAGATAACACTTCCGAGTGTGTTCTGAAATATTTCACATAGTTAATTTAGAATTTATGTTTGAACCCTGCTTTAACAAATAAGTTGCGACCGCTATCAACGTAATTGACTTTTAAACTGTATATACTAATTAAGGTTATTGTTCTTGGTCCTCCACTATATATATATATATATATATATATATATATATATATATATATATATATATATATATATATATATATTATTAAGACTAAAACTGTTCATTCTTGAATTGTAATACAAATAAAATAAACCAACGTACACAACCTTATCTTGAATATTTATACAATTATACCAAGATTTTTTTACTTAAAATACATGAATGCCCTCAAAATAAATCCAAGTCCTATTTATTTTCTTGCGTCTTTTATTACATTTAATACGTAAACTAAGATCGAAATGAAAAAAAATATATATTAAATTAAATAACGCTAAAAAGTTATCATTTTCAAATTTAAAATTTCCGTATAAATACTATTTTAATATATTATAACGTAGATTTACTTAAATAATAGCTGTAAGAACAATTGTTCACTTATACACATGATCAAAAATTTTTGAAGAGCCATTGCCGTTAAATTAATAACGTATATTATAACATATCTGTGAAATATTATGTGAAGCCTTCCAGTTCAAATGGAGCTATGTGCCATTTTAAGAACTTTTGGAAAACAACAAAACACTGTTTTATTCGTATAATAATTATTTTTCTTAATTGAAATTAAGTAAACATGTTTTCTATAAATATATGAACTCTTCTATGCCTTTAAAAATCTTTTATATGTAATAAAAATATTTAAAAAATTTTTTTTAATTGACATTTTTGGAAAAGAGCTGTGTGCCTTATGCAATAGGCGTTCTAAAAGAGCTAAGTCCAGGTATTAAAAAAATTATAAAAATTAATTATAAAAACATACAGGGTAAAAATGAAATATTGAAATGCCATTGTGATCAGTTTAGTTTATACAAATTTTATTCAAAAAAATGTCCTGTTTTCTTCTTTTATAAGGTAACATTTTCCTCAAATTTTCTTTTTTGGCGATTGATAAATCTACAGTTTTCTGGTAAAGGATTCAAGATTGACTGTTTGTAGAGTCCTTTCATTTACACCAGGGTTTGAAAAACGTAGTGATCTACCCATGGTTCAATCTCATTGAACGTCTTTTTTGTTTTGTACTACTCGTGGTTTCTTTTTTTCTATACGGATCCAGGAAGCTGTAGATATACCTAACTTTTTGGTGTTTATGATGGAAGAAGCAGCTTGATCAAAGTCAAGGAACTGTTCAGCCATCTCTACAACTTTGAATGGTCTTTCGTGGCGGGATGTGATTATAGCACCCTTAACATCGTCAGGCGTTTCAGCTTGTACACGCTTCCAACGTTTTTCAATGATTGCAAAATTTCTATCAGCTGCAGAAAAAACTATGTCCCACAACAAGAAACTTGTGGTTAATTTGGTCAAATAAGTCCAGGGAAATCAAATACATATACATGAACACCATCATTCTGTTCTTTATCTGGCTGCAGCAATTATCACTCCAAATTGTTAAACTGACGCTTATTAGTCAAGTTCATGTTGTTTATTACTCTGGAACAAACAAGACGCCATTTGGTTTCCACCACGAGACGATTGGCCTTCATGCCAAAGGCACATAATACCATCACTGGTGTCAGTCACGTGAATGCCAAAATTGTAGTAGTATGATAACTGATGTGCATAATACATGTCTGAATGTGTTAATTTTCGGGATTGGGAATACTTTTTGAAGATCAATTACAACAGTGCAAATATTACTGGTAGGAGAGGCGGAACTGATACTGTCAGACGTCATTGATGTATAAGCTGATTCACTTTTACGATGGTGTTGTTCTTGTTCAATCTTCGCTTGTCTAATAACGACTGGGTCTTTACTAGTCATTTCGAGCTTTTAGGCGGTCACATTTTTTACATGTATCAACACGAGGTTTCCCTAAATTTTTAGATTTGGAAAATCATTCTTAAAAAACTATGGAATAGAAATTGTATGAGATTTTAATATTAGGAAATTTTTCCATAAACGCCTTGTATATGCGATACAGATTGAGATCTTGGCTCAGGTATTCATAATCAGATCGGTTTCTGTTGTAGTGGCTAGGTTCAGATGGTATGGATTTAATATGGTCCTTGACCAAATTTCTATCAGCCAGAGTGTATTTGAAAGTTTTCGATCCTCCCCTGGTATCCTTCACAACAGTATTGCCCATTTTTTTTATTTGCCACAAGATTTTGTACTCTTTTGGATGACTTAATTGCAAATATAGCCATAAATGTGTTTTTACATACCCGGATATGGTGTCCTTTCCCATTTGGCACGATGTAACTCATAGTATTTTGACGTCGGCTTTCTGTTGGGGTATCATATTTACCATGTCGCCTCCTCTGAACTGGGAGAATCTCTATCAGCCCAAGCAAGTATGTGTTCTGTCCGTTCTTGTCAAGCTCATGGATCTCTTTAAATAACTTCATTTTGTAGTCATCAGATAATTCACTGCATTTGTACTTGCATTTGCACTTTTCCTGAAAGTAATAAAATTGCTTAGGTAATAGTATGGTTAAATGGGTAATAAGATTGACATAAGTTTTATATAGGCTAATGTTAATTAAATTATTATACGAAAAGAATAAAACATTGGTTTTGGATTCAGTTCAGAATTTTATCTTCGGATTTAACGATTTATGAGTTTTACCTTAGGCCTACTCTAATCTTAAAATATTAGGCTACTGTTTATTCATAGTTTGTAGTTTGGTTGATTAGTAGTGGGGCTAAATGAGATACGGGATAACAGCAGCCATACTGTTAAATTATACACTATTATTTTACTTTACACAAAGTTCAAGTAGGCCTACCTACTCCTGGATATTAATAATAAATTCCGTAAAAATATAACTTATGTTAGGTTATGTTGCTAAAAATTATTGTAGTATTTATTCATTAACTATAACTACAAACAACAAAACTTACTCAAAATAATATAATATTGTTTAAGTTACAATCAAATTAATTGAAAAAACAACTTTAGCTTACTAATTAACCTACCTGTGTAAAAGGTGGATCTTTTGCAGACACTTCTTTGTAACCTTTCTCTTTGCTTCGAATAATGTATGGCTTTTCCACTTATTCTTGCTTTCCCGTTGTTTAATTTTAAAAGATTCATTATCCTTAGGAGTTTCACTAAACGCTTTTAACTTTTGATTACCCATATTACAGCATAATACAATGTACTTGTTAGTTATTACACAACTTACAATACTCACAGCTGCTTAAAAATGGTTGCCGGCACTTAGCTCCAATAGCACTGAAGGCCAGCTGGAGTTGCCACCGGCACCATCTGTGATCATTGATTGCAACTAACAGAAACATAGTTGGCACATAGCTCCTTTAGATATGGAATCCCGTTGGAACATAGACTACTTTAATTAGAAAAAACTATTTTTGGAAATTTTGGCATTTAGCTCCATTTGAACGGAAAGGCTTCATGTAATTGTATTTATATACATTTTTTGTTTACAAATGATATTATCTTCAAACCTCTCAATATTTTTAGCAAACAATAAATTATAAACATACAGAATTAACAATTTATGCAGTAAATTCAATATTGTTATGCTCTAAAAGTTATCTTTCGCTTTAATAGTAAACTGACATAAATTATACCTAAGAGAGAAAAATAGATATATTTTATCAGTATGTTTAACAGATATTGTTAAGAACGTGTTTGAGACGTTAAAAGTAATTTAGTAACAAGGGCTATTTTTTGAATAATGTTATTCATAACGAGCATATTATTATACCTGACTTGGGAATTAGTTTCATTGTAATTTGAAAAGTTATTTTTTCATGTGCATATTGCGTGTAAGTTACTTATTACTGAACTAGTTAAGTTTGCAATAACTGTAAATGAAAATGTGTTTTGAACAAAGTATTGTACAAAAACCCCCAGCTGATTCAACTAACAATACAGAATTATTTCCTTAAGTGCTGCTTTCCTCTTACCAGGAATGATTTAGAGACTCTTGAAGATGTGGTCCTGGGAGTTTCTTGGCCGGCAGCCAGACCTGTATTCTACATCACAAACGATGTCTCAGATTTACTTCTTTGTCTTTTATAAATTGTGAATATTAGGTAGACTTAAATTTAGACTTATTGTAAGAGCAACATTGCATATATTTCATCATCTGAATACTAATTTATTTTTTAATATTTTTAGGATTATATATATAATATATATTTACCTATTAGTTTATTATACAATTATACAACAAAATAGTTAAATAAAAACTATATTATTAAATAACTAAGTTCATAAATATAAATCTCAAGTTGTTTTGTAAGAATAAGGTTGAAAAATTAAATAAAATTCAGAGTTTTATAAGGTTATCTCTAATGAAATAATGATTTACTTCATTACATTCAGTTGAATGATACGCTTACTTAATGTTTTATGAATATTTATATTAACATTTTAAGCTGGAAACCTTTTCATTGGTGTACAGTAAAGTAACAATATTGTTACTCAACTGTGAAACAGTGGGGGTGATAGTAGCAATAAATGAGCAGTATAAATTATTATTTAATATTTGTATTGGCCATTTCACATAATCACAACAAACACATCACTAAATACGTAAAGGATTTGATTACCAACAAAAACTTCTTGGCCCTATACAGCCTAAATCCGATCGCTGTATTGCAAGAAACTTAACTAACTAAATTTTAACTATCATCGTATTTTTAACTCGAGAAATTATTTCTTATATACTTTTGATCATATATAAAACCTGCCTCGTTTCCCGCTCTAATACCTACTGAACGTGTTTAAAGATCATTTAGAAAATTTCTAATGAATCAGTAACATTATGAAGTAAGATGTGTGAAAGGATGATAGGATTTTGGACATTTTCCTACTGTATATTTTACAAAATGTATAAAACAAAATTTTGAGGATTTAAATCCATCCTCTCAACAAAAGAAAGTTTAATTAGAATAGAACACCTTAATGGCACATTTTCCTTCAACCCTAGATGTGAATGTGAATTACTTGAAGACAAAAGCACATGCCTTTATTTATTTGTATTACAGACTTTCGTAAGTCTGTTACTCATTGCAGGTTGGTATTATTATTCTCCCATTTTCTTTGAACTGAATTCTTGGCGGAATAATAACCTAATTGACACGCGTAGTATTTTTTTCTTTCTTCAAATTTGTAGCCGTACAATAGCTTACCGGTTACCACCTCGAACGCCTTGTCCGCGAGTTCTTGTTTACCTTCTTTTTCATCTTAGAGTACTTCCAGTATTCATGTTATTGACTCTTAGTTTTTCCATTTAACGTTTTTTACTATTTCTGCGATCTCGAGTAGTGCTTGTAAGTTTTATTTGGCTTAATTAAACTTAAAAATAAAGTTTTCAATACCGAGTATTTATAAGTATGACCTCAAAGTTCTCCAGCTCCATGTATTTCTTCCTTTTGGTACAAGCATTAGCTGTTACATACTAGCATAATGCTTAAAACACTTAGAAAATAGAGATCGTGTAAGGAATTTGTTATCATAAAAAAGTTTAAATTATCAGTTTACACAATACAGTTTTAAAAACACGTGAAGTTAAAATAAAAATATTTTTATTAATTTTCGTTTTTTTTTATTTTACCATTTTGATATATAATATTTTCAAATCTTTTGAATGTACACATACATAATTTATAATGAAAAATGTTAGAAATTGTATAGCACAGGTCTAGTATATATATAGTAATGTATTAAAAATAAAATCTATACATTATTATCATTTATAAAGTTACATAAAAGCCTATGTTCTTCAAATAATAATATAATCAATGTAAACTGTTATTTGAAATTTATAGTTTCACAGAAACGGGTTTAATTTCGATTTGTATAACTGCACAACTATGAACAATATTCATTCTCTTGTTAGCCCTTAAAAATATTAACATTTACGGTTTCTAGTGACATAGGATCAAACCAGTAAAGTGAAATATTACAACCATACATTACATTACCTGTTACGTAGTAATGAACTATAAGTACATTAATATGATAGAATCAACATTGTCAATACGAGCGAGTTAGTGATTCCCGTGATCGTGATCAAGACGCTATTTGATACAAAATTCGCTATTTTACTATATTCATAAAGTTATATATGTGTCAGTTTTATTGCGGTGATAAAGTGCATAACCTGTTTGATAAGAGTATACTCGTCATAACATATTATTACAGAATCAATAGTAACTATACCAGAGACTATCAGAGACAGAGTGAGTCAGCTACCTCGTTATTATTACGTAAGTTATACTGAATGTTTCAGCATTTTCCTGCTGTCTCATAAGTTCCAATTGTATTAAACCCATACATTATATTACCTGTTAGATAAAATCTTACTATACCTACAGTAACTAGTATAGTAGAAAGAACACTGACTATACTAGTCGGAGTCAGAGTGAGTGAGCGACCCTGTGATTTGATACATGAGGTGATACCGAATACTCTATTGCAACATTTTCCTGCTGTGTCATTGGTTTCACTTGTACAGTACATTACGTGGTGATACCGAATACTCTATTGCAACATTTTCCTGCTGTGTCATTGGTTTCACTTGTACAGTACATTACGTGGTGATACCGAATACTCTATTGCAACATTTTCCTGCTGTGTCATTGGTTTCACTTGTACAGTACATTACGTGGTGATACCGAATACTCTATTGCAACATTTTCCTGCTGTGTCATTGGTTTCACTTGTACAGTACATTACGTGCTAGATAAAATTGTACCATACTTCCAGTACGTACTAGTATGTCGTTAATATTGACTATACCAGTCATCGATTCCCCGTAATTGTAAATTAAACTATCATCGGGAATATATTAATTTAATTGTGCTACATATATTTGGTGGTACATGCAATGTTTGGCGCCATCATTATTTCATGTGCACATACCTTATTTATTCGAAATAAATTTGAATTGAAAAATGATCGACTATGTAGACCATAATTATATACGTTTATAATTAGTTATGTAAATTGCAAATAGTATTATTTAGAAATAACAGTAAATTCAACTCAAACAAATTTTTAAAGGTCAAAAAACAATACTCTATATTTAAATGTGTAATGTTGTTGGATACATAAATAGTTAAGGAGATAAATAGATGAGTATAACGTGTCGCGACCACCGAATAAATGCCACATCGGTTGATTATTTTTAAACTATCCGTTATTCGAGCTAATGTTCCAATGTGAGTTGAACATAACTGATTTAATGTGCATTAAATTTCAAGTATGTATAGAAAATAAACGTATTTGAACTTTAACTTAAAGTTGTAACATGAGACCCTTAAATTTTTGGCCTTGTTTTCATTCTGTCGTATATGTGCCACTTGTTTTACACTAATACAGTATATAACTGTTAGGTAACAGTGTGCTGTACATACACTCATAATATAACAGAATCAATACTGACTATACCAGTCGGAGACAGAGTGAGTCAGTGATCCCTGTGATTGTGAGACGACAGGCGATACTGAGCACGCTATTGTCGCATTTTTCTTCAGACTTAGATGTGTAACTTTCATTGCACTAATACAATAGGAACTACTGTAACATGTCACTATACTGTTTTAGACACTCTTAATAAAAAACCACAAATGATATACTTTATTGTTATGTAATTGAAATTATAACGGCCTTGAAGTTAAAACATAAAAAGACTTGTTCCGTTAATTATTCATTAAAAGTTTGTCTCATTATTAATTTTATAAAGTAAAGTTGATGAAATATTTAATTTTACCAGGTTAAGCGGTAAGAAGCCTCTCTAACACAACCTGGAGACTAAAAGCTTAAACGTGACTTCCGAACCACCATTAATGGCCGCGCAGGCGGGTTGCTTTGCAAGGAGAGGATCGCTCAGCGGTCACCCATCCTAACAGTAGACACGCTTGACGTTTCTTGACCTAGTTATCTTGCGATATACGTTGTATCCTCTACACTGCGCCATTTCCAATTTTTTTATACTATTTGAAAATATAATTGTTCTCATGTTGTTAATTTATACTTTATTTTGTAAATAAGTTAATTTTAATATAGCCTTTTACACTATTTTAGATGATTTTATTCATCAAGATATAGTTTGTATAATATTAAATTTATACAAACAAAACGTTTAGGGGAAGTAATCCGTAAATAGAACTGTTTCTTACGTTCGTATCAAGGAATGTAGGTATATTTAAAAGTCAGTTAAAACATATATTTCTTAATTTTAAAAATTACCCAATTATTATTTATGCACTTCCCGTATATAAAAGGAAATGTATGCTTTTTTTGTGGGTTAGAGTAACTTCAGGTTGTAAGCTTTACCGCCAATAAAATCTGTGACGCTAACAAATCGAATAATACTTTATATTACACCACATCGTGCCGTGATATCAGAGTCAAGTTAGCACTTCTATATGTGTGAATATTTTCAATAAAAATATCTGAAAAAGTTCTTATAGTATATCAATTACAGAAAGATATTGTATTACTCTCTTTAAGAAAACTAAGTGAGATCATTTAGATACTCTGAACATAAATACCACATCCTTTTATAGTTTTTAAGTGATAGAAAAGCCAATATTAATTAAATGGCAGGACCATTAAAGTATTCAGATATTTGTATTATCTCAAACCGGGCTTCAATCCACCAAGACGTAGAAACAATACTATACTTGTAGGTGGACAACTATTTCATACATGTATCCTCCATTTAGTGAACTACATTAGAAAGTTTTTTTCCGTTGTGGATTCTCGAGAAGTAAGAACAACCCAATAGGTAAAGGTATGTCAAAACTGACTCTCAGTCAGGATATATTTAAGTGTAATTTACACGTTAGCTAATTACTCTAGTAAGTCACTCTAGTATAATTCTATTTATAGTAAAACTGAAATAAATCTGAATATTTTAACATTTTGGCTCTCCACATTAGTGCTCGGCAAGAAACTGTTTTAGCAAATTAGCCGAGGGGGTCTACGTATAACCATGTGCCTATTTAAAAGAAATTCACCTAAGTATTGGGAGGTGAAGGCTTAAAAATGAATGTCGCACATAATTAAACGAATTAAAAAAATCAGTATTAGAGATATCCATAATTTTATAGGATAAGAACCATAAATATAAGCATAAATATCGTTTGAATCTGGATGAAAGCGTTCTATCTTTAACACGTCACTGACAACGTGTGATTGCCTGAGCTGCTCTCAAAGCTGACTCTAGAGGCTCTCGAGTGCTGTTCAACTTTAATCACCAACCCTAACGTTTACGTACTGATCACAGAGATGCCGGTACCTCATCTACGTTACTTCTAAATCTAGCATTGCTGCAATTCAAAATAATTAATTAATTAAAATGTTAAACGTACTAGTAGTTTATTTAGGTTTTGATAACTGCATTACTTATATATTTTTAACGTTCTTTCACAGTTATATATACCTACATAGTATTTATTTAACTCCATCCTAGACAATATAAATATGAATATACAATTATTATAAATGAATATATTATGGATATTATATTATTTGGTGTATCAAATCTACCCACAATTTATAATAACACGTAATGGTATTAACGTTATTATTCGTTTAATTTACGAATGTATTGAATAATAATGAATAATTCTCAAGAATTTATGTCAATCCACATCCTTATATTTATTATTTTCATTAAGAATACCAATTTTGGAAGGTACAGGGATAGCAATTTTTGGGAGTTAGCATTGCTACGTAACACAAATATTTAATAAAATACTCATTCATAAAAAAAAACTATACTGTCTTAAAGTATATTTAAAAATTGCAATTTAGCGTTTATAGTTAAGTAAAATAAAAATATTGTTTATTTTAAATATTGAACATCCATGGGGCTTAATATCGGACTATAACCCCCTAGATGAACTGTAATGTTTTTTTTATTTGGTGTCCTAAATCGATTAATTTAACACCAGTAGCAACAGAAAGTAGTTTTTCTTACAGATCCGTATAGTTGTAATATGATTTCAATGCTTATACTAACTATCTCTATTAAAACTTCCTGAAAATCTATATTTTTAGTAAACTACTGTACACATGCTTTATGCTGTCAACCAAAATAGTCTAGATTTTTACTGCCACTGAACTGTTCATATGGGTTTAAATGGGGTAACAAAACGTAGGAGATCCATATTCTTGTTTTAAACTTCCTGGGTCCCAGATCTAAGAATTAAGAAACACTCACCTATTATTACGTTCTAAAAGACACATAATAGGGTTTTTTAGCATTTCAATAATCCCTAGGGGTTGAAGTAGAATTGCAATTGCTAAAAGAACTATAATTTAGTTTTTTTTAATGATCCATGGCCTAGAGAGATTTAATACAAAATTAAATGTTTATCATGAAAGTCCCACCCATTTGGGTTTCCATCCGTAGAAGAACTATATTTTTAACGACTACTAGAAATTAGAAACGTTAAAATACGTGTATTATGCTTTCAACAGACCACTGGCTACAGAAACTCCTTAGATTGAACGTTTGTTATAATTTCTGAAAGGAAATGGAAGTAAATTTCTGAATTTTAAAACAAAGTAGACTTTTAAACAATGTATGTATATATTTTCTTCATCAGTGTAAAATACAAACAGTACTATTGCACCATGAATACTCTAGGCCGGAAATAGACAAATAATAATATTACAATGGTAGGAAATGTAAGATATTTACCTGAAGTTGGCTTTTCAGACCCACGTATGGGTATTTCTTAAAATAAATATGCCTATGACATTAATATTATTCATCATAAAATCGCATGCAAACAATGGCGACTTGTATCATAACAATATAAGCCTTGGATAACTTTTTATATTCGTAAAATTTGTATTGTTTATAGGTTAGTTTATTTCTTTAATTTAGGTTTTCTACCATAAATAAATTGATGCCAATTAATAATTTTTTTTTAGAACTAGTACTTTCCTACTCATTTACTCTTATAGTTTTCCTTATTTCTTATAAGGAGTATTCTTCTTAGACACTATATAAATAATATTTATAAATTTACATTGAATACTAGAATATCACGTGCTTTTTCTTTTATAGTGTAAAGTATAAGATATAACGACATTAAAAATTTATAAATATTTTAATTGTTTTTTTGTGTGTTTTTCTCACTTATTCAATGATTAAGCTCACACAAACTTTAAATGCTGTTACAAAGTTGTTTTTTAAATATATAACTAACAAGACTATATATGTTACAGCCATTTTGCTAAGTAGTTTTGCGTTAAATATAGTATAACGTTTTAGAGGATTTAGAGTCTTTAACCCCTAATATATATTGGAGGATTTACAAATGTTGTTAAAATATTGAATTGAAGATGATTTTTCGTTTTGTTTCCATATTCTAAAAATGTTTTAAATCAAACAAAACATTATTAATAAAATATACAGCATTTGTTTTGTTTTTTTATTAATTATTTAAATTGTATACGTTCACAAAAGTTTGTAGAATATTAAAAAATACCTACCAGTTATAGAGGCTCAAACCTTCTTGTATGCAGCAGAATAATTAATATCTATAAATTTTATTTATACCGTATCGCGTGTCCCAACGCCGTAACGTCACAAAGCGTTCTCTCATTCCCGATCACGTTGCGTTCTTTCAATATCCTGCACTACAAAACGTGCCTCTCCTGTCCAATATATTTCTCTGTGATATTGTATTACAAACAATAATGTTGGTGTTCTGACGTTTTGTTGGTGGTTTGTTAAAAATGAATTGGTCTTATTTCTGTTTAAAATAATAATGGCATTTTAGTATTAGTTATATTTATTTAAAAAAAGGCATTTTAATGACTAATTTCACAAAAAAGAATTATATTAAATACAAGATAAATATAATAAATAATAAAAGGTACTTAACACCATTGCAATGTAAATTATATATTACGCGTTTTAATGCACGATAATTATTATTGTGACAGTTTCATATAGCAAGAATATACATATATTAAATCAAGGTAGGAGTACGCTATAACACGTGCCGCATGACAAGCTTTGCTGAGGTTGCATGCAACAATTCTCTTGCAAGGTATTAAACGCAAAAGTTTGCTGAAACCATATTATGTCACCTTCTTGTAACGCTTAGTTCAACTCTACTATTTTTAATCTGTTAATAAAATTCAGACATACTAAAATCTATATGATTGTAGCCAGTATATTTACAAATTATTTATTCTCAATTTTCTGGTTGCTATTATGGTTACCCATAAGACCAATGTAAAAATATTTGATAAAATTCAGCCAAATCCCACGGATTGAAATGCACCATAATATACCTCAGTGTTTCTCATACAGAAATGAAGCTTCATGCAAAATTTAAAATCTATATCTTTTTCGATATCCGGATATTGGACAGCAAACGGAGAAGGATTTTGAATTGACATTTCTCCAGTCTCTCGAGTGTTTGGCTTCACTAAAACTCAGTTAATAATAATTATATTTTATCTAAAACAATTTGTTGGAAAATCAGAAAAAATATGCGCTTTAAAATTAGATTATTGAACATATAATTTAGTAGCCCTAGCCTAAATTATATTTTTATAACATTCTAGGTATCTTAAAATATAGTATCCAACCATAAGAACAGGTATACCCAAATCAATAGCTTCTAAGTAGGATGATGGATCTCCAGGGCCAAAACCTTCTCTACACAGCTAATATAGTTGTATAATATTCTTAATTTTAGATAATTGGGGCTCTAAAAATATTTACACTTTTTATCTGACTCTTTTTTGTTACCTATAGTTTTTTCAGTTCACATTTTTTTATGATGATAATATTTAAAGGTTCTAATGATAAAATTAAGGATGTAATATTTTTCCATCTCATTTTGAGCAAATTGAACATAGGGCAAGACGCTAGCCACCAAGTTGTGTCCAGGTTATTTATTAGATTCAGGGGAAATAATTCGGTAATACAACTCACTTAGCCATTCTCAAAATGGGAAAATCCTCCCACGAGGGCTACTTTCACACTCTGAGAGCTTGAGCCACCAACGCCCGCGCGCTACCTAAGGATAAGACATGCACTACACTAAGATCTCTATGAGACTGGGATATACCTGTTACCTGGAGCCTCAAGAGGCCAGAACCTCTTGCTTCCAGTTGCTTCACGTTCTCTATATTCTGATTCTTCCAAAAGCTTCTAAGTGTTGGTAACCACCGGAAAACAAAATATCCCATATTTCAGATCAATGTAATAGTAAACAATTAAAATGTGGTAAAAAGCTTAATAATGTCTAAGAAAATTTATCAGCTAGTACATATAAAATTATTTTAATTTAACGCTAGCATGAGATTTTCAGTCACGTGACGGTCGGGGTTTATCGTACCTTATAGGTCGGGGTCCTTAATTATCGATATCGATAATTAAGGATATATATTTGCTCGAGTGGAAATAACTTAAGTCTACTCGTAATTTTTTTACAACTTGCCATGCTTAGTGGTCATAAACTACTTGGGCCTAGGATCTCCCTTTAATCAGTATTTGCCTGAGGTTGTGTCCTTCTAGAGGTTGAGACCTTTCAAGATTCATTATTTCCAGGAAGCTAGATTAGGACGTGGCAGATTCAACCGTATTAAACCAGTGTAATTTATCACAACGTAAACTCACCTAAATCTCATTACAGGGGAGCCAAAAGCAATATTTCTGTATATTTAATATTTTGGTAAAACTGTATACTTATGGAATAGAGCTTAAATATATTAGGAGATGCTGTACTGTTCGAATATAGTAGAAAGCTGATTATATTTTGAGGTTGGTACCAAACACCTCGTTAATGAAAAAGTAGTACAAAATAAAAGTATTCATCTCCTAGAAATTTTTCATCATTAGAGCTTTAACATATTTACTAAATAGTCTAATATTTAACTACAGAAAATTGTACTTATATTGTAATTATACTTAAATGTTGGAATGAAACGCAATAAGATTTCCATGTTTTACTATTATACAAGTGTTTTGTTGTTTTATGACAAAACTTATTATTTAATTTTACTCACTAAACATATTAGTACTTTCTAAGAAAATGTACTGTATTATCTTGAAAAGGAAGAACTATGTTTATATATTATATTTATGATAGTAAAAATATTGTAATAATTTATTCAAACACTTATACTTAAATTATGCACTGAAATGTGGAATATAATTTTCATAAAACATTTTATTAAAATACCAAACACAATGTTATAAGAAGTATTTTCCAAATATTCTTGCATATATTATACTTAAATCTTTCTATATATTATTAAATTTTATTACTGAAAGTCAAGAAAAAAGCCATGGAAATTTTAAAAATACAGTTAAAAATGTTAACTTATGCCTACCTATGGGACAACACTTTAGTAACTTAATATTAATAGTGTTCAATTCAACGACAGGATTTTAGTAGCAATTACGGAAGAGTCTGAGTTTCTCATGTTTAAATTAACGACCTAATGAAAGCGATAATTAAAAATAAATAAAAGTTCAGGAGTGGAAGTGATTGAAGTGCACTCGTATATTGTTTACGTCAACCCATCAATAAATTATTCAATTACACTTTTACTCAAATGTTATACTCCGTTATATAAATGAATTAGTACTCCGTTAGTACCATTAACAGTGTTTTACGCGTCTGATAAAGGTAAGCGTAACATAAAAAAGTGTAATATAAGGTATAGGTCTTGATTATAAATTAAATTATTAATAAAATATGAATTTATTTTAAATAATCTGCATTTTTGTAGGTAAAATAGTTAGGCTTATTCTTATCCTCAAATGGCTAAGTTTATGATATTTTTCTGTAAATATAACATGTACTGTTATGAGTTCTAATTATTAAGTGTTTGGATCGTGTAGGAAAAATGTGCAAATATATACTGTAACCAGTGTCTGGAAGAAAAATAATGGTTTCCACGTAGCCTATTGAATTGATATCTTGGACTATTGTCCTACTAGTCTGCAACAATGAAATAGTTTATTGTTTATATTAGATAGAGTGAGTCATTGAATAAGTGATTGTAAGACGGTATGTGACACAGCATACGCTTTTGTATCATTTTATTTCTGCCGTAGACGTGCGAAATATTTATACTCATAAAGTACATTACCTGCAAGATAACAAAGGACTGTACGTACACTAATAATATGACAGAATCGAGATTAACTATAACAGTCGGAGACAGAGTGAGTCACGATCTCCGTGATTGTAAGATGACAGGTGACGTTCAAAATGCAATTGTCGTATTTTTCTTCAGCTGTAAATGAGTCACGTGAACTACACTAATACAGTAGCATTAACTGTTATATATAAGTATACTGTTTTAAATACTAATGAAATAAAAACCGCAAAATATATTTATTATTGTAAATTTATTGAAAGTATACCAGTCTACACAATTAACCTATTATAAATTTAAAAGTATTTGAAAAATATTCATAACATGTTCCATTATATTATGACAGTTGTTCATAAAAAGCCATCCTGTTTGTGAATTCACCACCTTGTTGATACAATTCTTTCATTCAGTAGTTATAAAAAGCAGTGTTTGAAAATGTCTTCATGAATTATTATTTAAATAATATTTTTCACGAGTACTTAGTAATAAATTATAAAATTAATATTATTAAAACAATATGTTTTCTATCTACGTATAAATATACTTCATAATAAGTATTTTATAAATAAATTAATGTAAAACTAAATAAATAATAAATAAATATTTCATTTTATTTTCCAACATTTACATACGTGTTTACAATAAATTGAAAAGTCACTAACCAAAATTAAGTGGCTGGTCGGTGAAAAAAAAAATAAATAAACAGTTTATAGCTTATAGCTTGCTATCACGTTAAAAAACCTAAACAGTCAACAGACTGCCTGAGGCGAAGTCTGTACAAGACTACAAAGCAAGACTACAATCAAAAGAAAGACGTACAATATAAAGTGATTATTAGAAACTAATTAGACAATAAAAAAAATAAAAAAACTATTTTGAAAAAATACAAATATACAATCTTATTTACTAAAACCATAAATAATTTTCAAAACATGTATAATAAATATGATATATATATATATTGATCATGATAATGGTTATGGATGAAACTTTTGTCATCTAAGAGGCCATCGTTAAAAAGTTAAAATTATGGACAATTGGTGAGTTTCCTTTTATATGAAATAGATTTTCCAATTAGAATAGCTCATCCTTCAATGTAACGTAATCATTCTTTATGCTCTTCACGTGTGTAAGGAAATTGCAGTGTTGTTTATGTTATCCCTGTTAAACTTCAGCTGTAAACTTTACCGACAGGCAAATCGGATCATACAGGTCAAATTATTTCACGCCGCGTCCGCGCCGTGGTATCAGAATCAAATCAACACTTTGTGTGTGTGTGTGTGTGTGTGTGTGTGTGTGTGTGTGTGTGTGTGTGTGTGGGTGTGTGTGTGTGTGTGTGTGTGTGTGTGTGTGTGTGTGTGTGTGTGTGTGTGTGTGTGTGTGTGTGTGTGTGTGTGTGTGTGTGTGTGTGTGGATCTCTCAGGTATAAAAATATCCCACTGAATGTAAATGTTTATGCAGTAGTTAAATAAACGATAAATGTTGTACAGACTCTTCTTAATGGAATGAAGTGATATTAAAACTAAAGTAATAATAATTTCAAAACATTTTTATTTATACAAGTGTTAGTATCTCTTATTTGGTAATTTAATTTCTCACAAAAGTAATTCAATCCGTCCTGTATAAGTGCAGAACTCTTTACATTTATTCCCTCGTATATAAAGAAAGAAAATAAGAAGAAAGAAGAAAGAAGAAAAGAGATATCAAATACATTCAATCAGACTACCTTGGTAAACATTGTCACATAATTAACAAATCATTTATAAACAAGGATATCAATTGGCATTCAAAACATCGAACAATCTTGGACTTTTAATCAAAAACAAAAGCAATTCAACAAACCAAAAATCAAAATTTAAATTTCAACAATAGTGGAGTATACAAATTAAATTGCAACGATTGTCAATCCCACTATATTGGAAAAACCGGCCGATCATTCAAAATTAGATTTAATGAACACATAAAAGCATTGAAAACATCATCAAATTCAAAATATGCAGACCATTTAAATAACACCGGCTATCATACATACACTAACATCGAAAACAATCTTGAAATTTTACACACAAGCAAAAAAAGTCGCTTATTATCTACTTTAGAACATTTTGAAATTTAAAAAAGAGCCAAAATTAATCATAATATATTATTAAATGACAAAGACTTTCTAACAAAAAATTTATTATTCGATAGACTTTTAAACAATGTACAATGATCTCACATAAAATTAAATACAACAAATTTAGATACCAAGGTAGTAAAAAACACATGACAAATTGATTTTAATTATTTATTTTTTATAATTAATTAACCTTATTTTGTACCTGAAGATGGAATCAATGATTCCGAAATGTACATCGTATAAGAAAAATGAAAGTTTAAAAGTGTAAAAAGTTTATTCATATTATGTTATTTATTATAAAACACTTTTCGAGGCTACATTTCTAATATGGATCAAGCACACCAAGCTAGACTAGCCTACAAAAATACAAAGAGGGTAATGTTAAAAATACACAACATATCATTGGACATTCATTTCAACAAAACAATGCTTAAAACTACCATCTTATTCCAAAAATTCGTAAATGACAAAATAAATTGTAAATCGAAAGCAGCTACCAAAGCCAAAATTTGCTGTTGAGAGATCATGGTTAGATACAGAAATAGATGAACTTTACAAGAAACAACATACATTAAATAAGCTGTTATATGATACTCATCTCAATCTTGCAAATCTCTTATACCCTCAACAACTTTTTGAATTATTTTGACAATATTGATCAAAGAATAGAAAATAAAAAAATAATAAAGAAAGAAAGAATTGAGAAGAAACTTAATCAACTCAAATGTACTTAATATCCCACAGAACCAGTAATTGATTTACCCCCTGATACAAAAATTTCCACCCACGTATTATTAACAAATCAAATACTACATTTTCAAAAATGAAACAGAACTTCATCACAAGGACTGAAATATAATTTACACCAAACAAATAATAAAAATATATAAGGAAACTGATACTGAATAGTGAAACAGTAATTACAATTTTCCTGACAAATAAAATCAATCAAGAGTGTTAGTTGATCAAACAATAGAAAAAATTCAGAAAAGTCCTAATCTTAACATAGAGAACAAAATACAAAACAAACATGATTGGCAAAGCATAAAATCAATAAACAAAAAAATTGAAAATGATAATTTGGTTATATTTAAAGCTGACAAAGGTTACCTCAATTGTAATTTTAAACAAAACTGGATTATACAGATAAAATAGACAACTTTATTTCCAATAACAATATTACAAAACTATATAATGATCCTACAGAATCTTTTCAAAAAGATATCAAGAAAATGCATAAACAAAATTAATCATATTTTTTTCCGAATAACAAAAAAACAGAAATTAAAAATGATGAAGCCTTCTGCACAATCCTCAAAGGTTTGCAAAAATTCACAAAGAAAAACTACCCAATAAGACTACTAGTAAATTTTCAAAATGCTCCTTCTTATAATTTAGCAAAATACTTGGACAAAAAATTAAAGAACATTACAAATTTAAAAACTGACATAAGACTGAAAAACAGCATTGACCTAGTAAAACAACATTAATTAATATAGATATACCAAACAACAGTAAGTTTGTATCCTTCGATATAACAAATTATACACAAATGTTCCAATCCAAGAAACAATGCTTATAATTAAAAATAATTTAACAGAACAGAACATTCTAAATACACAAGAAATTGAAGAAATACTTGAACTCACAAAAGCAAACTCTAAGACAAAATTACACAAACACACACAACATTTAACAACAATTTACTACATACAACATGAAGGATTACCAATGGGATCACCACTATCCGGATTATTGGCTGATATATTCCTTGACAACATAGAAGACAAAATTCATACTAAGCTATAAAAAAAACATCTAACACAAATAATTTATTATTACAGATAATATGTCTATTCAAAGGAAATGAAAGACAAATAGACATGTTCAAAAACTACTTAAACCAAATCCATCATAATCTAAATTTTACCAGTGAAATTGTAGAAAATAATGCAATAAACTACCTTGACATTGACTATAACCAAGATCAACAAAAAACACAATTTCAAAATTTACAGAAAACCGAAATACACAGATTTAGTTATTCCTTCCTCATCAAATCACCCATATCACCAAAAATGGCTGCATTCAAATCAATGATCGACAGATTACACAAAATTCCAATGACAACTGAAGATTTTTATAAAAAATTAAACATTATTAAATACATAGCCCAAAATAATGGATATAAACCAAGCATGATTGATATATTATTGAAGAACTACAAAAAGAAAGAAAATAAGAAGAAAGAAGAAAGAGATATCAAATACATTCAATCAGACTACCTTGGTAAACATTGTCACAAAGGTAACAAAATCATTTTATAAACAAGAATATCAATTGGCATTCAAAACATTGAACAACCTTGGACTTTTAATCAAAAACAAAGCAATTGAACAAACCAAAATCAAAATTTAAAATTCAACAATAGTGGAGTATACAAATTAAATTGCAACGATTTTCAATCCACTATATTGGACAAACCGGCCGATCATTACAAAATTAGATTTAATGAACACATAAAAGCATTGAAAACATCATCAAATTCAAAATATGCAGACCATTTAAATAACACCGGCCATACATACACTAACATCGAAAACAATCTTGAAATTTTACACACAAGCAAAAAAAGTCGCTTATTATCTACTTTAGAACATTTTGAAATTTACAAAAGTGCCAAAATTAATCATAATATATTAATTAAATGACAAAGACTTTCTAACAAAAAAATTATTATTCGATAGACTTTTCAACAGTATACAATGATCTCACATAAAATTAAATACAACAAATTTAGCCAGCAAGGTAGTAAAAAACACATGACACATTGATTTTAATTATTTATTTTTATAATTAACTTAACCTTATTTTGTACCTGAAGATGGAATCAATGATTCCGAAATGTACATCGTATAAGAAAAATAAAAGTTTAAAAGTGTAAAAAGTTTATTCATATTATGTTATTTAAAATTTAAACGTTGTGGTTTCTCGTGCTGAAAGAAAAAGAAAAAGAAATAGACGTTACTTCAGACACCCACTCTGGACTAAATTTTTATGTATCTGCTTTTAACTTTAATTAATGCCTTATCTAAATATTAAAACCATTACACATTAATGCTATTATTGTACCACCAAATCGATCCAAATATTTAACACACCTTGTGTAAATGTTCTATATGTCATTGTTATATAACGTTTTTTGGAAATCAGCCGAGGTAATCCACGTAAACCATCGCCTTATGTGTGAAATTCAGTTACTTAACAAGAATACAAATTTCACACAGATACAAACATATTTAATAAATCAATAGAACAAATATTATTCTATTCACTCAGCACCGTAAATTTGAACATAACTTTCGTTATAAACTGGATGAATGCGTCCTATCTTTAACACGTCACTACCAACGTGAGCTCCTCACAAAGCCGACTCTAGAGGCTCTCGAGTGCTGTTCAACTTTAATCACTCCCGCTAACGCTTACGTTCTGATCACAGAGATGCCGACATTCTATCTATTTTATTATCAAATCAAGCATAGCTGTAATATAAAATAATGTATTTATTAACTTACGGTCGTAATTTATTTAAAAATAAAAGGTAGTTCATATTTTGAAGATTAAATTACTTATACATTTTCAACATTCATCGGTATTTATACAAATCATCCAATTGTATTTATTTAAATCTGTATAGGACGTCCGAACAATAAATCTAAGAAAATTTAAAAGTACAGTCAAGATAACGATGTTTATTATTAAAAAGAAATACTTAGATATTGTAT
Organism: Homalodisca vitripennis; assembly: GCF_021130785.1. Taxonomy (NCBI): domain Eukaryota; kingdom Metazoa; phylum Arthropoda; class Insecta; order Hemiptera; family Cicadellidae; genus Homalodisca; species Homalodisca vitripennis. Next base: position 32,298,077 of record NC_060208.1, read on the forward strand.
TTTTAGTGCATAATTCAGAATACCCAAAACTACTAACAGTTATAACACGTAGTGGCATTAACGTTCTTATTTATGTAATTTATCAACTAATAAAAAGCAGAGAATTCTTCTCTAGAATGTAAATCAATCCAAATTTTTATATTCAATATTTTAGTTACTAATGCTTGTGATAGAAAGTGCTGGGACAGTAACTGTTGGGTTTTTCATTGGTACATTTAACTATCAAAATCATAATTAAATAAAATCCAAACCTTATCGAACGATTTTTTACATCTAATTTAATGTTTATACTTAAGAACACTTAGTTAAAAGATGTTTGTTTTATGATAAAAAAGTAGTATATAAATTTAAAAACATTTAAAACGGATACAATCAAATTAAAAAAGCTAAGTCCCAAAGGACTGAGGTACGATATTTGTTCACCTGACAAGACAGTGCTCGGGATAAACATTTCCGGATATGTAACTATTTGTGTTAATCATTAGTATTTTGTTGTTACATGCATAATTCTAATCAACTCTTACTAATCGATGACCATACCGTTAAAAGGATGCAAAAACATTTCTGTTATATAGTTTATGTTTGGTAATGGATAGCCAAGGGTAATATAAAGCAGAAAGGTGCCGTTTTTGGCAAAAACAGTCAAGCTTTAATACATCTTTGAGTCGACACGATACTCAAGGATGACCATCATCTTTCCAGCTGCTGGAGTAGCTGTATCACGTGAATTTGTTTATGTGTCATGTTTATGGTTAAAGCAAATGTAAATGTGTATTAATTATTAAACACTCACTTACACAGTCGCTCACTCACTCAATCGTCACTAATTCTCCAGTTCCACGATATCTTAGAAATTTTAAATTTGGCACATGATTTGTGTTTGCTTTATAACTAGCAAATATCCAAGGGGGTTGAAATAGGATTGCAACCAGAAGAACTGTGTTTTTTATCAGATTATCAGTAATATAAAAGATAAAATTGAAAATTTAAACGCAATTATTCAGGTATTTTTAAAATTGAAGAAATCTGCAAAAAGCTTAACTATACGCTCTGATAGCTGGTTTCACCGAAACCCAGTTGCAACCAAGTATCCATTCTCAGAGGCCTTGAGCTTCCTGTGCCCGGACCCTCCCCTTGACCGAAATCTGCCTGAGGTTAGGAGCTTTTACAGGTTGAAATCATTTGAGATTCGTGTTTTCCCAAGAGCTGGACACTCTCTTTGATGTTAAGAGCTAAAAGTTTTTAAACGGATTATCCAGTATAATATACTACAACGTAAATTAATCTAAATATTTTTGTAGGTGAACCACTATATCTTTTTTCTGTAGTTCAAATATCCTGCCAATATTACAGATATGTGAAATAGGTTTTAAATATTGCATGAAGTGCCTTATGCTCTTCGAATATTATATGAAGATGACTCTATTTTGAAATTATTATCAAGCACGTCTTTAATGAAAAATACATACAATATGTAAATTCATTAAATCTCCTAGAAGTTGTAAATCTGTAGAGCTGGTCTACATACTAGACAACTTATTATTTAAGTGAAAAAGTAGTACTTATAAAGGGCTTTATAATCCACTCTAAAAAATCAACGATTATAACAGAGTTGTTTGGAATGAAACTGAACAATATTACAATGATTTACGTTTATACTAGTGCTTTACAGGATTTTGATAATATGTCTAATTAAATTTTCCGATAGAAAACAGACAAAATCATACACAAAATAAATTTTTACATTAACACGGCAAACAAGAAATTATGTTAGCCTACTAGGTGATAAGCTTCTTTTACGCTCACAATTTTACGTCTATGGTTGGACATGCATCGTATTATAACTCAATCTGAACTATTAGAACTGAAGTTTCATTTGGACATTAAAGACTAAAAATGAAATCTTTCTCGAGATAAATTGTCATATTTGGCCATGAAATATATAAATATATATATATATATATATATATATATATATATATATATATATATATATATATATACAGGGTGTCCAACAACCATTCGAACAAACTTTGCCACATTTGTTCAGCAGGCAAAAACTAACAAATAATGCAATATAACAGGTGCCCTATTTTGCTTCGGTTAGCGTCTGTCTGTATGTGTTTTTTTGTGAAAAAAATTACTACTCAAAAACCACTTAAGATACAGAATTCAAACTTAACAGTTATGTTAACCTAGTGTTGGTGCTTTTCTGTAAAAAAAAATAAAACAAATATCTCATTGCATTTAAAAATGGCGGCCGTTAAAAATTTTCAAATTGTATTAGCTTTGAAACGGCTACTTTGACAAAAAATTCACCAGCATAACTTTTTTTAGCGTCTTTTATTACCAATTCAACAATGTTTGTTTCAAAAAATAGTGAACAATATTATAACCTGAAATTTAATATTTATTTTTAAAATTTGTTTTAAGGTAAATTTAAAAAAAAGTTCTTATCCAACTGTGAATCCTGGTTTTTAAATTTCAAAAAAATGTTAATAGGGCTATGTTATGGTTGGGTATAGGGTTTTCTTACATGGCAATTGTGTGAAACAGCGTAATTAATTCAATGTGTTTGAAAAATTGTATTGAACATGATATTTTTTATTAAGAAATCAATGATTACATTACTGTAAAACTTTCATAATCGTTGCTCAAAGTGGCGTCCTTGTAACTCGTTGCAGATTCTGAAGCGTCGTAAGCACGATTCTCTCACCCCTTCAAAAGGATTACTCTCTTGAATAACTGCAGCAGCCTCAACAACTCTAGCTACTAGATCCATTTCATTCTGTATGGGAGTGGTATACACTAATTGCTTCATGTGTTCCCACAAGTAAAAATCAATGGGTGTGAGGTCAGGTGACCGTGGAGGCCAAGGGACGGGACCTCCACGTTCAATCCAACGATCTCCATACACTTCATTCAAATGTTGTCTAGCAATCAGGGAAAAGTGGGCCGGTGCTCTATCGTGTTGGAACCACATTCTTTGTCTAGTTTCAATAGGAACATGTTCCAACAGCTCAGGTAAGATTTCCCTCAAAAAAACTTCTTAAGTAGGTCCGTTCAGTCTGTTTGGTATAATGTGTGGCCCAATCAAATATCCGTCTACTATTCCAGCCCAGATATTGACAGAAAACTTGTGCTGAAACTTACGTTGTACAATTTCATGAGGGTTCTCTTCAGCCCATAAATTGCTGTTTCGGCGATTAAATATGCCATCTCGAGTAAATGACGCTTCGTCAGTAAAGAGAACATACCTTAAATAAGCGGGTTCATCAACTAATTTGTGAAGGAACCAACGAGAGCAGTCTACCCTGAGAGGAAAATCTGCAGGTTTTAAGGCTTGTACATTCTGATGTCTGTAAGGGCACAAACGTTCTTTATTTAACACTTTCCACACAGAACTTTTGCATACATCCAAATTATGAGCAATAGCGCGAACGCTGGTGGAGGGGTTTTCTTCTACGAATAATAAAACCTCTTCTTCAAAATCAACAGTCCGTACGGATTTTACCCGTTCTACAACATTATTTTTCAAATGTCCAGTTTCCCTAAGACGAATATGAACGGCACTGAAGACGCTATGAACTGGGTGCAGCCTATCTGGAAAGCGCTCTCTGTACAATCTGCTAGCTAATCTGACATTGCCTCCAGCAAGTCCTGTCTCCGAATTCCGCTTAACCCCGCATTTAGCCAACCCATCAATTAGCGAGCCGAAGGCGAGTATATATATATATATATATATATATATATATATATATATATATATATATATATATATATAATTCATTATATACTTGTGTTAGTTTATAGAATTATATATTTCATTAGTGTTCCGTTGAGATAAGTAGGGTACTAAAACGCAGAAATCTAACGACTTTTATAACCGTTTTTATTTTTACTGTATAATATAAATTTTGCATGATACAATCAGATATAATTGTGATCAGCTTCTTTACAAATCTATTTAATTTAATAATTTCCCATTGTCATCATAGTTACACACACCAGTGTCAATACTCTAACGCCGAGCGGAATCCCTTGGAATATCATGCACCATCATAAAAACTCGATGCTTCATATATTGAAATGAAGCTTCATGCAACAATTCAAGTTTAATTTCAGTTCACTTCGTTTTCGAGGAGTCGTTCGTATCGTCAAATAATACCAATAAAAATAAAGTAATCTGAAAATATATTTAAGATTATAATGAATAATTTACAAATATTTTAATATCTATTCAAACATTTATAACGACATTTTACTTTGATGCGGAATATTAATTTCATAAAATTTTAGTTCCTAAATTGTATAAAAAATGCCGAATATATATATATATATATATATATATATATATATATATATATATATATATATATATATATATAAGCAGTACATTGTAACAAACAACATACAAAATATTTATAAATATTTAATAAATGGTATGACATAAAGATAATAAAATAAACGCATGTAATAATAAAAAGGACGATTATAAATCTATTTTACCTATCTAATAACACTTTAGCAATGACCTAATTACATTTAACATGTTGATTTGTATTAAATAGTGTTCAATTTGCAGCATGACACATGCAATCACGAAGGCTTATCTCGTGTTTTATTAACGACTTAATGATTGCGATAATTAAAGATAATTTAAAACTCAGGAGTGGAAATAATTAAAGTCTTTTCGTATTTTGTTCATGTCAACCCATCCAATAAGTTATTCAATTACACTTCTATTCATATCTATATACGGTGAGATAAGACCTCATTAGTACTGCGAATATTGTTGAACATGTCTGATAAAGGTATTACTTTCATAAATATATTTATTATAAAATTTATATATCGGTCCTGTTATATCAAAAATAAAAAAAAGTATTTTATAACGCGAAAGATTTATATGAAGAATTTTGACTTAATAGTATTATTATTTACACATTACTGCATTTCTTATATTTTATTTTTCAGTAACTTGATATATAGTGGCCTTTTTTAATGTTGCCACCGATGTTATATTAGACAGTACAAATAAGAAAGAAAACTTTAAATATAGAATCTTTCCTTATGTTTTGAACACTTAAAAATAGTGTATTCCAATAAGAAGAGCTCCTCCTTCAATGAAACTTAAAAAAATATACACTAAACATCTAAAATCTGACATATTTTCAGTATAATGAAGATATCCATATTTTTCAAGGCTTTTAGTTATAGTAAACCTTAAATTTTGTTATTCTTTTTTATTAGAAAATGCTTTGCACTTGCCAATTTTTAGACAATTCCATTAACGATAGTTTGGAGCATTCAAATGGATGCATTTATAATTCCGTGTGTAATTATTTTAACTGGTGGCAGATTGATAATTCCTAGTTGACCAAAGTTATTTTACGTTTTGATTAACAACGTTAAGATAAACATACATAACATAACCACTCGATTCAAATTAATCCATTTAATATACCCCATAGAACTTATCTTTCATTATTTGCATATATGAAAGGAATCAAAACTATGTTACTATTTAAATTATTCTGATACTGAATAATGCAATTTCCTATAGAATTACTGGGACGTAGTGGGCATATTTATTTTGAATGTCATCCTTGCTCTCCTGAAATATGTAATAGTCAATGAAAGATATTCCGACCTCATGATCCATTTCAGATTTAAATTTAAAGAGCAGCTTTACGGGACTTTAAAGTCGGTCACCTGTGAAATGATTCTAATTTCCCTCTAATGTTATATGATTATTCATTGAATATCTTCGAAATTAAACAACGTATAATAGGCGAGTGTAGAAGAATCATAAATTCGAAGTCCTTAGCTTTTATTTAACGCATTTATAACATAACAAATGGTGGAGCTTAATGTAATATCGAAACTCAAGTAGGAATAATTTGGTTACATATTATTTATTAGTTCATGGATCAGAACTTCTAGTGTTAAAGTTAACTACGTATGGTTTGTATTTTAGGCTTTATTCGTGTATAAGCACTTCTAAAGCGAAAAAAATTATATTTCCGATACCAAGTTTGAGTTTGACTCATTGCCGTGATCAATAAAATATGTCCATAAAAAATTATGAGAACCTTACATCTGCAAAAAGTTTACATTTTATAGGCAAAGAAAGAATTTTAATTTTGTCTATATCTGCATTGCAGTTGTTACTAAGCACTGCAATTTTATTATGTAGAAGATTAACACTTAGAAGTGTGTTTTTACTAAAACTTATAACAATTTTACTATCTGGATAAACTGTGTGCTCAACAGTGATTTCAGATAAGGTTCAAATAAAAATTCCCGTTACTTTTAAGCGTTCTCTGCGTTTTAAAGCTACAAATATAAAGAAATTTAAAATGGTACTTAAATTAGGTTAAAATATGATTGTGTTGTTACTATAATATTTACTAAGAACAGTTGAAGAACAGTTTGCTGCAGTGCATTTCTTATGGGAATTTTAGCAACTTTAGATGCCAGTGGAGCCGATCTCTGTGAAATTTTACGATGTTTTAATACTTATTACCCTATAACAGTCGAAGATAGAGTGAGTCAGTAAATACAGTGAATATGATACGGCAGGAGATAATACATACATTATTGCAGCATTGCTCTTCTATAAATAGATACCCCTTTTGTACATTAACTGTTAGATAACAGCGACTGTACTTACACTAATATGAAAGATTCGGTAGTGCCAACTGTGCCAGTCAGAGACAGAGTGAGTTTGTGTCCCTGTGATTTTGAGACGAAGTGGTACTGAATCCTCTGTTGTAGCATTTTCCTGCTGTCGTATTTGTTTTTATTCCATACATACAGTACATTTACTTGTTAGATAATAGTGTTCTGTACGTAATGACAGGATCATTAGTGACCATACCAGCCGTAGATTGAATTGATGATTTCCGTGATTGTGAATGGGAGATTTTTACTGCCGCCTTTTAAACCAGTTTTTAAAGCTGCTGGCAACAAAGCTGTAACGACGACTTGTTTATAACACAAATAAGCACAATGGCTAAGCTCTTTGAGATGTTAAAAAAGGTTTATTTATTTCAATTTCTGCTATAAATTCCTTAGTATAATATTAGAGTATTCATAGTACTAGTCTAGTTTTGCAATTTGATCTTAACATTTGGAATTCACGAAGGTTTTCGACGTCGTTTGTATGAAATAATGACTGATAGACCAACTAAAACCATATGAAATAGGGAGCTAGCTTAAAACTTATTACGAAATGTTGGTGCAGGAAGAAACAACGTGTACATATTCATCAGGAATATAGCGAATATAATCTAGGGTTGCTTACACAAACAATTTCTTGTGCCGATGGTTCAAATTTTCAGTGTTAAGCTTTAAATAGTTAATAATTTTAGAACATAGCGTCAATAAATAAATGTTTTATTGCCTACGGACAGCATAAGAGATAAAATGATGAATTTGACTTAATGTGTTACGGCAACCAGTGCCTGTACGAATATCAATGCTTAAAAGTTGAAATGGTGCATTTAGTTAAATATGTATTGTTATATGTTAATAGTGAATAAAAATGAGAACAACATATAAGAAAATACTATTGCATTCTACCTAAATCTAAATCGCATGAAAACTGAGTTTTTATAAAATATTTATTATTCTAGCTGATGTTCCGCTGTGTGTTCAGTAGATATAATACAATATGCATTCTATAAATTATTTCTAGGAAACCAAACTTGCATGTACAACTTTAAGTTTTTATATGACGTGACACTAAATGCCCTATTGTCATGTTTACCTCCTGTCGTAGATGTGCCTTTTATTTTACATAAATACAGTAGCCTATATAACTATTAGGTAAAATAAAGAGTCAGCGATCCCCCTGGTTGTGAGATGACAGGGGTTAATGAACATGCTATTGTCGCATTTTCCTTCAGCCGTTTATGACTACCTTTTATTGTATTAAAACAATAGAAACTGCTTTTAAATATAAGTATGCTGTTTAAAACACTCAGGAAATCAAATTCGTATAAGACGTATATAAATGCAAATTTAAGTAAATAATACAATTTTACAAAAAATTGTTGCTCCGTTTATTGCTCCAGAAAGACACTCTCAGTGTATTTAATTTTACAAAATTTTAATATATGATATTTCTAGTCTTGTGAATACGCTGATTGTAGTAAAAATGTTAGAAATTACATACTGAATATTTTATACCAGTAAGCAGTCCCGTGATAGTATTAAAATATATTTATAAAAAATTTGAAACAATTTTCAATAAAAAATTTACTTTGTAAAATATTTAATTACAAATGTTTCTTGGAGAGTACAGTTGTAAATATAATAGTAACTAAAATTTGTATCAATTAATATAACTATATATTGAAGTCAGTGTAATGGAGATTCTCGAAGTATAAAAATGTCAATTAATAATTGTTTATGGTCTACACGTCTATGTAAGGAAATTGAAGCGTTGTTTATTTGTTCAAGTAAATTTGAGTTGTAAACTTCACTGCCAATCAAATCTGCGCAGAAGCAAATCGAATCATACAGGTCAAATTATTTCATAACGCGTCACTCCGTAGTACCAGAATCAAGTTAGCACTTTGCTGTGTTTGGGTATTTAAAAAAAATATAAATATTTCACTTAAGGGTTCATACCGCATGTAATACCGAAGAGGATTATACATAGTAGAAGACTATATACTCTTATACTTTGTTATATTATTTAAAACCAAATATTCTTTAAATAGTAGTGTAAAAATCGTGACTGACTCTCAGTCTGAGTCCCATTTTATATATCTATTAAAATGTAACTCATAGAGTGCCTTTTTTACCGTTTATTAAAACATTAAAAGCATCTCCATTACCACAAAATCAGTCTAAATGTACAAACAAATTTTAGTCTTTTTACATAGTTTTACATTCTTCCACAGTTATACAGTGTGAGGCAGGATAACTGCATTCTTTTTAATGCACGCCATTTAGTTGGTTGGTGTCATAGTAGAGCGCTAGCTGTCTCTCTCGAGAGGCTGGGGCTATAGAGTTTTGTCCTAGCACAGTTCACTCACCATCATGCGTTGGAACAGTGAGGAGCGTGCGTTTGCCTACTTTTCGACCGGATTTTTAGTGATAGCAACCCAGCGCGCCTTTCGGAATCGCTTTAATGTAGCCACGTTGGCCCCTGTTTCGGACCGGAAATTAATTTTTATGTGGGTAACTACGTTTAGACAAACATATAGTGCGACAAAACTAAGAACTGAAGTCCCTCGGCCCATTAGATCATCTGAGAACATTGACGCAGTGAGAGCTTCAATGTTGCCATGACCACAACGTTCAGCGCGCAAACATGCATCTACCCTTGGACATTCCAATCTTTCTGTGAGGGTAATTCTCCATGAAGACCCAGATTTCCATCCGTACAAGATGGCGATTGTGCAGAAACTGTCAGAATGTGACTACAATATTCAGAGGAACGCGTTTGAGGTTATTCTGGATATTGTTCCTAAAGCCCATTTTCATTTGTGTGGGTCCATGATTAAACAAAACATATGCTACTGTGCTGACACCGATCCTCGAGAATTTGCAATGCACATAAAGTGACAGTGTTGTGTGCAATTTCCTCATCTGCAATTATTGGTCCCTGGTTCTTTGAAGAAAATGAAGTCCTAGTGACAGTAAATTCGGGCCGGTATGTAAACATGTTACAGGATTTTTGCCCCATGGCAAGATGAGTTGGATATTGGGGAAATTTGGTTCCAACAATATGGTGCAACGGCAAACACCCCAAGAGCATTGATGGGTGTTTTGAGAGAACACTTCCCACAACGCCTTATCTCAATCAGGGGCGATTTTCAATGGTCGGCTCGATCTCCCGAATTGTCTCCTAGTAATACTTTTCTATGGGGTTTTTTGATATCCTGTGTTTATGTAAGCCGTCCGAGGACCCTTCGAGATTTAAAGATGAACATCCAGGAAGATATTGCCAAAATAACGCCTACTATGCTTGAAAGGGTAATAAAAAAGACCATAAATCGTTATTTTCAATATATGTAGAATGGGTGACGTCATCTACCTGATTTACACTTCGAAACTACGTAAATAAAACTGTATGTATGTACCTACATTGTAAAATCGAAATAAAATTGTTGAGACTCAATCAATGCGTTTTATTAAGTTTATAAAAAAGGAAGTTATGCTGCCCCACCCTTTCTAGACCATCTATCGTAACATTTTTACTCTATCAAAAATACGACCACAAATAAATCAAAGAAAAATACAAGGTAAAGTCAAGATATAAATATATGTATAAGTATATACAATTATAAAAAAATGTTAGAGCGACAATATTATAACATAAAGAAGTTAAGAACATATTATTTAGAACAGACATAAGAATAAAATAATTACGTAAAATCTCTAGTTTACAGGTCTTAGTAATAATTTTATATTACATTTAATTCATAACTCATAAAACCAACGAATTCTTCTCACAAATGTATATAATATTTATATATTCATTATTTTCATCTCGAATGCTATTGATAAAAGGTGCAGACATTTTCGTTGCTGAAACTGAAACCAGTTATATTATACAATTATATGCTCTAATAATTTTAAGAACTTGATTTGTAAGAAGATAAAGCATCAACAGAGGTAATAAAAGGCTGTAACCACTAAGAAATATGTGTATTAGTTTATCAAGAAGAAGACTAACCATACACTTGGATTTAAATGGACATATGCTACTACAAGAATATCTATGTTTTTATTTTCTTATGCCTGATAGCCTAAAACGATTATGTTAATATGCGTGTTTTATGCTTTCAAAGCTTGCTATGCTTTTATGCCTATCTTGACGATATTTAGCAGACGTTTGTACTGTGTCATGTTTTATTTGATAATAAGTTGCTTAGTTTTTAATTATTCATAATATTAAATGTAAAAATTAAACGATTGCTGCATTTTTATGCTATTGTATAATATAAAAATAGCATGGCGATAATATTGTGTAGACTGTCTGACAGTAGATGTAGAACTTCATCCACAAGCATGTAAGTTAAGCAAACTGTTTGATCGGAAAACCTCTCTACATTTTATATTTTATTACTTACAAATTGTATGCTCACATCCCTGACATTGATAAAGGACAGGTTTTACTGTGTCTCAGTTATTGATTTACTGCAAATCTATATTTCTGATTATAACCTAGTTTTTCTGACTATTATTAACTGTTAATACATATCTCCGAGTCAATTTTTAAATAATTCTCAGCTTTCACATTATGTTATATTGTACTACTAGCTGAGGTGACATCATTGATGCTACAATGATTCATCAGGTGTGACTTGCTGCTAGAATATTAGCTCCAGGCGTGTGAACTCCGTTTATCTTAGTGTAATATTCCAATCGTGATAATCTATATGAATATACAGCTACCATTGTCGTATGTAATATAAGTAAAGGTGATCAGTACTGAGAGTTTGTATTAACTGATGATAGTGTATTATAGATAATCAAAGATGGAGCATATCCATATTGATCACACTCCACCAACTGACACAGATCAGTTTTTTATTACCTGTCCTGTGAATATATACTGTCATAAGTGGAACAGGTAATACAAAACTGATCTGCATCAGTTAGGGGAGTATGTAAATTTTGAGATTTTCCATCACTGGTAGTCTATATTCACAGTGCAGGTAATACAAAACTGATCAGTATCAGTTAGGCGAGTGTAATCAATATTGACATGTTCCATCAGTGACAGTCACTGCAGTGAAGAATGGCTAGTGTGACATTTCACGCAAACCCCACACAATCTTATAGCCGGTACAGGATGTGATGAACTCTGAAAAACGTTATAACAATCAGTAGAAATATATAATAAATCACCCATAAAAAATATACACCATTTACATAAATAGCCAATTGGAATATAGCCTCATGTGAATAAATAATTAATTGTCCTTTATTTATGATTATAAATTAGCCTTCACAGCACTTGAAACATATTTTTTTTAACTACTATTTTAGGAAGAATAAAAAACTAGATTTATAGCTACATGTATAAGTTTTTATCCCAGATTACAGTTTGTAATATTTAAACAGTGAGAGGGGACAATAAATACTTTTATTTTCAGTAGTTTTTAAGTGCACAACCTAATATAAGGTGATGTTATAATTTCGAAGTAGATTTCCATCATAATATATTATCATAAGTGTTATAATAAGAAAGTTGCGGACTTAGACTTTAAAAACCCACTAGACTTAAATATAATAGTTCAGGTGCTAATCTCCAAAACTTTACAGAAGAACTGTACTCGAGTTATGATACTAATACCTATTAAATCCTTCTAATATCTGAATTTAGGGCTCAAAACTACTGCTCGTTAAACATAAAGTTAAATTGGATCAATTTATTGAAATATCTTTCAATGACCTTCACTTATCAGCGGAGTGTTATTATGCAATTTAAAAGGATATTCCTACTAATCAATGAGCACGTTCCATTTATTAAACAGGAACTAACATGGAAAACCGAGTGTTACTAATAGTTTACTGATAAATACTTTGAGGTTGTTAAGTTGTTGAGCTGTGAGGAATAAATATATCACCAACAATCAAGACAATGGCGCCTTGTCTTTTATTAAATAGGAACTACCATGGAAAACCGAGTGTAACTAATAGTTTACTGATAAATACTTTGAGGTTGTTACGTTGTTGAGCTGTAAGGATTAAATATATCACTAACAATCAATACAATGTCGCCTTATGTCTTATTCGACAAGAAAAAGTGCATGTAACAAGAGATAATTAAACATTTTCTTGTATGATTTTCATGTGAAAAGTAACAAACACTTACACCCTAACGTTAGATTATCGGGATGGTGCCAAATCACCAACGTTGTTCTAGCTGTGTAGTTTGTTCAAGGGGCAGCACGTTCAGGTCGTTCAGGGCGTTAATGGGTCAATTTTGTCCCCAGCTCACGCTCGATATCAAGGGACAAGATTCAGGACGGCACTGCCAGGCGGGCGTCAAGGAACACTATCCTGGACAGTTAGACAAGCGACGGGGACGACATGATGAATCCACCAATGGGAAACGGCAGTCACATCGTACGGTAGGGGTAAAGTACATAAAATCTGCTCGATGTTTCACATCTTGAATTACTGTAAACATTTTAAATTATGGAAATCAGTCTTATTTAAAATAATACAAATAAAGCCTACTATAACTATACGTATTGTAAATATTAGTATACAGGTATATATACTATATATACTAATATATATATATATATATATATATATATATATATATATATATATATATATATATATATATATATATAGTAGAAATGGTGGTGTTCGTTAGAAGATTGGCCTGTCTCCGCCATAGGGCCAAATTCCTGCAATATGTAGGCCTATTCTTAAGTATTATTTGCGTCATATAATACTTATTACGCCTAGAACTTCTTTTCATAATTATTTTTAACGTTTAATACACTTAATAATACAAATTATTGAGTTCATACCTCTTTTTTATAATTATAGTCAGTAATGTAGTTACATGTGTTCCTTCAGGTGGAGCGGTTGCTGTTTATTAATTCATGTCTTGGGTAGAAGCTAATTATCTTGGGGTTGTTTGAGACGACTTCGTGGTCAAGTATCGCAGCGTTATTTCGTTGTCATCAACATGCACGGAAACTATCCTTAATTTGTGCAGTCGAGATTTGCGATAGTCCAGTTATAGGGAATTTTATTCATTAGGAATTGTATTATGCATTCATATAAAAGTGTTTAAGGATATATGACTGAGTTTGAAGGATTGTAATTTTAAAATATATCAGAATTCCATCCAAACAATTATCATTTCATAATATTATCAGGGTGTTAACATAAATGAGAGTCAGCTCTAGAGGCTAAGACTTATTTACATGTGTAAATCCCTTGGACTTCCCTATGAGCTATGTATGGTTTGTTCATCTACCGTATTATTGATCGCAGGTATATGAAATGAACATAAATTAAAACAGAACTTTAAAAAGATTAGTTTTAATTACCTGAATTACCTAATGTTCTGTTCTGGGACAGTTATGTTTACAAAAACAACCATTATGAAACTTTTTTCAGTGTTTCAGTGAGTGTCAGTGTTTTTTTTCTGGTCTAGTAAAGTTTTGTATTGTGATTTCAGTGTAGTTTAATTATCGTCGCTTGTTTCATTACAGCTCCTGTGATAGACGCAGCATTTATTGATGGGATAGGACGATTAAGGAAACATTCAAAATGTTTAAAAGAAAATGCGTACAGGAGGGCTGTAAACAGGATATCACATCGTTAAAAACATTCAAAATCGTTTTTTAAGAAGTCCACAAATTTCAGAGTGGCAACGTGAGTAAGTTGAATGTCCGTAAGTTGTTCACAAGAAAATACTTACATTTAAAAGTTATAAGCGTAAACTATTGCATGCTTTAATGGCGGATGACAAAAATCAAGAGGTATGTATTTGCTGTGTTACATTGTATGAAGTGGACTTAGATTTTATAAACAGAATTGCTGTCAGTGTTGAGGCTACCTTTCACTTGTTTGTAAATTTGCATCTTCATGAAGTTCTTATAATGAACACCTAAACGAATTATACAGCAATTGAATCAGTTGCTCCAGAAATCCTAATTACGTATGGGAATAAACATTCGCTAGATCACCTCCAAGATATTTTTAGGTCATTTTGAACTCAAATGAACTAGCTTAAAACTGTTTACAGTACTCTGCAATCCTATTTAAAACTCATTTTTGTGCTGTACACACTTTTATAAATAAAGTTATTTAAAGTGTGCCATGACTTTGTAGACACTGCATACTCCCATACGTTTTACAAGCCAACAGTGGCTCGTTTTATTCGCCTCTTTCCCCACATATCTTGACACTCCAAACAATGTTACTTAATGGTTGGTACGCCCTTTGCTTGTCAGAGCAGCTTAGAGCGTCTTTTTGTTTTAACACAAGTATATTATGTGTAAATTATACTTGAAAAACTGTTTAGTGTTAGTTTAAGCTAGTAATATTACAACAGCCATGTTATATGAATACGGCCTTAAAAAAATACTTTATTAAAACTGTTTGTTGTTTAGCCTCATTTTTGTAAAATAATAAGTAAACATTGAATTCTGATACTTTTGTAAAATAGTTTTTGAGTTTGTAATGTAAGATTAAAATACAAAGTACATTCCAGTGTTAGTTATTATTAATATTAATGCAAGTAAGAAGATTATTATACAGTAAATTTACCATCATATTCATTAGGAAGGAGATATCCGTTCGGTTTTACACAATATGTTCAACAAAAATTCTTTAATATCACAAGTTTCTTTCAGCGTTATAAACAGAAAACTAGACAGTCCCAAAATTTTTTTAATGGGCACTGTAAGTATCAGTTATATAGATACTTTCTATAAACAATGAGAAATTACAACATAACAATAGAAAGTGAAAATGGAATTTCTTGTAAAAGATAGTTTTCACTGTATGGAAATAAAATGCTTCCTTTGCAATAACATGAACAATTTCACATTCATTATAATTATTATGTTTTTAAGAAGAATATCATAATAAATAGACAGCGTTATTCTGCTATAAAAATTAAACAATGGAAATATATCGGATCATAAAACTAACCTCCTAACTATACAGTTTGACTATCAGTTAGAAGAAACTATTTGCCTATATTATATTTCCAAATGTAACGCTCCTTGCCTCACAATTATTATAAATTCTTGAGGGAAAATGTATTTTTCTATTCTGTTGTTAGTAAAATTATTATCGATTCCAATGAAATTTACAAATAAAATTTAGGTTTATTCAAATTTATAACAAAATGATGGCTGTTGTGTCACTTGAACAGATTTTACTCTTCAGAATTTTTACAAGTAACTAATTTTTTTTACCAGTCTTCAGCCACTCTTAAGAGCAGGGGCTGGAGGGTGTTCATTGGTGTGGAGCAGGTCCAGCTGAGGGCGCGGGAAGAGGCGGCTGACCATGGGGGTCGAGGTCCTTCAGTCCCGTAGTCCCGCCATTTCCCGTAGTCTAATGATTGCAAATGTGGAAAATGTGCCCACGTTTCGCACGAGGACGCGTAAGGAGGTGTTAGATGTGACCATGATGTCGGAGGGTATGGCTGGTCGGATACATGGCTGGCATGTGTATGACGAGCCTTCCCCCTCTGATCATGCTCACATTTGTTTAAGATCGGTGAACAGATGCTGGAAAAAGTTCAGTATTCCTATCCGAGGAACACAAACTGAATATCATACAAGGAAAACCTCAGGGCACAGCTAGAGTCTGATTTCACTAATGGGAAACGGATTCACAACGCGGCGCAGATTGACGAATCTGCCGACAGTCTTACTTCTGCGATTGTGGGCTCCTTCGATCTTAGCTGCCCGATTATCAATAGGAATAGATCCAAGGTAGCCTGGTGGAGCTCTGAACTGGCCTCTTTGAGGAACAGAGTCAGGGCTTTATTCTGTAACGGACGAGACGGGACTTGGGAATTAGATAATCAGAACACTAGTTGGCCGCAAAAATCTGATTTTAATTTAATCTTTCACATTAATAATTATTACGATACTATTCACATTCCCTAAACTGTACTCTTAAAATATATTAATAATTCATCAGCGAAACAGTAGGTTAAAAAAATTTAGATTTTAGAGGGAAGGGCAAACACGGAGCGACGCGTTACGTTCGAGTACCGGCGATCAACTCACTCCACGCACATACTTTTTCGCTACAAATATTTATTAAAATGGCGGACTAGACTCCGTACGGTGCTGCTCCCAAACGATTTACTTGGGCGTAACAGAGTCTAGAAACGACACAACTTGGCCAGACACAGGCTGGAGTCAGCAGAATCAGCAAATTCCTCAGCCAGCTGCAGCTAAAGCTGCCACGGGTATCGGGCTACTTCTGCTTAACAACTCAGTTGAGATCAACTAGAATATTCCGAGCAACTATTACTTGGACTTATATCTTACTAAATAAATATATAATAATCACTGTTCCTTATTTCCTTTTAATAATTTAGGTGACGGTAGATATTTTGTAAGTAATAGTACTTACATTTTACTGTTAGGAACAATGAAGAATCGTTGGTTGGTAATACTACAATATAAATACTGTAGTACTTCACTGGTCAATAATAATATTGACCTCGCAGTATCAATTGGTTAGGGGCTTTCTTAATGGGCCGTCACACACCCCTCACCCTTAGACCATGCTGTCCTCAGCATGAGGTAACATAAAACAGTAAGTCCAATGTTCTACAGGTGTCCCTTGTTTTTTTTTTTTTTTTTTAATTGATTCAGGAATATGTTTCAGCTAATCTCAACTGGTATTTAGATATTGAAATAGAAAAAAAGGAAAAAATGTTGGATGTCCTTATCTGGACTCTCTTTCGAAGTTAAATTTGTACTAATATATCTTGCTAAAATCGATGGAAACTTGAAAAACATACGTCGCTCAAGTGTGCCCCTTCCTTCACAGAGAGTCAATAAAACAAAAGCTTCATTAATTCAAAAATAAACTTCAAAATTTAAGGTCGACTAACATATTCAACAATAACAAATTTCGTTTCAGAAATTGAAATAAAATTTAACATAATAATTAAAGTAACATGGTTGTTAAATAGTGACATCTATAATTAATACGCTCACAACAAGAAAGACACTCTAACACTAGGCAACCAAACATGCTTTAAACAACAACCCTTAGTGACACAACAACTATTTGTGGGATTATGGAGAAGAAGGAGATCGTTAATTTTAGTTTCCTACTCCTTTTTTTTGGTCGAGCACACCACAGTGGATTGCTAAGATCCAATTATTACAAAAAAAAGGTATTTAAGTGTGTCGATTAGGAAATTTTAACCGCTACTTGCCCAGTATAGGTGAGGCCGCATGGGCTTTCACTCGGGGCCGCCGTAGGTCAGTCACCCCTTTAAAATTGGAACAGTTGTTAGGTCACAAGGTCTTACTACTAAAACGAGAATACACATTTTAAGTTAAAAAAAATACCAATATACAAATTGACATATATACTGCCATTAATAGCCAAAAACGAGGCAACTAAAATCCTTATAAAAAAACCTAAAGTCGTTGGCATTGCCATACACCTAGCAGTGCCAAACAGTGTTCACTTGATATTTTCTTAATCTAGCATTTTGAAAACTAAATTTAGAGGCATGCATACGATTAACATAGCAACACATTAAAACAGCAAGTACTATTTAGCTCACTTGAACAGCAAACATTCACGAATTACAACCTATAGTTTCCTTAACAATCATCTATATACTATTGGAGTTTGAGTATTATTCGTGAACTAGTTTAAAATAATATTAAAAGTGCTTGCGTAACATCTTGGTAGGGCTGGCAACGGTACAGCAGTTGTCTTGCTGATGGGGCCCGGGAGATCCCACAGCAAGGCATTCACCACAGTCTTAATTGCTCTGTGCTCATCATGTATTAATAATTTAATAATTTATTTTCTTTAGGCATCCACAGTCCAGTATTGGGAAGCGATAGGAATGGGTATAAGGGGGGGGGGGATGCCGGCTTTACCTTTCTGTGGACACCAGATATCACTCATTGGATATTGATCATAATATTAATTTATGAAAAATTCTCCCTTAACAGCCTCCAATGAAACCCTACGACTACTCATTACAAATTAATAATACAACGTTAAATTTTTACAATTTTACAAAAGTTAAACTATGACGAAACATGGCAAGATCTTGTTACTTACTAACTAAACCCCTGTAAATGGTCCCAATATTAGAAAAATTCGATTTTCCTGTTCAAGGCCTATGATAAGTGCACCATGGGTCGACCCTTGTAAGTTCACACGGAGACACGTCAATCTCGAAACACTGTCGAAAGTTCCTCATTCAGGTTGAGCTCAACACAATATTAGAATTCACTTACGTCCGTAGGATCCTCATACGTCTGGCACATACGTAACGGCTAGTACACACCAAGCTTGGATTTCGGTTATGCGATAATACCAGATCCTCCTGGCACACACTCTCGTTCTGGTTGGTTACTCTCTCTAACGGTCTGCTCATCTGGGACAATCGACTTCCCAAGGTCTCTGAGTTCCGCATCGGTCCGGGTAGCTTCGGGGTGTCGTCGGTTACCTCTCAGGCTGGCACGGAGCAGATTGGCAACTCGTACTCGATATCTCAAACAGATAAAAACAACAATTAATAACACAGTAATCGTAGATCCACTCAATATGACCTGCTTAACTATACGATGCTTAAAACGATTGACTCTGAGGTGCTGGAAAGTACTCTCTAAAGAATACTCCTTTACGCTTAGAGTGCCAAATTGGTCATCCAAGGCTTGGAGGACCTTCAAAGTATCATTCACGTCCTGATTCAACAGTTCGGTTTCTTCTTTACTATACAGGGTGGAAAAAAAGTATGGAAACGCTTTCACTAATTTTGTATGGCTTCACTTATACAAATTAAATTTTGTACATCACCACTTGTATTAAGAACCTAGTTTTTGAGACCAGTGGGGACATTTTATCTTTTCAGGGGGACGGCCCGTGAGGAGTCGGACGAAAATCTTAAATGTAAGCATAGGCCGAGTTTGGTATCAAATTAAAGGTCTAGTAAATAGAAACTCATTACCGCAAACCGCACTTAAAATGGTTGACCCTATCCAGAGTACGGGCCGTTTGAATTTCAGAAGTAACGTTTGATTAATTATTATTTTTCCGCAATTTCACAGTCTCAAGTGAACTGTTCTGACTGAAAATTACACTTTATGGAACACAATTATCCAAAAGAATTAAATTAAAAATTATCTATGTATTACAAAAAATAACCATACCTTTTAAATGAGGTGCTCAAACTGCTCTCCGAACACTTGTTGGCAATGAACTAGTCTATTATAAAAACCTACTGCAGTCACCTTTTGAAGCATCTCGGGTGTAATTCTTCTTGCCTCTTCTAATAAACGATTTGTCAGTTCCTCAATGTTGGCTGGTTTAGTTTTATACACATTATCTTTTAAGAAGCCCCACAAAAAGAAATCTAGTGGATTAAGATCCGGTGACCTAGCCGGCCACTCAACGGTACCCCTGCGACCAATCCAACGGTTAGGAAACACGTCATCTAACAGATTGCGCACCCGCAAATAGTAATGGGGCGGTGCTCCATCTTGCTGAAACCATACTGCATTAAAATTTTCCCCAAGAAGAGCACGCACTGCTGGCAAAATGTTATTTGTCAACATATTGAAATAAATTTCGCCTGTTAGATTTCCATCTATCACAAACGGTCCTACAATGTTATTGTTTATTATTCCAGCCCACATATTCACTTTCTGAGGCCTTTGTGTGTGGCCTTCTATTATCCAGTGTGGATTATGGTCGGCCCAGTAACGGCAATTATGCCTAATAACTTGTCCATTAACAAAGAATGTAGCTTCATCTGAAAACAATATCGAACTTAAATAATTTTGAATTCGTCACACTTTCTCATCATTATTTCGCAAAATGCAGTCCTTCGATCAAAATCATCCTCTGCAAGTTCTTGGGTTAGGGTTACTTTAAAAGGGTGATACTTGTTTTTGTGTAAAACATTCAACACTGAGCTATGGCTCATATCAAGATCTTCTGCAGCCACTCTGGCCGAGGTGCTGGGATTTTCAACAAATGTTTGGAGTACATCCAAAGATTTTTGTTCATTTGTTGCCGATTTAGGCCTGCCACTTCTTTCGCGATCTCTGACTGTTCTAGTTTCTTCAAATCTTTTTACTGTCTTAAACACTGTTGACTTACTAATTGGGGGTCTATCAAGAAAAGTGTAATTAAACAAATGCGCTGTTTCTTCATAGGGACGAACTAGATTTCCATACCCACGCATCATAAGCAGCGTGATTCTCTCAAACTCACTAAGTGACATTGCTTTTAAAACTAGTAGAATAAAATGTAAACACTTAAGTTAAAAAATGTATAACTATCGCAGTACCTTCTAGTGAAGACTTTAAACTTTAACTTACGTGGACGAAATTATAACGTAGACTAAAAACCAAGTTGATATTAAAAATACAAAACTGTGGAATTTTGATGTGACAGTACTGTTTGTATTGCCTAAACCAGTTTATGTTTGCCTGAGATAAAAGGGCTGGAGGGACTGGATCTTGACCTCATGTTGATAAGGAGTTACGGTGGTATTATTGAATACTCTCAGTTTCTTGAAGACAAGACAGGAAAACCCCTATTTAGTGTTATCCAACAAATGTAGAGGTAAAAAAAATTATTTTTTGTTGGAAATTGTTTTTCAAATTTACATAACCGACATAAAACATACTACTGAAAGTAAATTAGTTACTTCACAAGACAAAATTACTCAATTTCTTTGCCATGAAATTCATACGGTCCGTACTCTGGATAGGGTCAACCATTTTAAGTGCGGTTTGCGGTAATGAGTTTCTATTTACTAGACCTTTAATTTGATACCAAACTCGGCCTATGCTTACATTTAAGATTTTCGTCCGACTCCTCACGGGCCGTCCCCCTGAAAAGATAAAATGTCCCCACTGGTCTCAAAAACTAGGTTCTTAATACAAGTGGTGATGTACAAAATTTAATTTGTATAAGTGAAGCCATACAAAATTAGTGAAAGCGTTTCCATACTTTTTTTCCACCCTGTATATCCCATCTACTTCAGGAAAAGTTATCTTTCCAAAATCGCTCGAGTGCCAGGAGCTGCCGAAGAATCGGGCAGGCATCCTGTACCCGTCTGCAATCAGGTCACATCGATCCCGATTCGGAATTTCACCCACCCCTTTCAGAATGGTTGTACTAAAGTTTAGACCAGCATCCCGTCTAAAGCAATTCAATACTACTTTGGCTTCACCCGAGGTAGTATAGATCCATCGGGTTGGAGTTCTAATTAGGACTGGGGATTTCAGGCCGGATATCAACTTTCTAGTGCACAACGTAATTTTCTCTTTCAGCAAAAGTTCAATTGGACAATTTGGTCGTTGGTGTACATTAAATAATACTTCCGACAGAGGACAGACTGTTAAAGGGCCGAAACTACACTCACTTCGGTAATGGTCAGATGAATAAACGGTATAGGTTTGTCTGTCCTTGCTAACTATTAATTTTTGGTCGTCTACTTCCCACTTCACCCATATTTTTAGAGAAGGGTCAAAAACAGGATAAGTTATTACATTGAAAACTTCATACACTTGGTTATCATTTTTCAAGGGGAGCTTAATGAGTACTCTAAGCTGTGTTTCCGTAGCATACGATTTGATTATTGCAAATTTATAGAAGCTATGGAGGTTTTCTAACTTAACGTCTAAGAATAATTTTGCAGGTGGTGGTATAACCTGTTTTACAGATTTCAGGACCTCTAGGAACTGATGAGGGGGTAATAGGTTGCTAGTCATCCTATTAGCAGCCAAGTCCTCTACAGCTTGGTGAAGTTGATTCATTCTTTGTACAGCAAGGTTAATGGCATCTTTAATTTCTGACAAGGCACAACTTAATTTTAAGTATTGGAAAAGAGTATTAAACAAACTTGAGAAAACGGATTCTGTTCTTGAGTTTTGAGCCATGTTGTCATGCATCACTTGGTGATACGCTTTCAAGATGTAAATCATTTTATTTGTTACCCTCGAATGGTTTAAAATTTCTAAGTGCATGTTATCTAAGACAGTTAATTGATCTTTTGTGTCTTGATATATTTCATCATTCCTTATATTGGCATCATCTATCTTACTATTCATAACTTCCAAATCGCTATCGATTACAGTTCCAAACAAGAATTTTAGTACATGACCACCGGCATCAAACAGACCGCGCTTCTTTTGGGTACGCGGCAGCAGAGTGACCAAGTCACTCGTTTTGCCAACGTAGTCGGTCACCATCTTTTGTAGTCCATAATATTCGTATCTGAAACTGGTTTCAAGGTCATGCACTATAGTATGTAAGCTGTTGTTTTGCGAGAGAAGATTTTGGAAAAACTCATCATACTGACCTCTTACCTTTACCAAGATTATACTTAGATTTCTGTTTTCCTCTTCCACTCCTGTCAGGTTGTACTGGAGCACCACAGTCCAGTAGCTGTCTGTAAGTAAAACGTCCCCTTCTTTCTCGAATATGACACCCTGGTGGAAGCAGAGGACACCTTCCAGGATCAATAAAACGCCTAAAAGGCCTACAACAGAACATCTATGATTTCATGTGACACTATCAAATTCGATATCCACCATTTCCCAGGCTATATAGCGAGCACTATTCCCCAACTATTCCAAAGCTCTTCAAAAGTCTAACAAAGTCACCCCATCTCGCGGGTTCTTTCTTACTCCGTTTTGGGCGTCCGATACTTGCAGGCCCGGATACTGCTACCGGGGCTTGGGTTTCATCGTCACCCTTTACACCTCCGTTTAAGTTCTGCAGACCACTATCATCTACCTCTTCGTCACTAGAACTATTCTCGTCTTGCTTTTCTTTCTGCGCGGTCGAAGGACGCGGACGTTCCTTATAAGGTTTGATACGGTTCACGTGCACGACGACCTCTCGCTTTCGTATTCGAAGAACAACATTTAGAGGTGATACCACTCTAACTATGGGATATGGTCCTTTCCATAGTTTTGATAATTTCTTTACACGATGACGTCCAATACTGGGTACATGCAATAATACAAACTGCCCTTCACGGAATTCGGTTGATTTAGCTTTCTTATTATACTGACTTTCATTACGGCCTCGGGCTCTGGCTTTAAGCACTGCAGTTTCCTTGTAAGCTTCCTGTAGTTTCTCCCGGAGGGCTTCGATATGATTGTCATATATATCTGTCTCATCCGTAATCTTCAGATCCGCTTCCATAGGAACCTCCATTTTCCGACCAAAGATTAACTCATACGGAGAATACCCAGTACTCTCATGAGATTGGGAGTTATAGGCCATGGTGACATAAGGCAAGTATTCATCCCAATTGGTCTGGTTCCGGTTAACAAAATGACTCAACATTCTCATCACAGTGGAATGGACCCGCTCCAGTCTGCCATTACTCTGAGGATGAAAACCAGTAGTTTGGATTTTTCGAACGTGCAGAAATTTGCATAAGTCTTTAATTAAGCCGGATGTAAAGTTAGCTCCTTGATCGGTAACTAAGGCCTTTGGCACGCCAAACTTGGTTATCACCCTCTGCACTAGTGCTCGAGCAACACTTTCGGTGGTCTGATCTGGCAGTGGAACAAACTCACAGTATCTGGAGAAGTGATCCATAACACTGAGAATATAAACGTTGCGGGATTCGCTAATGGGCAGAGGACCAACTATATATGCCGCTATCACTTCGAAGGGCTCCTGGGGTTCGTTGAAGACGTCACCCAGGGGCGCTTTCGCTTTACCGTAATTCGTTCGTTGGCTACAGCTACGAAATGTCCTGACGTAATTCATAACGTCTCTTTCCATACCTCTCCACCAGAACTTCTGTTTCACCCGGTCTAGTGTTTTTGCCACTCCGGCGTGTCCGGCTGTGGGCAAATCATGATTGATCCTAATTATCTCCTGGACTAAGGAAGTTGGTACTACAATTTTCTTTTCACCCGAGCTCAAACGGTACAGGACCTTCTCCGGGCTCATCCGGAAGTTCTTGGCTTGTCTCAAACCCTGAACTACGGGATCTTCGCGTTGACGTGTTCTAATTAACTCAAGGTCAACGACAGGGAGCACTTCCTGTTTAACCGCTCGCACTGCGCGACTTAGCCCATCCGCGTTAGTGTGTTTTTTTCCGGCTTTATGTTCTACCGTGAAATCAAACTCAGCTAGTCGCAACGACCATCTCATCAGCCTACTGCTAGGGTCCTTAAGCGACATCATCCACTTTAGAGCGGAGTGATCGGTGATTACTTTGAAAGGACGCCCCAACAGGTAGCATCTGAAATATTTTGTACTCCAGACTAGACTAAGTAATTCGCGCTCGGTTGTCGAGTAGTTCTTCTCGGCTGGGAATAATGTTCTAGAACAGTACGCTACGGGGTGTTCCCGGCCATCCATCTCCTGTAAGAGGACTGCTCCTAAGGCAACAGTACTCGCGTCTGTCGCTAATATGAACGGCTTGGTAAAGTCAGGGTATATTAACACAGGAGCAGATATTAGTTTTGTCTTTAAGAGCTCAAAAGCCTCCTGACATTCTGGTGTCCACACAAATTCGCTATCCTGTTTGGTCAACTCGAATAGTGGACGTCCAATGGTGGCAAAACCGTCAATAAAACGCCGATAATAGCCAGCCAAGCCTAGGAAAGAGCGCACGTCCTTCACCGTAGTGGGCACAGGGAAGTCCCTTACAGCCGATACCTTTCCAGGATCTGGTTCAACACCTTTCTTAGTGATTACATGACCAAGATAGCTGACTTCATTGACCACAAAATTACATTTACTAAGTTGTACTGTCAGGTTCACATTTTGTAATTTCGATAGCACTTCACGAAGGGCTTCCAGGTGTGAAGGCAAGTCCCTGGAAAACAAAATTATGTCATCCAAGTAGACAAGGCATTTCTCACCTTTCAAGCCCATTAACACTGAGTCCATTAGTCTTTGGAAAGTAGCCGGAGCAGTGTTTAGTCCAAATGGCATACGCTGATACTCATAATGTCCGCCGGGGACATTGAATGCTGTTTTTGGTCGGCTATCTTCGTCAACTAGAATCTGGTGATACCCAGACCGGAGATCTAACGTCGTGAACATCTGGCACCCGCCAAGTGAGTCCAGTGTTTCTGTGATGTTCGGGAGGGGGTACACGTCAGGGGTGGTCACCGCATTAAGTCCTCTGTAGTCGACACAAAACCTTAATTTAGGGGTACCGTCGGGAGATTTCTTAGGCACAAGTACTACAGGCGATGCCCACTCGCTCTGACTAGGAACAATGATACCTTTGTTTAGTTGATCTTTAACTAATTCGTCAAGTGTGGCCTTCTGATGGTATGGTACGCGATACGCTTTTTTGTAAATAGGGGCTGCATTCCCGGTTCGTATGACATGTGTCACTGCCGAAGTACAACCCAGAGGTTGGTCTTCACTGTGAGCAAGAACATTTTTGAATTCCATGAGAGTGGACTTCACAAGGTCTCGCTCGTGACTTGGCAGATGCCTAAGCTTCTCGTCCAAGCACGCCTCTAAGTCGGATTCGTCAGAACGACTCACCATGCCTACTCTTGCCTGTGGCCTTTTGTAGCTATGAAGTGCTATGTCGCGCACAACAGTGGCCAATTTCACTTTACCCTGTTGGTTCAGATGCAACCCGTGCTTTGTGTACATGTTATGGCTTAATTTTCCTTTGAGGTCTAGAAATTCAATCCTACCCTGTTGAATTTTATCTCTATTTTTAGCTAAATTTTGAATGATGGATTTAAGAATTCCGTTGGCATCTCCAAGTTCGGATTTGAGGTCTTGATCATAGCGGTCAAATATCGACAGAACAGTTACTCTCGCTTTCCACTTCACCGGAAAATTTTCAAATGCTTGTTTCAGGGTTAACGGGTAAGGCGCACACTTTTCAACATCGTTTGTTCCCCCTATCAAGATCACCGTGTCGTTCTCGGTCAATGTATCAATAGTACTACCAAATTTCGAGGTTACTTGTTTTAGTTTTCCATTGGGCATGAAAAAGACTTCTACATCAAAATTTCTAGGTAGTCTTTCGGATAGTATTTCCTGGAGTCCACGACCATGACTGTCTGCTAAAACTAGTAGTTTTTGTCGCACAGGATTTCCTCCCTCCACTGGGTCGAAATCTCTGTCGAGCGTTCCTAACTTCAAGTTCTTGGGTAGAGTTAACTCCTCAGCACTTGCGTTTACGGTCTTGACCCAACAGCGGTTTTCTTTTACCTTTGTCAGGGTTCGAGCAAGATAAACACCGTGCATGATAAAGTCAGGGGGTTTAATCACCACGTCCTTTCCCTCTAAGTCGTCGGAACCGGTGGCACATCGGTTAGTCTTCACTTGGATAATCTTTTCACACCGGGGCGGAATTTTCACATCGCTACAGCAGTACACATAGCGTTGCTGTTTTGGAGGTGCACAGCTAGCTGAGGGACGGTTAGGATCCGGCACGGCCTCCCCTTTCTTTATCCGATTTAACCAAATGTCTCCACCATACAACCGAAATAGACCATGTTCAACATTTATTTCTCCGTTTCCTTTGCCCAAAATATCGCAACCAAGTACGGCTAGGTATCCCTTAGGGAGGTTCCCAACTACAAAATTTCCTACCACTTCAACGCCCGGTTTCATTTTTAAAGTCAACTCTTGTCGCCCGTAAGTTTTCAATGTCCTACCAGAAATACCTTTCAAAATTACGTCTGGTTTGGTGAGCTCAGCGGATGAGGCTCCTCTTTTTACGAGGGAAACCTGCGCTCCAGTGTCAATTAGGACCTTTCCCTCTGCATCTTCTATCTTACCGATGGCTACAAGTTCATCTAGCACATCTCGAATCTCGGGGACAGTCCTGACCTGCTTCTCAGTAGTGCAGTTCTTACGAGTCGTACACATATTTAGGTTCACCTTAGTAGGTAGCTGCGAAACAGCTTCCTTTAATTCCGGGGCTTCGTGTCGGTGGATCCACTTACCCCGCTCCCGTTTCCCGAATGAGGTCTTTTAGAGTCTAGTCGAACTCTACAATCTTTCTGTATGTGGCCTGCCTTGTTGCAACGCCAGCACGTTATTCGACTAGAGCGCTCCTTTCTTTTATTCCTGCAGTCCCGAGAGATGTGGCCTTTCATATGGCAATTAAAACATGTAATATCTGAGGTATTGGCTGCCTGGAACACCTTGCGTTCAGGCGTGGGACGGGCATTGCCCCGAGTCGGCCCGCGAGGAGGAGGAGGATATGCTAAGTCTGGTTCGAGTACACCCACGTTAGACGCTACCGCACGCGTGGTGATGGACCTCAAGCGTCCCGCTTCTGCCTTTCTACCCATCACTCTCAGTTGTTCAAGAGAGGTAACATCAAAAAGAGCAAGCCGGTCTTGCAGCTGGGGATGTAAGTTATGCAATATTTGCCTAAGCTTTACTTCTTCCACTACGGGTGTTGACAAGCGACTGTACAACCCCTCCATCGCAGCGATAAATAAGTCAATGGGTTCCGTTTCGGCTTGGACTCGATTGAATATCTCTTGCTGTAGGTATATGTCATGGTCAGGATGTTGGAAGACCAGTTCCATATCCCTACACAGCTGTTCCCAGTTTCTGAGACGGCCTATCGTGGATCGATACCACGTTAGGGCAGGTCCCGTGAACAAATCCACTGCCGAATCAAACAGTTCGGTTGTGGTGACCCCTCAAGCTCTGCGCAGTTCTTCTGCTCTCTGCAGAAACGCCCCTACGCTCTGTGATTGGCCGTCAAATTGTAAGCCCCATTTATACACAGGCACTCCTCTACCATGTGCGGATGACGTTAAGTTAAAATTTTGTTGCGGTGTGATCGCGACGGTTGAATCTATTTGTCGAGCAAGTGCACCGACGGTGATGTGGCTTGTTGCCTCTGGAGGCGATTTCACATCCGCATTTTTGGGCCGCGGGGTCTGCTCGGCTGTTGAATTTTCAGCTTCGACGTTTGCCGCGTCTTTCTTGGCTTCGGCCGCGTCACACAGTTCTTTGGTCTTATCCATTAACACCTCATGACGTTTTGCGATACTTTTGTCACCTAATGCGCCTATTGGTATACGTCCCGCCCTTAAATAGTTATGCCACATCCTGGCTTGAAGACGCTGACCTTCAGTGTCTGTATAGTCCCCCTCATATTCATTCGCGGAGGCAGCCAATGACTTATATTTATTTTCACAGGCCTCCAGTTCCTCATCTACATTTAAGGAAGCTAAGACAGCCTGATCAATAGGCGTACCTGCCTTAACACACTTCGTCAGCCGTTTTCTTAAATCCTCAGCCGTACCGGAAGTAGGCTGTCCGCGGATTTTCAATTCATATTGATTCTCTTCCTTTTTCAAGAGATACGCGTTCATAGTGTATGCCAATACTAAATTCCAAAGGGGAAATGAAAATTCCATACACTAACTCAACTCTTCAAATAATTTTAAAAATTGTCACGTTCAATTAATCAATTAATTTTTTTTTAGTTACTCGTCATTAAATCAAACCCTTACGCAATATCTCTTCAAATGTCTAACTAATCATCACAGTTATACGCCTAAGTCCACGTAGCGTTTAATATTTTAAATTTAAAATTCGATAAATTTAGTTCCTGATTTATGAATAAACTTTTTAGTCAATAACAAGTTTTAATATTGAATTAGTCACTAAGCTATTCCTCACACCGCCATAGGCACCCTACAGTAATCAGTAAAGTCCAAAAATTTCGACTAAGTCCTTAGCTCAAAATATCGAATTAAATTCCGAAATTATCATAGAATAGCTAGTTATCACTTATTGAATCGGTAACCGTTCAATTCTAATTATCCTTTGATTCTAATACTTATGTTGTAAGTTCATACTATCGCAATCAATAATAAATAGTAAACAATCAATAATTAATTAATTTCTATAGTATGTCAAATGCGCTGGCGTCTTTTGACCTGACATGGAAAATTAGCCACAATGCGACTCTATATTTTTCAGAGTCGATGTCTCAAGTTATTATTATTCTATTTATTTTAATTTGACATTAAATTCAATCAATCAATTATAATTAATTATCAGCCATTTTCAATGACGCCCAGACGGCTTCCAACGCACTTTAACACACTATGTATGGTTATTCTAATATTAGATTATACTAATACTAGGTTAGTTTAAAAGCTTCTATTGTATGTTAAACAAGTTAGGGTTATAGTTAAAATACTGTTAACTAAGAATAAGTAACAGTTAACGTGGACTGTCAGGCTTCACTGCCTTTATGATAGTCTGAGCTGATGCCTAAATCAATGCATCACTATCAAATTTAAATACGTTTTCCAAATATGCTTTAATTTAAATTGATAATATATTACCAGATTATGTTCAAATTTCAACTAATTGATTAATATTTGTGCCCTTCCTCTAAAAATATACAAAATAAATTTTTAATAGAAGAATTATTAATTAATCTGCTAGCTGATTATTATTGCTAGCTTAGGTTAAGCGTAATAGATTATTTTTACTTACTGGAATCGCTGATGATCCGCAGTCCCATCTCCACAGGGTTTCTCAGCTCCGTAGGACTCGCAGAAACGTGGAAACAATTTAATCACGGACTTTTGAACCGCACCTTCACACCTGACACCACTTGTAACGGACGAGACGGGACTTGGGAATTAGATAATCAGAACACTAGTTGGCCGCAAAAATCTGATTTTAATTTAATCTTTCACATTAATAATTATTACGATACTATTCACATTCCCTAAACTGTACTCTTAAAATATATTAATAATTCATCAGCGAAACAGTAGGTTAAAAAAATTTAGATTTTAGAGGGAAGGGCAAACACGGAGCGACGCGTTACGTTCGAGTACCGGCGATCAACTCACTCCACGCACATACTTTTTCGCTACAAATTTTTATTAAAATGGCGGACTAGACTCCGTACGGTGCTGCTCCCAAACGATTTACTTGGGCGTAACAGAGTCTAGAAACGACACAACTTGGCCAGACACAGGCTGGAGTCAGCAGAATCAGCAAATTCCTCAGCCAGCTGCAGCTAAAGCTGCCACGGGTATCGGGCTACTTCTGCTTAACAACTCAGTTGAGATCAACTAGAATATTCCGAGCAACTATTACTTGGACTTATATCTTACTAAATAAATATATAATAATCACTGTTCCTTATTTCCTTTTAATAATTTAGGTGACGGTAGATATTTTGTAAGTAATAGTACTTACATTTTACTGTTAGGAACAATGAAGAATCGTTGGTTGGTAATACTACAATATAAATACTGTAGTACTTCACTGGTCAATAATAATATTGACCTCGCAGTATCAATTGGTTAGGGGCTTTCTTAATGGGCCGTCACAATTCAGGAGAGTAAAAACTTGGGGCACTTGGGAGACCTACCACGAGGCTCTTGCACTGTACAACCGCAAGTTTCGTACGGCTAAGAGGCTAGCCTGGAAAAAGCTCTGCACCAATATCGATAGTGTGCAGGGTTATGCAAGGCTACAAAAGCTACTAGCAAAGAATCCCATCTCGCCGCCTGGTAGTCTCAAGGACGATCAAGGTGTTTGCATTAATGAACCGGAAGGAGTTCTAAAAGTTATGATGGGGACACAATTCACGGACTGTATTGTTCATGAGGGTAATCAACCACCCGACAGTGAGAGGAGGCATGTGGGCCGCGCCCCCCTTTTGCAGTGGAGTCTGGCGCACCGTATTGTGACCTTCAGAAGGATTGAATGGGCGATCAACTCTTTCAGTCCTTAGAAAGCTCCTGGGGGTGACGGGGTGAGACCGGTTTGTTTGCAGCGGGGGTTGGATATTCTCCTTCCCCAGCTGTGCAGACTGTTCAGAGCCTCCGTGGCTCTCAGGTACATCCCACTATCCTGGAGAGTGTCCAGAGAATTGTTAATACCAAAGCAGGGGAGGGCGGGCTTGGATCGGCCGAACTCTTTCAGGCCGATATGCCTGTCCTCCTTCCTTCTTAAAACCATGGAGAATATGGTTGCCAGGTTTGTTTGGGAGGGAGTTCTTTTGGAGCGACCTCTACATCCTAACCAACTTGCCTACACTCCAGGAAGGTCATGCGACTCGGCCCTGCATTAATTGGTATGCAGGATTGAGATGTCGCTGACGACAAAAGAGGTAGCCATAGGTGTCTTTCTAGACATTGAAGGAGCCTTTGACAATACAGCCACTCAGGCGATTATCAATGCGGTCTCAAGACGTGGTGTTGATGGTCAGGTGTGTGACTGGATAAGGGCCTTGCTCACGGACAGGGTTGTCGTCACAACCCTCATAGGAGCAAGTGTTAGTGCGAAAACTATGAGGGGCTGTCCGCAGGGCGGCGACCTCTCTTTCCTTTTCTGTGGAACCTGGTTGTGGATGGCTTGCTAAATTCTTTCAATAGCAGCGGTGTCTTAGCACAGAGGTACGCAGATGATATTGTGAGTGGCAATTTCAACACAACAATCACGGAACGACCAATGCTGCTCTGAACATGTGGAAAATTGGTGCGATGAGGTTGACCTCACTGTCCACTCCACCAAAGCTGTTGTGGTTGCCTTTACCAGGAGTTGACAGATGGAGGGCATTTGTCCCTTTTTTTTAAAGGCTCTCCCGTTGAGCTTAAGTCTGAGGTCAAGTACCTGGGCGTGATCCTAGATAGGGTACTAAACTTGGGACCTCTTAGGACCCTTTAGGATTATTGTACCCTCTAGGGATGATTGGTCAGAAGGAAGGAAATCTCTTCCACCAGCGGAGCTCGAATGCTTCACAGGATGCTCTAAAACAAAAAGCGGCACAGGCGCTGGAATTCTGGGAGTGAGACCATGTAGGGAGCTGGTGGTCCCTATGGGTCCGTATCCGACAGTCTTTCAAGCGGAGGTCGCAGCTATTATGGAATGTGCTCGTGAGAAACTTCGTCTGCGATATAGGAGCAAGACGATTAATATTTTCACGGACAGTCAGGCAGCGCTGATAGCGCTGTACTCTTGCGTGATCAAATCCAAACAGGTTTGTGATTGCTATGAGGCCGTTTCCTCCCTTGCCAGAATCAGCAATGTAACCGTTTGTTGGGTTCCTGGTAATGAGGGGATTCTTGTGAACGAAAGAGCTGATGCCCCGGCCAACCAGGGCTCAGCGACAATTATGACGGGCCCTCTATCGTTCTGCGGTGTTCCAAGGTGTGAATCCTCTAGGGTTGTCTCGAAATGGATTCGCACGGAGCATGAGAGAAGGTGGAGGTTGCATCCGGGTTTGATAATGATTAGAATGATATTACAGTCACCTTCCTCCAGGGTGGCTTCGGACCTTCTCTCATTAAACAGATCAATGTGTTCTCAGGTTATTGGTCTCATTACGGGGCATGGTCACCTGAGGAAGCTTCACAGAGTCGGCATCCTTCAGGAGGATCCGCTGTGTAGAAGGTGTAATGAGCAGGAGGAGACTGCTGAGCACCTGCTTTTTGATTGTCCCGCAATAGCAAGAGAGCGGTATACTATCTTTGGTAGTTTGGACAGGGGTGGTGAAATTTCCCAGGAGGACTTGATAGGTTGTTTTCGGCGGTTTGTGGAACTGCTGAAATTGTAGACTGGTGGGCCTCATGGTGTGTTTCCGGGGTGCTCAAAAAGCCCTTGAGGCTTAAGTGAATGGCAGTAGGCCGCCCTAAGGGGAACAATTAAAAAATCCTAATTTTAAATCCGTAATTTTATATAAAATTATAGTGTATGTTTTGGATTATTTTAATTTAAAAAAACGCATTAAAGGTCATTCTAATGGGACACATTAACATGAAATTTTTCTTGTGTCATTCCAATGACAGTAGAATTTTATAAAAGACCAAAATTGTTTAATGTTACCTAATATTTTACTAGTAAAAAATACAAATTTAAAATCCGTAATATAATCCATTGCATTATCGGCAACTCTGCTTTCTAGTTAAGGATATACAGGACTCTTCTTTCAGTGTTTGGCTTCTTTCAGGATATGATCATAAAATGACTAAAAGACAGAACAAATATTAAAAATTGTTTTATATAAATGTATTTAATATAACCGATGGAGCTTTACGCTTAAGTATGGGAATTAACTTTCACCATAGGACTAAGTTCTTGAGCGATGATGAATAGTGATTATTCATCTGCGTCTAATTAATCAAGACTGTTCAAACAAAAAGAATTAAAATAGAGCTACCTAAATAAAAATTTCTATTTAGCTAACTGCCATTTCTATATAAAATTATCTGGCACTTCTAACGGATATTGCTGTATTGTTTTATCGTTTTAGACCACCGTCCTAAAATTCAGTAGTAATCATAGTACTTACCAACTGGATTCAATGATTTATGTTAAAAGTTTTGTTTTTTAAATTATGCTACAGTTAAATCACTATTTTGATTTTGATAGATTATTACAGGATTATTAAATATTATATATAATACCAGATTTTTATACACATTAAATGTACATCAAAGGTATTTTGTCAAAACAAAGTAAAATATCCTGGATTGTCTTTCAGTTTTGATAGATAAAGCTGAATTTATGAAGTGAATCCTTAAACAGAAATGTGTCCTAAATGCGAAAGGACGGCCCTCCATCTTCCACATATTGTTATCTATCATCAATGGGCAGTAACTCTCGCTCTCCATCTCACAAAATGTTCAGGATTGTAAATATTCTTTTCCTATCTTCACGTTTTGAGACTCCTTTCGCTCAAAATACAAGGAATATTCAAGACTAATATAAATTGTTCTATCGCTGCGACCAATAACAAGTAAATATTACAAAAGTGACTGTCAGTCATAGTGGTAGATAACATGGAATAAAACATTTAGTTTTCTATAGATGTCTGAAAACTTGAGTGATACATCGACTGCAATAAATACAACTAAAAAAATAAGTTTTGCCTTATAATATGGTACTACAAAAAATTTCAGTTGTGGATGTTTACCAAATACCTCAAAAATCACACTTTCCCTCTATTGATTGGTTATATATATCCCAATAACATTACTTATAACAATGTTCTATAAATAAAGTCCCCATAATGAATTTAGAAAGTAAGCTTAAATTTATGAAACATTCAGATTTGTTCACATTGTTGCTGTAGTATTTATTTAAAACTAAGATCACTCTTTTTTGGTAAGTTGCAATTTGTTTAAATTACTGCCTATTGACAAACTAACAAAAGAAAACTGTATTATCTTATTACCTTAATCTTTTCATGTTACGTTTTATTTAATTTCATTAGAACAAATTTTATTTCTATTGACCAGCGTTAAGATAAATATTTATGTGAGTTTTGCATGCTATTCCAGCTTCCTTTCTATTTTTATTGTTCGTACTGTACCTCTCCATGGCCTATATATATATATATATATATATATATATATATATATATATATATATGTAAATGAATCAATAGATGTTTTAATTTCTTAAAAAACCGTTAGTTAGTTAGCGTATATCTTTGCGCTACGACACAGACACAGTTTTTTTGGTTTTAGTGTTATCCTTCAGTACATACGAGTCAAATTATAGTAAAGTAAAGCCCTTCTTTTACTAGGTGAAGTTATGGTTAAAAACACTCTCTAACGCTAACACTGATGACCAATGACTTAAAAGTGACTTTCGAACCTCCAGCGATGGACGTGCAGGTGGGCTGCTTGCTCGGATGCAAAGACAGTTTTACTCAGTGGTCACCTATGTAAGTAACAGCCACGCTCGTCGTTGTTTGACTCGGGTATAGATAAAAAACGTAACAGTTTTAAGCGTAAACAGTACTTGTAATTTTTTAATTTCCTTTTTCATCAACACAGCAACAGGATTCAATTTATGAATGTATAATACTGGGTAATAAGGTAATATACTGATTGCCAGAACACAAAACCCAGATTAAAATCAGTTGTGTTACTTTTTGAGAAGTTATTAAAATGCATAATTATTTGAACTATCGGACTCAAAACCTTGAATAAAATTCAAGGATAAGGTTACAATCAACTCTTCAAGTCGGTATAAAAATATTTAACCAGTGCACACCAACTATATATTCACGTATGAAATATTATTTAATATTACCAATATATTTATAAATATTACTTCCTGCGAAGCCATAAATTAGAGCTCTCCAAGTTTCGTAAAAGTTGGCTCTGAGGATGGGTGTGGTAATATTTTAAACTTACTTAATATATTTGATAGCAAGCAGGAAGCATTTATAATTATATATTTAAGCGTTTTTAATTGTTATCTATATCATTGGTGTTAAAAAGTTTTGTATGTTAGTTTTCATATGATATATGTCTAATATATGTCTAATTCAAATAGTGTTATAAAAAGTTTTGTTTCCTAAGATGTAATTTAAATTAAAATCATTTTGTGTGCATCATTAACCTTTCCATAAGCCATGTAATTCTAAATGTTTGCAATCAATAAGTAAATATAATACTCTTTGTCAGGTTATATTTCTTTTCCGTGAGAATATTGGACTGTACCTCGCCAACTGTGGCGTTTTCTTTCTTGTGTTCCGGTCGAACGTGGCCCGTCGGCATTATGATGGTTGTGAAACCGGTTGTGTCTTGTGTGCACGTCCTCCATACCCGCCCTGTGCAGTTTTGGTATCAGTTGGAGGAAAATTGAAAGGTGGTTCGATCTAAAGTGGTACTTTATCTTTGGTCTGAGACCTGAAAAAGCAAAATGTCAAATTATAGCTTTTTGTTTATAAAAGATTAGTGGATATTTATACTAGGGCAGTGTGAAATTTTTATTGCGTTGGAAATAAATTAACTAGAAGATTTGACAATATAAAATATTAAGCCTTGCTTTCAAAATATAGATTAAATAAAAACTCTTTCTCACACACACAGCCATACGTTATCTGATGAGATTCAGACAGTTCTCCATGTTGCATTGTCAAATTTCCCAACGGAGCTTTGGGAACTCATCAGCAGAGTAGAATATATTTAGCACCAGATGGCGTTTCATTCGAGCCTCGAATTGTTGAAACCGATGAATTGTTTGCCTGGCGGTGGAGCCTATTGATTAGTCAGTCTTTAACTTAACCTATTCTGGCAAATATTCGGAACCTGACAATCAGTGGTTTGTCTCTACCTCCTAGTCTCTTAACAGTGAATGTGTTTGCATAAGTCGTACATCACTTTAAATGACGGAACAGTATGACTTAAACACAAAATGAAAGGGGAAAACATTTGTTTATATGACAACTTCGCAATGATTTCAACTTCGCCAGTTTTAGTTTTAATATAAATTTCATTTTCATTTGTAAAGATTCTTTATTGTCATATAGTTAAGACAAAGGATAAACTAGATATGAGTTTAATCACGTGAATCAAAAGCATTTTCAAGTTCTTAAGAATGTGTCATGTTACATCTTATCTAATTTCTGACGAAATAATCTCTACTTAATCTTCGTAATAAGATGACTAAAATTAAACCTGTTTAAAATTTGTAGTAGTAAAATAATTACTGAATTATCCATTTAAATTAACAGTTTTATTTACGGCTCTAGTATTCTTATTCTTATGTAGAATGTTAAATTGATTTTCTTTTTCTATTACTATTACTATTCAATCTTTCACTTTAATTATAAATACAAACCATTCAAACTTTAGGTCTGAAGTGAAATTTCAGATATCTATGTAGAAGATAAATCCATTCAAATTATTAGTCCTTAATAATTTACAAAGAACAGAACAAATGCAAAAAAACAATTGCTCGGCATAATAAAATGTTAGCTATCGAAAGATTAGATTCAATGATTAGATTAATTCTCATTTTGAGGATTTTGAAATCAGATGGAGTATTTTGTATCCATAATTCTATCAAAAACCTTTCGTTGGTGTAATAGATTTGTTATTTTATTTTTGGTATGATATATTACGAGCTGGATCGTTACTGATCACAGGAAGGATCTAATTATGTTTCAATTAAAAATGTTACCAACATGAATTATTCAAATAGTGTTATACAAATCTGTTTTCCATAACATGTCATTTAAATTGAAATTGTTTGTGCATAGTTATTTTTTCCCACAAGCTATGTCCTTGTAAATGTTTACAATGTATAATGTGCATTTTAATAGACCTGTGAACTTTATTGTAATTTACAAGCGTAGCACGAACACTTAAAATTTACTCTTTGTTAGGTTAGTTTTAAAGTGAGTAATATTTTACTGTATGATGAATAATTAAAATCTAATTTGAATAAACTTCACCACGGCGTCAACTTTCAATCAGTGCAATTATCAGTTCTTTGTAAACCTAATCTATGAAATCGGTAGCGTATTTGATAATATCTTATTTATTCATTCACAATTTTGTTAATCACATGACGTAACCACTAATGCCATTTATTGTCGTCTGCAGTGTATCAAAACTTACTTCTAAAACAATAAAAAACCGAGGGAATCGATCCTAGCCTACACTTATAAATAGGTAATTGTGATGCCGTGCCGTACGTGTAGTCTATATTATGTTTAAAGTTACATTTAAATAGTAAATAACTAGTAATAATAGCTCTATATAAAATTAAGTAAAGAACATCTAGAAAATATTTTACTTAATACTAGTATTTAAACAGTAAAAAGTAAACATTAAACAATAATAACAGGGTAAAGGACCGGAACTTACATAGTGAGCCAGCTTAAATACCCTATATTTTTTTTATAAATATTATCGTAAGAAGATCTTTAATAAGATTAAATATTAAAAAGAGTAGATTTTCTTATATTACAAAACATATTACTATTATTGTACTTCCAGAGTTCAGGAGAGTTGTATATAATAATAATATAATTATTCTACAACAGAATTTCAGTTTGTTGCATATTCCAAACATAAATTTCTACTGCTAAATAGTAAAATATTCAGACCACGACTTATAAGTAAAAAATGCTCTGAAACTTATCATGCAAAAACTCTCACTAGGTTCATGGAAAAACAATGGACTAACCCACCCGTAAATTGATATTGCTGTCATTTTAAATATACACATAAAAGTACATTTTAATGAGTTCTAATCCATCTACAGCAATTAAGTAAATACAGCGCGTCTCAAGAAAGGGAATAAAAGTTTCACAATCATTTTATCTCGTGTTTAGGGGAAAAAAAAAGCCCATTAATGTCCTAGTATAATGGACATAAGAACTACATTTTGTTATCTCTTACAACGCATTGTGAGACTATCATTAGGCTCCACTTGAAGAAGCCAAGATGGTCTCTATTGTGGAAGATAATGGACGTTTCCTGTTGTACTTGGAGCATCTTTACTGTATCAGACACACTTCGCTAAAGTACTGCAGCATTGTTCTAAATAAAACATATTTTATAGGGTCTTACGCATCAATTAGACCGAATTGTTAGTCAATAAACACTAAAAACCTCTGAAGGGTTAACTGTACACAAGCGGGTAGTTGTATTTTATTCACAAAAGCTGTTTCGACTTTATTATGTAATTTAATGACTTTAAGTGCTACCATGTGATTATTTAATTAAAGCATGTTTAAAGTGGAAATTTTGTAAGGAATTTAGCAGTTACTCACGTGAATTTATAATCTGTCTGTATTAGGATATTACCGTATCTATCACTGTTATAATGCCAAACTATAATTACAATTATTGCGTAAGGTTCAGTAACTATTAGTTAAATTTAAAAACGTTAAGAACATAAGTCCATTGTATGCCAACTATCAGCAACAATCATTAAGAAGAATGTGTCCTGTAAGATGCAGTTTCTGAAAGAAATCACTCTTACAAGTTCAGTCATTACTGCAGATCGTATTGCTCCAAGACGTATACTGTACAATCTTTAAACTCACTCTTTTGAAAAGTTGAGCGTCTGATTTAGTAGAGGTGTTGAAAGGAGTTTTCAACAGGAAGGAGTGTAAATATATTTTAATTGAAAGCTAAAAGTAATTATTTAGGTGGCGTAAAAGGTTCCTGTAACCGTTTCCAGTTTATATATATATATATATATATATATATATATATATATATATATATATATATATGTATATATATATATTATTTCAATAAACATTGAATCGCAAAAAGTACTTGCTCCGCCGGGAGTCGAACCCGGATCTCTCACTTGCCGGGTGAATGTGCTACCATTACACCACAGAGCGCTTACTTTTTCCGATTCAATTATTTTTGTATTTGGCCGTATCTGTCACATATGTGTTTAAATAAGAAAACTAACATATGATCGGAAGACCAAATACATGTCAAACGACTTTTAATTGCATTAAATTGTATAAATGGCAATAGCCTTATTTAATTTTCAATAAACATTGAATTGCAAAAAGTACTTGCTCCGTATATATATATTATATATATATATATATATATATATATATATATATATATATATGTATATATATACATTTATTCAAATAATTTTGAATAAAAAAGTAATACTGTTTTCATGTGAAAAGTAAATGTCAATCTTTTCAACCCAGTAATGGTTTTTTTTAATTTTAGATAAAACCAACTGTAGCGTACTTGATATGGAACACCTAAAGAGGTAACAGTGTAAACAGTCTAAACGGAAACATAAACATGTTCATCAAAAACCGGAAATCGTGGTTGGATTTCCTGTTAACACAGCAAACTCACATCGGTTGAAAACATGGACCCTTTGACCTGTTTATTTGTTCTGTCGATGAACTAAAGGCTCCACGACTTATTTCATGTAAAACCATTATAAAAACTGGTAAAAATTATTAAAATTTATGCGATTAAAAATATTTCAAACTTATACTTGAACAGTAAGAAATACATATAAAAGTTTAAATAAAAGCTGGAGCATAATCGTTCAGGTATAAAAATCCTCACTGTGGTCAGCAGTTCTTGCAGAGCTTCCATGTTGCCCCTTGACATCCATCACGGTGCGTTGGTCAAGATGGGTGGCAGCTGTGGACAGACCGATAACACACGGTCACAATAATCTTTGTAATTATTACGTACTCACAGGAAGAAAACACAGGGGTGTATGAATGCAAACCTCTTCAGACAACATCAATAAAGTTTTAAAAACTCCGGTTGAAACGTAAGTTTAGTAAAATTTTATATAACTCAAAATTATTTTGTTTTAATATTCAAAACTGTAACTAAATGCATTAATGAATTTCAGGTGCTAAAATAAAGTATGGATAAAAAATAGTAACGGGAAACAAGCAGCTATTCCCATAATTTTAAAATTTTTTAATGGTTGTCACTTGAAGTATCTAGTAAAAATTTTTATAGGTTGAGGCACACCGTCTGTGCTTTATGTAAAGCTGTCTCAATCCCTCCTAATTAAACCTCACAGAATTCAATTAAATTGTTTTTAACTTTATAAAATGCCCCTGAAAAGGGGACAATTTAGTAGGAATGCTTTGTAGGGAATTTTGAAATTTACGTTTTGGTTTTCCGATAAATCAATTTATTAGTACATTAAACTGTTTAATTACGCGCAAATAAAACGTACATTTTAAACTCGTGTACAAAACGAATTTAGTAATAGTTTTAAAATTTAATACTGTATTAAATTAAGTATGTATTAAATTAGTCATGTATTAGTTTAACTATACATGAATACCATGAAACATTTTCCCAGTCTTATTATTAAGCTAATTATTTAGTACCAAATAGGACCAAATATTTATAGATTATTATTGAATTTGTTAATAGGACAGTTCCAATTATTTTTCCGAAATATATTGACCTATTCTTTAAGTGAAATAGTCGCACTCGAGGAATTTTAAATTTTGTAAATAGCAATGTGCAATAAATTGTATACCATAAAAGGTAACTTAAAAACACTTTTTACTAAAAAATGTTTATAAACATTTTATCATTATTTTACAGTTTAAAGATTGCAGCCGTAAAACAGAATTACTTATGTAAGTGTACGAATTTACATTATTTCCTAATTGAAAATCATATTGACATTTTTTTATTATATTATTAATATTTATGAATTATATTCATTTATTAACATAGATAAAACAAAAAAATCTACATTTAACTTTCCTGTTAAATGGGAAATTACATAATAACAATGTATTGTTTCATTTTTGTGTGGGAAGATAATACTTACAATTGTATTTATTTTGTTCCATAATAAACTATTTAAAGCTAGAATCCATAATTTTGTTTTAATACATGTACTTATATTTGAATTAAAGTTATATGTTATAGTAGAGAAATTAAATCTGTATAGAAAATAATAACTGGAAAATATGTAAGAGGCTTTTGATTCGGCCTGGGGAAGATGGATTATGGGCATAACGAGTAGCGTGACATAGTGGTTTGTGGTATTTCAATTAAACTTTGGAGTCAACTCATTTAACTTGGAGTCAGTCATTCCAGAAATATTTCAAAATGTTCTTGAGTGAGATTTTTCAGTAATGCGACTGAACGTAAATAATATTACTTTTTTAATACGTATTACTATTACCGGCTTTATATTTTTAAATAAATGAAACGTTTGCAAAAACTGTCTTACATATGATAAATTGCATTTCAAAGAATACATGTTAGTTTTAGATTTATTTAAGGATTTGTGGTTAACCAACCAGATTTGAACTTTTAATGGAAAAGACATATTTTGTATACTTCCACATAAAAGTATACAAAATATGTCTTTTCCATTAAAACCAACTTACTTCCACCAAGGATACAAAGCAGATTTGAACTGCTGTGTGCTCCAAAGTTAATAATATAATAAGAGTTTAGCTGATTATTTAAGTCATGAATAACTTACTTTGAAGGGTTTTAATTACACTATAAAAAATAATATATTAAGATTTCTGTTATCTGCTCAAATTACCAGAGTTATTTGTTAGTTTTAACAATCTTACTTTTAGAGTGGTCTATTTTTGCAGTATTTTTGAACGAGGTACCAATATTTCAAGTACTTAGAGATTAATTATTTAAAAGCGTATTTACTTTTGTAGAGTATTTTCAAAGCCATTTCTGGATTTTTTCATTTAGATTCATTAACTTTTCACCCCTGAGACTCCGAAATAGTGGACTTACTTTTAAATGCAATATTAATATCAATCGTATAAAAGGCGTTATATTTAATAAATATATACTGAATTGATAATTTAAGATAAAAAATAGGATATGTGATAACGTTTTTATTTATCAAGCCACACGTATTAATGACACCCTCAATATGAACTTGTAATACAGTTTTTTTGTGTTCTAGTAAATTAGAATTTTATTTTAACACATTCCTTTACTTTTTGTTAATGATAAATGTCAAATAGAAATATATTGTGTTAACAATTTAAGTTAAGAGCAAGTTATATCTAATAATACTTATATTGAAAACTTCAATCTCTTCATCCATAATCAGATTAGAACTAAGTTACCACCTTTATAAAAAATTAAAAACTAAAATCCTGTTGAATAAGCAAAAAATATAAAAATGATTCTATCGTTCGAATATTAAATAGAGGAAATACCGAGCATGTTACTATATTGTATATTATTTCTGTATAAACTCAATACTCAACACTATTATATTTTATACCAGTAGTCAGGTTAACCATCACTATAGAGAGTCATATCTATCAACTGTATCAGCTCCGGATTAAGTGGATGTCACCCTAGAGAGCAAACTACAAATGAACTGAAATATACATCTACTCCTATTCAATCCCTGTAGCGGAAATCGTCTTGCCTGTACATAAGTTGGAAACACGTCGTTACGAATTACAATTATTACACTAAATATGACAATATGTAATATAAAAAATGTGTTATTAAAATTTACTATATAATTTATATATATATATATATACATATATATATGTATGTATATATATATCCATGGACTAAAACAACAGCACTTAATTCACCTAAATCCAGACAGGCGTAATTTCT
This sequence comes from Homalodisca vitripennis, assembly GCF_021130785.1. Taxonomy (NCBI): domain Eukaryota; kingdom Metazoa; phylum Arthropoda; class Insecta; order Hemiptera; family Cicadellidae; genus Homalodisca; species Homalodisca vitripennis. Next base: position 32,341,630 of record NC_060208.1, read on the forward strand.
GGAACACTGATGTAGTGAGAGGTCTTGTAAAGAAACAAATAACTTAACAAATTTATAATCTTTGATAAAGACGTTTCGTTGTGTACTCCGAAAACCCCCATTTTACCACACTTTGAATCTTTATCCTAAAGATAATCTGAAAAACACAGACTTGATTAGCTTCCAAAAAACGTTTAAACAGCCTTTTAAAAAACAAAATTGCTCAACTTTAAACCACTCTAGGATTAGTTATACGTGTTATTACTGACGGCTTTATACCGGAGCTAAATACTTAATTCACTTAAAATTGTAAAATGTTGCTTATAAAAAGAGCAATGTATATAGTTTATTCCCGTGTAGGCTAACCCACTTTTGACACTAAATGGAAGATTGCTCGAACTGAAAAATATTTATTGTAGATACAGGTGTATAGATCTATTTCTACATAGACAAAAATGAGTTATATGATGGAGCATGTCCAACCATGGAATTTCTAGAACATCATTGAAGACAGTCACTCAGTAGCCTGACCTATCACTACTTTGTCTTCTGAGGGGATGGAAAATATATTTTCTGTACGACGGCCTGTCAACCTGTCCCTAGGACATCTTAAGAGTAAAATGTGTTACAGACTTGATACTTTACAAGCAACCTAAATTGAACCTGTTATTCGAAACGTGACGTGGCGTACTCCTACATTGCACGGAAGGACGCAAGTGAGTATTTAATCTGGAAAAATTACCTGATTGCAGATGTAAAATTTGGCTGACTGTCAGCGCGGCCGAAGGACATCCTGAAACGGTCAGACGTTATAGAACTACGGTGGTGATATTAATATTATGTCACTGTATGAGACTTGTCCGCACGTTAACGAACATTTTAACATTCGTCTTATTCCTTGATGGCAACGAGGTAATCGAAAAATAAATGGATTATTATAAATATAAAAATTACTATTACAAAATTTATTTTGTTAGTAATAGGACACAATGAAGGATGGCAGTAGTAACGATTGAGAAAAATGTATAAGGAATTTATCTCGGATGATGCATTTACTTAGGTATATTTATTGATTATCCGGTACTTTGGGATACCGGATAATCAAACCCACACCACCACAGCAGTATGAAGAACACAATATGAGTATAAATTTATAGAAACAAACATGATAGACTGAAATGGCCGGAGGCACTCGCATTTTGGACGGTGGAGTGTGATCAAGAATATAAACAAGTTTTGTGTGTTTTTTTCAATAAAGAGTTTAGTTTTTGTTTGGTAATGTTTGTTTTTGTTGAATGTTTGTGTTTGGAGAAATGTAGGGGTAAAACACGGAAGTACAACAACGCGACGCACCAGCTGAACGGGCGGCGAGACTCTGCAATCACGTTATCTACTAGACCGCTCGACTTTGACCTCTGTCTGAGGATGGGGAGGGGTTTGCGATAAGACAATTCCTGTTTTATATTGACGAAATATTGTTCTACGCTAATCTAGTAATCAGTAGAAGCAAAATGTTAAATAACAATTCATGTCTGGGTGTGGTCGGTATAATCCCAAAGTACCGATTATCCTTTAGCTGTATATTTGCCTCCTTGATAAACGCGTAGTTTAGTGTGTAATCCATTTTAAATTTACACTTGTTGGATTGCTTTTATTGGAATATTTATGGCGTTTTCAAATTTCAAATATTAAAAAGAATAACAATTTATTCCGGTAAAATTTTCAAAAATATGCATATGTTTTAATTTTTCAGAAATTAATTTTATCTCTAAGGTAAGAAAATTATTGTTTGCTCTATGACAACACACTATTCGTCTTGACTATACTTTTATGCCTAATAGTGTATGGTAATACAATTTAATTAATATTATGAAATGTTAACTGTTATTTTGGAAATAATAATATATAAATACTACTCTTAATACCCACTGAATTTTGAGTGTTATCTGTTTATTCACTGGCTTATATAAATTCCTATATATGCGAGTTTTCGGTTGGTCTTACCCAGACGCGAATATATTTTCATAAATAGTTTCTTGAAAAAGGAAAATATTAAAAATTCAGAACACTGCAAAGTTATCGGACAACTGTTTTGGATCAAAGCGGAGAATTTCGGAAACAAGAAACAATCCAGACAAATAATTGGAGAAGCCACAGGCAAAGGGCTGAAAAGCCAATTTGTAGAGCTAAGGCTTCGTCTAAACCATTTACCTGATCACTTTATAAAATTGCCTTAAAAATCTGATTAATTTAAGCGCATAAATTACAGTGTGGGTAGTAAACAGTTATACGTTTTAATTATACTCCTACTTTGTAAAAATAACATAATTTATTATATAATTATGTTATTTTTCTGTTGTTCATATTTATAATTGATGTCGGTTGATTTGAAACTATAAAAGGATTTCGGAAATTTCGTCATTAATAAGATTAAAAAAGAACTTTTGGAGTATCGGAACTTACAATTTTTAATGTGGAAATACAACTTGGTACGAAGGGTTTAGGAAGCACAAATCACTATATAGTGATATATGGGCAAAGGAAACAAGTAGTACGTAAAAAATATGGACATTAATTTAAAGTTCACAGCTAAATGGAGAAACAATAACTATAAGAATACAGACGCACTACTCATAACATACTATTCCACACCACAGAAACTGTAGATTTAGATGAGTGTTCGTTCTAAAATTTCTCGACATTAGCCAATTCATGGTTATCGTTTCAAAACGACCATCGTCAAAAATAAATATTAAAAGAAAGGAAAAGAGAAACACGACTCTGGACTAGGCTCCATATTTTAAGATCAATCTCAATATACTTATGATTTTGTTCGATATTATTTATATTTTATATGAAATTTCTCTCATTAATATAATTTGCTGTTATTATTCTATCAGAAATTTATCCTTGTGCGTAAATTAATGATAACCAACAAATTTAGAACTAAACAGGGAGAGTCACATGGCAAAACCTCTTTTAAGAAATCGTATTCGGTGGCCCTAGCGGAATAAGCATATTTCCAAAGTTTGACTTGGTAATTGTATAATTACCATTGAATCCCGAATCCAGTCATTAATGATCATAGGCAGCAATTCCCCTCGTATAGAGGCTTTATTGAAACAAATAATTATTAAATTTGATATGTCCTCCATGAAAGTAATTGAGTGCATTATATTCAATGACTTAAAAGCTAATATTAATAAATCACGACAGTTCTAGAAAACTGACCATTGTCTCAGAGTAAAGGAACTTTTAGCAAAAGAATTTCGGAGTTCTGTTAGTAATCCGTCATTTGCACAACCTAATGTACTGGCGATATAGATTAATATAAGAGTCAATATCAAAATAAAATAAACGTTTTAAAAGAGAATGAAGTATTAAGAATGGTCTAGTGTAAAAGCAACGTGTCCAACCCTCCTTTTTACAACTACCTTACAAAACATTTTAAGTATTAAGTTGTTTATTTCTATATCCCGTACTACTTATTACCATGTTTTTAGGTCAGGAACAACACTTGCGTGATAGAACTATTGTTTACTCTGCTGGTATATTTTTTAGTAATTAGTAGTTTTTAATATGTAAAGTAACTAAATATGTATTAAATTCGCTACTGGTGCCATTTAAATTAAAAATTATATAATACTATTTTTCAATAACACATGGGTCATACAGGCAAATCTGATATGTATTCACGCAAATATAGTAATTTTACACTGCTTGTTTATTACTATACCAGCTTTCAAAAGTATTGCATATTTATTTATAGAAATAGAAAATAAGTATGCTCTTTACTTTTGTTAGTGTTGTATCGTAATAAAAATAATGCTTTTGTTTTAATCCTGCATCTAAGTTGTGTACATATCAAAGTTTGTCAAAATCCTTTCACTATGATTTTTATTATTGGGCATCATACAACTAAACATACAAAAATATTCACAAACTTTCACATCTATTAAGATTTTCGTCAAATTTACTTTTGAGATGATTTTTCTTCACTAAACGGAGTACCGATAGAGGTAATTGCTTAGCCTTTATTTGGTTGTCGTATTAATTACTTTTAAGGCGAGAGATAAATGATTTTAAACAATATTCCTCTTAGAATAAGAGGGATAAAGAAAAATTGAGCTAGTAATCGCATGGAAGTGTGAATCATCGGGAACATATCTCAAGGGCCAGTTGAAAAATGATTGCAGTGTTTGTTTCGTTTCCCCTCTATTCTTTTACATATAAACGGTGTATATTTTTATATTGCAGAGAGTCTAAAATATGTTTTGGTTTTATATATTACGTTTTAAATGTATATAATTAAATTAAATACGTTCACTGCTATCTTGAAAAGTGACCACGTGTAAATTATTATATGTTTAACAGTTCATTCATTTCTATGGCTCACAAAAAATACGTTATATATAGATATATTTTTGGGATAGTTGGGTATTTGTCTACTCAGAAGGTAGATTAAAAAAAATATATTTTATTGAAAGAACAAGCCACTGGATATAACTTTATTTGAATTGTATTTAGTTATAATAGTTGAATTATAAAATGAATGATTTGTTTTGATGGATCTACGAGTAAAAGAAAACTATAACCCAATATAAAACTTAGAAAGCTATTAGCATGCATACATAGAATAATATTATGAAGTTCTAAGACTTTATATAAAATAAGGGTGTTTATTAAACAAATTATTACTATATTTATTCCATAAAATATTGGCTATATACTTTTAATGTTTGAGTTTGTATAGTCAAACTAGAGGTAAAATTTTATTGACACATTGTGCCTCGGGTGTTAAAAATACCAATATTACAAACTAATAATAAATTTGATTTAATTAAAGTTCGTATATGAAAGAGTATATAAACAGAGGTTTGAAGGCCGCTTGAGCTGATCTCACACGTAACAATCTTATAAAATAAGTATGTCAAGCCACTGAAAATAATTTATACTTTTTACAAATATGGCACTTCATAAATAGGAATATCACTTTATGAATTTATTATAAACTTTGGGATTCAATAATACATTAGCTGGGAACTAGAGTGTAGTATATATAAGTAAGTGATATATATATATATATATATATATATATATATAAGTCAGTGTATAATAAGTATAATATCATATAAGTTATATATTTAATACGGAGATTATATTTTCATTTCCATATTTATTACCTATATTTGTGACCTGAACAGTATTTCAGCAAAATAAAAATTATAAAAATTGCTTTTAATACAACTACTGGTGAATATGTTTGACTCATAAGTAGAAAAGGTTAAAAATGTTTCGATAATGTCAGGTATTTTTGTGCAATAAGTAAATTACTCTAAAACTGTATAATATGTACAGCATTACAATACATTTGACATACTTAGTCCATTAAAATCGCTATGGTTACTATTATTTTTACTTTGTCTCATTTAGCGTAGTTAGATAATAAATCAATGGGTATACTAATTTTTAATTACGTATACTTAGACGGTAACATATTATTTCAATTTTAAAATATTTAATGTAAGTTGTTCATTGTAACATATGTAGTTGTGATTATCAGTTTAATTTATCTTATCCACCAAATATGATGATATAAATTTACCGTATGTGGTAAAATATCCTGAAAATATTTCCTTCTTTGATAACTTAGTGAATAGGTTGTTTTCTGTTAGCAAAAATACATACACCGCGCACAAAAGCTTGACTCTCCGCCTTTTCTATTGTCAGCCCGAGTCAATACGTTATTGCCCCGGGTTTCTTTTGCAGATGTTGCATTGAAATGCCTCTTCCATACAACATTTTATTGCTTCGTTTTTGCAAACTATGTTTTTTAAAAAAAGCACCAATCATTACTATACTATGGTTACATAAAGAAATATTTATATTTTATATGAATATCTAATTTTTATACAGGGTATTTCTGTACCTCTTCATAAGTTTTAAGAGCATATTAAGAGTTAAGAAAAGGAGAAGTTTAAAATAAAAATACACTTTTTATATTACATGATATTCATTATAAAACATGATAAGCAAGTGTCATTGAAGTGCAGATACACGTATTTTGAAAATAAATTGTAAGAGTCAAAATGCAAATACCAAAAATACCTTTATTGAAATGTTCCAAACAGGGCCTTATCGAATACTTATCGCTGTCCTTTTCCGAAAATTTTTCAAAAAAATGCTGTAATTGACATTTAATAGATTCGTAATAAAATATATTTCTTGTAAATTGAAATATAATTGCTATACAGAGCAGTTTTGAAGCTACTCAAAACTGTTAAGAAAGTATTATAAGTAAGGGAAGGAAAAGTGTCAAATAAAAGTAATCCACTTATTTACACGATGTTATAACATAAAATTTCAAATATAAAACACCATAATAAGTGCAGCTACAAGAATTTTAGAATAAGCTCCTAAGCACAAAATATAAATACACTGTCTTTAAGAACAGGGCCCTATTAAAATCGTGACGTTATTCGACGGTCAGTCCGTCTATGCGGAGTTCTGGACTCAAGAGTTGTACTCTTGACAGAAAGTTCCTGGAAACGAAAAGCTTGGTAGATGGGTTCCTCTTGGTTCATGGAAGATCACTATTAATATAAGGCTAAAAGGTCAATGGACAGTTCATCGTATATCCGTCTGACAGTCTTCCTGATAACTTTAAACAGATCCTAGGGACTTGAAACTTAGTGCTTTCTCAAAGCTTGTATACATTTTCTCCCCGTAACTTCCTTGTACTGTAATGAAGAATCTTATTATTTTATATTCTTAGAGACGATAGATCTGATAAATATGTTTAGTTTTTGGATGAGTTTGTGTTTAGTATTTTGAATACAACTTCGAGATCAAGTTCTTGTTCAACTTAGAGTACTTTCAGTATTCATTTTCTACATTTCTAGTATTCTAATCTTTGTTTTAGCGAAAATAACTTCAATTTCGAGTTCAGATGCTGACACCACAGTGTGTGAGTTGACATCAACGTAAATAGAAGTAATTTTAAACTTTTATTAAATGATTAATTTAGTAGGCACAATTCCATAGAAACCATTAGGCCTGCCCCCAAGATATCATTATAGTTCAGTATTATTCTATTTGGCAGCAACTTGGCGAGGTCTCATTATATTGTAACACCTAGATGTAAAACTAGGTGTAACCTTAAGTGTATCATTAGGTGTAACACCTGGTGCTTGTGAATTTTATTTGCCACGATTAAACTTTAAAAATCCAGTATTTATTACTACGACCCCAGAGATCTCCAACACCATGTGTTTAGCTCATTCAGTACATATTCTGCTTGGTCCAGGGAAGACATTTAATGATATTAGGGTCAAAAAGGGTAGTCCTTTCGTCTGTAGAGCAAATTTATCGTTTTCTGTTAGCTCATTTGATATTCCATTTCATCTGTTTAACAATTGTCTCATATAAAAATCGACAGAATTTTATCAAGAGCAATTTTAAAATATTGATTTAAAAAGATCCCTGTCTAAATTGTTTGTGAATACAGTAATTATTTCTCAACTCTCCATTCAATTTATACAATGCACACGTGGTAAATATTGTACGAAACGAAACTTTATCGTTTTCTGTTAGCTCATTTGATATTCCATTTCATCTGTTTAACAATTATCTCATATAAAAATCGACAGAATTGTATCAAGAGCAATTTTAAAATATTGATTTAAAATGATCCCTGTCAAAATATTTTGTGGGTACAGTAATTATTTGTAAATTTTCCATTCAATTTATAAAATGCACACGTGGTATATATTGTATTGTAGCAATATAACTATGTCTACCTAACGACATGATTATATTTTTCCATATTTTGAAAGGAGAAAAATATGGGACATTTTTTCCATCTGATAAAAGGAAGAATATAATTAATTACGATACAACAATACCTAAAGCCGCATTCTAATACTTATTTATAACAGCTTTGCGATACTCTAGTATAAAACGTAGGTCTCTACATTTTTTTTTTTTTTTCATTTCATCAATTTATGGTTTATTTCATACATCAAACGTGTGGAATTTTTTAGGCAGAATAAGGAAAAATGCTTAAGCCAAATACTAAGCAAATACTGTAATTGTGATGGCTCCACGTCAGACCCAGCTTCATTCAACAAGCTTCATTCGCCATCACAATTAGAAAACATTGTCTGGTTGACAGAGACTTTAACTCAGCGTCAGATAACCGTATACATATATAAATAAATGCAGCGACTTTCATTCTCTTTACCTAATTGTCTGCATCTGATATAACTGTTATATACTATTATATTAATTGATTGTAAAATCGATTTGTTGAGAGTAAAAGTAGGAAAGGTATAACCTAATAATAAAAATATAGATTCATATTTGAAAATTTTCAATACAGTTCTTTTCTCGACTTCCAACTAACGTAACCTATGATTGATCCAGGAAAAAATTCTTTATCGATTTCAATAAAAACCAGGTTATGTAGTTATCTCATACATGAAAAATGACTTTAAGTATATGAATCCGTCAAAACGATGAAAACATGCAGATTTAAAGATTTCAAACTATTTTTTTTAATGGAGTTTTTTCCACGAATATTAGGCAACTCTGGTTTACATTATAAATACCCAGAAATATTTTCATACAGAAGAACGTAGTATCTAAATTTCAAATATTTTCAACAGTAATTCGTTAAATTGTTATAATAATAATATCTTTTACTTTTCTGGCCTCGCTGCAAAAAGATACTGAATCAATAGATAACTGCGGAAACTGTAACTGTCTGAGATAGCGTTAAACTGTCGTTCGTAAAGGTGATTGTAGCGGCATGTTGTATAATTTTTTGTGGTTTTGGAATTGAGTTGATCTAATCATAGATCTAGTTCACTATTTAGTGAGCAAAATGCCACCTTTATTACGGTTTGCTAATGTAAAATGGTACTATTTGTAAGTTACTTTTCTCCTTTTTTATGTCTAAACATTGCTCTAATTGTTTTTGATTACAGGTATAAAATATTTTTCTCTGAATGAAATCACTGGAATTGTTTTATATTTTTTGTTTGTGTAATGTTGAATTAGTCTTAAATATACAGCAGATTTCAGGTGACCTGAGTCAAATCGTGCATTTCCTGGAAACAATAAGTTTTAAAAATTTTTGAGAAAGCTTGTACGGTACAGATTTGATTGTATGTATTATCACATTTAACTTATTTGATAAAACTTAGCAATTTTAGTTAAAAATGACAGTTTATATATTTTTAAACTTTAATTTTGATCTAATTGTCTAATTTGTTCGACCAATAGTTAAAATATTGTATCCATAGTGTTTCATGGTAGTTATTATAGCGAACAATTCAAATGTTTAGGACAATGTCCTTTTCTTTGCTCTCCAGTTATTCCGATAATAGATGTATAAAATATAATTATTAAATTATTTATTCGCCCCAAATAAATTGCGTGATTGAGTGTTTAAATTATTATTGATTTATTAGATTGTATCTTTTTTGGGATATAGAGACTTGTCTCAAGGGTCTCAGAAGATCTTAGCGCCTGCGTCAAGGAACATCAGTGGTCCTGAACAGATGCCTGGTTTAGTGCTTTGGGGATAGGAGATATTGTAGTCTGCTGTATACTAAAAATTCCATCCTCCTTGAATCCTAGTAAGAATCCATGTTCTACGCCAGATAAGAAGTAAAAAACAGGCAATTAAATGTATTATCATGTAATTATTTAGGCAGGATATTTTTTTAAATGTTGTATTTTTTCTCGTTTAGAACGGATTGACTCACCATTATTTTTTTTCGTGGAGACATTTTATCATTTATGGGTAGTTTATTATGAAAAGCATATATTTTAAAGTATATTTATCTTTAATTTTACTTAAATATACGTATTATTATTGGTACTTTAAACAACAAAATGTCGAATATCGAAATGTTTATCTTGTATAAAGTCAAAACATTTAAGTAAACATTCTTTCTACTTGAGATAGTTTTTATTTGTGCTAAATTAAATATCTTAATATCGAATCAATAGTGTTTTAGCTATTTGTTGGGAAAAACGGTAAAGGAACTAATCTCCAGGACAAGTAACAAATTACATGTTATTAAAGTCTGCATCAAGAATGTTTGGTGGGTTGAAAATCCTACTTGGATTTAACTGTGTGTTTTTGAGAATGTCAAACGGTCATTAAAGTGTAGGGTGATAGATTGCTTTATTACTTGAGACCCACACCCCACACAGTGGGGAACAGTAATAACAGTTTAAGATTTAGCCAGGAAGAGGTCTGAGGTTCAGCCTGTTATTGAAAATATTTCTATAGCATCAAATAAACGTACTATCCAATTAAATATAATCATGAAATACATCATTCCGTTATTGAAGATAAATTTAAATAACAACAAATATAAATGTGTCAGCCTTTTTATTATATAAAAGTTGATTTAAATTTTTGAACTTTTGGTGTATGTATGTAAATGTAAATGTTAATATATGTTAGTTTAAATGTATAAACAGTGGCTTTTTCCAGTTAAATGGCATACACATAAAGCAGCTATGGTAGTAAGGGTTGATTCATTGCGAAAGATTCAACTCAGACCCTTTAGTTCAACAGCTTTAGTTTTAGATGCGCACGTAAGGCAGGTGAACTGGAGCTAAACTCAACACTTGCAATAAACAACAAGTTTTGGTTTACCAACTTTTATTGTTGGAAGCCATGAAAACAGTAATTTTTCATGCACAGATAAACGTTTCAATTTTCAAGTTTTACGAAAGACATGTCCTTGCATATAGGATAAACTATATATTTTTTGTCCTCAGTGAAAACCGGCTAATGTCCACTGTCATTACATACCATTGGAGGAGATATATGGGTTTCGCTGGCCTCCTGTGAACTTTAATTTTCTATGGTAGAGTGTTATCATACTCCCTATCAATACTAGATGCAGATGTCGATGGACGTCCTCATTTGGACAGTAACTGCAATTATTATTTTGAACTAAAGTAAGTCCACTTGTTTTAGAATGTCTTCCTTTTCACAGTCTCTCCTGCATAAGAGCAATGCTAGAATACTGTCTTATTAACAAAGTGAAAGACATTTGACGTCAACTACCTGTTTTATTTTTCTGAACTAAAATGTCCATGTTAGATTTTTTTCACAAAGAGGTTGAGTGAGAAATACCAATTGTCAAAATACATAAGTGGATTTTCATTCAAATGTATGATTTGAATCAACTGCAACAATCGAGCGTTGAGCAAGGTCACTGAGAGAGTTTATGTGTCCAGTAAGCATATCTAAGTTATGACTAAGACCCTTTCTATCACTAAGTATAAAAAGCTTGTATCCCCTTTCATGAGGCTTTTTAGGATTGTACTGTTTGAGTGAATATACGCCTTTAAATGGATGGTTTGCTCGTTTACGCAAAGAATTCGTACTTAAATTGTATCTCCCTGAAATTTATATTTGAGATGGGTCACAAGAGGTCGTATTTTGAAAAGAATGTCACTATTAGGATCATCTGTTAATAAAATATTAGTATTATCAATACAACTTTTGTTAGCTAAGAATATCTACTTCTTAGCTACGCCATCAATGCAAGTTTTTATTTCCCAGTACATCCTGCTTCTGGGCAAATTGTAAATACTAATGTCGGCAAAAGTTCCTATATACTGTTCTATTTCATGTAAATTAGTATTTAGAGGTTTTTCAACATTATTTTGAACACTGTAAAGGTTGCTCGGTATACCAATAGCACTAATTATGTTACTATAAAAATACTTTTTAGTATTAACGTTAGTACAATGTATACATTTTACTGCCCTGTTGGTTTCCAGCTAGAACGTTGTTCCATTGGCGTTTGGCTCGGATATTTTGGTATACCTATGTCACACAGGTACCTCTTTACGGGCTCTTCTTACGGATAGTTCTCGTCCTCTTCCTTTGCATCACTCTCAGAGATTCTTTGACCTGGTTGAAACTGAATAAAACACATATATTACTCGTTTTATTACAATTGACTTTGCATTACAAGATACACACATATATATATATATATATATATATATATATTATATATATATATATATATATATATACCGAGTGTTTTCAGTAGCTATGTCTTCGACCCATGTCATGGGCATAATCTGGATCATCATCTCTGTCATCTGCTACGCTCTGTTCGCAGTCTGCCGGTGGTATAACAACCAGATCTCGAAATATTCGTCTCTGATGTTTTATATTAGGAGTGAATACATAATATTAATTTTCTAAATTGATGTTCTTTTAAAAACTTACAGCAATTATCAAGAATTTTAGGATTTATCCTTTATTTCTTGGTGTGCCACAATTGGCACAAATCACTCTTGGAGGTTTTATACTTTGGTATCCGGCATGTGGTAAAAAGACATTTTATCATTATTATTCTATAATACGGTGCCATTTGGTAATATGGTGTCTTAATAATTAGTTACTTTACGAGAACAACATTTAGATATGAATTTATAAAATATAAGACCTACTTTGAAACACAAAAATCGATATTATAAAGATATTGAAGTTATATCAGTCATTTTACAGGGAAGATTCGCCACCGGAGTGGTCTGAGTGCTCCAATCTCATGGAGGAAAGTGCCATACATGGAGCATTGGGATTAAATTATTAAAATAATACTATTCTCTTATTTTCGTAAAAAAATACAGGAATGAACCAAAAATGGCATCCTGGTTGTAAGAGGTTAATATTCAAAATTTATAAATAAGAATGAAGTAAATCAGAGGTATCTTTTGCGGTGTAGAGTACAGGTCTGGCTGCCGCCCAAGAAACTCGCAGAACCACAACTTCAAGAAACTATAAATCATACCTGCTATGCGGAAAGCAGCACTTAATAAATAATTCTGTATTGTTTATTAAATCAACTGGGTTTTTTACGATATTGTGTTTTAAAACATTTAAAACGTTTAGTTATGAAAGCTTCCATCGTAAAATCAACATACAGAATTTCGGCCAATATTTGTTTTTAATGATCCACATAATTCAAAACTTTCTTCTAGTCACTGGACTCCCATAAAAACCTGAAATGAGTTCTTTAACAAGTCATATTAAACAAACTGTAACAAATATTTTTTCTCTCTCAGTTAAAATAAAATATAATAGAGAAAAGTAAGATAATTTTTTGAACAAGAATATGTTATATTCTTTCTACTTCTAGCTGTAAATGTTTCAGTTAGCTTTTAGCTCTTAAAACCTATTAAGATTTGTGGAAATATTATGATTTATAAAGTAAGATTAATTTGTATGAAATTAATAAATCCCTAAGGCTAATTTTTTTTTAAATACAGAATTTTCGTTTGGATTTCTGAAAAAGAAGGAGAAGAACAAACGGTTTTAATAAAATGCTACAATACATACCTATTACATAAAATTTTGCACATCTCTTATCATTTACAAGTAAATTGAACTATAATGGATCTTAAAGCTTATACATGTACAGCAATTAAAGTAAAGCAAGTGATTTCCCCGCTATCAAGTGCTGGATTCACGTTGTAACATACTACAATTATATTATAGGGAAATTATACGCTAAAAGAAAGGTTAGTTTGTGTTTGGCGTTAATTATTTTAATCATAATATTTTTCATTCCGATCACGATATTTAATTTCGAATTTAAATCTAGGCTACACGCAGAACATAATTCAAAAGGCTTTACAGATTGGGAGAAGAATCTCAAATTCAGGTATAGGATTAACCAATTATGCGATTATTATAGGACAGAAGATACTGCATACGTTATTTTAGCTTTTTCCTGCTGTAGTAGATGTCTATTTTGTGCATTACCAGTTATATAACAGTGTACTGTCCGTACACTATTATGACACAATTATTGGTTAATCTACCATTCGGATACAGAGTGAGTTGTAGCTATAAATTTAGAAAGCCATTTTTTTAGAGAGGAACAATGAGTAAAGATATCTAATAAATATAGTGAATTTAAAATGGGCTATGAATTTTGGGTTCGTATTCAATAACTGAAAAGATGATTATATACTTTTTTATATTAGGTTTAAATATTTATTCTATAAAACTAAAATATATGGTGACCTAAAATAAATTTTCTTATTGTTTTTTCAAAATGGATTTGACTTATTGTGTCATGGCAATCAGAGTTTATATACATGTTCATGCTCAAAATTAGACATATTTTATTCAGTTAGGTATTTAGGCTGGTATATTATTTAAAATTTCAAATGAAAAGAACATGTACAAAAAAATCATCCTATACATACACCATAAATCGCATGCCAACAGATTGTTTCTAAACTATTTGTTATTCTAACGTATGTTTTGCTGTGAGTGAAACAGAACTAACTCAATCTTTTTTATGTGTTATTTATAGAAAATATATAAAAATAAATAAACTATTGTTTTTTTTCCTTCTGTCGTAGTTTTGTGCTTGTTTTATGCTAATACAGTGTATAACGGTTATGTAACAGTTTACTGTACGTACACTAATAATTAAAAAATCGATACCGACTAAACCAGTACGAGATAGATAGATTCAGTGATCTCCTTGGTTGTGAGATGCCAAGCGATACTGAACAGGTTTCACTAAATGAACTATTGTTTTTTTTCCTTCTGCCGTAGTTTTGTGCTTGTTTTATACTAATACAGTGTATAACGGTTATGTAACAGTTTACTGTACGTACACTAATAATTAAAAAATCGATACCGACTAAACCAGTACGAGACAGAGAGATTCAGTGATCTCCTTGGTTGTGAGATGCCAAGCGATACTGAACAGGTTTCACTAAATGAACTATTGTTTTTTTTCCTTCTGTCGTAGTTTTGTGCTTGTTTTATACTAATACAGTGTATAACGGTTATGTAACAGTTTACTGTACGTACACTAATAATTAAAAAATCGATACCGACTAAACCAGTACGAGACAGAGAGATTCAGTGATCTCCTTGGTTGTGAGATGCCAAGCGATACTGAACAGGTTTCACTAAATGAACTATTGTTTTTTTTTTCCTTCTGTCGTAGTTTTGTGCTTGTTTTATACTAATACAGTGTATAACGGTTATGTAACAGTTTACTGTACGTACACTAATAATTAAAAAAATCGATACCGACTAAACCAGTACGAGACAGAGAGATTCAGTGATCTCCTTGGTTGTGAAATGCCAAGCGATACTGAACACGCTATTGTCGAATTTTCCTTCAGCCGTTGATGAGTACCTTTTTATAGCATTAAGACATTACAAACAACTGTTATGTAATAGGTGTACTATTTAAAGCACTTAGGGAATAAAATTGAATAGGACATTATATTATGCAACTTAATAAGCAAACTAAATGAAAAAATTTTTAAAAATAGACCTCCGTTCATTTTGAATGAAAGAAACTTTCTCAATTTTTATTTTAATAATATTTTACTATATCATATATCAAGTATTTAGAATTTATACACAATTTATAATGAAAAGTGTGAGAAATATCAAACTAAATATTTAGTGCTAGTAAGCATGCAGCATTGAAGGTTGCTTTAAGCGCTGGTTTCACAGAATTTGGAAGCGTATACTGTAATAAACTACGAGGAACGTAGACATTTTCTAGACGAAAGAGCGATGATCGAGAAGAAATGATACTCAAATCATCTTGTTAATTACTCTAAAGGCAAAAAGTAATCACCAGTAATCAAACAGCTGATATAGCTACGAGGGTAACAACCTAGCTATCGCATAAGACAAGACCAGCTGTGGCCGAGAACAGAAAAAAGGTTCGGCACAGCTACTGCCCTGGCCACCGGCCAACAAAATAAAAATGCAGACGCCACAAGCAGTTATTTAATAGAAAGTAGTAAAACACTTATATGCAAATTGAATAACCGAGCATGTTAAAGAATTTTATGTATCAATATTTAATTTGTAAAGTATTCAATTTAATATTTAAAACAACCATGCTGAAAATGGCACCTTAAATATAAAAGTACTTTATGTTTGTATTTATTAATATAAATATATTTTAAAGTATGTAAAATATAGATTTTTAAAACTATAAAAAAAACTAACCCGACAAGTTTTTATGCTCTTCACGTGTATTGAAGCGTTGTTTATGTGTTTCGAGAAACTTCAGCCTGCAAACTTTACCGACAATCAAATCTGTGGCGCAGGCAAATCGGATCATTCAGGTTAAATTATTTCCCGCCACACCGCCCCGTGGTTTTAGGATAAAGTTAGCTATGTAGGCATATAAAAAATATAAATAGTACCGTTAATGTATGTTCATACAGTATGTAAATTATCGAAAAGAGTGAAGCAAACGCACGAGACCATATCAAATTATAGTTTTTTTATTCTAAACCAAATCAAATGCTCCTTAAATAATAGTATCAAAATCAGCACTTGCTCTCCAACTGAACTATATTTTATGTATCTATATAATTTTATATATCTGTACAAAACTAGAGTTTATTTATACATGAATTTTCTTTCTAATACCACAAAATTGATGTAAATGTTGAACTCATTTTGGTGTTCAACACAGGTGCTTTACAAGAAATTGTTTGTAACTCTTTTAAATAAGCCTTTGTTGTATGCACGAGACAATGTACCTTGTTAATATAAATTCACACCCAAGTATGTACTGGGAATTGAACCTGAAGTATGAGCTTCGATTACTTTACGGGCATGAAAGAATCACACGGAAAGAAACCCATTTTACAAATAAATGGATACAAAAATGTATAATGTTGTAGAATGAAGTACGTTATTTTAGACACAATTTCCATATAAAACTGGATAAAAGCGTCCTATCTTTAACACGTCACTGCCAACGTGTGATTACCTGAGCTGTTCTCAAAGGCGACTCTGGAGGCTCTCGAGTGCTCTTCAACTTTAATCTCTCCCGCTAACGTTTACCTTCTGATCACAGAGATGCCGTCATTCCATACCTAAACTTCTAAAGCTAGCATTTCAGCAATCTAAAATAAATATTTCATGAATATACGGTGTTAGTATGTTAAAACATAAAAGGAGTTAAGGTTTTGAAAACTAAATTACTTATATATTTTTAAAATTTCCCACAGTTATACAGATCATCAACTGTAACCATTTAACTGCTTATAAAATGCGTCCATAAATTATAGAAAGTAAAATTATCGTGATACTCGAGACAAAGATGTGTACAAAATTAGTAGAATAAACATGTAGAGTGGAGTATGGAATATAAGTATAAAGAGAACATATTGTCTGGTACAGGCCTAGTAAAACCAAAATAATGTAAAAGTTGTAGTTATCACATACTGTTATTTCCTATCCATATAATGTAATAAAATAAAAAAATACAGATTTCTTCATCAGATCATCCCTAATTTTAAAATCCAATATTTATATTTCCGAAGATATTGATAGAAAGTGAAGAGTTAGTACTGAGTGGGTTACTGCATTTCTACACATAATTACTTTTTAACCCTTAGAGCGCTGAATACAGATTCCTATATTTTCCCCCAGCGTGCAATTAGCGTAGAAAATAAATTTTTAATTAGTTTAAAGTACTATTTGATTTAATATTTTTAAAGTTATTATAGGTTAAAAAACATAGAAACAGATTTTTTTAATAACTTTTGTAATTTTTACAGATTAAAATGTATAACAAAAGAAAATGGAATTTTTAAAATTAATTTAAAATATTTTTGTGAATGAAACACTTCGAAGCACAAAAATAGTGTTTTAAATTGAAGTAAAAATTGCTAAAATAATGTAACTGTAAGAAAAGTTCAGAAAAAAACTAAAACACGAAACTCAACACAGGAACAAGCTTACGCGCAGGTCTCATGGTCGCCCTCACCACGGATGAAATCCCGTAAGACGCGCCAGTCTGCAGGTCAGAATGGCGTTCAGTTGCTATGACAAGCAGTTTCGGATCGGTAACGGGTAGCCAAGAACAATAAATCGAGTGCAGTTGTTGTCTCAGGTTCGGACAACATTCTACCTCATTCTATCGGCAGTTTTAACGAACTATAGGTCACGAAAAAAAAATAAAACATCGATTGCGAGATTTACCGTAATACGCGTCGAGCGCGTCGTTTTTACCGTGCGAAATTTCCCGTAATACGCGTGGTAAGGGTTAAAAATCAGACTTAATTATAAAATTAAAAAAAAAATACCTCTATTAAATGCTCATTTAATGTTTATAAAGGGCCCCCCCACCCCCCCCCCCCCCCACCCCCCCCCCCCCCCACCCCCCCCCCCCCCCACCCCCCCCCCCCCCCACCCCCCCCCCCCCCCACCCCCCCCCCCCATACCAAATCTTGATACACATTAAATGTACATCAAAGGTATTTTGTCAAAACAAAGTAAAATATCCTGGATTGTCTTTCAGTTTTGATAGATAAAGCTGAATTTATGAATACTTAAACAGAAATGTGTCCTAAATACGAAAGGACGGCCCTCCATCTTCCACATATTGTTATCTATCATCCAATGGGCAGTAACTCTCGCTCTCCATCTCACAAAATGTTTAGGATTGTAAATGTTATTTTCCTATCTTTACGTTTTTGAGACTCCTTTCCGCTCAAAATACAAGGAATATTCAAGATTAATATAAATTGTTCTATCGCTGCGACCAATAACAATTAAATATTACAAAAGTGACTGTCAGTCATAGTGGTAGATAACATGGAATAAATCATTTAGTTTTCTATAGATGTCTGAAAACCTGAGGTGATACATCCACTGCAATAACTAAAACTAATATAAAAAAAAACGTTTTTGCCTTATAATATGGTACTACATAACAAATTTAAGTTGTGGGTGTTTACCAAATACCTCTAAAGTCACACTTTCCCTCCCCCCCTCTCTCTCTCTCACTCTCTCTCTCTCTCTCTTCTCTCTCTCTCTCTCTCTCTCTCTCTCTCTCTCTCTCTCTCTCTCTCTCTATATATATATATATATATATATATATATAATATAATATATATATATATATATATATATATATATAAAACTATATATAAAACATAACTTATAATGATGTTCTATAAATAAAGTCCCCATAATGAATTTAGAAACTAAGCCCACATTTATGAAAGATTCAGATTTGTTCATATTGTTGCTGTATTATTTATTTAAAACTAAGATCACTCTTTTCTTGGAAAGGTACAATTTGTTTACATTTGTGCCTATTGAGAAACTAACGAAAGGAAACGGTATTATCTTATGTCATTACCATATTAACTTCATCTTTTCATGTTCAGTTTTATTCAATTTCATTAGAACACATTTTATTTTAATTTACCAGCGTTAAGAAAAATATTTATGTGAATTTTGCATCCTACTCCAGCTTCCTTTCTTTTTTAATTGTTCGTACTGTAGCCTGTATAATATATGTCAATGTATCAAAAGATGTTTTACTTTCTTAAAAAAAAAAAAAAAAAAAAAAAAAAAAAAAAAAAAAAAAAAAAAAAAAAAAAAAAAAAAAAAAACAGTTAGTGTATGTATATCTTAACGCTACAACACAGACACAGTTTTTTGGTTTTAGTATTATCCTTCAGTACATTCGAGTAACATTATAGTAAAGTAAAGGCCTTCTTTTATTAGGTGAAGTTATGGTTACAAAAACACTCACTAACACTAATCCTGATGAGCAATGACTTAAAGATGACTTTTGAACCTCCAGCGATGGACGTGCAGGTGGGCTGCTTGCTCAGATGCAAAGACAGTCACCTATCTTGGTCACCTATCTAAGTAAGAGCCACTCTCGTCGTTGTTTGACTCGGGTATAGATAGAAAACGTAACAGTTTTAACCGTAAACAGTAGTTGTAATTTTTTAATTTCCTTTTTTATCAATACTGCAACAGGATTCAATTTATTAATGTATAATACTGGGAAATAAGGTAATATAGTCAGTTGTATTACTTTTTGGGAAGTCATTAAAATGCATAGTGATTTGAAACTATCCGCCTCAAAACCTTGAATAAAATTCAAGGATTAGGTTATAATCAACTCTTCAAGTCGGTATAAAAATATTTTCTTATTAGTTATGCCTAAGCAATGTTTAACCAGTGGATACCAACTATATATAGACTTATAAAATATTATTTTATATTCCCAATATTTTTATAAATATTACTTCTTGCGAAGCCATAAATTAGAGCTGTGCATGTCTCTGAAATTTAAGTTTCTTAAAAATTGGCTTTGGGGATGGGTGTGGTAATTTCTTAAACTTACTATAATATTAGATGGCAAGCAGGAAGCATTTATAAATATATATTTTAAGTATTTTTAATTGTCATCTATATCATTGGTATTAGAAAGTGTTGTATGTTAGTTTTCATATGATATATGACTAGTTCAAATAGTGTTTAAAAAATTTTGTTTCCTAAGATGTAATTTTAATAAAAAATATTTTGTGTGCATCATTATTATTTTCCGTAAGCTTTATCGTTCTAAATGTTTGCAATCGATTAGTAAATATAATACTCTTTGTCAGGTTACATTTATTTTTCTAATGTTTTTTATGGGGTATGTGTTTGTAAACAAGGGTTATAATTTTCATTTACATATATGAGCATAGTGAAATTGTAACAATGTTAAGGTATTTTAACTATTACACAATTCCAAATTCTTATAAATTAATAACTATAATAAAATATTAATATATGTTCCGTGAAGATATTTAACTGTACATCGTCAACTGTGGCGTTTTCTTTCTTAGGTTCCGGCCGAAACGAGCCCGTGTACAGGTCGGCATTATGGTGGTTGTGAAACCGGTTTGTGTCTTGTGTGCACGTCCTCCATACCCGCCCTGTGCAGTTCTGGGATCAGTTGACGCCAAATTGTAAGGTGTTGCGATCTAGTGGTTCTTCATCTTTGGTCTGAGACAACGCAAAATGTCAAATAGCTTTTTGTGTTGTCAAAGATTAGTGTATATTTATACTAGGGCAATGTGAAATTGTTATTGCGCTGAAATTAAATTAACTAGAAGATTTGACAATATAAAATATTAAGCCTTGCTTCTAAATATAGATTAAATAAAAAACTGTCACACAAAAACACACACACACACACAGCCATACGTTATATGATGAGATTCAGACAATTCTCCATGTTGCATTGTCAAATTTCCCAACGGAGCTTTGGGAACTCATCAACAGAGTAGAATATATTTAGCACCAGATGGCGTTTCATTCGAGCCTCGAATTGTTCAAATCGTTGACTTGTTTGCCTGGCGGGGGAGCCTATTGATTAGTCAGTCGTTAAACTTAAACCTATTCTGGCAAATATTCGGAACCTGACAATCAGTGGTTTGTCTCTACCTCCTGGTCTCTTAATAGTGAATGTGTTTGCATAAGTCATATATTACTTTAAATGACGGAACAGTATGACTTCAACAAACAATTATAGGGGAAAAATTTGTTTATACGACAACTTCGCAATGATTTCAACTTCGCCAGTTTTAAATTTAATGTAAATTTTATTTTAATTTGTAAAGAGTCTTTATTTTCTTATCTAGTAAGACAAAGGATACGTTAGATGTGAGTATAATCACGTGAATCAAAAGCATTTTCAAGTTCTTAAGAATGTGTCATGTTACATCTTATCTAATTTCTGACCAAATACTCTGTACTGAATCTTCGGAATAAGATGACTAACATTAAATCTGTTTTGAATTTGTAGTAGTAAAATAATTACTGAATAATTCATTTTAATAAACAGTTTTATTACCGGTTCTAGTATTCTTATTCACATCTAGAATGTTAAATTTATTTTTATTTTTCTATTAATATTACTATTAAATCTCTTCATTTTTATTATAAATACAAAAACACTCAATCTTTAGTTCTGAAGTCAAATTTCAGATATCTATATAGAAGATAAAATTTATACAAATCATTAGTCCTTAATAATTCACAAAGAACAGAACAAATTAAAAAAAACAATTGTTCGGCATATTAAAATATTAGCTATGGAAAGATTTGATCCAATGATTAGATTAATACTCATTTTGAGCATTTTTAAATGAGATGGTGTATTTTGTATCCATTATGCTATCAAAAAACTTGGTGTAAAAGGATTTTTTACTTCATTTTTTGTTTGAATATTACGAGTTGGATCGTTACTGATCGCAGAAAGGATCAAAATATGTTTCAAGTAAAAATTTTTCCAAGATGAATTATTCAAATAGTGTTATACAAATCTGTTTTCCCTAACATGTCATATAAAATGAAATGATTTTTATACATAGTTAATTTTTCCACAAGCTATTCCCTTATAAATTTGTACAATACCTAATGTGCATGTGGTACTTGTGAACTATATCTTAACGTACATGCATACCACGAACACTTGAAATTTCCTGTTTAATAGGATAGTTTTAAAGTGAGTATTCTTTTACTGTATGATGAATAATACAATTGAATTTTAATAAGCTACATCACGGTGCAGAACTTTACGTCAGTGCATCATCGGTGCAAATATCAGTGCTTTGTGAACCTAATCCATGAAATCGGTAGCGTATTAAATTTGTTAATATCTTCTTCATTCATTCAAAATTTTGTTAATCACGTGACGTAACCAATAATACCATTTATTGTCGTCTGCAGTGTATAAAAACTTACTTCTAAAACAATAGAAAACCGAGAGAATCGAGCCTAGCCTACACTTTTAAATAGGTAATTGTGATGCCGTGCCGTACGTGTAGTCTATATTATGTTTACAGTTACATTTAAATAGTAAATAACTAGTAATAATAGCTCTATATAAAATTAAGTAAAGAACATCTAGAAAATATTTTACTTAGTAAAAAGTAAACATTAAACAATAATAACAGGGTAAAGGACCGGAACTTACATAGTGAGCCAGCTTAAATACCCAATATGTTTTATAAATATATTATCGTAAGAAGATCTTTAATAAGATTAAATATTAAAAAGAGTAGATTTTCTTATATTACAAAACATATTACTATTATTGTACTTCCAGAGTTCAGGAGAGTTATATATAATAATAATATAATTATTCTCAACAGAATTACAGTTTGTTGCATATTCCAAACATAAATTTCTACTGCTAAATAGTAAAATATTCAGACCACGACTTATAAGTAAAAAAAGGCTCTGAAAAACTTATCATGCAAAATTTCTCACTAGGTTCATGCAACAACAATGGACTAATCCACCCGTAAATTAATATTGCGGTCATTTTAAAGATACACATAAAAGTAAATTTTAATGAGTTCTAATCCATCTACAACAATTAAGTAAGTACAGCGCGTCTCAAGAAAGGGAATAAAAGTTTCACAATCATTTTATCTCGTGTTTAGGGAAAAAAAGTATAATGGACATAAGAACTACATGTTGTTATCTCTTACAACGCATTGTGAGACTATCATTAGGCTCCACTTGGAGAAGCCAAGATGGTCTCTATTGTGGAAGATAATGGACGTTTCCTGTTGTGCTTGGAGCATCTTTACTGTATCAGATACACTTCACTAATGTACTGCAGCATTGTTGTAAATAAAAACTATTTTATGAGGTCTTACGCATCAATTAGACAGAATTTGTTAGTCAAAAAACACTAAAATCCTCTGTAAGGTTAACTGTACAAAAGCGGGTAGTTTTATTTTATAAAAAAAGCGGTTTCATCATTTTTATGTAATTTAATGAGTTTTAAGTGCCACCATGTGATTATTTAATTGAAGTATGTTTAAAGTGGCACTTTTGTGAAAAATTTACCCGTTAGTCAAGAGAATTTAGAATCTGTCTGTATTAAGATATTACCGTATCTAACACTATTATAATACCAAATTATTATTAAAATTATTGCGTAAGATTCAGTAACTTTTATAAATAAATGTTAAGTATTGTTTGATATTATAAGATAGTATTTTACTACAAAATATAAATTAGTGAAACGTAAAAAACCTTACCAACATAAGTACATTGAATGCCATCTATCAGGAACTATCGTTAAGAAGATTGTGTCCTGTAAGATTCAGTTTTTGAAAGAAATCACTCTTACAAGTTCAGTCATTACTGCAGATCGTATTGCTCCAAGACGTATACTGTACAACCTTTAAACTCACTCTTTTGAAAAGTTGAGGCGTCTGATGTGGTAGAGTTGTTAAAAGGAGTTTTCAACAGGAAGGAGTGTAAATATATTTTAATTGAAAGCTAAAAGTAATTATTTAGGTGGAGTAATAGGTTCCTGTAACCGTTTCCAGTTTTTCTACATATACATTTTTTCACATGATAAAAAAAAGTAATACTGTTTTCATGTGAAAAGTAAATAACAGTCTTTTTAACCCAGTAAGGGTATTTTTAATTTTAGGTAAAGCCAACTGTAAACGTACTTGATATGGAACACCTAAAGAGGTAAAAGTGTAATCAGTCTAAACGGAAACATAAACACGTTCATCACAAACCGGAAATCGTGGTTGGATTTCCTGTTAACACAGCAAACTCGGTTGAAAAACATGGATCCTTTGACCTGTTTATTTGTTCTGTCGATGGACTAAAGGCTCCACGACTTATTTCATGTAAAACCATTATAAAAACCGGTAAAAATTATTGAAATCTATGCGATTAAAAATATTTCAAACTTATACTTGAACATTAAGAAATACATATAAAAGTTTAAATAAACGCTGGAGCATATTCGTTCAGGTATAACAACCCTTACTGTGGTCAGCAGTTCTTGCAGAGCTTCCAACTTGCCCCTTGACATCCGTCACGGTGCGTTAGTCAAGATGGGTGACAGCTGTGGACAGACCGATAACACACGGTCACAATAATCTTTGTAATTATTACGTACTCACAGGGAGAAAAAACAGGGGTGTATGAATGCAGACCTCTTTAGAGAACATCAATAAAGCTTGAAAAACTCCGCTTGAACGTAAGTTTAGTAAAATTTTATATAACTCAAAAGTATTTTGTTTTAATATTAAAAACTGTAACTAAATGCATTAATGAATTTCAGGTGCTAAAATAAAGTATGGATAAAAAATAGTAACGGGAAATAAGCAGCTATTCCCATAATTTTAAATTTTTTAATGGTTGTCACTTGAAGTATCTAGTAAAACATTTTTATAGGTTGAGGCACACCATCTGTGCTTGATGTAAAGCTGTCTCAATCCCCCCTAATTAAACCTCACAGAATTCAATTAAATTGCTTTTCACTTTATAAAATGCCCCTCAAAAGGGAAAAATTTAGTAGGAATGCTTTGTAGGGAATTTTGAAATGTACGTTTTGGTTTTCCGATAAATCAATTTATTAGTACATTAAACTGTTTACATGCGCACAAATAAAACGTACATTTTGAACTCGTGTACAAACGAGTTTAATAATAGGTTTAAATTTAGTACTGTATTAATCTAACTAAACATAAATACCACAAAACATTTTCCCAATCTTATTATTAAAAGTAATTATTTAAACAGGACCAAATATTTATTCAAGATTATTAATGAACTTGTTAATATTACAGTTCGAATTATTTTTCCCACGTATTTTGACCTATTCTTTAAGTGAAAGTGTCGCACTCGATGAATTTTACATTGTTAAATAGCAATGTGCAATCAATTGTATACCGAAAAAGGTAACTTAAAAACACCTTTTACTAACAATTTTTTATAAAAATTTTAACAATATTTTACATTTTAAAGATTGCAGCTGCAAAACAGAATTACTTATGTAACTGTACGAATTTAAATAATTTGCTAATCTAAAATCATACTGATATATATTTTATTATATTATATTTATTTATAAACATAGATAAAACAAAAAAATTTACATTTAACTTTCCTGTTAAATGGAAAATTACATATTAATAATGTATTGTTTGATTTTTGTGTGAATATAATACTTAAAGCTGTACTTTATTTTGTTCCATAATAAACTATTTAAAGCTAGAATCCATAATTTTTTTTAATGAATGTACTTATATTTGAGTTAAAGTTAAATGTTATAGTATTAAAATTAAATCTATACAGAAAATAATAACTGAAAAAAATATGTAAGTGGCTTTTTGATTCGGCCTGGGGAAGATGGATTATGGACATAACGAGTAGCGTGACATAGTGGTTTGTGGTATTTCAATTAAACTTTGGAGTCAACTCATTTAACTTGGAGCCAGTCATTCCAGAAATATTTCAAAATGTTCTTACGTGAGATTTTTCATTAATGCGACTGAACGTAAATACTATTACTTTTTTAATACGTATTACTATTATCAGCTTTATATTTTTAAATAAATAAAATGTTTGCAAACACTGTCTTACATATGATAAATTGCATTTCAAAGAATACATGTTAGTTTTAGATTTATTTAAGGATTTGTGGTTAACCAAACAGATTTTAACTGCTGTGTGTTCCAAAGTTAGTAATATAATAAGAGTTTAGCTGATTATTTAAGTCATGAATAACTTACTTTGAAGGGTTTTAATTACACTATAAAAATAATATATTAAGATTTCTGTTATCTGCTCAACTTACCAGAGTTATTTGTTAGTTTAAACAATCTTAATTTTAAAGTGGTATATTTTTGCAGTATTTTTGAACAAGGTACCAATATTTCAAGTACTTAGAGATTAATTTAAAAGCGTATTTACTTTTGTAGAGTATTTTCAAAACCATTTCTGGATTTTTTCATTTAGATTCATTAAATTTTTACCCCTGAGAATTCGAAATAGTGGACTTACTTTTAAATGCAATATTAATATCAATCGTATAAAAGGCGTTATATTTAATCAATACTGAATTGATATTTTAAGATAAAAATTATGGTTGCCTGTAAAGTCGGTTTTACGGGCGAAGATTTTACGTGACAACGTCTTTTTCTCGGTAGAATATTTAATGATATGAATATTATTAAATTGCACAATAGGAACAAGTAATTGAATGAAAATAAGAATTGCACAAAATTTAACTATAGCAATATATTTTGTTTACTAAAACATTGTACATAATTTGAAATTAATTAAAATTTGTTATTGTAAATGGTAAAGTGGAATAAAACATTTACTAAAATTGGAATTTGAAATTCTTGCTAAACACAGTTAAATTCTAACTCCGCGCGTGGTGATTGGTCGGTTTAGTTCGTTTGTTTGGTCGCACTGTTATGACAGGTTAGAGGTTATAATTTGTTATTTTAAATGTTTGACTAGCAATACGCGCTGTTTCTTCTCAATCGACTGAATTACGATAGATTGCAGAGTGATTTAAACTAATAATTTACTTAACACTATCAACATTTGTCAATAGTATGACATAACCTATAAACTCAGTTTCTCAACTTTTGTTTCAATCTAACAATTAATCAATCAATCATAGTTTACGATAATGAAATATCAGTGTACAATTATTTACCTTTATTGTTGTAGTTGTTGTAAATGACGAATCTAAGCACTCCACATTTTCACGAATAAACATAGTTATCTGCTTTATCCCGTGCGGCGGAACAACAGTTATCTGCTTTATCCCGTGCGGATCCCGTGCGGCGGACCCACTGGACGGGCATCGTAACGTTACCGGGCGTTACACTTTTTCGTGAGTGACTCCGAGCCGCAACCTAATTTAAGACGTTGTCACGTCAAAAATAGGATATGTGATAGCGTTTTTATTTATCAAACCACAAATATTAATGACATCCTCAATATAAACTCGTAATACAGTTTTTTTTTGTGTTTCTAGTAAATTAGAATTTTATTTGAACACATTCCTTTACTTTTTGTTAATGATAAATGTCAAATAGAAATATGCTGTATTAACAATTTAAGTTAAGAGCAAGTTATATCTAACAATACTTATATTGAACACTTCAATCTCTTCATCCATAATCAGATTAGAACTAAGTTACTACCTTTATAAAAAATTAAAAACTAAAATCCTGTTGAATAAGCAAAAAATATAAAAATGATTATATCGTTCGAATATTAAATAGAGGAAATACCGAGCATGTTACTATATTGTATGTTATTTCTGTATAAACTTAATACTCAACACTATTATATTTTATACCAATAGTTAGGTTAATCATCACTATAGAGAGTCATATCTATCAATTGTATAAGCTCCGGATTAAGTGAATGTCACCCTAGAGAGCGTACTACAAATGAACTGTAATTTACATCTACTCCTACTCAATCCCTGTAGCGGAAATTTTCTTGCCTGTACATAAGTTAGAAACACGTCGTTACGAATTACAATTATTACAATAAATATGACAATATGTAATATAAAAAATGTGTTTATAAAAATTTACTTTAATATATATATATATATATATATATATATATGACAACAAGAACAGCACAATATGTAATATAAAAAATGTTTTATAAAAATTTACTTTAATATATATATATATATATATATATATATATATATATATATATATATATATATATGACAACAAGAACAGCACTTAATTCACCTAAATCCGGACAGGCGTAATTTCTGGAACACTGATGTAGTGAGAGGTCTTGTAAAGAAACAAATAACTTCACAAATTTATAATCTTTGATAAAGACGTTTCGTTGTGTATTCCGAAACCCCCCATTTTACCACACTTTGAATCTTTTGCCTAAAGATAATCCGAAAAACACAGACTTGATTAGCTTCCAAAAAATGTTTAAACAGCCTTTTGAAAAACAAAATTGCTCAACTTTAAACCACTCTAGGATTAGTTATACGTGTTTTTACTGACGGCTTTATACCGGAGCTAAATACTTAATTCACTTAAAATTGTATATGTTGCTTATAATTAGAGCAATGTATATAGTTTATTCCCGTGTAAGATAACGCACTTTTGACACTAAATGGAAGATTGCTCGAACTCAAAAATATTTATTGTAGATACAGATGTATAGATATATTTCTACATAGACAAAAAAATTATGGTTGCCTGTAAAGTCGGTTTTACGGGCGAAGATTTTACGTGACAACGTCTTTTTCTCGGTAGAATATTTATTGATATGAATATTATTAAATTGCACAATAGGAACAAGGAATTGAATGAAAATAAGAATTGCACAAATTTTACCTATAGAAATATATTTTGTTTACTAAAACATTGTACATAATTTGAAATTAATTAAAATTTGTTATTGTAAATGGTAAAGTTGAATAAAACATTTACTAAAATTGGAATTTGAAATTCTTGCTAAACACAGTTAAATTCTAACTCCGCGCATGGTGATTGGTCGGTTTAGTTCGTTTGTTTGGTCGCACTGTTATGACAGGTTAGAGGTTATAATTTGTTATTTTAAATGTTTGACTAGCATTACGCGCTGTTTCTTCTCAATCGACTGAATTACGATTGATTGCAGAGTGATTTAAACTAATAATTTACTTAACACTATCAACATTTGTCAATAGTATGACATAACCTATAAACTCAGTTTCTCAACTTTTGTGTCAATCTAACAATTAATCAATCAATCATAGTTTACGATAATGAAATATCAGTGTACAATTATTTACCTTTATTGTTGTAGTTGTTGTAAATGACGAATCTAAGCACTCCACATTTTCACGAATAAACATAGTTATCTGCTTTATCCCGTGCGGCGGACCCACAGTTATCTGCTTTATCCCGTGCGGCGGACCCACTGGACGGGCATCGTAACGTTACCGGGCGTTACACTTTTTCATGAGTGACTCCGAGCCGCAACCTAATTTAAGACGTTGTCACGTCAAAATGAGTTATATGATGGAGCATGTCCAACCATGGAATTTCTAGAACATCATTGAAGACAGTCACTCAGTAGCCTGACCTATCACTTTGTCTTCTGAGAGGATGGAAAATATATTTTCTGTACGACTTGCCTGTCAACCTGTCCCTAGGACATCTTAAGAGTAAAAATTTGTTACAGACTTGATACTTTACAAGCAACCTAAATTGAACCTGTTATTCGAAACGTGACGTGGCTTACTCCTACATTGTACGGAAGGACGTAAGTGAGTATTTAATCTGGAAAAATTACCTGATTGCAGATGTAAAAATTTGGCTGACTGTCAGCGCGGCCGAAGGACATCCTGAAAACGGTCAGGAGTTATAGAACTACGGTGGTGACCTTGGTTGAGGTTCTAAGTTTGCTCCTGGAGGAAAACCTAGTAACGTCCATTATAACACGGCCACTTCACTGATAAGAAACTCTTCAGCGTTACGTTTCTCTGAAGTAGGCACGGTTTCATGGTTCACGTTTATTTCCGGTCAAGAAGAAGGCAGCACCATAAAATAATGGTTCTGATCACGGCGGTTTTATTTGAGATCTGAAAAAATTAGGATTTCAGTAGTACAGGATTATGTACACTATATCATTGGTTCAATAATATAAATTGTAAAATATATTCTATAGGCGATTGACAGAATGTTCAAGAAATAGTTTGAAAAGGTCTTATGATGAAACTATACTAACTGAATATATAGCATACCGGTGAAAAGTAAAACCAATCTGTATTTATATTAGATTAAATACTTATCAATATCATGGACCCTCATAACTGATAGCACCCAATATTTCTCATATTCTAGAATGTAGGTTATTTATATATAAGAATACGTTCATTTAATGTTTGTTTTTTACATTTTAAATCTAGCTAGCTCTCCTGTCTCGTTTCTTTCCTTTATTCGTGATGCTATACAATCACAGTTACCTCTGCATGATAAAACATGCAATTGTGAGTACTGATACTTTATTAGATTCTACATAGAGGGATAGGATTTAACATATTTTTAAGGGTTAACGGCCTTTAAGATAACCAATGTAGATTGCATAAACACGCATCTTCTGTCTTTCCCAGAAAAATCATATCCCTAGAAACTCTTGTAAGGAGAAGGAACATATCATGCATATACTTTCACCATAGTTCTGTAAGCACAGATTTATACATAAACTTGAAATTTAGCATGATGCTTTATTTCTAAATAGGTAATAACTGATTCGATGATGGGGCATGTCACTCTATGAGACTTGTCCGCACGTTGACGAACATTTTAACATTCGTCTTATTCCTTAATGGCAACGAGGTAATCGGAAAATCAATGAGTTATTATATATATAAAAATTATTATTACTAAATTTATTTTGTTAGTAATAGGACACAATGAAGGATGGCAGTAGCAACGATTGAGAAAAATGTATAAGGAATTTATCTCGGATGATGCATTTACTTCGTTATATTTATTGATTATCCGGTACTTTGGGATTATACCGACCACAACAGTATGAAGAACACAGTATGAATATAAATTTATAGAAACAAACATGATAGACTGAAATGGCCGGAGGCACTCGCATTTTGGGCAGCAGAGTGAGATCAAGAATAAAAACAAGAAAGAGTTTCAATAAAGAATTTAGTTTTTTTTTGTAATGTTTGTTTTTGATGAATTTTTGTGTTTGGAGAAATGTAGGGGTAAAACAAGGAAGTACAACAAAGCAACGCACCAGCTGAACGGGCGGCGAGACTCTGCAATCACGTTATCTACTAGACCGCTCGACTTTGACCTCTGTTTGAGGATGGGGAGGGGTTTTGCGCGATAAGACAATTCCTGTTTTATATTGACGAAATATTGTTCTACGCTAATCTAGTAATCAGTAGAAGCAAAATGTCAAATAACAATTCATGTCTGGGTGTGGTCGGTATAATCCCAAAGTACCGATTATCCTTTACCTGTCTATTTGCCTCCTTGATAAATGCGTAGTTTAGTGTGTAATCCATTTTAAATTTACACTTGTTGGATTGCTTTTATTGGAATATTTATGGCGTTTTCAAATTTCAAATATTAAAAAGAATTATTTTTTTTAATTTTCAAAAATATGCATATGTTTTAAGTTTTCAGAAATGAATTCTATCTCTAAGGTAAGAAAATTATTGTTTGCTCTATGACAACACACTATTCGTCTTGACTATACTTTTATGCCTTATAGTGTATGGTAATACAATTTAATTAATATTATGAAATGTTAACTTATTTTGGGAATATTAATATATAAATACTACTCGGAATACCCACTGAATTTTGAGTGTTATCTGTTTATTCACTGGCTTATATAAATTACTATATATGCGAGTTTTCAGTTGGTCTTACCCAGACGCGAATATATTTTCATAAATAGTTACATGAAAAAGGATAATATTAAAAATTCAGAACTCTGCAAAGTTATCGGAAGACTGTTTTGGATCAAAGCGGAGAATTTCGGAAACAAGAAACAATCCAGACAAATAATTGGAGAAGCCACACGCAAAGGGCTGAAAAGCCAATTTGTAGAGGTAAGGCTTCGTCTAAACCACTTACCTGATCACTTTTTAAAATTGCCTTCAAAATCTGATTAATTAAAGCGCATAAATTACAGTGTGGGTAGTAAACAGTTATACGTTTAAATTATACTCCTACTTTGTTAAAATAACATAATTTATTATATAATTATGTTATTTTTCTGTTGTTCATATTTATAATTGATGTCGGTTGATTTGAAACTATAACAGGATTTCGGAAATTTCGTCATTGATAAGGGTAAGATTAAAAAAGAACTTTTGGAGTATCGGAACTTAAAATTTTTAATGTGGAAATACAACTTGGTACGAAGGGTTTAGGAAGCACAAATCACTATATAGTGATATATGGGCAAAGGAAACAAGTAGTACGTAAAAAAATATGGACATTAATTTAAAGTTCACAGCTAAATGGAGAAACAATAACTATAAGAATACAGACGCACTACTCATAACATACTATTCCACACCACAGAAACTGTAGATATAGATGAGTGTTCCGTTCTAAAATTTCTCGACATTAGCCAATTCATGGTTATCGTTTCAAAACGACCATCGTCAAAAATAAATATTAAAAGAAAGGAAAAGAGAAACACGACTCTGGACTAGGCTCCATATTTTAAGATCAATCTCAATATACTTATGATTTTGTTCGATATTATTTATATTTTATATGAAATTTTTCTCATTAATATAATTTGCTGTTATTATTCTATCCGAAATTTATCCTTGTGCGTAAATTAATGATAACCAACAAATTTATAACTAAACTGGGAGAGTCACATGGCAAAACCTCTTTTAAGAAATCGTATTCGGTGGCCCTAGCGGAATAAGCATATTTCCAAAGTTTGACTTGGTAATTGTATAATTACCATTGAATCCCGAATTCAGTCATTAATGATCATAGGTAGCAATTCCCCTCGTATAGAGGCTTTATTGAAACAAATAATTATTAAATTTGATATGTCCTGCATGCATATTAATGAGTGCATTATATTCAATGACTTAAAAGCTAATATTAATAAACACGACAGTTCTAGAGAACTGACCATAGTCTCAGAGTAAAGGAACTTTTACCAAAAGAATTTCGGAGTTCTGTTAGTAATCCGTCAGTTGCACAACGTCAATATCAAAATAAAATAAACGTTTTGAAATTTAATTGACACATTGTGCCTCCGGTGTTAAAAATACAAAATATTACAAAATAATAATTTATTTAATTTAATTAAAGTTACTATATGAAAGAGTATATAAACAGAGGTTGAAGGCCGCTTGAGCTGATTTCAAACGTAATAAACTTATGAAATAAGTATGTCAAGCCACTGAAAATAATTTACACTTTTTACAAATATGGCACTTCATAAATAGGAATATCACTTTATGAATTTATGATAAACTTTGGGATTCAATAATACTTTAGCTGGGAACTAGAGTGTAGTATATATAGGTTTTTGCTTTGATAATTGAGAGCTGAAGAACTGATATATATGTATATATATATATATATATATATATATATATATATATTATACTTATATAAGGATATATAAGTATAATATCGTATAAGTTATATATCTAATACGGAGGTTATATTTTCATTTCCATATCTATTACCTATATTTGCGACCTGAAAAGTATTTCAGCAAAATAAAAATTATAAAAAATTGCTTTTAACACAACTACTGGTGAATATGTTTGACTCATAAGTA
Source organism: Homalodisca vitripennis (assembly GCF_021130785.1). Lineage (NCBI taxonomy): Eukaryota > Metazoa > Arthropoda > Insecta > Hemiptera > Cicadellidae > Homalodisca > Homalodisca vitripennis. The sequence goes on from NC_060208.1 coordinate 32,375,576, forward strand.
GAAAAGGTTAAAAATGTTTCGATAATGTCAGGTATTTTTGTGCAATAAGTAAATTACTTTAAAACTCTATAATATGCACAGCATTACAATACATTTGACATACTTAGTCTATTAAAATCGCTATGGTTACTATTATTTTTGCTTTGTCTCATTTAGCGTAGTCAAATCAATGTGTATATTAATTATTAATTACGTTCACGTAGAAGGTAACATATTATTTCAATTTTAAAATATTTAATGTAAGTTGTTCATTGTAACATATGTAGTTGTGGTTATCAGTTTAATTTATCTTATCCACCAAATATGATGATATAAATTTACCGTATGTGGTAAAATATCCTGAACATATTTCCTTCTTTGATAACTTAGTGAATAGGTTGTTTTCTGTTAGCAAAAATACATACACCGCGCACAAAAGCTTGACTCTCCGCCTTTTCTATTGTCAGCCCGAGTCAATACGTTATTGCCCCGGGTTTCTTTTGCAGATGTTGCATTGAAATGCCTCTTCCATACAACATTTTATTGCTTCGTTTTTGCAAACTATTTTTAAAAAAAGCACAATAATTACTATGCTACGGTTACATAAAGAAATATTTATATTTTATATGAATATCTAACCGTTATACAGGTTATTTCTGTACCTCTTCATAAGTTTTAAGAGCATATTAAGAGTTAAGAAAAGGAGAAGTTTAAAATAAAAATACACTTTTTATATTACATGATATACATTATAAAACATGATAAGCAAGTGTCATTGAAGTGCAGATACACGTATTTTGAAAATAAATTGTAAGAGTCAAAATGCAAATACCAAAAATACCTTTATTAAAATGTTCCAAACAGGGCCTTATCGAATACTTATCGCTGTCCTTTTCCGAAAATTTTTCAAAAACCTGCTGTAATTGACATTTAATATATTCGTAATAAAATCTATTTCTTGTAAATTGAAATATAATTGCTATACAGAGCAGTTTTGAAGCTACTCAAAACTGTTAAGAAAGTATTATAAGTAAGGGAAGGAAAAGTGTCACATAAAAGTAATCCACTTATTTACACGATGTTATAACATAAAATTCCAAATATAAAACACCATAATAAGTGCAGCTACAAGAATTTTAAAATAAGCTCCTAAGCACAAAATATAAATACACTCACTGCCATTAAGAACAGGGCCCTATTAAAATCGTGACGTTATTCGACGGTCAGTCCGTCTATGCGGAGTTCTGGACTCAAGAGTTGTACTCTTGACAGAAAGTTCCTGGAAACGAAAAGCTTGGTAGATGGGTTACTCTTGGTTCATGGAAGATCAATATTAATATATGGTTAAAAGGTCAATGGACAGTTCATCGTATATCCGTCTGACCGTCTTCCTGATAACTCTAAACAGATCCTAGGGACTTGAAACTTAGTGCTTTTCTCAAAGCTTGTATACATTTTCTCCCCGTAATTTCCTTGTACTGTAATGAAGAATCTTATTATTTTTATATTCCTAGAGACGATAGATCTGATAACTATATTTTGTTTTTGGTGAGTTTGTGTTTAGTATTTTGAGTACAACTTCGAGATCAAGTTCCTGTTCTACTTAGAGTACTTTCAGTATTCATTTTTTACATTTCTATTATTATAATGTTTGTTTTAGCGACTATAACTTCAATGTCGAGTTCAGATGCTGACACCACGGTGTGTGAGTCGACATCAACGTAAAGAGAAGTAATTTTAAATATTTATTAAACGATTAACTTAGTAGGCAAAATTTCATAGAAACCATTAGGCCCACCCCTAAGATATCATTATAGTTCAGTATTATTCTATTTGGCAGCAACTTGGCGAGGTCTCATTATATTGTAACACCTAGATGTAAAACTAGGTGTAACCTTAAGAGTACCATTAGGTGTAACACCTGATGCTTGTGAATTTTATTTGCCACAATTAAACTTTAACAATCGAGTATTTATTACTACGACCTCAGAGATCTCCAACACCATGTGTTTAGCTCATTTCGTACACATTCTGCTTGGTCCAGGTAAGACATTTAATGATGTTAGGGTCAAAAAGGGTAGTCCTTTCGTCTGTAGAGCAACTTTATCGTTTTATGTTAGCTCATTTGATATTCTATTTCATCTGTTTAACAATTATCTCATTAAAAATCAACAGAATTGTATCAAGAGCAATTTTAAAATATTGATGTAAGATCCCTGTCTAAATTGTTTGTGTGTACATTGATTATTTGTCAACTCTCCATTCAATTTATACAATTCACACGTGGTATCGATTGTATTGTAGCAATATAATTTTGTTTACCGAACAACACATTTATATTTTTTCCATATTTTTGCTATTATAAAAGGAGAAATATATTTATGATACAGCAATACTTAAATCCGCCTTATAACACTTATTAAGAACAGTTTTTCAATACTCTATTCTCAAACGTAGGAATCTATAAAATGTTGTCTCCTCTATGTCAATTTAGGGTTTATTTCATCCATAAAATGTGTGAAATTCCTTTAGATTGAATAAGAAAAAAATGCTTGAGACAAGTTATATAGGAAACACTGTAAATGTGATAGCTCCACGTCATATCCTACACAACATTTCATTCGCCATCACAATTATAAGATATTGTCTGGTTGACAGAGACGTGAAATTAGGGTCGGATAACCATATAAATATTATTTATGTGGTGACTTCCATTCTTTTTATCTATTTGTCTGAATCTGATATAACTATTATATATGTGTCTTAAAATCGATTGTAAAAGTAGCAATGGTATAACGTAATAATAAAATTTTAATTTCGTATTTTAAAATTTTCGATACCGTTCTTTTTTCTACCTCCACCTAGCGTATCTTATGATCGAGTTCTTTTTCAGGAAAATATCTTTATCGATTTCAATAAAAACCAGGTTAAGTGGTATCATACAGTGCAATATGACTCCCGGTTACGACACTGTTTTTAAGTGTATGAATCCGTCAGAACAATGAAAACGTGCAGATTCAAAGTTTTCAACTATTTTTGTTTATGGAGTTTTTTCCAAAAGTATGAGGAAATTATTGTTTACATTATAAATAGCCTGTTATACAGAAAAACACAGTATCTCAATTTCAAATATTTTTATCGGTAATTCGTTTAATTCTTATAATAATAATTTTTTTTATTTTTATGGCCTTGCTGAATAAAGATACTGAATCAGTAGATAACTGCGGAAACTGGAACTGGCTGAGATAGTGTTAAACTGCCGCTCATAAAGATGAATGTAGAAGCATTTTGTATACTTTTCTGTGGTTTTGGACTTGAGTTGATCCCATCATGGATCTAAATCACTATTTAGTGAGCAAAATGCCACCTTTATTACTGTGTGCTAATGTAAATTATTACGATTTGTAAGTTACTTCATTCATTTTTATGTCTAAACATTTCTCTTATTGTTTATGAGTAATGGTATAAAATATTTTTGTCTGAATTTGTAATTGCAACTTTCAAGGCCAAATAACTGGAATTGTTTTGTATAATTTGTTTGTGTAATTTTGAATGAGTCTTAAATATCCAGCAGATTTCAGGCGACCTGAGTAGAATCGTGCATTTCCTGGAAATAATAAGTTTTACAAATGTTGAGAAAGCTTCCAGTATACAGTTTTTATGTTATGTATTATCATATTTCACTTACTTTATAAACCTTATTTTAATTAATAGAGCCAGTTTAGATATTTTTTAACTTACATTTTGATTCTAATTGTATTAATTAAGTTAAAAAAAATGTCTCCAAAGTGTGTGTTGGTCATTGTTGTAGTTAACAATTCTTATGTTTTACACAATGACCTTTTCTATGCTCTCCCACTACTCGTATATTAGATGTATAAATATAAATACATTATTAATTCGCCCGAAATCAGTGTGTCATTGAGTGTTTAAATTATTATTGATTTATTGGATTGTATCTTTTCGGGGATATAGAGACTTGTCTCAAGGGTCTCAGAAGATCTTAGGGCCTGCGTCAAGGGACATCAGTGGTCCTGAACAGGCGCCTGGTTTAGTGCTTTGGGGATAGGAGATATTGTAGTCTGATGTATACTAAACATTCCATCCTCCTCGAACCCTAGAGAGAAGCCATATTCTACACAACAGAAGAAGTAAAAAACAAGCAATTAAATTAATTTATTTTCATTTAATTATTTTAGCAGCATAGTAAAATATTTTTTTTTTATTTTTCTCGTTTGGAACGGACTGACCCACCATTATTTTATTTCGTTGGATACGTTTTTTCACTTATGGGTAGTTTATTGTTAAAATTATATTTTAAAATATATTTATTTTTATAGTTACTTTTATATGCTTATTATTATTATTGTTACCTAAAACAACAAAATGTCGAATATCGAAATGTTGTCCTGTATAAAGTCAAAACATTTAAGTAAACATTCTTTCTACTTGAGATAGTTTTTGATTTGTGCTAAAGTAAATATCGTAATATAAAATCAATAATTTTAGTAACAAGTTTTGGTTTACCAACTATTATTGGCGGAAACCATAAAAACAGTTATTTTTCATGCACATAATATAAACGTTTCAATTTTTTTGTCCTCAGTAAAACCCGGTCTACGTCTGCTGTCACAACGTACCATTGGAGGAGGTATGGGTTTCACTGGCCTCCTATGCACTTTAATTTTCTATGGTAGAGTTTGATCATAATCCTTATAAATACTATATGCAGATTTCGACGAACGTCCTCACTTGGACGTCTTTCACGTTTCTTTGCGCAAATTCTGCAATTTCTATTTTGAACTCAACTAAGTCCATCATACTTGTTTCAGTATGCCGTCCTTTTCACAGTATCTCCTATTTATGAGCAATGCTAAGAGTACTGTTATGGCAACAAAGTGAAAGTAAAATCACAAATATTATTTATTTTATTTTATTTTAGTTCTCTAATTACCGATAATATACCCAATCAAATCGGACCCCACACATGAATTCATTTTATGTGGTTATTGCTCTTAAACATTTGACGTCAACTACCTGTTTTATTTTTCTCAATTGTAATGTCCATGTTAGCTTGTATAGAGAATCAGTGAGGAATACTAATTTTATAAATACGTAGGCGCATTTTCATTCAAATGGCTGATTTGAATCAACTGCAGTACATCAATCGGGCTTTGTCCTCCATCTGGAAGGTCAGTGACAGGGTTTATCTGTCTTATAACAAAATTAAAATTATGAATAAGTCCCTTTTGATAACTAAGTATAAAAACTTATAGCCCCATTTGTAAGGATTTTTGCATTGTATTGTTTGAGTGAATATACGGCTTTAAATGTTATGGTTTTCGTACTTAAATTGGCATCTCTCTGTATTTATCTTGTAATGGCCCACAAGAGGTCGTATTTTGAACAGAACGTCACTATTAGCATCATCTCATGGTTACATATTAAAGTTATCATAAAACTTTTGTTAGTTTTCAGATCCTCATATCTTCTTATCGGCTACTTCATTAATGCGAGTATTTAGAGTCCAGTACGTTCTGCTTCTGGGCAAATTGTAAATACTCTTGCAGGGAAACGTTTTTATAAACTGCCCTAATTCATGTAAACTAGTATTTTGACATTTTTAACATTATGTTGAAACACTGTAAATTTTGCTCAGCATAGCAATATCACTAATAATTTTACTATAACAAAACCTTGAATTAATACATTTTACTGCTTAGTTGGTTCCAAACCAGAATGTTGTTCCATTCTAGGATTGGAGTTTAGCTCGGACATTTTGGTATACTATGTAACACAGGTACCTCCTTACGGGCTCCTTTTCAGCTCTTTCTCGTCCTCTTCCATTGAATAATTCTCAGACGCATACTCTACCTTAGTGTACCTAAAGAAAACATATGTATTAATCGTTTCAGTACTAATGACTTTGAATTACAATGCACACATATATACCGAGAGATTACAGCGGCTACGCCTTCAACCTACGTCCCGGACATAGTCTGGATCATCATCTCCATCATCTGCCAGGCTGTGTACTCATTCTGCTGGCATTATAACAACCAGATCTGGAAATATCCGTTTCAGCAGTTTCACCTGAGGAATGAATGCATAGTATTAATTTCACAATTTAATATTATTTTTATAATTACTTCAGTTATTGAGAATTTAAAGATTTATTCCTTTATTTCTAGGTGTGCCACAATTAGCACAAACCCCTCTTGGTGGTTTTAAACTTTGGTATCCGGCATGTGGTACAAAGACATTTTATTATTATTATTCAATAATACGGTGGAATTTGGTAATATGATGATTTGGTCATTAGTTAGTTTATAAGAAAAAACATTTAGATATGAATTTGTAAGATATGAAATATAAGACCTACTTTGAAACACGAAAACCTATGTTAAGAAGACATTGAGGTTATATCAGTAATTTTACAGGAAAGATTCGCCACCGGAGTGGTCTGAGTGCTCCAGTCTCATGGTTCCATACATGGAGCATTGGGATTGAATTAATGAAATAGTATTATTCTCTTATTTCCGTTAAAAAATACAGTTTTGAACCAAAAATGGCATCCTGGTCGCTGAGAGGTTAATATTCAAAGTTTATAAACAAGAATGAAGTAAATCAGAGGTATCTTTTGCGGTGTAAAGTACAGGTCTGGCTGCCGCCCAAGAAACTCGCAGAAGCACACCTTCAAGAAACTCTAAATCATACCTGCTATGTGGAAAGCAGCACTTAATAAATAATTCTCTATTGTTTGTTAAATCAACTGGGTTTTTTATGATATTGTGTTTTAAAACATTTTCAGGTAAACCATTGTTATAACTTAGCTATTTTAATAATAAATAACTTAAAAACGGTATGTTTATGAAGAATATACGATTTTTAGTTAGAGATTTAATAAAGCTTCCATCGTAAAATCAACCTCATACACAATTTCGGCCAATATTTGTTTTTAATAATCCACATAATTCAAAACTTTCTTCCAGTCACTGCACTCCCATAAACGCCTGAAATGAGTTCTTTAAAAAGTCATATTAAGGAAACTGTAACAAATACTTTTTCTCTTTTAGAAACTAGAATGGATCTTAAAGCTTATACATCTACAGCAATTAAAGTAAAACAAGTGATTTCCCCGATATCAAGTGCTGGATTCACGTTGTAACATATTACAATTATATTATAGGGAAGTTATACGCTAAAAGAAAGGTTAGTTTGTGTTTGGCGTTAATTATTTTAATCATAATATTTTTCATTCCGATCACGATATTTAATTTCGAATTTAAATCTACACGCAGAACATAATTCAAAAGGCTGTACAGAGTTGGGAGAAGAGTCTCAATTTCAGGTTTAGGATTAACCAATTGTGCGATTATTGTAGGACAGAAGAACTGCATACGTTAATTTAGCTTTTCCCTGCTGTAGTAGTTGTGTATTTTGTGCATTACCAGTTATATACAGTAACAGTGTAATGTCCGTACACTATTATGACACAATTATTGGTTAATCTACCATTCGGATACATAGTGAGTTGTAGCTATAAATTTAGAAAGACATTTTTTCAGAGAGGAAAAATGAATAAAGATATGTAATAAATATAGTAAATTAAAAATAGGCTATGATTTTGGGTTCGTATTCAGTAACTGAAAATATGAGTCTATACTTTTTTATATTAGATTTAAATATTTATTCCTTAAAACTAAAATATATGGTAACCTAAAATCTATTTTCTGATGGTTTGTTCAAAATGAATTTGACTTATTGTGTCATTCCAATCAGAGTTTATATACATGTTCATGCTCAAAATTAGACATATTTTATTCAGTTAGGTATTTAGGCTGGTATATTATTTAAAATTTGAAATGAAAAGAACATGTACAAAAAATCATCCTACACATACACCATAAATCGCATGCCAACAGATTGTTTATAAACTATTTGTTATTCTAACGTATGTTTTGCTGTGAGTGAAACAGAACTAACTCAATCTTTTTTATGTGTTGTTTACAGAAAATATTCGTATTTGAAATTGTACATTAAGTTGTGAGGTGACAGGTTTCACTAATGAACTATTGTTTTTTTTCCATCTGACGTAGTTTTATGCTTGTTTTATACTAATACAGTGTATAACGGTTATGTAACAGTACACTAATAATTAAAAAATCTATACCGACTATACCAGTACGAGACAGAGAGATTCAGTGATCTCCGTGGTTGTGAGATGCCAAGCGATACTGAACACGCTATTGTCGAATTTTCCTTCAGCCGTTGATGAGTACCTTTTATGGCATTAAGACATTAGAAACAACTGTTATTTATAGGTGTACTATTTAAAGCACTTAGGGAATAAAATTGAATAGGACATATATTTTGTGAAGCGCGCCTACGTCAGATAGACAAGTGCGGATTCAAGAAGCGGAGAAAAAGGTTCTTGATGTGGAAAAAAGCAAGAGAAAAACATAAGAGACAAGAGAAAAGGAAAAGAGATGATAAATGAAAGCACACAGACTATGAAGCTGGGATGTTTTAGTATGTAAGTAAGCATTTTTTGTAAATACAGTGAATGGTTGATCTTTTATTGCGTTTTCTGAAAATAAGTATTTTAACTCACAAAAGCCCCGTTTTCTCGGAAACCATTAGAGATAGACACTTCAAATTCTTACAAAAGCTCACTATCACTATTTTACACCTATAGAGGCAGAATTATAATGTTTAATCAAATAAGTTACCCATGAAAAAATATTTTGTGAGTAAAAAACAGGGTTTTTTAAAACAATATTAAAAAAAAATTATATTTTGTTCCCCAAAGAGGTTACAGTTTTAATTCTGCCTCCACGTCTTCATACATACTCCCCAAGTAAGCTGTAAAAAATTTTAATGTTCTACCATTAATAGTTTCAGAGGTAATGGGCATAAAAACAGCAAAATTAACATGGGCGGTATAGAGTGTTTCCATATCCCCTTTAATAGAAAGTAGTAAAACACTTATATGCAAATTGAATAATCAAGCATGTTAAAGAATTTTATGTATCAATATTTAATTAGTAAAGAATTAATTTAATATTTAAAACAACAACCATGCTGAAAATGGCACCTGAAATATAAAAGTACTTTTAATGTTTGTATTTATTAATATACATATATTTTAAAGTAATGTAAAAAAATAGATTTTATAACTATAAAAAAACTAACCCGATAAGTTTTTATGCTCTTCACGTGTAATTGAAGCGTTGTTTATGTGTTCGAGAAACTTCAGCCTGCAAACTTTACCCACAATCAAATCTGTGGCGCAGGAAAATCGAATCATTCAGGTTAAATTATTTCCCGCCACACCGCCCTGTGGTTTTAGGATAAAAGTTAGCTATGTAGGCATATAAAAAATATAAATAGTACCGTTAATGTATGTTCATACAGTATGTAAATTATCGAAAAGAGTGAAGCAAACGCACGAGACCAAATAAAATTATAGTTTTTTTATTTTAAACCAAATTAAATGCTCCTTAAATAATAGTATCAAAATCAGCACTTGCTCTCCAACTGAAACTATATTTTATGTATCTATATAATTTTATATATCTGTACAAAACTAGAGTTTATTTATACATGAAGTTTCTTTCTAATGCCACAAAATTGATTTAAAATGTTGAACTCATTTTGGTGTTCAACACAGGTGCTTTTACAAGAAATTTTTTGTAACTCTTTTAAATAAGCCTTTGTTGTATGCACGAGACAATGTACCTTGTGAATATAAATTCACCCAAGTATGTACTGGGAATTGAAACCTGAAGTATGAGCTTCGATTACTTTACGGGCGTGAAAGAATCACACGGAAAGAAACCCATTTTACAAATAAATTGATACAAAAATGTATAATGTTGTAGAATGAAGTACGGTTAATTTAGACACAATTTCCATATAAAACTGGATAAAAGCGTCCTATCTTTAACACGTCACTGCCAACGTGTGATTACCTGAGCTGTTCTCAAAGGCGACTCTGGAGGCTCTCGAGTGCTCTTCAACTTTAATCTCTCCCGCTAACGTTTACCTTCTGATCACAGAGATGCCGTCATTCCATACCTAAACTTCTAAAGCTAGCATTTCAGCAATCTAAAATAAATATTTCATGAATATACGGCAGTATTATGTAAAAACATAAAAGGAGTTAAGGTTTTGAAAACTAAATTACTTATATATTTTTAGATTTTTCCCACAGTTATACAGACTGTAACCATTTAACTGCTTATAAAATGCGTCCATAAATTATAGAAAGTAAAAATTATCGTGATACTCGAAGACAAAGATGTGTAAAAAATTAGTAGAATAAACATGTAGAGTGGAGTATGGAATATAAGTATAACAGAGAACATATTGTCTGGTACAGGCCTAAGAAAACCAAAATAATGTAAAAGTTGTAGTTATCACATACTGTTATTTCCTATCCATATAATGTAATAAAATAAAAAAATACAGATTTCTTCATCAGATCATCCCTAATTTTAAAATCCAATATTTATATATCCGAAGATATTGATAGAAAGTGAAGAGTTAGTACTGGAGTGGGTTACTGCATTTCTACACATAATTACTTTTTAACCCTTAGAGCGCTGAATACAGATTCCTATATTTTCCCCTAGCGTGCTATTAAGCGTTTGAAAATAAATTTTTAATTTATTTAAAGTACTATTTGATTTAATATTTTTAAAGTTATTATAAGTTAAAAAACCATAGAAACAGATTTTTTTAATAACTTTTGTAATTTTTACAGATTAAAATGTATAACAAAAGAAAATGGATTTTAAAATTAATTTAAAATATTTTTGTGAATGAAACACTTCGAAGCACGTAAAAAGCAAGTAAAAATTGCTGAATTAATTTAACTGTAAGAAAAGTTAAAACACGAAAACTCAACACAGGAACAAGCTTACGCGCAGGTCTCATGGTCCGCCCTCACCACGGGTAAAATCCCGTAAGACGCGCCAGTCTGCAGGTCAGAATGGCGTTCAGTTGCTATGACAAGCAGTTTCGGATCGGTAACGGGTAGCCAAGAACAATAAATCGAGTGCAGTTGTGTTTTCTCAGGTTCGGACAACATTCTACCTCATTCTATTGGCAGTTTTACGAACTATAGGTCACGAAAAAAAATAAAAACATCGATTGCGAGATTTACCGTAATACGCGTCGAGCGTCGTTTTTACCGTGCGAAATTTCCCGTAATTCGCGTGGTAAGGGTTAAAAATCAGAATTAATTATAAAATTAAAAAATACCTCTATTAAATGCTTATTTAGTGTTTATAAAGGGAAAAGTTCCTGTTTAAATATAACAATTTTGATTTTACTACCAAATGTAATTTTTCAAAATTAATACAATTTTCGATTAGATAAAATAACTAAGTTATAAAGAGTTGCATCATATCTTCTATGTGAAAAAGAAAACAGTCTTTCCAGGTGTTTGTTAGTTTCAGTTAAAGCCAATTTAAACATTTTTCTAGTCTTTAGAAGTTATTATTAGGATCATATGCTACCTGTATTAGACAAAAAAAACCCTCAATCTCCCAATCATTCAATCTTTTATCAGAAATTCTTAAAATTTCCGATATCTTAGAAATTTTGTAATCGATACACGTGAGTACAATGACTTATAGAGAAAATCTAAATAATTAATTTTCATTATTAGCAAACATTAATTTAATTGAAATTAAATTAAAAAGTCTATATATACAGGGGTGTCAATTAAGTCTGGAACCTCTTTTTTAATTTTTGAACCCTAATAGAAAGAAATACCAAAGTTCACACGTTCTTACTGGTGATAGTAACGCACACATCTGCCCAATTACCGACCGGATAATCGCCTTGGGGGACGGTCCACAAGGAGTCAGACAAAATTATTAAATAGAAGCATAGGTCAAGTTTTGTTTGGTATCAAATTAAAGGTCATACTTAGCAAAGTACAATGCCACAAACCGGACTTAAAAAGGTGGATTCATTCAGTAGTTATAGCTATTTGAATTTTAAAACAATTGAACAATGTAAATATTAAGTATTACAAGTAAACACCAATTTTTAAGTACCTGTGATCAAAGTAAGTGTTCAAAATGTTCCCCTCCCATCATCTGACAATGTAGTAATCGAAGCCAGGAATCAATAATTATTACCAATAACACAACTACTGTTAGGATGTGAAAGTGGCAGATTGAGTCATACACAGCATCCACAGAAACTTAACGTTTGGGCAGGTATTATAGGAAATCAAATTATGGGCCCATTATTTTATCAATGGTAATTTAAAATGGTGACTCGTATCTAGCAATGCTCCAAAATGAGATAATTCCTGCACTACACTACAAGCTGCTCTTGGTTGACAATTTCAAAGAATTTATTTCCAACAAGATGGCGCGCCACCACACTTTGCTCTCCTTGTGTAGAGAATACTTGGATACAATATTCCTTCACAGATGGATTGGAAGACGTGGTGCAGTAGAGTGGCCTGCTCGTTCCCCTGATTTATCTCCGCTGGATTTTTTTTTCTTTGGGGATACCTCAAAGATAAAGTTTATTGTACTAAGCCTCAAGATTTTGGCGCACCTAAGAAATCTCATAGTCCAAGAAGCTCAAGATATTCCTCGTGACTACCTTCAAAATGCAGTGGATGGCTTTTACAAACCGCCTAGGACATTGCCAGACGATGGTAGGGGAACATTTTGAACACTTACTTTGATCACAGGTACTTAAAAATTGGAGTTTTACTTGTAATACTTAATATTTACATTGATCAATTGTTTTAAAATTCAAATAGCTATAACTACTGAATGAATCCACCTTTTTAAATCCGGTTTGTGGCATTGTACTCTGCTAAGTAAGACCTTTAATTTGATACCAAACTTGACCTATGCTGCTATTTAAGAGTTTTGTCTGACTCCTTGTGGACCGTCCCCCCAAAGGGATTATCTGGTCGGTAATTGGGCAGATATGTGCGTTACTATCACCAGTAAGCACGTGTGAACTTTGGTAATTTTTTTATATTGTGGTTTTAAAATTAAAAAGAGGTTCCAGACTTAATTGACACCCTGTATATATATAGCATTCCAGCAGTCTCTTATATGGTAAATATTAAAGGGGAGTTTTGAAAAAAAAAACTGTAATGAATTATTTATCAAAGGCGTAATTTATTAATTATTTTTTATTTTAAAATATAATCAATTATCAAAAACTTATTTTAAAGTCAATAAAATAGTTTTCCTGAATAAAACACTAACCTTATTATTTCCTGTGCTCTTCGCGTGCATAAAAAATACCGTTGTTTGTGTGAGTGACTAACTTCAGGATGTAAACTTACCGCCAATCAAATCAGCAGGCAAATCGAATGATACGGGTCCGAATTATTACACTCCGTGCCGCGCCGTGGTATCGGAATCAAATTAGCACTTTGCTATGTGCTGATATTTAAATATATATATATATATATTTATATATATATATATATATATATATATATAAATATATATATATGTGCGTTTGTTACTTACTCGTCACACTGATTGGAGCATATTTTAACACATCAGTAAAAAATATGTATTATAAAATAAAAACCGTAAATAGTAACATGATTTTCATACAAAACTGGATAAAAGCGTCCTATCTTTAACACGTCACTGTCAACGCGTGATTACCTGAGCTTTCTCACAAAGCCGAGTCTAGAGGCTCTCGAGTGCTGTTCAACTTTAATCACTCCCGCTAACGTTTACGTACCGATCACAGAGAAGCAGTCATTCCATGTATGTAACTTCTAAAGCTAGCTTTGCAGCAATATTAAATAAATAGTTCATAAACATATACGGCGGTAATTTGTAAAAACACAACATGTAGTTCAGGATTGAAAAATTAAATAAGGTCTACGTTTTTAACATTCTTCTACTGTGTTCATTTATTTTCCATCGAAAATATACCAAATACATAAAAATGTACTGTAAAATCAAGGTGATAATCAAGATAAAGATACATTTCCAATTACTTTAAATAAAAAGGAATCCGGTATATGGGAAATAAAGAAAAAGAGAATGATTAGTACGGCACTCAGAATACCAAAACTACGCTAAAGCTCGAATATATACTGATATTAACTTTCTTATATATTCAATTACTTTAACCTAATTTTGAATTATTAACCTAATACAAGTACCTCATGCTGCCAAGAGAAAAATAAAACAATATTCTTACAGATCAACCTTTCATAGAGTTTAACGAGGATTTCAATATCAATAACATCTAATTTTTTTTATTCCCTTGTCAAATACCTACTCCCGATGATTACACCGATTCAATTTGCTTTGGAACAATTTGTAACAACAATAGGAGCATCAGAATTAAAGTTTACCGGTGTAAAAAGAGGGGATGTTTTTATTGTATTTAGCTATGTTTACACTTGTGCGATTTTGCGTGCGTTTGAGGCATGCTGCACAGCGCATGCGCTAGCGCACGTGACGCATGCGGAGAAGAGTGCTTGTTTTCCGGGAAAACAGTCTTCTTTCTGAATCGCGTGCTGCAAAGCAAGCAGTTCCATAATTTTTAGATATTCGTGCGTCAAACCGTGCTGCATAAATTTATTATTACAGTTGTTATTTGTTTAGTTTTGTTTATATATTACAGGATGTCTTCAGATAAACAAACTGTTGATTTTATAGAAGACTACAGACACTATAGTGTATTGGTGGGACATAAAGGAACAAGTGTTACACCAATAAAAACAAAACGCAATGACGCTTACCATGCACTAGGTGAGAAGTAAAAAATGAGTGAAAAAGGTGTTAAATCCAAAATTAAAAACCTTCGTTCATATTTTTCAAAAGAACAACAGAAAAATGTCGCAAAGAAAAAGTGGTTTCCAGTGCTGATGACGTATATCAAAGGTTCCTGGTTTGCCTACAAGCACTTGTTATTTCTCGAGACTCAATCACTCCAAGAACGACGAAGGACTCCTTAGAGGATACGATCACACCGAAGAAGTTGAAATTGGGGAAGACAATTGTTGAATTGTAATACTCAGCAACAGTATTTTCTGGACGTTGTATTTGGACATGTTTGCCATCCAAGGCCCCAATGCAATGTGGATAATTCCAAACTTCATTTCATTAAAATCATGGGAAACTAATTTCCATTCGTCCCTCGTTCGCAGGGAGCTGTAAAAGAAGATCTAAGTTAAATTTTCGAACGCTTCATAAAGGTGTAAACAAAAACTATGTATGTTTTTTCTTTCAGGATGAAGACCAACCACCAGAAAAAGAAGCACCTGAAACTCAAGATACAGCATCGTCTTCTTGTCGACAGCAAAAATTTCTCCCAAACACCACAGACCTGCAGATGAATTAAAAGAAAAATAGATGATGATGGGAAAAAAGAAGAGGCTGCCTTCGGATTTTTTGAAGTAGCAGCTGAATCATCTGAAAAGGATGACTGTTCTATATTTGGGGAGATGATAGCAACCCAGCTAAGGAAGTTGACTCCGCGTAACCAGGCAATTGCCAGAAATAGAATACAAAATTTGATTTTCGATTTTGAAATGCAGGAAATGAATAATTCTTTTACAAAATAACACAGTAGCTCCTCGGCCCCTCTTCAGATTCTTCTTATGGTACCCACTACGAACCTACCATTAGTTTCCTAACTACAAATTTCCACAGAGAAATCCCAGCATCCAAGTAATGTGCTTGGGGAAGTACAGCAGTTTTTGTGTTTTTAAACCTTGATAATAACTGAGAAAATAAGTGTTATAGTAGGGTAATAATGTATTTAAATAAAACACTTACCTTGAAAAAATCTTGGGAGTGCTTCAATTATTGCCTTTAAGACCCCTGGCATCATCGACGAAATCAATGGCTTAGATACTTTGAACAGGTACATCACAGATGCAAATGAGTCACCTGTTGCTAAATATCTCAGACATATCGCCAGTCTGATCTCAGGAGGAACAGCTTCTCTGAAGGTAGTATTTTTCATCTCTATTTTTGCTCTGACTAATTCTAAAAGGTTATAAAAGTTTTCTCTACTCATTCTGGTAAAATTTTTGAATAGAAAACTTTCATTCAGTTCCAAATTGTTCAAAATAACATTATTACTCCTTTTAAAATAATCACACATCCACATAGACCTAACTTTCCTTTTACGTTTACGCACTTTTGACAATAATAAACACGCTACACTAATACCAGCTAACACAGCGTCACTGTCCATTTAAACACTAAATAATTATTAAAGACACTGCGTCAAGCATACAAATAACACTAAAATGTAAACAGCAAATGAAGCATGCGTCAAAAGAATGCTTGGAAAAGCATGCGCTTGACGCAAGACGAAACAAAAATTGAAAAGAAAGTTGAATCGAAAATCTCACAAGTGTAAACATAGCTAGGATGATTAAAATCTCACATGCATTTCATACACAACATAGAAATCATATTTTTGTAGAATGAAAAATTCAAGTTGTCTTAAGGAAAAAACTGGGAGTTAGAAAAAAGTTTTGTATTAGATATTTTGCACTGTTAAAGTTAACAGTGTTTAAAATTAAATTATTTAAAATTATATTAAATTAATTATAAATATAAATTATATTTAAATTAAATTAAATTAATTATAAATATAAATTATATTTAAATTAAATTAAATTAATTTTAAATTGTTAAAATCAACATTTTGTTTCAGGTAAATGGGATATTTATGCATTGCCTAGCTAAAAAAATGGTAACATTAATTTCTGATCGAAATTTATCCATTTAAGCAGAGTCAGTCTGTGATGATCATACAAACGCCATTGAGGTACTTTCTACACAACTCTATCAAGATTCCATGTCCAATCTAATACATTCTGGCGTAAACCGTAGCAACAATTACATCATCATTGGTTGAAAACCGTAATAATACCAGCTGTTTCTTTACACTGATTATTATTCTTTTATAGACTTCCATAAAACCGACTCAATCTGGAGTTTGAAGAAAATATTCTTTCTAATATTACAGCACCTTCATAACCCCCCCCCCAAACCAACATTCTTTAAAGGGTACATAAGATGCCAAGAAC
Organism: Homalodisca vitripennis; assembly: GCF_021130785.1. NCBI lineage: Eukaryota > Metazoa > Arthropoda > Insecta > Hemiptera > Cicadellidae > Homalodisca > Homalodisca vitripennis. The sequence continues at coordinate 32,392,626 of NC_060208.1, forward strand.
TGTATTAACATCAGATATACTATAGACTGTGTGTTGCATCGTCAACCATTCAGTATTAGAAGATCATAAATCAAAATTTTAAATGGAAGAGATACAAAAAAAACTTGAACGTGATAAAAAAAATAGAAGAAAAATGTTAACAACATTTTATAGACCAGTTTACAGCTATTGCCAAAAGTATAGAAAACCAAAATGAAGATGCTGCGATAATTGGAATAAGTAGTAAATATAAAACCAACTAGAGAAAATAAGGAGATCAAGGATAACAATTGTTAACTGGATGTTTTGAGAGTAGTTTATCCTCTCTCAATATATCTGAGTGAGTAAAAACATTTAAATTGGCTTATTTAAGCCATATTAATTTATAAGTATTATTCTAGCATTTCGATATTGAAGTAGAGAACGTTAAAGCTCGTGGTGGTCATTATGAAAGATTTCGGGATGTAACTAAACATGATGAAAAGGCGTGTCTTTCTTTTTAAGAATTTAAATGCTGATTGGAATTGTACCCACCGCTAACAGATCTATTAAACAGTTGAAACATTCTAGACCGATGATAAAAGATTCCATGGTAAAAACTTTTAAAAATCAAAGGGATTCTCGATTAATACATAGTCCTACAGATGTTCTGATCAACAATCGTTTACCACAAGAAGTATTTTCTGTTTCCATATGTTAAGTGAACAGCGGACAGAAAAGTGAATGTTCGATTTTCAGGATTTCGAGTTATTATATTCGATAGCAAAAATAATCATGAGAATATTCGAAACGTTTCTGAAGCTATCTGCAATATTCAAGGAGAAGACTCATCAGATGAAAGTAGAGATGAACTACAAAAAGTCAAAAATAAACAAACAACTAATAACAATTAATATAACCTGAATCTCAGTTAGTAAAACAACTATAAGTATAGTATATATTTTGGATGATTTTCTTGTTGGGGACCATATTTAGTGTCATGAAATACGTCTACTTGACATTTTTCTTGCATCATTATAATGACTTAGTGGAATTTAATAAACGACAAACAATTATTAATGACGGTATAATTTTGTATGCAGCATCATATGCAGGCTGGAGTTTTGCGTTTAAATATCGTAACTGAATTTTACCATAGAACTAAGTTTTTTGGCCAACGAGGAATATGTTCATCTGCATCTAAATAATCAAATTTTTAAAAGTAAATTAAAGACAATATGGATGTATATATATATATTTTTTTAATGACATTTCTATGTATAATTGTACATATAATTTATCCTAAATCATCAATGTTTTAAGGCCAGTAGTAATTTTAGTAGTAATAAATGTAATTCAATGATTTATCCAAACAGTTAATAATCATTTGTTACAAAATACATATAGAACCACCCGAATATTTTGTGATTTTATGCTACAGTTAATTCCAAAATTTTATTTTTATTTATTTTTTAATTTTTTTAGATTATATGTAAAATAAAGTATTAATATATATTGAAGGTATTTTTAAAGAGAATGCAACCTTCCTGGATTGTCTTCAAGTTGCTATAGATGAAGCAGAATTTATAAAGTAAATTGAAAGTTGTTATAGATAAAGCAGAATTTATGAAGTGAATATTTAAACCGAAATGTGTTCTCAACGCAAAAGGACGGCCCTCAATCTTCTATATATTGTTATCTACCATCAATGGGCAGTAACTCACATCTCCTTCTCTAACAGACTGTTCAGGATTGTAATTCATCATTTCCTATCTTTACGTTTTGAGACTCCTTTCGGTCAAAATGCAAGGAATATCCAAGCTTTTTATAAATCATTCTATCACAGCAACCGATATGGACTTAAACGTTTAATTTTCAATAGCTTTCTTAATATAAGTTGTACATTCACCCTTATAACGGAAAAAATAAAAATTATTTCTATTTTTACCCTAATGAACTAAGACAAATTTTAATGTGGGTACTTACCGAATATCAAATAATTCACACTTTGAATCTTTTAAAAGGTTACTTAAGAAACATTTTGATGTGAAATTAGCATGCTAATCCAGCTTTCTGTCTAAGATAATTACTTTCAACATAGCTCTCCATGGCCAGCAGCGTCTATGTATGAGAATCAATTTAAAAACACAGCTGGTGAATTTATATCTCCAACACGCTACAACACGTACAGCTGATTTATTGGTTCTGGTGTTATCCCTCAGTACATGGAGTAAAAGTAAAGTAAAATAAAGAATGTCTTCATTTACCGGCTAAGAAGCCCTTTTAGACACTAATCCTGGGGACCAACGGCTTAGAGATGACCTCTGAACCACCACCGATGACCGGGTAGGCTGGCTGCTTATTCAGGTGCAAGGACAGTATGGTCAACTATCCAAGTAGTATCAACGGTAGGCATTGTTTAGCTCGATTATGGATGGAATAGTTATAAATATTATATGTGAACAGTAGTTGCGATATTTTAATTTCTATCATCATCAATACATTAATTGGTTTCAATTTATTCATGCCTAATAGAACGGGTAATATACATTTTTACCATAATATAAAAGTTGTGTTACTTTTAAAAAAGTTACTAAAAATGTTATTTTTTATTCCATTTTTACCAGCAATATACTGCCACAAATAGTAAGTCCAAAAGGGCGTGTATTTCGTTTTGTAACAGGATAAATTGCATTATGATTACTTACAACTGGTTCCGTTTTTAAGCCAACTACTTCCACTTACTTTAACAATAACAATCTTTGCCCCAGCCACACTGTTAAAAATTTAGCTTCTCTAATAAGCACGATCATGTAGGTCCATTGTGGTAATATGATATCAAATACATATCGGATGAGATTGCACCACAAGGGCACATTCCAGAAAATAAGATAACTGACTTTCTGGATGATTTACGCTTTCAGGTATAATCTACCAAGGCGACTTAAAATTTTAAACTATTTCCAATTACACTACGACCGACGTTTAATTTCAAGCATACAACATTTCAAAACCAATATTAATTCATCTGTGTTTCCACGTTTATTACCTTACAAGTATATCACTTTAACAAAGTTACATAACTTGTAGAAAAACCTACTCAATAATCGATCTATTATAATCTATTTGTGACCAACCTATTTTATGTGGAATATAATTTATTCTACAATTAAGGTTACTTATTAAAAAAGTTGCAACACCACGCCACAGAACAGGCTTCGTTAACGTTGCATAAAAAATGTCAAGCCTATATACAACCCATTTTAATCTCAAGACATCCTACTTATGTTACATAATTACACTATAAACATACCTTATATCGTCTTAGTAAATAAAAGATATGTGTGAATCTAGTGAGTGATACGCTTCAAAGACGCTTAGTAAAATTTGATGTTCGTACATGCACTATCAAATAACTCATTCATTTAGAACAATACGCCTAGAGAATACATTTACATGATACTACGACATTTTTTGTTCGTTAAGTAAGGTTTTATATCAGTGGTTATATCGACAGGAGGTGTAATACAGGCAAGAGTGCGCCAAAATCGAATTCTGCCATCGGAACTCAGTATTAATAATATAAAAATGAATCTTCATATGATAATTCTTAGTCTATAAGGGATAAAGTAGTAAAAATAAAAGTTCAGTCGAGTGATTAGCTTTGCTAACGCGCAGCCTATAAACTGGCTCGTTTCTGTATGCATGGTTTTGAAATAACTTAACATTCTAAAATTTTCTAATATTTCTTTTAAGAGCTATTAAAGCTTAGGCCAAGGCAAGAATAAGCCACACAACGTTTCGCGTAAAATGCTTCGCTTGATTTGTATGTTAACTTTAATAAGTCTAAACCTCATTTCATTCTTAATATGTCCTGCGGATAGATAGAATAGCACACAATCGTAGAGAAATGTCCCTCCAGCAGGAAAAAGAGAAATTTTATCAGCCTACTGAGTCATAGCATTCAATGACGTTGAGTTAAATTCTACGTTTGCAAATCCAGTATCGTATAACTCATTTTTGTCTACGTAGAAATTAGTTATTAAACAAGATTTTAAGTTAAGATAAGATATATCTTTTTTATATATCTTGCTATATAATCCATTACAATTATTTTACTTTAAATTATTTCATTCCGTTGTTACAAGAATAATAGTTCCGCTTTTGCGGATGGTATTAAGACCCAATTGTGTCTTTATACTCACATTAAAAATCCCATTATTAAATATTAAATTATTCCATTTAGTTTTGTTTACGAATTTATTTATTCTGCTATTTTCTCGTTTTTTACACATGGTTCACGATAAGACCAATATGGAAATAATCGCAAACCTTAGCCAAATCGCATGGAGTAACATGTACTTTCTTCTAACTCGGGTTAGCAAATATATGTATATATTGCTTCATGAAAACATTAAAGTCTACATATAAATTGTTTTCGATATATAATGTGGCTAAACGGACAGATAGGTAGACAGAAATTATATTTTTCCAGCACCACGACAGATAGGTTTCGCCAAATCATGGACAATGACATAACTAATATTGAAAACACGTATACAAAGAATTTCTATTACAAGTATTTGAAGTTACTTTTTCTTACGAAATATTTTTGGTTTTTGTATAGAAATAATATCCTTTATTCATTTAGAAACATATAAATACTATATATAAATCTAAAATCTCTATGTTACCCTATCAAACATGTATCCGTTTTGTACACACTGAAAGGCTGTGTAAACCTATGACGTAGTGATTTTCTAAAAAAGTTACAATTTTATGTTATAAGCTAGGAGCAGTGAGCCAATTTACTCTTTATAAGTACACAACTGGGTTCTTCTTGTAATCCATAGTGAAATTGTTTATAAAGTATAAATCAGTCGTCAGCATTATTAGTTTTCGTGAAAGTTGAATAATAATCCCTCTTAATATCCATATGAATTGTTGAAAATACAAAACTATAACTTTTTTACAGATTATATTTGCCTAGCTTGATGCACTTTAACCTGAAATAAGACTCACATAGTTATATTGATATCAGACAACCTAATAAAAATACCTAAAGTCACCACTTCGAGTCTGTACGCTGTAAAATGGTTTTAATTACCCATACAAAAATGCAAAATTTAGTTTACCATTCGAAGAATACAACATTGTGACATGAGGTCCAATCTTAGTTGGAAATACAACAATTGAAATCAATAGATTTGATTTGTACCGTATCACGTTTCTCAAAGCGTTCTCACACTCCCGCTCCCATTGGGTTCTTGCTAGAACCTGGACTAAAAAACGTGCCTTTTATGTTTTATATGTTTCTGTTTTATTTGTAAAAATATTTAGATTTGTTACAAAAATAATAACGTACTGGAATTAGTATTATCCATATTTATCTTTTTTTCTGATCACTAATATTATACACAAGTTTTAATAGCATAAGTCTAACATTTAATAAGTAGCTTTTGTGTTAACACATAAATACTATGACATGTTAACTTAAACACAGTATTTATTTATCAGTTGAATCATTAAAGAGTTTGATAAGCCTATATTGTGATATGTATTGTTGTATAACATTTGAATACAAATTAAAAATGTTTGACACAGCAGTGCAGAGGCTCAAGATGTTTTAATAGTGAAATTGTTTTGGCATATTGCATTTTTATAGCATTTCTATTTATGCGTAACTTGTAGAAGGAGACATCAATAAAACATTTAAATTTAGAGCCATTTATTGTTTCTCCAGATTTCTACAGACTTCATTTTACCAGAACGGATTATTTTTTCAGCCTAAAAATAAAAATAAATGGTAATTATGTATCTGAAGGTTTAAACGCAATCGTAAGGAAAAATGTGTGATTAATTGTATTAATAATCTTAAAATGTTTTTCAAAATACTTCCAACACGCATGCACATATATTTTATGTGTGTGTATGTATGTGTCATTTTATATGTGTTTTATGATTTTTCAACAAGAAAACACTGTTCAGATGGCTAAATCAAAACCAGTTACAATAACAAAAAAGCTGGTTTAAAAGTGTTCTGTATTTGGATAATATTATGTTGTTTAAATCTATACATATATACAAATTATACACAGATTGTGGTATATTTTGTGCAGTAAGACCCAATCTCACTAAACATAGTACTCTAAGCTCTCGCTTAACCAAAGATGTTGTCTTCGTTCTATTGATTATCCGTGGAGTCCCGTCAAAGAATAGTCAATTACAAAAAAAAAAGAAAGCACTACAAGTCTGAAAAATAGTTTGGTAATATTACGATTTAATGTGTTCTAAGTGCGATAAATTTATTAAGTGCTACCTGAAACAATATTATTAGAAGTAGTCCTAGTTACCAGTTCCTTATCACCTGTATGGCAACTGTTGAAATACGCGGATAATCTGTAGTTTACTATACTAAGAACAACAACAACGCGCAACAGACACAAAACCCCTATTTATAACTTAATGCCGATCCATTACTGTTTGTGGCAGTTTACGAATTGGGAAGTACTCATCAATTAGGCAATAACAGCGTGACTCTGAGTATTGGGGATGAGGGATGTGTTTTTGTTTAAATTTAACGTACCTTTTAAAAAAGATGAAATTATTAGGATGGGAAATAATTGAAGTACGTCACTTAACATCAATGCGATGAGTTTTTATGGATGAAATATTTTGTATGACTCCATATTTCGTTACGGAAATTATGAAATCAATACTAAACTGATTCGCACCTCTGGGAGGGTAAGGGTTTCATAACGAAGGATTTGAATTGGAAAGGGTACAATAAAGGTTTGGTGGCAATTTAACACATCTTATTCTTCCACAAAATAAACTTTATTAGGTACAAAATTTGGGCACAATATTATCTACACAGCACTACATTTATGATATTGTTCAGTAACTCGCTCGTTTATAACAGTTCCCTGTTTCAAGAAGTATTGGGATCATCTAATAACATTGCGTAAATGTACATTGTGACAGAGATAAATGACATAGCATTAACATAAACTACCCGAATTTCATAACATAACATGAACTATGAGGCTGAACATTTTTTGGAACTACCTCATTGAACGAATTTGATAATTTAACCTCTGCCTGTAATATTTAAGTTAATGTAAAACAGATATTGGTTAGTAATTATACCTGGTAACATTGGAGCCTTCACTATCTGACTTCCTTTATGTATATTGATGAAATAAAATTTGTGAATATTCATTATTGTTTTATTGAAAAAAAAAATATATAATATATATATATATTGTTACTTAGAGTATACAACTGTAAAAATTAATGATTATGGGTAAAGTGACTTCAAAAGAGAGAGAATGATTGAGTAATATATATTATTTTTTATTGAATTAGTTACACAAAAATTAACTCGCCTAATGCTATGAGCTGAAACACGACACAATCTCTCTCGGACTGCTCTCATTAGAGTAGGACGTTAGGTAGTAAAAGATTTAACGGTAGTAGTCCAAGTTACTTGACGGAGACGGAGTCAGGACGTCAGAGGTAACTGAAATGATTCCATGGGTCTCAGAGGTACACCACGTTAATATAAATGATTTATCTCCTGTATAGCTAATAGATTCAACAATTTGTTTATGCCAACATTACAAATTTTTATTTAGAAGAAAAAATATATTTGTATGTTATTGGATTAATATTAAATTGGAGGGGTTTTTGTTTCTGTCATTATTAACAATACAAACAAACACAGTGTTCAGAAATTTAGTTTTAGCAATTGATGAAATAAGTAACACTGATGTAAATGGGAAGAAAAAGAATAAAAAATTAATAAAGAATAAAAAATCTTATATCTGTCACTCTGTTCACTTATTACACGAATTAATAAATATGTTACACAGTAAGAATGGCTAAACGGTAATCTCACTAATGGCGGCTGTAGGAAGGGACGCTTTTTTGCTTGGTTGAGGTGGACTAGGAGGGGGAGGAATTTGAGTACAGTTGTACTCATGGGACTTAGGAGCTCTTAGAAAATGTCCAACGAGAGACCTCGTTGAGCCGTTCTTAGAAGGCAAGTGAGTTAGCACCATCATAGGCGAGTCTGTTTCCATGTCTAGGATAACACTGGTGGAGTGCTTCAGACCTTGCTCGGATCGCAGTCTCTTCTGCTGCTCCAGCGTCTTCATCTCCATTCTGGTTTTCTCCCGCTGATAGTAGACGGCGGCGAAGATGAGAATATTCAGCACGAGCAGGCTGCATCCAATTGCTATGGTGAGATTCAGCACTGAGCTGTATGCTGCTGCAGCCTCTAACCCATCAGCAGTGGTGTTCCTGTATCCACGGGTAGTGTAGAGATTGACACAAGTAGTTACCATTGTTTCCATTGTTGTAATGGGCAGTATTACCTGGGAAAGGAACAGGTGCCCTTAATGAATCGTATGTTAAAAACATATACTATAACTGAAGGAAACAGAATTTTTCCGGACATTTGCCATCGTTCAGTGGAACAAAAATCAGTAACACTACGTTTTGAGATCTGTAATCTGATCTGGTCTTCAGGTAGGTCTGCTAGGTCTGCCAGGTTCTTTTTTTACTGAACGATGGCAAATGTCCGGAAAAATCCTGTTTCCTTCACAATCCTTTCATCGTCAAAAATAAACTTCAAACAAAGAATATACTATACGGTTATATGTTGTTGTGTTTGGTATATATTTAGAAATATCTGTATAACTAATGTATACATTTATACAAATTTGGAATAGATAAATTCCTTTTTTCAATACTCGTATAGCTCTTTTTAACTAATTAGTACAATCTAAGGTAAAATAAACAAATCATACCAGTGCGTAGACACACAACATTGTGTTTGTGATTCCAGACTTATGTGTGTTACAATTCTCTGGTATGATTGCGAAAGGCCTTGCCCAAAAATAAAAGTTATATTGGAAGATGCTTTATTCATTTATACCAATGATAGTAAAATAAACCTTTATTTCCAATGCTCCAAGATTCTACATACAACATATCAGTTTTTATATATTGATAACTTTAAGAAACATTTTTCAATCTATTTCGTGCCAATGGAACCTGATACATTTTAAACTATACCTCGGCAACTGTGGCGTTTTCTTTCTTAGGTTCCGGCCTAACGATTCCCGTGTACAGGTCGGCATTATGGTGGTTGTGAAACCGGTTGTGTCTTGTGTGCACGTCCTCCATACCCGCCCTGTGCAGTTCTGGGATCAGTTGTAGCCAAATTGAAAGGTGGTGCGATCTAAAGTGGTTCTTCATCTTTGGTCTCAGACCTGAAAAACAAAGCTGGATTTTAAATTTAGATTTTTTTTGTTTTTAAGCTACAGTGTATATTTATATTAGAGCAGTGTGAAATTGTTGTTGGATATAAATACATCTAGCAATAAATTTGTCAGAAACTCAATTAAATTATAACAGTAAAGTATTTTTAATTATTAAGCCACGCTGTTCAAAAAAATATTTAATAGAAAGTTTCATACACACAGCCATACGTTTTCTGGTGAGATTCATACAATTCTCCATGTTACATTGTCAAATTTCCCAACGGAGCTTTGGAACTCATCAGCAGAGTAGAATATATTTAGCACCAGATGGTGTTTCATCCGAGCCTCGAATTGTTCAAACCGTTGAATTGTTTTGCTGGTGGGGGGGAAACTATTGATTAGCCAGTCGTTAACTTAACATATGGCAAATATTCGGAAGCTGACAATCAGTGGTTTGTATCCGTGGTTTTCTCTAGCTCTTGTCTCTTAATTGCATTAAGTCGTATATAACTTTCAATGACGGAACACTATGACCTAGAAACTAAATTATCAGGCAAAACCTCTGTCAAAAAAACTATAACGAGTTCAGAAATGATTCCACCTTCACCTGTTTTACTTTTAATACCAGTTTCAGTTTTATTTGTAAAATAGTCTATTATGTTATACAGCAACCCAAAGGATAGGCTAGATTGGAGTTTACAAGTACTTAATTATCTATCATGTTACATATCATCAAATTCCTGACCTATTTTGTATACCTTACCTTTGGAATAAGATCTGATTCTGTACAGCTGTTCCTTTTAACATAAGTACATCATCATCAAAATCAGCTGTAATTAACACATTTCTGGCTAAAAAGTTCCTTTTTAGTCCATACTTGAGAAAACGTTATTGAAAAATTCATTTTTATACGGTGTTTATTCATTGTTTTAGAGCTCTTCCCTAGGAAGTATACTGAAACTTTATTTCCATTTCATATTACTAGGTCCAATATCTTTATTTTAAAAAATACTTAAGAACGTTTAAACTTTTATTCCACAGTATATACTCTTCAAAAACGTTCTATTAGCATTTTATGATAGACTACGAGCTATATCATTATTGATCACAGAAACGAACCAAATATTCTTCAAATAGCAATTTTACCAAGATGACTGATTCAAATAGTTTTATAATTACTTTACTAATTTGAAGTACTTATCGCTCGAGATGTTATTTAAATATATATGATTCTTTTGCACATGGTTAATCTTTCTCTAAGGTGTGTCCTTGTGAAAATTTAAAGATTTTTTACACTACTTTAGTAAATATAATATACTTTGTCAGGTTGGATTTATCTTTTTTATGCGCGGTATGTTTAAAAAAATATTTCCATTTTAATTTACAGTTTAAAAAAAGTAACATAGCATTCTAAATTTTCAGCCATGGCTTTGTATATAGCGTGTTATTCTTTTTTGTATTTTAAGTGAACAAGGTACGTCCAAATATAGTTGAACCGATATTAAAAGTTAAATTTTTTAACACAATGAGGTTTCAAAAGTTTTAAATTGAATGGCATCCATCTCCTGAGTTTGTCTGGTAAAAGAGGCCTCTATATTTTTTAATTTAAATTATTTATTTTAATATAAAGTAGGAGATTACTACTTGTGTACTTACTTATGTCCATGTACTTCTGGTGAACTGGGTCGTATTGCTCCCACACTATGGACTTGAACCTGTTTTTCTCTTTAGAAATTGGAAGGAACGGATCTTGGAACTCAATCATGTTTGGGTTTCTGCGTGAAAAAAAAAAACTAAAATGAGAAGTTTATCCTTTCTTGATATAATTATGTTTGATTAAAAATTAAATAACTTTCAATGAATATATGTATTAGTAGATTACAAGTTTGTAAGTAAAATATACTAAAATAAAGCACAAGAATGAGTATTGTTTAGTTATAATCCAATTATTGTCTTGACATTTCACTTGCTTATATTTATGAATCGAATTTCAATAAGCTCCTAATATTTCGGCGATAAACATTACATTAATTTGAAATTTCTAGCACAATTAAGAGTTGGGTATTATTTTACGTTTAAACATCCAGAAAACACTAACACCTGCTAGAACATAAGTCGATGACATTTGAGACGAGACTTTGTTGCCATATTTCTGCCGACCACCAGCTGACGTGACTATGATCATGTACTGGCTGCTCGATGTACGTGAAATTGGCAACAGTGTGGGTCGGGGGGCAGAAGAGAGAATGAAGTGTACCAGTATCAACGGTCTAATTTAGTGCAACCTACTCTTTTGAATCTTACTAGAGTGGATGACATTTGTAATGCCTATCCTCCAGCTAATAAAAAACAAGCAATGTGTTTTATCAGCCCACTATTATAAACTCTCTTTATTAATTCGTTCATTTAAAGTATTTATACATATATATTTCATTGGAACATCGCGATCAAACTAACATAACAAGCTGATTATAGTTGAAGCAATAACCTCCAGACATTATTTTACATGTACTTTCTTATACTTAACCGCATATTGATATTGAAATGAGTCTTCCAATTTAAATTTTTGCTACAACTTTTATTTTTACATTTAATTATCGGAAATGTGTATATTTACAAAAACAAGCTGCGTTCAATTGGTAAAATATTTCAATTGGTAAATAGTGGGATATTCTGAGCTTTGCATGTTATATATAGTAGAACAGAGATATAATTTTTCTTTATATAGTATAAATGTATTAGAGTAGGCCTATTTATTGAATATTAAATTATTCCCTCTTTGATAGTTTTTTTGTTTCATACAGTTTTGTCAGTGACGAGTATTCCAATAAGACCAAACAATTAATTTCATCCTATAAAAATAATTTCTTATTTCCATAAGCATCGGCAACCATTGTTTATAAATATATTTAAAATATTTATAAATCTACCATTTAAATATTAGGATTCAACAGAAAGAAAATATTATTAATAATACGTACTTATCAAAGTAAGAGATAAATGAGAAAAACATACCCAGATTTAACAAAATTAGCTACGTTGATCATAAAGGCCTCAGACAGAGCAACTTCAGAGCGAGTGAAGTTCGTGGGGAAATGCCCCAATGAATCGACGAGTGGCGCACCAAACAGGTAGGGAAGTTCTTCACCGTGAACTGCTCCTATTTTCTGGAATATTCATCACAAAAATACAGATTTTAACGGTATTCTACATGTTCTATAGCAACCCCTCTTCATATAAAAGATTATATAACAGTCTAATAGTGTCTGTAGTTCTGTAAGTATCCGTTTAATCGACTACTAAAAACTATTCCACTAATTTTAATATATTCTTTTTATGGATATTCTTAGGGTCCCTGGTTAACATGTAAGCCTACTTATATCTAAAAATCCCTCAGGCTACGACCTAAAGGTCTTAAAAAATCCTATTTTGGATTAATCAGTAAATAACAATTATTTGTAAGCATTATAATGAGACTTCTATCTTCATTTTCATACTATTTAAATCACAAAGCAGGTTTAAAAGTAACAACACTTCTTAATTGAATCTTCTCAGTAACTGATGAGTAGAGTGATTAGACGCATAAAAATATACTTTGTACTAAATACACATAATATCGAAGAAAAAGTTACTATCTACTTTGTTATAGCCTGAACCACTATTGCTAGTGAAATCGTTTATATTCGAGAAATATTGGAGAGAAATTCGAGATTTTTCATGGTTTTTATTAAACTACTTCACTATACCGCTCAAGCAGGTATCTCAGAACGAGGATGTGTATGTTGTTGCCGATGGTGGTAATATGTAAATCTCTACTATGCCGTGAGTGTAATATAATTGATCTCAATCAGAAATGATTTCTCACACGATGGACCTGAAATAAGTTTCGGTGCATGCGTTTCCATTTTGAACCCCTTATAAATTTAACTGAAATAAATTTCAATTCATATGTCTACTTTCAGTTGAAAACTATTATAGGTATTTTATTATAGTATTATATCATAAGTACTTTCACTAAAACTACTATAGACTAATTGTTGGATCTGGTTGTTGAAAAGAAATTTGTGTAAGTCACTGGCATTTATAAACATTTTTCACAACACTTTAGAGTCTAAAATTTCCTAATAAATGGAAATACAAAGTGACGATCAATAATATTCAAGAGAATTATTGTGACATTATAATGGATATTCCTCTGGTGCGTATTTCCTTGTTTAGCCTCAGGTAGCTGCATAATTACAATTTTAGCTACAGCATAGATTTACTTATTGTACTATTATTAATATTATGTAGTTACATATTCCAATTTTATCTTAAATATAACTGGCGTTAAAATAAAATAAAACAATAGTATGAGAGAGACAGATATGTCACAACTTTAAAAAGAGTTTATTGCTGTTGATAAATTCCTTTGTCTGTAACTCAAACAAAACATTAAACAAAATTCAACGTCAGGATTTTCCAATCATTTATAGTCAGGAAAAATGGTCACATCTTTCCTGAGACATTCTAAACCTCCGATATCTGGCATGGTCACTGTTAGATTTCCGGTCAAAGAATGTCACACCGACAAGCTTAATCGCTTCTTCCACACGTAGCGTCGGTCAGCCGATTGGGTCGGGTGGGAGAGGATCGAAAAGGGGATGGGGGCTTTGTTAGTTCGCGCTATTTTTAGAAGCAATAACTCTGGTGACACTGATATCAGAGCTGTTGTGTTAGTTTTCGAATGTGAATTTGATACCTTTATGAACTGTATTTTATTGTACATGTGTACCACAAAAATAAATTACCTGTCTATTAGATTAGTTTTCAAGTAAATTAACTTTTACAGTATGATAAAAATATGAAATTTAATTTGAATCATCTTCATCGCAGTATAAAACTTTTCATAAATATTTAATGCTTCATAAACCTAATACATGACGTTAGTATTATTTTGCTTCAACTTATTAGGATCACGAGTGATGTTAAGCAATTTGAAATATGACATTTTATCTGGAATGAGGCAACACATTCGTAGTATATTTGCTGTTATGATTTATTGCACCGCTTAAAACATCATAAGGCCGCAATATTATATAAAACGATAGTTAATAAAGTAATATCATCACCGCTACCATTTATACTATTATGCAATGTAACAATACTTACATACAAAAAGTACGAAAAGGGAATTGAGTCTAGCTCAGTATTTCCAAAAGGTTACTAAGCAGCCAGCTTCACTGTGCCATATGTGTAGTCTGTATGATGTTTGAAGTTAAATTAATAAACTAAATGACTAGTAATATTAACATAAATTCAAGGAAATAAAATTCCAATAGTTCTTTTCTTATTACTAATATGTGAAAGAAAAATTAAACATTAAGTAACATTTTAAGTAAGTCTATATGTAACGTGATGATTAAAAATGTTGTATATATCCGTATACTCATATTTGAGAACGCTATTAAAAATACCCTACAAGGTTTACAAAGAAGAGTTCAAATTATTTGAAAACATTTTTCATGCAGTCAAGTTTTTTAAACCCATTGGTAATTTATTATATTATTTAACCTACAAAATCTTATGAGTTTTAAAACAAAAATTTATGCCTCTTAGGTCATAAAAATAACTTGCAATCATTAATTCTAAAGTTATACCCCAAACTAGGTGTGTCTGTCAATCAAATAAAATATTTGCAAAACTTTAAAAACAAATAAATGTTGCACGTTTAGTATACCTAAAAGAGGAAAAGAAATGTCTCTTAGTTATTTAATCTTACATATTTTAAAATACCTGTGAATTAATCTTAGTTTCTGTTATGCTAAACTTGTATTTTCCGCCTTAAAAGTGTATTGTAATTTTGAATTAACAAGTGGAATATTCAGTGTTCTAAGTAATTCTGTTGCAAAGTAATTAATGAGTAAAATTTGTATTTAAGCCCCAAATATGATTTGTGCACGACATTCATTCATCTAATTTTACTTAAATGTGATTATAATATCTCTGTCTTTCTATTAGTTCACATTCACAATCGGTAGTGCTGATGTAAAATGTTGATAAAATTTCAGGTTTATAGACAGATTAAAATGTTTAAAGCTAAAAGAGAATATTTTTGTAGTTGAAACCTGTATTGGCATTTAATATAAATTATACCCCTCCATTGGTACAGCAAAATAAAAACAATATAAAAAGCCCCTTATGAAACACCAAAACATAATCACACATACTCACATAAATGAGTATATGGTGAGTTAGCTGAGGGTGTCCACCCGGATGTTTGTCCGGTGAATATTCATTATTGATGTCCAATTATAATTTTTTGGAGTTCGAGGTCATTCGTAACTGGTTGCTAAATATGATACTAATTTTTGTGAATAAAAAGGTATGCCATCTGCATAATCACTCATATTCCTATTAAATGTTATGTGCAATAAGCAGTTATAATTACAAATTAACTTCACGAAAAAATTACGAAGAGGGTAGCCTGTAAGATACTTCCTTGAAGGACTCCTGGTATGGTATTATTGGAAGAGGAGAACTCAACTGGTTACCATTCCGCAATTTTTGTCTCATAGCAGATAAAACACTACGAAACCTGTCAAATGTCTTATTAAAAAAGCTTAACGCCGCTCATGAACCTAATAACTTGGAACAAAATAATACTAAATAAATTGAAAACTCCTGGTTGCACTTGGTGAGTTACGTAATAACTAATAAATATATCAGATACTTTAGCTCATGGGTTATGAAAGACACACCCGCACCTGAGGATAATCTCCATGCCTCGTCTGATGGTCGAACACATAGAAGAAATTTGAGGATCTGCTCTTCCCCCTTGAATGGGCACTGAAATAGTCACCAGTTTTCACAACAGGGGCTACAAATTGTGCGTCACTTAAGGCCGCGATGGTAGCGTCTCTCGTGTTGATCGGATGAACCACCGTCCGCTCCCAGTCCGTGTACTCGTTCACTATGGTCACAAAAATCTCCGGAAGATGATACTCGTACGCGTTCCTCACATAAGTCCTGAGGATCCTGTCTCTCCTCGAGCCGTCGAACCCCGATTGGATATCAGAGGAAGAGAACCTGCTGAGGGACTCACTAGTGACGACACCGAACATGACATCTAGCTCCCGCACGGAGTATATGTTGTCTTCTTGGTCAAACTCTGGCCGGATGACGACTCCATCTACACTGGGACCGAAGGCGTTGAGGAACGCTGCAGGTCTGATGTCGGCCTGGAGGATTTCTTCAACTGTCACTCCCTGAAGACAACCCACGACATCTATGTGGCTACTGCAATTCACTTGATGAGCCAGTGATACTCCGGGGTGGACAGGGTCCTCTACTATGGCCCAACTGCTCAGAGCAGATCCTGATAGGAGGATAATGCGGTGGAACAAACCTGAAAAATGTGTTTGACTATGAAATTTGTCGAAACACCACAAACACAAGATAAATTGCAAATAAATTTCAACTACTAACGTGTTAATCCCAAGGAAGTGATCTAGGTACATTGCAGCCCTACACAATTTTTATACAGGGTGTCCAAAAAGTCCCGGGTCGGTTAAATATTTTTCAAAATATTTTAAATAGAGCTACAAAACCTTACACAAAGTTACTGGACATAAAAATCTATTTTATCACATATTCAGTGATCCGCTACTTCCTCAGGGGGGCGGCCCGCTAGGAGTCAGAAGAAAATCTTAAATGTAAGCATAGGTTGATATGCATATCAAATTAAAGGTCTATATTAGTAGAGTACAGAGCCGCAAACCCGACCTCAAACGGACAACCGAGTCAAAAATGACAGCTGTTCAAAGATGGCTAAGAGTTTGCAACTTAGGTCAATGTAACAAAATACACTGATGAGCTTTTTGATTTTAACTTTACTAACCCAAAACTGTTTAAAATTTAATGAGTTATTCAAATGACCCTCAAACACCTCAAGAAACACCTCATGTCCATTTTTTAATGTTAGGAAAGTTAAAGTCAAAAATCTCATCAGTGTATTTTGTTACATTAACCTAAGTTGCAAACTCTAGCCATCTTTGAACAGCTGTCATTTTTGATTCGGTCATCCGTTTGAGGTCGGGTTTGCGGCTTTGTACTCTACTAATATAGCCCTTTAATTTGATATGCATATCAACCTATGCTTACATTTAAGATTTTCTTCTGACTCCTACCGGGCCGCCCCCCTGAGGAAGTAGCGGATCACTGAATATGTGATAAAATAGATTTTTATGTCCAGTAACTTTGTGTAAGGTTTTGTAGCTCTATTTAAAATATTTTGAAAAATATTCAACCGACCCGGGACTTTTTGGACCCAAACTCTTGCCATCTTTGAACGGCTGCCATTTTTGACTCGGTTATCCGTTTGAGGTCGGGTTTGTGGCTCTGTACTCTACTAATACAGACCTTTAATTTGATATGCATATCAACCTATGCTTACATTTAAGATTTTCTTCTGACTCCTAGCGGGCCGCCCCCCTGAGGAAGTAGCCGATCACTGATTATGTTATAAAATAGATTTTTATGTCCAGTAACTTTGTGTAAGGTTTTGTAGCTCTATTTTAAATATTTTGAAAAATATTCAACCGACCCGGGACTTTTTGGACACCCTGTATAATCATCTACATTGACGAACGTCCGTTTTTGATAACTTGTCACAAAAAAGAGTCATTTTCTTGAGACACGGTAATTATTAAAAAATTTGATATTTTTATACCATTTAAACACCCGGCGTTTACAGTTATTCTGAATTAATAGTGATAATATTTCAACTAAATTTATTTTTTATTTCTCTACAAAGAGCTATAAATTGCAGCATTAACCAGTTCTATGTCCACTTCACAAATCACCCTCTCAATAAATATATTAGTATACTTAAGTGGTTGCATAAGTATGTTGCACACAAAATATAAACGTTAAATAATTTAAAATAATGATGATACATGACTAAGTACCGTATTATAAATTTAATATTATATTAAAAATTCCTTATAACATTTAAAAATCTCTCTTTGAAGAATAGTTTTTTATTATACATTTTAACTCAAATACTGTAATGTAATGGTCATTAAAAATGCAATAGACGTTGGTTGCATTTAGTTAAAAACTAGTTTTACAAACGATTGTGTACCGTGATAAATCGGTATTCCTATCATATGTTCTATCCACGTATAAGTTTTCAGGAATGCCTTTTAAGGAAAACCCTTAAAATAAATAAATTTATATCAAAGTACTCCTTATGGTTATACTAAAAACTATCCACTGACAGCTATGATTTGATGTAGCTTCATCAACATCCAACAATTGGTCCCATAAGAATTTACGATTTTACATCAACAAAAATCAAGTACCATTTTGGGATAAGCATTGTCATAGATCTTTATATAAGCATTTTACCAAATTCATTTTTTATCTCTCGTGTTTGCAGCAACTATCCTTACCCGGCATCACGGCAGGAGAGATGGCTAAGAAGTGCACACAAGCAGCTCCAGTGCCGTGCCCAGCCAGTGTCACTCTGAGTGGGTCGCCTCCAAACTGTTTGATGTTCTGCTGTACCCATTGTAATGCGGCGATTTGATCCATGAGGCCGCTGTTTGCCACCCTTGGCCTGCTCTCAGGATTGCTGTTTAAGTTGAGGAACCCTGCATTGAATGTTGAATAGTTAATGAATCGGTCAGGATTGCAACTTAAGCGAGGTTAGTTTACATTAGGCAAATCAGAGAGTTTGATTTCAAGGTTACCTGATTAGTAATGCCCTACTAAACACTTTAATAGCAATGAGTTAAAAGTTGAGTTTGACGAGTAATAATGTTTGGAAAAGCTAAATTTGTTTTTCTTCACGTACCTGATGAGACAAATGTTACAATTGCAACAATATTAGGTAAGTTCGTCTGTAATTTTCGTATCTAACATTTGCAGACATTTTGCGTATAATCCTCAAACGCTATCTTCTGTTTCTTTCAAACCAGACTTATTTGTTCTATTGCAATAAATTTCTAGGCCCGATTTCAAACAATTAGAATACACGTTTGATTTGATATAAATAGTTTGTGATGTGTTTAAAGTAAATAAATACAATTATTTTTACACATAAGGTCAATACTAATTTTTATCAATTTAATTTATATAACACTTGATTATTGTAATTAGTTCCAAAGGTCAGGAGAACTGTGTATACTAATAACTTAATAATTCTACAACCTTTTTATGCGTAGAATCTCTCTTGAAAATATTTAGCCTATACCACCAAATATTACGATATTCAGAGCCTAACTCTTAAGTAAAGAAAATGTTCCAAACTCATTCCAAACATTAGATTAATGTCAAAAACGTTAAACTAATGCATCCATAAATAGATGTTACTGTTAATTAAAATATTCAAAAAAATTAAGATTTAATGCGTTCTAATTAAGTTCAATTAAAACAATCAAGTAAATACAGCGCGTCTCAAGGAAGTAAATTAAAATTGTACAGTCATTTTACTTCGCGTTTAGGGGAAAAAGCCCATTAACGTCCCAGTATAATGGACATAAGAACTACACGTTGTTATCTCTTACATAAGAACTTTTTGTAAAGCGCATTGTGAGACTATCATTAGGCTCCACTTGAAGAAGCCAAGATGGTCTCTATTGTGGAAGATAATGGACGTTTCCTGTTGTACTTGGAGAATTGTTACTGTATCAGACACACTTTACTAAAGGCAGCATTGTTCTAAATATTTATGTGGAAAAATATTCTATGGCGTCTTATGCGGCAATTAGACCGAAAATTTAAATCAATACACATAACCATCCTTAAAATATAAACAAGAATTAATTATCTGATTATTGAGGGAGTAGTTTTTTTTTTTATTATTGAAAAACGTTTTCTTTTTTACAGTGCAATTTAATAAGGTAGAAATGAAAACATGTGATTATTTTTATTAAAGTATATTGAATTGATAATTCTGTTACGATTTTAAAAGAACTTAAAATCTGTGCGTATTAGTATTTTACTATATGCTGAGCTGACTAGGAAGAAGAGAATAGTGAGGGTCGACAAACATGGCCTTAAGCCCTCTAAATACAAATAACAATTATAATGTTAATGATTAGTTTTTTTTTTTTTACTTTACAACGCTGAACGTAATAAATTTCTTAAAAACATAGCATATTTTTTATTTAGTTCAGTTAGTTGAACTTTTGAATTTTTATCATGGTATACGTAAAAAAACTTCCATTCAAAAATTTAAAAAGAATTAAATAACATATTTTTGAAAATAAGGATTGCACACTAGTGTTACTTGTTATTCAAATATTTAATGAAAATCCTACTACAGACTATAGATTTTTCTTTTGTGATGAACACATCCCTTATAGAACGTGATATGTTTGAATTTCCGTAAACGATTTAAAATCTCATCATACCCTCTTCCAACCCTGCCATCACAACAATTACGTGAAGGATTTTTAAAATGTATTATTACTGACAGTTACATCAACATAAAGTCAAGGTATTATTATAAGAATAGTTTATCCGGGTCAGACGGAATACGTTGTAGATTTTCTGGCAGCTAAGACTATGAGTTTATTCTCATGGGATATTTTTATGTGCTCAATATCTTGAAAGCACTTAACGACATATATAAAAAATGCTTTTAACTAAAAGTTAAGGCAATATTATTAGCATTAAAAAGGTTCATTAATAACACAGTTACAATTTAAAAATAAATAATTGGCCTCTACAGTGGAAATAAATGGCACATAAGCTGACCAACGAACATATTTAAGGTAAAGAACAATTTGTTTTCAAAGATGGAGCTTGTTTTCTTTGTAATGGAAAAGTGTTATAGGGTCTACAAATAATCACTAAAACCGTTCAAGATACCATGATAAAATTATTATAAAAAGATAAAAACTGTAACTATAAAGTGTTTGTTAAATCTTATATGCTTTCCAGAACACTCTTTGATTTACCTATGAGGTAAAAATAACGTACCTGTGAGTTTTGATTAGTTTTTTGTGGCTTAATATTAATCGTGAGTAATATTAAATACAAATTAACTTCTACAGTCTGTTAAATCTTCCGGACGTAGTTTGAAATATAAATTCTGTATTTATCTAATGCAAAAGAATCAAATAAATGAATATGATCTGGTTACTATAAATGAGTAGTTATTGTCACTCAACTCACCTAAGG
This sequence comes from Homalodisca vitripennis, assembly GCF_021130785.1. Lineage (NCBI taxonomy): Eukaryota > Metazoa > Arthropoda > Insecta > Hemiptera > Cicadellidae > Homalodisca > Homalodisca vitripennis. The sequence continues at coordinate 32,414,024 of NC_060208.1, forward strand.
CTCCTAGCCTGTAGTTAACTGTAACGACAACGATTCCCGTGTAACCTGACAAGACCCTGCCATCGAAAGAGTTGCCACCCCCGGAACTGAAATCATCTGATCCATGGATGAAAACGAAGACTGGATTTTTCACTGAATCTGTGAGTTCTTCATCTGTGAGAATAGCATAAAATACTTAGTGATATCCAATTGTCATCCCCAATAATATTTGTACATTTTAATAATTAGAATATGTAAACTACAGGATTAGACGTATAGCGTGTTATAAACAAGGTGTATAAAAATCGCATGTATATATATATATATATATAAATCGCATATATATATATATTATATATATATATATATATATATATATATAATATAAAATTCTTTAAATATAGAATTACTTCAATTTTGTTTATAGTAAATACAAATTTTATATATATTTTATATAACCAAGCTTATATAAAAATCAACCTAAAAATATTAATATTGTACCTCACTGTTAGACTCGTTTAAACACACAAAAAGAATGTATCTGTCCTTCACCTACCTAACACAACAGCTGAATATAACACGGGTCCATATTTCTAGTTAATATAAACAGCTAATAATAATAATATATAAATATATATATATATATATATATATATATATATATATATATATATATATATATATATTACATGTTGCAAAAAGCCATACATCCACCTGTTTTTTCTGTTTAAGCTCCTTATCATCTTGATAATAGCGAGCCGCAATTATGCATCTTGATACGTAAAAGATTTCTAAAGGTCATCCAGTACATAAAAATAAAAAAGAAATACTAAACAGAGACTATATTATTCATAATATTATATTCATGTGAAGGACTTTGAGTTGCTTAATAATCCTCTCCCCCATTGTATATTCACGCTTTTATGCACGCAAATATCTAACAATTGTGTGAAAAAGAGAAAGTGTTGTGATGTAAGATAAATAAAGTACAAAAAAATGGTATTATAAAAATTGACTAAAATCATATAAACACTGTACTGATGAAAAGTACTTTATACTAGGTGAGCTCCTGCATATTAAGTATACTTATACTTCACACTCCTACTTTATTTATACAATAGGTGTAACATGATAAGAGATTGTTACGCTTTCCAAGTAAAAGAATTTTTGTGGGAGTTTATCCTCCGGTAGCCTGTTTTTGAATTAATAATTCTAATATTGATATAAATTATAAAAAAACTACCACATTTACAATTAGGTTAATTAATTGTATCAACAAATTATTCCCCACCAAATATGATTTCGATATAGATTCTAATAAATACGAACGAAAGAAAAATGTGTCGCGAAAGTTACTCAAGGACGTTGGTTCAACGTTAGTAAAATTGTCCCAGATGTGAATACTAAGGCACAGTAATATAACTATTTTATCAATTATAAAACACTAATAATGTCATTGCGTGTCAATATCATAAACGCAGTTTTTTATATTCCTATTGCAGAATAGAATTGCGTCCAAACGATGTCGGACGCATTCTAGCTGCCACAGGCATCGTTGGATATATAGGATACGATAATTGCGATAATGCTGGCAACCTTGATGACCAACACAAGTGGCCAGTATGGCAGAAATTTCTGTTGCCATCTTTTATTACAATATACTTTGTACACCTTTTAATTAATAAGAGAATTAATTAATAGTAGGTACTATCAAGAGTGTTACGTATTTTACTGTCTGAAATGGCTGAACTTTTTTTTATCCGTCACAAAAAACTGTTGTTTACATAATAAAACGATATTTCTTGTTAGAAGTCCTTATTTTAGACACAATTTGTAGAAATACTTGTGTTCAATTTATATGCAAATTGAAAAGGCTCTGCAATATAATAGTTATTGACTTTATTGGTAGCTTAGGTGGTCCGAAGTAAAAACAATCTAACGGCAGATTAATTTTTTGTCCGCTACATCATATTGGGCCAGTAATAGGCAGATATATTTTTTACCTCCTAATGGATGAATTATAATTAAGAATTAATTAATATAACACTCAAAATTTTACTGTTAAACTTTTTTATTGGATGAAGCATTTATTAAAAACATATTTTTATCCCCTTACGTTCAGTAAAATAATCAAGAAAGTTGACTATTAACTTATTCAAAGTAAACAATCATGATACAACAATACTAACTATGTCACAGTAGTAGAAATATATCTCACAGCCCTTGTACTACCTCTAAATATAGATAGGCTGTAACATGCTTAAAAATAGAAACTTTGTAAAAATTTACTCCTAATGCTTATCCAAAGATTCTTAATGAAACTTCACAATCCGACGAATGCTTAAGGTATTTCTAACATCTGATTCCAATACATTTTACAGCTATCTGCTTCATATTTGTGATATATTGCTACAAATGCCTTTCTTTTTGTCAGAACCGTCATACTGTCAAAGCTACTTTGAACATGGATCTATTTTTCCCTTGTAAGCGGCTACCCTTATTGATGAGTTTATTCTGGTGTAGACAAAGGTAAATTAAGTTTAGAAAATTTTTTGACTAAAAATACGACTTTCCCTAAATTTTAAAGCAAGATCCGCTTTTCTGATGAATTTTAATATGACATTTATATTGCAAAATGAGTACCTGGAGACTTTCATTTGATATTTGCAAACAAGTAAATTTGTAAATACAATATTACAAAACTGTTGAAATGAAATTCATATTGAAATGAATACTTAGACCACCCGCACAAGAGATTGTGAGCAGGCGAGAGCGTTTAAACCACCCCCTTCTACAATATCATTGTGTCCCGTGGTTTGTGTCTAATACGCTGGATGTGTAGTGATGGTTTCCCACTCGTCCGCTTACTTGCTCCAGTGCGAGATTCATGTTTAGCAATTGATAGTATATTGATCTGTCATTGGGAATTCAACCGACATTTAACATTCATTAAATTTGTATACTTTCCCGTAGCCTAATTTGTTATAAATACAAATTGATGAAAAAAGTATTCTTTCAACCAAAAATTGAACCCGGATCTCTCACTCGCCGTTCAAGAATGATGTCCAAGACACCACATTACAAAAGTAATCATTATTTTTAGCTCACTTAAAAATGTGGTAGGTTTTTACAGGTTCCCAATATATTGGGATACTATTCATAAAATCCAAGCAATAATTGTAATAAGTAAGTTATATTGAAGGTTGTACTTCGATACCTCAATCCATTTGGAATATATCCAGGCGATCAGGACTTAACTTACACCGTCAATACATATACAGTATACATATATACAGTATACATATATATATGAAAAGAACTATAGATGTGTTACTGCGTATCGTAAAACTGTTAAATTAGCAAATTGTTATGAATTATTTTGTAACTTCGTTAATTTCATAAATAAAGTTTAATTATTGTTTGATATTATTAAGATATTTCAATACACTATAAAAATAAGTGAAAGTAAAAAATTAACAACATAATACGTTTTATTGCACCTAACAGTAACTATGGTTAAGGGGGTCGTGTCCTGTAAGATGGAGTTCTTGACATAGTCAAGATTAAATAGATTAAATTAGATTAAATTAAATTAAGCATAGATTAAATTAAACCTATTAAAGACGTTTATCTAATCTATTATCTGAACGTTTATCTAATAGATAAAAGGTCAGTCATTAATGAAGATAGTTATTCCTCTAAGACCTACATTTTACAATTTTTGAAATCGCTATTTTGAAAACTTTTTCGTCTGATGTGTAGAATAGATGAAAAGTGTTTTCAACATGGAGTAAAAATATATTTTAATTGAAAGCTAAAAATTATTATTTTCATATTGTAAAATATTGTATGGATTCGTTACTATTTCTATTTTATATATTAATTTATCATATGCAGATAAAAAATACAATTCAATTCGTTTTTAAAAAGTAAACAACAATTTGAAAACGTATTAAGGGTATTTTTCGTTTTAGGTGCAACCAATTGTAACGTCCATAAGATGGAACGTCTAAAGCTTAACTGTCTAAATTGTGTAAAGGGAAATATAAACGTTCATGACAAACCGGGAATCGTGGTTATATTTCCTGTTAACACAGCAAACTCACATCGGCTGGAGAACATGGATCCTTTGACCTCTTTACATTCACTGTCAATGAACTAAAGGCCCCACGACTTATTTAATGTAAACTACTGAAAACTAGAGGATTTTAAATATTTAAAGCTAAGTTTTGGAACATAAATAAATGCAGCTACAGGCTTACCAAAAGCTGGAGCATAAACGTTTAGGTATAGACAGTCCTCACTGTAGTCCCTCAGGAAAGGCAGCAATCGTTGCAGAGCTACCAACTTGCCCCGTGGCATCCGTGACAGTGCGCTGGTCATGTTGGGTGGCAGCTGTGGACAGACCGGTGCTACACGGTCACACATTCGCACCCCCACCCAAGGGGGTACGCTACGGGTTGGGCTAAACCTATTGGCACCGGTGGGGGGTGTGGCGTAAGGCACTCCTAGGTACATCTCGACCGGCCTTAGCATCTTGTGGGTTACTGTCACTCCTTGAACTTTTCCTGTGACAATAGTGTACTTGAGTAATAAATAAACACAAGATATTTCCTTTCAGTAGATACGTATACAGTGATAGATTAGTGTATATGACTTTGGTCACCAAACTAAGATTAGTCATTTATTTATAAACAGGATTTTATAAAATTAACAGGTTAAATATGATAAAATAAGTGGCATCAGAGCAGTTAGCAACTGTATTACATTTATAATTATCCCCTTATGTATTATTTACTTATACTTATACTTATAAATGGTTTGTCTCACAATGTCTTATACTCTAACTTGTGTAATTATTACCTACCCATAAGAAAAAACATAAAGAAACAAAATGTACCCATGTGTAGAAATGCAAGCTTCTTCATGAACTTAAATATTAACAAAATGACTTTACGTAACGTAAATTTTAGTAATGTTTGAGATAGTTCAAAATTAAATGAATATTTTAATGTTATAAAACTACTGCTAAATTTGTTAATGCTTTTCAGATACTAACTACTAACTGGAAAAAAGAAAAATATCCCTATTAATTCTATGTTTTTGAGGTATTTTCCCTTCAACGATTTAGAAAATATTTGTATCAGGTGAGGCATACCACCTATGCTCTATTTTTAGCTGTGACACTAATTAGCCCTACCATCTTCTCTTTTTCAATTTCCTCTAATTAATCCACACAGAATCAAATTAAATTGTGTTTAACTTTTTAAAATGTCCCCAAGAAAGGCTCAATTGTGTAGAGTTGTTTTTAGGGAATTTTAAAATGTAAGCATGGGTTACGTGATACATCAATTTAGCGGTCATTATTTAAAAATGTTCATTTGGGCGCAAAAAGGTAATGTTCTGTAACCATATTAAAAGGTGTTCCAAAATGTGGGGTTTAAAGTTAAGTTCCAAACTAAACATGGACAGCACTAAATAATATTGAGCTATGCTTATCATTGAGCTATTCCTTATGTGAAATTTTGGCATTACAACATTATAAATACTTAAATTCGAAAATAAAGAAACCCTTAAAACTTTAAATTCTTAAATACGTAAGAACAACAAACTTAAAAAATAACATATTTTTAAACATTTTTCATAATCACCCTTGGTAAAGAAAACCATTTATATAAGTGCATGAAATTAAATTATTTTCTAAATTAAAAAGTGTATTACAATATTTTATAAATGTTCCTAAACTTGTGGTAACATTTGAAAGCCTACATAAAAATTTACGTTAAGTAAATAATTATATATTAACCATTTATTTTTAGATTTTGTATTGTTATATTACATACAGTTAATTTCTTTATTTTGATGCATAATAGATTATTTACAGCTAGTATTCAGAAATTATTATAAATACACGTAAAATGTACTTGTATCTGAAGTAATAAATGTAATATTAGAATAATTACATCTATATATAAAGAACGAAAATATACAAGAGGCTTTTCGAGAAAGTCTGAGGAAGATGGATTGTGGGCATAACGAGTGGAGTGACATAGCGGTTTGCGGTATTTCAATTAAACTTTTGAGTCAACTCATTTAACTTGAAGCCAGTCATTCCAGAAATATTACGAAAGGTTCTTACGTGTGATTTTTCATCAATATTCGACTGGAACGTATATGTCATCATTATTTAAATACACATTAATATTATTTGCATGATAATTATTGTAAATAAATGCAAATTTTGAAAGCACTCACATGAGTAGAACTAAATTTTAAAAATTACGTTTTTTATTCAAGCATTTTTTGTTAACATAGCAGTATTTTACTCCTGTGATTTCAAAAGTTAGGAATATAGGCTTTATAGGAATTTTGTTACTTATATAAGTCATGATTCACATGTACGTTTTAATCTATAAAAAATAATATATTTTAAAATTTGAAAATATCTTAAGATTTCTTCCATCTGCTTAAACTTTCTTAGGTAACAATCATAGTATTGGAATGGTCTACTGTTTCATTCGTACATGTAAAATTATTGATAAGCAAGGTACGAAGATCTTTAAGGACCTTGAATAGAACTAACAAGTTATTTTCAACATTTTAGTACTTTTGTTTTTTAAGTTTCCTAGGTTTCAAAATATTGGACGTACTAAGTTTAAAAAATAAGCTTAAAATGTCATTCGTATAAGAATCATTATAGTTAATCATTACAAATGTTATTCACCAAACTGTAAATAATAGTGAAGATCTCAAATGTGATGTCATAATATACTTTTTTGATCTGTCCAAAAACATTTTAATTTTATAATAACACCTCCTTTAAATTTGTTAAGATACATCTGAAATAGAAAGGAGCGATGGTAACACTCTAAGTTAAGAGCGACTTCTATCTAAAATAATGATATTGAAAATCAAAATCTCTTAATTCATAATTATCAAAGTAGGGCAATGGTTTTAGGGTTATTAAATTTAAGCAACGAAAACCCTAATTAAAAAGCATCATAAATCGAGATGTTTTAACGTTCAAATATTAGAGGTAATACCGAGCTTCTATTATACTTTATATTATTTCTCTAGAACTATAAAACTCCCGGTCTTATCAAAATTAATAAATTTTATAACCCATGTTGAGGTTAATCATCACTGTTGACAATTATCCCTTTCAGCTGTATCGGATCCGGATGTAAGTGAATGTCGCCCTAGAGAGTATCTAAGGGATGTACTGTAATTTACACCTACTCTAGACTATGATCAATCCCTCTATAGGCAATGGTAAATCTTCCTGCCTGTCTTCACATGTAGAAATTGAAAGCACGTCAATGGGAATTACAATTATTAAAAGATATAATATACCAACATAAATTAATAAATTTTTTTTAAATTGATTCGATGCAATAGGTTTGTGGACAGCACCACGAGTCGCTAAGGTACCTAAAACAGGACAACCAAACATACCTGAACTTCACATCTTCCTAATCTTTGACAAATACATTTCAGTGTGTATTTCGAAAAACCCTATTTTACCACACTCTGAGGCGTTATTTTGTAGATAATCTGAAAACCAAAGGCTTGAAGTTGGAACAAAAAATATTTAAATAGTTTAGCTTTTTGAAAGGCCCTGATTGTTTAACTTTCAAATATTGTATGAGTATATTAGTGGACCTAAATACTACATTCGCCAGAATAAAAACTTTGGTTACTTATACATAGGGCGGCGTTTCATATGGTTTACTCTAATGTAAGCTAACGCATTTGGACTTAACTCATATGGCTCAAATAGAAACTAATATTAGATTACGAAAGAACAGTGCACTAACTACTCCACACGATATACGAATAGGAATAGACGTATAGGATTAAATTTTGCATGGAACTTCATTTCTATGTAACCAACACTGAGTTTGAAGAGGGTTAATGAAATTCAATGGGGTTTGGCTGAGCCTTAGTAAATACTTTTACAACGGTCTCAAGGTTAAACATGAGGGCAACAAAAAATATCAAAATAAGGAAAATAAGAAAATCGTATACCAGAGTAAAATCATATGATATTTTAACTTGTAACTGTTTCAAATATAGAATAAAAGAAAAATAATATATTTAAAATTCAATGTTAAAAGTTTTAGCTTTTGACTTCAGCGCACTTTTGCGCTGTAGCACCCTTCCTAGCTCACGGTATCTTCAATTACGAAAACCCTGCTTTGGGATCTAAATCAATGAACAAAGATATAAATATGTCATTTATTAAACTGCGAAAACAACAAATAATTTATATGCAGATTTTAGAATTTGCATGAAAAGTTATTTTGAAATAGACAAGAATGAGTTGTATAATGATGCATGTCATCTAACCATGGAATTTTGCCGAACTTCATTGGAGGTTGTTACCAGTAGGGTGACCCAATTTCTCTTACGTTGGATGAGAGAATTTAAAGATTTCTCTACTGTACGTAGCAAATCTGCAGAATGAAATTAGTTATAGATTTTATAATTTACAACCATCCTTGTTAAGCGTTCATATTGTGGCGTACCCCTAACTGGTTACGTTGGAACCACGAAATTAAGTACTTAATCTAGGTACGCTACCTGATTGCAGATGCACAATGCGGCTGAGTGTCAGAGCGGCCGATAGACTTCCTGAGACGGTCAGAAGATATAGGACTACGGTGGTGACCTTGGTTGAGGTTCTAAGTTTGCTCCTGGAGGAAAACCTAGCAACGTCCATTATAACACGGCCACTTCACTGATAAGAAACTCTTCAGCGTTACGTTTCTCTGAAGTAGGCACTGTTTCATGGTTCACGTTTATTCCGGTCAAGAAGGATGCTGCACCATCAAAAGTTGGTTCTGTTCAAGGTGGTTTCATTCGAGATCTGAAAAATAATTAATGTCAGTACTACTTGATTATGTAAATGTGTTCACAAATAGGATATATTATATTGTATTCTTAATGGTCATAAATAGAATGTTAAAGAATTTTTTTGATAAGGTCTAGTAGTGTAACCTTCTTAATTGAATATATGTGATGTCGGTGGGAAATAAAATAAATTTTTATTTATATTAGTATAATAATTATCAATATCTTGGACCCTCACAGCCTACAACACACAATAGCTATTATCTTCAAAATATAGGTGCCTTATACACAAGAAAACAATTGTTTTATGTTTTTATACTTTCATTCCACTTAGCTCTCCAATCTTGTTCCTCCCCTATATTCGTAACGCAGTACAATTTACAGTTACCTTTTTAGAGTAACTGTAAATGGTGAGTGACATTGCTTTATTGGATCATGACATGGAGAGACATAATTTAACTTATATTTATGTACTGCCTTTATTATTAACTTATCAAAATTATCAAATATGTGAATTTTCACTTGATTTTAACCCAAATTATCATAACTTTTGGACATCAGAGAATTTAGAGAAAATGTATTTTTTGAGCTTTATCGATTAAACTTCTATATTTTAAACTTCAGAGAAAACTGGTGAAAAAAATTTCCTTTTTTGGATTAGAATTCGGATCTGTCACTTTTCGGACGAGTATAATAACACTTGTTAGAAAAAATTTGATTTAAAAGCATTTAAATTGTTATTATTTGTTGCATGGGCGTGATTGCTTTGCTAAACTAATTTGTTACAGTTATTTATATTCGGAAGCTGTTCAAATAAATTTCTATAAAGCTATTGTTATAAAACAGACTGTAATATTAATCTCATACATAATTGCATACTGAAAGTGAATTTAACAATTCAGAAAACTGCTAAGTTATTGGACGTCTGTGTCTGGTCAAAGCAGAGGATTTGGGAAACCAGAAACTATCCGGACGAATAATTGGAGAAGCCAGGGCAAAGGCAAAGGGTTACAAAAGCCAATTTGTAGAGCTAAGGCTTCGTCTAAACCATTTACCTAGTCACTTGTTAAAACTGTCTTCCAAAAACCGTTCGTTAATTAAAGCGAATAAATTGCATTGTGAGCAGTAAAGAGTTATGTTTTTACTATAATCGTAATTATGGTGGATATGTTATGCTTTATCTTATTTATTTTGTTTAACTATTATTATTGATGATATTTTATTTGAAATGATAATCTAATTTCTGACATTTTGTCATTGATAATTATATGATTGAAAACAATGCTTTGAATATTGGAATTTACATTGTACTTTAGGTGGAAACACGACTTTGTAAGAAGGGAACGACTTTGTTAGGGCACATCAATATATAGTGATATATTGTGTAAAACAAGTAGTACATAACTATGTATATACATATATGCATATATATGCATATATACGTATGAACTTGAGGGTCATAGCTGAATTGAGAATTACAAAATAAAAGATTACATGCAAACTACTTATAAGACACCATTCCACACTACAGAGACTCTTAACATTGGCCAGTTCGTCGTTATTGTTTCAAATCATCCAATGTAAAAATATTAGATATTAAAAAGAAGGAAGAAGGAAACAAGTTCCTGCAGGTTTTAATGGCATGATCTGAAGTTTTGTAAACAAAAAGTAAACATGAATTTTTAGCGTGATTCCAAAGGCTGATTTTTTGTAATTAATCTCTCTGCAATTTATATCTCATTCCCCCCTGCATTATCTCTCCCATGCATGAATGATAATACAAAAGTTTAAAACTATAAAAGAAGAACCACATGGTAACGGTTTTCATTATAAGCATATTTTCAAAGCTTGACACGGATATTGTATGATTAATCCCAAATTAGACGCTGGAATTCATTCAATAATGATTATAGGCAGCACTTCCCCCAGGATAGGGGCTTTAGTGAAACACTTAATTAGCGTAATATATGTATCCCGCACGAATGTAACGTGGTACTCAATGACTAATATTGATAAACTCGACCATTCAAAGCAACTGGCCACTGTCCCAGGGCGAAGGCTATTTGTAGCAAAAAAATGTTCGAAACTATGTTATTGATATGTCTTTTACACAACCGTACTGGCAGTAAAGTTTAAATCTAAAGTAAATACCAAAATACAGTAAAATTTTAAAAGGTTCTGTAGCAAAAACATACCACTTTTTACAAGTAACTTAAAAACAGTATTCTGAGTATTATATCGCTTATTTATATTGTCCGTACTATAAATTATTAAATTTTTAGGTCAGGAACAAAACTAGCAATATATAACTATTGTTTACTACTCTAGTATGTGTTTCTAGTAACTAGTACTTTTTTAGTGTTTAAACTAGCTATATTTTATTAGAATTAGCCACTTCTGCTGCTCATATTAAAAATAACACTATAATATTTGTCAATAATAAATGCATCATACAGCCAAATCTAATATTTATTCATGCAAATATAGTAATGTGATTCCACGTGTCTATGAATGTATCACCTATCAAAAATATTGCATATATTTACAGTAAATAAGTTTCCTCCTTACTTTTCAAAGTATTTATTTTAGATGTATACTCAATAATTAAATAGGTGAAATTTATTTTTCAGATTACTTTTCTTGACCGTCTTAAGTACCAAATATAAATAATTCAATAGACTTTGTTTGTTTATCGGTATTATTTACTTCTAGGCTAAGAGATAAATTATTTTTAACAGCATTTCCTTTAGAAGAAGAGCGATAAAGAAAAATGTGAACGAAGTGATCGCATGGGAGTGTGAATCATCGGAAACATATCTCAAGGGTCAGTTGAGAAATGATTGCAGTGTTTGTTTCGTTTTCCCTTTATTCTTTTACATACAAAACGCGTAAAGTTTGATATTTTTAAGAATCTTTAATATGATTTTAATTCACATAGTATGATTTAAATGTATGTAATTAAAATTAATACGTTCACTGCTCTTAATGAAAGTGGCTTTGAAGAATAATATGATTCAAAGTTCGTTCATTGCTATTGCACACCAAAATTACAGCCTATATACGTACGTATATAGAAGAAAGTGGTTGCCTATATATATGTATGTTGAATAACTTGGTAGGTGAAAAAATTACTGAAAGAACAAGCCACAATGGATATAACTTATTTTTGGAGTATTTATTTATAACAGTAGAATAGTAAATAAAAGGATTTGTTTGGATGGATCTATGAATAAAAAAAAACTATAACCTAATAGAAAACTTGGAAAGTTATTGGTATGCATAGAGTAATATTATGAATATTATGACTATACAAAATTAAGGTGATTATTAAAAAAAATAATACAATATTTATTCCATACAGTAAGTGCTATATACTTTTTTCTGGATATTTATGAATTGTTATGAATACTTTATGCTGTCTCTGACCATGAGAGAAAACTTCAATTGAACAAACTTTTTCTACATAAAAATCCAATAATAAAATGCAAAAATACTGCATGAATATATTTAGTTTTTGAATAAATTTCAAAACTGTAGTGTAATTTTTAAAACAAAGTGTTTATTGATTTTTGGGAAGTAAAAATAAACGTGTAATCAATTGATACAGTGTACCTCGGCTGTTAAAAATACCACTATTTCAAAACAATCAATTATTTTATTCAATATAAAGTAGTATCTGATAGAATGTATAAAAAGATGTTTGAAGGGCGCTTGCGCTGGTTTCATATGTAATAAACTTATAGAATAATTCTGTAAAGCTATTGTAAATCATTTACTTTTTACAAATACGGCTATTCATAATATGTGTTCTTTTTGATTACTGGGAGCTAAAGAAATGTAATATATAATGAAGATAACATTACCAGTCTCATATCTGTATCCTAAACAATATTTCAGCAAAATTTAACTTATAACAAATGCTTGTAATTAAAACTACTATTAAATATATTTGATCTATAAGTATAAAATATAAAATATGTTTCAATTTGTTAGGTATTTTTGTATTTAACATTCATGGTAAATTGAAGTAAATTACCTTAAAACTATATACGCACAACATTAAAATAACATTGACATACTTTATGTAAAACGCTTTCGTTTTATTACTTTTTCTTTGACTCATTTCGCATAACAAGATGTAACTAAGTGTATAATAATCTTTAATTAGTTTCAATTACGCAATCAAATACTAAAATTTTAGAAGAGTTAGTGTATTTTTTTGTTGCTGTTTTTTTAATATATCAACTGTAGTTGATATTATTAGTTTAATTTATCGTACCAACTAGAATTATTGTTAGAAAATTTATCGTGTATGATAAAATATCCCGAAAATATTTCCTTCTTTGATAACTTAGTGAATAGGTTGTTTTCTGTTTGCAAAAATACATACACCGCGCACAAAAGCTTGACTCTCCGCCTTTTCTATTGTCAGCCCGAGTCAATACGTTATTGCCCCGGGTTTCTTTTGCAGATGTTGCATTGAAATGCCTCTTCCATACAACATTTTATTGCTTCGTTTTTGCAAACTATTTTTCTAAAAAGCACAAATATTACTATTCAATGATTATACAAAGAAATATTTATAGTTGATATAAATATCTAATCGTTATACAGGGTATTTCTGTACCTCTTCAAAAGTTTTAAGAACATATTACGAGTTAAGAAAAGTAGAAGTTTAAAATATAAAATACACTTTATATAGGACATGATATATATTTTCAAACATAAAACATGATAGGAAAGTGTCATTGAAGTGCAGATACACGTTTTTGAAAAGAAATTGTAAGAGTCTAAATAAAAATACCAAAAATACCTTTATTGAAATGTTCCAAACAGGGCCATATCGAAAATTACCGCTCTCCTTCTGACCGTACACCTCAAAATCTTAATAGAAATTTCCTGGAGATAAAATCTCGGTTCAAGAAATATTGCTACTAATATGAGGTCAAAGGTCAAAGGATAATTTTTCTATGTGTCCATGTGACCATCTACGAGATAACTCGTAAAGAATAGAAATAACTTTAATATAAATATCTTAGTTACTTGAAAATAAGTATATAACTTCCTCGGCTTCTAATGATGAGTGTTATGTATTACTGATTTTATGATCCTAGAGACATGAAACCTGGCCCCTACATTCCTCTTGGTCCAGAGAGAGGTGTAATAATCTTAGGATAAACCTTTTCGTTTTCTGTTAGCTCATTTAATACTCCGTTCTCTCTCTCTCTCTCCCCCCCCTCTCTCTCTCTCACTCTCTCTCTCTCTCTCTCCCCCTCTATCTCTCTCGCTCTTTCTCTATCTCTCTCTCCCTCTATCTCTCTCTCTCTCTTTCACTCTCTCATAGTTTGTATTCCAAGGTCCCCAAAGGCAATTGAAGACGATTCTGGTTTCAGTTTACAAATAATTATTAAAGCTGTCGTTTGAGGTCTAAATACTATGAGGTAATTTATTTGTACCATGATCTAGTTTCAAACACAGTACTCTATACAAGTTATATATACTAGGCCTATTCAACATTTATTTGCGTAAAGAAAACAAGCATAATTTTATCCAGATTAAGTAAGATATAAATGCACGAAACAATCTATTAGCAAACACTGTAAATTTGATATCTCCACGTCAGTTCCTGAACAAGCTTCATTCGCCATCACAATTAGACGGTATTGTCCTGTTTGCAGAGACGTGAAATAGCGTCAGGTAACCATATACATATCATTTATCTGGCAAATTTCAATCTCTGTATCTAGACTAGTTTCCTGGTTGTGATATAACTATTATACAGGGTGTAAATAAGTCTCGCACGGACTTGGTCATTTCTGAACGATTACAGTCGAAGCAATAACACTTTTTACACCATTACTGCAGATATAAATCTACTTTTAAAAGGTACTACATTATTTTGCCATGTTAGGTGAATGGCCTGCAAGGATTTAGAGGTATATCTAAAATTAGACCATATATAGAGTTGTACATCGAATTAACCGTATCTATTTATGGAGTAGAATCCTAAAAATTCGACCTGAAAAGGTTCACTCTATAAAAGATTGCGCTGGTTTTAAAGTAAGAAACATTTATACTGTAGTTCATGTTCCAGGTGGTTTAATATTCTTGCCTTGGCTCAAGTTATGAAAGTTAAACTTAGTAAATGAATAGTGTACTTAAGAAATAGTATTTAACGTATTTACTAAGTTCAGGAAACAAATAGTAAACATAGCTTAGATGTACATCCTTTTGAAATGTAATCTTAAATGTACATCAAGTAAACTGCAAAGCCCAAAATACAAATAAAACTTATTTTATAATAAATCATACTAGGTTTATCCTTCTTTCATTCATCTCTGAAAAAATCCTTTGTAATGATTTACATCTGGAGGTATACTTACGTCACAAAATTCGTCTATCGATTGAAGAAAAATCAGGTTATGTGGTAATCTCATACAGTTCAACATGACTCTCGGTTGTTACAGACCAATATGATACGGTTCTTACAGTGCAACATGACTCTCGGTTGTTACAGGCCAATATGACTCTCGGTTCTTACAGGCCAATATGACTCTTGGTTCTTACAGGCCAATATGACTCTCGGTTCTTACAGTGCAATATGACTCTCTGTTCTTACACTTCAATATGATACGGTTCTTACAGTTTAACATGACTCTCGGTTGTTACAGGCCAATATGACTCTCGGTTCTTACAGTGTGATATGACTGTCTGTTCTTACACTTCAATATGATACGGTTCTTACAGTTCAACATGACTCTCGGTTGTTACACTTCAATATGATACGGTTCTTACAGTTCAAGTTGACTCTCGGTTGTTACAGGCCAATATGACTCTCGGTTCTTACAATGTAATATGACTCTCTGTTCTTACACTTCAATATGATACGGTTCTTACAGTGCAATATGACTCTCTGTTCTTACACTTCAATATGATACGGTTCTTACAGTGCAATATGAATCTCGGCTACGACGCTAATTTTAATTATAGGTATGTTGAGTGAATCCATCCGAATGATGGACGTTGCAGGTTCAAAGTTTTGAACTCTTTGTTCTCATGGATATTTTTCTCGTGTATAAGGAAATTCTAATTTACATAATAAATACCCGTTTATATGGAAAATCATATCGTCTCTGTTTCATAGATTTGGAATCGATAATTCGTACAATGTTTATAATAATAATATCTTGAATGATTTTGGCCTCACTGCATAAAAATAATCAATCAATAGGTAACTGCAGAAATTGAAACTGACTGAGATAGCGTTAAACTGCCGTTCATAAAGGTGAATGTAGGGGCAAGATATATACTTCTGTGTCGTTATGGACTTAAACTGATCCAATAATGGATATATATCACTATTTATTGAGCAAAATGGCATACTATCTGACAATGTAAAATACTACGGGTTTTAAGATATTCTACTTCTTTTATATTTATCTTATCTTTTATTGTTCTTGAGTAATGGCATAACAGTTTCTTTTTCTTTTTCCTTATGAAAATAAATTTTGATTTTGTAAATAGAATTTTTAAGAACGTTGGTTTTGTTATATTTTAGTTTCTACAATTGTGAATAAGCAATACATGACATATGTCATTTGTCATTTAAAGCGTAATAAATAGTTTATAATTTTTGAGAAGGATTTAATGTCAGGTGAAGTTTTGATGTTTCGCTTTTTCATGCTCCAATTAATTTATAAATTGTATAAATGTTTTAAAGAGCCAGTTTGGATTTACGTAATTTTAATTTTGATCAATTGCCAAATTTTTACGTATTCCTTTTAGATATTGCATTCAAAGTCTTTTTTGGTCTGTCTTGTAGCGACAATTCTAATTTTTTGGGAATTGCTCTTTTCCGTACTCTCCACCTTTTCTTACATTTCATGCATAAAACAGGAATATAAGCATTCCGCGCGAAATTAGTGTGTGATTGAGTGTTTAGATATTTACTGATTCATTGGATTGTATCTTATCGGGAATAGAGAGACATGTCTCAAGGCTCTCAGAAGATCTTAGGATCTACCTCAAGGGATGTCAGTGGTCCTGAACAGGCGCCTGGTTTAGTGCTTTGAGACTAGGAGATATTGAATTGAGCAGTATATGTATACTAAACATGCAATCCTTCTCAAACCCTAGAGAGAAGCTTTATTCTTCACTACAAAACTAGTCATGAATAGGCTAAACATATTTTTGTTATTATTTATTGCAATACTCACATTTTAAATTTTAATTTATTCTCCTGGAAGAATTTATATACCATTATCTTTTTTTAAGTTAAAGTCAATTTAGAATTTAAAGGTATCATTTTAAAATTATAAGTTAAAATATATTAGTAATAATATTATTAAAATAATATTATTACCATATATTAGTAAAATATGGTAAACATATTTACTGGATTAGAGTTTTTCTATGATCATTCGTATTGATATGTGCCGATATCTGAAGCTATGCCGTAGGATTTACTAAGAGTAATTTGGTTGAGATTTATTTATTTAATATTTTAAGTTGTAAAAGTGCTGAAATGTATGTATTGAGATTTGAAGTAAATATAGAAGGCCAGCTATCCATTGGTATTGATGATAAAAATTAGCATTATGAGCAATAGAATATTTACTCCTAGTCAAATTGCATGCATCATTTGCCAATTTTCAATAAAACCTGATCGAAAAATCTTACGGATAGGTGTTTTCAAAAGCAGTGATTTTAGTTTAAGTTTAGTAAAACTGCTATATGTTCAAACAAATAAACTTTGGCATACATTTTTTGTATAACGGGATAGTATATATTAGCTTCACATTTCTTTCAACGATATAAATCTGTGCAAACTTAAAATGATCAAATACTTATGAACTGTGTTTCTGTTGTTTACGTTACGCCCAAACTAGTAGTGTAAATTGCCTTTCAACGTAACGTAATAGTTTCACTGTAGCTCGTTAATTAAGTGGTAACGGGTTTCTTTCTCGAATAGGTGAGTACAAGTTTTTAAATCGTTTGTCTTTAAAATTATTATACCTTATTATCAATTAAAATCCATTGGCGTGGAAAGAAATTCATGAAAATCAATAAAAATAATAGTTTACAATTGGTGCCTATCCTTTTGGATTTTGTACATAGTATTAGACTGGGTTTTAGATTGATAGTTTCTCCAAAGTTTTATATTGCCTTCACGAATTATATTGAGGAAATCTCATCATTTAGATGAAGATGCTTGCACCTATTTTTTCCGACAATTAAACAATAAAAGAATAATAGTTCCAAGATGGGATGGGGTGGATATAACGTATTATTCTCAATTGTTGTTAGAATGTAATAACTCGACACTTACATATTATTATGAAACATTACATTATAAAACAACCTAACTTGAGGAAATTATGTATTTAAAGCATATAAAGACTTATATGTGACCCATAAAAAAATAAATATAAGACGACTTTACATATGTTTCTAACTCACAAATCCACCTGACCGTAAAGTGGGCGAATCCTGTATGAACGTTCGAAATAACTTGCTGTTGCAGTTTTGTCAAGACATGATTAGCATTAGAGTTCCTTCAGTATAAAAGGATCTAAAATATTTAATACAATCCCTATTTCACCGTGCAATGTCTTTCGGGGATCCCACAAATCTTTATCTAGATTAGGGAGATTTGATATCAGATTAACTTCAATGTTAATTTTTAACATTTGCATTTTATTTAGAGAGTACTTTGTCTTAGAAAACATTGATGGTGTTTTGACATTTTTAAACCTGGTTTAAAATTATTAAAGCTTTTAAAAATATTTTCTATGAGTGGAGTTATTATAGTAAGGTTGGTGACCTATGTGGATTATACCAGATTTTAAATTTTCACTGTGTAACATTCAACACATTTTAAAATACTTTAAGTACTGGGAATATAACGAGGTGAGACATGAAAAGTTTCAACAACACGTTGCAAAACATCCAATTACATTCATTGTTAGTAGCTGACCTTGGCCTAATTCTCGTTCTACTTGGCACTGCAAAGTTTTTACAGAGATTTATGTTTTATTGGATTTCCTTTTATTATATTTGTGATCGGATTTTGACAACTATTACTAAATACTTTTTTTACTTCATTATCACATCAACTCTACTCGAACCCTATAGCTTTAAATTAATAACATATCTGTTTACTCCATATTGTGGGAATGTAATAAATAACATAATGATAAGTATCGTTTTAGATTGAGGGATACCGGCAAGAATCTAGTAGTCTTTAATCTATTCTTAAATTAGCAGAATCTTATGATCCTTACGAGTCGAAGTAGGAGTTTTTGCAAAATATCATTCTTAGTGTTTTAGCTACACATTTGGTTAGTAGGTCCAATGAATCCTTATTCGTCAATAGTTAAATGAATATACAATTTTACTCCCGTAATATAAAATAACACTTTACTGCAATGGTTGTACGTTTTTTACTATTTAAAAATTTACTATTTAAATCTGTAAATGTGTTCGAATTAGATTTATTGTTACTGAAATTTAATATTAGTTCAAGTTAAAACTCTTGATTAAAATAATAGTAGAAGGAGGTATTATTATTGTTTTGCAAAAAAAGTTATGCATTTCCCGTAAATATTGATCGTTTTGGATACATTGAAATAGCTTTT
The DNA here is from genome assembly GCF_021130785.1 of Homalodisca vitripennis. Taxonomy (NCBI): domain Eukaryota; kingdom Metazoa; phylum Arthropoda; class Insecta; order Hemiptera; family Cicadellidae; genus Homalodisca; species Homalodisca vitripennis. The sequence continues at coordinate 32,433,493 of NC_060208.1, forward strand.
ACCTCTCCTGCTAGGTAGTATGTATGATAAATTACAAGGAATCTCTACAGATCCCAATTTCCACTACAGTAAAAGTGTCTAATGCTTTTGTATATTCGTTTCTAAATGACTTAAACATTTGATAGAGAGCTAAGTCAGTTTCTTTGTTCATTGAGATAATGACATAGAGATTCGTGTTTAAGTTCTCGAAACCGAAACAGAAGCACTGTATTGAAAAGGTAAAATAAAATATATTAAGATATCATCAATGTAATATGAGAAATAATATGTTGGTTAATTATTATTTCTAGAAAAACCATCTTTTTCAATCGATTGCGTAGAAATAGTTAATGCTCCTGAAATTATATTTTCAGTTTAAAATCCAATTGATATTTTACATTGTCAACCATAAAATCTCTTTAAATTAAATTCTGGCTATTTTATCAAAGAAAAATAAGCCAAGGACTAACAATAAGTGCAATTACAACCAATAACATTAAAGTTTTAATTCTGAAAATACTTATTGGACTCATCCACTTGCATAATGTAAAATTATTTGTTATTAGATTGAGAGGTAATGAAACTACAATTATTGTTATACTAAATTGCTACTCCGAAGGGTATAAGTAGCTCAAAAGTATTTAAACAATGAAAAAACAAAGTATTCAGTTCAGTTCTGTAAATTATTTTGAAATATAACAGTATATAAAATGCAAAAAAATTAACGTTAATTGAGTCGTTATAAATTTGTAACGAATAAAATATTTTTCATTACTACATTAATAGTCCTACACACATTGAGTGAAATACGCAAATATTAAAAGATAAATTGTATTACTTATAATATAATATTGTATAACAAGTTATAATAGACCTTTTTTATAATATTGACAATCAGTTTCGGATATGTCACCCAAATATTGCAATGAATATGATACAAATCGATGAACATAATTTGATTTTTTCTGCTTGAAGACGAATTGACCTGGGCAATAACATAAACTGTACTTACACGATGATGTGACGCTAGTGTATAATACCAGTGAATATTCAAAATCCCATTCGTGGAAGCTAGACACAATTCACGGTCGATAAAGTAAATACCGGGAAATGAGCTTTGAGAATTCCTCTACAACTCGTGTTCAAGGCCAACATTGGCTTCCAGTTGTGGGGTTTCACGTCTTCATCCGATCACAGACGGCCCGCTACTGCCGGGTGTTTGCCGCGAGAGAAAATACCAAACTACCTTTTGCGCAAACGCCAACCGTACCACCCACTATCTCTCTTTAGCTATCCATCAAAGAGGCCTTGTGGTGACATAAACCTGGTGTCCTCATACATATTTTTCCTGACATGCCTTTATTGAGAAATTAGTTTCGTACCACATCCAAAAATTTATTTCTCATCTGTTACATTTGTAATACATTCAACCACGCTAGGCGAGGACCTTTTGAATATATAAAAAATATAAAATTCTGTATAGTACAAACTAATACCAGTAAGCAACTAATATGTAAAAATATTATATTTTTCAGCTATATTAGTCCAATTTTATAAGTTCAGGCTATAGAACCCCCTTCGGCTCTAGCCTCATGGATCCTTCCGATCTCGTATAATATTAAATAATGGAACAAATTAAACATTTATGAACCAGTTGAAATTATAACTATGCATAATTAGAAAAATATATTTTTATTTATAATTACTTCATCCACTGTTCTTTATTGCATTATTATGTAATAAATCGTAAATTAAATATTTCAAACAAGAGGGTGGGAAATTTGCACACGCATCCTACTTCTTTATGTTTTTTTTGTAACTTTTCGGAAGTACGTCAATCAATGCAACATAAAATCTACGAGTTAAATAATGTAGAGTTTTACACATTGTAACATAAAAAACTCATTCATTGTGCTTATTGACTATAGGCTGTAATAAAATAAATTTTTCATTTAATTATTTTAAAGCCGTATCGCTTGTGTACATTATGTTGACATGAATACAGGTCAATATCACTACTTTCCGAACTTGCAATTTAATTGCTTTACATTTTTGGTCTATACTACTGAATATTTCATTGTTTGATTTGAATAAAATGGAGATGTATCTTAAATTTATTGACCTACTCTTAAACGTCATAAACAATTAAAATAATTATTTTTTCGAGTACGACTATTTTCTAAGAGAGATCATCTTATGGAACATGTTTAAAACTATAGATAATTTAGATAATAAATAATAAGTCCGTAGTTTATAATTTTCTTGTATGCATCAAGTGTAATCAAAAAATTATTTATTTATTTTCCAACGTAAAAACCAAACATTCTGCTCGAGAAATTTTACTACACCTGAAACAATTTAAACTCCAAAAACCAATGTTTATTTTGGCCATGATTAGTTATGAAGGAAACAGGATTTTCCGGACATTTGCCATCGTTCAGTGAAATAAGAAATCAGAACAAAACATTTCACATTTTCAACACGTTTGCAAAACATTTCACTGAACGATGGCAAATGTCCTGAAAAATCATGTTTCCTTCGCAATCCTTCCATCGTCAAAAATAACCTTTAAACAAAGAAATGATTATTTATTTCACATAATATGTCTTTACTTGGCTATTGTCTCTTCAAGCACAATATAATGTTTTAAAGAAATTACATAGCATTTCCCTGTACAAACTGCGGTATTCCGATGAAAGTTAATATTTTGAGATGAGAATAGGTTATAGCGAATCGAGTTACTTTCCTTGTAATAATAAAAGACTCCTACAAAGAACCCATTTAATCAAGATGAATTTTTTATTTAAGTATTAATTTAAAATACGTTTATATAGCAACAAAAATTAATGGATACAAAAAACGTTTTATTATAACTACGGGGTGGAATGATGCTTTCTCGCTGACGTAAAATTCTGACGCAGAGAAATTAATGTAGAAGTGATGGTTTATTCTCTGATTTGTAATTAAATCTCTGTAACAGAAGTTATTCTTTTGACAAATGTTTGTAAAATATAAAAATTTAGTATCTTGTTTACACAGTATAACGCAAGGGAAAAATAAAACAATAGTTAGGTTCTACTAAGAATCCAATGTAACTTTAACTAAACAGTGATGTTCTGCTGAGTATATTTCATAAAATGTTTGATTAAATACCCATGCATGTATTTTCCGTAAAATGTAAAATGTTTTTATAATACTCATACACAGAATTCCTGTTGACATATATAACACATTTACTACAATGCACATGTTAATATACAATGTACATGTGTATACTAACACTTGCTAGTTTTCCTGTGCTGAAATAGCCTATGTATGTCTCATCGAAGTGTTTTTTATAAATTACAAAGCTAGTCATTAGACTTAATTGACAGAAAAACGTTTATGCGACATAATATCTTTTCAATTAATTAATTTTTGGTGTTATTTTTTTAACATGTAAACATGTTTTTGACAATTCGTGAAAAACGTCACGATTTGTCTCATTTGCAACAATAAATAAATTCTTATGAATTCCAAAGTCGAAAATAAAAGATAACGATTATTTCAAATACGTAACAATTCTATTTTAATATAGTTAATTTTAATTTAAACTAGTATAAAAGGTACATAACTTGTTTTAAATATTTACATCCTTTATCGCCGAAGATGTGAAAACTATACAATCATTTTCATTAAGGTAAGTATAAAATACTTATGTATTTTTGTGAATTAGGTATAACTCTTACATCATAAAATTTAACAAAGAATTTGCTGTAAGCTTTTACCATATCTACATTTGTTTTCCCGTTTAGGCTACAAACTGAAATTTTAAACAAATAAATTTATGTTTTTGTTAAGCACATTAGCCTTTCAAATAAACCCGTTTTTTACTAAATCCTTATTAAAATTGCATTACATTTATATGAGATTATTATTTTCTTCTTACTAATAACCTTAAAAAATTAATGTGTGTTTACTTCTTTTAAAATATTTCAAACGTTTTTTAACTGTGATGTTAAAATGAATATACTAACGGATTTTCTGCTTATTTATGAAATAACATTATACGTTTACCTTTATTATTTCATATTTGCTTTATGCTGCTAACAAAAATTGTGGATTTCATTTTATATCTTACACATAGTATGTTGTCTTAATAGGATTTCTTGAAATTTTTAGTTGCCTGTGTGAAACCTATACTAACAAAGAATAAAATAAATTTAATCATAACGTTCTCCACAATGGTAATAAAAACTAGTTATCTAATCTTAACAGTTGAAACATTGTACTCAATGTCAAAGAAACACATTTCTTCTGAAAAACCGTCTTTCTCTTGGAGCTACACTTACTAAATCGATAGGGAGTTTTTTTTTGGGGGGGGGGAGGAGATAAAATATTATAACACATTTTGAACTTATTTTCAAATCCGTTGAACTCAGTTCGTGAGGTGGTCTTAGAGAAGTATGTGAAAAAATAATACTACCTAGAAAAACATAGTGCATTGATTTTGCTTGCATATATCTAAAAGATTACTGTTTCATTTAAGATGTGGCGCTGTAAAAAATGATGCAAACTAGCAAATTTTCTATTTAATTATACTTGATAAATATACTATTTATAAATATTTATTAAGGTCCTAATAATTGCATCGAAGTAAAAAAGCAAAACAAATATATGAGTATAACTGCGCATTTTGGTTGCTTCGAATTCCTGTCAAGTACAGATTATATTATGCTCATGGAGCTGAAATAATATTTTACAGCTAAGGCGGTGTGTCATGTACTGAGAAGTTTGTCGTGCGCTTGTTGAAGCTTATATAATGAGGTCTCTATTGTCCGGGGCCTTTGACACGAGAATGGCGCTAGTTAACCTCTGCTCTCTACATCCACTTGGTAACCTATAACATTATCCTAGAGTTTATACGTAAAACACAATACACACTAGTACTGATAGAAACATAAACATTTCTAAGTCAAAGCAGTTAGTACATTGTGATAAAAAATAGATTTGGCGTCAGTAAACGAATTCTATATATTTTAGTTTAGTGATAAAAAGAAAAGATTTTAATAAAATATTTATGACATGTCATATATAAAAATTATACAAACATAATGCTCCATAGTAGCACAATCCTGTAAAAATTATTTTAAATTCATTGATCCATTAAGTGATAAATATAGCATCCTGTGATGAGAATGTACATTCCTTATTAGTTTATTTCTAGTAATGAGTTATTCTATTCGATCATTTACTTAGTACTACAGTTGACTAGTCATGGAGGGATATAAGTAAAGATGAATATTTTTGTGACTTTGTTCATTAAATGAAGCTATTAAATTTAAATAATAATTTCACAAGTGTAGTATAATTGATAATTCAAAATGTTATCACTCCTTTAAGGGTTTACTTCAATTAATTAATTCAAAGATTGCACAATTTTTTAATTTTTTTAATTTTTTAAAAGGTTCCCATGCTAAGGATTATAAAAAATTAAAATAATAGTTTCTTTAATTGAAACTAGAGTACAAGAGAATTAGGCCTAAGAAAATCAAACTTAAAAAATCACAACTGGCCTAGTTAAAACATTATTTGAAGTTTACTTATATACTAAAATAATTATATCAGTGTAAAATCCACATACAAAGTAAATAAAACGCTATGAATTTCCACTGTAAAACCGTAAAGTTTCAAATATTAACTAGCACGTTACTATAATTAAACAAATATTTAATTTATATTAGTCTATTAAAGGATACCAGTAGCTAAAACAAATCAAATTTAATATTCAGCTCTTCTGAAACTTCTGAGTTTTCTGTTAAAACAAGAATTTTAATTTTGTAAGTATCTTCAGACTATTCACATTAAATCACGTTTTTACATTTAAACTAGAAATCAACATCGGGCGTCCTTCAAATATATTTTTAATATATTCAGAGTATTGAAGGAAAACGACAACCCATTCATGTCCTCGATTTATCAAAAAATCGTACAAATAACCGAGACGATCCTTGAAAAAAAAACTCCTTCCATGTACCTAATTTTCTTGCAGAATACGTAACTTTAGAGTTCTGGGATTGGTCCAGCACCCAAGAAACATTCTCTCAGGGAATATTGTTCTCTAACCCAAGTACAAATAACAAGATCGAAACGGAACGTTCAGCATAATGCAATGTCGAGGAAGTCAGTTTGGTCTAAAGTCAGTTAGCTTTTGGTTGGAAATCACTCTCGACCCGAACTCCAATACTTGCGAATAACAAAACTCAACAGTTTAGCTCGAGTTCATCTTCATCTTACGTGCAGTATCTGAAATCTGATTCTGTTACAGATTTTACTTCTGAAATCTGGAGTTGTATTCGTAAAATGATCCAAAAATAGTTATCGATGAAGAGCTAAGATGCTCTAAATGAACCCCACGCATCGTTCCGACATCATTGAGTGATTATATGAAGTTATTAGATTGAAATAATAATTTCAGAAGTGTGGTACAATTACCAATTCAAAATTTCATCACTCCTTTATGGCTATAATTTATACACTATTTTTATACATAGCCACTCAGACTACAAAACAGTAATGTAATCTAGGTGAAGAGGGATTCTCATTGTTTCATCATGCGCACAGTAAGAGGAAGGTTAACTGGAGCTAAACTCAACATTCGTATTGAATTAGACCTACCTACCATAGATGTCTTATGAGTAGAAAACTCAATCCTTGCTGTAAGAATTACATAAGGTGTTTTAAATCCGTTAAAAAACTTTAATTTCCAAAATTTTAAACCTTTTTAAGATTTTAATATTTTATATCTTCAATATTCTATACGGGACTGCATCGTAGTACTATAGTCCGTGAATTCTGCGGTTTGATGTTCATGATAGCTTAGGGTAAATGGTGATGATATATCTTTGAAGTCTACAAACCAAGAGCCAATTTGAAATATATAAGAACACATCCTCTATTTTCTTATATAGAAATTGATTGACAGCCGCGCTAGCTATGATGGTGGGGGGGGGGGTTAAAACAGAGCAGTATCAAGATGATATAAAATTGCAAATAATAATATTTTATTTAGTTTAAGACACAGAAAATTTAATCTCAGACAAGTAAAAAAATACCAAAGGCAATAAAACTGAATCTGATATTCGAATTCCATATTAAAAATTTATAATATTAAATCGTCACTTAATACAGTACTGCTTTTATAGTTTTAACTTTTATACATATTAGTCAGCTTCTGTGTGGATCAGTTTCTAGTTTCATACAACGGGTTGAGGTGGATATCTACCTTTATGTGGCCCTTAATATAAATAACTTCATTTATTTAGTTGATTGTGGCCCGGAATTCACTGTACAAAACTTCCAATAAAGAGGTTCCCTATAGCCATCGATAATATAGGACAGATTTTTATACAAAAATTAAAATCTATTCCTAAACCATTATCAGAAAAGTCAATAGAGTTGCAGTCTGTCTCGATCCTATCAAATCTAGAATTACGTGTATTTTCTTGTATGATTTTAAATGAAACAGTTTAATTCTTATGAATCGTGGACAATGCATTTTTTACACAGATTGACACGACATAATAAGGAATAAATGTGTACTAAATTATAAATAATGTAATAAGTTTAAATATAATTTGTGACTTTTCCGCTTGCTGCATAAACGACTACTACACAGTACTTGACACAAAGGCACGAGGTGACACGGCGAGGTGTTGGGACATAGCAAGGTAAAGTATTCAAGAGCATGTCTAGCGGTCGGAGGAACAGCATTGTCTTAACCTCTCTTCACCAGAAAACAATGTGGCAGCGTCTTTGTCTCCATACATCCTTTGACGCCTCAAGTGTGTCAAGATGTTCACTTCAGCCAAAATTCCCTCTTGTTTATCCCTACTTGTGATTTATTTTCGACCACTTTGAACAGTGTTGTTTCAACTAAACAATTGACATTATGTTTACTTTAAATTTTTTAGTTATCATGTACATATTCCTAATGAGTCGACACTTTTAACGCATAACAGATAACTTATATGGTAACTTACATTATATACAAGATAAATTTTATGGTAGTGTTGTTTCAAAAGCGCTAGATAAAAGTTTAAAAAAATGTAAGTACCTTAAGGTATTCAACCCAGTTTATTTGTATTTCGTGTACTTTATGTATTTATAGAATAATAACTATCCCACATCGTGTTTTGCATTGCTTTGAACATAAAAACATGAAAGTGTAAGTTCGGAAAGTTTCAATATACTACTATTTACATTTTAACGAACTTTTGGTCACTTCTATGTTATGTAACATAGAAGTGACCAAAAGTTCGTTAAAATGTAAAGCCGTTAACAGTTTTAACGGCTTTACATTTTAACATAAAAGTGACCAAAAGTTCGTTAAAATGTAAAGCCGTTAAAACTGTTAACGGCTGTACATTTTAACGGACTTTTGGTCACTTCTATGTTACCGAATAATTCGTAACGCATCAGTTGTTTGTTATGTAAGTAAGGTAACAATACATATATAAATGAAAAAAATGTTCTTTGTGTCTCTACTACGAACAGTCTAATTAGTTTGACATAATGTCCAATTTTAATAATAAAAACAAAATTTTAACAAGACTATAGTTGAAATTTTTTCTAATTTTGCATAATTTAAGCTCAATGTTCATTTGAGTTTTATATTGCGTACATAGTTACAATTAGCCGGAAATAAAACTTGTAACAATACATATTGCAATATTGAACATAGGTGTGCTCTGTTGTTTTTAATTCGTTCATAATTAAATGCAAATACTTAAATAAAACACAAAAAGAATTTGTCAAAACTATCTAGGCCCTTTCTCCTTTTAAAGCATTTTTTTATTTTGTACAAAAAATAAATATAAAGACATCTTTTCCTGCAGATAAGTGACCTTAAACCATTTGCCTTGAGTAGAGATTTCCTGATAAATCGTTTAGAATAACATCCGTTAATTTATATGGAGCAGCTACCAAGGTAACAACAATCAACCTCATAATACGCTCCTTCCTGAACTCTTAATGAATGAAATTCTGTGGTAAGAAGTAAGCAAAACAGATATAAACAGAATGTCGGACGAAGAACGATTGGGCTAACACAAGCATGACCATTACACTTTGGTTTGAAATTTAAAAGTAGGACGCTCTTTAACTATATTGTAAGATTTCAAAATTGTTTAGTACCAGTTTAGCATCTTTCAATAATTATAAATATTCCAAGTCTGGAATTGTCAGTACCTCTAAAGAGACCAATGAGATGATTCCATGCAAAATAGTTTTCATGAAGTCACAAATTATTTAAAATAGCGAAACCAAAAGTAATACTTTAAAGTAACTGTACCTGGTATCTTCAGCTTCAGGTTGATAACAGTAACTTGTGAGTAACCGATCATAGATACTAATATTCTTCTCTTTCTTGATACACGTACTACGTTTAATAAGCTGTAAACATGATATTGAGTTCAAATTTATCCACTATATACCATATTCAGCATATCAATGGAAAACAATCAACAGTCTAATTGATAGAACTGATAAAAAACTAATTACTAAGATAAGACTGGAGGACGGCACCATAATCGATAAGCCAGAATCAATAGCCGACATATTCAATGAATACTTTGTATCAGTCTCTCAACAGCTGATAGCCGGGCCCCTCCCCCCCTCGCGAGCGCAGCCCTCGCACACTGTTGCTGTCAACCGCATTCCATGTTCCTGAGTCCTGTCCTGTCACTCCGCTAGAAATAGCAAATACCATTAAATCCCTAAATAATAAAAGATCTACTGGAATTTACAATATATCAGTCCAATTAATAAAACATATTGAAACTGCTATATTCTGAAGTATTATCATATATTGTCAACTTAAGTTTTGAAACAGGCAAGTTTCCTTCTAAATTAAAACAAACTATAATTGTACCTATTTTTAAGAAAGGCAGCCCCGAAATGATATACAAAACCACAGACCGATTGCTCTATTGCCTATTATATCTAAAATTCTAGAGAGGTGCATTAAATCTAGGCTACTTTCATTTTTAAATAACAACAACTTTTTTTCATCTAACCAATTTGGCTTTACTAAAGGTAAAAGTACAGAATCGGCTATTGCAACTTTTATGGAGGGAATTTTTAAACAGCATAAAATAATAGTCATAAATGTACAGGATTATTTATAGATTTTTCAAAGGCCTTCGACCTTTGTTGACATTGACATACTTCTAGGACAAATTAGAACTCGCTGGAATAAGAGGACCTTTGCTAAACTGGTTTTAGTAGTTTTCTAAAAGAAAGAACCCAGCAAGTAAAAATTCAAAACTGTCTCAGTCACGCAAAAATCTATTGTGAAAGGTGTACCCCAGGGATCGGTACTGTCTGCAACACTATTTTTAATTTTCATAAATGATTTAATGAATGTTCCATTCAAGGGTAAAAATAATAGCATTTGCCGATGACGTTGCCATCCATTACTCCAAGAAAAGTTGGGAAAACATATGGGTCGACATTACTGAAGATTTGCAGTCCTTGGGAACCTGGTGTATTAACAACAGAATGAAAAATAAATGCTGAAAAAACAAACTTTATTATTTTTGACCTAAAACAATACTCTTTCCCTAATACTTTAAAATATCACGATTATTTAAATTGCTCAATCAATGATAACTGTCCCTGCCCGATTATTAGTCAAGTAACTCATATAAAATATCTGGGCGTAATTCTAGACGAAAACGCTTCATGGAAGCAACACATCTATCATCTACAGACCCAATTAAGAAAAAAATATCAGAACGTTCTATTATTTAAGAAATCTTTTAACCGATGACCTTTTACGTATGCTATATTTTGCCTTAATCCACTCAAGACTGACTTATGGTATTAGAAGTGTGGGGTACAGCAAACAATACCACATTAAATCCATTAGAAATCATACAAAAACACTTTATAAGGATCATAACATTTAAATCCAAACACGAACCGTCCTTGCCTCTATTTCGCCTCCTAAAAATTCTGCCTCTGAAATACCTTTTTATTTTTAAAGTATTAAAAATTGTTTTACATACGTAGTGGAAATAAATGTTCAAAAACAATTTCGCTTCTATACCAGAGCAGCTTCTAAAGTAACATACATTAGACCAAAAGTGAATAAAACTATGTTCAGTAAAACATTTTATATTTTTAGGCCCAAAAATATTTAATATTTTACCAATAGACATAAAAAACAGTCAAAACATAAGGCTATTTTCAGATTAAATTAAAATCATGGCTGTTTGATAAAGACAACATTAATGACCTGGTAGAAATATTACATTAGCTATAATTATGAAAATTAAAAAACGAATTCCTATTGTAGATATATGGAATAGATTTTATATGCGTTTGTTGTAAATATTTTTAAGTATTCAATTGTTTGGCTTTATTTTAATGTATTGGATGTTTTTAGTTCACCTACTGACGAGGTTACTTAGTGAAGTGAATAGTTTACTTAGTTTATTTTACTTACTCGTATTAATGTAAAGTGTACTTTGGTTCAGTTAAATAAATAAGTGCTGACACTGCAGCGGACCGCTAGGTTATAAGTAATATTTAGACTGTTTGATGTAAGAAGTTCTTGTTTATTTTCATTGTGCTAGTCAACCTTTACTTGATGCGGTGACTAGTCATTCCAAGTTTTTTTACATATGTTTACCTTTGTTATTTGATGGTGGAATAAATACATTCTTATTCTTATTCTATTCTTATTGGACGATTCGCCTCTTTCGTTTTATTTCATTTATGATGGAGTTTATCAAAGTACATTAAATCTTCTAGCATGAAAATGTATCTCGAAATTTTCTGCGTATATTTTACAGAATTATTTGTGCCCTGTGCTAATTAATGACTTGATTATACATATTGGAATCAAACACTGATAAAGAAGATTAAAAGTTGTCTGCCGAACTAAAAAAATATTTTTAGATTCCTTACAGTTAGTTTTACTGTATTTTTTAACTTATGATAAGAAGCTGGGGAAACCTTTCAATGCACAAAGTCCTAAAAGGACCTTTGCTTATCAGGTGAAATAGGATATTCAAAACCGGTAAGGTGGGGATAGGGACCGCCTCCTGTCGAATTCCCGTAAGGAGGAATAGCGGATCCAAGTCGTATCACCCAGGAAGAAAGGGAGATCTCTTCTTTTCCAGCCTTTTCCAGTCAAAGTGGGTAGAGAAGAGTAATCCCTCGTGTTTATGCCAGCAACGGCTTCTCAACTTAAGGAGTCTTTCTAACTTCAACAGTCCGTTAATCCGTTGTAAACTGCTGCAGTAAACTGAGTTCTTGACCAATCCATTTGTGGTTAGTGACCGTTGCTGCAAATTCATGGGAATTTTTCAATGTAAGTGACACACTAGGTATTTTTGTACCTAGTGTAGATTCTACTGTAAGATACAAACCACCTAGAAGTAAACCCTCCTAGAGCTAGTTTTTGGGCTTTCACGGTCGGTTTCATAACTGTCGCCTGATTACAACTTACATTTTTCAAGTATTTCACCTCGCTGTGGAAAATTATAAATTCAATTTCGCTTTCTATTAAATGATGAGGATTCTCCACAGGGAGACCGAAATATTCCAAGCGTGTAATCATATTATCAAGTTTTACACACGGTATGAACATAAATGATTTTCATAATTTAGCACGGTTTTAGAGATTTAATGGAAAGAAGGCAGTCTGGATTGGTTTCATTTTCCTGCTCAATTAAACCATGAGTTAAACCATTATTCATGTGAGTTTTTCATATACGGTCTAATTCAATCTTCTCATACGGCAAATATTTATGAGGATTTGTAGAGATTTTTTATACTTTTAGTTTTTGATTGTAGTGATATATTTTACCTCTTCTATTTTTATTACTCGATGTAGAATGACTGCTGCCTGCCTTTAGATTACTGAAAACTGTGGATGCATTTACTGTTTTTATTACCAATTTTGTTTTAAAAGGACATTAAAAGTTGTTGTTTATCATCCAGATTGGATGTGAACAATATTTAAATAAGACATTTATTTTAAAACTGAAATCATGCAATTTACATACCTTTAGACAAATAAAATTGTCAATTTTAAGCATTAAATAGTTTTTATAAACGAACGAGTAAATTAATGTAAAATGGATATATATATATATATATATATATATATATATATATATATATATATATATATATATATATTCTATGTATTCTATATTTAACAATTACTAATTTAAAAATATGTTCATAATAAATGCACTGGATTAATTACTGTAAATAGATAGACAAATATTTACAGTTACTAAATATATTTTATTACAATATGTGTTTTTCCTGAATATTCGTTTGAAGGACACTAGCCATTATTTTCACAAAACATATCTACAAACCACTAATTATATTAATTAATTTGTGATTTGTTTGTTAGTACAAAGACATTGGAATTATTATTGTTTTAACCAACTAAATGAAAAAATTAATATAATTTTTCTTCGGGAATATTATATAATTTGATTATGCACAACTTTTTGCTACTCCTGTACCTACTCAATTTGACGTTAGAAAATAATATGCGAAGTTAATGATCAACGTTTCCTTAAAATCATACAATATTTCATGAGTTAAAGTACAACAAGCAATAAATGCAACATAGGCTGGCCTTCAAAAATTAAACACTTAATTAGCTCGTAAAATATGTACGGTGATCAACTTTTTACTGTCTAAAGTCAACCTTATATCGTTTTTTAACAGCAGAAAAAGATTCTAAATCAGTATTTAGACTAATCTTGGATCAAAACGTTCAGATACTCGGGTATGAAAGTTAAGTATAAAGCAACCAGTGAAGATACAATAACTGGAGCTACATTTAAATTTATTTTGCTTATTACTAAGTTTGAACGTACAAAACAAATTAATTAGAAACAATAACTTCCAGTCTACCAATTAACGAGATCAAACGAGCAGGTGCCGGTCACAATAATTTACCAGAAGCTGTTCAGTTACAAAGGTTTTATTACAAACTTACACACTCATAATAATAAGTCTAAGAACTACATAACGAGACCTATGCCAAATTGGAGCCACCCGAAAAAGGATTAAAGTTACGATCTCAATATAACTTTTCAATATAACTTTTACGCATAATTATAAACGTTCATAAGTGAAAGGTTTTTGCAATCTTGTAAAAACACATTAGTACATTTAGTCTTAATTGGATCACAATTATTAGTTTGGTTGGTGTGGAAACAACTTGCCTCTTTCGTTATTACTGACATAAAAGCTGGACGTTATTTTTATTTTGTTAAGAAAATGGTTTTATATAACAAAACATAAAATAAAACAGAAATATATTAGGGAAATATATGCATCACCTTTTTTGTTGTAATGGTGGTTAACATAATAAATCGGGTATCTAATTTCATTATTCGAGAGTATATCTCACCAGAATATTGTCTCAGCATCAAGTTATATTCGTAACTTACCAGGAAATGATTAATCTAATATTAATGTATTATTAGATAACGCGGATATCTAAAGTTTTAAAATACCAAATTAGTATGTAAGATGTTTTTCGCTACATCACTATACCTTCCTATTTATATCATTGAGGTTCCAAATAAAATTTTATAAAAAATTACGAAGTAGTATGAGCATTTTACTCTCTATGTATTATATATTGAATCATGAGGAGATAAATATGTTTCTATCTAATTGAAATTATATCCTTATGGGAATATTACACAGTCACCATAATACTAAAACTGGTAAAACTTTATTAATACTAGCATTAATAAGAATTAAGGCTAATGCTTAGGAAGACGTTAGTAAGGTTATTTTACTAGACTTAAATAATAACGTTGATTTTCGCTTACAGTAGTTGATGAGAAGTTATTGGTTTGTTTGAATATGATTATATTTGAAATAATATTTGGGATCGAATTCCAATTTACGATAACTGGATAGGAAACCGACTCTCCATTTCAATGCGAATTCAATTGAAGTGTAATAAATAACGGAGATATCAAACCTATAATACGTTCAATATTTCCTTTCAGACCTGCTAAGCCTTGATAAAAATTCTATATGCTCTTTAAGATTTTTTTTATGGAAGTAAAACAATCTGAGAACTAAACATTTTATCTTATTGCATGTTGTCTTCCTGTAGTATTATATATATATATATATATATATATATATATATATAGTTATAGTTATAGATAGTTTAGATTGTATATATATACAAATTAAACACTATCATTCCTCATATTGATATTAAATAAATACCGAAAGTATTACAAATTATATACTATCCTATATTTGCGAGTGAAGTTACAAATGTGATTAACTACATGTAATAATTGTACTATACATATTAGCGATTTTTATAATCCACACATTTCATGAAAGTACAGGTATCATCGTTTTTTAATTATTCTTAAAATTAGGGTCAAGTTTGTATCAGTTAAACTATCCAGCTTATCTATGCAATAGGACGTATTATTTTCCTACAAGACACAAAATTCATTAAAGTTTAATTTGGTTATAATACGATATTTGATTACGACGCCTTTTTACGGGATATTATTTAATGAATAGCGTTCAAATACTGTATTAAGTTATAAGACAATGTTTCCTACTTTCTTGTTATATCTGTCATTTTTATAGTTGTGACCACTCGGGATTCCTATACAATTTGAGATAGTAGTATACAAGTTTATTTTAAGTTGAGGTCGTATAAAGTTATAGTGTATAAAGCAATATAGTTTATTGTTTCAATTGTTCATATCTTCATATTGTGCTCGTATAGGTTTGGCACATTCCCATGGGAAAACCATAAATATCACAAAGTTATGTTTATCCTGCATTTATTTAATGGTTCTAAACGATCAGTTGAGCTAGCTAATAAATTTGTAAACTGAGAGATTCAATCCTTTTAGTAGTACATCTTCCATTAACACATGTGAGTTAAAAACTTTGAATTATAGCATTCAAGTGACAAGTATAAACCTAAGTGAGACTTTGACTATTTTTTATTGATTAAACATAATAATATACACTAAAATTATGCACTTTCATTATTGTATGCATCTGGTTCCCACTAAATATTATTACGTATTTGAAATGTAAACGCTTAATCTAAACATCTTTGAAACTGACAAAATATTTTAATATGCCTTATTACGGAGGTATCGCAGTTGTTTTATTCATGTTATTTTTAAGATCCCATCCATAAATATTAGTTATATTTTGTATACAACAATATAAATAAACATTTATAATAATAATCCTTATCAGAAAATATTTACTTTACTCAGTACCAGTACAGTTACTATCCCATCACAAATAATTCAGAGCAAACGATCGAATAAGATCTAACTAGAAGACTTGAACTTAAATCTTGTTGTTAGGATCTGAAACAAACAATACATAGGATTCCTATATTGATATATTTACAATTATTCTGCAAAGCTTTATCGAAAGTTTAAAAATACTGGCATCATTATTTCATATAAACATTTTGTAATGTTTATATGTATACATCGTTGCTCTGATTGGTTAAAACACACATAACATTTTTTTAATTGGCATGAAAAGTCTTATGTTTATCACACTACGTTCACTTACATTTATCTATAACGGGCACCATTTGCAGGCCCCTTTAAATTCTAAAATTAATATTCATGATGTAAATTTAATTTGTACCCTGGAATTCTTTAATGAGACAAATAAATTAGTGCCAGTCCAAGCACTACAAAAATTCGAGATTCATCTGTGGTTTGAAAAAAGTTAAAGCTTAAAGACTTTAGGATCCTATAGTTTAATTTATAATCACCTTCTTATATAAAAACATTATTAGACAAATTAATAGGTAATAATCATCTGAAAATTTCTCACATAGCTCCATACAATTATACATAACACGCGCTTTATCTGACAGTAAAACTAAAACTTCAGTCAGTATTTCAACAATAATATGTATTATTATTTTAACACAGTATATTCAATTATCGAAAAAAAAACATACTGACCGACTATATGTCATGTCACGTGTCACATATGACAATAAACGATGTTCTGTTAAGAAAAAAAAACATTTCAAGGATATATTACATAATGTTTTTAATATCTTTAAGAATATATTTAACAATATTATTAGAAATACATAATATCATATTATATTACAACATTATTTATGTACTCTGTGTTTTACTTTGATAAGCAAGTAAATAACACTGCTTGGTATTCTCAATCTCAGGGCTTGTGACATTCTTTATTACTAGTATGTACTCATATTTACTAAATAGCAGAATTACATGAATTTTATTATTTAAATGTGTAAATGAGTTTAACAAAAATAAATGCTAGAAACATATTTTCCAAAAGCATAAAGCTTGATTATAGCAATGTTGAATCCAGTATCAACACTTATTTAGGATATAAACAGAAACATTAATCATGACAAAAACAAAATACCACGTTTCTATTTTTATTCAAAATATTAAATGTAAAAATAATTATATTACAATAACAATAAGAGTTCTTGACACAAATCATTGATTTATAGTCATAAAAATTAGTTTACACGGTGTCCATTAATATACTGTCATTCTGTCGTCCATCTACATTGAGATGACAAATGAACAACGACAAAACAAAACCAATCGGGCCTGACGGTTGAGTTGGTGAACACATTGTTCATTTATCAAAACTTCCAGTAATACTCTGCTCATAACAAACGTAATGTTTTACCTTGTCGTTATTTTGGGCCATTGTATTCTTATAAACCTTTACTACTTCAATATTTCGATGATAGTTAGCGAATACTGTTACTCGTGGGACTGAAAAAACTACTTTACTCTCTGTCTGACACTACTAAGTTCAATGATAATGCATGTCACTCCATAGGATTCATTTATTTATTTATTTATTGTATACGGTTAACACCATTTTATATTACATGATGAATTTACGGTTTGGATTTAGATGGCTAACATTACAGGCATCTAATTCTATGTATATGAGGTTACCCCCGCCCTTATTACTATTAAATACATACTCTTATAGACCAAACAAATTAACAGACCAAGCAATTGATTTAAATAAATAATTAAAAAGACGTACAACTTGTGCTAAATCATTACAAGTATTAAGAAACCTTATTATATTATAAATATATACAGAAATGGTTCTAATCAACAGGCAAGTTCAAAATATGTCTACACTCTACATATTCCAGAATAAACAGATCACCATTCAAAAATAAAACTTGTAGAGTTCCTTTTTAAAAGTTACCTCAGACATAGTAAAGAAATCAATGTGATCTGGTAAGCTATTTCCCAGGCGGTGAAGACGTGGCACTGAGCTGTGGTAAGAATACAGAGTCTGACAATATTTCCTCTCAAACATATGATTTGTTCTGGCCAATCTTGAGCAGCAAAAATCTATTCTCCCAAGTAGATCAGGAGAATCCACTGAAGATGTAATAATCTTTCGGAGAAGAAGTAAATCATTGATCCTCCGCCTGGTGCTCAGAGATTGAAGACCAAACTGATGGCTGATGTCATCCAAAAGAACCTCCGCATAATGAAAGCCAAGTTTCATTCCTAGAACTCGAAGAAAGTATGCTCTCAATGGAATCAATATGGCCTATCTGATATGGCGACCACACTGGTGAACAATATTCTAATATGGGGCGAACTAATTGTACATAGAGTGTTCTAAGCGCTACAGGGGAAAACCCATCTCTGGATACCCTAATAATAAATCCAAGAGCTGAATTTGCCCTACGGCTAATAAAGTCAATGTGACTTTTAGGATTAGACTGACGGTTAATAAATATTTTTACATTTGTCTTATAAGTAATCATGGTGGCAATGAAAAAACACAACAAATCAAATTTTAAACAAGCTGAGTACAACCGTACTAGATTTTAACTTATTGTTATTACCACATGCAGCTTATTCATAAAATAAAAATAAAAAAGTGGAAAATCAGTTTTAAAATTTAGTGACAAAATTAAATTTCAGCTCACTCATGCGTTGACTTACCCTTCTTAGCTTACGGGAACGTTTATTATAAACGTACCATATAACTTGACTCTTTGAAGGCTAATTTTAATGTATCAGGTGGAAAGATATATCAAAAAAATTATCTGCGGACATAAAATTTGGCATAACACTTCATTTCTGCACAGACCAAGGAATTCTATGATTGTACATTTCCAAGTATGGAATTCAGTTTAGTGTTATTACAGCCTTTTACTTACTTGGTTGAAACTATTTCTATTTTGTATGCCGAGAGAATCTAAAAATGTCTATGTATATCTGCCTACCAGACCGTAGAACATCTCGTGAATCGCATGAGCTTAGTAAATAAATACCTAATATTTTAATGGGGTCTCAGCGAAATCTCTTGCAAGACACGTGATGTGTATGTTTCGATTGAAATAGAATTTATACATTAACATTTGTAGTATAACAAAAACATTTTATTTTTCTTAACATAGATTTATTATTATTATTATTTAAAAAGGAATGTAATATCTCTTCTCAAAGTGGAGTTGAAGGGGGCAGCTTTAAATTTTTACATTGCAGCCGCTATCTTGTGACGTGTCATTTTAAAGGTGTCTTCAATAGAAACACACTGACGTGAATAAATGATCTCTACGATGCTTTTAGCAAACTCTACGGTCAAATAAAGCCTCTTATTGTAAAGGCACCTAGAAAAAGTTTGCAACCACGTAAAGGGATAAGCTAAGCACCTCAAAGTCTTACTGAAAGATACCATGCATGCATTGTGTTTTATATGAGCAAGACATTGCATTGTGCCAGCAGATTATAATTTTTTGCGTTATAACTTTAAATTTTTAAATTGCTACCTCTATCTTTTCACGTGTCATTTAACATATTTATTCAATAGAAACAAAATGACATGGTGAAGAAATCTCTACAATGTTCTTAGCAACATTTATGGTGATATAGCGCAACAAATCATCTGCAGGAACAAGGCCAATGGCTTGCATATATCAATTCGCATGGATGGAGGATTAAGCTTTTTGTAATCGAAAAATAAATTCCAAAAACATTTTTTAATAACAATGATGAAGGTTGCTCATTGTTATATCAATCCGTTTGGAATATATCCAGGTGTACAGGAATTCAATTTACACTATGTATTGTAATTCGGCTACTATAGCGTATACTTTATATTAAAAATGGGAAAGTTTTTGAATACTTTTGTATGTTTGCTATTCGAATCATGCAAAATTCAGTGCATGAACATGCTCAACTTTATTTGTAATTCCTTAAACTATGTTATAGGCCATATCTATTAAATACGGTTTAATATTAAGTCTCTTTACATTTATATAAAACCAAAAGTATCGTTTTTAACTGGCAATGTAGGACATTGAATAAGTGGCATTTATATTAATACGCCGTTTTCATTAGTATTCTGAGACCTTAAAGGGCAATAGTTACTAATATATGTATATATTTAAAACACATTATTTTGTGACCTTTCTAAATGGTTATAAATATTTTTTTTAATGTCATATATTACAGGAATTGTGAACATAATTAACTGTTAACGGATGACAGTGCCATATGAAAATGGCAAATTTTTCAATTGTGCTGGAAGGGATATTTGTATTTTAGCAGCATTTTACTCAACAACATATGATATAGATTCTTTCTTTATCCTAATGGGTGGTCAGTAGAACTCTGCACATTTCAGTATACAAAACATAACTCATAGTCAAGAATTGAACATTTATAAATCCGAGGTATTACGTATATCAGATCTCACACCATCTTCAGGTTCAGTAAAATTGTCATTCTCTAAAATTGTATTAATATAAGTAGGTTAACATACTAGCGTATTTACTGTTGGGTATTATACTACAAGATAGGGACGTATAAATGGGTTCCACAAAAATATTTTACATCCTGCAATTCATGGACCCATATTCTCACCTGGTATTAATATTGTATTACATGCCGACATTAAAGTTACTGTCTCGTCATTTATTTGCGAATCGAACTTGTAAACTAATAATGCATCTTCAATTTGACTTTTAGAACCAAGTCAAATATGAAATCTAATTTCTTTCGTCCAAGCCGGATGGGATATGACTTTTAATTTCTTACTTAATGCATCGTTTAATAGATAGATTTTAAATTAATTTTAAAACAATACATGCGACCTTTAGACTATTATAGAATTCATAAAATATTACTTCAGATTATTCTTAATATGTAGTTGTCCCTTTAAATATTACCGAAGCAATAAATGAAAAAGTAATCGAGTGGAATAAGGACCGTTTGTCTTGTGGGGAAAGAAAATCAATGGACTTCTAATTGAGGGAGAATTTATTGCCTTCATTCGGATTGAGGTCTGCAACAGAAATAGAAGATTTTATTTCAGAATTGTATACTTAAAATATAATTAATAAATATTATGCCACTGCGGGTACGAAAAGTTAGTATCAATAAATTATAATATTATTACAACGAAAGTTCAATACAACTTTTATTTATATCAAGGTTAAGGTTATGAGGTTAAGAAAGTGTTATTTCTGTCTTTCGGTCTGTTTCACAGAAGGAAACCTTGAGAACGAAACAATAATTTTGAATGGAGTTGTATTTCTACGAGTATATAAGTAGCATCGAGGTTGGTAATGGTGCATGACACTTTGTGGGATTTAACTGGACGTTATCGAGCACGTTTATATTGGAGTATAGGTTTTACTGAAAAGGATGAATCAACAATAGGTATACGCTCCTGGAAAACTCAAATAGCTTAAAAAACGGTTATATAGATACATTGCCACTGTATGTTTGAAGTGAATTGTCGTTGAACCAATATAATTTGTCTGCATTTTATATTATCTTAAATTATTACTATTGTTGTTGGTTATCAAAATGAATACCCTCGATACTAAAACTAATAGTCAGTAGTATTTCAGTGTAATTAGATATTCATTAAAATAGTTATGTAACCTTCCAGGCATATTCTATCACAGGCACAGTGTACCCTGCCCCAGATGAGGTTTATAGATTCTGCCGTATACATACACTGTGCCGGACATCCCTTAACAATTAATTTTTAGTCACTAGAACTCAGAGAGCTGTAATTTATATTGAAGTCAAAGTGCTGAGAGTTAAAGTTCATTATACACTAAGGTAAACATTACCGGAATATATGACATGAAAATGAGTATTAAAGAAGAAATTTTTAAACAATAACGAAAGTCTTCATGCACGTGCATGTACGTATTTAAAATTAGTTGTAGCTGTATTGTTTAATCAGGCTTACTTAGCAGCATTTATAGTCAAACTTGTTTTATTACACAAAATACTTCTACAGCAAGCCACAAAATCCCTGATCTTTTTACTAAATTTACAGTTTTATACAGAGAGTGATCTCTAACAACATAACTAAAACGATTTACAAGTAAAAACATGTAACCAAGTAAAAGTATTGTAAAGCAAAACATGTTGTAAAACATATTGCTTTACATATTGTAAAGCAAAATATTTGTTGAAGTCATCAGATTCGCATTAGGTTTGTAAGATCAAGTAAAATTTCTCTCGCTTCGTGCGATTCAAAATGAGTTTGCCAAAAAAATATTGAGGCTTTAAATTGTGGTTAGAAAATAATTCACCTTGTTATATCACCTTGAATTTAAATATTGCCGAAAATATTATCACCATTAATTTAATATTTTTATAATAACATAAAAAGTTATTTTACATATTAAAACTTAGCTTACCGTTTCTTTTTTTTGTAATAAACGAAATAGTAATATTTTACTAGTTTCATAAATTTGAATAACGAAGACTAACAAACCTAATTAGTTTATAATGGGTTAGGCTATTTTGATGATAAAAAAGAACCCTAAGATCTCACTAGTCCCATTTTGCCCTATATAACTAACCTATTGGATTGAAATTTATATCAAACTAACTCGTGTATATGCTCATATTATTATTATTAACATCTATATATCTATTATTATTAAAGATTCCGATTAATATAAATGTAATTCTTGAGTGGAATATTGTCTAGTATATTTGGTGAATTGAAAATGTTTTATCTTAATATTGATAAACCGGATATACTATAATTTGAAGTAATAGATTAAATCTGACAGAATAAATATAGCGAAGTAAAAAATACAAAACATCCTAATTTTAAATAGGTAACGACCGATATTTTGAAAGGTATAAAAAACGTTAAACAACTATACATTTTTCTTGCTTGAAGCAAGCTCTAAAATAGTGTATCACTTATCCTATGTTTAAACTATTAAAGTTTTAAACCCGTGACCCTGTATTTTAGGAACAGGGTACATTTAAACAGTTGACGGAAATATTAACAGTTAGCCGAAAGCTTATTTGATGGGTTTGCCATTTATTAGGTAGTTCTAGCTTGTACCGTTCTTGCTGTAATAAAAAATCGGTGGATGGTCTGGGATAACCTAAATACGAGTACATGTGTAATTCGTAATGTGTAAATTTTAGGAATAGTCTACATAAAGGATAAAAACCCAAAACTGAAACACATAAGTTTGAACTGCCCTTAAAGTGTACTACTATTAAATCTAAATTATATGCGTACGTTATATATTACCGTAGATTAATATAGCAGTTTGAAGGAGCTTTCAAATTAAATATATTTTTAACACTATTAAGTGTAAGAGATCAATACACATACTGAACACAATTAAAATTGTATCCACTCTATATACACTAATTTCCCTCTATTTCTAGAATGTAGCCACTATCATTACATTTTACAACTTCCTAGATATGGTTAAATTTTTCTCTTAAAATTTAATACAACTTCCTGGTAGTAGGTTAATTAAATTTTTCATCTAAATCTAATATAATTCCCAATCTATGTTTGTCATACAGAACCAATTATCGACTTTAATATCACCGAAAAAACATAAAATATCTTTAATGTGGTAATAAAAACCATCACAATAAAATTGCGTTATTGTAAGTAAATTACTTTGTAAATGGTACAAGTACAAAACGGAATGCTTAAAACATCTTTTAACGCCTATCGTTTTTCTTTTGAACTTTATAATCAAACTTTACATTAAAGCTTTAATATAAACTTTTTACATCGAGTATGTTAAGGAAGTTAATAGATTGAAAAAGTGTAAGCTAGTTCAACGTAATTAACGATCAACTTTATTCTTGGTTCACACAAGCGCTAGTGTTAATTTTACGCATAAACATCGTGACACCTCCGTTTCCACGTATGTTGTCGGAAGCGTAGTACATGTTACCATAGCCATGTTTATTACAACCCACAGTTTGCCGACTAAGCGGGTGTACTGTTTGTGTGTCTACATCTCATAATGAGTTTACACAGTGAAATTATCTGCATGATATTCTCTACGCCAGTATTCACCACAGTCTGCTTGCTTAGGCATCTATACTGTGTGTATGTACATACGTGATGTACCTTCTGTACTTCACGACAACATTGAGGACTTTCAATATCTATCGAGTCAAGCCTTACAAGTTAACAGGCTCACGAGTGATCTATACAAGTAAAAACGAATATAAATGACAGCTATAGATAGGGAATGAATCAGATTTTATACCATTGCTAGGCTAACTTGACTACTTCTTATTAAATCATGATTTAGTCTGTTATCCGCTTACTACTTCCCGTTAAATCTAATAACGTGTTACTAATACTTGTATAGAAACTTCGATTTGCGTTGTTTGGACTAATAGCGTGATGTCGAAAACAGAGAAGCTAAAATTCAAGTCCAATTAAGGATATTTAAAACTATCCAAAATATATTCTTATCATATTTGAAACCAGTATTTTTTTATTTTATGACATTATTTTATAGTTATGAATAAAAAAGTGTTCATTTAATAATCAAAACTATCTCTGAAATTAATTTCATTTGAAATATATTCTAGTAAAATGTAATAAGTTTGTATTATTTACAATTTTTAAACCAATCATAATATTAAGTAAAATTAAAATTATAATTTTGAAAATAATAATGATTTTGAGTGATGAGATCAAGCAAAGTAAACCATCAATCTTTGGTGTTTGTGAGAAAACTTTGCAGTTCAAACACAACTTTTATCGTTAATTACTTTGAATCCGAAGTTTAAATTATGTATTGTGAAAATCGTAAGAAGCTTAAGAGCACTGTTTGCATGGACAATAATATTGTAACAATAGTTTAGAAGTAGTTTGCTCATTTCCGCACTTGCTTCAGATACTTATAAATTCTTTTAAAGTTAGAGGTGAATTAAAAATCATATTTCTAGTAATTTTAAACAGCAATACAATTTAATTAAATAATTATTGACTATCGCACGATTACTAAACCAAATTTTTTAATATGTACTATTTTTTAATAGTAGGTCGATTTCTTGGAAATCTGCCTATTGCAATCACCCTCATGACGAAATTTTCCAGTGATTTTTTGCATTTTTTTAATATATATATATATATATATACGTTTTCGAAAGTTTTTAAATAGTTCTAGGCCATTTGAAGAGTTCGAAATTTTAACAAGCTTATTAAAATGGACAATCGTTTCCAATTAATCGAACAAATGTTAACGTCACAAAACCCCATTTTCAAAAATCTAAAAAATCTTTAAATCGTTGAAGAATTTCAAGTAAATACTGTATTTATTATAATGACCTTTCATTAACATTACATAGAGTGGCTCGACTGCATATTTTGAAGTGTATTATTCTTAATACTACACAGGTCTAGCCATTAGTGGTAAATCCTAGTAGGTGCAAATCGTCTCCATAAAATGTGTTATTACCTTCACTAGTATTAATTGTTATACAAGACTATAACAACGGAGCAACAATCTTCAGAATCCCTTGAAGTAGCAGGTAAATCATAATGTCTCGTGAACAATGTTTTTTAATTGCAATCATTCATTTTGGATGATAGTGAGAGTATGGATAGTGATATCAAAGGTGAAAGATAGGCATGAAACTACTGTTACTATTCCACCGGTGTTTTCATTATACTAAAATGGGGTGTTATAACAGGTAAAGGTCTTTGCTAGCACCGTTACGACCGAAACTGAATGCATTATTGTTTTCAAGGTAAAAAAGCTAATCGAAGACAATTTAAAAATTAAAAATCTCTGTTATATAAAGCTTGATATGACTGTTGCAGGATGCAGGCAATTGCCACTCGTTTTTAGTATCGATTATTTTTCTATAGCTTCATTACTGTAAGAGAGATGACAAACACTGAAAGCAACCAATTAGAGGTTTCTGCTCTTTAATCTGAACTGCAGCTGATGCAGTAGTTTTCAAATTGGCTTCAGTTGGTGATTGGGCGTATCTGAACTACATCTGCGTCCTTTATTGTTGAAAATAGATCAAATTTAAAATAATGTAAGTCCACAGATCCACCTATATTGTTACAGAATTGCCCAAGAAGGGCGCTACACTGCTGGTACATTGTGGAATACTGGTGCCTCACAAACATGACGGGATGAAGTGGGGCCTGATAAGTAAAAAGGAGCTTCAGAAATAACTCAGGACAGCATACAACAATTTTACCAACTTTATGAGGAAGAACGAATCCTGAATTCTTATGGGAGTATCTAGGTTATGAAGACAAAAGCGACCTAGATTAATTAAATTTGTGAATTATGAGCAAAATAGCATGTTAGTTTAAAACGGCATTACCTTTTATAATCATATGGAAACAAATAAAAACCAGCATAATAAAATAATTAAACAACCTAAGTACATTTTAACACGACTTGTTTTACTCTCTTTTGATCACAGCGAGTGAAATACACAACCAATATTTAACATAAATATATATATAATTTATGAAAATTAATTCTGTACATTTCCTTAGATTACATTCATTCAAAATAGCATTTGAATAAATAAATGCATTCTTACATAGTAAAATTTATTGTGGGTAAGTATTAAAAATTATAAAATCCATATAAAATAATAATTGTACTTATTGTTTAGCCGTGATAATGCAAAAATTACAATGTAACAATAAATCAGAGATTTTTCACTAACTTTTATTAAGTGAACATTTTCACAATAGTTATATTACAATTTCCACAGTATTACACCCTAATTAAATCCCGTGTTGGTGGACACTTTTATTGCTCGCAGTAACTCTACTCGCGTGACAGCAATTATCACTTTTCTCTTTAACAGCTGGCAATTAACAGTTAACAGCATCCATGTGTCGTAGTTATTCACTTATCTGGAGGCAGACTCCCAATAGAAATCAGTCATTTATATTTCTTTGCGTAACATCATGCATCAAATACGTCTTTCATACAAGTAATACCTATATGACGACATATGTATGTACTAAACATACCGATAGCAAAGTAAAGCGGGTACGGTGGTTTTCACGAGACAACCTAATCAAGCAACGTCGTGCGTGTACTGCTTGGAAAGGTGACCGCTATGCGATCCTGTCCTTGCAAGCAACTCACCTTCCCGGTTATTGCTGGTGGTTTTCATATTACTGTTAATTCGTTACCCTAAGGTTAAGTGTTAGAGAGAGGTTCTTAAGCGACACTTCCTGTAGTAAAATTAAATATTTCTATACACAATTAAGTATATACAAAAGGAGCAAGTAAGGGTTTCTTAAGTTATAATCCTTAAAATATAATGCAATTGTATAAAAATAACATACAATGTTTTAAAAATCTGTAATAACACTGGTAACTCAAACCATACTGTTCCTCAAGAAAACAGAATTTTCCGAACATTTGCCATCGTTCAGTGAAAAAACACAGATTTTTTTACTGAACAATGGGAAATGTCAGAACGAATCCTGTTTCCTTCACAATCCTACCATCGTCAAAAATAAACTTCAGAGGATACTGTTCCTTTAATTACTCTCATATTAGTCAAGTTATATATATATGCTATTTTTTTATATATTGTGTTCATGAAGCTGATAGAAGCTACATATAGCAGTTCATACAACCCTAATGAAACGCTTTTGCAAAGTAATCATCTGCTAGATGAAAATAATAATTTATCTGTAGTGTTTCTGATGCTATGCTTTCGTTCACGTCAACATGGTGAGGAGGTCCTGATTTGTTAGTTGGATAATTATTTATGTTTTATAGAACTTATTTAATTCTATTTTAATTGCTTGGCAGACATGCAATTTGCGTTTTTAAATGCTAAAATCAATATCTAACCATAGTGAGAAAATAATAAAAGAAGCTCTGTGTTTGTTGATAGGCTTTGTTGAAACTTAATATAATTACTAAAATTAATATTTTCATGGTGGACAAGGCCCAATGCAGAAATTTGGTCAACACATAAATAGTGAGGGCAACATTTATATGTCCCTAGTTCATTATTTTTGATCAAAGGGTTGAATATAAGATAGCCCTTTTTAATAGTTCTGCAGATAAAGGATCTGTATATGTACAAAACACAATGCATATACATAACATACTATCATATTTTACCATTACTCTCAGAATAAATAATATTAGCTATGTTACAGCTGTCATAACTAACTCTAAACATTCGTTAACACTACACTTCCATGTCACATCAGACAAACATTTACAAAAGACCTTTTTGTGACTGGAGGAACGCACTGTTCAGTTAGGTTACTAAATATAGTTGTGAGATATTTTTTTGCAGTTGGTATCACATTAAAATCATTCTTGAATATAGTTATGTATTAAATTAAATGTACATTATATTTTATGTAACAGTAATTTATATGTCAATGATTAAAAGCAATTTTTATGTAAATAAATGATGCTTCAATAAAACCAAATAGTCTGCTAGTTTTATTTGAAACCGCACTCTAATGCAAATCGCATCATTTTTTTGAGTTTGTTAAAAATTAGTCATGATTAATTCATTGTTATAGATTGTAGTAAAGTAAACAAACTATCTGTAAACTATATAGCCTATAACAAAAATATAACCAAATTTCACTGTCCCGCCTGATTGCTCTATCCCAAAAGCATCCAATGACTTTTATTTGTTTATTTAATTATTAAGGAATGATGTCTGACCAATTTTAAATTAAATTTTAAAATTCTTTAGGGTTCAATTCATGTTATTGCAACTTAAATAAATATTTTGTAAATACTACAATCATATCAATATTTTTATGTATATAATTATAAACCATCTAAAAATTTTTTAAACTTTTTATATTCATATTATGTACATTTCGAATTCTGGGAATCCGTCTTCAGGTACTAAGGTTAAGTTAAATTATGAAAATAAATAATAAAAACCAAATTGTCATGTGTTTTTTTACTACCTTGGTGGCTAAATTTGGTTGTATTTAATTTCATGTGTGTTCAATGTATATTGTTTAAAATTCTATCGAATAATTTTTTTTTTTTAATCTTTGTCATTTAATAATATATTATGATTAATTTTGCACTTTTGTAAAATCTCAATATGTTTTATAGTAGACAATATGCGACTTTTTTGCTTGTCTGTAAAATTTCAAGATTGTTTTCGATGTTAGTGTATGTATGGCCGGTATTATTTAAATGTTATGAAAATAAAAAGTTTAAAAAGTGTTAAATGGTTTATAATTATATACATATTTATCAAACACTTTTCGAGGCTACATCTCTAATACAATATTTTTGTTTTTTATTCCTATTCAGAGGTAAAGACATTTCAATTAATTGTGAATGTGTAAAGTTGTGAATGTGTAAAAAATACTGTTGTGATAGACATTTGAATTTTGATTTTAATATGCTAATAAAATGTATACTGTTGGTTACAATGTATAATATTAAAAGAAATAACAATAATCTCTACGAATCCTCTAGACTGCGTTTACATGCTTTTACATTTTGTATTTATTTCTCTGTCCATATGTGTATGTTATATGTTGGTGTGAGCCTGTGTGTGTATGTGCACTTACACGTCATATTTTAAGACCACAGTTTCGAAGGCTTAGTAGAAATATAATCACTGATGACATAATTTATACATAAAAACTTATTTTTACATATAACAACAAGATCCATAAAAATTATCATTATTATTTATTAATTATAATATTTCATCAGATTCAGAGACCTAATTGGGATGCAATAATGATGAAATAAGTAAACGTTCTATACAAGAAGGCAGAAGCATTTATTTTCTATACCATGTTTATCTCGACAGATTAACTTCATTCATAAAACAAAATAAATAAATTTTTATATAGTTTGTAAATCGTTAGTAATTAGATTTATAACGGTTATTGCCACGTATTTAATACTAAACCAAGGTAAAATTTTATAAATCCTAACATTAAATATTTAAGTATTTTAAAAAAAGTATTGGACTCAATTTGTTTACTTTTATGTGTAACAAATATGAACATTTATAATTGTTGCCAACTCTTGAACCATCGAAGAATGACTAATGTGCAGCCATTAACCAAGAGTAATGGGTAGAACCTGTCATGTTGATTACCCTTGCTGTTAAATATTGGCTGTATCCCAAATGGCTCGGCACCCTTGCCATCGGAGAGGCTATTCCATATGCATGTTAAGTAAACACCGACTAACAAGTTTTTGAAGCTCCTGCTTTCAGATACAATATTTGAACAATTAAAAAACTAGTCTGATTTATCGTGATCAAATGAGTATAGGTAACTGTATACAATAAATTTAAAAAAAAACTAACACACATACGAGTATATTATTTACATTTATTCCAAATTTCAAGTAAGAATATATATGCCTATTTTATTTACAGCTTAGTACATTGTTTGGAAAAAAATTGCATCAACATTTGCAAATAATTTGTGCAATGAAATCTTTTTTATGAAAATATATACAGCCAATATATACGCAAAAAATTCAATTTGTATTAAACATTGATAATTTCTATTTACCAAGTGCGTTAATTTCTGCCTGGTTTATTCTTTCCAGTTACACACCTGTTAGTAGTGAAATACACTTAAAAACTACAGTTGAAAATACACTGTCTTGTTAGAGCAAACCATTTTGTCATTAAAATCTGGAAACCTTATGGATCCAACTAAACAAATGTTGTAACATCGGAGTGCAAGTGTAGGCCGATAGATCTAGTCTACTGCGGAGAATAATTATTGGATTTGGCAAGGCTCCCTAAGTGGCAAACACAGTTGATTGCCTAGACACAAGAGTACCCCTGCATTTAACTACATTGATAATTTATTACATTTAATTATAACATATTTCTAACAGACGAACGTATTTACGACGTTTCTACTCCGTATTTTTAATGAAACAGCTTATTTTATTATAACGCTCAACGATGGTTTGAAAACGAATTACTGAAGGGTAAAGGCAAATAAGACTCGTTATAAGTATCGATGATTTATTTCTGTCACCTGATTATAGTGAGAAGTATGACAGTTATAAAACGGAATCAATTACTGGGTTTTTTTCTCTCTACCTTGGCACCGCTGACGCAAAGAATTTTAAACTGGCTCTAGTTGTCGCTTGGAAATATCTGAACCACATCTGCGTTCTTTATTGAAGCAATCAAAATTAAAATGTAATGATAAGTATGACAATAATTCTCTTGATATCAACCCACAAAAATGTGAAATGTATAAGATACATACGATTTCTAGTATATCAAAATAAAGGGAAGATCCAAAACAAGCGATTTCTTAAATAAAAAAAATGGTCATTTAGGGATAAGAGAATCGCTACCAGTAATAATAAAAACGCTGTAATTTCCTACTAAGAAATGAAAACTATTTAATGGAACAAAACCCTCATGTGGAGGGACCAGAAACTATATGGTAAATGTAATTTTAAATATCAATAAATATGTAGTTGAGTAATTACTTAAAGTCACAATAAATCTATATATTTTCTAAAGTGTATATGGAATATTCGGAACTAAACAGGCTTTTGTAACATCGTAACATTTTTCAGTATATTTTTCATTAAGATGTTTTTATCACTGTACAACGTAAATACACTATGCTGTACAGTTACAACCATAATTTCAAACTAATAATAATAAAACAACTGTTATTATTTTGTACGTAATGCAAGCTGTTTCGGGATTTTTAGTCCTTTATATGTATTTATAATTGTTATTTAAGTTTTCATTTTACTGTGAAATAAGAGTAAATTTTCAATTTTCTTGAGCATTCAAACAATATGATATGTCAATTACGAAATTGGTCACTACTAAGCGTAAAATTTATTTCCTTTAGATTATACTTTAGAGGAAAATGGTGCTCACCAACCATAACATATCCACGTTATGTTCATACAAGGTTTGCAACAACACAGTACGCTATTGAGCTATGATTATATTTGTTTGTTTCAAAAAGACTTAATCATAAGAACAATTTTATCAGTAACTGTATTCTATTTTCTACGGCAATTGAGAATCTGTAATTAAATTGCGATTGTACGTGGACACTTTTATTGCAGCTGTAAATCCGCTTCACTGACAATGATCAATTTTCCCTTTCACTGCTGGCAATTAACTGTCATCACCATCCATATTTCATAGCTAAACAATTTTTTTAGAAAGAAACACAAAATAGACGACAGGCACTTTAAAGTATAAATGAACTCTATATTGAAAAAATACAGAGTTAAAAAATTAAACATATTTATTCCATTTCCATAAAAACAGATGATAGTATTAGATTTTACATAGTTGCACTCTTTTAAAAAGGTTTAAAAGTTTTTAAATAACATTTTATTTTAGAAATAGTAGTCTTACACCATTTAAAAGTTATTGAAATATAATTATGATTAAGAAATCGTTTTAAGTTCTAATATAATTTTAAAGTCACATATGTAATTTATAATAAGATTCACTTATACAGTTTATTGAAAAAAATATCTACTCAGGAATTTTGTACCAAAAGTTTAAATTAATTTAATAGTTCAAACAAGATTTTTTTTTGTTCTACTTGTAACTTTTAAATTGAAAGGTACGTAAAATTACGTAATACTAATTCGTGTTGTAGTTTGATATGAACACAACTGTTTATTTCAAAGTTTTTAGTGTGCTTGGATATGTTATCCAAATATTTGTCACAAATTACTCATAAATAAATTGAAATGTTTTCCCCAATAATTTTTCCCAACCCAAAAATAATTTCAACCCCAATAATTTTTTTTCATTTTTGTGTGTTATAATTTACACTCGTAATACAAGGGTGAACATCACTTTTTTGATGTTCAGTTCACGAAGTTTTCAATATGCTTAAATTTTTAAACTTTTTCTGGGATATCAACATACCGATTTGCATAATAATTTCTCTATGTTTTTGTTAATATTGAAAAAGTATAAAAACATATTATTTAAATAATAAACGTATATGAAATTTTTCAAAAATTGGTTCTGTTGAACAAAACTGATATACTTCATAAATTAAAAGAAAATGATTCACGTAAACTTTTAATTTAAAAGTTTTATTTGTAGCTTTTAGCTATCAGGTTTTCAAAAGAAAAAGATACTGAGGAAAATTAACTGTTGTAGCCATATTTGGCATGGGCTGAATATATCTTGTAAACATATTTTTGTACTTCTATTAGGGGTACACGTCATACTGCGACAAGTTCAGCCAGAATATGTATTTTATTGTCACAGCACTGCCCCATAAATCTATGTAAGAGCTCTATTACATATCCGATAAAATAATTCTAAATGTCAGTTGACATGAAACTGTCCATGTTACTTTGGTGCTATATGACAGATGCAACCACGTAAACATTGGTTTGTGATAATAGGGGTATCTTTAAGTAATATAAAGTGTAATAAATATAGTGCTATAGTCAGTTTGTTTTTTATTATTGTTGTTAAATAAGAAGTAAAATCTGACTTAATGCTAGGATTATGTATTTTAATAACTTATATTAAATGTTTTTAAATATGTATAAGTATTGACAATAATTGTATTTTATTATTATTTATTATAATTTATTATTTACCTATAAAGTATTGTTTTAAAATAACATAATATAAAATTATGTTTTATTTAGTTTGTTGTCATGTTAATCAGTTCATAGTTGTCGATAACGCCAAGTAATAAATAATAGTGTCGTAATAAATCAATGAAGACAAAATTATTGAAAAGGTTTTATTTAAGATTATATGTATTTATCAAATTATTTGCGGTTAATTACAAGTTAAATTAACAATAAAATTATTTTTTATTATTTGTTAGTTAATATTATACGATATGTGAATAGTATTTATACAATTATGAATCTAATCTGTAAGTAGGTTACTATCAAAACATGTAAATTACGAGTGCAAAACAAACATGATTTGTGATTTTTAAAGACTTAAACTTGAGAGGGAAAAATGTTTGATTAAACAACACTACATATTTTACTTACGATATTACTTATACTACTTGTTTCCCTTTTCATTCGAAATTCACAATTTAAATTAAAACTTGTATTAAAATATTGATTTCATCTACAAAAGAAACAAAACTTAAAAACTTATCACTATTCTATTCTCAGTTTTTAAGATTGCTTCGCGAATTTTATTTATAATATGGACCGTTTTATAACAAACAAAATTAATTGTTCAAATCTCTTCAACTAAATAAGATAAAATCTGAGTTTCAAAAACCATTTAGTCCAAATTCAATCTTTTAGTTACAATCATAATTTGTAAAGAAAATCCTTCTTAATGAGCAAACAATATGAACGAACCCTGAACTTTCACTAAAACAAACAATTAAAAAAGTAAACTCCCTTAGATTAATCCTTTTTGTTTGTAGTAAATCAACATGCTCCAGAATATCCACCTCGTTGCAGACGCTAACGAGTTCCTTTTTAGTTTGCTAACACATATGATGTACGTCTGGATGATTCGAAGGGTAAAATTATGTTTTTTGTACTAAAACAAAATTTGTATTCTCAATTATAAAAACACAATCCACAGCTATATCATATTGTAAAAACATAATACTTTACAGGGCTAATACACAACAATTATTATTATTATTAACACTACAAGTATATAAATAAACATTATTTTTATATAGATCAATATAAAAGGTAAGGTTTCAATACATTCGTTAAGACCTTCAACATTTCTTAACATTTGAACGTAATAAATAGTATACATAGACAATATTGTTTCTCGCATTTCTGTTGATAAAATACATCTACGTCATGTGTTGTGATTTTAATAACTAGGACAAATATAAATATTTGAGCTGTTTCAGACCTAGACCTAGATTTATGTGGACTTGCTTATGGAATTGGCTGCAGTTTAATTTCATTGCTTCGTGGTTATCATACGTAGATTACAAGCTGTAGGATTGCATAAAAATGTATTAGGACTATTGCTCTGAATCTTTGGCCAATACTAGACGTGCAGATTTTGCTCAACAATGTTTTGCAGGTACTTAGTCAGAAAATAGGTTATATCTTTCTATCCCTATTGAATAACTCTCATGTAAGGGCTGGGATCATATGGATAGATTTTTTGGTTAGAATGTATGGCAGCCTCCATTAATGGTGTTATATATACATCAAAATATTTACACTATTTATTTAAAGGTTTTTAATGATACTACTGTTGGAGACCATTGGTGGCAAAGTACCAATACATGCTAGTAGATGGTAATGTGCAAGGTTGATTATTTATCAAAATTACTGTTGACTCAATGGAAACGTCACCCTCCAGATGATACTTGAATATGCCCATAACAGAGACTATTAGCTTACTTTTATATTGCTCTCAAATAGGGTCTGACGCATAAGAAAAGATTGAAGCTGTACATGTTTTCGCAATAAATTTGATATTTTTGTAATGAGTATAAGTCGTATCATTTTGAATACTTGTAACATTGTGGTACCAACTGTGGAACAACAGGAACCTTCGTAATAGTTGGCTGTCAACATACAGCGAGAGGGTTGTTATGGGAAAACAGCATTTATGCCCACCTTCTCTCACTAATATCTCGTCACAAACCTAACGTATTATTAAATATAATGTTACTACCAACCTATCAATCTATGTAATAGATCCAGCACAGCTCTCGTAAACCATCTATGAACGTCAATTGTCACATAAATAGTAACCTATAAATGTATGTAAAAGCTCGAATACAGTTCTCGTAAACCAGCTCTAGACGTCAGATGTCATGTAACTGCTGACCTATCAATATATGTAATAGTTCCAATACAGCTCTTGTAAACGATTCCTGGAAGTATATTTTCATGTATATATAAGAAATAAAGAAAGAAACTTCATTTCTCACAAATAAAAATGACAAATACAATTTTTATAATATTGTACAGACTGACCAAAACAAATTCTTGTACTTACACATAAACAATACATACATATGCAACTGCAACTACTATTACTATACATCACTATGAGAAATAAAGAGAAAAAAAACTCCAAGGCAAAGCCTGTTTGGAGTGATAAATATCATAAAATTAACAGAAAACTAGCAACATTACAAACAATACAGTAATATTTTTAGCAAAACTTATTTATATTAAATCTGAGTGAAAAACTCTACTAAATAATACAAAAATCTTAACTATACATAAAATAATTAACTATGCCTATATGTAAAAAATTAAACAAATACACATGGAGAACATAATGAACATAACTAAAACATAATTAGATGATGCATTATTATCATTATTGAAAACAGATTACAAGGACAGAAAACAATCTCATTTTAGATATTAATTTTTAAAAAGTACTTCTTCAATATCCTTCATAGACAATAGCCACTGTTTAAGCTGTTTGAGAAAAATATTAATTGAAAATTGACTCTTTATTATGCTGCGGTAACAGATTAAAAAGTTTTGGTGCTAAAAAAATAAACGTTTTTGTGAAGAAAGTATTTGAAGGTTTTGTTACTAATAAGTCTTCTGCATTTCTTAATTTAAGTTTAAATTTATTTGTTGACTTATGGTTCTTGCTCCTTAAGAAAAATATTTTTATAACTTTAGAAACAAACATATATCTTAAAGGAAGAATATTCAAATTCAAAAACAAAGGGTAGGATAATTCAGTTTTATTTCTTTTCATGATTATTCCTATGAAATGTTTTTTTCTGTAATTATCGGCTTTAAATTAGTTATGTACGTTCCTCCCCAGCACGATATAGCATATTCCATCCTACTGTTCACCAGGGAGAAGTATATCATTCTTAACAGTTTAGTATCACACATAATTATTTTTCAAATAATAGAAGATTCTTATTACATTATTTAGTTTTTGTTTAAGTTTTGAAATATACGTTTTCCCGTTTAAATCTTTATCAAGCCATAATCCCAAATATTTCAGTGAATCCTCATTAATATTTATATTAAAAACAATGTGGCACCTAAAACTGACCCTTGAGGTACTCCATATTTTATTTCACCAAATTGACTTAAGGTACCACTGACTTTAATACATTGCTTCCTACATGATAAATAACTCTTAAACCATTTAAAAACAACCCCTCGGATTCCGCAAGCGTATAATTTATTTAAAGTAATTGAATGGTCAACTGTATCAAATGCTTTAGTAATACCTAGAAAAAAGCCTGTTACATTTTTCCTATCGTTAATCCCATTACCCACTCTACTCCATAAACTCAAGCAAAGCCGTTTCTATACTCATGGCTTGTCTAAATCCATACTAATTTGCACTGAAAGAATTGTATTTTCGAGAAATTGTAATAACTTTTTTTCATGATTTTCTCAAATAATTTTGCAAATGTGGACAGTAATGGTATAGGTCTGTAGTTATTACAAGAGGTTCTAGAATCGTTTTTATAAATTGGTATGACTACAGCCTCTTTCAACTTTTCTGGAAAATCCCCTGTCTCAAAGCTCAAGTTTATAATATAAAGCAAGAAATCTGCAAATTTGCTATATGTATCTTTAACCAATGACGTGCTAATACCATCCAAACCTGTTGCGTTACTTATTTTAAAGGAATTAATTGCTATTATAAGCTCATTTAAAGTTGCAGGAAATAACAACATTGATTGAGTGGTCCATTGTTTCATAAAAAATCTTTCTATATTCGTGTAATTAATATTATTTGGTTTCTTAATTTTTTTTAACTTACATCACCAGGAATAGATAAAAAATATTTGCCCAATAAATTTGTGTAATAGCTCCAATACAGCTCTCTTAAACCAGCTCTGGACGTAAGTTGTCATTTAATTGCTGACCTATCAATCTATGTAATAAGAGATAAATCATCCATAGATGGTTTACGAGAGCTGTGCTGGACGGACGTCACTTGTCACATAAAATCTGCTGTAATGTAAATAAATATTTTTTAACATTTAAGTTATGATGCATTTGTGTGTAAAATATTATATGTTAAATGCGTAGGAAGTTGGAAAAGAAAAATTTAGTTCGTCTAGGGGTTAAAAATTTGTTTATTTCTTACGACAAATTTTATTTCTTCATTGAGAGCGTAACACATCCATTCATATTTTGTGTTATATTTAATAACCTTGGATGATATAGAAGTTGAATAACAACTAATCTCTGTTCTTTGAGGAAGTGCAACCCCAATTTATTCCCATGGATGTTTTCAATAGTACCAACAACAATTGTACCATGTGATACAACTTATTTTATTTGTAAATTTTCCGAATTAAAAATTATTTAAATATATTGCTATTAAAGAAATAGTAATTTTTAATTTCTTTTTTATTTTAATAGTTGAACATGTTGAACTGTAAAACTGAAATAATGTGTCATTGTTTTAGTTAACAAGAGAAAAAGCGAGAAATTTTCATAAGATCAGCTGTAAAGGAAAGTTCAATCATGAGGGAAAGTGCCATTAAACCGTGAATGGGAATACTTAAGTGGTGAATGAACACTTCGAAACTGTGTAGGAGGTTTCACGTTTCTGTAATCCTTACAAACAATGGCTAAACAAATCTCTGATTTACCTGTCCCAAATAGTATACTTTATCTGTAAATGGATAAGGTTGTCAGATTAAAATTTAAAAAGACGTTTAATTCTGTTCACGCACCATTTATTGGCAGAGTATTAGCAAAATCTATCACTCAAAATGCTGGAAAAGTTTAATTTTCTTATGTATATCTGTTTCTGTCTGTATTATTATTTGTTTATATATCCACATTATATCTCTGAAAGTAACTGACCTATTACAGACTTGAAATGGTGTATTAACCATTATTTCTCGTATAAAGGCAACATTGATGGTGTTTGTAAGGGTAAAAACCTCTTAATAACCTAACATGTAAACATCGCGATATTTACATCTAATGCTTTTATTTTCAGAATCACCAGTATAATATATAAGTAAATGTGGGATCACCACTGAATAATTTTTGTAAGATAAACAGTATCGTTTTTATCATTTTTTTTTGGAAATCGTTTTTTTATTTATTTAATCTAATCATTAATGAGCGAATAGTTTTATCTCTGTCAGTATATGATATTTACATGATCCAGGTAATTAAATTTACGTAAATTATTGTATCAGTATAGTCGTTAAACTTAGGCACTTTATTTTATTTCATAAATAAAAAATGTTTAAAAATAAATACTAATATAAATGATATCTCTAAACATTAAATTGAAAAACATTGTAATTTTTTTATTGAACACCATTACTCTATGTGTAATTGTTCCAGATCTTTATATTCAGTTGCTATAAAATTCTGCGACCAAGAGCTTCAGAGCTAAGGATATATTTGCTCGTATTCGTGGCTGATACGTGTAACACTGGGCTTTCTGCATGAAACCCGATTTTATATATATATATATATATATATATACGATTTTGTACGATTTGAAACAATATGTAATTTTTATCAAGTAAAATCCTATTCAGGCAGTAACAATAAGAGGTGAGTAGCAGTAGCAGTGTTTTAATGTGAGGAGTAAATCAGACCGGTCTAAAAAGTTTAGTTGGCACGTGTGTGTGGATGTGTAAGTTTGTTCGTGCATTATCTGGTAACCGGATTTACGTACAGGGGTGAGGTTTAGCACCAAAGTTGGTCTGTTGAATAGTAAGGCTCGGCAGGAAGTTGGAATTTTTCACTCCATTACTTAAACAAGAAATAAACTTTTTTATCTTACAATGCTTCTTAGACGTA
This sequence comes from Homalodisca vitripennis, assembly GCF_021130785.1. Classification (NCBI taxonomy): domain Eukaryota; kingdom Metazoa; phylum Arthropoda; class Insecta; order Hemiptera; family Cicadellidae; genus Homalodisca; species Homalodisca vitripennis. Next base: position 32,473,556 of record NC_060208.1, read on the forward strand.
TGAACATATACAACGTGCCTTATATATAAGATGTTTAAAATATATATAAACTTTAGAGAATATTTTTATGTTGAATTCATTGTGTGTGTGAAAAATCTGTAATTGGTGGTTTTTATTTTCGAGTTTTTCAAACATGCATTGTAAAATATACTGTATATATATATATATATATATATATAAACGAAATAATAAAAAAAACTTAAGTAGAACCGCGCATAACTTAAGTGAAACCTCTATTTTTAAAAGCGGGAGGAAATATTATTTGTAAATTTGTAAATGTTACTAAGTATTACGTCATAGCAAGTTGGGTTATAAGGGCTTAAAGAAATATATATTTACTTTGCAATAGTCCCGCAGATATTCTCTGTACAGAACAACATAATTTTCTAACAACCAAATAAAACTATTATAATTTGATTGCCAATTTTAAGTATAACAATGGGACATATCACGACATTAAATGAGAATACAATGCTATGAAATATTTGTTAGAGACTCAGTGAAGCCTATTACGTGACAAGTATCATGGCATACGTCTACCTTGTTATATCATATGGCAGTTTTATAGTAATTTTATATCAGAAATACATTTTTAAGTATACTAAATGACATAATATTGTAAAAAAATTTGTTTGAGAGCTAAAAAAATAACCACGCCTTCTTTTGAAATACGATATTAAATATTAAAAGAATTTGTATAGTTTAACAGTATCAGGTAATGCAAAATCTGAAGTTATTTTGAGACCACCGATCAAGTAGTAAAAAGTTGTTAAATTTTTTTTGTTACGATGGAGAGGATATTAATATTATAATGATATACTAATATTCTGAAAACCCTACTGGCCTGGACACTACTCCCACTCGGGCATAAATTTAAGAGTGTTTCTACTTAAGCAACGGTGTCAGACTATGGTTTGGGCAACACCAGGGCTGCATTATGTTTTTTCTAATTTATTGGTTTTAAGCACCTCCTCTATATACGTACAGACAGTATTCCAATAAAGTGGAACAGAGAATTTTTTCTCAACAATGGTGTCTGGTGAGAAATAGCCTATAACCATCTCGAGCCTCTTTTCGTCATCCTGCCGTCTGAATAATAACGTGTGGTTGGTATCTGCGTTCTCCGCGTACTCAAAGGTAAAATCCTAACTTTCAGAATTACCCAACTTATACATGTTTGCTTGAAACATGTCATAGCCGGCAAGGAACTATGCCAGTTAAAAATTTTCCACTTCCCTGTGTTTTCAATCCACTCGTTCTCTTATGTCTTTAATAATCATTGCCGTTTAACGTTATCTGCACCCATTGTTCGTGCTAGTCACTCAGGTACTCGGGATCCTTGTGTGTTACCACACATTTCCTCTCGTGTACCTCTTTTGAAGCGAGTAAGTCGTTTAGTTGATCCTGGTTATCGAAAACGGCTGGTTTGGACAGAACTCAGTAAGCGCTCACAAACCAAAGTGTCCCTTTGCCACTGTTCTGGCACCATATTTCTGTGGCATTCTAGACATAGGTCCGCTGATATCTGTTACCTCAAAGAAAGGGTAACAAAGGCGCCAAATATCTGGCTTACAGCATTCTGAGGATATAAACAGAAGATTGGAAACAGTTCCACAGCATGGTCAACATATCAGCCCACCTGGCTGAGTACAATGTGTTTCGCATGTCCACCGTGACCAGCACGACCATCCGTCAGCGGTGGTTCCCACGATAATCAGCTCCGGAGACATATAAAACTTGCACAGAAAGAGATTTCTATTTGCTTTCACTTATCAGGTAGAGACATTGGACCTTCCATCAAGTATCGAAGGTGCCATATTTCAAGCAGTGGTTGTATATATTTAGCAGTAGCTGTGGACAGGTCCAATGTAATACCCTTAGCACTTCCGCCGGGAAGCCATTGAAGCCAGTGTCTTAAATCACAGTATCTGTCCGACGTCTCGGAAGTCCTCTACATCACTAAAGACGGAAATCCGCCCAAGGTCGACTGGGTTGTCACCTTCCTTGTCTGGGTGGGTTGGAAACAAATCATTCACTATGTTGCCCTTTAACGAGGAGCTCATAATCGGGCAAGCTGGCTTGGTCACTGCGTTTCAACTCGGTAAACCCGTCTCGAAGGGTTGATGTTCGAGTCCTTTCTTGTCTTATTCCTACTATCCCATTTTCTCCTTATAATTTCTCGCTTCAAAACCCGTCTCACTGTTGTATTAGTTTTTAAATGTCGTTAAATATGAATTAATTATAAAATTAGTTTTTATATTTCATAATTTTGAAACATACGTTCACAAAGGTAAGACTTATATGTATTTATGTAAAATAATATTTGTTAGTATATTAAAAAAATAGCAAATGTTTCTCAATATACTTCAAAGCAAATGTACAATCAATTAATTCATTAATAGGTGTAAATTCAGACAAAAAAGCAATAATAATATAGCAAACTAATTGCAGTTTGCAACGATGTATTTGTACTGTCTGTACATAGTAAGGTAATATTAATATTTTTTAACAATTTGCGAAAAACATTAATATATCTACATATGTTTAAACACATATATTAATTAGTGGCACATCCATATCGATGTTAATAATTATATTATATAACCACAAGACTTAACTTAAAACTATTCATAACGTGGTATTATAACGGAAATAGTAAGTATAAACACTGGTCATCATATATTTTTATGTTTAAGTCTTGGAAGTTATAATGTGCTTGCTTTAATTCTTGGTCCATAAAAGTAAAATATAGTTCTATAGTCCTCAGATATATGATAAAAATTAAGTACTTTTAGATTAAATCTTTGTTGATCTTAGCTTCACATTGTCCATTATGTACACCTCTATGCATACCGTAATGACATCCTCTGCATTAATTGACACATGACTCAAAGCTCATACACTTTATATAAACATTTATATAGTAAGAGAATGTTTTACTAAGTTCACAATTTTCCGCTACAAAGAATATAACTGATTGTATTACATAATAAACCAACCAAGTTCATTCTGACTATTCGCATGATATATCTTATTACGAATAACACTTAGAATTGAAATTTTATTTTTCCCGACCAGTCAACCAACTCGCCTTGTTAGAGGGCTGAGAGCAAACGCCGCACTCAATAAATAAATTTAACACTGTATTTTTTTTAAATACGGAAAATTTAGTTAAATGTTAATGGATTTCTCTATAATATGGGGTTTTTCTGAGTACTAGTGAAATTTAGATTTCCCCAGTATGTCCTGGACTGGACAATTGACTTTCTTTATATTTATAACACATTGGATTGCAAAATATTTCATCTATCTCTGCGTCTATTTCTACTTCTGTCTATTTGCCTTCCATAACATATCTGTATATCCGTCTATGCGATTTGATTTACCTTAAGTGAAACCTATTACTCATGGAAATGTATCAATAGCTAAATAAGCGTAGCCTTGAACTTAGGTTATATATTAATCTTTACATAGGCGAAATGTAGCTTGATAATCTGTATGCACCTAGATAAGTTCGTGCCCAGTGTTATCAAAGCCTGTTACATAAGATCAAATTGAGCTTTAGACTTGAAATTCCGATACAAATTTACATTAAAATAGGTGCTACAAAGGTTAGATTTGTCTAAGAGTCAGACACGTACATCTCTAAACATGAGTGGAGCATGAATTGGCTTTGAGCTTGAAGCTATTAATTGCGCCATAGCTTATATCAAATTTGATAATGGCGCATGTCTCTTTATCGAACATCCCCCATATGGCCGGGGTACCATCAAGGATATGCTCATTGTCTTCAAACAGCTGAATCCGGTATTGACATGATAGTTAATATAAAAGGTAACTATTTTTGTAAAATGTCGCAAAGTTAGTGTTTGAGTACATAGAATGTAAAAATTCAATATTATTGTGATCTTACTAGTATTAAAAATTAATAAAATTTATGCATATTATTTTTAAATAACACTCAACTCTCATGAACTTACAGGGCAACACTCATATTCAATGGTGAGTCCCGCGTCGTATTCAATGGTGAGTCCCTCGACCCCGAATCTTAAACCGTAGTACGATTTTTCAGTAAAGCTAAAGTAGAAATGGCAAGAGACAGTTCAAAGTAATGTAATGAAAGGAACAATGGGAGGCATCGGAAATGAAGAAGCGTCGGAAACTTTTCCAGATACGCACGAAACGTGACGGGACACTCGCAGCTTGAGACCTAATGGTTCGCCTAAAATACCTCAGTACTCGCTTTATAGAGCCTCCTCCCTCGTACTTTATCTTTGCCTAATATAACATACATTTTGCACAATAATCTGTCACTAAACGCTAGAAAATGTAGTTTCCAACTATATTTTCTTAATAGCTGTATCGAGATATTTCATGTAAACATTTCGTGAAAATGTAGTACAAAATACTTGATTCATGTATATATTTTTAAACGATACTGATAAACAGTAAGAAATCTTTGTTATTAGTAATATTAATACTACACAACTTTAATACTATACATCAAACGGTTTATAACGTGCTATTAAAATTCAAAACATTAATTATAATCACAATATAACCTTTCCCTAAACCAATTTGTGTTAAAATGTTTAAGTAATGAAAGCTATATTGTGCATTTCGTTAATCCTAGTTCGTGTAAATGAACTTGGGACAGTATAAGTTACAATCAATTCTAATCCTAATAATGTTAAAAATGCGATATTCCCATTGATTTTTTTTGTTTGTCAACTATAAAACCGATTGTACTTATTATACTTATAATTATGACATTCTTAAAGTTCCTGTGATGAATATTGGCCTATTCTTATTTCAAAAATCCATCATTGCTAATCCCTATTGGCCTCTAAATTAGTAAAAATTTACAATATTAGTCTTTGTAGTTGTTAAATATTAATTTAAAGAGCCTCTCAAATTTAATCAATTGACGTTTGTAAACATTGCCTTATGACAGCACACCCATATTTTTAATTGAACCACTATATACATTTTTTTAATATTCATAGTGAGTAAACTCTCTATGAAGTTACCATTAGTTTTCACGCCATTTCTGATTTCAGCAATTAGGTAAGCACTTATTATCTTAGAATCTTTTTAAGATGACCGGAAGTTTAATCCAAAGCTTGCCTTTGAAACAGTCGGCAAAAACTATGCTAGATGAAAATTCATTGGACTGAGCTTTAGAAAAAATGTACGAATTCCAGCTCTAAATTACCTAAATATTACAAATATATTTTAGTTAGTAAGGTAAATGTTACTATACCTATACTAAATAGGTAAATTAACTTTTTTTCAAATATCATGTATTGCATAAAGAAGACAAAGTTACTCTCTATCTTTAACTATAAATTTACTAACTGTTATAAAACACAGATAGATTCATATAATTCTCTATTTGTTAAACATTATTGCGTTACATAGTATAGTAAATTAAGTTACTTAGATGTAGAATCACTGTAAGTTACTTCAGATAATATTAGTTTATAAAGTCGTTTAATCTCAGACAGGCTGTATGTTGGACATCAAAGAATTAAACCCAAAGGCAATTTCAGCCCTCAGAGTACTTCCTCTCATCTTCCCTTGCTGTCGCATGTCAGATCTTACCATCAGACTTTTTTTGACCTTTTCTGGCCGAATATGATTACTTACATCAAATTATATTTACAATAACTTATTCGTTCTTTTTATGTTTTTCTCGATCAGAATATTTTTTGTGATTAATAGTACATTTCTTTATTTCTAACTTAATTCTACGTCTTTATTAATCTCACTTTTGATTGAAAGTGATATTGTAAGAATAAATCTATTTATATTGTAATATAGTAAAAATACTATTAATGTTAAGAAAAACACTTTAAATTAATGATAGATATGTAATTTACCACCAAAGCTATAACTTACAGGTATTTTTAGATTTCAATATACAATAATCCCCTACGGCATATTATATATGAATTGTAATAATATAAATGAATATGAATAATAATAATGTCATGATAAAGAAATAAAATCCATTGTAATAAAGATAAACCTCAACTTTTTATGCTCTCGAAATGCTGGTAATAATGCATTCCTATTACTTAAATTTATAATATAGTTTCTGGACAATATTAACATAAAATACATCACTTGACTGAGAGATTCCATAACAAGTCCCTCTCCTCACCTCAACCACTCCTAATATAAAACAATGTGGTTTGCAGTCCTCTCAGAATAATAGCCCAATCTACACATAGGACATTTATTCTGCTTAAGTCAAAATTACTGTCCATCGCAGAACAAAATAAAATGCGTTTTAGATGTCTCTGTTAAATTATAATAATTTCTTTACTATTATGATTTCTTAAATCTGGAAGGACATTGTAATAATGGATGGAAGTATATAATTTCATTGAATCATTACAAGCAATTATGTTTACAAACACGATTTTGGATTGTTATTAGCCAATTTTAATTAGGTCTTAAAAAGACTTAATTAAATACTAAGTATAAATACTAAATTAAAAATTAAGTATTTACAAAACAAAACATATCCTTAAAATGAGTTTTGTCTTGTAAGGTTTCTAAAAGAAGGAGTTTATAATATTTGAAAATGTTAGGAGTACATTTAAATACTACAATTTAGAATAATGGAATCAGTAAGTAACGAAATAACTGTATAAGTTACTAGTGCATCTTCAATTTGACATTTCTTGATTACAGCCGTGCGTGAAATCTCTCTTCCTTCCCTTCGCTAATCGAGAAAGAGTATATAATCCTGTATGTATTTTTTACATTAAACTTTTATAATGGATACCTAAATGAAGGAAAAGATTATTTTAAAGCTTTATTATGTTCCAGTTTAGATAATATTTTTAATAAAACCCTAATTTCAATAAAAGTTTGTAATTTAAATTCTTCATTGCATTTTTCTTGAACAGCAGTACTTTTATTGTATGAGGCCTAATAAGTGTATTGAATATTATATGTTTTCATTAGCTTTAAATATTACTTACTTGTGTTTTATCCTTTAAACAATTTATTAAATTATTTCCACATCCATATTAATACGTAAGCTAATTGAATAGCATATCAAAGACATTTGTTTCAGCAGAAAGTTTTTGTCAATTCGTATTCCTAAAAACAATTAAAAATTTCGTGTTTAGAAAGCTCAGTATTACTACCTTAGCAACGTCAACAGATTTCATTGCAAAGTTGTACTAATAATTAATTACATTTATAAGTTGTAAATATATTTAAGAAGTAAGTTGCGTGTGTACGCAGAATATACTCAGATAAGAACATGTTTCAACACTTTATGGTTTTATTGCCACATACACAGTTAGAACCTTTCCGGTTTGTTGGAAAACTTTATGAGTTCTTCCCGCACCGTCAACCAACTCGCCTTGTTAGGGGCTGAGAGCAAACGCCGCACTCAATAAATAAATTTAACACTGTGTTTGATTTACGTATAACGCAAAATGTACTCCTTTGTATTACATGTATAACTATCCTAGTATATACATTTAATGTTTACGCATTTTCTAGGATTATTTACAGAACTATAGTAATATGGCTCTTATCATTGTATCTCTGAAGCAAAGTAGTTTAAATCATTTTAAAATAAAATTCTTTTATCTACTATGGGGTTTCCTTACAGCTGATCCGGATTTAAAGTCCCATTATTTGAGATCCAAAGAGGTATTAATTTCTTTCCTCGTTTTTTCATATTTTTCGTCCCGTTGTTAATTTCAGTTCTCCCTTATACGTCCGTATTATTTGTAGAAACCCAGATTAGTCTTTCTGTCTTGGCCTCTAAAGTTATTCAAACACATTTTCTGCGTTAATTTTTTCCTGTATATTTCAGGTATTGTTTTTTTTAACATCCATGCCTTTATATGACGATCAAGTAAGTTAGATTGGAAAATGTATGACTCTTAAGTTTCACTGACTTCCATTTATTATTCTTGTACTATTTGTTCCTATGGACCTATAGAAGCTTCAAATGTTGCTTTGAAATCAAAACGTTTAGGTATTCGAAACAAGTCTATATGTAAAGATATTTACACAAAATACTTAAATCAAAATATGACTCGATGTGAGATTTTAATAATCATTATCTCACAATTTAAAGTAAAAAGCAGTACCAAAATTACACGATTTTTATAATATAAATTTAAAGCCGTAAATACGGTTTGTCATACTATTGATGCCTTTCATGTGTGATATGGCACATAGCTCACATGGTGTATGATGGCACTGTAATCTGCGAGGCATCTGTTTCACAAGTGAACACCTCCTTTACCTCAAAGGGATATATCTCTGCAATATATTGCATGCCTTGCATGTTCAGACCTGTATATTTAGTACAATCTACTCTGTGTTTCATTGAAATTGGTAAGAAAATAAATAATTTAATGATAATTATTTCATTGCCACAAACATTTTGTTACATATCTTTTAAATAACATTTAGCACCTTTTAACTTGACACAGAAATAAAAATTTACTATGAAATTTTTCACTTATAATGTAATATTATTTTACTTTACAAATGAAATGTATATGTATAATAATACCGTGTCAATTTCAGTATGTATTTATTAATTTAAGGAGGATAACATAAACCGAATTAAATATAATTATACCTCTATAGTTAAAACAATTTTGAAAAATGTTTCTAGCAAGATATAAAACCAATAGCGTACTACGTGAATAATTGAATATTTTCTAGATTTTAAAATATTACATACTGTAAGGTTTTACTACAGTATTCGCTCTACAAGCTACAACAAGTATATTGTATTCACCTTTTTAGTGTTTATTGTTGTTACGAGTTCATACTCTACATCTTCACTTGAGGACACAAAGGATGAGGGGACAGGGGCTAAGAGCTATTGACCAGTCAAGTGTTTGTGAAATAAGTGAAGTCAAAACCTTAAAGCATTGTTGTATAAAATTCAAGAATACTGAATAAACACACATGTTTGCTTAACGTAAATAATAACTCTGTGGCGTACGTAGACAAAACAAAGAAAGAAGTGCAGGTATTTTATTAAAATACAAATTATTTTTATGACAACCGCGGCTATATTTCACGAAAGCCATTTTCTTCTGGTCTGCAATATTTCTGGTGTCATCATTGATTTAGATGATTTACCCCAATCAAAAAATGAGTATGTGAGCTTAAAAATCTACTTCTGTTAATAACCATCTAATTCTCATCTTAGTTGCCTTTAATGAAAACCTTCATACAACATTTTATTAATCGAGATTTGTTTTTCCTTAAGGTTTTTAACAGGTTAATTGTTTTTTTTAACATGAGGAAAGTAGTTTTAATTATTTAGACAATAAAAACCTTGTTATATACGAGAAATGAACAAAGAATTTCACTGAACTAATTTAAATAACAAACTATGAATGGGCTTCACATATTTTATAATTGTATTTCACGATTTCATAAACAGCCACAGTTTTAATACAAATAAGGAAAACGGTGTGTTAAGATAATCGTAGATTGATTCCGGAGATCTTTGCCTATTACAATTAACCTAATGATGGAGATTGTGTCATTTTATCATTTTTAGAAAGTTGATGCGTAGATAGTTTATGAATCCTGTTTCGATAAGATCAAGAACAAATATGATCATTCAAGATGGTGGCATTACACATAGGAACATTTTCATTTCCCATTACAAAATATAAAATAACAATACAAACTATGCTATTAAGTAGTCATAAATAGGTTTTAATATTTTCCTAGACAATATGAAATTTTTTGGAAACAATAAGTTCCTTGCTGTAAAAAAACAGGGATATCTGATCGAATTTCGCAGTCTGCTGGTTGATCAGTCTTTTAAAAATCTTAAATTCACACAGTGAAAAACACCCCACTATGATTTCACTGGGAATGGTGGAATTTCGTAAACTAGGAATGATAGAAGTCGGCGCCCATATGCATTGCGCTGTTCGTTCGCCCCTTCAATAGTTAGCACAAAACGGACTGTACTTTCTTCGATGACGTCAGTCCTTCCAAAGATTTTGGGTCTGTAAAGTTTTAGAATGATGGAGATTCAGAATTTGTTTAAAGTATTTCGAGTTCATAAAATAACAATAATTAGAATAATCTTTCATCAGTATAGTAAAAACTGGAGTTTTAAACTAATAATGCAACTCCAGTTTGATATTTAGTAATGGTAGCCACCCTTTAAAACTTCCTATCACAAGGGAAGGTTTATATTGTTCGAACCAGGAATATTATTACGGGAATTAGCTATAGGTATTAATAAGGATATTACCATATTTTAAGTGATATTCCACCACACGTTATCTCAACAAAAGATATAATATTATAAAATAGTATATAATATTGAAGTATATTAGCCAACATTAACCAAATGAAGGAAATGTCTGGCTTCATATATTGACTGTATTATGGTTGGAATAAATCAAGAGCCCTAATCTTTCAGATTCTGTACCTGAACGATACATAGATTCGTAAATGGATGGTCGTTACAAAGAATAAGAATAGTGACGGGATTGAGGGAAAATCTATTTTTACATAATTATGATATATGGCTATTAACTTGAATAAACTATAATAACAAGGTTAATTCTTTCCTTTCGTATTACTGCCTATTTACACCCTAAAATGCTATTTGTCTGCCATTGCTAATAATTTACGTTCTATACTACATTTTTTAAATACAAATACAATATTACAGGATTTCTCCGTAAATTATAACTATTTTTAGACGCTTATATCCATTTTATATTTGTTTATAGCTTAATTACTAAATTGAAACATTTATAAGAATGTAAAATAAGAACAAAAATAAAGTTTTTACGAAAGTATAATATTTTATATTGGTAGTATTTGTAGGCAGTACTTGTTAAATACAAAGAAGTTGTTGTTCAAAAACACTAGATTGTTTTAGTTTAAAACAAAATTAGTTGGTAAAATTGTATTCTCGGGCGGAGGCTCTCTTGGACATCAAAGACTTAATCCCAAAGGCAATTTCAGCCCTGAGAGTACTTACTCTCCAGTTACTTCTAGTATAATCTCATTTCGAATTTCATAAAAAATCATTTTTATAGTTTTAATTCCTTATTCTAAATTATTGTACGTTTTAGATTTCTTATTAACTAACGGATATTTGGCTTAATTTTTTAGATCCAAGCGTGTGGTTTGGTGATATAATTGTTGTTTATTACTGCTGAAAACTGCAATATAATTTCAGCCATTGTATGACGGTTCGGGTTTTACAGACTTAACTTACCTTTAATATACACTACTAATACCAGAAGCGTAGTTCTCTATATATAAAAAATAATGTCAGAAATACTTCAAATGTATATATATATATATATATATATATATATATATATATATATATATATGTATATTTCTGAAATTGTTTTGGTACCTAGATATAAACCAGGCAGAACCTGCATGCCATTTTACCGATATATATCATAATAAATTCACAGCGTATTAAAGTAAGTTAATTATGCTCAGGTAAAGCTTTAAGTATCAAAAATGCTGTAAAAGATTAAAATAATTTTTTTATACATGTACATGGTGCTTCAGACCCCCCGTGCAGTATCCTGAGCAGCTAAACAAACCTAGCTGCATAAATCGTTTATTGCCATTTATCTATTGCTATTAATACAAATTTTCTGAATTTAAATAAAAAGTATTTTGACAGATATTTAGTCTTGCTACCATATTTTAGCCATTAGTGTTATTTAAAAACATATGTGACATAAACAGCCAAATACAAAAAATCACAAAAACTAAATACTCTGTGGTGTAGTCGTAGCGCACTCTCCCAGCAAGCGTGAGATCTGGGTTCATGTGCAGGCGGATCAAATACTTTTTGTTATAAAATGTATATATACAAAAATAATATAATAATAACAATAATAAATAAATAAATATATATATATATATATATTATATATTATATTATAATATATATATTTAATGTATGTGTATGTTTGTGTGTGTATATATATATATATATATATATATATATATATATATATATATATATAAATTATATATATATAATATTATAATAAAAAAGCAGGTCATTTTTTATTAAAAACTTTTTTTGTTGTATTAGAAAAGGTTTTAACAAATAGAGATAATAGTAAAGTACAATACAATTCGTTTTATTTAAAAGCAATGCAGTATTGTTCTTATTTAAAGGATGTTTTGAAATTTTGGAAATTACTAAACTTTACATTACTTATTATTTACATTATTATTAATATTTATTATTACTTACATTATTTATTAAACATTGTTTATTATTTATTTATCTAGGAAATGTGCATTTTTAAGAATATTTTTGATATTTAGTTGGGAAATAATGTTGCATTTACACAGTGGATCGCAGTTCAGGAAGACACAATACATAATCCCATTAATAATTCATACCAAGCTATCTTGCTAATGCCCATGTTAAACAACAGCAACATTTCTTATTCCACCACTGAGACTTTTTTGCTCTCTTCTATTCCATTACATTTCCGAATTCGAGGGTCTCAAAAATGTGTTTTTAATCATTAAAGATTTGTATTGAATAATGAGAAATAAATACGTTTATTTAGCGCGTTTCTTACTTTAAGTTTTTATTTACAGAACCACAGTTTTTTCTACAATTATTTATGTGCCTAATACTTAAATTCAAATAGTATTTAATCCTCATTATATGACAAGATTGAAGAACATTATGTGACTTTACCTCGTTCTGAAGAGTTGGATTTAAGAGGAACTTACACCATTGAGATAGCCTAAATCTTTGACATAATGGGATTAAATTCAACTGACGATTATATGTTGAATATGTACATTGAATAATTGGTACAAATAGGTTTGGTTTTAAAACTTTTTAGAATGCATATTTTCTAACAATATTAAATAGAAATTAAAATAACGTCAGATTGTTATAATACTACTTAGAATGTCCATAGTATTTTTCAGGAAGAACTTCACACAGTGGCTGATATGATTCCAGTACTTGGTCATTTTTTGTTATTTCATAATAAATTTGTTATTATTTGCAGATTCTGGGAAAAATGTCTTTGTTCAGCATTTCTGTCTCTTGAAGCTAATGAATGATAATACTGTTGATTAAGTTAGACTGCCGGAATTCAGGCAGGAAGTAGGTTATCCCCTGTTATCCCCTATCTATTTATGCTAAAATGGGCAGAACTTTTGAATTGAATTATGTTTTATTACTGTACATTCTATTTCATAGAGTAACGAATTAATTAATAAAATACGATTGTTACAAATTACGTTTCTGTTATAAATTAACAGAATAAACCAAAGGGTGATAGGGTAGAAAGGAATAATGAATAGTTAGAGGTTAGTTAAGTACATTATTTTGACAATAAAAAGAAGGACTAGTAGTATACAACTTGGTATACAAGAACCGCAAGCGCGGCTGAGAAGGTCCTCCGGAAGAGCTCCCATAGAGCCGTTACAATCGGTACATAGGTGGACGGCAGGTGGAATCATATGGGGTATCGAAACAGTTCACAACAATATTCACGTCATCTTGGTGGGAGAGGGGGAAGGCAAGTGGTTACGAGACAATCCACATCTGTCTACAGAAAAAGACTATCAAGCAATTTAAAACCCCGAAAGCCTGAAATAAATTATATCATAACACTAAGTGTAACTAAGATTATAATTGTATTAAAAACATTATTTGATCGTTTGCCTCGTTATCGTATATAATATATATATATAATGTGAGCTTTTATATACAGGTTTTTTTAGACATAACATATAAATATTTATTATTAAACAATTACAGGCTAATATTTTAATAGCATTACTTGATTATCTGATAGAGTATTAAAAGTAAAAATACCTTAACTATGTAATTGCGGTTTTTTATTTTTTATTAGACATGAATTCATCGGAATTCTCCTTTTCCTTGCTCGTAATGTGTAAGACGTTTTGTCTTTATCACGACCTTTAAAAGGTTCGAAAATATGTTAAAATGAATTAGCTTTCTTGCACAACAAAATCATAACTAAGCTGAATAAAAACACATATGTTGAATGTAGACATTAAATAAATATCCCATATTTAATAAATAACCAGTCGATTGTCGGTGATTTTAATAGCATCAAATTGCGCTCTTTTTTTTAAATTATAAGCTGCATTAAATATATTATCTTCATTATTATTACTGTGCATCGATAAAAATAAATGATCAATATGATTTATGCTTTTCTGGAGAGGGGTTAATTATGCCTCAATATTCAGAAATGAGAATAAATATTTCAATAAAACATAGTTCATTAACATGTTGACGAGAAAAGTACCAGAGAGGGCTAGAAAGTAGCCGATCTCTAGCTGTGAAAAACAGTTCCGAATATATTAAACTACATGTTTATAGCTAGACTGTTGTTGTATAGTAGTTTAAGACTCTGACTGAGAAAGACACCTTACATGGCAGAAGAAGAATACAAAGTAGTCGGTCTTACTCAATGTAAAACACTTGTGAAGATATTAACTGGATGTATTATTACTATTAGAACAATAGTTTAACACGTTGGGTGCAGCAGATGTCTTATGGTCCAAGGAGGCCTAAATAGTAACCTGTCTCCCTCAGTTTAAACCAGCACTGAAGGTGTTAATTCTAATTAAAGTCCCACAAAGATTATATAAACGTGATTACTTTTTAAACAAATTAGTTATCATGTTGACACGTCGAATCAAGGTGGGCCCATTCAGTAGGAATAAGTTTAAGGGCCAAATGTTAAACTTGAGACTATTGTGAATTTTAATTAGCACGCAAAGGGCGTTAGTAAAACTAAATATGATTCTGAGTATATACACTTTATGATGGCAGCGACTGTAAAAATGCTCAGTGTGAACGTTTACCATTAGTATTTTTTGAAATCAAGTATTTAACGCAATACATATTCTGCTAATGTAGTACACATTTATACGCACTTGTACGCATATACAATAAATTTATAATGATTTATAGATTTATAATGATTTTGACAAATTTTAGCTTTCTGAGTTATAGGAATTTTCAGTAATTAATGAAGAGTTAGAGAAGGAATAAGTGAAAGCTTTGATTTAAATATATATATATACATATATATATATATATATAATATATATATATATATATATATAAATTTATCATTAATTTATGTAAGTAGAAAATTTAAATAATTCATTATTGTTTATATTTATTGGAATCCTATAGGTGGAGGTTACACACATTTACAGGAGGTGCAAGAATCCAATATCAATATTTGTGTCCTCTGCCAGCAATTTAATTAGATCGGTGTATTGGAGTTTCAACAAACTCGGTGGAATCAACAGACCACAGTTATTTTAACGTCATTTGATTAAACTTTGTTACTGAAGTACAAACACGCTTTAGTTAAATAACGAATCCCTTTACGTAGATAATATAATAAGGGACTGAAGTTTGTATTATCTCATTATTTATATTTTCAAATCTTGTTTACTGGTTGTTTATCTGTTGGATTTGGTTTGGTTTGAAAACAATAGTTTAAAATTAATAATATTAATACATTAAATATTGTGGAGCACTCTTTGGGTATTGTGCTCTGTTAGGAAATAAATCTAATTTGAAACGAAAATTTTCTTTATTTTGTTTAAGGTCTTAGAATCGTAATGTAAGCTGGATATTAACAGTGCTCATTCCAATATTTTCGACAACCCCATGTTGAGTATAGAGTAAGAAAATAACCAGATAAAAATTACAAACTTTAGTAAGATTATACTTTAAACTGTAAATGTTAGCAAATATTATGAATGAATTGCTTGGTCAGTATATAAATATCAAAGTTACTTGTATACGTTATATAAATGTAAAGACTGTTATTATTATCTTATTAGTTAAATTTTGACAGAAGTAGGCTTATCAGACCTGATTATGTATGTATCTTCTTCATCAGGTGAACAAAGCAAAATCAATCGTTGCACGAGTCAACATCTTTTACTGGAAGTATATTGCAATGGCTGAAAGTGAACGCCTTATGACCAAAGTAGGCTACTCATACTTGTGTATGTACGAACATATTTTCTTCATCAGCGAAACAACACAAAATCAACTATAGCACATAAGATACTAGAAATACAGAAAATAACAGAGTAAATTAAGATGGCCACTAATATACACTCTTTGGCATATTTCTTGGTTGTGACTACAATGTAAACTCAACATTGACGTCAAAAGTATAATTCACGCATATCAGATGTGGTTATTCATGTGCGAATTCCATTAAGTTAATTTTCTTCAAATTTTCTATACATTTGTACACAGGATTTTTTCTTATTTCTACTAAATAATGCGAGATTAAGTATTTATAAAACTAGTTGTACTTATCATAACGAAAGTATATTTAAAACTATAGAATACTGGAAAAGTGCTAACATAACATGATAACCACTTAAACTTGCATGTTTTGTTTTATTTTGGAAGATCGGCACTATTCAAAGTAAAAAAACTAAGTCTTTAATTCTGTAACAGTTGTTTAGGTTTGCTTAACAGACCGATGTTCACAGTTTAAATAACATATAGCTTCAACATCCCTTCTTAAACTCAAAATTCAAATTGTACTACTCTTATAAACATTAAGGCGGTATCGAAAGA
Organism: Homalodisca vitripennis; assembly: GCF_021130785.1. Classification (NCBI taxonomy): domain Eukaryota; kingdom Metazoa; phylum Arthropoda; class Insecta; order Hemiptera; family Cicadellidae; genus Homalodisca; species Homalodisca vitripennis. Next base: position 32,490,201 of record NC_060208.1, read on the forward strand.
GAAATTTTAAATTAAGAGATATTTGTCAAAAATTCTTTCATAAATAAAAGCAAAACCTAAACTGAAATTTAACACTTCAACAAAATATGTCGTGACTATTAGAATGATTGGCTTAGTGTGTTTGCTTAGAAACGAAACGGATTTTTATAACTCAATATCTAAAATATTTTTAATTTTTCTGTAACTGCGATGAGTAATTTATGATCATTAACAACATCCTGATAGAATCCTTATCGTTTTACTCACTTGCACAGCAAGAACAAAAATGTATTGTTTTATACACACAGAAATGATTGAATACAAAACACGAGTAAGGGGACTACTTTGATGTAAAAAAGGTAATTAGTCGTGGTAGGCTCACTACATGTATGTTTATTATTAATTTAGAACGTAAATTTTGCTCCTTTCCTTAATTTATACTGTAACTGTGGGAATGTAAACCAAAAGATAATCTTTATATTTAGTTCTCATTCTACACTGCAATTTTGTAAACTATTTATCATTACAGCTTAGTGAAGATGTTGTAATTATAATACTATTCCCTCATGGATTCTATTCAACAAATGCTATTTTATGATGTTTCCAGGATAGCAAAATATGTCCAACATTCTAATTAAGAAACAGAAAGATTTCAACTGAAAGTTACAAGGCATCAAAATGCGCGGGACTCATTACATCAACAGCTTTGATACTTAAGCGATGCTTTCGGCCGAGCACGAAAACTTTTCCCTTGAACTTTAAACTTATCCGGTTCGAAACATCCATCCCTTCAAATAAAACGTTGTAAATCTTTTTCCAACGGCAAAATTATTTTATTTTAAGGTTGCGTCACAAAATGTTTAACTATATCTTAAATTAATTCTATGTAGTGTATTATATTCTTAAATAACTAGAACCATTTTATGATTGTGTTTTCATACGATTTTACTTGTGAAATTTAAATTCAAAAATGTTATAGATTAATAAGACATATCCCTAAATATTAGGGATTTCCTCATTATTAGGTATCAATTAATCACCGCAGTTACAAAGTTCTCAACTTATATATACCAACCTATATTTAAAGACGTGCATGACTTAATTTTGTAAGTTGAACATGTACCATCATAGAACTCCCTTTTGTCTAAGTATAAATGAGGTTTATTGAAAAAGTTTGTCTACAGAAAAGATATTCCTTGGACGTTCTTTTAGATATACTTTATTTTTATTAAATAAACTTATTTAAAAAAGCGGAGATCATTGATAATCAAATATTAATATGTATAATTACGGTATATTTCTTCACCCATTATACACGTATAACACAGGACATATTTTAATTAAATTTCACATAAAGGAAGTATGTGCATAAAGTGAAAAGAGTGCAAAGAGAAGAAAATGGGGATGTTCAATCACCTATTTGAATATCTTACATGACCCCAAAAATTGGCCTATGTTATATTAGGCCCTAAACTGAAACAAAAACAGGACTTTCCTGTTTGATGCACCTGTCATATTCTGATATTAAATAATTAAGCATATAAAAACTAAAAAATTCAAACACAGGCGTTACACACGCAAATTTATTTTTGTTTGAATATTCATACCATTTCTATACCATAAAACATATAATTTTATTAAAATTAACCATTTGAATTGAATATATAAAGCAAAATTTTACTAGACAATGAACTAAGGGTCAAGATACAAGATTATACTTGTCACGTACAGTTCCATATTTAGTTTTTTTTTAATACAGTGATACATTTATTATGTTATCACTCTCAGAAAATTGAAATATTTGTAAATAAGTTGATAATTTATATTACCATAAGTGATATTGAAATAATCTCTCTTCAATTTAAATTGTTTTTGTAATAAATATAAACATTCTTTAATCAGGCTTTATAATTACAAAAACGTATTATGAGCCAGAGAAAGAACTGAGTTAACTTGGTGCCTCTTTAAAGACAATAAAAATAATACAAAGTTGTAATACTAATGACTACACATGTTTATAGAATCCCAGGTGACTGCTGTAGGATTTTTGCATGTAAGATGTGCTGTGCTAACTACCTTTAAAATGTATCCATTAAAATTTTCTTATGTAATCGTAGTGGTGCATCCTCATTATAAATTGCTTTCTATATACTACTGATGAATGAATGAATGAATTGAATGAATTGATTTTTTTATTTCCCAAAAATATGTACAATATTATAATACAATCTGTACAACAACTAATTTCTAGATTGCTACAATACCGAACAATTTTGAAATGTGAAGAAAGAATAAGAAATAATCATCATAGAATAAACAACATAAAATAAACATCATAAAAATAGCATCATGTATAAAAACATTGTCCTCGGAAAATGAGCCTGCATGGGCTATGATGCCTGTGCGCAGTCTCGAGTTGTTCACGCCTGAAGAAATAACGGACTGGATTAATAAAAAAAATGAATATAAATATAGTACAAAATAATACACCATTACACACCACACACATACATACACACACACATACATATATACATATGCATGCACATACACATGCGGATATGCAATGAATATATTAAAAGGAAAAAACCGCGTAATTTTGCTTTGTACCTGTTTTAAAGCATTAAATATTATTAATTTTAAAACATATACATATTAGCAACAATGGTAATTAAGCAGGGTCCCCGCAGATTATAATAGGTTATTGATAATGAATGATGATGGGATAGGAGTGGTGGCTGTTTACATGTCAAACTGTCCGTCTGTAGTTCGTAGACAGCACTGCCTCGGCCCTCCTCAATAGACAATGATAATAACCACTGGTTAACCTTTCTTTTAAAAATAATTGTAGAAATTTCACTGAAAAAACTAAAATTTGGAAACTGTTTACTCATATTTATAAAAAGCACGTGAGCAAGATAGTATGAGTTGGTGTTAGAATAAGATTTAGTTAATTGCAATGGTAGAATTCCTGTTGATCTAGAATAACGTGTGTTATGGGTGTGTTGAGTTCTTACAAATAAATCATCTAAATTTTTATACATGTGTATTAAAAGAGATTTTATAAAAAGTTGTCTTATTGTAAACATTTTAGTGATTGCTCTGTTTATTGCCATTTTTAATTACCCCTTATCATTTAAGCTATATTGAAAAAAATATAGAGCTTGTATAAACTATAGCGTTAGAACTTGGCACCTAATATAGGTTAAAAATCATTCCAGTACTTGTAATACTTAAGACACTGATTTTTTTATATCACAAAAAAACATGCAAAGTTGAAATCATAAATTTTGGAATATATTTTTTGATTTAATAAATTTCTAACTTAGTTCTAACCTAACAAAATGAGTATTTTTAGATACACTGATAGACGTAGATCGTAAGATAGTTAATGAAGCGTGAAATCTGAAGGTTTATCGTTGAGCTTCAAAACATGCTACCAGACAAATCCGCTCATTTAAATGATATATTTCGTCGTGGTGGATATAAGATTGTTCGTTCCTTCTCGTGTTAACGGGAATGACAACATTTATAGCAAAGACGTAACTATTTATCATAATTAACAACTTGAGTAATAATATTATTTTAATTATAAAAAATTAATAAAAATGAAACATAGATACATATTTTACATGTATATATATATGTATATATATATATATATATATATATATATATATATATATATATATATACATATATATAATAGGAAAATTATAGATGTATTTTAAATTTTAAATAAAAAAATATAATAATAAAGGATCTAACATCAAAATCAGTATATGAGTGTGTTGACAGAAAATACCTAAAAAATACAGACATATTTTCTTCAAGTTCGATATCGACAATGAAATGATTTTGAAGGAAGCGTGATTTTACATTGTTTTCTCGGTTTTTGTGGTTCCTGACTTATGCGTGTTTAAACAGTCTGGTATGATTTTTTCGCATTTAATTACGTTGTAGTTATGAGTAAAGTTAGTTACACCTATAAGGAAAAAAATTTGCTTGTAACACTAAAGGATAACAAAATTTCTAGAAAATACAACACCTGGGAAATACTTTACAGAAACCTTTTGCTTTATCATCACATATGTATGATTACAAAAAATTAACTTTACAAATGTATGAAACACTCATGAAATTCTAAAAGTTAATATTGTAATGGTATATAAGGCGTTTCAGTACAAAACGTTCCAATAAAAAGTTTTTTTTTTATAAAATATTGAACCATTAGTTTAAACAGGTATTACATATTTTATAATTAATTCATTAACACTGTAACTCTGATATCTAAGTTGCTGTAATAAAATAGTTATGATTTTGAGTTAAGTTCATGTTTACAACAAAATTTTAAACTGCAAGTGTAGTTTCAGATGAGAAATTGAATCATTAATAACTACTGATACTAAAATAAGATGCACCAGTGTATTACTTTGTGGTTTCACTTGCAGTCCATGGTTACGCACAGCAATTTTGTAAAACTTTGCATGGAGTATGATCGTTTCTGTTTCAAAGTACTAATATTGCGATGCCAAGATTGAGTTTGCCTTGTGGCCCTTGATCAATAAATTATAGCAAAAGTATATATTTATGGCTATTCGAATTAATTCATGTATATTTAGTATACAATTTGGTTTTTCCTTGTTTCCCGATAAAAAACCTATATTTAGTTACTAAGAATCTGAGAAACATACTTCTGTCAATAGTCAATGAAAGTGAAAGTTAGACAGTAAGTTTGTCTTTTAAATTTAAAAGTGTATTTTAAAATAAAACCTTTAATTTTATATTATCAGGTTTTTTTTCTTACTATTTGCTCCTCAGCGGTTGCAGTAAAAGTTGATATACTATATATAGTTTTGCTACTATGAATTTTACTCTATGCTTTTCAAACTATAAATTTAAACAAATTGAAAATATTGGTTAAGTTAATGAAAAAAATGTATCTGACTTAGAGTGGGGACACAAAAATCGCATATAGAAAACATTTGCAGTTTACTGACGGCTCCGCACGAATATATAGAGAAAAATAATAATCTAATTGACGGCTCCACACGAAGATCGTATATAGATAAAAATAATAGTTTACTTACGGCTCTACACGAAGATCGTATATAGAGAAAATTAGTAGTTTACTCACGGCTCCGCACGCAAATTTCTGCTCAAAACTGGGACATCAGGGTATTGTAGCTCTTTATAGACGACATATAAACACTCCTGTGGTAATTGAATAGTATACTAGTTTCTTGGATTCACTGGATTCTCATTTCTCCAGAAACTGCGTTTTTTGATCATCATCTACAAAATTGGCCATCTCACAATGTGAAACGAAAACTAACTTCGAGTATCCTAAATCCACTAAATATCAAGTATGCCATTACTACTAACTTGTAGTAAAAGTTACATGCACTTAGTTACGTAACTTTTTTGAATTAACCTAAGACATAATAGTTAGAAAATGTAAACAAAAAATTCTTGAATAAGTATTTTATAATAAATCTTACTTCGAGGAAAATAAGTATACTCTTTAGGTGCGTCATATATGGAAACAAACGCTTTATTGATACACAAACAGAAACACAAGTAGTATTTCTAATGTAAAAGTTATTATATTGAAAGTGCAATCTGAAAAATATAGTCAATTAATTGTATAATGTAAAATGTTTAAATAATTTTTCAATATGTATAAATATATATTTCAATTATTATTGATAGCATAAAAACGCTAAGTTCAATAAAAAATGGAAGGTTATGATATCACATATTGAATTTCAAACCCACCAGATGAGCGTATTATACTCCATCACACACGACCAGGTGGCCATATAAAAGATTGCTTAATACATTATGAGTGGTTGGGTGTGTGCTGAAATCCTCTTACTTGCCCTTTTTTATCAAACGGATTACATACGTTTACTTAACCCATCAAAGAATACCGTATAAGCAAATATATTAATTTCACTGTAATTTTTTATGTAAAAAACCTTATATTACGTTTTGTTATAACGATTTAAAAAGATACAGAATTTTCGAAAAGGTAAGCTGTCCAGAATAATTATAACCTTGAATAATAGTCACTAATTTACCCTGTCCCGCTCCCTCTATTTGTGTCAGAACTGACGTGTCTATTGAGAGGCATTGAACTGCAACCTTCCAAGAGCGGTGATATTACTTATCATGCATTTAGTAACATAAAAACAATCTATAAAGTCCTCCTTACATTTTCTTCCTTGCAATAATTACGTCGATTATCTAGAAAATGTTATAATGTGTTATCTATAAAATTCAGCAAAGAGAGAAAACTTCAAACAATATAGTGTGTTCACAAAATATGAAGAGAATTCCACCCAGTTAAAGTGGCGTGAAGTGTTGTCAAGACAACATTTCTAATTGGCTTCGATCGTAAACTTTCGATTAATTAGAGTGCTGTTGTTAAATTTCCTCGATACTTACTATTAGACCTATAGAATCACTATATCAAGCCTTATTCGTAATTACATAACAATGAGACCACTAATTTTATCATAATTAACAACTTGAGTACTAATATTATTTTAATTATAAAAAATTATTAAAAATGAAACATAGATACATATTTTACACATATATATGTATACATACATACAACGCGTTAGGATTAGCATGAATGAAAGGAAAATTATAAATGTATTTTAAATTTTAAATAAAAAAATATAATAATAAGGGATCTAACATCAAAATCAGTATATGAGTGTGTTGACAGAAAATACCTCAAAAACACAGACATCTTTTCTTCAAGTTCGATATCGACCATGAAATGATTTTGAAGGAAGCATGATTTTACATTGTTTTCTCGGTTTTTGTGGTTCCTGACTTATGCGTGCTTAAACAATCTGGTATGATTTGTTCGCATTTAATTACATTTTAGTTATGAGTAAAGTTAGTTACCCCTATAAGGAAAAAACTTTGCTTGTAACACTAAAGGATAGCAAAATTTCTAGAAAATACAACACCTGGGAAATACTTTACAGAAACCTGTTGCTTATCACTACATATGTACGTTTACAAAAAATTAACTTTAAAAATGTATGAAACACTCATAATATTCTAAAAGTAATATTGTAATGGTATATAAGGCGTTTCAGTACAAAACGTTCCAATAAAAAGTTTTTTTTTATACAAATATTGAACCATCATTAGTTTAAACAGGTATTAAATATTTTATAATTAATTCATTAACACTGTAACTCTTATATCTAAGTTGCTGTAATAAAATAGTTGTGATTTGAGTTAAGTTCATATTTACAACAAATTTTAAACTGGTAACTGTAGTGTAGTTTCAGATGAGAAATTGAATCATTACTAACTACTGATACTAAATTAGATGCACCAGACGTAATCTTAAATATAAAGAGTACAGTAGATTCTATTTACAAGCTTTGCTCGGATTGTGAAACAACAATGACCAAAGAGCAATAATATTAAGTCTCTCAGAGCAACCCTTTACACACAATAGACTTTCCTGGAGTCCAGAGATTTTCAAAAGCTATTACATTGAATGAGATTAGTTCTGGGGTAAACGTGTATTCAAACTTATTGTAATAAACACTGCATTGCACTGCACCTAACATTCCATCTATTTAATTGAATAGTGCCAGCGACATCCGGAAGACTGGAACTATTTTAGAACAATGAAAAGAAATCCGAAGTTCTTAGCTTTCTTAGTGAAAGCATTTATGATATAATACGATAGAAAAAAATACGATTAGTTAAAAATAGAAGCAATATCCTCCACCGATTCTTTCATTATAAATTCCATTTATTTTCCAGTGTATTACTTTGTGGTTTCACTTGCAGTAATCCGTGGTTACGCACGCAATTTTGTAAACTTTGCATGGTGTATGATCGTTTCTGTTTCAAGGTACTTATATTTCCGATGCCAAGATTGAGTTTGCCTTGTGGCCTTGATCAAGAAAATATAACAAAAGTATATATTATGGCTGTTCGAATTAATTCATGTATTTTTAGTATACAATTTGGTTTTGCCTTGTTTCCCGATAAAAAACCTATATTTAGTTACTAAGATCTGAGAAACATACTTCTGTCAATAGTCAATTAAGATAGGTTCTGCAACAGTCCTTTAATTTATAGTGAAAGTTAGACAGTAAGTTTGTCTTTTAAATTTAAAAGTATATTTTAAATAAAACCTTTAATTTTATATTATCAGGTTTTTTTTCTTACTATTTGCTCCTCAGCGGTTGCAGTAAAAGTTGATATACTATACATAGTTTTGCTACTATGAATTTTACTGTAGCCTATGCTTTCAAACTATAAATTTAAACAAATTGAAAATATTGGTTAAGTTAATTAAAAAAATGTATCTGACTTGGAGTGTGACACAAAAATCGCATATAGAGAAAATTTGCAGTTTACTGACGGCTCCGCACGAAGATTGTGTATAGAGAAAAATAATAATTTATTGACGGCTCCACACGAAGATCGTAGTATATAGATAAAAATAATAGTTTACTCACGGCTCCACACGAAGATCGTATATAGAGAAAATTAGTAGTTTACTCACGGCTCCGCACGCAAATTTCTGCTCAAAACTGGGACATCAGGGCATTGTAGTTCTTTATAGACGACATATAAACACTCCTGTGGTAATTGAATAGTATACTAGTTTCTTGATTCACTGGATTTCTCATTACTCCGGACACTGCGTTTTTTGATCTTCATCTACAAAATTTGCCATCTCACAATGTGAACGAAAACTAACTTCGAGTATCCTAAATCCACTAAATATCAAGTATGCCATTACTACTAACTTGTAGTAAAAGTTACATGCACTTAGTGTCATAACTTTTTTTGAATTAACCTAAGACATAATAGTTAGAAAATGTAAACACAAAATTCTTGAATAAGTATTTTATAATAAATCTTACTTTGGAGAAAATAAGTATACATATATAGGTGCGTCATATATGGAAACAAACGCTTTATTGATACAAACAAAAACATAAGTAGTATTTATGATGTAAAAGTTATTATCTGGAAAGTGCTATCTGAAAAATATAGTCAATTAATTGTATAATTTAAAATGTTTAAATAATTTTCATTATGTATAAATATATATTTAAATTATTATTGATAGCATAAAAATGCTAGGTTTAATAAAAGTGGAAGGTTATGATAACACGTATTGAATGTGAAACCCACCAGATGAGCGTATTATACTCCATGACACGACCAGGTGGCCATATAAAAGATTGCTTAATACATTATGAGTGTTGGGTGTGTGCTGAAATCCTCTTACTTGCCCTTTTTTCATCAAACGGATTACATACATATACTTATCCCATCAAAGAATACCATATAAACAAATATATTCATTTCACTGTAATTTTTACTGTAAAAACCTTATATTACGGTTTGTTGTAACGATTTTAAAGATATAGAATTTTCGAAAAAGTAAGCTGTCCAGAATAATTCTAACCTCGAATAATAGTCACGAATTTACCCTGTCCCCGCTCTTTCTATTTGTGTCAGAACTCACGTGTCTATTGAAAGGCATTGAACTGCACCCTTCCAAGAGCGGTGATATTACTTATCATGTATTTAGTAAAATAAAAAACAATCTACAATGTCAATCCTTACATTCTCCTCCTTGCAATGCTTACGTTGATGTCTCGAAATGTTATAATGTGGCGTCCTTAAATTCAGCAAAGAGAGAAAACTTCATAAAATTTAGTGTATGGAAAAAATATGTAACACTAACTTTCTAACACAAAAATATAATTTCACCAAGTTAATGTGGCGTGAAGTGTTGTCAAGACCTAGCTACGAGCGTGGGCTTTCGATTAATTAGAGTGCTCTGTTAAATTTCCTCGATGCTTACTATTAACATATAGAATCACTATATCAAGCCTTATTCATAATTACATGACAATGAAATCACTAAATCAAATTGTTTCGTCACCTTGCCATAGCCAATATTTTCGACACGTAGTATTAACTGAAGGTTTGATACAAGAACATAATAAATGCTTTGCCAAATATGACGAAGTTATGTTTTGTATTAACACAACCCTATGAATATAATTGTGGGGAATTGGTTTCAACTCGGAGGTTTTCGGTCATTAAACATAGTTACTAAATATGAATTCTGAAATACATATCCATACTATTTGTGGACTTACTACGTCCATTAATAAGAGTCTAACTAGCCAGTGATATCATTTTTTTCATCTGCAATACATACATCTTAACTCTACAAATCACAGTTTGCATCTGCTAGAAATAACCGGAATTATGGTGTTCCCAACAATCCTGAAATTTGTATTGTACATAGCCTAACCCGAAACTTTGTACTGGCTCTGTATAAAATCCTTTCGAGATTATAAAAATATATACTAAAACATATATTTTTGTACAGAACAAAGAATGATATAGACTTTTTTGGTACAATAAGCAACAACCTAGACATAATGGTTTGGGTTTCAAATGTTGAATGCCTGCCATATTGAAGCTTTAATGTACTATATAAACTGTCACACATAGAAAATTTCCAGATGTAAAAGTAGTTTAAAATTATTTTCCATGTTAAATAATCATTTTAGGTAGTATCTATTGAGAAATAGTTTTAATAAATTATTTACACTATTTTGTTGCCCATCTTTAAATTTTGTTTAAAAAATGTTATCTTATAAAAAAAATAAGCATCCTAGCTATATCAAACCAATCTCACAAACAGTATTTAGTCGGAATCTATTTAGAATTACGACAGTTATCACGTTATTATGTTATATACTTTACAGTATAGACGTACTATGCTCCAATTCCAGTTTGTATTCACTGAACGTCTGGCAATATCATGTAATCTCTCCAAGAAGGTTGTCACAAACACGTATCCTCTCACTTCGTACCTAATATTCTCTTTCAGATTGGGAAAAATTCAAAATTAATACGCGATTACTTATTGTACTATCTGAATAATAGAACACTATTACTTAGAAACGTATAATTCATTTTATGTTTACTGTATTATGTGTACTCTAAATAAATACACTTAGTTATAAATTACTGCAGTATATTCCTTTAATTCTCGTTTCGACACAAAAGTAATTTAAAATCTCGTTATACTAAACATGAAATGGATCTTACCTTAATCGGTTTAATTCTCCTCAGTCAGTTTTAATATCCGGTGATGTACCGGTAAACGAAGAGCTCTTCCGGTTGTGTTGGATTCGAGATTGATGCATTAATAATGCGAACAGTCACTCAATTCAGAGCCGCTAAAAAGTATATTTATGGCTTTAGGTTTATAATAAATGACAAGATGTAATTACTTCACAATAATCGGTTATACCTTCATGTATTTTACGTAAAAAAAATTGTATTTGCCTAATACCTGATAGCACGCTTTTAAAAGCTGTTAATGAAATTTAAAATAATTTAAGCATAATTTCCTTTTTAGGTCTCTGAAATCTTCAAATTATCACCTCGTTGTATTTATAATTTTATAAAGTTTATTACAGCAAGAATGATTATGCGTTTACATTACAGTATAACTTTGTTTCAGTAATTTGATCTCAGTTCAGAAAGCTATAATATAAGGGATTTTTAAAGATTATAGTCAAATTATGATTATTACATTTCAAGCCGTCAGGAAAATACCTTGTAACATAATTCCTTTTTGACTAATTATTAGTATTTATATGAAAGGGTTTTATAACTATTTAAATATAAATAATATTTTCATTCCCTTATAGTTTATATTCTTATTCTTTTTATTCATACATTAGAGATGTTTTTGCAATAGAAAGATTTTGACATTTAGCAAACCATAAGACATAGCATAACATAAGATTTTATAGAATTTAAATTTGTTATTAATTTCACCTGCTATATCAGAAAGTTGTACAAAAAAGTAATCAAATATATAGATTGTATTATTTTTAAATATCTCATTTTTAAATATTATAGTTACATTAATTCAATTTCACTTCAACAAACAATGATCTTTTTGGTACGAAAATGTGTTTAGAGTAATATACATTTACCTGAATCAAATTTCATAAACGATTGAATCCCCTATCAAAGTTTTTAAGGCCTTTTTAATATAAAATATCTTAACATGATATTGATATTTTACGTTTTTATCATTTTAATGTGGACAAATTTCAAATTTACAAGAGTATAGTTTAGTTTAACAAAATGTCTTTGTTATGCATTTTTCGAACAATGAAATAAAGTTTTGCACTATTTTAAATATTTTGAAAATGCTTTAGAAATAATATAAAAATATATAAATAGAATCCGTAGCAGAGACGACCAAATCCAGGAGATGTTTCATGGGAGGAGGCTCCAATACATAAAAGCTGTTTGTGACGGCATTCTTTAGCATATGCAACCCATTACAAAAATCTAGACAGTCTGCATTCAATTGTTTCGTTTAATTCACACACCCATCTACGCACATTATGTATCAGATACAGAAGAAAACTAATAGGTATACAATTATAGAGGAGTTGAGAGACTACAACACGAGTAGAGTTAGTGTAAAGAAGGATGGATAAATGAGACGTAGGAATGTACAAGGGGGAAATGGATAATCGAAGGGAATTAAGAATATATAATATAGATTGAGACCAAACTATAAAGTTAGATAAGCCCTGCTGACCTTGACAAGTCATGGGGAGCCTGACGGCTCGGCAAATTTAGATCATCAAGGGCTTAATCATTATGTTTCACCTCTCACTTCATTGTTGTTTTAACTTTATGTGTTTATTATTACGAGATTAGGTTAATACACATATATGCAAACCTCCCGTGACTTATGTACAGCTGTCGAACTAACCAACTTTAAAACTATTTATATTTCATTTCCTTATTTGACCTTTCAGAATCCAATATAACTATTTATAACTTTGTTAAGTGACTCCAGAAAATGTGCGTACTGCATGGGTGGTTTGCTTACCCTGTGCATAATCATTAATTAACACTTATTTAAAAAAATAATGTATCATGTGGTGATATGTCAAGAAAGGTTTAATATATGAACTTTAAATTTAGCATAAATCCTTACTTCTACAAGTATCAGTTCTATGATGTTATCAGCGGTTTTAATGATAACTTCTTTTTTGTATGATTTTATTTTTATCTATCTGCCCGACGATAATTAAATGAGCTATAGATTTTAAATCTTGTAAGCGACATCAGCGAAGCCTATTACAAAGCGTGGTTTTGAGTACATCTATCATGTTCTATAGAATATTCAGTGCATTTTGGATATTATATTTTACACATCCCTTACCAAACTATAAGCTATAATTGGGTTCTTACTTATATTACAGGGTAGATGTTTAACGGGATTTGCTAAATTTACGTTCTAAAGGCTTAATCGACTCTTTAGAAGAGATGAGGTATCTACCAAAAAATCCATAACCTACAAATAACATAGCGAAAAAAATACCATAAAACAATTTATTAAATTTTTATGTTACTTTTAATAATGTAATTTTTGGTATCTACAAACATCTTTCCTGATATATCCAATATGTAATACAATGCATATCTTAAATTCGCATTTGATTGTATTCTGTTTAATAATTAGTTTATTCTAATATTCTTTCGTTGCCATGATGGACATAAAAAATATAAAAATGTAGATTAAAGCTGAGTTAAGCCCCATGGATTAAAATAACACCATAAACTCAAAGGTATGTACTACAGAAAAAAAACTTCGTGCAAAATTTTAAATTTGTATTTAAGGGACTATTAGAAAGTCAAACTACGTCAGTTATTTGTGGAGATATCATGCGGACAGACAAGTATAACGACAGCAAAAAAAGAACGATTGCAAGTTATTTGTATATATAACAAATAATACTATACACGTACTGCTGTTGTATTTAGCATCTTACACATTGAAGTTAAGTATACATAAAACAAATAATTTTCTGTATCTTTATTTATGAGACCCACAACTCTTTGTTTTTAATATCTTCTACGTAACCATGTAATCAATATTATGTGCCTTACTCAATATGGTTCTGTCAACAGCTGTTAGCTCCGTGGAAGCAAACATCCTTTGACTTGGTAATGTCCTTAATAGCCACTTCGTCCTCCCAGGAGCGCTTGTAGTCTTGATCCTGCACTGTCCTTGGGCCCTATTACTATGCTACATCTACATTGTTAGTAGAGGTGGTTAGATTACTAATAACAGATAATATTTTGACACGAAATATCAAGTCATATATCAATAGTTCTATTGCTTTGTTCTTATCCTACTAGAAGACTATTTTTGAATTGTTATTAAATATTTATTCAATGAAGAAAGCTTTTTTTTAAACCACCAAACACAATAAAGAAAAGAATACTATACCTTTAATTTATTAAACATTATTTATGTAATTCATTTGATTTATTTTAACTATTTAATATAAGGTATAATTGATGTATATGCAAGCGAGACTAAATTGTTCCTAAATTTTCTTAAACTCTAATGAATTGGCTGAACATGAAGGCTTTTACCCAAGGGGCTGACAAATGTCATTTCTGTATGTGTTTCCCCACGATATATTGTGAATTAACTGACATATAAACTTGAAACATGTATTAAGTTTGATTTGTTTATAAGGAATACTGATGTCAATGATAATGCATGTAACTCTAGGCATTAGCAAATATTTTTACATTGTTCTTATGGATAACCATGATGGCAACGAGAAAACAAAAAATACTTAGATTTTCAAACAAATTTAATACACTTGAAAGATATTCAATATATGACATAAATTTCGAATGTGGCCTAACTATCTAAAACACATTCAAAATTATTGTATGGTAACTTCGTGTGTAGTTTTCAACACTTTTAATATACAAACACTCATATGAAACCTAATTCAATGAATGAAATGTGAGTTAATCATGTGGGCATAATTACTCGAGAAAGATTTATTCTGTTTTGACTTTAATTTTGCATGAAAATATCTCTACATAGACAGTATTGAGTTTTATGAATACTCAGAAGGAAGCCAGATACGTTTTTCTTTAGTTCTTGCAAAATTGCGTGCAAAATTGGGTGGCAACAATCATGATTTCAATTTTATTGTTTAATTATTGGCTTCATAGTAGCGTGAACGGATTATAATTTAACTATTGTTATTTGGGAAATAATGTATTGTTATTATTTGTAAATTACATAATTATTATTATTACAATTAATATTACAGAATGATTAAATACAGTGAATTATTGTTACAAGTAAATGTTACCAAGCTGAATAATTTAGTATGGCTATTCTAGCCTATAACTAAGTGTTTAAATGTTTGATAATTTGTTTTGTATGTAATATTTAATATTGTCACCAAGTAGTGTATCTTATAATAATTGGTGTCTTGAGTTATTTTCGGGAAAACAGTTTTTCAATACTTAAAAGGTACTGTTAGTTACAGATTGTTATTTTTTAATTGTTAAATGTAAATATTTTATATTTACTTTCTGGCAACATAATTATATAACATAAACAAACTCTTCTGATTATCTACCGGTTTATGTTGGCATTCAATAGGGTCCCCCGTGAGTGCCGTCAATGGACTGGTGCGGCGAGTCTCCCCAAGCAAACACTGAAACCAAAATTGAATGCCCGCGCCCTGCCAGCGCTACTGTACTGGCATCCAACTGGAGTGTCTGTGCTCCTATTCGTCTTGAACAAGGTTGGATCCAAAATTTTTTTTCCTTCTTCTTGCACTGAACTTGAGAGGATTGGGGTTGTATGGAAGCGCTGCCCGATATTATATCTGGAGGAGGGCCAGTATATTAGCTAGTATTTATTTAGTTTAGTAACATGATCTGTAGGGGAGGATTTCATCTTTAATTCGGATTCGTCGAGGCAACTAAGCCCCCGCCTCCTTCGAAAAATCGGCTTTAAAATATTTTTTTTTTTAATTTTCGGCTACAAACTTGAAACAAAATTACTTTTTAAAAATAGTGGGCCTATAAATTCTACAACCTTTTCCCTCCCCTCAGTTCATAAAAAAATACCAGTTAAAATTTTTATAATTTACTACTGCCATACCTGAAATGTATGTTATGTATATACCAAATTTCTATTTATTATGTTATTTATATACCAAATTTCTATTTATTATGTTATTTACATGTCAAATTGTTATTTATATTATATTTTTGTCAATATTGGAATTCTATTTATTTTTGTTATTTAGTTTGTAAGGTACTCGGTGCACCGTGGGGCTGCAGTTTAAATATTTATTTTACTTTGTAGGCAAGGGATTCATTTTATTGTATTTTGAGTAAAAATGTTTGCCACTTAATTATATCATGTACTGGAAGTTTTGTCTCTCTTTGTCTCTCTTCCCACTAGTGGAATGTGGTTGTTTTATGCTTTGCTCCGAGTTTGGGAGGGGCGCGCTTCCGAGACCTCCTGTTGCGGTTGAAAAGACTTCCGGTGAAGTATATTTTCGCTAACTAGGGGACAATAGCCACTCCGACCTCCCAGGAGCGCTTGTAGTCTTGATCCTGCACTGTCCTTGGGCCCTATTTACTATGCTACATCTCCATTGTTAGTAGAGGTTGTTAAATTACTACTAACAGATAATATTTTGACACGACAAAGTCATATATAAAGAGTTCTATTACATTGTTCTATCCTACTTGAAGACTATTTTTGAATCGTTATTTAATGTTCTTCAATGAAGAAAGCTTTTTCATAACTACGAAACAAAATAAATAAAAGAAAACCATACCCTTAATTTATAAAAATTTATTTATGATTCATTTGATTTATTTTAACTATTTAATCTAAGGTATAATTTATGTATATGCCAGCTAGACTACATTGTTCCTTTTTTTAAACTTTAGTGAATTGGGCCTGAACATGAAATGACTTTAGCCAAGTGGCTAAAAATGTTTCCATTTACAAAAAATACTTAGATTTACAATTAAACTCAATACACCCGAAAGATATTCAATATATGACATATAATTTCGAATGTAGCCTAACTATCTAAAAACATATCCAAAAATTATTTTATGGTTACTTCGTGTGTAGTTTTCAACAATTTTAATATACAAACACTCATATTGAAACCTAATTCAATGAATGAAATGTGAGTTAATCATATGGGTATAATTACTCGAGAAAGATTTATTCTGTTAATTTTGCATGAAACTATCTCTACATAGACAGTATTGAGTTTTATGAATACTCAGAAGCCAGATACGTTTTTCTTTAGTTCTTTGGCGGTTTTAAAAAGTTTTTTCTTATAATTACCTGTCATGTGATGTGACATAGGCCCTACTCCATTCTTATCTTTAAAATTCACTATAAACTCATAATTTTTATTAATATTCCATCTTGTAGGACACCATAATATAAAAAATACAAAAGTTAAACTCCACACTATAGCTGTATATATCTTAATAATGCTACTTTACTAAAATAAACTGAAAAACTTAATTAAATATAAATTTTATTAGTGGGAATGGAATAATAACTTTTATTACAGAAATTTCTTTTCAAATATTAGGCCCTATCTACAGTAATACTAATAAAAGATTTAGTTTTTTTATATTAAGACAAATGCGAAAAAACAAAATATTTAATTATGAAATATAACTTAATAGTAATTATATACGTGTAATTTCATATAACTGCTCCAAACCCTAACCTTATAGTACTACTTGAGGTAGAAAAGGTGAGAGGTTATGCAGAAGTGATTCTCATTTTTGTCCTACAGTTTTTGTAAGACTGAGCACATTCTAAAACTCTACAGTTCTGGTGCTCTGATACATGTCTGTCATGCAATCACCTGTACCAGGGGTACAGGGGTCTTCTAAACCTGACAGTATAGTAATAATTGAGTCCAACATTAGCTGATGTAGAAGGTTGTTTGATCTTGGTGCCATGCCTAACGTTTAAAGGCCTCCATTTTTCAATCAGCATTGCTATAGCTAAAAAACATAGATTGAGAGGTGCCATCATAGGATAACAGAATCCCTTCCTATATGGAATTTCCCTTAGATATACACGAAATTATAATTTCACATTTAATCAAATGTAAAACTGAATATCCTGCTAATATGATAGTAAATAAAAAATGTATTATATATCATTTTGAATTTTAATTTTTATGTGTTATTATTTAAATATATAGTCTTTTCATAATAAACTTTATGTTTAAAAGTAAATTTTAAATGTTTGAGATTAATTTCTCAATGGTTTTATTGCCTATTTTATTAGAAATACATTAGATCAACAAATAATGTTCTAAAGTGGCGGAATGTAAACATTTTTATTTAAACAATAAATATAATACGAATGAATAAAATGATGAAATTAGTTTCTAAGTAGGCGGTTAAGACATTTATTTGTTGCTTATTCCTGTTACCGAATTTTCAATAACAATGCTGTAACTCATTTGTAGCAATGTTGTAACAAATACTTCAACAGATTACATTAATAAAGTATATAATTTTAAACATTTCTACCGTATAAGATTTGATTAAGAGAACATTATAAAGGACTATAAGTAATCAAATATTGTAAATAAGTAGTGACAAATTAAAAAAAAAAAAATTAATTATGTACATTAAGTGGATTTTGATCAGCTTTTTGACTACTTGCCTCTATATTCCCCTAAAAAGCACTAAGGAGGAACAGGAAAGGAATAAATACGATCACCTATACACGTATATTTAGTTCCTTACACTTAATTAATATGATGTTTGCGTAAAAAGCAAAATCACTATAAAATATCGCAATAATAATATAATAATAATGTCGTAATAATAAACGACACGGAATTCAACATTACAATTAAATTCAACAGACTTATGGACGGTTGCACTATTTATGAGCAGTGTCAAGTTCCTGAATAACGTAAAAGTGAAGTTGCGGGTGGTGCTTTAATTAATATGTAATAAGCTTACATTCGACCGCACTATAAAATATTGTACTGTTATGATGTGTATTCAAAATTTATTGAATACGAAATGACGAACAGCTAACAAAGAAGTTTTGAGGAATTGACCAAATTTGTTTACATAGTTATAAGTGTGGGAAAACGCTTTTTACTTTTGAAAAGTAGCCCCAAAAATGTTTATGTAACTGGAGTGTGATTTAAAAAAATAATTATTAATACGAACTTTATATTTTACAAGTTACTGTTTCACACTGTGTGGAAAATATTTGTATACAGATCAGTTCAATTTATTAGCCTCGCTCTTAAGAGATGAATCAGATATTTAACCGAAATATTGCATTTTACATGTGTGAACAATGTTTTGAAGGGTGAAAACCGAAAAATATAAATTTTACTTACGTCACCGATTACGTGGGTATGTCCCCAATAACCATAAAGGGTGCATAAGAGGAAAAATATCGTCAATTTATTGAATTTAAATGTTTTAGACATTTGCCTTGACAAGAATACTTAAACATTCAATGAAAATTCTAATAGTCATTATGTGATTAAAAGTGTTTTTCTCCATGAGCTTATTAAAATACCGCACGTACTTTAAATTTAATAACTAATTTCATTGCATCTCAACTGAAAATGAAAATACATATTATTATTTATTTGCAGAAGTGAAGAGCGACTAAATATAGACCCTTTGGTTTGATATCCAACAGGCTAATGTTTTATTATGAGAAATCATAAGAATTAATTCTACTTAAAAGAATATAATAGGGTTTATAATATTTTACATATCAACCCGCTGAAAATGTTGAAGCCCTGGAATATTTTCTATAGTAATATATTTATTTTTCAATGTAAACGCTCATTATGAAGAAATGCGAGTTGATATAAGCCACGTCACCCAAGCGGAAACAGAAACTTCTCGCTCACATTAGCATTGGTAATGTGCTTAAGTTATTATTTGCGGTCTGAGAGTTTTTCACATGAAACCCTAAGTTATTATACTGGGTTATTTACTTCAAACTGCAGAGTGTATAGCAGTAACACAGATTACCTTGTGCAAACTGTACGGCAAACTGAGTTTACATGGAAAAGGTGTGAGCGAAATAATTATCAGTTGAATCACGCAACTCACGCTGTTACTAAATGACACACTTGTTTCCAGTGATCTCTACAATTACAGCTCTTTTGTCGATGAAAACCTAATTAAATAAATATTCGGATGGTTTTAAAGACTAGTCATCCACATGTACTTTGTATGACACGTTTACGGCTAGAGATAACTTTAAAAACCATAATGTTATCTGTTATTAACACTATCTAAAATATATAGCATATAATATTTATCATCCATATAGACTATGGTTAGCTAACAACTTTTTAAAACTTTTCTGCAATTTTGTTACTATACCAATTACAATTATACTTCAATTTTTAACGTGTTTATATACACCTATCTTCTAGTTTAAGGATAACTATTTGAAACTATGACTTTCTTAAGAACTAACGTATATTTATACCTCTATATAACATCGCTAAAGTAAATATAGGTCTACGTTATATACTGTTATAAAAATGTTTGTAAATCACACAAGAAGTCAGACACTAATTACTCCATGGTACAAGTAGGTAGAACTGTATAAAAGTTCATTGAAGAGGGTTGTGTTAAATAGAATAGACTTTGGTCATAAATCACACAAGAAGTCAGACACTAATTACTCCATGTTACAAGTAGGTAGAACTGTATAGAAGTTCATTGAAGAGGGTTGTGTTAAATAGAATAGACTTTGGTCATAAATCACACAAGAAGTCATACACTAATTACTCCATGTTACAAGTAAGGTAGAACTGTATAGAAGTTCATTGAAGAGGGTTGTGTTAAATAGAATAGACTTTGGTCATAAATCACACAAGAAGTCATACACTAATTACTCCATGTTACAAGTAGGTAGAACTGTATAGAAGTTCTAGAATAGACTTTGGTCATAAATCACACAAGAAGTCAGACACTAATTACTCCATGGTACAAGTAGGTAGAACTGTATAGAAGTTCATTGAAGAGGGTTGTGTTAAATAGAATAGACTTTGTTCATAAATCACACCGATCAGACCAGCAGGACATTTACAATTGAGGTTAACTTTACTTAGCAAGCAAATGCTACATATCCACAGTTTCAGACTAATTTTATCTTCTGGGCATGTAATGAACATCAACAAATTATAATTTTACTCATAACAAAACAATTTTTTATTAATTGACTATCCAAAGTCCAGAAACTAGGAAAACATCACTAAACATCACCGTGTTGAACTGTGACCAGGAAAAATTTTGTATTTTGATATGTATCAGCTGTTTTACATTGGTTATAGACATTTTAAAAGATAACTACTATTTTGAAATATGTATAACAATTCCAATGGTACTTGTATAGTTGAAATACATCAACGCACAAGCCAGCACGACCACTTTAAAGATACTCTTCCACAACCCGAGAGGTCTAACCATATCATAGTTGAGAGTTATCAGTTGTTTGTTGTTCCTGGTTTCTACGAGACTATCTTTAAAGTGGACGAGCTCGCCTAGATGCATTAATGAATTTCATTGAAATAAGCGCCGTTTGAATTGTAATAACATTGTCCAAAAAGGTAGTTCCTTTTACATTTTGTATAACTTATGTGATGCTGCTGATTCTTTACCAGAAGACAAAATGTTTGCTAATACTGGCTTGTGCAGGCGTATCTTTAAATTGGTTGCGCTCGCTTATAGATTGACTGGTTTTATTGAAACTAGTGCCATTGGAATTGCAATAAAAGTCTCCAAATAGCTGGTGTATAGTGAATGTTTTATAACTATATTGTTTTTTGTAACTTGACTTTCAAAATTTCAACACACGCTATTTTCTTAGTATCAAATAAAATAACACATTTTTTTATTGTTGAATTCTAATCTATGTGTTAAATTTAGTTTCTTTAGCGTTACTAGTCTTAGAGAAGGTACTTTTTGATAAAAAATAGAGTGCTGACGGACAATACTTTTAGAATAATTTTGAACTTACTTTTTAACTATACAATCTTGATATCACAAAATTGAAAGCTAAGAATATTTTTAAACATATTTACTTTAAAAGTGTTTCCCGAAAATTCACCACCAATCAAATTATTTACGATTTTAAAATATTTATTCAACCTCCATATATTGAAAGAGATAAAATATTTAGTTTATCTCAATCTAGCAGTATAATAATAGAATGTTTTTTTCTTACAATAAAATATCTTTAAGTTAAAAAATATATGTTTAACTTAGAATTAAATATTTTATATCTACCTTTTAAAATAAACGCCCAAGTGATTTAAACCAGGCCTCAGCTATATAAGAGGCATCAACCACATATGCTTTCACCGGAAGTTACCCTTCATACAGCTGTGCTTCACCGGATATTACTGTTGGCCTGGGAAAAGAGATCCAATCTGCTATAGAGATTTGCCTCTAAATTTGTAGTCTCCTACCCACAATATTATGCTGTCCATATTCATAATTTATAATAAAAAAATAAACAAAGACTAGGTTATCGAATGATCATATTATGTGTATGAAATTCATAATTTGAGAACGACTCATTGTATTACGATTGCCATTAAAAATAGTCCGCTGGAGTCTGTGTCCAAACCTTCTAAAAATACACAAAAACAATGTAATTATATCATAATATGACTTCCACGATTGCACACTTAGTCGACGTGACATACCATGGACGCAATATGACGCGGAACGTGCTCTGACGGAATTTCTAGTTCAGTCGAATCTAACATACTGTAATTAACTTTTTTTATTTATTTTTATTTATTTTATTTATTTACAAATTTATTTTTGATTCTTCGGACTTTAGGGTTGGGTTTCACAGATAACATGCTTATGCTTGTATATCATTTTCTTTGTAAATTTAATTTTTTTTTATTTATGACTATACTTTTATATTATTTTTTATGCATTTATACTTTAATTGCTGAAAAAAGTCCCTGATACTTGTTCATGATCCAAATTGTTTCGATTTATATAACAAAAACTTTAGGAAATGTCCATAGTACGGTTTTCTATCTAAATAATCAGTAATAAAAATAACAATAATTTCAGTGAAAAGTGCTTTATAAATAATTGCTTGGAGCTACACGAACATTTTTGTTCAAACATTAGTTTTTTCCACTGTAGTCTGAGTAGGCAATATAGGTTATATGTGTAAAATGAAACTCTTGTATGTTGAATAGTAATTCTGTAGAAATCAAAAGTAATCGAGAATGTACATGAATATGACTAAATAAATCTTATGGCCTTCACAGATACATTGCCTTTATTTAAAATAATATTTACAAAAAACGTAGAAAGAAAATATATTATGGTACTACTATTTGTGTCATACTCCATTTATTTATTATACAAAAATATGCAGATTATTTTTAAAATATTGCCCCGTATTTGCATAGTTAATCATAACTTAACACTGAACTATAAATGATTATAAATTATATATGTTAAAGTCAGTAATAAAAAATTATAATCGACCATATTATACGTCACAAAATTCTACTATTTAATACAAAAACCGCAGTTTGCAATCATCAGCCATATTAAAATATGAAACATCATGTTAGGGTGAAAATCTGTACGTGCACTGTACGTATTAGTTGTTTGTAACCATTAATTGTTTGTAATCATTGTACGTATTTTACCATCTAAAGAAATAATTATTAGCTATTTTGTAAAAAAATTTTGGCTCGTCAGTTGACAAAAATGTCACTGCAAATCCATAATTGTCACTAAAAATTTCAAATGAAATGCACCAAATACCCGGTGATATGAAATAATTTCCATCAATAACGAAGCACTATAAAGTAATCCATGTTAAAAGATGGAAAGGATTGATTCAATGTGAATATTGGGTTTAACTCCACTCCACTTTCTTCCTAGTGCAACATCTGGAATTTGACTCTGAGATAGACATAACTCCGGAATATGGAGTAATGTTCACCTAAAAATATCCAAGACAAGTCAGCGACGATGGAGCTCAAAACGAACTCTTTACAATGTTTTGACATCCGAGACACCCAGAATAAAAATGTGGAAATACGTGTGAAATACGTGAAAAGGAATCTTATTGTTTTGTTGTCAATTGTGCCCCTGATGAGGTAAATTGGAGCTACTCATACACCCAAGATTTACTATCAATTTAGCCACAAATAACATCAAATTTTCTGGGCTGTAACTCTGGTAATTAATCCATTACACTTGATAAGTAGTCAAATAAGCAGTATGAATTGAATATATCGCACTAATCGGTATTGCTAAAGAAATATAACCTTTAAAATTATGAGGGTTGGACTTAATATTATTTTAACGTGATAATGTAATTGTAAATGTAATGTATCTGGATTCCTGTTCAAACTAATTAAACATGAAATACTATCCTCTCACGAGTACAAAATATCAAACTAACATAGCCTTCCCGGATTGACTGTATTGACTTGTATTGAGCAGAGAAATCCAACATAAGCCGCAACGTCAGTCTTCGTTATTCTTTAGACAAGCTTTATCCTGTGGACTGGAGGTGTAAAGAAAATGTACAGGGCATTGAGCTGATAATTCCAAACTGAAATTTGTACCGTATTTTAGAATCGTAATGAGGTGATTCAGATTTTATATATTTAATTTAATAGTATTTAAGTCTTTGGAATTATGCTGCAGGACTATAAGCCCCAATCAATAATAAACTGTTATTATCATTTGATGTTAAGAAAGTATCAGTAATCATTAATAGTCACAATAAAAACATTGATTTTCACTAACCACATAACTGTTTCTAAGGACAGATTAATTATAGTTAGTTACCCATAACAATTAAATAATTAGCCTTATGTCTTCAACAAAAATCTTATACGTATGTAAAATATAAATTAAAAAAAATAGATATATTTAGTATGAAACTTTCCATAAACTTTGTATTACGTTCTTGCTGGAATCAAATATCATATTTTGCTATGCATTATCAGTATTATAAGACCTACTTAAAAACAAAATCTTTACAGTGTACTAATGCTAGAGGTAAACAAATTTTAGACGATTTAAAATTTCTTTGGATCAGGAATACAGATATATTTTTTATAAAACTATTAAGTTAAACAGCAAATAACCCTCAGCATTTTATAACAGTTAGTTAAATAAATAACGGCATTCATTATTAAATTTACCTACTAAAGACTTTCATTTAATTATTAATCAATCTTGAAATCTAAAAAGATAATTTATTATATTTTATAATAGTGTTTGGCCTATGTACAACGTAACATATACTTGCATTGAAAAAGATCGAGAAAGATCTGACCTCAGTAAACCTATGGTATATCCTGTAGTTCATCAATACAATAAAACCATAATCAAGAATGTTATGTGGTAATTATTTTACTCCATTATCTCACAATCGATTAGGGACACGTTATATTAAACAGTCTGTATTTCGGAAAATAATACTTTTTCGATAAATTTATTATTATGTATTTCAGTATGTAATCCAAACATTGTTTTTAATAATAAATAGTCATGTTTTATGTATTTTTTTTAAAGATTAGAAAATAAGTATTTTATTTTTATACTAAAATATGTTATTTAATAATGTTAAAGGTTGGGTATAATCTTCTTTATATATGTATTATGCATAAAATAAAAATAGAAAATTTAATTTTTATGGTTCTTACAAAATTTCAATCCGTACAATTTTTAACGAAATATTAAGCTATATACATGTTTGTTAATCAAAATAAACTAATCAATATTTACACTTAATTAGCTTAAAATGAAACAAGATATAAATTTCGAAAGTCAATGTAACTGAAGGGAAAGTCAAAAACGTGATCTCTTTATCACGAGTTAACGACAAACAAAGTAACGACAAATCGACCACTACCACGATGTAGTGGGCTGCTGGAAGTGACAGGAGGTTTGTTAATGAACAATTTTGCTCCCACCAGTTTTCTCTGCTCAATCGTGTTTTCTCGTATTACCCGCAAAGTTATGCATTACTTTTTAGAGATATATATATATATACAAAAAAATTTATAAAAGTTAAACGGTTTTGATTTATAATTATACATTTAAAAAATAAAATACTGTTAAGTTAAATGTTAATTCCCTTTTTATTATTATAAATTTCTAGTAGTATATAAAATTATATAAATGTAAAAGTATTGAAACATTATTTTTACTACTACAATGTTATAGACGAAAAAATGTTGATAGTTCTATTTTAGAATTAAGTAAGATTAAAAAAAGGTGTTCGTTTATTGTTCTAAGTGAAATTTGGATAAGTTCCGAGGAATTAGAATTATACAGTCTTCCTGATTACAACATGTTTGAATGCTGTAACAATAACTATAGAGCTGGTGGCGTTATGTGCTTTGTTGATAAATGTATTACTTCCTGCCAAATGGAAACTGCATTGATATCGGCTGATGTACTTCTTTTAAATATTAAGATTAATAATCTATTATTTTTTAACCTACTATGCATATATAGACAAAATACCTCTTCTGAGAAGGTCTATGTGGATGAACTGGCTCATATTTGAACTAACTTAAACAATAGCATATTGTATATAGGTGATGAAACTTAGACATTCTAGAAGATAACAGCTCAACTCGAAACTAGCTGAGTACTATGAATAATAGTGGATTAACTTCACTTGTTAATGTTCCGACTAGAATTGCTGGCCATTCTAATACCTGTTTGGATCATGTATTTGTTAGGAATTGAAATTTAAATAATTTCAGTGTTTCAGTTTTTGATATTGGGCTAACTGATCATTGATTAATAGGCCTCAAGATTTATTCAAATAACACGATAAATATTAACGATCGTATTATGAATATGTCCTCTCCGAATAAGTTTGTTATTGATTACGAAAAGGTTATATATAAATTGAGAGACATAGATAATAAAGATTTCTTCCAAACTGAAAACTTTAATTTAGCTTATGACAAATTTCATTATTACCTTGTTAACCCTTTTAGCCCCGGCGTCCGATATATCGGACAGAGGTGGTCTAGCTAAAATGCCCAACGTCCGATATACCGGACGTCTCGAGAATTTAATGTAGCTGGCTAATAATATGTCCAAATGCCATCAGTTTCGGTATAGTAGTCGGTGAAGAAACGGGCTACATGCAAAAACAATAAACCTTCCAATTGGCATCGTATTTCGTCGTCATTGAGCGTAGTTTATTTGTCGATGTCAGTTGTCAGACGACTTCAGTTGCATTGTTGTTGTATGCTGACTTATAACCTCAATTAGTTTGCGTGATTGAAAGCGGTTGTTTTTCGTGTGATTTATTGTATTATTAGTAAAAAAAACATGAGTAAATGTCGTAGAGAAAAGTTACCAGTGAGTGAAAACACTTTGATAAACACTGGTACTTTGGGATTATACCAAACACACCCATACATGAATCGTTATTTGACATTTTGCTTCTACTGGTTACTAGATTAGCGTAGAACAATATTTCGTCAATATAAAACAGGAATTGTCTTATCGCAAACCCCTCCCCATCCTCAGACAGAGGTCAAAGTCGAGCGGTCTAGTAGATAAGTGATTGTGGAGTCCCGCCGCGCGGCCTGCCGTAATCGGGATTCTCGAGAAAGATAAAATAACAGCGACAAAAATACCGATCACAATACCTGGAAATGCTTGTTGATTAATGGAATGTTAGTTCTGTTACTCAACTACATCGTTTTATAACGTTCTAAGTTCATTGAAAAAGGTTTAAGCGTTGGGGGCATATAACGGAATCTGACCCCATTCCCAAAGTACCATAAAATGTATATATTGTTTCTTTTACTTTTTTGAAAAATTAAACAAGTTTTAGTCTTACAAACCATTACAATTAGTTTGTGTTATTTTACAATTGTTATTATTTCAAAAGTGCAAAAACAAGTAAACATATCTGTATACTTCTACTGACGTGTATGTGGAAATATATGAAGAAGTGCTTATGCAGCAATACAATTAATTGGATATATCTCCTGCATTTATCAAGGAAAGTTCTTAAAATTTTGTGTGTGTAGTAAGAAATATGTGTACAACAAAATTGCTTCATTTTTCAGGGGCTACAGTTGTTTTTTCTACCGTTTATGTATGTCCAAACTATGAAAAATAAAAAAAAAATAAAAAAAATTTATGTATAAATACGCTAAGAAAAAACAAATCATTCTGTAAAAGTACTTTTTAACTATTACATCTAAGAGTACACTTATTTTTGAACACTTTAAAACAAAAACCTAAAAATTATCTTAAAAAATAAGAAAACTAGATGAATTTTCCCTCAATTCTGCACTACGGTCCCTTATCGCCATGGGCTTTCTGGCAAGTCCATGGAAAAATGGCTGGGGTTAAAAGGGAATTGTTAATGGCAGCAGGTTGGACTCAACTAATAACAAAAAAATCAGTAAGGCAAAAATACTTAGTCCATGGATTAATAAAACAACTTATACTACTTATCTCAAAGAGAACAAAATTATACAAAATTGCTAAAAAGCGACCATACGATATAAATTTTACAGGTTATTATAAACGTTTTTGTAAAAATTTGCAATTAGAGATATATAAAACCAAAAATGAATTTTTCGCAAAGAAAATTAGTAATTGCAATGGAGATGTATCACAACAATGGAAAGTAATCAATGGTCTATTTGGTGAGGCTTCAAATAAATGCGTTAACAAAATAGAGCTGTGTGATGGGTCAGTAATCTTAGAACCAAGGGAGATTGCCGAAGAGATAAGTAAGTACCTGATAAGAGTACAGACTGATCTAGTGATAGAGGGCCGAACTTGTACAGTCACAGCACTAAATACAACAACCTTTAAGACACCCAACTCATTTTTCCTGATACCTACTACTGTTTTCGAGGTAACTAGAATTGTAAAAAAAACCTTAAAAATAAAAAGTCCGCTGGTATTGATGGCTTTAATGTAGAATTGATTAGAAATGTCATCGATTTGATTGCTCCTGCATTGGTATACATAATGAATTTGAGCTTCCAAAATGGAGTTTTTCCTGTAAAACTCAAACAGAGCATTTTAGTATCAATTCTTGAAAAAACTAATTCAGTAAAGGTAGACAATTTAAGACCGATAAGCCTTCTTTCAGTTTTCTCTAAAATTATTGAAAAGATTGTAATAATTCGTCTAGTCTCCTTTCTAAATAATAAAAGATTTTTCAGTACAGACCAGTTTGGGTTTACAAAGGGGAAATCAACAGAGGACGCTCTCATTGACGTAACAAACTTGATACACGGTAGCTTAAACAATAGTAAATTGACAACTGGTATTTTTGTTGACTTTAAAAAGGCTTTTGACTTGGTAAATCACAAAATACTCCTAAATAAACTTGAGTCAGCCGGTATCAGGGGGTCCGCCTTAAGCTGGTTCAATAGCTACTTAACTGGGAGAAAGCAACAAGTGACAATAGGTAACCACCTTAGTACTCCCTCAATAATTAGGACAGTAGTGCCCCAGGGTTCTTATCTCTGCAACTTTATTCTTAATTTTTTTAAATTTTTTGTTACAAACTAATTTTAAAGGAAAAGTATTTGCATTTGCTGATGATTTGGCTTTATTTTACTCTCATTCTGATGTAAATTGCTTGGGAGATATTATGGCTCATGATATCGCAAAATTACAAAATTGGTGTGAAGCTAACAGAATGATAGTTAATGTTGACAAAACAAAGTATATTAATTTTAGCCTTTCAGATTACAACATTCCGTTCAATTTAAAATTTCATGATTATAATTGTAGTTATATTGATTGCAACTGTCAACATATAGAAAAAGGTCAATAACATTAAATATTTAGGTATAGTCTTTGACAGTAAGTAGGTTAACATGGGAAAACCATATAAGCGACTTTCATAAGAAATTACGCATGTCAATAAGAAAGTTCTATTTTTTGAAAAACTGTTGTGATAATGAACTATTAAGAACATTATATTATGCACTAATCCATTCACGGATGCAGTATGGAATAAATTGTTGGGGTGGGACGTTTAAATATCTAATTGAAAAATTAAGAGTTACGCAAAACTACTTCCTCAGAATAATTTTAAGTAAACAAAAAACTGACAGTTCATTTCCACTTTACGTTGATTTAAAAATATTACCGATTCAACATCTGTTTGTATACAAGGTGTTAAGAACCTTCTTTATTAGAAGCGGGAATAATGGGAACCAAAATTTATTTTACTCTCTCCGTAATGTACAACATGGTACAATAAGAATTCCTAAAGTGAACAAAGAAATGTTTAGGCATTCTTTCCAATACCTTGCTCCTAAATATTTTAATCAAATACCAATTTCTTTTAGGACTTATAATTCATTTAAAAGAAATTGTGCTAAATTGTTCAATTGGCTTTTATTGCAGGAAGATGTTAAGTTTTTAAATTATGTCCTCAGATAAAATGTAGTTCAGTTAGTTTAACATAACATTGAATTTGTATATTTACATATTATTATATTTATATATTTGTTATTTAATTATTTATTTGTTACATTTGTTAAATGATATATTGTTGATTTGGTACGGTTATTGTTAAAATGTTATTGTTATTGATGTGTTACTATTAGTTAACTTTTTTTATTCTGTGTTGAGTTACTAATATAGTGAATACCGACATATATATGTGTGTGTGTGTGTGTGTGTGTGTGTGTGTGTGTGTGTGTGTGTGTGTGTGTGTGTGTGTGTGTGTGTGTGTGTGTACACATGTGTATATGTGTGTATATATATGTATGTATGTATTTATATATATATATATATATATGTATATATATGAATATATATACATATATATATATACATAGCATGTTGTATATATATATATATATATATATATATATATGTTGTATATGATCTACAGCAATAACGCTGCTGCAATATTACGCGTATGCGTACGCGTAATAAAGAAGTTTATAACCTAACGTGTGAAGAAACATAAATTTCACTCTCCCAAACAAAGAGCTAATGAAATAATGCATCACTATATTTAGCCAATAACTGAGTAAATGGCCTACGTTCGGCTGAAACCCCCATCAACAGGGCACAGATTCAATTTACTTATGAAATTCTCCAGGAAATATTCTTATCAAGCTCATATTTTAATAGCTAGAATAAAATCAGTTTTAATAAATGAAACCTCATTTATTCTAGGGATTTATCAATCACCCGCAGCATCGCTTGAGAAAAATGTTTTAGGCATCACCAAAGCTTTAAAAACTGTTCTAACTAATAATAGACCATTATGCATGGTAACGGACCTAACCGAGGATTGTTTTAATAAAAAAATAACAGAAAATTAATTATTAGAAATACCTTTAGGCCAATTTGAGCATCCATAGAACAGGAATACACCTAAAAGAGTCAAACACCAATGTGTCTCAATTTGTCATAGACGTGTTACATCATTACATCATCATTACTTCAATGTACGAGAATAAAATGAAAATGGTAAATAAATATATTTATGACCATGCTACACCTTAAATAACCATACCAAAACCCTTGCTAACCTACCAAAGAT
Source organism: Homalodisca vitripennis (assembly GCF_021130785.1). Lineage (NCBI taxonomy): Eukaryota > Metazoa > Arthropoda > Insecta > Hemiptera > Cicadellidae > Homalodisca > Homalodisca vitripennis. The sequence goes on from NC_060208.1 coordinate 32,521,711, forward strand.
CCTTATCTAACCTACCTCCACCTCTAGGTCCTTAAAAATCTAAATCTAACAAAGTTTAGAAATTTGGTAGCGGACACAAACGTTTGAGGTTCAAGGCATTTGCCTTAGGAAGGCGTTAAATCATATTGATGGTAACCTCTATATCTACATATTAACTTTTTCATTTATTGCATTTAAGTCTACAAACACTCTTGATAAACTAACGCATATTGAGTTTTGCTTAAAATAAATATATTTACATTGACAAAGATTCCGTACAGTACCTATTTAACATCAATAATTATCAATTAATTATCAATATATTACTTGAACCATATCAAATATGTTAGGGCAGGGTGTTAATACTCCTTCATTTTTAATATTTTTAAAAATATTTTCTTCTAAATCAGTGTAAGTCTAGTACACCAATTAATCGGCATATAACAGCTATTATTACATTTCCATTTAGCTTGATACTGAACAGATAGCGATAAAAGCGTGAGCATGAATATTGATTAATAAATATGCTGAAGATACAAATGTATAGGAAAAGAAAATTACTATCTATTAGGATTATAGTTTTATTACCTAGTATTAATGTTTTTATCTTCTATAAGGCACAAAATAGACCTGAGAAAGTGAATTTAACTAATATATTTTATCTTTAAAGTGTAATATTATGTTTTTAAGGACAATCTTAAACAATTATTGTGCAATATGCATGTTTTTATACTCTAATATCAGCATTTTAACAAGTAGATAGAGCAGGTAATAATGAAATAATTCAATTAAATCAGATTTAATCTCCGAAATCGGAAATCAACCCGTAATTTCTGTTTTACACTATTATACTATGCGTATGCACTATAATAATTAATTCTGACAATAATTCTTTGTGCACAAACATTTAGAGAGGAATTAATTACATAATTATTACCACCTATTTCGTTACAAAATGACGGTAGGTTGATTGTTAATATTATGAACAGAATCAAACACAATAATTGTTTGTGTGTTCTCATTTTGATGTAGTTCGACATCCATTACTAATTTTATGCAACATCAAAACTTTTTTTAATAATATAAAAACTCACGTTTTGTACAGTTGAATTAAGAATGAATGTTTTGATATTTACGTAACTGTGTATGTTTTGTATTTTTACATTTTTTTAAATTTAAAATGTACCTAGTTAATTTGAGTATGTTATTATAAAAACTAAGCTTTAGATTAACAAATACTCAACAGAAGTAATTAATATTTTAAATTCCAAATGCTCTGCAAGTGTATGTTTCCCGATAAAGAATAAATAATTATAAATTATTAGTTATAATATAATAATTAACAAATAACTTGCCAATATATACCTCCAGAAAATGAGGTAGTTACTGATATTATATTATGTAATGTCTGCCAGGAGGATGGTGACATCAGTTGGTCCTGTAGTAAGAGTAACATGATGGGTAGGTCAGATGTTGCGATTCAGTATGGTAATACCTGTTCTTTCCTCAAAACAAATGGTAAACTAGATACATAATTCTTTTGATGTAATAAATTTCTTTCTGTTAACAAAGAATATGTCTTTTTTAGATTTAGCTCTACAAAACGCACCAACGTTCCACTAAATTACTTTTTTATATTAAGGAAATATACCATGTACCACCGTTTTATTCATAGCATAAATATAATATACATTCGAACAAGATTCAAAGTTTAATAGTTATTTATGTTTCTACAAATTGTTATAATTTGCTTTTGAAGTGACTTGCACAACTGAATATTATGTAGTGTCACGTGTTGCTATTTGTGGACCTCAAAAATAATAGTTTTACCAAACGGCAACATTTCTAAGTTAAGTTGATTTAAATGTTACTGTTTTAAATATTTTATATTTATTTGGTTTGGATAATTTTAAAGAGTGACTGTGTTTTCAGAGTTCAGTGGAAACGAGTTTTTATCTCGCAATGCGATACTCTTGTTCGGCTCCAGAAACTTTACACTACAACAAAAGTTAACCATTGTCAAACTGCTTCCTCGAAAAAAATATTTTATATTTCTCTTTATAATGCAGCAAATCAAAACAATCGAATCGTGATTATATGATTAAATATAAATAAAATAAATTAAAAACTGTTTTAAATACATAAACTACTCCAACAAATACACTAATGTACACCCTGTTAATTATATACTTTTATCTTGTCTAAGCATTAGTATGTAGTTCAGTAATATAATTTTCCTTCTGAGTATCCACAAAACCTGGACGCAGAAACACACCATATTATTGTTGTTACTGAAGTGTTGCGTTTTCGAGCTCTAACGTCGGGCAGTGTAACAGTGTTTTAGAGCACCATTGAAGTAAATTACTTTCTCTCGAACATTGCAAATTATTTTAATACGTTGTTCCAACAATTTTACAAATCAATGAAATTATTTTAGGCCTGAGCTCCCCTGTAATAGTTTTGAATCTGAAGAATTAATATCTAAGGCATAAAAAGATTCAGTGTTCATAGTGAATAGATACTAAAGCGCCTTGCTCGACTTGAGCTCGAAACTGAGGAAAGCTGATGCCAACGTACGTCAAACGACCCAGCGCCCTCGAAAAGATATTAAATAATTAAATAAATATATATATATATATATAATTTAAACTCCTCGTTACTAGTAAATACAATTTAACCTTATTCGTCTACTGATTTATTTTCTTGCTATTTTTTATATGTAAAATAATATTTTTGTTAGCGGATTAAGTATGGAGTTCCATTTACTGATCGTATCGTTGATGACTCTGCAGGTACAGGCAAAAACATGCATAGTCAGGCAAAATGAGTAACAAATACGGTTAGGACTTACGTGCACCTTAACGCTTTGTATCGTGGGGCGGTGACTTCCCGAGTCAGCCAGGCACAGCCTACTTACTTACGTGCCGTGGTACCTTAGCCGTCCGCTTTAAGGCGCTCCGCCTTTGAAGCGATCTCCAGCGGACTTATTCTGAAACTCGCTGATGTTTCTTACCTGGTCCACATCCCCCCCCCCCAAGGCTCAACAAAACCCGAGCTGACGTCTTCTGTGTTGAAGTTGTGCTACCAGAGAGTAATAATTGTAGGTTGAAGGAATAAAGATCGTAATAAATATGTCATCAAACTTGTTCCTTTTTTCCAAATTTTCCTTTCCAAATAAAAAAAACTCATCCTTATTTAAGCCCCTGTAACAAATTACATGTTACAAATTAACTTGGATTGTGATAAACTTTTTAGGTTATTTTTTGTAATTATGAATGTTTTATTGGTTTTTAAGAATATGAGAGGAGCCGCAGTGAGCCGAGATGAACGGAGTTAAATTTATATTGAGAGAACACTGGATTATTGTGAGATGCTTAGAGTACGGCAAGGTATTTTAATATTTTGCTCTCTTATTTCAAAGGGAGAATCAAATATTTGTGCTGTTTAAAATTTTATATGATAAGGTTGTCTGAATTCTTTGTACATGAATATGCACCGATATATCAACGAGTAATAAAAGTTTTCTTATTCTCTATTATGCACATAATGAGACAATGAGAATGCCTCCTCGCCTGGATTACACTACATTTTGTAGTCTCGGTGTCTCTGATTTCAAAATGTTTCGAGCTACTTCATTCTTCGTCGACGGTTATTTTTGGACCCTTAATTAAAAAATGAATTAAAATTAAATTAAATTTAGTAATTTAGCAAATATATATTAAATATGTCCCTAAAATTTCATGTAATTGGAACGTGTCAACGAAATCCAGCTAGAACTGTTAAGTATTATATATTCTCACTAGGATCGTGTTCATTACTATTTAAAATATTCATTATATTAGTAAAACAAATATTCAAACGTGGAATAACGATCGATATGTAGTAAGAGTGATAAATAACACTATATTTACAAATAAGCTACTACAGCCAATCATTTTCCTGTAAATAAACAAGAATGATTTTGTCATGTTATTTTTTTATGAATATAGATAATTTTGCAGTGAAAGTCAACTAATTCTATAGATAGTTCAGTATTTTTTATTCTTGAAAACACTTTAGGGGTATCAACTGCTTAGAAGGTGTCAATCACAAAACTATACAAATGGCATTAATGACCTGCGTGATCTCCTACTATTCCGTTCAACCCCAAATCTACACTTTACCAATCAATGAAATAATTTACTAATGTGAACATTTATCAATGAATTTTTAAGTAGAAAATTTGCTCTTTTAGCCACACGTAATTAACACAATTATCTTAAGATAAACTTGTAAGATATTTTTTAACTATTATATTACTTATAATTTATACTTATATGTTTGTTATACTTTATCGGGAAATATACACTTGCAGCGCCTTTAAAATTTAAAAAAACTAATTACTTCTGAAACGTGTTGGGAATTTGTTAAACCAAAGCTGATTTTTATAAGAACATAATCAAATCAAAGAGATACATTTTACTTTAAAAAAAAAAAAAATTATGGTTGCCTGTAAATTCGGTTTTACGGGCGAAGATTTTACGTGACAACGTCTTTTTCTCGGTAGAATATTTATTGATATGAATATTATTAAATTGCACAATAGGAACAAGGAATTGAATGAAAATAAGAATTGCACAAATTTTAACTATAGAAATATATTTTGTTTACTAAAACATTGTACATAATTTGAAATTAATTAAAATTTGTTATTGTAAATGGTAAAGTTGAATAAAACATTTATTAAAATTGGAATTTGAAATTCTTGCTAAACACAGTTAAATTCTAACTCCGCGCGTGGTGATTGGTCGGTTTAGTTCGTTTGTTTGGTCGCACTGTTATGACAGGTTAGAGGTTATAATTTGTTATTTTAAATGTTTGACTAGCAATACGCGCTGTTTCTTCTCAATCGACTGAATTACGATTGATTGCAGAGTGATTTAAACTAATAATTTACTTAACACTATCAACATTTGTCAATAGTATGACATAACCTATAAACTCAGTTTCTCAACTTTTGTGTTAATCTAACAATTAATCAATCAATCATAGTTTACGATAATGAAATATCAGTGTACAATTATTTTACCTTTATTGTTGTACTTGTTGTAAATGACGAATCTAAGCACTCCACATTTTCACGAATAAACATAGTTATCTGCTTTATCCCGTGCGGCGGACCCACAGTTATCTGCTTTATCCCGTGCGGATCCCGTGCGGCGGACCCACTGGACGGGCATCGTAACGTTACCGGGCGTTACACTTTTTCATGAGTGACTCCGAGCCGCAACCTAATTTAAGACGTTGTCACGTCAAAAATTAAAAATACAAAACATGAACGGTTACTCAAATATCAAAACATTTATTCTTAATACAACTGTACATTACGTGAATTTTTATATTATTAAAAAGTTTTGTTGTTGCATATAATTAGTAATGGGTGTTGACCTACATCAAAATGAGAACACAAAAAGAATTATATTCGATTGTGTTCATAATATTGACAATCAAACGACCGTCATTTTGTAACAAAATACGTGGTAATAATTATGTAATTAATTCCTCTCTAAATAATTGTGCACAAAGAATTATTGTCAGAATTATTATACGTGCATTAAAAGCTCGGATTACAATAATTAGGGGTTGATTTCCGCTTTCAGAGATTAAATCTGATTTAATTGAATTATTTCATTATTACCTGCTTTATCTACTTGTTAAAATGCTGATATTAGAGTATAACAACATGCATATTGCACAATAATTGTTTAAGATTGTCCTTAAAAACATAATACTACACTTTAAAGATAAAATATATTAGTTACATTCACTTTCTCAGGTCTATTTTGTGCCTTATAGAAGATAAAATCATTAATACAAGTTAATAAAACTATAATCCTAATAGATAGTAATTTTCTTTTTTTCTACATTTGTATCTTCAGCATATTTATCAATCAATATTCATGCTCACGCTTTTATTACTATCTGTTCAGTATCAAGCTAAATAGGAATGTAATAATAGCTGTTATATGCTGATTCACTAGACTTACACTGATTTAGAAGGAAATATTTTAAAAATATTAAAAATGAAGGAGTATTAACACCCTGCCCTAACATATTTGATATGGTTCAAGTAATATATTGATAATTAATCGATAATTGATAAATATTCATGTTAAATAGGTACTGTACGGAAACTTTGTCAATGTAAATATTTTTATTTCAAGCAAAACTCAATATACGTTAGTTTATTAAGAGTGTTTTGTAGACTTAAATGCTATGAAAGAAAAAAGTTAATATTTAGATATAGAGGTTAACATCAAAATGGTTTAACGCCTTCCTAAGGAAAAATGCCTTGAACCTCAAACGTTTGTGTCCGCTACCAATTTTCTAAACTTTGTTAGATTTAGATTTGGACCTAGAGGTGGAGGTAGGTTAGATAAGGATCTTTGGTAGATTAGCAAGGGTTTTGGTATGGTTATTTAGGGTGTAGCATGGTCATAAATACATTTATTTACCATTTTCATTTTAGTCTCGCACATTGATGTAATGATGATGTAATGATGTAACACGTCTATGACATACTGAACACATTGGTGTTTGACTCTTTTAGGTGTATTCCTGTTCTATGGATGTTCAAATTGGCCTGAAGGTATTTCTAATAATTAATTTTCTGTTGTTTTTGTTTATTAACACGATCCTCGGTTAGGTCCGTTACCAGGCATAATGGGCTATTGTATGCAGTTAGTTGGTACAGTTCTTAAAGATTTGGTGATGCCTAAAAATTATTTCTTAGGCGATGCTGTGGGTGATTGATAAATCCCTAGAATAAATTAAGTTTCATTCATTAAAACTGATTTTATTCTAGCTATTTAATATATGAGCTAGATAAGAATATTTCCTGTAGAAGTTCACAAGTAAATTGAATCTGTACAATGTTGATGGGGGTTTCAGCTGAACGTAGGGCATTGACTCAGTTATTGGCTAAATATAGTGATGCATTATTTCATTAGCTCTTTGTTTGGGAGAGTGAAATTTATGTTTCTCCACGCGTTAGGTTATAAACTTTTTCATTACGCGTACGCTTACGCTTAATGTTGCAGCTGCGTTATTTAAGTTATAAACATTAATATTTCTAAATAATGACTTTCTAAAAGTATGAATCATGCTAAAAGGCAATATAGTGCTATATTAGTAATTATGACTTATGCTATATAACCTTATGAAAATCTTTTTTTAATTTGGTATTATATTATGCACCTTGCATATCTTCAAAGTTCCGTAAACATTTTTAAAATTAACATCACCACTAGAGCCATGTGACACAAGTGCAAGTTAAGACAGGGTTATTTCTCAAAAGTGTTTTTTCTCCTTTTCCTAATTTTAAAATGTGCTCCATAAATAAAAAAATTTAAAATACTTATTAGGTACCAGCTTTTTGGAAATGTTATTACAATTCAAACGGTGCTTATTTCAATGAAATTCGTCAATGCGTAGGCGAGCTCGACCACTTTAAAGATAGTCAAAAAAAGCATAAGCATGTTATCTGTGAATCCCAACCCTAAAGTTCAAAGAATCGAAAATAAACTATTGACTAAATGATGCAAGCATTACAGTACGTTAGTTCGACTGAACTAGAAATTCCTTCAGAGCACGTTCCGAGTCATATCACGTCCACGGTATGTCACGTCGACTAGGTGTGCAATATTGGAAGACAACAACATATGATATAATTACATTTTTTACGTGTATTTATGTTTTCGTGTGTAGAAGGGTTGGACACAGACACTAGCGGACTACTTTTAATGGCAATCGTAATACAATGAATCGTTCTCAAATTATGAATTTCATATACATATTATGATCATTCGATAACAAAGTCTGTGTTTCTTTTTTATTATAAATTATGTAGATGGACAGCATACAATTGTGGTTAGGAAACTACAAATCTCTATAGCAGATTGGTTCTCTTTTCCCAGGCCAACAGTAATATCCGGTGAAGCACAGCTGTATGAAGCGTAACTTCCGGTGAAAGCATATGTGGTTGATGCCTCCTAAATAGCAGAAGCCTTGTTTAAATCACTTTGGCGTTTATTTTAAACGTTAGATATAAAATATGTAATTCTAAACTAAACATATATTTTATTAACTTAAAGAGATTAAATGTAATACAACACATTCTCTTATTATACTGCTAGATTGAGGTAAACTAAACATTTTATCTCTTTCAATATATAGAGGTTGAATACATTTGTTGAAATCGTAATTAATTTGATTGGTGAATTTTCGGCAAACACTTTCTAAGTAAATATGTTTAAAAAATATTCTTAATTTTAAATTATTTTATATAAAGGTTGTATAATTAAAAATTACATTCAAAATTATTCTAAAAGTATTGTCTGTCAGCACACTATTTTTTATAAAATATTACCATCTCTAATACTAGTAAAGCTAAATAAACTAAATTTAGCACATAGATTGGATTACATAAATTTTAAAAAATGTGTTATTTTATTTAATACTAAGAAAATGGCGTGTGTTGAAATTTTAAAATTCAAGTTACAAAAAACAGTATAGTTATAAACCATTTACTATACACCGACTATTTGGGGACGTTTATTGCAATTCCAACGGCACTAGTTTCAATAAAACCGGTCAAGCCATAAGCGAGCGCAACCACTTTAAAGATACGCCTGCACAAGCCAGTATTAGCAAACATTTTGTCTTCTGGTAAAGCTGCATCACATAAGTTATAAAAAAATTTAAAAGGTACCAACTTTTTGGACAATGTTATTACAATTCAAACGGTGCTTATTTCAATGAAATTCGTCAATGCATAGGCGAGCTCGACCACTTTAAAGATAGTATCGAGAAACCAGGAACAACAAACAACTGATAACTCTCAACTATGATATGGTTAGAGCTCTCGGGTTGTAGAAGAGTATCTTTAAAGTGGTCGTGCTGGCTTATGCGTTGATAGACTTCAATGATAAAAGTACTATTGGAATTGTTAGAAATATTTCAAAATAGTTGTTATCTTTTAAAATGTCTACAACCAATGTAAAACAGCTGATACCTATCAAAATACAAAATGTTTGCTGGTCACAGTTCAACACGGTGATGTTTAGTGATGTTTTCCAAATTTATGGACTTTAGATAATCGATTAATAAATAATTGTTTGGTTATGTATAAAATTATAATTTTTAGATGTTCATTACATACCCGGAAGATAAAATTAAGCTGAAACTGTAGATGTGTTGTATTGCTTGCTAAGTAAAGTTAACCTCAATTGTAAATGTCCTGCTGGTCTGGTCATTGTGATTTATGACCAAAGTCTATTCTACTTAACACAACCCTCTTCAATGAACTTTTATACAGTTCTACTTACTTTTAACATGGAGTAATTAGGATCTGACTTCTTTTTTGTGAATTACAAATACTTTTATAACAGTATATAACGTAATCATATATTTATTTTGTCGATATTATATAGAGGTATAAATATCCGTTAGTTCTTAAGAAAGTCGAAGGTTCAAATAACTATCCTTAATATTGTTGTTTCCTAGTATAAGATAGTTGTTTTTAAAAACGTTAAAAATTGAAGTATAATTGTAATTGGTATACTAATATAATTGCAGAAAAGCTTGAAAACTATTAGATAACTATAATCTATATGGATAATTAGTTTTATGGATAGTATTCATAACGGATAACATTGTTGTCTTAAAAGATATGTCAAGCTCTTAACGTGACCTACAAAGAACACCAGGATAAGTATTCTTAAAACCTATCTGAATAATTATTTCATTGGGTTTTCATCGAAAAAAGTAGTAATTCAAATTGTAGAGCGCAATGTAGAAAATACGAGTAATTTAGTAACAGCATGAGTTGCGTGATTCAACGGATAATTATTTAGCTCACAACTTTTCCATGTTAACCCAGTTTAGCGTACAGTTTGCACAAGGTAATCTGTGTTACTGCTACATACTCAGCACTTTGAAGTAAATAACCAATTATAATAACTTAGGGTTTCATGTGAAAAACTCTTAGACCGCAAATAATAACTTGCGCACATTACCGATGCTAATGTGAGCGAGGAGTTTCTGTTTCCCCTTGGGTGACGCAGATTATATCAACTCACATTTAATCATAATGAGACTTGACATTAAAAAATAAATAAATTACTATACAAATTATTCCAGGGATTTAACATTTTCAGCTGGGTAATATGTAAAATATTATGAACCCTATTACATTCTTTTAAGTAGAACTAATTCTTATGATTTCTCATAACTAAAAATTACTCTGTTGGATATCAAACCAAAGGATATCTTCAACTTCACTTTTACGTTATTTAGAAACTTGACACTCCTCATAAATAGTGCAACGTATGCAACCGTCCATAAGTCTGTTGAATTTAATTCCGTGTCGTATAAACTGAATATATTATTGTGATACTTAATAGTGATTTTGCTTGTTATGCAAACATAATAGTAATTATAAAGGATAAGGAACTGAATATACCTGTATAGCAGATCGTATTTATTCCTTTCCTGTTCCTCCTTAGTGCTTTTTAGGGGTATAAAGAGGCAAGTAGTCAAAAAGCTTATCGAAATCCCTTAAAGTACATAGGTCTAATAAGTTTTTAAAATGTGTCATTAATTATTTGGAATATTTGATTACTTATAGTCATTTATAATGTTCCCATAATCAAATCTTATACGGTAGAAGTGTTATAAAATTATTGACTTTATTAATGTATCTAATGGAGCATTTGTTACAACATTGTTACAAATGATTTTAAACATGTTTTTTTGAAAATTCGATAACAGGAATGAGCAACAAATCAAACTTAAACGCCTATTTTCATTTCATCTTTTTATTCATTTAAATCCTATTTATTGTTTAAATAAAAAGGTTTACATTCTACCACTATATAACATTATTTTAATAATGTAATGTATTTCTAATAAAATAGGTAATAGATTAATTCATTAAGTAATCTCAATAATGTTCAATCTACCTTTAAACATAAAGTGTTATTATGGAAAGGAAAATATATTTAAAAAATAACACATACAGATTAAAATACAAAGTGATACATAATGCATTTATTTATTTATTATCATATTTGCAGGATATTCAGCTTTAAATTTTATTAAATGTGAGATTATTATTTTGTGTATATCTAAATGAAATTCCATGTAGGAAGGGATTCAGTTATCCTATGATGGCACCTCTGAATCTATGTTTTTTTTCAGCTATAACAGGGCTGATTGAAAACTGGAGGCCTTTAAACGTTAGGCATTGCACCAAGATCAAACAACCTTCTACATCAGCTAATGTTGGACTCAATCATTACTATACTGTCAGGTTTAGCAGACACCTGTAGCCCTGGTACAGGTGATCACATGACAGACATGTATCAGAGCTCCAGAACTGTAGAGTTTTAGAATGTGCTCAGTTTTACAAAAACTATAGGACAAAAATTATAATCACTTCTGCATTACCTCTCACTTTTTCTACCTCAACTAGTACTATAAGGTTAGGGTCTGGAGCAGTTATATGAAATTACACCTATATATTTACTATTAAGTTATATTTCATAATTAAATATTTTGTTTTTTCGCATTCGTCTTAATATAAGAAACAGATATAAAAACTAAATCTTTTATTAGTATTAGATAGGGCCTAATATTTGAAACGAAATTTCTGTAATAAAAGTTAATATTCCATTCCCACTAGTAAAATTTATATTTAATTAAGTTTTTCAGTTTATTTTAGTAAAGTGGCATTATTAAGATATATACAGATTTATTGCGAAGTTTAACGTTTGTATTTTTTATATAATGGTGTCCTACAAGATGGAATATTAATCCAAATTATGAGTTTATAGTGCATTTTAAAGGTAAGAATGCAGTAGGGCTTATGTCACATCACATGACAGGTAATTATACGAAAACACTTTTTAAAACCGCCAGAGAACTAAAGAAAAATGTATCTGGCTTCTGAGTATTCATAAAACTCAATATTGTCTATGTAGAGATAGTTTCATGCAAAATTAAAGTCAACAGATTAAATCTTTCTCGAGGAATCTTGCCACATGATTAACTCATATTTCATTCATTGAATTAGGTTTCATATGAGTGTTTGCTTATTAAAAGTGTTGAAAACTACACACGAAGTAACCATACAATAATTTTGGATATGTTTTAGATAGTTAGGCTACATGTGAAATATGTCATATATTGAATATCTTCAGGTGTATTGAGTTTAATTGAAAATCTAAGTATTTTTTGTCTTCTCGTTACTATCATGGTTATCCATAAGAACAATGTAAAAATATTTGCTAATGCCTAGAGTTACATGCATTATCATTGACATCAGTATTCCTTATAAACAAATCAAACTTAATACATGTTTCAAGTCTATAGGTCAGCTCATTCATGAGATATCGTGTGGAAAAACATACAGAAAATGACATTTTTCAGCCACTTGGGTAAAGTCATTCATGTTCAGCCAATTCACTAAAGTTTAAGAAAATTTAGGAACAATTTAGTCTAGCTGGCATATACATAAATTATACCTTAGATTAAATAGTTAAAATAAATCAAATGAATCATATAAATAATTTTTAATAAATTAAAGGTATAGTTTTTTTTTATTTATTTTGTTTGGTGGTTTAAGAAAAAGCTTTCTTCATTGAAGAACATTTAATAACGATTCAAAAATAGTCTTCAAGTAGGATAGAACAATGTAATAGAACTCTTTATATATGACTTTGTCGTGTCAAAATATTATCTGTTAGTAGTAATTTAACAACCTCTACTAACAATGGAGATGTAGCATAGTAATAGGGCCCAAGGACAGTGCAGGATCAAGACTACAAGCGCTCCTGGGAGGTCGGAGTGGCTATTAAGGACATTACCAAGTCAAAGGATGTTTGCTTCCACGGAGCTAACAGCTGTTGACAGAACCATATTGAGTAAGGCACATGATATTGATTACATGGTTACGTAGAAGATATTAAAAACAAAGAGTTGTGGGTCTCATAAATAAAGATACAGAAAATGATTTTTTTTAATGTATACTTAACTTCAATGTGTAAGATGCTAAATACAACAGCAGTACGTGTATAATTATATTTGTTACATATAAAAATAACTTGCAATCATTCTTTTTTGTTGCTGTTATACTTGTCTGTCCGCATGATATCTCCACAAAGAACTGACGTAGTTTGACTGTCTGATATTCTCTTAAATACAAATTTAAATTGTGCATGAAGCTTTTTTTCTATAGTACGAAACTTTTAGTTTATGGTGTTATTTTAATCCATGGGGCTTGACTGAACATCAATTTACATTTTTATATTTTTTATGTCTATCATAGCAACGAAAACATCGTATAAAGTCTAATTTTTAAACAGAACACAATCAAATGCGAATTTAAAATATGCATTGTATTACATATTGGATATATAAAGAAAGATGTTTGTAGATAACAAAAATTACATTATTAAAAGTAATATAAATTTTAATAAATTGTTTTATGCTATTTTTCACTATTTATTTGTAGGTTATGGATATTTTTGGTAGACACCTCATCTCTTCTAGAGAGTCGTTTGAGCCTTTAGAACGTAGCCTCATCACATCCCGTTAAACATCTACCCTGTAATATAAGTAAGATAAGATAATATAAGATAAGATAAGTAAGTAAGTAATATAAGTATCACCAAATATAGTTTGGTAAGGGATGTGTAAAATATAATATGTAAAATTATATAATTTACAAATAATAACAGTACCGGTACATTATTTCCCAAATAACAATAATTAAATTATAATCCAAAACTAAGGCGTTCACGCTACTATAAAGCAAATAATTAAATAAACAATAAAATAGAAATCATGAATGTCGCCACCCCATTTTTGCACGGAACACAAAACACGAGGTAACAAAATTTGCAATGTCTGTACCGTCTCGCTAACACTAAAAAAAAGACAAGGTGATACTAAATAAATAAATTTCCGTACGCCGAACGGATCAATAGAAAGCACTAGCGCAAAATATAATAAATTTAACTGGCATAGATAATAAAATACCAATTTAGAAACGTTACGAAATGACAGGATAGAACACTGCAACAAGAAAACGTACACAAGGAAACACAAATTACAAAAATAATGAATAAGCTACTTTTAACTAATCAACGAAAATATATGTATGCGTGGAAGAGAAAAATCCACTAATTACGTAAAGAGAGTGAATAAGAAAAACCAATTACCTACCGAAAGTCGGAGAACTAGCCAGCCATGGGCATCAGGACGAGCAGTAGACAGCACGAGATTCACGTCGCCTCTGACGAACGTGTCCGTCCGCACCGAACAGTAGCCGCTGCCGGTAATCAGCTGGTCGGTAAATCAGTCTAGGTCAACCACCTGACCTCGACCAATCAGTCAATCCAGGCAGAAAATAATCAATACAGTGACGGAATCACTCCCCCCACCGACTGACAAAAGTGGCCGAGGTGGGAAAAATAATAGACAAAAATATCCAAAACTGAGCCCCGGCTCAAATATTTCATTTTGTTTAATGATTTAATTAATATATATATATAAAGCCAAAACCTAATATGTTCGTCAATAATCTTCCGTATATACTTACTCATACAAAATAACTTGTAAAGAATTGGGTAAAACAGATTTTGATGACAGATTAGATCCTTTGAGTTTATACATAAATGCTCTATTTTATAGTTTTTCTTTCTTTTTTTTGTTTCAAACAACGCAATTTATACTAATATATTCAGCATTATCAAATAATGTTCATCTTTGGGACAAAATTCTTATGTACAGGATAAGCAAACCACCCATGCAGTACGCACATTTTCTTGAGTCACAGTTATAAAATGGTTATATTGGATTCTGAAAGGTAAAATAAGTAATTAAGATAGTTTTAAAGTTGGTTAGTTCGACAGCTGTACATAAGGCACGGGAGGCTTGCATATAGGTGTATTAACCTAATTAATAATGCACACATAAAGTTTAAACCACAATGAAGTGAGAGGTGAAACATATTGATTAAGCCCTTCCTGATCTAATGCAAGCCATCACGCTACCCAAGACTTGTCTAGGTCAGTAAGGGCTATCTTACTTTATATTTTTCTCTCAATACTATTAACTCTACTCGTGTTGTAGTCTCTCAACTTCTCTCTAATTATATACCTATTAGTTTTCTTCTGTATCTGATACATAATGTGCGTAGATGAGTGTGTGAATTAAACGAAACAATTCAATGCAGACTGTGTAGATTTTTTGTAATGGGTTGCATATGCTAAAGAATGCCGTCACAAACAGCTTTTTTGTATTGGAGCCTCCTCCCACGAAACACCTCCTAGATTTGGTCGTCTCTGCTACGGATTCTATTTATATGTTTTTACATTTCTAAAAAATTTTCAAAATATTTAAAACAATACAAATATGTATTACGTTGTTGGAAAAATGCATAACTAAGACATTTTCTTAAATTAAACTACACTCCTGTAAATTTGAAATTGAAATTTGCACACTTTAAAATGATAAAAAACGTAAAATATATATATATATATATATATTTTTATATATATTTGTTAAGAAATTTAATATTAAAAAGGCCTTAAAACTTTGATAGGGGATTCAATCGTTTCTGAAATTTGGTTCAGGAAATGCATATTACTGTAAACACATTTTCGTACCAAAAAGATCGTACCATTCTTTGTTGAAGTGAAATTTTATTATTGTAACTATAATATTTAAAAATGAGATATTTAAAAATAATACAATCTATATATTTGATTAATTTTTTTACAACATTCAGATATAGCAGGTGAAATAAATAACAAATGTAAATTCTATTAACTCTTATGTTATGCTATATCTTATGTCATGTCAAATTGATTATTAAAACTCAAAATCTATTGCCAAACATCTCTAATGTATGAATAAAAAGAGTAAGAAGATAAACCATAAGGGAATGAAAATAATATTTATATTTAAATAGTTATAAAAACCTTTCATATAAAATACTAATAATTAGTCATAAAGGAAGAAGAATTATGTTAAAAGGTATTTTCCTGAAGGCTTGAAATTTAATAATCATTATTTGACTATAATCTTTAAAAATCCATTATATTATAGCTTTCTAAACTGAGTTCAAAGTACTGAAACAAAGTTATATTGTAATGTTACGCATAATAATTCTTGCTGTAATAAATTTTATAAAATTATAAATACAACGAGGTGGTTTATTGAAGATTTTAGAGACCTAAATAGGGAATTGTGCTTCAATTATTTTAAATGTCATTAACAGCTTAATCGTGCTATCCGGTATCAGGAAAATATATTTTTACGCAAATACATAAAGGTATAACCTGTTATTGTGAAGTCATTACAACTTGTCATTTATTATAAACCTAAAGTCATAAATCTACATTCTAAACAGCTCAGAATTGAGTGACTGTTCGCATTATAAATGCATCAATCTCGAATCCAACACAACCGGAAGAGCTCTTCGTTTACCGGTACATCACCGGATATTAAAACTGACTGACGAGAATTAAACCGATTAAGGTGAGATCCATTTCATGTTTAGCATAACGAGATTTTAAATTACTTTTGTGTCGAAACGAGAATTAAAAAAGTATACTTCAATTAATCATAACTAAGTGTATTCCTTTGAAATAGAGTAAGCATAATCCAGTAAATAAAAAATGAATTATACTTTTCTAACTAATAATCGGCTGTTATTCAGATAATACAATATTTAATCGCATATTGGTTTTGAAGTTTTCCCAATCTAAAAGAGAATATTAGGTACGAAGTGAGAGGATACGTGTTTATGACAACGTTCTTGGCGAGATTACATGATATTGTCAGACGTTCAGTGAATACACACTGGAATTGGAACTTCGTACGTCTATTCTGTAAAGTATAAAACATAACAGGGTAGATTCCGACTAGATATTGTTACGAGACTGTATTTTATATAACTAGGATGTTTATATTAGATATTATTTTGGATAACAAAATTTAAAGATTGGCATCAAATTTGTGGTAATACTTTAATACTTAACTATTTCTCAACAGAGACCAAAAAATAATACAGTATTAGAAATATAAAACAATTGTAAATAACTTTTTATATCTACAAAGTTTTTGATATATGACAGTTTAAAGTACATTATAGTTGTAATACATCAGTCGTTCAAAATTTTAAAATCGTACAATTATATGTAGGCTGTTAGACATCGTCCCTAAAATGTATTTTACAATTCTTAGGTCGTGTACGACGAAAATATATGTTTTATGCAAATTTTGGTAATCTCATTAGGTTTTATACAGAAGCGGTTCAAAGTTTTAGGTTAAATACAATGTCTTTAAGAATATTGGGGAACGCCATTATTCTGGTTATGTCTAGCTGATGCAAACTATGATTGGTAGGGGTAAGATAGTATCTATGCATTATAGATGAGAGTAAAGATCCCAGTGACTAGAGTAGGCTCTGTTATTATTGAAAGAAATATGAAAACCATAATGGAAAACCTCCGAGGTAAAACCAACTTCTCACAATTATATTCATAGGATTGTGTTAATACAAACATGACTTCGTCATATTTGGCAAGACTTTTATTTGGTTCTTATACGAACCTTCAGTTAATACTACGTGTAGAAAATATTGGCAAGCTGACGAAATAAATATGACAGAGTGATTTCACTGTCATGTAATTATGAATAAGGCTTGATATAGTGATTCTATATGTTAATAATAAGCAGCGAGGAAATTTAACAGAGCACTCTAATTAATCAAAAGCCCACGCTCGTAGCCAGTCTTGACAACACTTAACGCCACATTAACTTGGTGAAATTATCTTTTTGTGTTAGAAAGTTAAGTGTTACATATTTTTACAATACACTAACTTTTATGAAGGTTTCTCTCTTTGCTGAATTTAAGGACGCCACATTATAACATTTCGAGACATCAACGTCAGCATTGCAAGGAGGAGAATGTGAGATTGACATTATCATTGTTTTCCATTTTACTAAATGCATGATGAGTAATCTTACCGCTCTTGGATCGGTGTAGTACAACGCCTTTCAATAGTCGCGTGAGTTCTGACACAAATAGAAAGAGCGGGGATTGGGTAAATTCGTAACTATTGTTCGAGGTTACAAATATTCTGGACAGCGTACTTTTTTGAAAATTCTATACCTTTAAAATCATTGCAACAAACCGTAATATAAGGCTTTTACAGTAAACATTACAGTGAAATAAATATATTTGTTTATATGGTATTCTTTGATGGGATAAGTATATGTAGGTAATCCGTTTGCTGAAAAAAGGCCAAGTAAGAGGATTTCAGCACACACCCAACACTCATAATGTATTAAGCAATCTTTTATATGGCCACCTGGTCGTGTCATGGAGTATAATACGCTCATCTGGTGGGTTTCACATTCAATACGTGTTATCATAACCTTCCCTTTTTTATTGAACCTAGCATTTTTATGCTATCAATAATAATTAAAATATCTTTTTATAGATAATGAAAATTATTAAAGAAATTTTATTTATACAATTAATTGACTATATTTTTCAGATAGCCCTTTCCAGATAATAATTTTTTTTTATCAGAAATACAATGCATATTTGTATTTGTATCAACGAAGCGTTTATTTAGGTATATAATGCACCTATATGTATACTTATTTTCTCGACAATAACAATTATTATAAAATACTTATTCAAGAATTTTGTGTTTAATTTTCTAAATATTATGTGTTAGGTTAATGCAAAAAAGTTATGACACTAAGAGTATGTAGCTTTTACTACAATATAGTAGTAATGGCAAACTAAATACTTATAACACTTAAGATACTCGAAGTTAGATTTCATTGACATTGTGATATGGCATATTTACTGTAGCTGAAGAACGAAGAACGCAGTAGCCGGAGTCTAATATGATTCAAACACCATGCGCTCTGTTACTATAGATTGTTCAATTAAATGTGCGTGTGATACAAGCTATGAATATAGGAACTGTGGCAAAGGATAAGAATCATCCGAACCAGAAGTGCTACTTTTTACGTGCACAAAAGCTGAAATGAAAGCCAGTCGTAAATTGTACTTATCCCATGATCATCTTAACTAGGCAATGAAATAATATCTTTCTCATACATGTCTATTTCCCTTTTATTCTATGAGTGCTTTCACTGAAAATAAAACAGGCTTCAAATGTATTTCTTCTCCACACTGACCTAATATATATATATATATATATATATATATATATATATATATATATATATATATATATATATATATATATTATATATATATGATAAGAGTTACTGAACTTATTGGAGCTATTGAATTAAATATAATGGAACATTGCAGAGAAATTCTACTCATTCATAAAAAAATTTTCACTTTCTTACTTCAAGGCTAAAAATGTAATTATCAGATTAGTGTGTATTTGTCGTCTATAAAGAACGAAAATGTCCCAGATTATGATCAGTCATTTGCGTGCGGAGCCGTATAAAACTCAAAGCTTTTATTTGCTGATACTATATTTTGAAGTAACATCACCAATATTTTCTATTTGTTTATATTTATAGTTTGAAAGCATAGATTAAGATTCATAGTAGCAAGACTTCTTATATCAACCTTTACTGCAACCGCTGTTGAGCATACAGTTATTTATAAATATATATAAATAAACTATATTTAGTTCATATATATATATATAATACAATTACTGTCTAACTTATACTATAGATTTAAAGACCGCTACAGAATCCATCTTAACTGACTATTGACAGAAGTATGTTTCTCAGATCTGAGTAACTAAATATAGTTTCTTTATCGGGAAACGAGGCAAAACCAAATTGTAAACGAAAAATATAATAGCTAATTCTAATAGTTATAAATGTATAATTTTGACAGATTTTCACTATCATTACCTCAAGGTAAACTCAACATTAGCTTCAGAAACATAAGTACCTTAAACAGAAACGCTCATACACCTTGCAAAGCCTACAAAAAATGAATTTTAACAAATGAAATTTAAACTTCAGAATCGTTGGAGGACATTGCTAATACTTTTTAAAGATCGTATATTTTCTGTCATACTTTATCATAAATGTTTTCACTAAGAAAGCTAAGAACTTGGGATTTCTTTGCATTGTTCTAAAACAGTTCCGGTGTTTTGGATATCGCTGGAACTATTTAATTAAATAAATGGAATGTTAGATGCAGTGCATTGCAGTGTTTCTTTGAATAAGTTTTGTGTACATTATTTCCTCAGAACTAATCTCATTCAATGTAATAGCTTTTGAAAATCTCTGGACTCCAGGAAAGTCTATTGTGTGTAAAGGGTTGCTCTGAGAGACTTAATGTTATTGCTTTTTGGTCATTGTTGTTTCACAATCCGAGCAAAGCTTGTAAATAGAATCTACTGTACTCTATATATTTAAGATTACGTCTGGTGCATCTAATTTAGTATCAGTGGTTAGTAATGATTCTATTTCTCATCTGAGACTACACTTTTATCATAAGGTTACCATTTAAAATTTGTTGTAAATATGAACTTAACTCAAATCACATTTATTTTACTACAGCAACTTAGATATAAGAGTTACAGTGTTAATGAATTAATTATAAAATATGTAATACCTGTTTAAACTAATGGTTTAATATTTGTATTAAAAAAACTTTTTATTAGAAAAGTTTGTACTGAAACGCCTTATAAAACATTACAATTTTACTTTTAGAATTTCATTAGTGTTTCATACATTTTTATTGTTAATGTTTTGTAAACGTACATATGTAGTGATAAGCAACAGGTTTCTGTAAAGTATTTCCCAGGTGTTGTATTTTCTAGAAATTTTGCTATCGTTTAGTAATACAAGAAATGTGGTTTTCCTTATAGGGGTAACTAACTTTACTCATAACTACAATGTAAGTAAATGCGAACAAGTCATACCAGACTGTTTAAGCACGCATAAGTATAAGTCAGGAACCACAAAAACCGAGAAAACAATGTAAAATCATGCTTCCTTCAAAATCCTTTCTTGGTTGATATCAAACTTGAAGAAAAGATGTCTGTGTTTTTGAGGTGTTTTCTGTCAACAAACTCATATACTGATTTTGATGTTAGAACCCTTATTACTATATTTTTTATTTAAAATACATTTATAATTTTCCTTCAAATTATGCTAATCCTTACGCGTTGTATATATGTATATATATATATATATATATATATATATATATATATATATATATATATATATATATATATATATCATGTTTTGAAGCTCAACTATAACCCTTCAGATTTCACGCTTCATTAGCTGTCTTACGATCTACGTAAGAATAAAAAAATAAAATATATTCAAAATTTAAGATTTCAACTTTGGATTTTTTTTGTGATATAAAAAAATCTGTGACTTAAGCATTACATGTACTGGAGTATAGTTTATACAAGCTCTATATTTTTTCATTATAGCTTAAATGATAAGGGGTAATTAAAAATGGCAATACACAGAGCCATCAGTAGTATATACAGCACCATTTATAATGAGGATGCAACACATTGATTACATAAGAAAATCTTTATTGATAAATTTTAAAAGGTAGTTAGCGCAGCACATATTACATGCAAAAATCCTACAGCAATCACCTGGGATTCTATAAACATTATGTAGTCATTAGTATTACAACTTGGTATTATTTTTATTGTCTTTAAAGAGGCACCTAGTTAACTCAGTTCTTTCTCTGGCTCATAATACGTTTTTGTAAATATAAAGCCTGATTAAAGAATGGTTATATTCATTAAAAAATAATTTAAATTTAAGAGAGATTATTTCAATATCACTTATGTTAATATAAATAATCAACTCATTTACAAATATTTCAGTTTTCTGAGGGTGATAACATAATAAATGTATCACTGTATAAAAAAAAACAAAATATGGAACTATACCTGACAATTATAATATTGTATCTTGACTCTTTTTTCATTGTCTAGTAAAATTTTGCTTTTTATATTCAATTCAAATGGTTAATTTTAATTAAATGATATGTTTTTATGGTATAGAAATGGTATGAATATTCAAAGAAAAATAAATGTGCGTGTCTAACGCCTGTGTTTGTATATTTTAGTTTTTATATGCTTAATTATTTAATATCAGAATACGACAGGTGCATGAAACAGGAAAGTCCTGTTTTCGTTGTAGTATAATATAACATAGGCCAATTTCTGTGGCCATGTAAGATATTCAAATAGATGATTGAACATCCGCATTTTCTTATCTTTACACTCTTTTCATTTTATGCACATACTTCCTTTATGTGAAATTGAATTTAAATATGTCCTTAGTTATACGTGTGTAATAGGTGAAGAAATATACCGTAATTATTCATATTAATATTTGATTATCAATGATCTCGGTTTTCTAAAAATATTCTATTTTAATACAAATCAAGTATATCTAATATAACGTTAATATAAAACATTATTAAGTATGTTTTAAATTCAAATTTGTTACAACTGGTGATGCAGTTTTTGTAGATTAGCTATTTAAAATTTATATATATATATATATATATATATATATATATACACACTCATATACTTAGTAAAAACAATGTGTGTGTGTGTGTGTGTGTGTGTGTGTGTGTGTGTGTGTGTGTTTGTGTGTGTGTGTGTGTATGTGTGTGTGTGTGTGTGTGTGTGTGTGTGTGTGTGTGTGTGTGTGTGTGTGTGTGTGTGTGTGTGTGTGTGTGTGTGTGTGTGTGTGTGTGTGTGTGTGTGTGTGTGTGTGTGTGTGTGTGTGTGTGTGTGTGTGTGTGTGTGTGTGTGTGTGTGTGTGTGTGTGTGTGTGTGTGTAATAAATTATTTGCTTTCATAGAGTGTTGTATTTAGGATTTAAGTACTAACCAGTTAGGGATGATATAAGCTTAGTATTATCATAGAAATATTTATTATTTAAACAATGCTTTGGATTAAATAAGAAAATCAAAGGTATCATGTTCATTTATTTCAAGGAATATCTTTTCTGTACACCAAATTTTTCAATAAACCTCATTTCTACTCAGAAAAAAAGGAGTTCTAAGATGATGCATGTTCAACTTTGAGAATTAAGTTATGCACGGGTTTAAATACGGGTTCTTATATATAATTTGAGAACTCCGTAACTACGGTGATGTATTTCTATTAATTGCTACCTATTAATGCATAGATCCCTAATATTTAGAAATACGTCTTATTAATCTTTAAATTTGTGGAATTTCACAAGTAAAATGGTATGCAAACAAAATGATAAAACAGTTTTACTTATTTAAAAATTTATATTAATAGTAAGTATAATAATACGATTAATAGAATTAATTTAAGATTTAGTTAAACATTTTGTGATGCAACCTAAAAAATAAATACTTTCCCGTTGGGAAAAGATTTACCTCGTTTTATTTGAAGGGATGGATGTTTTGAACCGGATAAGTTATAAGTTCAAGGGAAAAGTTTTCGTGCTCGGCCGAGAGCATCGCTTAAGTATCAAAGCCGTTGATGTAATGAGTCCCGCGCATTTTGATGCCTTGTAACTTTTAGTGAAAATCTTTATGTTTCTTAATTAGAATGTTGGAAATATTTTGCTCTCCTGCAAAACATAATAAAATAGCATTTTCTTAATAGGATGCATGAGGCAATAGTATTATAATTACAACTTCCTCACGAATCTGTGATGATAAATGGCATATAATTTAGTGTAGATTAAGAACTGAATATAAAAATTATCTTTTGGTTTACATTCCTATGGGTACAGTATATTTGGAAGGGAGCGAAATGTAGCTTCTAAATTAAGAATAAACATACATATAGTGAGCCTGCCATAACTAACTACATTTTGTATATCAGTACACTCTTCTTATTCATGATTTGAATTCAATAATTTCTGTGTATATAAAACAATAAATCTTTGTTTACGTTGTGCAAGTGAGTAGAAACGGTAAGGATTCTACCAGGATGTTGTGAATGATCATAAATTACTCATCGCAGTTACATAAAACTTAAAAATTATGGTAATTGTGTGTTTGAAAAATCCATTTCGTTTCCAAGAAAACGCGCTCTAAACCAAACATTTTAATAGAGGAACACATCTTAGTCAAAGTTTTAAGTTTGAGATTAGTTTTGGTTTTTATTTATAACAGAATTTTCGATAAATTTGTCTTTCGATACCATACTAAAAGTCTTAATGTTTATATGAATGGTAAAATTTCAATGTTGGAGTTAAGAAAATGTATACTTAATCTTCATGTTTTTTAAATTGTGAACATCGGTCTGTTAAGCAAACCCAAACAACTACTAAGAATTGAAGATTTAGTTTTTCTTTATACTTTGAATAGTTGCATATCTTCTAGAGTAATACAAAACATGAAAGTTAAAATGGTTATCACTTTAAGTTAGTGCTTTACCAGTACTGTTTAGTTTTAATACTTGTATTATGATAAGTACAAACGATTTTTAAAATATGGGCAATCACATTACTTGGTATGAATAAATATTCTATGTACAATTTTTGGTAAAAAAAACTACTTCTAACCCTTAAAGGGCGTAAGGTTTTCTCTTTCATCAGTAGGACACTCTAAATACGATGTTGTGCTTGAGCTTTGTTCTTAATGTATTTACTAAACATAACATAATTTACGAAATAATTATTTTGTTTTTCTTTATTTTTATAATATAAGTTTACTTGTAGTATTGCATATCAATAATCAGTTCTGGTATGAGTGAATATACTATCGACGGCAATGTTGAGTTTACCTTCCTGCCCCAATCAAGAAAATAAATCAAAAATGTATATTTATGGCCATTTCAAATTACTCCATTATTTTCTGTATTTTTGGTATCTAATGTGAGACATATGTCTTTGTGTTGTTTTCCTGATCAAGAAAGTATGTTCATACATACACAAGTCTGAGCCTACTTTGGTCATAAAGCGTGCACTTTTTAGCCACTGCAATACACTTCCAGTCAAAGATGTTGACTCGGGCAACGATTGATTTTGCTTTGTAAAAAAAAGTAAAGAATGTCTTATTTTACCAGGTGAAGTTAGGGCTAAGAAGCCCTAACTGATCAAACTTTGCAGCTTGCTTTTTTTGGGCTTTGTTTAACTGATCAAGAAGATATATGCATAAGCAGGTCTGATAAGTCTAATTTTGTCAAAATTCATTATTTATGACAATCATTAAATTTATATACTAAAAAAGTCACATTTTCTTTGACATCTAGGAACTGAACAAGTACTGCATACATAATTAATGTTTGCTAAAATTTATAGTTAAATTGAATATTATTACAAAAAAAATTTGTAATTTTCTTATATGGCTATTTTCTTATTCTGTGCTCAACATGGAGTTGCAGAAAATATTGGAATAAGCACTTTTAATATCCATCTTGCAAATATGATTCTAAGGCCATAAATAAAAAACAAACTAAATAGTCCATGCAAATTTGATTTATTTTCTTACAGAGCACAGTAACCGAAGAGTCCTCCACAATATGTACTGGAACAATATTAATATTTTATTACTGATTTTAGAGCAAACAAAATGCACAAATTGGTTAAACATTCTAAAATGTCAAGTAAACACAAGATTTCAATATACAGAGAACAGCTTGAGTACCTTAATTATATTATCAACGTGAAGGGATCCGTTATTTAACTACAGCGTGTTTGTATTTCAGTAGCAAAGTTTAATCAAATGACGTTAAAATAACTGTGGTCTGTTGATTCCACCGAGTTTCTTGAAACTCTAATAAACCGATCTAATTGTTATTCAGCCTGCCCTGGGCAAGATTTTTGAGTCTCTCGTACTTAATCGCATTAGTTTTGCCTTCAGGAGTACTCTTATTCATGAGCAGCACGGCTTCACACCTGGTAGGTCTACAGTCACCAATCTCGTTCTATATCAGGACTACATTTTATCCTCTTTTCAAAACCACAGTCAAGTCGACAGTGTTTATATTGACTTCTCGAAGGCTTTTGACACGGTCAGTCATGCACATCTCTTGGCTAAGATGGAGGCTTATGGTGTTTTGGGCAGCCTTCTTCAGTGGTTCCGTTCATATGTATCAAATCGGTCCCATGACTGTAAAATTTTCTGGTGCCACCCTCCCGACCTTTTCTTGCTACCTCTGGCGTACCACAGGGTTCCCACTTGGGTCCCTTTTTTATTCACTTTATTTATCAATGACATCATTGACTGTATCGATGTTGAATGTTTATTGTTTGCTGATGACATAAAAATATTCACATACGTTTTCAACCCTGCAGGATTGCTTAAAACTTCAACGTTGCCTTCTTGGATTGGATGATTGGTGTGTTCAGAACAGTCTTAAGTTGAACATTGCTAAATGCGCAGTCATCACCTTTCACCGTTCCTCCGCTCCTATACTGTTTGATTACATACTCAATAACTCTGCTCTCATTCGTAAAACTTCTATTAGAGATCTTGGAATCATAATCTCCCACAGTCTTGGCCCTGAATCCCACATTGATGCCATCACCACTAAAGCCTCTCGTAATCTGGGATTTCTGATCAGAACTTCAAGAAGCGGACTAAATGTTGCAGCTATGAAGTTTATCTTTACTGCTCTGGTGAGGTCAGTGCTTGAATATGGCAGCGTTGTCTGGTCGCCCTATCAGGTTGGTCATATCCAGCAGCTCCAAAGTGTCCAGGATCGCTTCTTGCGGGTGGTTAGAGTCAGATGTGGATTTGAATGCAGAACTGTGCCATTGGAGGATTTGGGGATTTCCTTGGGTTTGAACTCGCTTGTGAAGCGTAGACAACTTTTAGATGTGGTTTTTCTCCATAAACTAATTAACGGAGACGTGAATTGTCCAGAACTGCTCAGGCGGATCGACTTCCGAGTGCCTCATCAGACCAGGTCCCTTCACACTTTCTGCCGTCGTGTCTACTCAACCAGTTATGTACATCACAGCACTATCCCGAGACTTCACAGACTTGGAAAACCTCGTCTCCTCCCGGCATGACTTTTGCAGTGATAGTGTTATGCACCTGAAAAAAACATTTTCTTTTTATGTAGACATTGACACCTGGCTCATTGTAATATGTGTATATATTTCTTTTTTTTATTTTTTCCTCTACTCTTTTCTACATGTATACATTTGATTCTCTTTTTTTTCCTTTTCACTGTTATAAATTATTCCTACGTAGTATATGTGTAAGTGCAGATGGATGTATATTTGATCGTATAATTACTGTTACTATTTATTATTGTTGCTATGCTATTATTGTTATTTTCTATATAGTCTATTTTATATGTTATTGTTATGTTGTAGCAGTTTACTTTGGCATTGTTATTAATTTATAATGTGGATCATTTTTATTGGCTCATTGGTTGAATATAAGAATATCTTATTTTTTTTTTTACATGTACTAATGGTGTTACCGTAGATAAATAAATAAATAAATAATTAAATTGCCGGCAGACGACACAAATATTGATATTGGATTCTTGCACCTCATGTAAATGAGTGTGACCTCATCCTATAGGATTCAAATAAATATAAGCAATAATGAGTTATTTAATTTTTTACTTACATAAATTAATAACTTAGAATTTGTAATAAATATAAAAGTGCTTGAAGCTTGCTTGTTTAAAACTTAAAGGTTAATATATATACTTAAATCAAAGCTCTCACTTATTCCTTCACTTACTCTTCATTAATTACTGAACATTGAAATAACTGAGAAAGTTAAAATTTGTCAAAATCATTATAAATTTATTGTATATGCGTACAAGTGCGTATAAATGTGTACTACATTAGCAGAATATGTATTGCGTTAAATACTTGATTCCAAAAAATACTAATGGTAAACGTTCACACTGAGCTAATTTACAGTCGCTGCCATCGTAAAATATATATACTCAGAATCATATTTAGTTTTAGCAACGCCCTTTGCCTGCTAATTGAAAATTCGCAATAGTTGCAAGTTTCACCTTTGGCCCTTAAACTTATTCTTACTGAATGGGCCCACCTTGATTCTACGTCTCAATATGATAATTAATTATTATAAAAAGTGATAATGTTTATATAATTTTTGTAGGACTTTAATTACAATTAAAATATTCACTTCTGGTTTAGACTGAGGGAGACAGGTTAGGCTTTAGGCCTCCTTGCACCATAAGACATCTGCCGTATCCAATGTATTTAACTATAGTACAAATATGTATAATACTTCCAGTTAGTATCCACACAAGTGTTGTACAATGAGTAAGGACCAGCTACTTTTTATTTTTCCTCTACTAAGGCGTCTTCCTCAGGCGTTTTAAACTACTACACAAAAAAACTGTATAGCTATAATAACATGCAGGTAACATCTTCAGAACTATTGTACATTGAGTAAGACCGGCTACTTTTAATTCTTTCGCTGCTACGTAAGGAGTCTTCCACAGTCAGCGTGTGAAACTACTATACAACAACAGTGTAGCTATAAACATGTAGTTAATATATTCAGAACTGGTTTCCACTGCTTGTGATCGGCTAGTTTCTAGCCCTCTCTGCTACTTTTCTAGTTAAAAATTTTAATGAACTATGTTTTATTGAAATATTTATTCTCATTTCTAAATATTGAGGCATAATTAACCCCTCTCCAGAAAAGTATAAATCATATTGATAATTTATTTTTATTGATGTACAGTATTAATAACGAAGATAATATATTTAATGCAGCTTATAATTTAAAAAAGAGCTCAATTTGATGCTTTTTTAAAATCACCGACAATCGACTGGTTATTTATTAAATATGGAATATTTATTTAATGTCTACATTAGAAAAGCGCTAAATAAAGGTATTTATTTGTCATTATCCGATAAAAAAATCTTTAATGATTAAAAACACATTTTTGAGACCCTCGAATTCGGAAATGTAATGGAATGGAAAAAGAGCAAAAAAGTCTCAGTGGTGGAATAAGAAATGTTGCTGTTGTTTAACATGGGCATTAGCAAGATAGCATGGCATGAATTATTAATGGGATTATGTATTGTGTATTCTTGAACTCTGATACACTGTGTAAACGCAACATTATTTCCCAAACAAATATAATGTACCTTCATAACAAGGAATGTGCATTTCTTAGATAAAATAAATAATAAATAATGTTAGTAAAGTTTAGTGCTATCCAAAATTCCAAAGCATCCTTTAAGTAAAAAACAATACTGCATTGTTTTTAAATAAAGCAATGCATTATTGTACTTTACGATTATTTCTATTTGTTAAAACCTTTTCAAATACAATTACCTAACTTTTATAATTTAAAATGACCTTCTTTTTTTATTATATATACATTAAATTACAAAAAAAATATTTGATCCGCCTTGAAATGAACCCAGATCTCTCGCTTGCTGGGAGAATGCGCTATCACTACACCATAGAGTATTTAGTTTTTGTGAATTTTTTTGTATATGGCTGTTTCTGTCACATATGTGTTTAAATAACACTAATGACTCAAATACGGTTGCAAGACTAAATATATGTCAAAAGACGTTGTATTTACATTCAGAAAATTTGTATTAATGGTAATATATAAACGGAAAATAAACTATTTATGTAGCTCGGTTTGTTTGGCTGCTCTGTATACTGCACGGGTGGTCTGAAACACCATGTACATGTATGTAACAAGTATTTTAATCTTTTACAGCATTTCTTATACATATATGTTTACCTGAGCATAATTAAGTAACTTTAATACACTGTGCATTTATTATATGATATATATCACTAAAACGGCATGCAGGTTCTGCTTGATTTGTATCCAGGTACCAAAAATAATTTAAGAAATATATATATATAATAGTATACATTTGACGTATTTCTGAAATAATTTTTTATATATACACAACTACGCTTCTGGTATTAGTAGTGTATATAAAAGGTAAGTTATGTCTGTATAAATAGAACCGTCATACCCTGGCTGAAGTTATATCGCGGTTTTCCGCAGTAATAATAAACAACAATTATGTCACCTAACCACACGCTTGGATCTAAAAAATAAAGTCAAATATCTGTAAGTTAATAAGAAATCCAAAACGCAAAATCATTTAGAATAATGAATTTAAAACTGTAATGATTTTTTATGAAATTTGAGATGTCTCATAATAAGATGAGATTATACTAAAAATAACTTGAGGGGAAGTACTCTCAGGGCTGAAATTGCCTTTGGGTTTAAAGCCTTTGATGTCCAAGAGAGCCTCTGCCCGAGAATACAATTTGGCCAACTAATTTTGTTTTAAAACTAAAAAATCCAGTGTTTATGACCAAAAACTTGTTTTTATTTTATCAAGTACTGCCTATAATTACTAACAATATAAAATGTTATACTTTCGTAACAACTTTATTTTTGTTCTTATTTTTACATTCTTATAAATGTTTCAATTTAGTAGTGAAGCTATAAACAAAGATTAAATGGGTGTAAGTGTATCAAACTAGTTATAATTTACGAAGAAATCCTGTAATATGGTATTAAACAATGAAGAATCAGATTCATTTACATTCGATACAGAAGATGAAGAAAAAATTTCTGATATAGTTAAAAAGATTATCAATAGCACAATTGATGTAGATGAGTTACAAAATATTTCTGGAGGCCGACTGTATAAATATAGATTTTAGACCAAAATAACGGTTGTGGAATAAGAGAAACTCTTAAATTCTAAAACAAACAACAAACTTTTTTTATGGATACAATTTTATAAGCTCAAAGCAGATATAACAACACTGACAATATACTTTACATCGATTCGAAGCGGATTTGACAATATTTCCAAAAGATTATACACTTCTTCCAAACAGATTTTACATTGATATCAAGCGGATTTGACATCATTTTTAATAGATAGTTCATGGCTTCGTGGTCTAGCTTCGTTAGCTGGCTTCGTGGTCTTCCTTCGTGGTCTTCCTTCGTGAGTTTGCTTCGTAGTCTAGCTTCGTGAGCTTGCTTTGTGGTCTATCTTCGTGAGTTTGCTTCGTGGTCTAGCTTTCATGAGCTTGCTTTGTGGTCTATCTTCGTGGTCTAGCTTCGTGAGTTTGCTTCAAAACTTAATTGAAATAAAAATAATATTTTTTTTCTATGTAAATGGAGCTACTAAAGGAATTAAATGAAGTTGGTGAGCTAAAATTTGAAGAATATAAGAATTTGAATGAATTGGAAGAAAATAAGAAGTGTAAAATGATGAATTTGGAAAAAATAAAAGATAAATTCGGGTTACAATAATTGCCGAGTTGGAGATTATAAAGTACACTTACCGAACAGACTTTTGACTGTTTTGGATGAAAAAAAGATTAGAGAATTGAATAAACATGATAAATTACACTTGGTTGTTACTGGAAAGAATACTATTAAAGATAAAGACTGTGTTACTATCAATTTTGTAGAATAAAAGATTTCCAAAGATTTTTCGTTTATTCGTAGCAGATTTGACAACATTTCCAATACATTGAGTGAAGGAGATTTTACATTAAAACAGCTTAAGAAAGTAGAAACAAACAGCTATAGATTCGGTAATTTTTCGTTCGTGGTTTACAGATTCGTTTATGGTTCACTAGAGTAGATAGTAATATGGGGTTTTCTAGATTGCTTTCGGAGACAAACGGATGTAGATTCGGTTAATTTTTCATTGAGGTTTGCTGTGTTGTTTTTCTCAGCTTCCTTTATGGTACATTGAACAAGATTTTACATTGCTTTTCGGTTGGCTCCGAAAGTGAGCTAGAAACCCCATATTACTATCTACTTATAACCTGTTATTGTGAAGTCATTACAACTTGTCATTTATTATAAACCTAAAGTCATAAATCTACATTCTAAACAGCTCTGAATTGAGTGACTGTTCGCTTTATAAATGCATCAATCTCGAATCCAACACAACCGGAAGAGCTCTTCGTTTACCGGTACATCACCGGATATTAAAACTGACTGACGAGAATTAAACCGATTAAGGTAAGATCCATTTCATGTTTAGCATAACGAGATTTTAAATTACTTTTGTGTCGAAACGAGAATTAAAAAAGTATACTTCAATTAATCATAACTAAGTGTATTCCTTTGAAATAGAGTAAGCATAATCCAGTAAATAAAAAATGAATTATACTTTTCTAACTAATAATCGGCTGTTATTCAGACAATACAATATTTAATCGCATATTGGTTTTGAAGTTTTCCCAATCTAAAAGAGAATATTAGGTACGAAGTGAGAGGATACGTGTTTATGACAACGTTCTTGGCGAGATTACATGATATTGTCAGACGTTCAGTGAATACACACTGGAATTGGAACTTCGTACGTCTATTCTGTAAAGTATATAAAACATAACAGGGTAGATTCCGACTAGATATTGTTACGAGACTGTATTTTATATAACTAGGATGTTTATATTAGATATTATTTTGGATAACAAAATTTAAATATTGGCATCAAAATTTGTGGTAATACTTTAATACTTAACTATTTCTCAACAGAGACCAAAAAATAATATTAAAAATATAAAACAATTGTAAATAACTTTTTATATCTACAAAGTTTTTGATATATGACAGTTTAAAGTACATTATAGTTGTAATACATCAGTCGTTAAAAATTTTAAAATCGTACAATTATATGTAGGCTGTTAGACATCGTCCCTAAAATGTATTTTACAATTCTTAGGTCGTGTACGAAAATATATGTTTTATGCAAGTTTTGGTAATCTCATTAGGTTTTATACAGAAGCGGTTCAAAGTTTTAGGTTAAATACAATGTCTTTAAGAATATTGGGGAACACCATTATTCCGGTTATGTCTAGCTGATGCAAACTATGATTGGTAGGGGTAAGATAGTATCTATGCATTATAGATGAGAGCAAAGATCCCAGTGACTAGAGTAGGCTCTGTTATTATTGAAAGAAATATGAAAACCATAATGGAAAACCTCCGAGGTAAAACCAACTTCTCACAATTATATTCATAGGATTGTGTTAATACAAACATGACTTCGTCATATTTGGCAAGACTTTTATTTGGTTCTTATACGAACCTTCAGTTAATACTACGTGTAGAAAATATTGGCAAGCTGACGAAATAAATATGACAGAGTGATGTCACTGTCATGTAATTATGAATAAGGCTTGATATAGTGATTCTATATGTTAATAATAAGCAGCGAGGAAATTTAACAGAGCACTCTAATTAATCAAAAGCCCACGCTCGTAGCCAGTCTTGACAACACTTAACGCCACATTAACTTGGTGAAATTATCTTTTTGTGTTAGAAAGTTAAGTGTTACATATTTTTACAATACACTAACTTTTATGAAGGTTTCTCTCTTTGCTGAATTTAAGGACGCCACATTATAACATTTCGAGACATCAACGTCAGCATTGCAAGGAATGTGAGATTGACATTATCATTGTATTCCATTTTACTAAATGCATGATAAGCAATATTACCGCTCTTGGAACGGTGCAGTACAACGCCTTTCAATAAACGCGTGAGTTCTGACACAAATAGAAAGAGCGTGGACTGGGTAAATTCGTGACTATTGTTTGAGGTTATAAATATTCTGGACAGCGTACTTTTTTGAAAATTCTATACCTTTAAAATCATTGCAACAAACCGTAATATAAGGTTTTTACAGTAAACATTACAGTGAAAATAATATATTTGTTTATATGGTATTCTTTGATGGGATAAGTATATGTAGGTAATCCGTTTGCTGAAAAAAGGCCAAGTAAGAGGATTTCAGCACACACCCAACACTCATAATGTATTAAGCAATCTTTTATATGGCCACCTGGTCGTGTCATGGAGTATATAATACGCTCATCTGGTGGGTTTCACATTCAATACGTGTTATCATAACATTCCCTTTTTTATTGAACCTAGCATTTTTATGCTATCAATAATAATTAAAATATCTTTTTATACATAATGAAAATTATTAAAGAAATTTTATTTATACAATTAATTGACTATATTTTTCAGATAGCCCTTTCCAGATAATAATTTTTGACGTGAAAACGTCTTAAATTAGGTTGCGGCTCGGAGTCACTTATGAAAAAGTGTAACACCCGGTAACGTTACGATGCCCGTCCAGTGGGTCCGCCGCACGGGATCCGCACGGGATAAAGCAGATAACAGTGGGTCCGCCGCACGGGATAAAGCAGATAACTATGTTTATTCGTGAAAATGTGGAGTGCTTAGATTCGTCATTTACAACAACTACAACAATAAAGGTAAATAATTGTACACTGATATTTCATTATCGTAAACTATAATTGATTGATTAATTGTTAGATTGACACAAAAGTTGAGAAACTGAGTTTATAGGTTATGTCATACTATTGACAAATGTTGATAGTGTTAAGTAAATTATTAGTTTAAATCACTCTGCAATCAATCGTAATTCAGTCGATTGAGAAGAAACAGCGCGTATTGCTAGTCAAACATTTAAAATAACAAATTATAACCTCTAACCTGTCATAACAGTGCCACCAAACAAACGAACTAAACCGACCAATCACCACGCGCGGAGTTAGAATTTAACTGTGTTTAGCAAGAATTTCAAATTCCAATTTTAGTAAATGTTTTATTCAACTTTACAATTTACAATAACAAATTTTAATTAATTTCAAATTGTGTACAATGTTTTAGTAAACAAAATATATTTCTATAGTTAAAATTTGTGCAATTCTTATTTTCATTCAATTCCTTGTTCCTATTGTGCAATTTAATAATATTCATATCAATAAATATTCTACCGAGAAAAAGACGTTGTCACGTAAAATCTTCGCTCGTAAAACCGACTTTACAGGCAACCATAATTTTTTTTTTATCAGAAATACAATGCATATTTGTATTTGTATCAACGAAGCGTTTATTTAGGTATATAATGCACTTATATGTATACTTATTTTCTCGACAATAACAATTATTATAAAATACTTATTCAAGAATTTTGTGTTTAATTTTCTAAATATTATGTGTTAGGTTAATGCAAAAAAGTTATGACACTAAGAGTATGTAGCTTTTACTACAATATAGTAGCTAGTAATGGCAAACTAAATACTTATTACACTTAAGATACTCGAAGTTAGATTTCATTGACATTGTGAGATGGCATATTTACTGTAGCTGAAGAACGAAGAAGAACGCAGTAGCCGGAGTCTAATATGATTCAAACACCATGCGCTCTGTTACTATAGATTGTTCAATTAAATGTGCGTGTGATACAAGCTATGAATATAGGAACTGTGGCAAAGGATAAGAATCATCCGAACCAGAAGTGCTACTTTTTACGTGCACAAAAGCTGAAATGAAAGCCAGTCGTAAATTGTACTTATCCCATGATCATCTTAACTAGGCAATGAAATAATATCTTTCTCATACATGTCTATTTCCCTTTTATTCTATGAGTGCTTTCACTGAAAATAAAACAGGCTTCAAATGTATTTCTTCTCCACACTGACCTAATATATATATATATATATATATATATTTATATATGATAAGAGTTACTGAACTTATTGGAGCTATTGAATTAAATATAATGGACCATTGCAGAGAAATTCTACTCATTCATAAAAAATGTTTCACTTTCTTACTTCAAGGCTAAAAATGTAATTATCAGATTAGTGTGTATTTGTCGTCTATAAAGAACGAAAATGTCCCAGATTATGATCAGTCATTTGCGTGCGGAGCCGTATAAAACTCAAAGCTTTTATTTGCTGATACTATATTTTGAAGTAACATCACCAATATTTTCTATTTGTTTATATTTATAGTTTTGAAAGCATAGATTAAGATTCATAGTAGCAAGACTTCTTATATCAACCTTTACTGCAACCGCTGTTGAGCATACAGTTATTTATAAATATATATAAATAAACTATATTTAGTTCATATATATATATATATATATATAATACAATTACTGTCTAACTTATACTATAGATTTAAAGACCGCTACAGAATCCATCTTAACTGACTATTGACAGAAGTATGTTTCTCAGATCTGAGTAACTAAATATAGTTTCTTTATCGGGAAACGAGGCAAAACCAAATTGTAAACGAAAAATATAATAGCTAATTCTAATAGTTATAAATGTATAATTTTGACAGATTTTCACTATCATTACCTCAAGGTAAACTCAACATTAGCTTCAGAAACATAAGTACCTTAAACAGAAACGCTCATACACCTTGCAAAGCCTACAAAAAATGAATTTTAACAAATGAAATTTAAACTTCAGAATCGTTGGAGGACATTGCTAATACTTTTTAAAGATCGTATATTTTCTGTCATACTTTATCATAAATGTTTTCACTAAGAAAGCTAAGAACTTGGGATTTCTTTGCATTGTTCTAAAACAGTTCCGGTGTTTTGGATATCGCTGGAACTATTTAATTAAATAAATGGAATGTTAGATGCAGTGCATTGCAGTGTTTCTTTGAATAAGTTTTGTGTACATTATTTCCTCAGAACTAATCTCATTCAATGTAATAGCTTTTGAAAATCTCTGGACTCCAGGAAAGTCTATTGTGTGTAAAGGGTTGCTCTGAGAGACTTAATGTTATTGCTTTTTGGTCATTGTTGTTTCACAATCCGAGCAAAGCTTGTAAATAGAATCTACTGTACTCTATATATTTAAGATTACGTCTGGTGCATCTAATTTAGTATCAGTGGTTAGTAATGATTCTATTTCACATCTGAGACTACACTTTTATCATAAGGTTACCATTTAAAATTTTTTGTAAATATGAACTTAACTCAAATCACATTTATTTTACTACAGCAACTTAGATATAAGAGTTACAGTGTTAATGAATTAATTATAAAATATGTAATACCTGTTTAAACTAATGGTTTAATATTTGTATTAAAAAAAACTTTTTATTAGAAAAGTTTGTACTGAAACGCCTTATAAAACATTACAATTTTACTTTTAGAATTTCATTAGTGTTTCATACATTTTTATTGTTAATGTTTTGTAAACGTACATATGTAGTGATAAGCAACAGGTTTCTGTAAAGTATTTCCCAGGTGTTGTATTTTCTAGAAATTTTGCTATCGTTTAGTAATACAAGAAATGTGGTTTTCCTTATAGGGGTAACTAACTTTACTCATAACTACAATGTAAGTAAATGCGAACAAATCATACCAGACTTTTTAAGCACGCATAAGTCAGGAACCAAAAAAACCGAGAAAACAATGTAAAATCATGCTTCCTTCAAAATCCTTTCTTGGTTGATATCAAACTTGAAGAAAAGATGTCTGTGTTTTTGAGGTGTTTTCTGTCAACAAACTCATATACTGATTTTGATGTTAGAACCCTTATTACTATATTTATTTATTTAAAATACATTTATAATTTTCCTTCAAATTATGCTAATCCTTACGCGTTGTATGTAATGTATATATATATATATATATATAATATATATATATATATATATATATATATATATATATCATGTTTTGAAGCTCAACTATAACCCTTCCGATTTCACGCTTCATTAGCTGTCTTACGATCTACGTAAGAATAAAAAAATAAAATATATTCAAAATTTAAAATTTCAACTTTGGATGATTTTTTGTGATATAAAAAAATCTGTGACTTAAGCATTACATGTACTGGAGTATAGTTTATACAAGCTCTATATTTTTTCATTATAGCTTAAATGATAAGGGGTAATTAAAAATGGCAATACACAGAGCCATCAGTAGTATATACAGCACCATTTATAATGAGGATGCAACACATCGATTACATAAGAAAATCTTTATTGATAAATTTTAAAGGTAGTTAGCGCAGCACATCTTACATGCAAAAATCCTACAGCAGTCACCTGGGATTCTATAAACATTATTTAGTCATTAGTATTACAACTTGGTATTATTTTTATTGTCTTTAAAGAGGCACCTAGTTAACTCAGTTCTTTCTCTGGCTCATAATACGTTTTTGTAAATATAAAGCCTGATTAAAGAATGGTTTATATTCATTAAAAAATAATTTAAATTTAAGAGAGATTATTTCAATATCACTTATGTTAATATAAATAATCAACTCATTTACAAATATTTCAGTTTTCTGCGGGTGATAACATAACAAATGTATCACTGTATAAAAAAACAAAATATGGAACTATACCTGACAATTATAATATTGTATCTTGACTCTTTTTTCATAGTCTAGTAAAATTTTGCTTTATATATTCAATTAAGATGGTTAATTTTAATTAAATGATATGTTTTTATGGCATAGAAATGGTAATGAATATTCAAAGAAAAATAAATGTGCGTGTCTAACGCCTGTGTTTGTATATTTTAGTTTTTATATGCTTAATTATTTAATATCAGAATACGGCAGGTGCATAAAACAGGAAAGTTCCTGTTTTCGTTGTAGTATAATATAACATAGGCCAATTTCTGTGGCCATGTAAGATATTCAAATAGATGATTGAACATCCGCACTTTCTTCTCTTTGCACTCTTTTCATTTTATGCACATACTTCCTTTATGTGAAATTGAATTTAAATATGTCCTTAGTTATACGTGTGTAATAGGTGAAGAAATATACCCTAATTATTCATATTAATATTTGATTATCAATGATCTCGGTTTTCTAAAAATATTCTATTTTAATGCAAATAAAGTATATCTAAAATAACGTTAATATAAAACATTATTAAGTATGTTTTAAATTCAAATTTGTTACAACTGGTGATGCAGTTTTTGTAGATTAGCTATTTAAAAATATATATATATATATATATATATATATATATATATATATATATATATATATATACACTCATATACTTAGTAAAAAACAACGTGTGTGTGTGTGTGTGTGTGTGTGTGTGTGTGTGTGTGTGTGTGTGTGTGTGTGTGTGTGTGTGTGTGTAATAAATTATTTGCTTTCATAGAGTGTTGTATTTAGGATTTAAGTACTAAACAGTTAGGGATGATATAAGCGTAGTGTTATCATAGAAATATTTATTATTTAAACAATGCTTTGGATTAAATAAGAAAATCAAAAGTATCATGTTCATTTATTTCAAGGAATATCTTTTCTGTACACCAAATTTTTCAATAAACCTCATTTCTACTCAGAAAAAAAGGAGTTCTAAGATGATGCATGTTCAACTTTGAGAATTAAGTTATGCACGGGTTTAAATACGGGTTCTTATATATAATTTGAGAACTCCGTAACTACGGTGATGTATTTCTATTAATTGCTACCTATTAATGCATAGATCCCTAATATTTAGAAATACGTCTTATTAATCTTTAAATTTGTGGAATTTCACAAGTAAAATGGTATGCAAACAAAATGATAAAACAGTTTTACTTATTTAAAAATTTATATTAATCGTAAGTATAATAATACGATTAATAGAATTAATTTAAGATTTAGTTAAACATTTTGTGATGCAACCTAAAAATTAAATACTTTCCCGTTGGGAAAAGATTTACCACCTTTTATTTGAAGGGATGAATGTTTTGAACCGGATAAGTTTAAAGTTCAAGGGAAAAGTTTTCGTGCTCGCCGAGAGCATCGCTTAAGTATCAAAGCCGTTGATGTAATGAGTCCCGCGCATTTTGATGCCTTGTAACTTTTAGTGAAAATCTTTATGTTTCTTAATTAGAATGTTGGACATATTTTGCTCTCCTGCAAAACATAATAAAATAGCATATACTTAATAGGATGCGTGAGGCAATAGTATTATAATTACAACTTCCTCACTAAGCTGTGATGATAAATGGCATATAATTTAGTGTAGATTAAGAACTGAATATAAAAATTATCTTTTGGTTTACATTTCAATGGGTACAGTATAAATTTGGAAGGGAGCAAAATTTATATTTCTAAATTAAGAATAAACATACATATAGTGAGCCTGCCATAATTAACTACATTTTTTATATCAGTGTACTCTTCTTATTCGTGATTTGAATTCAATAATTTGTGTGTGTATAAAACAATACATCTTTGTTTACGTTGTGCAAGTGAGTAGAAACGGTAAGGATTCTACCAGGATGTTGTGAATGATCATAAATTACTCATCGCAGTTATATAAAACTTAAAATTATGGTAATTGTGTGTTATAAAAATCCGTTTCGTTTCCAAGAAAACACGCTAAGCCAAACATTTTAATAGAGGACAAGTCACAACATCTTATGTTGAAGTTTTAAGTTTGAGATTAGTTTTGGTTTTTATTTATAAAACGGAATTTTCGATAAATTTGTCTTTCGATACCATACTAAAAGTCTTAATTTTTATATGAGTGGTAAAATTTGAATGTTGGAGTTAAGGAAATGTATACTTAATCTTCATGTTTTTTAAATTGTGAACATCGGTCTGTTAAGCAAACCCAAACAACTAATAAGAATTGAAGATTTAGTTTTTCTTTATACTTTGAATAGTTGCCAATCTTCTAGAGTAATACAAAACATGAAAGTTAAAATGTTATCACTTTAAGTTAGTGCTTTACCAGTATGTACCGAATGACGATAACACATGGGGGGTGGTGACTTCTGAGGTCGTAGTAATAAATACTCGAATTGCAAAGTTTACTTATAAGTTCAATTTAATTAATGAAACTTACAAGCACCACTTTTAGTTGGTAAATTAAATGTATGCCTTGCCACGTTGCTGCCAATTAGAGTACAAGAACTAAAAATGTATATCTGATAGGTGAGCCTAAAATATTCAATGTTCTATGGAATTATGCCTACGATATTTTACTTTATAAAACTTTAAGATTTTACTTCCCTTCGCAATATGTAGACTCGCAACCCGGGCGTCGGCGTCTTGGCACGAGACATTGAAGCTGTAGTCTAAGAAGGGTTATTTCTAGTCGGTAATTACTAGAAGAGGAGTAGAAGTTATGAAAGTGGTAGCCATCTACTCAAATAATATGTGAGCTCGCCTAAAACAAATTCGCGACGGTATTAGCCATTTAATAAGACAAAAAACTTATTACGACAACGTGGTCGTCAGAAGGACGACGCCACAACTTCTATCCATTTCAATCAAGCAAATAAAAGATCTTCAAGGGTAAGTTACTTTACTATTTACAACTTTACTTTACGTTACATTCATTTTTATATGTTTGGCATCAAAGGGCTAATTTAATAATACGAAAATGTAAATTTTACTTACGGACATAGCGCGCGAGGTGAAATCGGTCACGTAGTTGGGCTGCTACGAAGGGTTACAATAAAATATTCATACGCGTGCCAATTAGGTAGTTAGTCCGTCGATAATTTAGTTCCGGAACATTGGATAAAAAATAATATTAAGTTGTAGTGGCTAACTAGGTTGTGAATTGTTGCATTATATAAAAATGGAACTAACTATCGGTACAAGTACTTTATAGTTTTAATACTTGTATTATGATAAGTACAAATGATTTTAAAAATACGACAATCACATTACTTGGTATGAATAAATATTCTATGTACAAATTTGTTAAATTTTGGTAAAAAAACTACTTCTAACCCTTAAGGAGCGTAAGGTTTTTTCTCTTCATCAGTAGGACGCTCTAAATACGATGTAGTGCTTGAGCATTGTTCTTAATATAATTACTAAACATAACATAATTTACGAAATAATTATTTTGTTTTTCTTTATTTTTATATAAGTTTATTCGCAGTT
Organism: Homalodisca vitripennis; assembly: GCF_021130785.1. Classification (NCBI taxonomy): domain Eukaryota; kingdom Metazoa; phylum Arthropoda; class Insecta; order Hemiptera; family Cicadellidae; genus Homalodisca; species Homalodisca vitripennis. Next base: position 32,563,424 of record NC_060208.1, read on the forward strand.
GGTTATACACAAAATTTCGTAGTATTGCATATCAATAATCAGTTCTGGTATGAGTGAATTATACTTTCGACGTCAATGTTGAGTTTACCTTCCTGCCACAATCAAGACAATAAATCAAAAATGTATATTTATGGCCATTTCAAATTACTCTATTATTTTCTGTATTTTTAGTATCTAATGTGCCACATATGTATATGTCTTTGTGTTGTTTCCCTGATCAAGAAAGTATGTTCATACATACACAAGTCTGAGCCTACTTTGGTCATAAAGCGTGCACTTTTAGCCATTGCAATATACTTCCAGCCAAAGATGTTGACTCGGGCAACGATTGATTTTGCTTTGTTTAACTGATCAAGAAGATACATACATAAGCAGGTCTGATAAGCCTACTTTTATCAAAATTCATTATTTATGACAATCATTAAATTTATATTAAACTAAAAAAGTCAAATTTTCTTTGACATCTAGTAACTGAACAAGTACTGCATACATAATTAATGTTTGCTAAAATTTATAGTTTGAAGTATATTATTACTAAAATTTGTAATTTTCTTATATGGGTATTTTCTTATTCTGTGCTCAACATGGAGTTGCAGAAAAGATTGGAATAATCAATTTTAATATCCATCTTGCAAATATGATTCTAAGGCCATAAATAAAAAACAAACTAAATAGTCCATGCAAATTTGATTTATTTTCTTACAGAGCACAATAACCGAAGAGTCCTCCACAATATGTACTGGAACAATATTAATATTTTATTACTGATTTTAGAGCAAACCAAATGCACTAATTGGTTAAACATTCTAAAATGTCAAGGAAACACAAGATTTCAAAATATAGAGAACAACTTGAGTACCTTAATTATATTATCAACGTGAAGGGATCCGTTATTTAACTATAGCGTGTTTGTAATTCAGTAGCAAAGTTTAATCAAATGACGTTAAAATAACTGTGGTCTGTTGATTCCACCGAGTTTGTTGAAACTCCAATAAACCGATCTAATTAAATTGCCGGCAGACGACACAAATATTGATATTGGATTCTTGCACCTCCTGTAAATGTGTGTGACCTCCTCCTATAGGATTCAAATAAATATAAGCAATAATGAGTTATTTAAATTTTTTACTTACATAAATTAATAACTTAGAATTTGTAATAAATATAAAAGTGCTTGAAGCTTGCTTGTTTAAAACTTAAAGGTTAATATATATACTTAAATCAAAGCTCTCACTTATTCCTTCACTTACTCTTCATTAATTACTGAACATTCAAATAACTGAGAAAGTTAAAATTTGTCAAAATCATTATAAATTTATTGTATATGCGTACAACTGCGTATAAGTGTGTACTACATTAGCAGAATATGTATTGCGTTAAATACTTGATTCCAAAAAATACTAATGGTAAACGTTCACACTGAGCTAATTTACAGTCGCTGCCATCGTAAAGTATATATACTCAGAATCATATTTAGTTTTAGCAACGCCCTTTGCCTGCTAATTGAAATTCGCAATAGTTGCAAGTTTCACCTTTGGCCCTTAAACTTATTCTTACTGAATGGGCCCACCTTGATTCTACGTCTCAATATGATAACTAATTTATATAAAAAAGTAATAATGTTTATATAATATTTGTAGGACTTTAATTAGAATTAAAATATTCACTTCTGGTTTAGACTGAGGGAGACAGGTTAGGCTTTAGGCCTCCTTGCACCATAAGACATCTGCCGTATCCAATGTATTTAACTATAGTACAAATATGTATAATACATCCAGTTAGTATCCACACAAGTGTTGTACAATGAGTAAGACCAGCTACTTTTTATTTTTCCTCTACTAAGGCGTCTTCCTCAGACGTTTTAAAACTACTACACAAAAACTGTATAGCTATAATAACATGCAGGTAACATCTTCAGAACTATTGTACATTGAGTAAGACCGGCTACTTTTAATTCTTCCGCTGCTACGTAAGGCGTCTTCCACAGTCAGCGTGTGAAACTACTACTATACAACAACAGTCTAGCTATAAACATGTAGTTAATATATTCAGAACTGGTTTCCAATTCTTGTGATCGGCTAGTTTCTAGCCCTCTCTGCTACTTTTGTCGTTAACATTTTAATGAACTATGTTTTATTGAAATATTTATTCTCATTTCTAAATATTGAGGCATAATTAACCCCTCTCCAGAAAAGCATAAATCATATTGATAATTTATTTTTATTGATGCACAGTATTAATAATGAAGATAATATATTTAATGCAGCTTATAATTTAAAATCGAGCGCAATTTGATGCTTTTAAAATCACAGACAATCGACTGGTTATTTATTAAATATGGAATATTTATTTAATGTCTGCATTCAACATATGTATTTTATTTAGTTTAGTTATGAATCTAGTTATGCAAAAGGCTAATTAGTTTTAACATACTTTACAACGTTTACCCTCGTAAATAACATAATAAAGACAAAATGTATTACACACTATGAGCAAGGAAAAGAAGAATTTGGATGAATTCATGTCTAGTAAAAAATTATAAACCACAATGCAATTTTTAGTGTATTTTTACTTTTTAATCCACTATCAGATAATCAAGTAATGCTATAAAAAATATTACCCTGTAATTGTTTAATAATAAATATTTATTTGTGCTGTCTAAAAAAACTTGTACATAAAAGCTCACATAAATTACTACATACGATAATGAGGCAAACGATCAAATAATGATTTTTAATACAATTATAATCTTAGTTACTATTAGTGTTGATTTAATTTATTTCAAGCTTTCGGGGTTTTATTTGCTTGATAGATTTGATTAATTAATTTAATATTGGTATGTTTGGAGGTGTTTTATTAGCCTATTATTCATTTCTGAAATTTCAAAGATCTGAGAATTAAAAAATACAAGTAATGTATAATATTTAAATTAGTACACAACTCTGTTTAATTGGTATACTTGTAGGGTTTTATTAAATTTTTTTGGATTAATCTGGGTTATATTCGTATTCTCTCTCTAATAATTAAATGAGCTGGCTGCTCTGTATTATACAGACGATGATGTAGAATCAGATGATTACTCCGCATTGGCCGTAAAAATTTCATATACCCAAACACTTAGGTCACTGTGACATGGCCTGATCGGTCGCCACAGCTTCTCTTGTCCACTGCCGGGCAAGTAAGCTTTCGAAATGTAACTCCATGTGTGGTGGGTCTCTTGCTCAAGGCAGTTTATTATGAAATGTTAATGCGCGTAGGTGCATCTATCTCATTTATTTTGTCACATGCTTGTCCTTTTAATCCTATTTTTAATTGTAACAGCATGATGTAAAAAGCTAAGTTGCGGGTATTATTTTCGGAAACCTTTTTAATCCACTTTTAGAATTTGTGGAGTTTGTCTTTTTCCGTAGACAGATGTTGATTATCGTAAGCACTTGCCCTCCCCCTCCACCACCAATATGACAGTGAGTATTGTTGTGAACTGTTTCCATACTCCATATGATTCCACCTATGTAGCAATTTTAACGGCTCTTCCGTATTCTCAGCCGCGTTTGCGGTTCTTGCGAACTGTGAAGATTACTTCGGCGAGTAGCACCATTCCTTTATTTTACCACTTTTACATCTACTTTTATCCTTCACCAACCCAACCATGTTGCCAAGTTGTACTAGTCCTTCTTTTTATTGTCAAAATAATGTAATTAACTAACCTGTAACTATTCATTATTCCTTTCTTCCCTATCACTCTTTGGTTTATTCTCTTACTTTTTAACAGTAACGTAACTTGTAACAATCGTATTTTATTAATTTGTACGTCACTCTTTGAAATAGAATTGACAGTAATAAAACATAATTTAATTGAAAAGTCTTTGCCCATTTTAGCATAAAGAGATAGGGAATAAGAGGGGTATAACCTACTTCCTGCCTGGATTCCGGCAGTCTAACTTATCAACAGTATATCATTCATTAGCTTCAAGAGACAGAAATGCTGAACAAAGACATTTTTCACAGAATCTGCAAGTAATAACAAATTTTATTATGTAATAACAAGAAATGACCAAGTACTGGTATCGTATCAGCCATCGTGTGCAGTTCTTCCTGAAAAAATTCTATGGACATTCTAAGTAGTATTATAAACAATCTGACGTTATTTTAATTTCTATTTAATATTGTTAGAAAATATTGGTTCTAAAAAGCTTTAAAACCAAACCTATTGTGTACCAATTATTCAATGTACATATTCAACATATAATCGTCAATTGAACTTAGTCCCATTATGTCAAAGATTTATCTCAATGGTAAAAGTTCCTCTAAATCCAACTTCCTCAGGATGAGGCAGAGTCACATAATGTTCTTCAATCTTTACATAAAATTAGGATTATATACTATTTGAATTAAGTATTACACATATAAATAATTGTAGAAAAAAATGTGGTTCTGTAAATAAAAACTTAAAGTATGAAAAGCGCTAAATAAAGGTATTTATTTGTCATTATTCGATAAAAAATCTTTAATGATTAAAACACATTTTTGAGACCCTCGAATTCGGAAATGTAATGGAATGGAAGAGAGCAAAAAAGTCTCAGTGGTGGAATAAGAAATGTTGCTGTTGTTTAACATGGGCATTAGCAAGATAGCTTGTTATGAATTATTAATGGGATTATGTATTGTGTATTCTTGAACTCTGATACACTGTGTAAACGCAACATTATTTCCCAAACAAATATCATGAATCTTCATAACAAGGAATGTGCATTTCTTAGATAAAATAAATAATAAATAATGTTAGTAAAGTTTAGTGCTATCCAAAATTCTAAAGCATCCTTCAAATAAAACAATACTGCATTGTTTTTAAATAAAACAAATTGCAGTATTGTACTTTACGATTATTTCTATTTGTTAAAACATTTTCTAATACAATTACCTAACTTTTATAATTTAAAATTACCTTCTTTTTTATTATATATACATTAAATTACAAAAAAATATTTGATCCGCCTGGACATGAACCCAGATCTCTCGCTTGCTGGGAGAGTGCGCTATCACTACACCACAGAGTATTTAGTTTTTGTGAATTTTTTGTATTTGGCTGTTTCTGTCACATATGTGTTTAAATAACGCTAATGACTCAAATACGGTTGCAAGACTAAATCTATGTCAAAAGACGTTTTATTTACATTTAGAAAATTTGTATTAATGGTAATATATAAACGGAAATAAACTATTTATGCAGCTCGGTTTGTTTGGCTGCTCTGTATACTGCACGGGTGGTCTGAAACACCATGTACATGTATGTAACAAGTATTTTAATCTTTTACAGCATTTCTTATACTTATATGTTTACCTGAGCATAATTAAGTAACTTTAATACACTGTGCATTTATTATATGATATATATCGCTAAAACGGCATGCAGGTTCTGCTTGATTTGTATCTAGGTACCAAAATAATTTAAGATATATATATATATATATATATATATATATATATATATATATATACATTTGACGTATTTCTGAAATTATTTTTTATATATACACAACTACGCTTCTGGTATTAGTAGTGTATATAAAAGGTAAGTTATGTCTGTATAAAACAGAACCGTCATACCCTGGCTGAAATTATATCGCGGTTTTCCGCAGTAATAAACAACAATTATGTCACCAAACCACACGCTTGGATCTAAAAAATAAATTCAAATATCTGTAAGTTAATAAGAAATCCAAAACGTAAAATCATTTAGAATAATGAATTAAAAACTGTAATGATTTTTTATGAAATTCGAGATGTCTCATAATAAGATGAGATTATACTAGAAGTAACTTGAGGGGAAGTACTCTCAGGGCTGAAATTGCCTTTGGGTTTATAAGTCTTTGATGTCCAAGAGACAGCCTCCACCCGAGAATACAATTTTGCCAACTAATTTTGTTTTAAACTAAAAAAATCCAGTGTTTATGACCAACAACTTGTTTTTATTTATCAAGTACTGCCTATAATTACTAACAATATAAAATGTTATACTTTCGTAAAAACTTTATTTTTGTTCTTATTTTTACATTCTTATAAATGTTTCAATTTAGTAGTCAAGCTATAAACAAAGATTAAATGGATGTAAGTGTCAAAAATTTGCTATAATTTACGAAGAAATCCTGTAATATTTATTTATGATTAAAAATGTAGTATAAAATGTAAATTATTAGCAATGACAGACAAATAGCATAAGTAATTTAATTTCAGGGTGTAAAATAGGCAGTAATACGAAAGGAAAGAATTAACCTTGCTATTATAATTTATTCAAGTTAATAGACACGTCACGATTATGTAAAAATAGATTTTGCCTCAATCCCATCAATATTTATATTCTTTTTAACGACCATTCATTTACGAATCTATGTATCGTTTCCGATAAAGAATCTGAAATATTAGTGCTCTTGATTTATTTCAACCATAAAACAGACAATATATAAAGCCAGACGTTTCCTTCATTTGGTTAATAATGGCTTATATACTTTAAAACATACTATTTTATAATATTATACCTTTTGTTGAGAACACGTGTGTTAGAGTTTAATTTAAAATATGGTATTACCGTTATTAATACCTATAGCAAATTCCCGTAACAATATTCCTGTTTCGAATAATATAAATCTCCCTTTGTAGTTGGAAGTTTTAACGCGAGGCTGCCATCACTAAATATCAAACTGCAGATGCATTATTAGTTTGAAACTTAGTTTTTACTATACTGATGATAGATAACTCTAATTATTGTTATTTTATGAACTCGAAGTACTTTAACAAAATTCTTATTCTCTATCATTCTGATACGTTACAGGCCCAAAATCATTGGAAGTACTGACGTCATCCAAGAAAGTATAGTCCGTTTTGTGCTAACTATTGAAGTAGAAAACGAACAGCGCAAAGCACATGCACGCCGACTCCTATCATTCCTTGTTTACGAAATTGCACCATTTCCAGTGAAATCATAGTGGGGTGTTTTTCACTGTGCGAATTTAAGAAGTTTAAAACTACTGATCAACCAGCAGTCGGCGAAATTCGATCAGTTATCCCTGTTTTTTTACAGCAAGGAACTTATTGTTTCCCTAAAATTTCATATTATGGTTTAGGAAAATATTAAAACACATTTAAGACTACTTAATAGCATAATTTTTATTTTTATTTTATATTTGGTAATGGTAAATGAAAATGTTCCTATGTGTAATGCCACCATCTTGAATGATCATACTTGTTCTTGATCTTATCGAAACAGGATGCATAAACTATCTCCGCATCAACTTTCTAAAAATGATAGAATGCCACAAACTCCATCATTAGGTTCATTTTAATAGGCAAATATCTCCGGAATTAATCTACGATTATCGTAACACTCCGTTTTCCTTATTTGTATTCCTGTGGCTGTTTTTAAAAATCGTGAAATACAATTATAGCCTATTCATAGTTTGTTATTTAAATAAGTTCTGCGAAATCTCTCTTCATATCTCTATATAACAAGCTTTTTGTTGTTTAGACAAATAATTCAAACTACCTACTTTTCTCATATTAGATAAAAAAACAATTAACCTTTTATAAATCTTAAGGAAACACAAATCTCGATTAATAAAACGTTGTATGAAGGTTTTCATTAAAGGCAACTAAGATGAGAATTAGATGGTTATTAACAGAAATTGATTTTTAAGCTCACATAGGCATTTCTTTATCGGGGTAAATCATCTATATCAATGATGAGACCATTAATATTGCAGACCAGAAGAAAATGGCTTTCGTAAAATATAGCCGCAGTTGTGTTATAAGTAATTTTTATTTTAGTAAAATATCTGCAATTTTTTCTTTGTTTTGTCTACGAACGCCACAGAGTTATTATTTAAGTTAAGCAAACATATGTGTTTATTCCGTATTCTTGAGTTTTATACAACAATGCTTTAAGGTTTTGACGTCACTTATTTCACAAAACACTTGACAGGTCAGTAGCTCTTAGACCCTGTCCCTTCATCCTTTGTGTCCTCAAGTGAAGATGTAGAGTATATACTCGTAACAACGAGAAATAATAAAAAGGTGAACACAATAAACTTGTTTTGGCTTGCAGAGAACAATTTATTAATACTCTAGTTAAAAGCATACGATATTTAATATTTTAAAATATAGAAAACATTCATTTTTTCATAAAGTACGCTATTGGTTTTATATCTTGCTTAGAATAATGTTTCAAAACTGCTTCAATTCTAGAAGTATAATTTTATTTAATACGGTTTGTGATATCCTTTTTAAATTAATAATACATATACCAATTGACACGGTATTATTGAACATATACATTTTGTTTTTAAAATGAAATAATTTTACATTATAAGTGAAAAATTTCATAGTAAATTTTTATTTCTGTGTCTAGTTCAAAGGTGCTAAAGTTATTTAAAAGATATGTAACAAAATGTTTGTGGCAATGAAATAATTATATTTAAATTATTTATTTTCTCACGAAATTAAATTAAACACAGGTTAGATTTTACTACACATACATATGTGTATACGGGTCTGAACATGCAAGGCATGCAATATATTGCAGAGATATATCTCTTTGAGGTAAAGGAGGTGTTCACTTGTGAAACAGATGCCTCGCAGATTACATTGCTATCATACACCATGTGAGCTATGTGCCATATCATACATGAAAGGCATCAATAATGTGACAAAACTCAGTTACGGCCTTAAATGTATATCATAAATATCGTGTAATTTTGGTACTGCTTTTTATTTTAAGTTGTGAGGTAATGATTATTCATATCCCACATCAAGTCGTATTTTGATTTAAGTATTTTGTGTAAATATCTTTACATATAGACATGATCCGAATACCTAAACGTTTTGATTTCAAAGCAACATTTGTAGCTTCCATAGGTCCATAGGAACAAATAGTACAAGAATAATGAAATGGAAGTCAGTGGAACTTAATAGTCTACAGTTTTCAATGTAAATTACTTGATCGTAATATAAAGGCATGGATTTTAACAAACATTACCTGAAATTTACAGGAAAAAACTAAGGCAGAAAATGTGTTTGATCAACTTTAGAGGCCTAGAGAGGAAGGTTTAAGATTAATGTGGATTTCTACCAATAATACGGACGTATAAGTGAGAATTGAAATTAACAACAGGACGAAATACAGTATTAGCAAAAAAAAAAAAAAAAGAAAAAGAAAAAAAAAACTGAAATGGTAATATTTTATTATGGTAAACACAGTAATATTATTAGATATATATTTTACCAATAAATACGAGTCAAAGGATGCAAAATAGGTTAAACTCAGATATTAACGTGTTCAATGTAACCCCCGTTCAGTTTGAGGCACCACTCGTACCGTTTTTGTCGGTTCTGCTTCATTTTTATGAATAGGGATTGTTCCATTCTCCTAATACACACGGTTATCTTTTCTTTGAGTTGAACGTTGGTAGATGGTGGGTCCTCGCTGAAAATGTTTCCTTTCAACATTCTTCAGACGTAGGCGACCGGTGTTGTAAGATCGGGGGAGTGGGCTGGGTAAGGAAGGTTTCTTCTAAGGGAGATGAGACGGTTGCCAAAGGTTTGTCAGAAGAAAGCAATGTTGTTAACGGCAGTGTGACTGGTTCCGCCATCTTTCTGGAACCACTGTGAATTTAACGGCAGGTTTCGTGCACGACAAAATCTCCTGAGGTCTCTCACAAAACGATCAAGAATTGCCCTACGTCGATACTGATTTACAGTAAGATTCTCTCCATTTTCCTTCAAAAAAATATGGTCCCACTATACCCCAGACAGTAGTTGGGCGGCCTGAAAAGCCTTTTCGCTGTGTCAAACCATGCGTATTCTTCGAGATATTTAAACAACACTAAAAATCACAGCATCACTAGGCGGGTTTTTGTGGAAATGTTCCTGAAAACGTAATGCAGTGTATGACAAGCTTGGCCCACCCGCACGTCCAATTCCGTATGAGCGAAAATCATGCTCTACTAAACACTTTCTCTACCGTTAAATAACCTCAAATAAGAAAGAAGGAATGAACATGAAGCCGTGGCAACAATCGACAAGTGAATCAGCTGAATGAGAAGGCAACCATAGCTGATTCAGTTTCAGTACTGTTTATTATGGCTAATACTGTGTATGAAAGAAACCGAGGAAACTAATGAATACGTCTTTGGATCTAAAATGATGGGACTAAAAATCCGGATCAGCTGTAAAGAGGCGCCATAGTAGATAAAAGAAATATCTTTTAAAATTATTTAAACTGCATTGTTTAATAAATAAAATGGTAAGGTCCATTGTACTGTAGTGGTGTAAATAATCCTGGAGAATGCGTAAACATTAAATGTATATACTGTGATAATTATACATGTAATACAAAAGAGTACATTTTGCGTTATACTTAAAGCAAACACAGTGTTAAATTTACTTATTGACTGCGGAGTTTGCTCTCATCCCCTAACAAGGCGAGTTGGTTGACGGTGCGGGAAGAACTCATCAAATTGTCCAACAAAGCGGAAAGGTTCTAACTGTGTGTGTGTGGCAATAAAATGATAAAGTGTTGAAACATGTCCTCATCTGTGTGGGTTCTGGGTACACACGCAACTTACTTCTTAAATAATATATTTACAACTTATAAATGTAATTAATTATTAGTACAACTTTGCAATGAAATCTGTTGACATTGCTAAGGTCGTAATACTGAGCTTTCTAAACACGAAATTTTTAGTTGTTTTTAGGAATACGAATTGACAAAAACTTTCTGCTGAAACAAATGTCTTTGATATGCTATTCAATTAGCTTACGTATTAATATGGATGTGGAAATAATTTAATAAATTGTTTAAAGGATAAAACACAAGTAATTAATATTGAAAGCTAATGAATAAATATAATATTCATTACACTTATTAGGCCTCATACAATAAAAGTACTGCTGTTCAAGAAAAATGCAAGGAAGAATTTCAGTTACAAACTTTTATTGAAATTAGGGTTTTATTAAAAATATTATCTAAACTAGAACATAATAAAGCTTTCAAATAATCTTTTCCTACATTTAGGTATCCATTATAAAAGTTTAATGTAAAAAATACGTACAGGATTAAATACTCTTTCTCGATTAGCGAAGAGAAGGAAGAGAGATTTCACGCACGGCTGTAATGAAGAAACAAATTGAAGATGCATTCGTAACTTATACAGTTATTTCGTTACTTACTGATTCCATAATTCTAAATTGTAGTATTTAAATGTACTCCTAACATTTTCAAATATTATAAACTCCTTCTTTTTGAAACCTTACAAGACAAAACTCATTTTAAGGATATGTTTTCTTTTGTAAATAATTAATTAAAATTGGCTAATAACAATCCAAAATCGTGTTTGTAAAAATGTAATTGCTTATAATGATTCAATAAAATTATATACTTCCATCCATTATTTCAAAGTCTTTCCAGATTTACGAAACCATAATAGTACAGAAATTATTATAATTTAACAGAGACATCTAAAAAAGATTTTATTTTGTTCTGCGATGGAGAGTCATTTAGACATAAGCATAATAAATATTCTATAAGTAGATTAGGCTATTATTCTGAGAGGACTGCAAACCACATTGATTTAGATTAGGAGTGGTTGAGGTGAGGAGAGGGACTTGTTATGGAATCTCTCAGCCAAGTGATGTATTTTATGTTAATATTGTCCAGAAACTATATTATAAATTAAGTAATAGGAATGCATTATTACCAGCATTTCGAGAGCATAAAAAGTTGATGTTTATCTTTATTACAATGGATTTTATTTCTTTATCATGACATTATCATTATTCATATTCATTTATATTATTACAATTCATACATAATATGCCGTAGGGGATTATTGTCTATTGAACTCTAAAAATACCTGTAAGTTATAGCTTTGGTGGTAAATTACATATCACTAGTTAATTAAATGTGTTTTTCTTAACATTAATAGTATTTTTACTATATTATTGTATAAATAGATGTATTCTTATAATATCACTTTCGATCAAAAGTGAGATTAATAAAGACGTAGAATTAAGTTAGAAATGTATTATTAATTACAAAAACTATTCTGATCGAGAAAAAAACAGAAAAAGAATGAATAAATTAATGTAAATACTATAATTTGATGTAAGTAATCATATTCTGCCAGAAAAGGTTAAGAAACGTCTGATGGTAAGCTCTGACATGCGACAGCAAGGGAAGTTGAGAGGAAGTACTCTGAGGGCTAAAATTGCCTTTGGGTTTAATTCTTTGATGTCCAACATACAGCCTGTCTGAGATTAAACGACTTTATAAACTAATATTATTTGAAGTAACTTACACAAGCAAGGGATTTTACGTCTAAGTAACTTAATTTACTATACTATGCAACGCAATAATGTTTAACAAATAGACAATTATATGAATCTATCTGTTTTTTATAACAGTTAGTAAATTTATAGTTAAAGATAGAGAGTAACTTTGTATTCTTTATGCAATACATGATATTTGAAAAAAAAATTCATTTACCTATTTATTAAAGTATAGTAACATTTACCTTACTAACTAAAATATATTTGTAATATTTTAGATCATTTAGAGCTGGAATTGGTAAATTTTTTCTAAAGCTCAGTCCAATGAATTTTCATCTAGCATGGTTTGCGCCGACTGTTTCAAAGGCAGGCTTTGGATTAAACTTACGGTCATCTTAAAAAAAATGTTCTAAGATCAATAAAGTGCTTACCTAATTGCTGAAATCACAAATGGCGTGAAAACTAATTAAAACTTATTAGAGAGGTTACTCACTATGAATATTAAAAAATTTATATAGTGGTTAAATTAAAAATATGGGTGTGCTGTCATAAGAAAATGTTTACACATATCAATTGATTAAATTTGAGAGGCTCTTTCAATGAATATTTCACAACTGCAAAGACTAATACTTGGAAGTTTTACTATGTTAGAGGCCATTGGGATTACCCCAGACAGATTAGTGTGAAAAATATATGTTATTTTAGGCAAAGACAAATTACCAGGGAGGAGGCTCTATAAAGCGAGTACTGAGGTATTTTAGGCGAACCATTAGGTCTCAAGCTGCGAGTGTCCCGTCACGTTTCGTGCGTATCTGGAAAAGTTGCCGACGTTTCTTCATTTCCGATGCCTCCCATTGTTCCTTTCATTACATTACTTTGAACTGTCTCTTGCCATTGCTACTTTAGCTTTACTGAAACATCGTACTACGGTTTAAGATTCGGGGTCGGGGGACTCACCATTGAATATGAGTGTTGCCCTTTAAGTTTATGAGAATTGAGTGTTATTTAAAAATAATATGCATAAATTTTATTAGTTTTTACTTATAGTAAGATCACAATAATATTGTATTTGTTTACGCTCTAAGTATTCAAACACTAACTTTACGAAATTTTACAAAAAGAGTTACCTTTTATATTAACTATCATGTCACTACCGGATCCAGCTGTTTGAAGACAATGAGCATATCCTTGATGGTACCCCGGCCAGATGGGTACAGACACGTACAACTCTAAGCATAACCTTGGTCTTGCCTATTTAATGTAAATTTGTATCGGAATTTCAAGTCTAAAGCTCAATTTGATCTTAAGTAACAGGCTTTGATAACACTCGGCCTGAACTTATCTAGGTTCACACACATTATCAAGCTACATTTTGCCTATGTAAATATTAATCTACAACCTAAGTTGAAGGCTACGCTTATTTAGCTATTGATATATTTCCATGAGTTATAGGTTTCACTTAAGGTAAATCAAATCGCATAGACGGATATACGGATATGTTATGAAAGGCAAATAGACAGAAGAACAAATAGAAGTACAGATAGAAGTAGGATTTTTCAATCCAAATGTTATAAAGAAAGTTAACTGTCCAGTCCAGGATATACTGAGGAAATCAAAATTTCACTGGTACTCAGACAAATACCATGTAGAGAAATCCATTATCATTTAACTAAATTTTAACTATTTAAACAAAGAAGTAGCTAGAAGTAAAATTTAAATTCTATGTGTTATTAGTTAAAAAATATCATGCCAACGGACAGAATGATCTTGGTTGTTTTTTTTACGATTTTACAATCTGTCATATTCTTTGTAGTGGAAAATTATGAACCTAGTAAAACATTTTCTTACTATGTATATGTTTATATAAAGTGTATGAGCTTGAGTCATGTGTTAAACATTGCGGAGGATGTCATTACGGTATGCATCGAGGTGTACATAATGGACAATGTGGAGCTAAGTTTAACAAAGATTTAATCTAAAAGTACTTACTTTTTATCACATATCTGAGAATTATAGAACTACATTTTACTTCTATGGACCAAGAATTGAAGAAAGCACATTATAACTTCCAAGACTTAAACATAAAAATATATGATGACCAGTGTTTATAATTACTATTTCCGTTATAATACCACGTTATGAATAGTTTTAAGTTAAGTCTTGTGGTTATATAATATAATTATTAACATCGATATGGATTTGCTACTAATTAATATCTGTGTTTAAACATATGTAGATATATTAATGGTTTTTGCAAATTGTTCAAAAATATTAATATTACCTTACTATGTACAGATAGTACAAATACATCGTTGCAAACTGCAAATAGTTTGCTATATTATTATTGCTTTTTTGTCTGAATTTACACCTATTAAGAATTAATTGATTGTAAATTTGATAAACTAGTAAGTTTTTACGTTGATAGTCTATTTTAAAAATGTACCAGTTCCATAAACTCTTGGAATTATTAAATCACGTCTCAAAGAAGACCAATCATTAAAGGATAGAACTAAACTTCCACGTGCCAATAATTATGGAACTGTTAGTACTATGCACTCAATGCAATTATTTTGAGTTAGAGGGTAAAATTTACCGTCTAGATGAGGGGATTGGCAATGGGTTCTCCACTGTATCCTATTTTCGCCAATATATTTATGGAGGATTTTGAGCGACAAGCTTTGGCTTCAGCTCAGTTTAAACCGAAGATTTGGTGAGGTATGTGGATGACACCTTTGTTATGTTTTCTCATGGAGACAATGAATTAAATAAGTTTTTTGAATTACATTAATAATATTTCTCTTTCCATACTCCTCACAATGGAAGTGGAAGTCCAAAACAAGTTCCTATTTCGGATGTGTGTGTATTAAGAGATAGGGATGTCCTGAAGACAACTGTTTTTCGAAAGAATACACACATAGGAAAATATTTAAATTATCAATCCAACCATCAAAAATCTGTCAACGAAGGAGTAGCCTATTCGTTTGTTTGATAGAGCAAAGAGCTTGTGCTCAGATAAATATGGATTAATAGAGGTATTTGAGAAAGTTGAAATCGGATCTCAAAAGCAATAGATACACTCAATAGTAATAAATAAGTGCAAACGAACCAGAAGAATAATTATTCCTGAGTCAGAAAAACAGAATTTTAATAAGAACAAACAGAAGTACAGATAGAAGTAGGATTTTTCAATCCAAATGTTATAAAGAAAGTTAACTGTCCCAGCCCAGGATATACTGAAGAAATCAAAATTTCACTGGTACTCAGACAAATACCATGTAGAGAAATCCATTATAGTTTAACTAAATTTTAACTATTTAAACAAAGAAGTAGCTAGAAGTAAAATTTAAATTCTATGTGTTATTACTTCAAAAAAATATCATGCCAACGGACAGAATGATCTTGGTTGTTTTTTTTACGATTTTACAATCTGTCTTATTCTTTGTAGTGGAAAAATTAATGAACCTAGTAAAAACATTTTCTTACTATGTAAATGTTTATATAAAGTGTATCAGCTTGATTCATGTGTTAAACATTGCGGAGGATGTCATTACGGTATGCATCGAGGTGTACATAATGGACAATGTGGAGCTAAGTTTAACAAAGATTTAATCTAAAAGTACTTACTTTTTATCACATATCTGAGAATTATAGAACTACATTTTACTTCTATGGACCAAGAATTGAAGAAAGCACATTTTAAATTCCAAGACTTAAACATAAAAAATATATGATGACCAGTGTTTATACTTACTATTTCCGTTATAATACCACGTTATTAATAGTTTTAAGTTAAGTCTTGTGGTTATATAAATATATAATTATTAACATCGATATGGATGTGCCACTAATTAATATCTGTGTTTTAAACATATGTAGATATATTAATGGTTTTTTCAAATTGTTCAAAAATATTAATATTACCTTACTATGTACAGATAGTAAAAATGCATCGTTGCAAAACTTCAAATAGTTTGCCATATTATTATAGTTTTTTTTGTCTGAATTTACACATATTAAGAATAATTTGAATGTAAATTTGATAAACTAGTAATTTTTACTTTGATAGTCTATTTTAAAAAAATGTACCAGTTCCAGAAACTATTGGAATTATTAAATCACGTCTCAAAGAAGACCAATCATTAAAGGATAGAACTAAACTTCCCGTGCCAGTAATTATGGAAACTGTTAGTACTATGCACTCAATGCAATTATTTTGAGTTAGAGGGTAAAATTTACCGTCTAGATGAGGGGAATGGCAATGGGTTCTCCACTGTATCCTATTTTCGCCAATATATTTATGGAGGATTTTGAGCGACAAGCTTTGGCTTCAGCTCAGTTTAAACCGAAGATTTGGTGGAGGTATGTGGATGACACCTTTGTTATGTTTTCTCATGGAGACAATGAATTAAATAAGTTTTTTTGAATTACATTAATAATATTTCTCTTTCCATACTCCTCACAATGGAAGTGGAAGTCCAAAACAAGTTTCCTATTTCGGATGTGTGTGTATTAAGAGATAGGGATGTCCTGAAGACAACTGTTTTTCGAAAGAATACACACATAGGAAAATATTTAAATTATCAATCCAACCATCAAAAATCTGTCAACGAAGGAGTAGCCTATTCGTTGTTTGATAGAGCAAAGAGCTTGTGCTCAGATAAATAATGGATTAATAGAGGTATTTGAGAAAGTTGAATCGGATCTCAAAAGCAATAGATACACTCAATTAGTAATAAATAAGTGCAAACGAACCAGAAGAATAATTATTCCTGAGTCAGAAAAACAGAATTTTTAATAAGAACAAACAGAAGTACAGATAGAAGTAGGATTTTTCAATCCAAATGTTATAAAGAAAGTTAACTGTCCAGCCCAGGATATACTGAGGAAATCAAAATTTCACTGGTACTCAGACAAATACCATGTAGAGAAATCCATTATAGTTTAACTAAATTTTAAACTATTTAAACAAAGAAGTAGCTAGAAGTAAAATTTAAATTTCTATGTGTTATTACTTCAAAAAAATATCATGCCAACGGACAGAATGATCTTGGTTGTTTTTTTTACGATTTTACAATCTGTCTTATTCTTTGTAGTGGAAAATTATGAACCTAGTAAAACATTTTCTTACTATGTAAAATGTTTATATAAAGTGTATCAGCTTGATTCATGTGTTTAAACATTGCGGAGGATGTCATTACGGTATGCATCGAGGTGTACATAATGGACAATGTGGAGCTAAGTTTAACAAAGATTTAATCTAAAAGTACTTACTTTTTATCACATATCTGAGAATTATAGAAACTACATTTTAACTTCTATGGACCAAGAATTGAAGAAAGCACATTTTAAATTCCAAGACTTAAACATAAAAATATATGATGACCAGTGTTTATACTTACTATTTTCCGTTATAATACCACGTTATTAATAGTTTTAAGTTAAGTCTTGTGGTTATATAATATAATTATTAACATCGATATGGATGTGCCACTAATTAATATCTGTGTTTAAACATATGTAGATATATTAATGGTTTTTTCAAATTGTTCAAAAATATTAATATTACCTTACTATGTACAGATAGTAAAAATGCATCGTTGCAAACTTCAAATAGTTTGCCATATTATTATAGTTTTTTTGTCTGAATTTACACATATTAAGAATTATTTGAATGTAAATTTGATAAACTAGTAATTTTTTACTTTGATAGTCTATTTAAAAATGTACCAGTTCCAGAAACTATTGGAATTATTAAATCACGTCTCAAAGAAGACCAATCATTAAAGGATAGAACTAAACTTCCCGTGCCAGTAATTATGGAACTGTTAGTACTATGCACTCAATGCAATTATTTTGAGTTAGAGGGTAAAATTTACCGGTCTAGATGAGGGGATGGCAATGGTTCTCCACTGTATCCTATTTTCGCCAATATATTTATGGAGGATTTTGAGCGACAAGCTTTGGCTTCAGCCTCAGTTTAAAACCGAAGATTTGGTGGAGGTATGTGGATGACACCTTTGTTATGTTTTCTCATGGAGACAATGAATTAAATAAGTTTTTGAATTACATTAATAATATTTCTCTTTCCATACTCCTCACAATGGAAGTGGAAGTCCAAAACAAGTTCCTATTTCGGATGTGTGTGTATTAAGAGATAGGGATGTCCTGAAGACAACTGTTTTTCGAAAGAATACACACATAGGAAAATATTTAAATTATCAATCCAACCATCAAAAATCTGTCAACGAAGGAGTAGCCTATTCGTTGTTTGATAGAGCAAAGAGCTTGTGCTCAGATAAATATGGATTAATAGAGGTATTTGAGAAAGTTTGAATCGGATCTCAAAAGCAATAGATACACTCAATTAGTAATAAATAAGTGCAAACGAACCAGAAGAATAATTATTCCTGAGTCAGAAAAAACAGAATTTTAATAAGAACAAACAGAAGTACAGATAGAAGTAGGATTATTCAATCCAAATGTTATAAAGAAAGTTAACTGTCCAGCCCAGGATATACTGAGGAAATCAAAATTTCACTGGTACTCAGACAAATACCATGTAGAGAAATCCATTATAGTTTAACTAAATTTTAACTATTTAAACAAAGAAGTAGCTAGAAGTAAAATTTAAATTCTATGTGTTATTACTTCAAAAAAATATCATGCCAACGGACAGAATGATCTTGTTGTTTTTTTTACGATTTTACAATCTGTCTTATTCTTTGTAGTGGAAAATTATGAACCTAGTAAAACATTTTCTTACTATGTAAATGTTTATATAAAGTGTATCAGCTTGATTCATGTGTTAAACATTGCGGAGGATGTCATTACGGTATGCATCGAGGTGTACATAATGGACAATGTGGAGCTAAGTTTAACAAAGATTTAATCTAAAAGTAACTTACTTTTTATCACATATCTGAGAATTATAGAACTACATTTTACTTCTATGGACCAAGAATTGAAGAAAGCACATTTTTAAATTCCAAGACTTAAACATAAAAATATATGATGACCAGTGTTTATACTTACTATTTCCGTTATAATACCACGTTATTAATAGTTTTAAGTTAAGTCTTGTGGTTATATAATATAATTATTAACATCGATATGGATGTGCCACTAATTAATATCTGTGTTTAAACATAATGTAGATATATTAATGGTTTTTTTCAAATTGTTTCAAAAATATTAATATTACCTTACTATGTACAGATAGTAAAAATGCATCGTTGCAAACTTCAAATAGTTTGCCATATTATTATAGTTTTTTTGTCTGAATTTACACATATTAAGAATTATTTGAATGTAAATTTGATAAACTAGTAATTTTTACTTTGATAGTCTATTTAAAAATGTACCAGTTCCAGAAACTATTGGAATTATTAAATCACGTCTCAAAGAAGACCAATCAATTAAAGGATAGAACTAAACTTCCCGTGCCAGTAATTATGGAACTGTTAGTACTATGCACTCAATGCAATTATTTTGAGTTAGAGGGTAAAATTTACCGTCTAGATGAGGGGATGGCAATGGGTTCTCCACTGTATCCTATTTTCGCCAATATATTTATGGAGGATTTTGAGC
This sequence comes from Homalodisca vitripennis, assembly GCF_021130785.1. NCBI lineage: Eukaryota > Metazoa > Arthropoda > Insecta > Hemiptera > Cicadellidae > Homalodisca > Homalodisca vitripennis. The sequence goes on from NC_060208.1 coordinate 32,583,329, forward strand.
GACAAGCTTTGGCTTCAGCTCAGTTTAAACCGAAGATTTGGTGGAGGTATGTGGATGACACCTTTGTTATGTTTTCTCATGGAGACAATGAATTAAATAAGTTTTTTGAATTACATTAATAATATTTCTCTTTCCATCCACCTCACAATGGAAGTGGAAGTCCAAAACAAGCTTCCCATTTTGGATGTGTGTGTATTAAGAGATAGGGATGTCCTTCAGACAACTGTTTTTCGAAAGAAAACACACATAGGAAAATATTTAAATTATCAATCCAACCATCAAAAATCTGTCAAAGAAGGAGTAGCCTACTCGTTGTTTGATAGAGCAAAGAGCTTGTGCTCAGATAAATATGGATTAAAAGAGGTATTTAAGAAAGTTGAATCGGATCTCAGAAGCAATAGATACCCTCAATTAGTAATAAATAAGTGCAAACGAACCAGAAGAATAATTATTCCTGAGTCAGAAAAACAGAATTTTGATAAATTTGCGTTTATGTCAATCCCTTATGTGCCGGGATTATCGGAGAAGATCAGAAGAGTAGGTAGAAAGTAGAACATTAGAACCGCGTTTAAAACACACAATACTCTTAGACAAAGTCTCCTAAAACAAAACCAAAAAATGGCACACATGATTCCAAAAACTGTGTTTACAGTATAAAATGTAATAGGGAATACATAGGCGAGACAAAAATACCACCAAACGTAAGGATAAAATAGCACAAAGAAAAACACAAGAAAGGGTCTCACAGAAACGTCAAAAATTGCACATTGCACACCATTTTTGGTCCGAAGACCATCATATGAATTGGGATGAAGCCAACATAATACATCGGGAACCACATTTCTTCTAAAGGAAATTAATTGAGGCAACATATATTAAATTGGCAGACCAACCAATCAGTCAACCATCAGTCGAGATTAAGCCGCTTTGGTTGCCAATTCTAAAAAATGAACTAAAAAGAAAACCAAAAGTATCAAACGGATCAGATATTTGTAATAAACCAATGCGGAGTCACAATATGGTTTTAAGAAGTTCATCTAGCATGAACCAATAATAACAAAAAAGGGCCCATTACTGTCCCCCTTCCTTTTTATTTCCGCCATCTTGTTTTTGTCTGCCGTAACGATTGCCATTGGCTAGTGCCCTCTGGTCAGTCGTAGGTTGTTGTAGACGAATGCAGACGTATTGCGACCTGTATTCTGTAGTTCATTTTTAATGATTACTGTTGTGTAGTATAGTTTTTTTATTAAGTGCATGTTTTTAGAGTTAGTGAATTTGACAAACAACATGGTGGTTGTGATTCCTGACTTAGGCGTGCCGCAACGATTTGGTATGATTTGTTTGTTTTAACCTAGTTTGTAATATTATGTATTAGGTTAGTTATTGCCTGAAGAAGAGATCAGATTGCAGATCTCGAAACGTAGTGTTACTGATTTCTTGTTTCACTGAACGATGGCAAATATCCGGAAAAAATCCTGTTTCCTTTATGCTAGAATGAGTGAAGTGAAAACGTGTGGAATTGGTACATTTTTAACTAGCATAGTTCCTTACCGGCTATGACATATTTTGAGCGAACCTGTTTAAGATGGGTAAATCTAAAAGAGTGTCTCTGAGAGGAGCGGAGGACAACGACGCAAACTACACGTTCTTCTGAAGACGGTGGGATAACGAAAGGAGGCTACAGTTTGCTTTATGCTAATTTTCACTAGACGCCATTGTTTGGAGAATTTTCTCTGAGCGTCTTTCTTTGAATACTATCTTTACCTATGTAGAGGAGGTGCTGGAAACCAATAAATTAGATGAAAATTAACGCAGCCCTGGTGTTGCCCAACCGTCAGCACACCGTTGGCTTGAGTAGAAACCCTCCCTAACTGATGCCTGAGAGTGCGTAGTGTGTAGGCCAGTGGGGGTTTCAGTATATTAGTACATAAGTTGATATTAGTATATTCTCCATCATTACAAATTTTAAGCCACCTTTTACTACTTGTTCTGTGGATTACTAAAATTACTTCAATTTTAAATTACCTAATAATACTTACAGTTAAACTAAGAAAGTTCTTTCAACATTTACTATTGTATTAAAAAGAAGATTTATTGGATTTTATACTTTAGAAACAAAAGTAAAAAATATTACATCGCATCATATAAAAAGAAATTTATTTATGCTATACAATTGCTTTAAAACTGCCATCTAACACAACAAGGCAGACGTATGCCATGCTACATATTGCGTAATAGACTTCGCTTAGTCTTTAAAAATATTTAATGACATTTTTTTCTCATTTAATATCGTTATATGTCAGATATTTATACTTGAAATTGGCTAGCAAATAATAATAATTTTCTCTAGTTAACAGTAAACTATATTGTTCTCTACCAAATATATTTGCGAGACGATTGTAAACTAAGTCTAATTGTGGAAATAATCTCTTTAAACCCTATAACCAAGCTTACTATCATGCAATACTTAGTACCGTATTACCATTTCTATACCTCTGTTTTTTAAAAGAAACGTATAGTAAGTTTGCTTTGTTCATTTTTTATAATTTATAAGTCATGTTTGAAAAACACTAAAACAAAAGTCCAAGCCTTACAGATTTTTGACACACCCTTCATTCAACATAAGAACATTTTTAAAGGTTTACTGTTCTATCGATTTCAAATATCTTATATAAACACTTTGTATAAATACATGCATACGTCTGGGAACCATTCTAAGAATTATTGTAAGGTAAAAATGTTTACTTCTGGTTTAAATAATGGAGTGAAAAATCCAAACTTCCTGCCGAGCCTTACTATTCAACAGACCAACTTTGGTGCTAAACCTCACCCCTGTACGTAAATCCGGATACGAGATAATGCACGGACAAACTTACACATCCTCACACACCAATGCGAACTAAACTTTTCAGACCGGTCTGATTTACTCCTGACATTAAAACACTGAGGCTGTAAGTCACTCCTTATTGTTACTGCCTGGCTGGGCTTTATATTGATAAAAATGGGATATCGTTTAAAACTGTACAGTGAAATATATATTAGCTAGATCCAGAAAACCCAGTGTTAGGCCTACATGTGTCAGCATTATTGATTTATGCAAAGTGTATTATTTTAACGACTTGGCATGGAATAATATACGTGATTCAAGTACTTGAAACAACTTACTTACACACACACACGTTACACGTTTAATTTATACATACTCGTGATTCTAAAAATAAAAAAAACATTACAGGTAAGTATCACTATATTTAATAAATAAGGATATGGAATAGGTTTTACCCTTACAATCATCATCGATGTTGCCTTTATATGAGAAATTAAGTTCATATTCAATTTAAAGTCTATAATAGGTTCATTTCCTTTCAGATGTAGTGTGTATATACAGAGTGAATATATATTATATATATATATATATATTTATATATTATTGATTTATATACAATAAAAATAAAGTGTATTATTTTAACGACTATATTCATTGAATAATATACGTGATTCAATAACGTTGATCATGTACCTGTCGTATAGTGATAAAGCTAAACGATTCATTTATCAATGATAGGATTAAACGAGAAACACTTTATATTCTAATAATACTACTAATCTTAAACAACTATTCTGTTGAAGTCACAAACTATATTAAAGTGGCATTACCGATTTCAGTGTAGATATGTTGATATGTTACACGTTTATTTATACATACTCGTGATTCTACAAATAAAAAAAAAACATTACAGGTAAGTATCGCTATATTTAATAAATAAGGTTATGGAATAGGTTTTACCCTTACAATCATCATCGATGTTGCCTATATATGAGAAATTAAGGTTCATATTCAATTTAAAGTCTATAATAGGTCATTTCCTTTCAGATATATAGTGTGTATATACAGAGTGATATATATATATATATATATATATATATATATATCACAGTATATATATATATATATATATATATATATATATATATACTGAAATTTTGCATTATTGTTTTAGTTAACAAAAGAAAAAGCGAGAAGTTTTGATAAGATCAGCTGTAAAGGATAGTTAAATCATGAGGGAAAGTACCATTAAACTGTGAATGGGAATACTTAAGTGGTGAATGAACACTTCGGAACTGTGTAGGAGGTTTCACGTTTCTGTAATCCTTACACACAATGTCTGAGCAAATCTCTGATTTACCCGTGCCAAATATTATTTTTACACGAGTATTACATCTTTACACATGCTAGATTTAAATTGAGAACATTCATCTTAACTCTGTTTATGCACCTTTTTTGCAGAGTATTAGCTAAATCTTATCACAGAAGATGCTGGAAAAGTTTCATTTCCATCTGTCTGTCTGTATATCTAGTAAATATTGCAGTTGCACTTTCAGACATATTGAATAGACATACAAGAGCAGTTTCATTAGGATATATGGGAATAAATATGGTTTGTAATTTCTCGAAGAACTGTGATTAGTTCAGCTACTAGATCTTCCAAGATTATTAAATTTAACACAATAGACAAACAGGATCATAATAATGCTCATAATAGAATAAAAAAATTTGTAGCAAAAAACCAGAGTTGTAGAACCTAGACGAACTATATTTTTGTTTTATAACTTCCTGGAGGGTTAAACAAATATAATTTAATAAGACGCAAGTGCCTCGTAGCTTAAATAGAAAATAAACTAATTTTTTTACATTACAGCAATAGTTACGTGACATACAAATAACGTCCAGAGATGGTTTACAAGAGCTGTATTGGAACTAGGAACCTTAACACAAATTTATGGGGCAACATTTACATGAAAATTTACTTCCAGAGATCTTTTAAGAGAGGTGTGTTGAAGCTATTCCATAGATTCATGGAGCAATAGTTACATGGAAATTTACGTCCAGAGATCTTTTACGAGAGCTGTATTGGAGCGAATACATACATAGATAGGCAGTAGTTACATGATAATTGACGTTCATAGATGGTTTACGAGCGCTGTATTGGAGCGATTACATACATTGATAGGCAGTAGTTACGTGACAATTGACGTTCATAGATGGTTTACGAGAGCTGTATTGGAGGGAATACATACATAGATAGGCAGTAGTAGTTACATGACAATTGACGTCCATAGATGGTTTACGAGAGCTGTATTGGAGTGATTACATACATTGATAGGCAGTAGTTACGTGACAATTGACGTTCATAGATGGTTTACGAGAGCTGTGCTGGATCTATTACATGGATTTATAGGTTAGTATTTTATTTACAGTATATTTAATTAAATATATTTATTAATAAATTTAATTTATGAATAAATCTGGTCAACGAGAGGAGGTAAGCAGAAACCTAGTTTTCCTTCATCCTTATTTTTTTCTTTAGAACTAATTCCCTAATCATGTTAGCCAAACATCCACGGCCTCCATGTGCATCTTGAAATAAACTGATATTAATGAAGTTACGAGGGTAAAATAACTTAAATACCAGAAAAACATTATACACTTGTTTACTTCTTACAGCATGTGGCCTATTTCCCAAGCACCTCATTTTATTGAAGAAGATTAATAAGGAGTTAAGTCTAAATTATCTTATGTAAATTTATCTCTCTAGTTCAAATGCTTGTTAGGACAGGTTTATGCCATACATTTGACGGACTAAGAGTTATTCCAATATATATATATATATATATATAAGTTTCGACTGATTGTGTACACACAAACTTTAACACTTCATCTTGTCCCACTGTACTTCGCCTTACATTTAAGGACGTAGACGGGCATGTCATTAGTGGTCAAACGTAACCGGAAAACTGACAGTAGCAGTTATTTAAAAAGAATTACACATCATTGTTTATTGATGAATCTTATCTAGAAGCTCGAGCACTCATATCAGTAATTGTTTTAACGTGGCCATAGTTTATTAGTCGTATATTTAACCATCCGTATGATTTTTAGCCATATCTCTAATAACCATAAAAATCCTCTCGCCGTATGTTGATACCCAACTATTACGAAGGTTCCTGTTGTATCAACGTTGGTACCCCCAATGTTACAAGTATTTTGTAATGCTACAACTTATTATAGTCATTGTAAAAATATCAAATTTATTACGCAAAAATGTACAGCTTCCAAATTTTCTTATGCATCAGTCTCTATTTGAAAGCAATAAAAATTTAAGCTATTAGTCTATATGATGGGCATAATCAACGATCTCCTAGCGGGTAAGTTTCTATTTAATGAAGTAATAATAATTTTGATTAATACCCAAATTTGCATATATTGGTACTTTGGTACAATAGTCTCTAACAATAGCATGTTTGAAAGATCTTTCAATAAATGGTAATTATTTTGAAGTGTATATAAAATATCATAAATGGAGGTTGAAGTACTCTCTGACCGATAATTCTATCTAAATAATCGAAGCCCTTACATGAGAGTGATTTAATATGGATAGAATGAGTTAATTTATTTTCTGCCTAAGCACCTCCAAAAAATTTTTGAGCAAACTTTGTTCGTCTAGTATTGGCCAAAGATTCAGAGCAATAGTCTTTCTAAATGTGCATGTAATACTACAGCTTGTAACCCCTCGTGTGGTAACCAGCAGCAATCAAATTAAACAAGAGCCAATGCCATGAGCAAGTCCTCGAAAATATAGGTCCATGGAAATTTGTCAACATCCTTCTGAAAACTGCTACAACTTTTTATATTTGTCATGTTTTAGTTGTAAAAGCTTTTGATAAACTGAAGTGTAAAAACAATATTGTCTATTTATACTAATTTTCGTTCAAATGTAAAGAAATGTTGAAGGTCTTAAGGGATGTGTTGAAACCCCACCTTTTATATTTATCTATATTAAAATAATGTTTATTTTTAGTAGTGTAGTGTAGAATAGTAGTGTATATATATATATATAATGATTAGCCATGTATATATATATATATATATATATATATATATATATATATATGATTAGCCATGGAAAAGATTTTTTTTATTTTAGTATGTTTTTACAACATGTTATAGCTGTGCATTGTGTTTTTATATTTTGAGAATAAAAATTTCGTTTTAGTACAAAAAACATAATTTTACACTTCGAATCAACCAGACGTACATCATATGTGCCAGCAAACTAAAAAGGAACTCGTTAGCGTCTGCAACGAGGTGGAAATTCTGGAGCATGTTGATTTAATACCAACAAAAAGGATTAATCTAAGGGAGTTTACTTTTTAATTGTTTGTTTTAGTGAAAGTTTAGGGTTCGTTCATATTGTTTGCTCATTAAGAAGGATGTTCTTTATAAAGTATGTTTGTAATTAAAAGATAGAATTCGGACTAAATGGTTTTTGAAACTCAAAGAGTTTATCTTATTTAGTTGAAGAGATTTGAACAATTAGTTTTTTTCGTTATAAAACTGAGAATAGAATAGTGATAAATTTTAAAGTTTTGTTTCTTATATAGATGAGATCAATATTTTTAATACAAGTTTTAATTAAATTGTGAATTTCGAATGAAACGGGAAATATGTAGTGTTGTTTATTCAAAATGTTGTCTCGTAATCTACATGTTTTGATATTAACCTACTTACAAGTCTGATCCATAATTTTATGTATCGCATATATATATATATATATATATATATATATATATATATACAAAATAATTGAATCGGAAAAAGTAAGCGCTCTGTGGTGTAATGGTAGCACATTCACCCGGCAAGTGAGAGATCCGGGTTCGACTCCCGGCGGAGCAAGTACTTTTTGTGATTCAATGTTTATTTAAACTATATATATATATATATATATACTATTCACGTATAATATATTATTAACTAACAAATAATTAAAAACTAATTTTATTGTTAATTTAACTTGTACTTAACCGCAAATAATTTGATAAATACATATAACTTAAAATAAAACCTCTCAATATACTTCTCTTCTTTAATTTATTACCACACTATTATTAATTACTTTGCGTTATCGACTACTTTGAACTGATTAGCACGACAACAAACTAAATAAAACATAATTTTATATTATGTTATTTTAAAACAATACGTTATAGTTAAATAATAAATTATAATGAATAATAATAAAATACAAGACAGTATTGTCAATACTTATACATAATTAAAAAAGATTTAATATAAGTTATTAGAATACATATTCCTAGCATTAAGTCAGATTTTACTTCTTATTTAACAAAACAATCATAAAAAGCAAACTGACTATATCACTATATTTAATACACTTTATCTTACTTAAAGATACCCCTATTATCACAAAACAGTGTTTAAGTGGTTACTTTTGTCATATAGCACCAAAGTAACATGGACAGTTTCATGTCAACTGCCATTTAGAGTTATTTTATCGGATATGTAATAAAGCTCTTACATAGATTTATGGGGCAGTGCTGCGACAATAAAATACATATTCTGGCTGAACTTGTCGCAGTATGACGTGTACCTACCCTGATAGAAGTACTAAAATATGTTTGCAAGAAATATTCAGCTCATGCTAAATATAGCTACAACAGTTAATTTGTCTTTTTATCTTTTTCTTTTCTTACCCCTATAGCTAAAGGCCACAAACAAAACTTTTAAATTAAAAATTTACGCAAATAATTATCTTCAAATTTATAAAGTACGGTATATCAATTTTGTTTAACAGAACCAGTTTTAAAAAAATGTCACATACGTTTATTAATTAAATAATATTTTTGAATACTTTTTCAATATTAACCAAAGCACAGAATATTATGCAAAGTTTCCTTAAAAACTAAATGTATAGATTCAAATAATAAGTCAGATTTTCCTTTCCAAACCGGGGAGAGACCAGCTAGTGATTATAAGGACGAGGAGTAATGCTAGTAAGGATTTCATAGCTGACATAAAGTTGGTATGTTGATATCCCAGAAGAATTTTAAAATTTTAAGCATATCGAAAACTTCATGAACTAAAACATTAAAAAGTGATGTTTACCCTTGCATTAACACACACACACACACACACACACACACACACACACACACACACACACACACACACACACACACACACACACACACACACACAGTGTGTGTGTGCGTGTGTGTACTGTAAGATATACATAACATATATTAACTTATATAAGACTATTTTAGGAATTAACATTTATCTTTTAACTATAATTATATTTTTGATGCTTTTATATGGTGTTAGATTATTTCAGAATAAAATTTAATTTCAAAAATGTTCAAGCATTTCAAAAGATTACTACTATGTAAATGCTAATACTATCATCTGATTTCTGAAAATTGAATACATATGTTCAAATGTTAAAAAAAACTCTTCATCTTCTCAATACAGAGCTAATTTATACTTTGAAGTTATTGCCTTGTATTTTATGTTTCTTACTAGAAAACTGTTTAGCCATGAAATATGGATGGTGATGACAGTTAATTGCCAGCAGTGAAAGGGGAAACTGATCATTGTCAGTGAAGCGGATTTACAGACGCAATAAAAGTGTCCACGTACAAACGAAATTTGATTATATAGTCTCCAGTGCCGTAGGAAATGGAATACAGTTACTGATAAAATTTCTTATGATTAAGTCTTTTTGAAATAAACAAATTTAATCAGAGCTCAATAATAGCGTACTGTGTTTTTGGAAACCTTGTGTGAACATAACGTGGCAATGTTATGGTTGGTGAGCACCATTTTCCTTTAATGTATAATCTAAAGGAAATACATTTTAAGCTTATTAGTGACCAATTTCGTCATTGAAATATCATATTGTTTGAAAGCTCAAGAAAATTGAAAATATTAAGAAGATATTAACTAATATAATATCTTAATATTATGTTCCATTTGTTACGCCTTATACAGGTAGTTTCATTAGGTATTTTGTACATCAATTAATTTTTGTGTTTCTTTATATTTATGTAAAACGGTAATTAAGCCGACAGTTTTCAACGTTTTTACAAAATTTATGTATTGAGAGCTCTTATTAGCCTGATGTTCCGATATGGAAATCTCCTAGATCTCATTCTGGTAGTTCAGATCATAGGAAATCTCTAATTTTAGGCTATCAGAGGTCAAAATTTCCCATACAGTGAAAACACAAAGCATCTAGGTATAGACTAAATTTCAAGGGATTTTTATATAATGCCTTAGATTCCTGAAGAGCTTAGATATCAGTAGGCGTACAATAAGGAAACGGATTCTGTCTCTATGACTTTTTGAACATTTCATTTAATTAATATTATTTTATGTTAAGCAAAAAATTTAATTTTAGAGGACTGATTAATAGAATTCACTTCAAAAACTCATTTTTTTAATAAAAGCAACTGTAAAATAAAAACATTATTGTTATTGGTTTATTATAAACCTGATTACATTGTAGGTGTTTAACGTTCTTATGAGTATTTTATATCGTAACAAAACTTTAATTTTAAGTATAGTGCTTAATTTTTTTAGTGATATTGTACAATTTTTTTTAATATTTTGACGAATTATATTTTTAATCCTCTATAAATAAGTTAAAGTCACATTTTAAAGAACTTTGACTGTTCAAAATCAAATCAATCATAAAACTTAATAACATAGAGTATCTCGAGCATAACAGACAATAACTGTGATAATGTGATCCTTTGGAGCATTTTACTTGATAAAATAACCTGTTGTAACAAAATATAAATTAAAATTTAGAAACTGTTTGCTTATTAACTAAGAATTACTTTACCCCAGCTACTTTAGGTATTTTCCCACCCTCACCCTCCACCCATAATCTTGCTTTTTTAGTAACTTAATAAGACTTTATTTTATTAGTAACAACAAAAATAACAAAATAATGCTGGATAAATAGAGTATAGGATGGTGTACTCGTAAATGTGGCAATTCTGACTGAAAAACAGCAATTTTTCACTGTATCATAAGAGCTACTCTTCTGTTAGCTCTGTTTGGTGCATTAAAAATGTATGTAATCACATTTAAGAGATTTAATCATATAATTGAGAAATTAAAATTTACTCTTATTAAATTCAAATTAAAATGAAAAATTAAATAACATTATTAAATACACATAAAGGACTAAGACTCCCGAAAAATAGCTTGCATTACGTACAAAATAATAAAAGTTGTGTTAATATTTTTAGTTCAGATTATTGCTGTAATTATACAGCATAGTGTATTTAAGATGTACAGTGTTAAAAATATCCTAATGAAAAATATACAGAAAAATGTTACGATGTTTCAAAAGTCTGTTTAGTTCCGAATATTCCACATACACATTAGAAAAGATAAAGATTTATTGTGACTTTAAGTAATTACTCAACCACATTTTTATTAATATTTAAAATTACATTTACCATATAGTTTCTGGTCCCTCCACATGATGGTTCTGTTCCATGAGCATAGTTTTAATTTTTTAGTAGGAAATTACAGCGTTTCTATCATTACTGGTAGTGATTCGCTTAGGCCTAAATGACCATTTTTGATTTTAAGCATCGCTTGTTTTGTATCTTCCCTTTATTTTGATAAATTAGAAATTGTATGTATCCTTTACATTTCACATTTTTGTGGGTTCATATCAAAAGAATTATTGTCATACTTATCATTACGTTTTACTTTAGATTCCTTCAATAAAGAACGCAGATGTGGTTCAGATATTTCCAAGCGACAACTAGAGCCAGTTTAAAATTCTTTGCGTCAGCGGTGCCCAAGTTGAGAGGAAAAACCCCGTAATTGATTCCGTTTTATAACTGTCATACATCTCACTATAATCAGGTGACAGAAATAAATCATCGATACTTATAACGAGTCTTATTTGCCTTTACCCTTCAGTAATTCGTGTTCAATTCATCGTTGAGCGTTATAATAAAATATGCTGTTTCATTAAAAATACGGAGTAGAAACGTCGTAATTACGTTCGTTTGTTAGAAATATGTTATAATTAAATGTAGTAAATTATCAATGTAGTTAAATGCAGGGGTACTCTTGTGTCTAGGCAATCAACTGTGTTTGCCACTTAGGGAGCCGTGCCAAATCCAATAATTATTCTCCGCAGTAGACCAGATCTATCGGCCTACACTTGCACTCCGATGTTACAACATTTGTTTAGTTGGATCCATAAGGTTTCCAGATTTTAATGACAAAATGGTTTGCTCTAACAAGTGTATTTTCAACTGTAGTCTTCAAGTGTATTTCACTACTAACAGGTGTGTAACTGGAAAGTATAAACCAGGCAGAAATTAACGCACTTGGTAAATAGAAATTATCAATGTTCAATACAAAATGTATTTTGCGTATATATTGGCTGTATATATCTTCATTAAAAAGTAATTACATTGCACAAATTATTTGCAAATCTCAATGCCATTTTTTTCCAAACAATGTACTAAGTTGTAAATAAAAAAACATATATATTCTTCTTACATGAAATTTAGAATAAATGTAAATAATATATTCGTATGTGTTCTAGTTTTTTTAATGTATTGTATGCAATTACCAATACTCATTTAATCACGATAAATCAGACTAGATTTTTAATTGTTCAAATATTGAATCTGAAAGCAGGAGCTTCAAAAACGTGTTAGTCGATGTTTACTTAACATGCATATGGAATAGCCTCTCCATGGCAAGGGTGCCGAGCCATTTGGGATACGGCCAATATTAAACAGCAAGGGTAATCAACATGACAGGTTCTACCCATTACTCTTGGTTAATGGCTGCACATTAGTCATTCTTCGATGGTTCAAGAGTTGGCAATAATTATAAATGTTCATATTTGTTACACATAAAAGTAAACAAATTGTGTTTCATAATTTTTCAAAATACTTAAATATTTAATGTTATGATTTATAAAATTTTACCTTAGTTTAGTATTAAATACGTGACAATAACCGTTATCAATCTAATTACTAACGATTTACAACCTACATAAATAATTGATTAATATTATTTTTTGAAATTAATCTGTTGAGGTAAACATGGTATAGAAAATAAATGCTTTTGCCTTCTTGTATAGAACGTTTACTTATTACGTGAATATTGCATCCTAATTAGGTCTCTGAATGTGATGAAATATTATAAGTCATAAATAACAATGATAATTTCGCATGGACCTTGGTGTTATATGTAAAAGTAGGTTTTTATGTATAAATTGTGCATAAGTGATTATATTTCAACTAAGCCTTCGAAACTGTGGTCTTAGAATATGACGTGTAAGTGCACCTACACACACAGGCTCACTTCAACATATGACATACACATATGGACAGAGAAATATATACAAAATGTAAAAACATATAAACTCAGTCTTGAGGACTGCTCGTATACATTATTTTTATTTCTTTTAATATTATACTTTTTAACCAACAATATATTTTTTAGTAGATTAAAATCAAAATTTCAAATGTAAATCACAACAGTATTTAAGTGTCGCAAAAATAAGTCACTTAAAAATTTACTTTACACATTCACATTTAATTGAAATGTCTTTATCTCTGAATAGGAATAAAAAATAAAAGTATTGTAATGATTGTAATATTTACTAAATATTTACATAAGTTGCAACAACATGTATTGAACCCTAAGGAATTTTAAAATTTAAATTTAATTTTGGTCAACTTATTCCTTAATAATTAATGAAATAAATACCGTATTAATTAAAGTCACTGGGTGCTTTTGGGATAGAACAATCAGGCGGGGCAGTGAGATTTGGTAAATGTTTGTTATGGGCTAAATAGTTTACAGATATTTTGTCTACATTACTATAATCTATATCAATGAATTAATCATGACCAATTTTTAACAAACTCATAAAAGTGATGCGATTTGCATTAGAATGCGGTTTCAAATAAGACTAGCAGACTATTTGGTTTTATTCAAGCAACATTTATTTACATAAACATTGTTTTTAATCATTTACATATAAATTACTATTTTGTAAAATATAATGTAAATTTAATTTAATACGTAACCATATTCAAGAATTATTGTAATGTGATAACAACTACAAAAAATATCTCAAAACTATATTTAGTAACCTAACTGAACATTGCGTTCCTCCAGTCACAAAAAGGTCTTTTGTACATGTTTGTCTGATGTGACATGGAAGTGTCGTGTTAACGAATGTTTAGAGTTAGTTATGACAGCTGTGACATAGGTAATATATTTATTCTGAGAGTAATTGTAAAATACGATAGTATGTTATGTATATGCATTGTGTTTCGTACATATACATATCCTTTATCTGCAGTAATATTAAAGAGAGCTCTCTTATATTCAACCCTTTGATTAAAACTAATAAAGTAGGGGACATATAAATGTTGCCCTCACTATTATGTGTTGACCAAAATCTCTGCGATGGGCCTTGACAACCAGAAAAATATAAATTTTAGTAATTATATTAAGTTTAAACAAAGCCTATCACAACACACACATAGTTTGTTTTACTATTGTCTCACTGTGCTTACATATTGATTTTTAGCATTTTAAAAAGCAAATGGCATGTCTGCCCAGCATTAAAAACAATTAAATAAGTTCTATAAAACATAAATAACTATCCCACTACCAAATTAGGACCTCCTCGCTATGTTGACGTGAACGAAAGCATAGCATCAGAAACACTACAGATAAATTATTATTTCCATCCAGCAGATGATACTTTGCAAAAGCGTTTCATTAGGGTTGTATGAACTGCTATATGAAGCTTCTATCAGCTTAATGAACAATATATATATATATATATATATATATATATATATATATATATATATATATATATATATAACCTGACTAATATGAAAGTAATTAAAGGAACAGTATGGTTTGAGTTATCATTGTTATTACAGATTTTCAACATTCTAGGTTTTATTAACACAATTGCATTATATTTTAGGTATTTTAACTTAAGAAACCCTCATTTGATCCTTCTATATGTATACACTTAATTATGTATAGTAATGTCTAATTTTACTACAGGAAGTGACGCTTAAGAAGCTCTCTCTAACACTTAACCTCAGGGTAACGGCTTAAAATGTACCATTCGAACCACCAGCAATAGCCGGGCAGGAGAGCTGCTTGCAAGGACAGGATCGCTCAGCGGTCACCCATCCAAGCAGTAGACGCTCGACGTTGCTTCATTACGTTGTCTCGTGAAAACCGCTGTACCCGCTTCACTAGTCCATTGGTATGTTAATTACATACACATGTCGTTTTAAAGGAATTACTTGTATGAAAGACGTATTTGATTCATGATGGTACGCAAACAAATATAAATTAATGCTTTGTATTGCGAGTCTGGCTATAGATAAGTGAATAACTATGACACATGGATGCTGTTAACTGTTAATTGCCAGCTGTTAAGAGAAAAGTGATAATTGTTGTCACGCGAGCAGATTTACTGTGTGCAATAAAAGTCTGTACGAACACGGGATTTATTAGGGCGTAATGCTGTGGAAATTGTAATATAACTATTGTGAAAATGTCCACTTAATAACAGTTAGTGAAAAATCTCTGATTTATTGTTACATTGTAATTTTTGCATTATCATGGCTAAACAATAAGTTTAATTACTATGTTACATAGATTTTATATTTTATAATAAATACCCACAATAAATGTTACTATGTAAGAATGCATTTATTTATTGAAATAATATTTTGAATGAATATAATCTAAGGAAATACAAAGAAATTATTTTCATAAATTATATATATATATATATATATATATATATATATATATATATATATATATATATAAATAAGTTTAAAATATTATTATTTTATAATTGAGGTAATTTAGTTTTACTTTAAACATGTAGCTGAAAGAGTACAAGAGAAAGTATGAAACTGTACATGAAATTAAAGACTGTTAAATTTAGTATAAGTTGTTTTTAACTTCAAAAATAATTCAAATACTTAAAATTAATGTATGCGTTACTTCCCAAACCATTTAAAACGAATGGTGTGATACAGGTGTAGCAGTGAACTGTCTTTCAATTACAGGGTCTATCAAACAAAGGGCCCGAGACCTATGGTGAGAGAACGGATAACTTTAGAATATTTACTAAACGGTCCTCCTATAAAGCTAACACTTGAGAACAATAAAAAAAATATTTATCAACTTAGGTACATAGTATGTCAATATTCAGATGTCGGAGGTTCGATTCAGGTTTTCCGTGAAATAATATTTACAAGGTATTATTAACCAAACTAATCTTATACTTATATAAAAACTTGTATAGGTTTCCTTTTCAAATAAACGGAGAAATATGAAAAACGTATTGGTAATAAAATATAAGCTATAAAAATAATATATTTTGTATCATATTGTATTGAGTTTTATAACAATATTTTATCTCATACCTACATTTCTACTTACCTACATTATAAACTCAAGATTATATGTGTAATCAATATAAATTGTTTTCTGTAAGAGGTATTATTTTTTCCTAAGTGCATGATTCAAATCAATCATATTTTAACTTTTTAAAATGTTTACATTAGCTATCATTCGAGTAGCTTTAAATTATTTGTAAATAAAACATTTTTGTATTTGAAACTTTTTTTATAGCTACTATTGTATCAACATTACAATATAAAACGTGTGTTTAAGCAGCAATATAAGTGTTTTTACATTTACACTAAAATGTTGTGACCTTTACATTATGTGAATCAAACCAAATCGTTTCAAATTTAGTGCACATTAAAAGATTATTGTCGATTTCAAAATGTTATAATTAATATTTAAATGTTAAAGTTGGACCTAATAACATGGCTAACATAATAATGATGTTAAGCTCTGATTAAAAGAGAGTAAAATAAGTCGTGTTAAAAATGTACTTTGGTTGTTTAATTATTTTATTATGATGGTTTTTATTTATTTTCATATGATTATAAAAGGTAATGCAATTGGAAACTAACGTGCTATTTTGCTCGTAAGTCACAATTGTAATTAATCTAGGTCGCTTTTGTCTTCATAACCTAGATACTCCCAGAAGAATTCAGGATTCGTTCTTCCTCATGAAGTTGGTAAACGGTGTTGTTTGCTGTCGAAAGTTATGACTAAAGCTTCCTTTTCACTTATGAGGCCCCACTAGATCCCGACATGTCTAATACAGTATACAGATATTTTATTAGTCCTTATTAATATGTAATTTTGGATTTTCAAACATTATTTTAAATTTTATCAACTCCCAATGGACGCAGATGTAGTTCAGATACGCCCAATCACCAACTGAAGCCAATTTAAAAAACCTCTGTATCAGCTGGAGTTCAGATTAAAGAGCAGAAATCTCTAATTGGTTCCTTTCGGAGTTAGTCATCTCTCTGACAGTAATGAAGCTATAGAAAAATAATCGATACTAAAAACGAGTGGCAATTGCCTGCATCCTGCAACAGTCGTATCAAGCTTTATATAACAGAGATGTTTAATTTTTAAATTGTCTTCGATTAGCTTTTTTATCTTGAAAACAATAATGCATTCAGTTTCGGTCGTAACGGTGCTAGCAAAGACCTTTCTTTACCTGTTATAACACCCCATTTTGGTATAATGAAAACACCGGTGGTATAGTAACAGTAGTTTCATGCCTATCTTTCACCTTTAATATCACTATTCATACTCTCACTATCAGCCAAAATGAATGATTGCCATTAAAAACATTGTTTACAAGACATTATGATTTACCTGCTACTTCAAGGGATTCTGAAGATTGTTGCTCCTTTGTTATAGTCTTGTATAACAATTAATTAATACTAGTGAAGGTAATAAAACATTTTATGGAGACGATTTGCACACTACTAGGATTTAACACTAATGGCTAGACCTGTGTAGTATTAAGAATAATATACTTCAAAATATGCAGTCGAGCCACTCTATGTAATGTTAAAGAAAGGTCATGATAATAAATACAGTATTTACTTGAAATCCTTCAATAATTTAGGATTTTTCAGATTTTTTTACATTAACATTTTGTTTAACAATTTGGACGATTAATTGGAAACGATTATCCATTTTAATAATCATGTTAAAAGTTTAAACTTGTCAAATGGCCTACAATTATTTAAAAACTTTCAAAAGAAATATATATATATATATATATATATATATATATACACATGTTTCATTTTTCAAAAAATTCAAATAAATCACTGGGAAATTTCGTCATGAGGGTGATTGCAATAGTCAGATTTCCAAGAAATCGACCTAGTATTGAGTTATTATACATATAAAAAATATGATTTAGTAATCGAGCGATAACTAATTATTAATAGTTAAATTGCGTTGCTGTTTAAGTTGACTAAAAATATGATTTTTTATTCACCTCTAACTTTTTAAGAATTTATAAGTATCTGAAGCAATTGCGGAAATTAGCAAACTACTTCTAAACTATTGTTACAATATTATAGTCCATGTAAACAGTGCTCTTAAGCTTCTTACGATTTTCACAATACATCATTTAAACTTCGGATTCACAGTAATTAACGATGAAAGTTGTGTTTGAATGGCAAAGTTTTCTCATAAACACCAAAGATTGATGGTTCACTTTGCTTCACTCAAAATCACTGTGATTTTAATTTTACTTAAATTTGATTGGTTAAAAGTTGTAAATAATACAAACTATTACATATTACTACAATATTTCCAATGAAATTAATTTCAAAGATAGTTTAATTTCATAAAAATTAAAAAAATATGGTATTTGAGTATTAAATATTATAAAAAAATAATATACTCTGTTTTCAACATTAATGTTATTGGTCCAATCAACGCAAAACGCGTTTCCTATAAGAGTATTAGTAACACGTTATTAGGTTTAACGGGAAGTAGTAACTGGATAACAGACTAAATCATGATTTAATAAGAAGTAGTCAAGTTAGCCTAGCAATGGTATAGAATTGATTCATTCCCTATGAATAACTGCCATTTATATTCGATCTTACTTGTATAAATCACTCACCAGCCTGTTAAATTGTGAGGCTTGACTTGATAGATATTGAAAGTCCTCAACACTGTCGTGAATTACAGAAGGTTCATCACGAATGTACATACACACAGTATAGATGCCTAAGCAAGCAGACTATGGTGAATATTGGTGTGGAGAACATCATGCAGATAATTTCACTGTGTAAACTCATTATGAGCCGTAGACACACAAACAGTACACCCGCTTAGTCGGCAAACTGTGGGTTGTAATAAACATGGCTACAGTAACACGTACTACGCTTCCGACAACATACGTGGAAACGGAGGTGTCACGATGTTTATGCGTAAAATTAACACTAGCGCTTGTGTGAACCAAGAATAAAGTTGATCGTTAATTACGTTTAACTAACTTACGCTTTTCAATCTATTATCGTCCTTAACATACTCGATGTAAAAAAAGTTTATATTAAAGCTTTGATGTAAAGTTCGATTATAAAGTTCAAAAGGAAAACGATAGTTCAAAAGAAATCACAGCCACTATGTTGTTTGTCAAATTCACTAACTCTAAAACATACACTTAATAAAAACTATACTTCTAGGTCGTAATGTTTGCACTTCGCAACACATGATTGGATCATTATCATTATATATATATACTTACATTACTATATGTACTGTAACTATAACTAATATTTAATACAGCAACACCTCTTACAGATTCCACATTGATTAAACAACGAGCTGAGATTCGTTTTTTTTTTTTTTTTAAGTAAAAGTAAAGTAAAGTAAAAATGTCTTATTTTCCCAGGTGAAGTTAGGGCTAAGAAGCCCTCTCTAACACTTAACCTGGGGAACAACGGCTTAAAGGTGACTTTCAAACCACCAACAATAGCCGGGTAGGCGGGCTGCTTGCAAGGACAGGATCGCTCAGCGGTCATCCATCCAAGCAGCAGCCACGCTCGACGTTGCTTGATCTGGTTATATTGCTATAACAGCCGTAACCGCTACACTGCGCCATTGGCAAGTGAAGATAAGAAACTAAGATTATAATACTCCAATATGGCATTAGCAACTTATTTATTATATTTTATAAATCGATAAATCCATACAGTCACCAAAAATAAAAAAGTTCACTTCACTCTTCAAAAGTTTAGACTACGTTCTGGTCGTTCAGTTTATATTTTGAGTATTCAAACTTCCTCATTTGAGTATTCAACTAGTAACTGTATATGCAAGCAAGAAACAGCAAGCAATATCAAGTATCTTATGACATAGCTGTGTACATAGAAATAAAAGACACATCATGAATCTCAGAGGACATATTATATTTTCTAGTCTAAAGAAAGAAATTACGCTTCCTCATTCTGCTTAAATAACGCTAAAAATTTAAGAGAAAAAACTCATAAAAAAATCTTCATATTGCCTCATCTTACCTACAGTCCTGATTTTGGATCAACTGTTATTACTTCGTTACTCAGTAAAAGGCGAGAAGTTATAAAACAGCGGGTATATAGAAACATATGAGAGAGGTTTTCACACTCTGACTGACTTAAACAATCAGATAATGATTTCTTTGCAGCACGGATAATGTATATTCTAGTAGCTCGTTGAAGGTAGTGCATTTATACCCAGGTTTATATTATCGTAAAACACATATTTGATGGCTTTACTCAAATATGATCGAGTTAAAGAAATTCGTTGTAGGTTTCATTTTGTATATATGTATCTATTGTGTTCTCAAGTGACGAATATAATTAGTTTAAATCCATATAAGGTAGTGTTATGCTCTTTGTAACATATAATAACACTAATCCTGACTTTTCATAAATGAAATTAACCCAACTGAAAACCAGAAACTAACTTTAAATTATTATTAGACAAACAGTATTTTCTCAATTTTAGATAGGGCTTTTTACTCATATAATTAAATAATTTATGACTAGTAAATTTAAATAATAATCCATTTTACAGAGATAAAACACATAAACATTCCATAACATAAAAGCAGCAAGGTATTCTATAATATATCGATTACGTATCTAATATTGCCTCCCCAAAGGGATTTATCACGATAAATGCCTTTGATGTACACGTATAACCTTCAAAGGCCACTAACCTAATTGTGTCCTATGCACAACACTGCCATCGCAATACCGGTGTTGGTGCACTGTCGATTCAATCACGACGAGTCTACATAGAATGAAAGAATATCTCGTTGTTTTGTTGGCCAGCCTATTGGACAGCACCGACCTGGACTATACATTAGCACCGTTCTTTTAAAACGTGTATACAAACATACTCCAATAGCTACACTAATAATACGCTTACCTAGTCAACAAGAACTGCATTACCAAGATCAAGAGGAGGAACTATATAAGTCTATTGTACATTCTATTTTTTACCTTACGCGGTTAATCAGAATTCTTAAGATTTACAACAAAACTTATATTAATATCTCTGAAAAATTAATAACTGCAATAGTTCGTTCTGAAATTTTATGTAATTGATAAATAAACAATATCAATGTAGGCCTATGTAGAAAAAATTTTGGAAACAGAATTACTCTACTTGGACAAAAGTATCATGACCTCACATAAATGTTGCATAAACTGCTCAAAGTTGGAGGAACGTCTGCTGAATATTTCATTGACATAATATCAGTTACGCCAATACCCTTATACGCTTCGACACATTTCACAATGTATAAAGCTATCCCTAGTCTGTTATGCTAAAAGCCACACTTAGCTTGTCTTTAATTAAAATATTAGATTAGGAAACTTTATAAATGTTGCAGTTAAAATTATCCTTATTCCAATGTAAGAATTTTTATAACAAATAAAGTATAAAACAACAGTGCAGAAGAATAAATATGTTTTAAGTATATTTCTTGAGATATGATCTATGATAATTTACATGCCTACTTTAAACTTGACGATTGGTTACATCAGCTACATAGTATCTTACATTGTGGTATATTATTTTGATATAAAAACTCATGTTCATTAGAGATTTAAGTTTATTTAGAGAGTCATTACGCAGTTATATCAGGCTTTTATGGCCACAGTAAGATTTGACATTTAACACAAAGGATTTAACACAATTTCAATAGGTGTTTTATGACTTTTCGTTTCTATTTTTTCTTTCTGGTTTGAATACCCACAATATTTTTGAATCACTTACAAAATAAAGTAATAATATTTGAATGAAACCAGGTCGGCATTTTTCTAAAGAGTGTAAATTGTAAGAATCTTTAAGACGTGACAAGCTTCACATCAAGGTATTTGCTTTCCTTCCAAGCTTACGGGACTCAGGTGCAGTGTCTCCCAGGGTCTTGATAAGTTGCCAATAAAACCCGTTGTAGATAATTTATTTTCTTTTTTTATTGAAATAGATTGTCCATACGACAGTTCAAAATATATTCCAGTGGATTAAAGAACACCTAAGGAATATTTCATAGAATTAATTTCATTATCTTAAGTTGCATCGATTTAATTTCGTTTTGATGCTTGATAGTTGATAAATATGCACTGAAATGTTTATAAAAGTAGAAATTGAATAGGAAATATATGTAATATCATCACATAATGCTACACATTTAATCCGTTACATTTTGAAGTAATTCAATAATACTTTATATTTATTAGCAATATAATGGATATGGACCCAATCAATGAATGTGTGCTCTTGAATTCATCCCTTGAATGTGTTGCATAAAAGTTGTCCTTCTGACATCTAGATATATGTAGAACTTCACGTGTGTAGTTAGGGCTACTTGTACTCTTAACATGCTAACAAATTGTGCTTATTTCATAATACCAAATTCAAATTTTAAATAAATAATCTTTTCAAACCTGTAAATACATGTTTTTAACTAATTAAAAACAAAATTAATTATTAATTTAATTAATTAATTAGTATAAGTTATGTTTATTTTATAGATACTGCAATGAGTTTATATAAAACAAATGTACCATCAGCTTATCTTTAGGACAAAATAAGAAAAGAAAACCCGTAGCGTTATTTTTTTTTATTAATTGCATAAATCATAAATTGTTGTTTTCTTACACTTTCATTGTTTACAATAGATATTTTTTTCATTTATATTTTCTATTTATAAAAGTTTTAAATATTTTGCTACGACTGGAACCTCCAAAATTTATTTGTCACAGGAAATTTGCTATAAAATATAATGGAAACAAAATAATAAAACTTTTATATAAATTCTTAATTAGCAATATATTATTTTCTTGACATTGAGCACTGGTAATATAGTCTTATTAATTAAACGATTAAATAGAATTTCTAACAGATGTACAAGAATTTTTGAAGTAAATTTACGCTTTTTTTACTAATTTTGATATTCTTTGATGATAATTTGTATATATCACTTGATTCAATGTAACAAAATAATTAATTGTTCAATGTAATACATTTGTGCTTAATATGTTACTGAATAGTTAGTACAATAGAATAAATTTATCAAACGTTTGAAAATTAAATAATAAATTACGTAACAGCACGATATGTTACTAGGGCAATTGAAGGAAGTTATTTATCAAAATCATCCACCATCCAAAGAGAGAATATTTATCAAGAAAATCTTGCTACCAATTTGTCTTTCTGTTCGTGACGTTCTCAATTTCCAGAGGATTTCCTCTGATATTAATTGCTGCTTCATTCACAGTCGTTTATTATTTGGCAAAGAGAGAGGATCAGGGAGAGCGATGGGGGCAAAATATAAAAAATATTTGTATAATATATCGTTATATTTACTATAAAACCCGTACTATTATCAGTCATAGTCTGATTATTCAGAGCCTTCTTACTCTTTTTTGGACAGTTCATTAGTTAACACTATGCAGTTCTAGAAGAAAGATGATGGAAGGCACTGATCTCCCGAAAATGAAAGGAATCTAGATTAAGCTGCATCTACATGTAAAGTAGTCAGGAGTATTTTAGATCTGAATCTGCGACGGATGTTCTATATACATATCTTCTTGGCAAGACTGAACAATTGTGTATGAAGCTTAGACTTGTAGGCCCGACTAAAACATGTGTAGCGTGGAGTGGTCTCACCAGGAAGCAAATATTTTATTCCTCTTACCACAGGAACTATCAACCAGTATCCCGATACTGCTTCAGATTGTCTGATGGACCGTTCGATAGGCCTACAACATTCGGCTGCTGATTAAAAAAAGTATATTTAATCTTCAATACGATGAACTCTAATTTGCTCTATTTGCCTATCAAAGAGATGCAATGCCTATGTCAATCAGGAAGTGAGAGGTATTTTACATGTTAATAGACTATATTAGAATTAATATTCCTTCTGTAGAAGATTTTAAGAGATTTTTGACCTAATAGATGGAAAATATTTCCTCATTGTGATCCTCAATGTTACACCGACATATCAAGGACACGAAGAGGCACTGATGCGGGACAAACCAACGCTCTGGTATACGCTACGACCATCACATTAATAAAGTTACAACATAACTATTGCAACTGCACTGCTGGTAGAACTGCCTAAGAGCCTGCTCATGAGAATCTAAAATCTTAAATCAATGACAAGAATATCGGTTTCATTCAAAACAATAATTGTCAAGGATTGAAAAATCATTTAGACTACAATATAATTGTGAGGGAATAGGCGAGTGAATAGGAAAGGGAACGGGAGTAATAAGGCACAAGGTCTGGCAGAGGGAGAGAGCTAAGTAAAGATCTAGAAAGGATGGAGCAGAGAGGGGATGTAAGAGATATGTGAGCGGGAGGGCTACAATGGAAGAGGTTGAAAATTAATGGAGAGGACTTCTTTGAGGACAAGGAGAGAGCGTGGCTGGTTGTACAGAACAGGGCGAGGCATATAGAGAAATTCTAATCCTTCGTTAACATGGAGAGAGAATAATAACTATCAAATTCATCGAACGTTTAGAGATATAACAGCAAAACTTGTTTACTTATTTACAGAGCCTATTTTAAGCTCTCTGTTTGTTCTCATTGTACGTTGCTAAATAAAATAAAAATTTTTGTTCAGACATAGTGGTAAATTGTGTGATAAATATTACATTTTCGACATTACAGTAAACTGATCACGTTTTGACAGCACATCACTAAAATGCTTTTCACCCTTACAAGCTGTCATTAGTCTCCGAGAACACCGGCAAAGTCTAACGTGGCTTATAAATACAAATGATGGACTATCCCAAAAACAAGCCGTTCATATTTTTAATGGGTTGAACGTTCGTTAAAAAGGAGTGTTTGGCTAAAAATGTTACTTTGTTATATGTGAGTGTCGATACTTACTATATAATGACAAAGCGTGTATACCCACAACGCTCTTACAAAAGACACAAAAAGTATAATAATTTTAGAATAAATTGACTTTTATTTTTGTAAAATAATAGTTTATTTAATTATAACTAACAGTATTTGATATTAATACGTGTGCATCTTGGGAGAGATATTTTCTGTTCAAAATTGAATGGATAAAAACTCAATTAAAAACCATTAAGGACTGTATTATTATTATTTACAAATTCCTTGTTTTACAAAATTCAACAAATTTTTAAAATAAAACCTTTAACCACGTAATTTGTTATTTGTTCATGGAGAACACTGTAAGTAGAGTTAAGTTTTAAAGTTGTATAGTAAATATTGTATACATTCATTTAAATCAAAGTTAAATATTTTATATATGTTATTCAACTATGTAAGTTATAGAGATATTTAACGGTAGTATGGTAAATATATAATAGACATACTGTAAAATGTTCATACCCTGATTTTCCACATTATTTTTGAGCCTGCCCAGAAGTTGTCTGAAAATATTGATCCATGTTGCTATTACTTCTCTTGGAATAATGGTAATATTAAAACTATGTTATGTTTTCAGAGATGCTATTCTAATGTTATTTGTATTTTAAAATGTAGTTTAAAAATAAAAAAATGCATTTCTAAAAAATGTATTCCACCATATGGGTTTTGTAGTAAAAAAATTTATATCTTGCGTAAAGTATTAAAACGATTCCATTAAGTTGTTGTTAGTTTGAATATTTATTTTTATTTAAATGAAACTAATATTTTTATACGTATACTTTATATGATTAATACATGTATCTGTTCTCTTGCAAGAAAATTAAAACAGTTAAATTGCATTCATAACCCAGAGTAATTAAAGAGTTTGCTTTAAAATAAAAGAATTATTACTTTGTTGTAAACTTATGACACAGAAGACTTTTAATAGTAAAAGTTTTAGCTAAATACCTTTGTTCAATACAGCCATATATTTTTCTTATATAAAAATTGCCCCATTTTACCTTTGTATTCAAGAGCCATAAATTAATCTAACTTTACCAACTTACTCCATAACACTATCTTCGTATTCATCAAGTGTCCCTAACCGTGCAATATGTTGAAATTATGTATGTATTGTTGTAATTATGAAACTGTAATATACTGTTTCTATGATGGTGTTTATTCCTTAATTAGACCGTTGTATCCAAACTCCCTTTTCAAATTATTCTTGAAACAGATAATTTCCTTCGAACCTCTTTATTGATTGTTAATATTGAAATTATGAAACTGATTATTTGGTTGAGTTTAATTCCTGGTCAATGTACGAAGCCTTTAATTTTTTGCTTTAACAATTTTGGACAGTTTACATCTTAATCTGCAATATAATGTCGTCATGCGTATGTTTTGGAAGTAACTCGCTTAATACATTGTAATATGTAACATATTCGACCAACGAAAACTTTCTCTGACAAAAAAACTAATTTATTTATTGCCAAATTTAAAGCTATGTTTTATTTAGCTCAAAGTTTACTCGTTTTCATTATTAATATTAGATTTAATAAACCTACAATTTTAAGTCCAATTCTATATTGTTAATCTGTTAAAAAAAAACATAAGAATATAATGGTTTCAATTTTTATGGACACCTTCTTACTTTTACAATATTCAGATAAATACACTTTTGTCTCATCCTACCATTCCTGGAAGGATTATTTCAGTATTGGATTGGATATTCAGTATTATTTCTTCATCATATCCAATCATCCATCACTAGACCATAATTTCTTGACAGTCAATTCCGAAACACAATTTATTAATATAACTACTAATTTCCAAACATTATAATATTCTTATAAACTTTAGAGGCTAATATTATGAGTCAGTCAGTATATTTTGTCGTATAATCCAGAGACTAATTCAATGATAATTTCATGATAGTATTAACAGATAATTTAGTGGTTATTATCAAAAGCCTGGCATTGTATTATACTTAAGAATGTTTGTAGCAAAATATCTTGCCAAAGAATCCAGTTACTTGATGGTCACATGATGTTCCTCGTATTATTGATAGGAACATCAGTAGTTACTATCATAAGGCTGGCATAAAATATTTTTTAGGAACCTTAATAGGTAAAATCATGAAGCTGGCAAGATTTTTAGCTTGAGAATCTAGTGAGGCTCGCAGGCATTATATCATTGCTAGGGACGTCAGCTGTTACTAACATGGAGTAGGTTAGATATTCAGCTGGAGAATCTAGTGACTACTTCTATCACGCTAGCATGCATTATATTATAGCTAGGGGTGTCAGCTTTTACTAACATGAAGCAGGTAAGATATTTCGCTGGAGAAACTAGTTAGGCTCGTAGGCATTATTTAATGCTGGGCACGTCAGCTGGTACTAACATGAAGCAGGCAAGGTATTCAGCTGGAGAACCTAGTGACTACTTCTATGATGCTAGCAGGAATTATATTATTGCTAGGGACGACAGCTGTTAATATCATGAAGCTGGCAAGATATTTCGCTGGAGAATCTAGTGAGGCTCGCAGCCATTATATTACCATTATATTATTGCTAGGGACGACAGCTGTTAATGTAATGAAGATGGCAAGATATTTCGCTGGAGAATCTAGTGAGGCTCGCACCATTATATTATTGCTAGGGACGACAGCTGTTAATGTCATGAAGCTGGCAAGATATTTCGCTGGAGAATCTAGTGAGGCTCGCAGGCATTATATTATTGCTAGGGACGACAGTTGTTAATGTCATGAAGCTGGCAAGATATTTCGCTGGAGAATCTAGTGAGGCTCGCAGGCATTATATTATTGCTAGGGACGTCAGCTGTAACTGTCATGAGATTGCCAGGAAATTATTGCTAAGAACTTCAGTGTTTACTATCATGAGGCTGGCAATCAATTTCGCCAGAGAATGCAGTGAAAATTTCCTTGAGGCTGGAATGTTATTAATAACAGGAACTTCAGTGTGTACTATCATGAGGGTGTCAATATATTCCTCCAGAAAATGAGGTTGTTACTGATATTATATTATGTAATGTCTGCCAGGAGGATGGTGACATCAGTTGGTCCTGTAGTAAGAGTAACATGATGGGTAGGTCAGATGTTGCGATTCACTATGGTAATACCTGTTCTTTTCACAAAAACAAATGGTAAACTAGATACATAATTCTATTGATCTAATAATATTCTTTCTCTTAACAAAGAATGGATTTTTTTACATTTAGCTCTACAAAACGCACAAACGTTCACAACTTTCTACTAAATTACTTTTTATTTTAAGGCAATATACCATGTACCACCGTTTTATTCATAGCATAAATATAATGTACATTCAAACGAGATTTAGAGTGTAATAGTTATTTATGTTTCTACACATTGTTATAATTTGTTTTTGAAATGACTTGCACAACTGAATATTATGTTAGTGTCACGTGGTTGATATTTGTGGACCTAATTACTAATATTTTTTAACAAAGGGCAACATTTTTAAGTTAAGTTGATTTAAATGTTAATATTTTAAATATTTTATACTTAGATGGTTTGAGTAATTTTAAAGAGTGACTGTGTTGGCAGAGTTCAGGGGAAACGAGATTTTATCTCGCAATGCGATATTCTTGTTCGGCTCCAGAAACTTTACACTACAACAAAAGTTAACCATTGTCAATCTGCTTCCTCGAAAATATTTTATGTTTCTCTTTATAATACATCAAATCAAAACAATCGAATCGTGATTATTTGATTAAATATAAATAAAAGAGATTAAAAACTGGTTTAAATACATAAATTACACCAACAAATGTTACATTAGTGTAATGTACACCCTGTTAATTATAGACTTGTATCTTGTCTAAGCATTAGTATGTAGTTCAGTAATATAATTTTCCTTCTGAGTATCTACAAAACCTGGACGCAGAAACACACCATATTGTTGTTACTGAAGGGTTGTGTTTTCGAGCTCTAACGTCGGGCAGTGAAACAGTGTTTTAGAGCACCATTGAAGTAAACTACGTTTTTCTTGAACATTGCAGATTATTTTAATAAATTGTTCCAACAGTTTTACTAACCAATGAAATTATTTTAGGCCTAAGCTCCCATTAATAATTTTGAATCAGAAGAAGAAATATCTAAGGCATAATAAGATTCAGTGTTCATAGTGAATAGATACTAAAGCGCCTTGCTCGACTTGAGCTCGAAACTGAGGAAAGCTGATGCCACCATAAGACAAACGACCCAGCGCCCTCGAAAAGATACGATAACAAATATATATATATATATATATATATATATATATATATATATATATATATATATATATATATATAAAATTTCAACTCCTCGTTACTATTAAATACAATATAACCTTATTCGTCTACTGGTTTATTTTCTTGCTATTTTTTATATGTAAAATAATATTTTTGTTAGCGGATTAAGTATGGAGTTCCATTTACTGGTCGTATCGTTGATGACTCTGCAGGTACAGGCAAATACATGCATAGTCAGGCAAGATGAGTAACAAATACGGTTAGGACTTACGTGCACCTTAACGTTTTGTATCGTGGGGCGGTGACTTCCCGAGTCAGCCAGGCACAGCCTACTTACGTGCCGTGGTACCTTAGCCGTCCGCTTTAAGGCGCTCCGCCTTTGAAGCGATCTCCAGCGGACTTATTCTGAAACTCCGTTTTGTTTGTTACCTGGTCCACACCCCCGCCCCCCCAACCTGAGCTGACGTCTTCTGTGTAGAAGTTGTGCTACCAGAGAGTAATTGTAGGTTGAAGGAATAAAGATCGTAATATGTCATCAAACTTGTTCCATTTTTCCAAATTTTCCTTTCAAAATAAAAAAAACTCATCCTTATACCACCAAACCCTCCCCATGTATTTTGCCCCTTTAACAAATTACATGTTACAAATTAACATAGATTGTGAGAAACTTTTTAGGTGATTTTTTATAATTATGAATGTTTTATTGGTTTTTAAGAATATGAGAGGATCCGCAAGGAGCCGAGATGAACGGAGTTAAATTTATATTGAGAGAACACCAGATTATTATTAGATGCTTAGAGTACGGCAAAGTATTTTAATATTTTGCTCTCTTATATCAAAGGAAGGATAAAATATTTGTGCTGTTTAAAATTATGATAAGGTTCAATGAATTCCCTATACATGAATATGCACGGATACATCAACGAGTAATAAAAATATTGTCTTATTCTCTATTATGCACATAAGGAGACAATGAGAGTTCCTCTTCGCCTATATTGTACTACATTTGTAGTCTAGATGTCTCTTATAACAAAACGATGAAAAATATTTTGAACTACTTCATTCTTTGTCGACGGCTATTTTGGATCCATTTAGAAAAAAATGAATTAAATTTAAATGAAATTTAGTAATCAAGCCAATATACATTAAATATCTCCCTGAAATTTCGTCATGAAATTGGAAAATTTCAATGAAATGTAATTAAAACTGTTACGTATCATATATTGTCACTAGTATCTTTTTTATTACTATTTGTGATATTATACATTATGTTAGTAAAACAAATTTTCAAACTTGGAATATTGCTTGGTAGGTAGTAAGAATGATAATTAAAACTATGTGTATAAATAAATTACTACAGACAAACCTTTTACTGTAAATAAACAAGAATGATTTGGTCATGTTCATTTTTGTAATGTATAGAGATAATCTTGTGGTTTTATAAAGCATCTACTTCTATGGAAATATAGTCAGTATTTTTTGTTCTAGAAACACTTTTTATATGGAAACACTCTAGGGGTATCAACCGCTTAAAAGGTGTCAATCACAACATTATAAAAATGACATTAATGACCTGCGTGATCTCCTACTATTCCGTTCAACCCCAAATCTACAAATCTACACTTTACCAATCAATGAAATAATTTTCTAATGTAAGCATTTATCAATGAATTCTAATGTGGTACATTTTGCTCTTTTAGCCTCTTGTAACACGAACTATCTTAAGTAAAATTTTAGGTTATTTGTTAATTATTATAGTACTAATAATTTATACTTATTTATTGTTTATCGGGAAACATACACTTGCAGAGCCTTTGAAATTTAAAATAGTAATTACTTCTGAAACCTGTTAAGTATTTGTTAATCTAAAATTTAGTTTTATAAGAACATAATCAAATTACAGAGGTACATTTTAAATTTAAAAAAACTTAAAAATACAAAAACGTAAGCAGTTACATAAATATCAAAAAAGGCATTCTTAATCCAACTGTAAAAAACGAGAATTTTTATATTATTAACAAAGTTATGTTGTTGCATATAATTAATACTGGATGTTAACCTACATCAAAATGAGAACACATAAACAATTATATTTCATTCTGTTCATAATATTGACAATCAAACGACCGTCATTTTTTAACAAAATACGTGGTAATAATTATGTAATTAATTCCTCTCTAAATGTTTGTGCCCAAAGAATTATTGTCAGAATTATTATACGTGCAATAAAAGCTCGGATTACAATAATTAGGGGTTGATTTCCTCTTTGGGAGATTAAATCTGATTTAAGTGAATTATTTCATTATTAACTGCTCTATCTACTTGTTAAAATACTGATATTATAGTATAACAACACGCATATCGCACAATAAGTGTTTAAGATTGTCCTTAAAAACATTATATTACATTTTAAAGATACAATATATCAGTTACATTCACTTTCTAAGGTCTATTTTGTGCCTTATAGAAGATAAAATCATTAATATTAGTTATTAAAACTATAATTCTAATAGATAGTCATTTTCTTTTTTTCTACATTTGTATCTTCAGCATATTTATCAATCAATATTCATGCTCACGCTTTTATTACTATCTGTTCAGTATCGAGCTAAATGGGAATGCAATAATAGCTGTTCTATACCGATTCATTGGTGTACTGGACTTACACTGATTTAGAAGGAAATGATTTAAAAAATATTAAAAATGAAGGAGGATTAACACCCTGCCCTAACATATTTGATATGGTTCAAGTAATATATTGATAATTAATTGATAATTGATAAATATTGATATATTGATGTTAAATAGCTACTCTGCGGAATCTTTGTCAATGTAAATAAGTTTATTTTAAGCAAAACCCAATATACTTTAGTTTATCAAGAGTGTTTGTAGACTTAAATGCTATGCATGAAAAAAGTTAATATGTAGATATAGAGGTTACCATCAATATGATTTAACGCCTTCCTAAGGCAAATACCGTCAACCTCGAACGTTTTTGTTCGCTACCAAATTTCTAAACTTTGTTAGATTTAGATTTTTAAGGACCTAGAGGTGGAGGTAGGTTAGATAAGGATCTTTGGTAGTTTAGCAAAGGCTTTGGTATGGTTTTTTAAGGTGTAGCATGGTCATAAATATATTTATTTACCATTTACATTTTAGTTTCGTACATTGATGATGTAATGATGTAACACGTCTATGACAAATTGAGACCATTGGTGTTTGACTCTTTTACGTGTATTCCTGTTCTATGGATGTTCAAATTGGCCTGAGGATATTTCTAATAATTAATTTCCTAAATATTATGTCTTAGGTTAATGCAAAAAAGTTATAGCACTAAGAGTGTGTAGCTTTTACTACAAGATGGTAGAAATGTCATACTTAATATTTAGTGGATTTAGTATACTTGAAGTTAGTTTCCGTTGACATTGTGAGATGACATATATACTGTAGCTGAAGAACAAAAAACGCAGTAGCCGGAGTCTAATACGAGTATGATTTAAAAAACCATGCACTCTGTGATTATAGGTAACGCAAACAAATGTGCGTGCGATACAAATATATAAATATAGGAACTGTGGCAAAGGATAAGAATCATCCGAACCAGAAGTGCTACTTTTTACGTGCAAACAACTGAAATGGAAGCCAGTGCCAATTAATTTATAAGTCCTTTCACTAAAAATAAAACGGGCTTCAAATATATTACTTCTCCACACTGGCCTAATATATTTTAAATATTACTGAACTCATCTTAGCTATTGAATTCAGTATAATGGACCGTTGCTGAGACATTATACTCATGCCATTGGCATTTATAAAAACTGTTTACTCTTCTAATTCAAGGCCAGTTAATAAAATTAATGGTTTTAGTAAAAATATACTTTAAAATTTTAAATACAAACTTACTGTCTAACTTTCACTATAAATTAAAGGATTGTTGCAGAACCTATCTTCTTTTTTAACTAGCTAGGATCATGATTTTTGTTTTGTTTTGAACGTAATGAAATTTACTATAACTTATATAACTTTTAAAACCACTTCAAATTAATTAAACTATTTAAATAAATAAATTAATTAATTAAATTTAAAAAATGTTCAAAAAAGTTTTTTTTGTATTGCAAAACACCTTATAAATACTATAATGGGAGAAAATAAATGTTTGTTTTATGTTTACAATGTCATTGAGAGTCAATGTTCAAAAAATTACAAAAAAATATTGGAAAATAAAGTTATAATGATTATAACACTGAATCACCGCGGCAACGCAAATTTTTTCATATTTTCATAATTTTATCAATGTGGTTCCAAATACTTGCTTGAATTGGTAAACATTACTAGTCTTACACTAAATTCTATTTTTGATGTTGTTATTGGAAGAAAATTAAACTAATAAATAAGTTTTATAGTTACAAAGAGCCTTTAAAGTTAGAAAATAGATTATAATATTATACTTACAAATGAAGTTGGATACAGAAGATTGAAGAGAAAACAATGGCAATAAAAATTGGGTACTTTGGGATTATACCGACCGCATCAGTATGAAGAACACAAAAATATAAATTTATAGAAAACAAACCTGATAGAACGAAAAAACAACTCTTTAATTACAAAATTACAAACTTACAACGATTATCAATGGGGTCAGATTCCGTTATATGCCCCCAACGCTTAAACCTTTTTTCAATTAACTTAGAACGTTGTAAAACGATGTAGTTGAGTAACAGAACTAACATTCCATCAATCAACAAGCATTTCCAGGTATTGTGATCGGCATTTTTGTCGCTGTTATCTTATCTTATCTTTCTCGAGAATACCGATTACGGCAGGTCGCGCGGCGGGACTCTGCAATCACGTTATCTACTAGACCGCTCGACTTTGACCTCTGTCTGAGGTTGGGGAGGGGTTTGCGATAAGACAATTGCTGTTTTATATTGAAGAAATATTGTTCTACGCTAATCTAGTAATCAGTAGAAGCAAAATGTCAAATAACGATTCATGTCTGGGTGTACCAACAGCCACACAACTACGTCGTTCTTCTACATGGCGTACTATATAAAGTAAGATTTTCGTAATAACTGATATTTTTATGAAATAAAAACACTCTTTACCTATTATTTTTATGTTATAAGAATTAAATTGGTGGTTAAATAGCTGCGCTATAAGCAAAACGGAAGAGGCCGATAAAATCGGCCGCTGGCAGTTTTCAAATAGTTTTACTCGGCCGAAAATATCGGCCGCTGGCAGTTTTCAACTAGTCTTAACCGGCCAAAAATATCGGCCGCTGGCAGTTTTCAGCTAGTCTTACCCGGCCGAAAATATCGGCCGCTGGCAGCCAAAGGGTTAATTGACTATTGACAGAAGTATGTTTCTCAGTTCTTAGTAACTAAATATAGTATTTTCATCGGGAAACAAGGTAAACCAAATTGTTTACTAAAAATACATGTATTAGTTCGAACAGCCATAAATGTATACTTTTTGTTAGATTTTATTAATCATGGCCACAAGGCAAGCTCAACCTTGGCATCGGAAATATAAGTACCTTGAAACAGAAACGATCATACACCATGCAAAGTTTACAAAATTTCGTGCGTAACCACGGATTACTGCAAATGAAACCACAAAGTAATACACTGGAAAATAAATGCAATTTATAATGAAAGAATCGGTGGAGGATATTGCTTCTATTTTAACTGATGTTATTATTTTTTCTATCATAAATGCTTTTACTAAGAAAGCTGAGAACTACGCATTTCTTTTCATTGTTCTAAAATAGTTCCAGTCTTCCGGATGTCGCTGGAACTATTCAATTAAATAGATGGAATGTTAGGTGCAGTGCAATGCAGTGTTTATTTAAATAAGTTTGAATACATGTTTACCCCAGAACTAATCTCATTCAATGTAATAGCTTTTGAAAATCTCTGGACTCCAGGAAAGTCTATTGTGTGTAAAGGGTTGCTCTGAGAGACTTAATGTTATTGCTTTTTGGTCATTGTTGTTTCACAATCCGAGCAACGCTTGTAAATAGAATCTACTATGCTCCATATATTTGAGATTGCGTTTGGTGCATCTAATTTAGTATCAGTAGTTATTAATGCTTCAATTTCTCATCTGTGGCTACACTTTATCATATGGTTACAAAAATGTGTTGTAAATATGAACTTATCTCAAATCAAACGTGTTTTATTTCGGCAACTTAGATATAAGAGTTACAGTGATAATGAATTAATTATAAAATATGTAATATCTGTTTTAACTAATGGTTTAAGATTTTGAATGAAAATAAAGATTCTTATAGGAAAGTTTTGTACTGAAATAGCTTAGGTATCATTAACATTTTACTTTAAGGATTTAATGACGACAGGTTTGATAGTGTTATAACTGTTACATTTTTGTAAAATTTACATTTGTGGTGATTAGCAACAGGTTTCTGTGAAGAAAATTTAATTTTCTAGAAATTCTTTTATCGTTTAGTGATACAAGGAATTTCTTGTTTCCTTATAGTGATAGCTAACTTTATTCATAACAAAAATGTAAGTAAATGCAAACAAATAATACCTGAACGTTGGGACACTCATAAGTTATTAATCACAAAAACCGAGGAAGCAATGAAAAACCCTGCTTTCTTCAAAATTCTTTCATTGTCGATATCAAACTTTAAGCAAAGGTGTCTGTGTATTAGATTTATTTTGTGTCAATACACTCGTCTATTGATTTTTATGTTAGCTCCCTTATTATTACAAAAGTTTGTATTAAAAATTTTAAATAAATTTATGGTTTTCCTGAAATGAGCTATATTACGCCTACTTAATTAATAGAATTCATTATGTACATTATGTATCACTTTTATGATTTAAGTATCACTATGTATTTTTTATTTTTATAAGTATATTTTTATTAATTTTTGCTAATTGAACTATTATTATTATTAATAATGTTTTACTTGAGCAGCTGTTTATAATAAAAAGTTACGCTTTTGCTATAATGTTGTCATTCCTGTTTCACACGAGAAGGAACGAATAATCTGAAATCCACCACGACGTAATATATGATTTAAATAAGCAGATTTGTCTGGTAGCATGTTTTGGAGCTGAACTACAAAGCTTCAGACTTCACGTTTTATTAACAGTCTTACGATCTTCGTCTATCACTGTATCTAATACTTTTTTTTTGTTAAGTTGGAACTAAGTTATAAATGTACTATGTCGAAAAATATATTCCAAATTTAAGACTTTAAACATTGATATAGTTAAACATTTTATGACGCCAGCTTAAAATAAAATACTTTTACCGTTGGGAAAAGATTTGCAACGTTTTATGTGAAGGGATGGATGTTTTGAACTGGATAAGTTTAAAATTCAACGGAAAAGTTTTCCTTCTCGGCAGAGAGCATCGCTTAAGTATCTAAGTCGTTGATGTAATGAGCTCCGCGCATTTTGATGCCTTGTAACTTTCAGTTGAAATCTTTCTGTTTCTTAATTACAATGTTGGACATATTTTACTCACCTGTAAACATCATAAAATAGCTTTTGCTGAATAGGATCCATGAGGGAATAGTATTATAATTACAACATCAACACTAAGCTGTCATGATAAATAGTTTATAAAATAGTGTGCAATGAGAACGGAATATAAAAATTATCTTTGGTTTACATACCCACAGATACAGTATAAATAATTGAAGAAGGGAGCAAAATTTATTTTCTAAATTAAGAATAAATATGCCTATAGTGAGCCTACCATGACTAACTACATTTATTTATATTAATATATTCTCCTGTATGTTTTTTATATTCTACCATTTCTGTTTTACAAAAAACTATACATTATTGATCATGATGTGTAAGTGGGTAGAACGAAATCGATTTTACCAAGATGTTGTAATGATAATAAACTACTCATCACAGTTATAAAAATTTTAAATACATGGTAGAAATTGAGTTTTTAAAAACAGTTTCCTACCTAAAGAAACACAATAAGCTAATCATTTTAACAGGAGGCGTGTCACAACATCATATGTTTAAAGTTTTAAATTTGAGTTTAGTTTTGATTTTTGTTTATGAGAGAATTTTCGATAAATTTCGTCCTTTGGCCAAAATTCATCTTTCAATACCATACTAAAGACTTAATGTTTGTAAGAGTGGTAAAATTTTGAACTTTGAGTTGAAGAAGGGATACTGAAGCTCAACTTTTTTAACTGTGAACAACGGGTTGTTAAGAAAACCCTGTTACAGAACTATTGCAAAAGTTACATAATAAAATATTTTCTTTTCTTATACTTTAAATAATAGCCGATTATTCCTTAACAAAACAAAACATGCAAGTTAAAGTAAAAATGTTCAAGTATAGAGGATAGTTATTTTTCAATATTTCGAGGGAAATGCTTTGCAGGTGATAAGCAAACTATATTAAGGCAACAGATCACGGTTAAAATTTTTGAAAAATGGTACTAACATTTTTACTTTCCTTAGAAAATTATCATATGATTATGATATTAATAAATATATGAGGAACAATAAATTAATAAAATAATTGCTCAGATCGATAAATATTTCAAAGTCGTCGTAATGTTTGCACTTTGCAATACACAATTGGATCCTTATTAGATGACTACAAAATTAATATTAAGATACACCTCTACCAGATTCCACATTGATTGAAAAACAAGCTGAGATTCATTTTTTTTACTTCGTGAAGATAAGAAACCAAGATTATAATACTCCAGTATGACATTATTGAGTTATTTATTATATATTAAATGTTTTATAAATCGATAAAGTCATAAAAAATAACAAAAAGTTCACTTCACTTTTTCAAAGTTTGGACTGCGTTCTGGTCGTTAACTATAACCAAGATTTAATACAGCAACAACCTCTTACAGATTCCAAAATCGATTAAAACAACTAGCTGAGATTCGTTTTATTTTAAAGTAAAAGTAAAGTAAAGTAGAAATGTCTTATTTTCCCAAGAGAATTTAGGGCTATAAAGCCCTCTCTAACACTTAACCTGGGGAACAACGGCTTAAAGGTGACTTTCGAACCACCAACAATAGCCGGGTATGCGGGATGCTTGCAAGGACAGGATCGCTCAAGCGGTCACCCATCCAAGCAGCAGCCACGCTCGACGTTGCTTGATCTGGTGATATTGCTATAACAAACCGTAAACGCTACACTGTGCCATTGGCAATTGAAGACAAGAAACTAAGATTATAATACTCCAGTATGACATTAGCAAGTTATTTTTTATACTTTATAAATCGATAAATCCACACACTCACAAAAAAAAAAATTTCACTTCACTCTTCATAAGTTTAGACTAGGTTCTGGTTGTTCAGTTCAGTTTATACTTTTGACTTGCTCATTTGAGTATTCAATTATTAACTGTATATGCGATCAAGAAACAGCAAGTACTATGGAATATTTTATGACATATGTGTGTACATAGAATAAAAGGTACGTCATGAATCTCAGAGGATATATTTTAATTTTCTAGTCTAAAGAAAGAAATGACGCTTTTCTCATTATGTTTGTATAACGCTAGAAATTACGGCAAAAAACTCATAACAAATCTTAATATTGCCTCATCATCCCTACAGTCCTGATTTTTCACCATCTTCCAATTACTTCTTTACACAGTAAAAGGGGAGAAGTTACAAAACAACGAGTATGTCACAACATTTGAATTTCTCGATGAGCACATTATCAGACCCACATAACTGAATTCAGTACGAAAGGCCTCACAAAAATAAAAACCTGTATTATTCGAGTGTTTGATTTATAATAATAAATAAAACACATTTAAAACAAAACTTAAATTATATCGCAGAGAAATTAATAACTAAGATCGTTCGATCTGAAATTTTACATAGTTGATATTAAACAATATCAATGTATGTAAACAATATTTTGGAAATAGAACCCATACTTGGACAAAAGTATCAAGACCTCACATAAATGTTGCATAAACTGCTCAAAGTTGGAGAAACGTCTGCTGAATATTTCATTGACGTAATATCAGTTACGCCAATCCCCTTATATTCT
Organism: Homalodisca vitripennis; assembly: GCF_021130785.1. NCBI lineage: Eukaryota > Metazoa > Arthropoda > Insecta > Hemiptera > Cicadellidae > Homalodisca > Homalodisca vitripennis. The sequence goes on from NC_060208.1 coordinate 32,622,830, forward strand.
TCGATGTATTTCAAAATGTATAAAGTTATCCCTAGTTTTTATGCTGAAAGCCACGCTTTCAGAAAAAGGCAAGTCATATAAAGAGGGCAAGGGAGAGGAAAATGGGAAAGGTCTGCGACAGGGAGATGGCTAAGAAGAGATCGCGGAAGAGGTTGCAAGCATGGCAATGAGTGAAGGTGAGGAAGAGGTCGAGGCAGAGGACGAGGCATAGAGTGAGAGCAAAAGAGAGATCGAGGGCGAGGGCAAGGGAGAGGGAGATGGCGAGCGAAAGAGATACAGTGGGAGAGGCGAGAGTGAGGGAGACGGCGATCGAGAGGGTAACAGTAGGAGAGGCCTTGATAGAGTTCAAATGTTAAGTATTAGAGAGGGCCTCTTAGCCCTAACTTTTCTAAATAAAATAAGACAGGTTTACTTTACATTAATAAGCAAGTAATAAACTGTCATTTAAAAGGAATAATATTTCTAAATGAATGCTAAAAATTGTTTGTGTTTACAAAATTATAATACCAAGATATTGTTGAAATAAAATTTTTTACCTATTTATGAGATTTAAAAATTTGTAAATATTACAATATTGTTCAAATGCTTTCCCTAGAATTAGAGAAGAAAAATATGAACACACAGCCATACACTATATATATATTTAACATATTCCGTGTTGTCTTCAAGCGTACACATTTATTGATTTGTTATTGTTGCTGGGCTATTTAAATTAAAAAAATAATTCAATTTTGCAAAACTTACTCAAATAAAGCTTTAGAAAATATTTTACTACATTAAATTCCAATCCATGGTTAATTTGGAGAGAGAATAATAACTATCAAATTCATCAAGTCTATTTAGATATATTACAGCAAAACCTGTTTACTTATTTAAAGAGCTATTTCATAAACATGAAACAGTTTTTAATGTTCTCTGTTTGTTCCCATTATATGTTGCGAAACAAAATAAAAATTTTCTTTTAGACATAGTAGTACATTGTGTGATAAATATTACATTTTCGACATTACAATAAACTGGGCAGGCTCAAAAATAATGTGAAAAATCAGGGTATGAACATTTTACAGTATGTCCATTATAAATTTTCTGTATTACCGTTAAATATCTCTATAATAATTTACATAGTTTAATACGATATATAAAATATTTACCATACAACATTAAAACTTAACTCTATTTACAGTGTTCTCCATGAACAAATAACAAATTTGTGGTTTAAGGTGTTATTTAAAAATGTTATTGCATTTGTAAAACAAGGTTCATAAATAATAATATAGTCCTTAATGGTTTTTAATTCAGTTTTTATCCATTCAATTTTAAACAGAAAATGTCTCTCCCAAGAAATACTCTTATCAATATCAAATACTGTTAGTTATAAATAAATAAACTGTTTACATAAATAAAAATTAATTTATTGCAAAATTATTATACTTTTTGTGTCTTTTGTAAGAGCGTTGTGGGTATACACACGTTGTCATTATATAGTAAGTATTGACACTGACATATAACCTAGTAGCATTTTTAGCCAAAAAGTCATTTTTAGGAACGTTTAATCCATTGAAAGTATGAACAGCTTGTTTTTCAAGCATTTGTATTCATAAGCCACGTTAGACTTTGCCGGTGTTCTCGGAGACTAATGACAGCTTGTAAGGGTGAAAAGCATTTTAGTGATGTGCTGTCAAAACGTGATCAGTTTACTGTAATGTCGAAAATGTAATATTTATCACGCAATGTACCAAGAAAATGTCTGAAAGAAAATGTTTATTTTTTTTTTTCTTAGCAACATATAATGGGAACAAACAGAGACCATTAAAAAACTGTTTCATATTTGTAATAAATGGCTCTTTAAATAAGTAAACAGGTTATGCTGTAATAAATCTAAATAGACTTCATGAATTTGATAGTTATTATTCTCTCTCCTAGTTAACCAAGGATTGGAATTTTATGTTGTAAAATATTTTACAAAAGCTTTATTTGAGTAAGTATTTCAAAATTGAATTCTTTTTTAGTTTAAATAGGCCAGCAACAATAACAAAACAATACGTAAAGTGTTAAAGTTTCACGCCACACACACACACACACACACACACACACACACACACACACACACACACACACACACACACACGCATAAGGCTTTGTGTACATATTTTTCTTCGCTAATTCTAGGCAAAGCATTTGAACAATATTTTTATATTTAAAAACTTAAAATCGCATAAATAGGTAATAAATCTTATTTCAACAATATCTTTGTTTTATAATTTTGTAAATACAAACCATTTATAGCATTCATTTAGAAATATTATTACTTTTAAACGACAGTTTATTACCTGCTTATTAATTTATTTAAAGTAAACCTGTCTTATTTTATTTAGAAAAGTTATTTAGTCTCTAATACTTAACATTTGAACTCTCTCAAGGCCTCTCCTACTGTCACCTTCTCGCCTCTCCCACTATAGCTCTCTCGCTCCCTCTCCCATGCCCTCGCCCTCGATCTTTCTTTTGCTCTCTCTCTAGGCCTCGTCCTCTGCCTCGACCTCTTCCTTACATTCCCTCATTGCTTTCATGCTTTCAACCTCTTCCTCGATCTCTTCTTAGCACGCTCCCTGTCGCAGACCTTTCTAATTTTCCTCGCCCTTGCCCTCTCTATATGCCTCGCTCTTTTCTGTACAACCAGCCAAGCCCTCTCCTTGTCCTCACAGAAGGCCTCTCCATTAATTTCAACCTCTCCCATTGTAGCCCTCCCGCTCGCATCTCCCTTACCTCCCCTCTCTGCTCCACCCTTTCTAGATCTTTACTTAGCTCTCTTTCCCTCTGCCAGACCTTGTGCCTTATGCACTCCCGTTCCCTTTCCCATTCACTCGCCGATTCCCTTACAATTCCCTAGCCCTCTCCCTTTACCTGGCCCTCAGCTATACTTTCTGCCACGAACTCTCTTCCCTTAATCTCTAATTAGTCCTGGCACTAAGACTTTACCTTTCCAAATACTTCACATTCTCCATCTCCCTCACCATTGCCCCCCTTGGCCCCTCGCTCGTAGTCTGCCTCGCCCTCTCTAATTCCTCAGCCTTGCCCACTCGACCCTTTTTTCTCTACCTAGGACTCGAATTCTCGCTCGCCCTCTCCCTCGACCTTGACCCCATCTTCTCTCTCGCCTGTATCCTTTGCCTCTCCTATGGCTTTGCCCTCTCTTGCCCATTCCCATGCTTTCTTCCTCACCCTACACCTTGTAATTTTTCTTCATTTCCTCTTAGCATTCTGTAGAATGCTTCCTCTCTTAGAACTTCGCACACACACTATCTCCAACACCCCTCCTACCATAGACCTCCTCCCTCGCCTTCTCCTTCACCCTTTGCTACTCTTGCCCTCTCCTTTTCCATTTCTCTATGAATCCTTTCTACCAGAAACAAGCCTTTTCCTAAAAGAACCTGGTTCTACCCTCTCCCTCACCCTCACCCTCATCCTAGCACTTTTTATCACGCTCTGTATCACTCTCGCTCTCTCCCACCGTAGTACTCACGCTTGCCGTCACCCTACCCCTCTCGATCACCGTCTATTTCGCTATTGCCCTCGCACTCTCCTCAGGCGACGCCCTTTCCTTCGATCCCTCTCTCACCCTCTCCCATTTCCTCTCCATGAATCATGCCTTTGCCCAATCCCTAGGCCCTCCCCCTCCCCTTAGACCTCTCCCTCGATATTACTTTATTCCTTGCCCTCTGATTTGCTCTCTCCCTCGCCAGCACCTTACTCCTCGCCTTCTCTTTTTCTCTCTCCTTAAGCATCGCCCTCTCAATAAACCTCTCCCTCGAGCTAACGTTTCCCCTCGCCCTCTTATTTGCCCTCTACCAAGGCCTGTATTCCTCGCCCTCTCCTTTAGCCTCTCCTTTGATCACTCCTTAACCCCACACCCTCTCTCTATTTTACTCTACCTCTCTGTTGCCCCCACCAACCTTCTAGCCCTCACCTTCCCACATTATTGGGACCCACGTTAGCCTTCTCACTCGCCGCTTACCTTATCCTTGGTAGGGTCAAAGGTTTGATCCTACAGAACAGTTGAGGTCCAATGGAATAGATAAATTGTCATTGATAATCATGATAATGATGATGTATACTCATGCAGAGTTTTATTGTCTTTGGTTATATTGTGGTCTAAATGATTTAGTAATCCTAGACAATTCTTGTTTTGAATGAAACCGATATTCTTGTCTTTGATTTAAGATTTTAGATTCTCATGAGCAGGCTCTCAGGCAGTTCCACCAGCAGTGCAGTTGCAATAGTTATGTTGTAACTTTACTAATATGATGGTCGTAGCGTATACCAAAGGGTTGGTTTTGTCCCGCATCAGTTCCTCTTCGGGTCCTTGATTCGTTGGTGTAAAATTATGGATCACAATGAGGAAATATTTTTCATATATTAGGCCAAAAACCTCTTAAAATCTTCTACAGAAGGAATATCATTTCTAACATGGTCTAATAACATATAAAAACACCTCTTACTTCCTGATTGACATTGGCATTACATCTCTTTGATAGGCACATAGAGCAAATTCGAGTTCATCGTATTGAGGATTAAATATACTCTTTTTAACCTGAAGCCGAATGTTTGAGGCCTATTGATCGGTCCATCAGACAATCTGGAGAGTATAGGGATACTGGTTGATAGTTCCCTGTGGTAAGTGGAATAAAATATTTGCTTCCTGATGACACCACTCCACGCAACACATGTTTTAGTCGGGCCTACAAGTCTAAGCTTCATACACAATTATTCAGTCTTGCCAAGAAGGTATGTATCTAGAATATCCGTCGTAGATTCAGATCCAAAATATTCCTGACTAATTTACATGTAGATGCAGCTTAATCTAGATTCCTTTCATTTTCGGGAGATCAGTCCCTTCCATCATCTTTCTTCTAGAACTGCATAGTGTTAACTAATGAACTGTCCAAAAAAGAGTAAGAGGCTCTGAATAATCAGACTATGACTGATAATAGTACGGGTTTTATAGTAAATATAACGATATATATTATACAAATATTTTTATATTTTGCCCCCATCGCTCTCCCTGATCCTCTCTCTTTGCCAAATAATAAACGACTGTGAATGAAGCAGCAATTAATATCAGAGGAAATCCTCTGGCAATTGAGAACGTCACGAACAGAAAGACAAATTGGTAGCAAGATTTTCTTGATAAATATTCTCTCTTTGGATGGTGGATGATTTTGATAAATAACTACTTTCAATTGCCCGAGTAACATATCGTGCTGTTATGTAAGGTATGGTTTAATTTTGAAATATTTGATAATTTTATTCTATTGTATTAATGACGTCAGTAAAATATTAAGCACAAATGTATTAGATTTAACAATTATTTAATCTGTTACATTGAATCAAGCGATGCATGCAAATTATCATCAAAGAATGTCATAATTAGTATTAGTTACTCACGTGTAAATTTACTTAAACAATTCTTGTACATTTGTTAGAAATACTATTCAATCGTTTAATTAATAAGACTAAATTACCAGTGCTCAATATCTAGAAAATAATATATTGCATCTAAGAATTTATAAAGAAATGTTGTTGTTTTGTCTCCATTATATTTTATGGCAGATTACCTGTGATAAATCCATTTTTGAGGTTCCAGTCTTAGCAAAATATTTAAAACATTTATAGATACAAAATTTAAATTTAACAACATATCTACTGTAAGCAATGACACTCTAAGAAAACAATAATTTATGATTTTTGCAAATAATAGAAAAAAACAATACCGCTACGGGTTTTTCCCTTTTTGTGACCAAAAGATAAGCTGAAGATACATATGTTTTATATAAATTCATTGCAGTATCTAAGTAAATAATTTACTAATACTATATAAATTTTTATTGTCAGTGAAAAATAATTTTTGCTTTTTTGAAAAAAAAAAAAAGATATTTATATTATATTTGAATGTGGTATTATGAAAGAATTACAATTTCTAACCACGTTTAGAATAAACGTGAAGTACTATATTATATCTAGATATCAGAAGAGCAACTTTTATGCAACACATTCAATGGATGAATTGAAGAGCAGCCACTCATTGATTGGGTCCATATTCATTTTATTGCTAATAAATATTAAGTATTACTGAATAACTTCAATATGTAACAGATTAATGTGCAGCTGTATTTCATGTCCATTTTTTTCAATTTCCTATTCAATATCTACTTTTAAACATTTCAGGGGTTATTTTAGTAACAATCAAGCATCAAAATAAATTAAATCGAAGCAGCTTATGGTAAGGAAATTAATGCTATAAAATATTCCTCAGGTTCCCTTTCATCCACTGGAATATATTTTTAAATTTTGTATGGACACTCTATTCCAATAAGAAAATAAAATACCTCATCTGCAACAGGTTTTATGTGCAAGTCATCAAGATCCTGGGAGACACTGCACCTGAGTCCCGTACATTTGGAAGGAAAGCAACCTCGAGGCTTCACCTCGATGTGAAGCCTGCCACATCTTAAAGATTCTTAAAATGTACACTCTGAATAAAAATGCTGACCTAATTTTATTCAAATATTACTACGTTATTTAGTAAGTGATTAAAAAAATTGAAAAATCCTCGTGGCTATTAAAACCAGAAAGAAAACATAGAAACAAAAAGTCATACAACAAATATTGAAAGTGTGTTAAATCCTTTATGTTAAGTTTCAAATCCTATTATGGTTCTAAAAGCCTGATATAAGTCTTTGATGGCTCTCCAAACAAACTTGAGTCTTTAATGAACATTAGTTTTTATATCAAAATAATTTACCACTTGTAAGATACTATGTAGCTGATAACCAATCGTCAAGGTAAAAATAGGCATGTACATTATAATTTATCATATTTCAAGACATATTCTTAAGACATATTTATTCTTTTTCACTGTTGTTTTAAACTTTATTTATTATATTACACAATGCTACATTGGAATAAGGATATTTTTAAGTGTACCAATTACAAAGTTTCCTAATCTAATATATTAAATAAAGGCAAGTTAAGTTTGGTTTCCAAAATAAAAGACTAGGGATAGCTTTATACATTTTAAAATACATCGAAGTAGATAAGGGTATTGCCGTAACTGATATTATGTCAATGAAATATTCAGCAGACGTTCCTCCCACTTTGAGCAGTTTATGCAAAATTTATATGAGGTCTTGATACTTTTGTCCAAGTAGTGTAGTTCTGTTTCCAAAATATTGTTTACATACATTGATGTTATTTAATATCAATTATATACAATTTCAGATCGTACGATTACAGTTATACATTTTTATGCGATATAATATAAGTTTTGTTGTAAGATCTTTTTTATTTTCTCTAAATCACTGTCTGGCACTCACTACAAACAAATTACAGCTGGTTATCACTGCCATTCATAGTTTGAGATCATTAGTTAGACAATTGCTTTTCATGGCTTGACACATCTTTCTAATACTATGTAGACAATATAATATATAGTTCTTAACACGGAGCAGCACGGGAAGTAATAATTCAACTCGAATACGTACACAAAGTCTAGATTTTCCAGGAAATTTTCACATCACTATAAGTTATTGCTCAATCCATTTTTTACTCATCTTATTTTGTATCCATCTAAGAGTCATACTAAACATAGTCAAGGTAGAAGAATAATGTCTAGTATTCTGAGAACGGGATAGTAAAAAACGAAATTAATAATTTTGTATTTCTATCCTACTTTATCACACTACTTCTAGTTATCCCTAGGAAAAAAAGAGAAAAATGGACTGTGACAAAAACGGTACATATATGTAGGGTAGTGTATAAGCCCAAAAGCCTCAAAAGTTTATTATCTATTCACCGTCAACATTTCTTAGAAATTTTAATTTAAAATGTGCATCATTTAGTTGTCTGTGAGGCTACTTTTGCTTATTAAAGATACCCTAGCATAAAATAATACTGGAAGATTGACTAATGTTCCGGAAAGAAAGAAAAACATTTTTAGAACTCCGATTAAACGCGTCAGTTAACAGAAAAATGTGCAATAGACCTATATAGTTCCTCGTCTTGATCTTGGTAATGCAGTTCTTGTTGACTAGGTAGGCGTAATGTTAGTGTAGTTATTGGAGTACGTTTGTAGAAAGGTTTTAAAAGAACGGTGCTAATATATAGTCCAGGTTGGTGCTGTAGACAGGCTATTCTTTCTTTCCATGTAGCCTCTACGTGATTGAATCGACGCGACGGTGCACCAACAACGGTATTGTGATAGCAGCGTTGTACATAGAACGCAATTAGGTTAGTGGCCTTTGCAGGCTATACGCGTACATCAAAGGCTTTTATAGTGATAAATCTCTTTGGGAAGGCAACATTAGATAGGTAATCGATATATTATTGAATACCTTACTGCTTTTATGTTATAGAATGTTTACGTGTTTTATCTCGGGTAAAATAGATTATTATTTAAAGTCACTAGTCATAAATTATTTTATTATATGAGTAGAAAGCCCTATCTAAAATTGAAATATATTGTTTGTCTAATAATAATAATTTGGTGTTCGTTTCTGGTTTTCAGTTGGGTTAATTTCATTTATGAAAAGTCAGGATTAGTGTTATTATATATGTTACAAAGTGCATAACACTACCTTCTAGGGATTTAAATTCATTATCTTCGTCACTTGAGAACACAATTGATACATATACACAAACTGAAGCCTACAACGAGCGGTAAATATTTTAGATATAAGAGTGTGTAGAAACATATAGAGATGTTCTTCATAGATGCGTTTATCATAAAAAACTAACACTTGTAATGAAACCAATTTTACTTTGTAATGATTCATGTTCAAATAAAGAATAACATTTTGCGTATTACCAATTACATTCATATTATGTAATTTATGTTGATTAACATACATGAACTACATACAATTACATATGGTTAGGTGTAAGAGAGGACTTAATAGTCCTAACCTCACCAATTGAATATGTTTTACGTTGTATTTAATAAAGACATTTTTCATTTCATTTCATAAACTCACACTAAAGTGCAGCAGAGAAGCTTAGTATATTTCATCAGTAAGCAGTTGACTAATTCATTATAATATTCACAGATAGAAACATGGTATTAGACGCAGTACATCGAGAAGCTTGATTACTTCAGGGAAACCGTTACGTCACGTTCAGGTAATTGAGGGTGCTTTTGTGCTAGTATGATTTCCAAATACTTATTTCATTTACTCGATGATATTTGAGTAAAGCTATCAAATATCTGCTTTACTATAAAACAATCCTTGATATAAATTCATTACCTTCAACGAGCTATTAGAATATTAATTATTCGTGCTGCAAAGAAATCTCTACCTGAGTGTTTGGCTAATATCTGTAACAAGTTTTTATATACTCGTTGATTTTGACGTGACAACGTCTTAAATTAGGTTGCGGCTCGGAGTCATCATGCAAAAAAGTGTAACGCCCGGTAACGTTACGATTAGTGTCTGAAATTCCGCACGGGATAAAGCAGATATGTTGCCGTTATAGCAGATAACTATGTTATATTCGTGAAAATGTGGAGTGCTTAGATTCGTCATATTACAAAATACAATGTTTTTACAATAAACAAAATATATAATCGTATTTTTTGTCAAAAATGAATGAATGAGAATTTTTCACATATCTTTCCGATTAAAGAACCATTTTTATATGTTTTGCAATATATTGCTTAGGAGTTTCGACTTAGTAAAATTTACGTAAATCGTTCGGACGCATATTGTTTTTTATTATTTAAAAATGATACGTTTTTCAAATACTGTAAAACAATGTATTATCGATTGTACCTTCAAACACATACGATTCAAGTATTTGAAAAGTAAGTAGGCATTGCAATTATAAAATATGTGAATATAACGGTAAAGAGTTTTTTCTAATTATATAACAAATATATGTTTATGATGTCCTTGGTTTATAATAAGGTTTTTGTAATTTTTACTCTAAGTAATGGTGCTATATTGATGAGCTGCTATAGTTTGTAAAAAATATAAACTTTTAAATAGATTATATTACTAAATACCATACAATGTAATAATAAGATGGTCCTAATCATCTGTTTATTTAAAAAATGTTAGATTTTTTCTAACAATACCTTCCATTACTTCAATGTCAACATTTAATGTCGTATATGAAGAAAATATAAAGTGCGTTTACATTTTATTTTATATACTTAAACTACACAGAAAAATATATATTGATAGCGGTTAAGTGTTTTAATACTGTTAAATTGTTATTTTAACCTTCAGTATCAATACAAACAATAATTGGTGTATGGTTGAAGACCTAATCGCATTATGAGATTAAGATTTCGAGTAACTGGTCTTGTATGTAACACAGCACAAACACACTTGAGTTTCCATTGTAGCTTGTTCCTCTGTAGGTTAGGGAATTCGGTTCAATCACTTTAGTGCTCGTCAGTCGTCACGTATATACGATTTCGTTGAACGTAGTAATAATGAAACTTTTTATACGAGTATGTTATATAAAGATAAACTAAATTATTATATTATTAAGTAGTCAACATATTAAGAGTATTATTTTATAAATTTTATCCTCTCAATAATATAGTGATATAACACACTATTATATAAAAAGATTAAAGCATTTCAACAACATTTCAGGCATTACCAGTATGAATAGTTAATCATAGTTTTCACAATAATTGTGAAATTAATTATTAATCCTAACCATCTAATCATAATCAATTTGGTATTGCTATGCAATATGAAAAAGTATGTCGTAAAAGTAGGCCTACATGTTGTGTTTGTGTTAAGGTTACCTTGCATAGTTAAAAAAATAATAAGTATTTGCTAAAGTTGCAATAAATTTATATTTATGGTTGTAACAATATTTCAGTAACTAATAAATCCGACTCGGACAGTCCCATGTAACCGTGGTCGGCTACCAACCTTTCAAGGACCCATTTTACGTGACCACCACGCGCGGGATCGAAAGTCGCGGTGATCAACCCACACGCTGTACAAGCAGCAGCAGTCGGTGATTTGGCAGGACCTTCGTAGCTTCTGCGCTTTCATGTATTACCATAAGGTTTAGGATAATTCTCTAATTGAATTTCTTACCTTAACCATCCTTTAATAAATACATTGCGATTACTTGAGAAACAATACATGTAACCCTTATTAGATAACTCATATAATGGTAATTCATATCATAGCTAGTAGAGTATTGTTTCCCTTAAATATTACTGAAGCAATAAAAAAGTAATCGAATGGAACAAGGACAATTTATCTTATGGGGAAAGACACTAAATAGACTTCTAATTGTGCCAGAATTTATTTTATTAGTCTTCATTCGGACTAAGGTCTGCAACAGAAAAACTAGAGTAAATTAAATTTCAGAATCGTATACCTATTACATTATAACAGCAAAAAATAATGCTACTGTAAGAACGAAAATATTTCTACCAATAAATTCTTAAGTTTTAATCCTATTTTAATTTATATTACTCGTGATTCTGAAAAGATTTTATCTTTTACCGTCGGTCTGTTTGTGGGAACGAAACCTTTAGAACGAACTGATCTTGGAATGTTGAAACAAGTTGTATTTCTTTATAAGCAGCGTTCAGGTTGATGATGGTACGTACCCCTTTATTTAATTTAGCTGGCGTTAGCGACTATTTTATATTGGAGTATAGGTTCTACTGACAAGCATGAATCAACAATAGTTAAACCATCCAGGGAAATTAAAATACCTTACATTAACGCTTTTAATGATGAATTGCCATTACATGGCTTGAAGTAAATTGTTCTTGAACCAATAAAATTTTTCCGCATTTAGTATTATCTTAAATTAATTAGTAAATTACATCTGTTTTATACAGTTGAGTGATACTTAACAACACATTTAAAACGAAGTATAAGTACAAATTCGATTTATGTAACATAGTAAATATTTAATATATTATAAAGAAACACATTAATGACGTCATCAGTCTTGTATTAGGTTCTAAAGGTAAATAAAAGTTTCCTCTGATTAGCTTCTTAAGAGTCAATGGTTTTTTGACAAAAATATTGAGTTCAAATTTGGATTCTAAAATAACTTAAACTTAAAATAACTGAACTACAACTATAACTTCAAATAATTAAACTTGTTGATAAACTCCTTGGTTTAACTTTACCTAACAGTTAAATTTGTTAGGAATATCATCACTAAAAATTTATAACTTTTTTAACAATATGAGGTTAAATTACACGTTTTACCAACTCTCCTACCGCTTTGTTATTGTTCTTCAAATAAAAAAATTGAGATAGTTTCATAAATTTAAATACTGAGTACTATCTAACCTGAATTTTTATGATGTGTTGAGTTATGTTGATGATGAAAACGGCTATGATCTCACTAGTCCCAATTTGGCCTGCTAATGGATTCTAAATTAATTCATCGGCTTTGGAATTTACATCAAACTCTTACTCATTTGATAGCTCTTGATATTTTAATTATTACCGTCTGTAATTAGATTATTATTGAAAATTCCGATTGATAGAAATATATTTGCAGGTTGTAATATATAGCTATTTAATAAGGTAACTGGATGTAAAATATTAGATTAAACCGCACAGAAAAAAAAATAACAGGACAAAACAGGAAGCATCATGTTTTTCAATATATTTTTCTCCATTTTTAAATGAACAAATCTAAGAACGTAAAACAAATATTAAAATGCTTTACACATGCTTTAAAGTGATTTATCACTTTTCCTATGTTTATATTTAACATTTTTAAGATTTTAAACCATATCGGTCTTTTCCGGAACACTCTGTAAACTGAAATAGTATAAAAACATAGGAGAAAGACTGTTTAATAGATTTACAATTCATATAGCTGTAAAATAAAATTTCCTTCTTTTTTTAACCCCCAAAAGTGGAGCGGTGTTCTGAGAAACACTGTATACATATAAAGCGTAAACGTTAAGATCTAATAATCACGAAAAACTTGAAACTTCTCCAAAAAAAAGGTTTGAACTGCTGTTAAGTGTACTAATATTAACACTAATTAATAATGTGCGTACGTTATATAATACCGTAGAATAATATAACCGTAACAACAGAAGCAGCTCTCAAATAAAATAGTTGTGTCCTTGTAAATATTGAGGTTTAAACGTTCAATAAGTATACACAACACTATGCTCTACAAATTGCTTCCTGTGAATATCTACCCTGGTAATTGAGAATCAATATTCATATACCTATCAGTATTTCCTCGTTTGCTGGTATGAATTCGCTATCTTTAAAGTGTATACACTTAATTGACATAAATTTGTAAAACTCTAGTCAGGGGTTATTTGTCACATTACTTTATGCTCGGCAGTTTATTACATTTTAGATGAAATTATTACGATTCGGAATGAAATAATACATCTATTCTTACATAAAAAGTTTTATTGTTCCTAAAGAACCAATTTTTTTTTAAACTCCTTTAATATACCGAAAAAACTGAAAGAACATTCTAAAAGTAAAGTGCAAGAGTCTATAACAATGTCTACAAAAGAATTGTACTATTACCTAATACACTTCAAAAAGGCTACAAAGTGAAACAGAACATTTACAACACAACATACACTTAGAAAACTCTTAACCTCTTTCATTTGAAACTTGAAAGCTAATTCGACCATTTATATACATTTTTATGTAACGAGTATGATAGGGAAATTAAGTGAGAGACACATTGTTTAACTATCACGTTTATTCCAAGTTCACAAAATCACCTGTTTTGTTTTATGTGTAAACACCGTGACGCGTTCGTTTCAACATATGTTGTTGGAAGCATAGTATACATGTTACTGTAGCCATGTTTATTACAACCCACAGTTTGCCGACTAGGCGGGTTTACTGTTTGTGTGTCTACGTCTCATTATGAGTTTACACAGTGAAATTATCTGCATGATATTCTCTATGCCAATATTCACCACAGTCTGCTTGCTTAGGCATCTATGCTGTGAGACAATCTTTGGTACCTCACCACAGTATTAAGGATTCAATATCAGCCAAGTCAAGCATATCAAGCTATCAGGTTACCGAGTGAGTTATTCAAGTTAAAAACTTATATGAATGACAACTACACATTTGGAATAAATCAAATGATATGTTGTACCAACTTGAGTAGTTATTAAATCATTACCTAGTCTGTTATCCCGTTACTAATGATAAATAATAAATGAATAAAATATATACATTTTCAGCATTTCTTACATTACACTGATTTTTAGAACGAGTTTAGCATATTAGGAATCAAATAAATTATCAAATATTAATTAAGTTTCTATTGAGGTTTTAAATCAGATGTAGTTTGAAAACTAGGGGAATAACAGAAGTTATTTTGTTCATAGGAAGATGAACTGTACCCAAATTTGCAACTTAAAATTTTAACATACTTTCAGGAAATTGATAATCCATCATATCATCCATAGTATTATTGTGGACTAATGGTGATACGAATTGGACTCACCTCCACAGTCGGATGTAGTCTATCCTTGGTTACTATTTGGTATCTAGAATATTGAAGTAAATTTCACCTAAATTAATGGAATCATAATGTGATCATATTAATTTTACATAATGTAGTTTAGATCTCAGGGCTCTCTCACCTTTCATTTGTCCGATTGTCCCCAACAACGAACTTAATCTGGCCAATTTTAACAACGCTCATACTATTCGTGAATGCGTTCAGCTTCAGGTAATACCTAAATACAGCAAAATTTTAGAACATGTTACAAAATTTTAGCACAATTGCTGCTTATGGTAAGAGTCCTTTTACCTAATTAGTTAAGGAATGTATTAGGGTAGTCATGGAACCTGATGAAAGGATGTCAGCACCAACTAACTAGCAACAAAATACAAATGTTATATATCACGACCCACTTTTTTCTAGTAAATTAATTTTATTTTGCGTTATTTGAACTAATAACATTATTAATAAAAATGAATAGTAAATAAAACTAAAGCTAAAAGCTAAAATTATCATCCAATTTAGGTTATTCAAAACTATCAACAAAATATTTCGATCTTGTTTGACAGTATTTTTCCTAACATTTAATAATCAATGAAGAGATTTGAATATGTCTCCACCAACTAATTATTTCATAGTTAAACTAACAACGGAGACTAACTTATTCTAAATATATTATTGTAAACCGAAAATATAAGTTTAGTATCATTTCAAGTTCCAAACAAACCATTGTTGTTTGAAAGTAAAATTATAGTGAGTTCAGTGATGGGATCAAGGAAAGTAAACTTCAAACTTTGGTGTTATGAGAAAACTTTGCAAGTCAAACACAACTTTTATCGTTAATTACGGTAAATCCACGGGTAAAAAATTATTTTTTGTATAAAACGTAGGAACCGTAATTCAATGATTTCATAGACAATTAATGTGTAACAATAGTTTTGAAGTCGTTTGCCAACTTTCGCAGTTGCTTGAGATAATAAAAAATTCTCTAAGAGTTACAAGTGAATTTGTAAACTTTGAGGTTTATATTTGATATTTTCAATTAATCTTAACAGCAATACAAGTTATCGAATTGTAATTAAAAACAGTTTACAGGTAATATATATATATATATATATATATATATATATATATATATATATATATACTACATAGGGCAAATCTCAAATTCTTTGCGGGTAAGAATGACCGGTCACCGTTTTTCTATCAATCACATAGACGACAAAAAAACCAGTAGCCTTACACGCTATTCACCATAACAAAAGCTTTGAGGATTGTTACAAACTCAAAGCTATAAGCAAAATTACTCCTTGTGAAAACAGCTCTCGAAATGATTTAAATTTAAGGAATAATGAATTGACACACCAACTTATATTAAAATCGAAACAACCATATGGACTTAACATTCGCTAAATTATTGTTTTCCAATTGAATAATTGTGCTACAAATTTACCTAAATTCAAAATTATATGATATTATGTTATAATTGTTAAATTAACAACTAATCAAAACTTGTTTACATGTAAAAATTGTATTTACATTTAGAATTTTTACTATCAGATGTTTATTATCAGGTGTTTCTTCCTTTGTTTGTTTATTTTATTCTGTGTATATTATAAAAGTGTACTTGAAAAAGTTGTTAATTACAACGAATTATTGTACGAAAAAATTGTAGTTTTCTGTTGAAACTGCTCTAAGAGACTACGTATATATATATATAAATGGCTGCAATCTTAAAACTTTGCATTATTTGAGACTGGCTATAAAACTCATCCAAGATATGTGAAAAGTACCACCTTTGTGCCAAGTTTAGATTGCGAACACGATAAATAGTTTTAAAAATATTCAGACTTAACTTGGTACAAAGGTAGTATTTCCACATACATGAGTTTCTTTGTCATTCTTAAGCAATGAACAGTTTAAAGATGGCGGTCATTCACATTTTATCTCCAACTTTAACCCAACGAATTTAAAATTTAAAACTAAAGAGATAATTCTTAAATATATTAGATAACAATGAGCGACTTTTATATTATTTTCATTTTTTCGATATCTCCTAAGGTTTCAAGATGACCACCATCCGTAGGTTGGAAAAGGAATCATTATATATAATTTTTATTGGATTATACCACAAAAAAGTGTTTTGGTATACCCTAGTCATTTACTGTAATGTGTATTTTTATATCACGTATGTTTTCCAGATAGCGGACGTGCAAAAGTTTAACTTGTATACAACGTAATGGTAATAATTTTGAACACGATAACTCATTTTAATATTAATGACACGGTTGCGTAAGAGTCACAACTGAAATTAAACTACCTTTGAAACAGACCAAAATTTTCGTCTTCTGAGAATGTATAACTCCGTCAAATCTCTGATTTTGACATTCTTCCGACTTCTCAGACTCAGACCTATCGGCCTCTAGCAAGTCCTAGTCTCGAAGAATACCCCATATTTTGCAGTTACTTGCCATTATGAGAGGCAGTAAGCCTCCGGGATTCCCGACCTTTAGCGAGTCCAAGTCTTCGGCACCCCCATGCTTGTATCAGTTCCCTAAATTTTCAAGCTCCCCAGACGGTTCTGGCCTATACAAGATCTTAGCCTTTATAAATTTTGGGCTTCTGACAACTCCCAGCCTTCAAAAACACCAGTCAACTTGCAGGTCTCGACTTTCGACCATTGTCCCATATTTAACAGTGTTTGGTCCTTGGTAACTCTCTACTTCTATAACCTTCCAGGCTCCGGTGATTCACAGTTTTTTGGTGTCTTAGATCTTCTATGCCTCTAGCAAGCTCCGGCCTCTTTAAGGCCCAAGCATCTGACATCTCTCGGCCTGTACGAGCTCTCAGCCTCAACCCTTCTTGGTTATGGCAAATCCCGTCACTGGCAGCTCGCCACCTTTGTTATTTCCTCACCTTTAGGATCTCTCAACGTCTAAAAACCTCAAATCCTCTACCATGATCCATTATTCTGCAGCCCCACGTCCTCTGAGAACTAGCTGCATCTAATCATTCATTCCTGACCTATGATAGCTCGCAGAATCAGAAAGATCTTAGCCTCGGCTCACTAGCATTTAATCCTGATGGATTTAACAATCTGCAATAATCAACAAAATATACCAAACACATAACTGTTGTATTCGAATTTTAAATTTAACGTTATTATCACTATCCCAGTCTCAACAGAACACTAAATATTCTCGTAATTTATGAAACGGTTTTAAAACAGCTTATAAGAATTTTAGTTCACAAACTTATATATACAATATTTAAATTATTTATGCCAAATTAAATACAATCCCTAAATAAAAAGTTATTAAAATGCAATTGGCAAACCGTTAAGGAATTATTATAATAATTGAATATTTTTTTAATACGTGTTTAATTAAAACTTTTTTAAGACCTTACAGTAGTTTTATAAAGTTCCATATAACTGCTGCAGGTATGCAGACAAATACCACTCATTTTCAGTACCGTTTATTTTTCTTTAGTCTGGCTGTCAGAGCTATGACAGTTACAAAAAGGAACCAATTAGGAGTTTCTGCTCTTTAATCAGAACTCCAGCTGATGCACGGTTTTAAATTGGCTTCAGCGGTTGATTGCGTGTATCTGAACAAAATCTGTGTCATTTATTGTTAGAGGTAGATCAAATTATAATAATAATTCTATAGGATTTGTTACAATAAAATTTGTAAATAAAATATAAAATATCTGTCAATATCAGTACAGCAATAACTGTTACTAAGTTTGTGTCTGTAACAAGAGCATGTTAGTTTCAATTTGCAAAATCATTTATCATCTTATAAAAATAAATAAAATCGTGAAATGAATAAATAAACAACCTAATTAAACCTTTAACAGAACCTACACTCTTTATTAGCGCATCGAATGAAATACACAACCATTAATTAAATATATTAATTATTATGTTGGTCCTGTTACTTTGTCTAACTCGGTCTTGTATATTTTATTTCTATCCCTTACTACAGTTTCCAAGAGCCTGTACATAAAACAGTGTACATGTGTGCTGATTTGGCTCGGTAAAAAAATATTTAGTCTTAATATTTTAGCATAAATAAAAAAAAAAAAACACTTATATTGCTGCTAAGACACCCATTTTATATTCTTATGTGAATAGTATATTAGATAGAACAAAACTTGTTATTGAATTTTTTTTATTCAGAAAGACTTGTAAGATACTCGTCTAATGATTAATTTTAAAATTTCAAAAATCTAAAATATGATTGTTAATTTTACGGCTTGGAAAGCAAGAAGGATTCATACAGAAAATTGGAATGTTTTTAGTAAATGTAAAGAATATATTAAGTTTAAAAAACAGGTAAATATGACATCACTTTTTAACATAATACACAGTATCATATTAAAGAATATTCTAGTTATAATAGCTTATGTTTCATTTCCATTAAATCTTCCCCCGTTTCTTCCACCGCAATTTTAAAAAGGATACACATATAGAAATTTAGTTTCCAAAGATTTATTTTTCTTTAACGTCCTTCAAGATTGATGAAGTGAATGTGAATGAAATGAATGTGAATGAAGTGAATGTGTTCTATTTAACTGAAACCTCTATTATCAAAACCATACCTCTGAATTATGACATAATCTGTACTGAAATCGATAAACATATTTTTTCAACGGTTCTTATGTGTTAGCTTTATAGAATAACCGTTTAGATAAAGTTCTAGAGTAATCCGTTGCCCCATAATTGATCTCAGGCACCTTGTATGAAACACCTTGTAACACAAACGTTCACCACCACACCTTTATCGTTTGAGGTTTTAGGACATAACGCCTCAACTAATTATATTTATATTTTTGAGAAATAAATAAAATAACACATATTTAATGTAATAGTCTCTAATTTCATGCACAGTCTCATACATTTATTGCAATTGGAATTTTTTACATAACAAGTAACAGCACGTCGATGAGCTAAAAAAAGTGTATTTAGCTCTCAACAAAAAATACACAGTAAACTCAATAAACCCTTCAACTATGTTTATACAACAAAAGTAAATTATATATAATATTTTAATTTTAATTTCTAATTTAAAAACTACAAACCTTTTATTGTCATATTTATTTCATTTTATATTAAAATAAATTATCTACATTTTCTTACAACAAATACAAATTAGTATTTCAATATATAAATAATTTCTCACATAGTAACATTTTGGTATGGTATTAATTAATAAATATAAAATTTTTGTAACATATTAATTTAATTTATTGGTGTGTTGTAAAATACACAAATACAACTAAACAATAAATTAGAGAGGTGTTTGTTGACTGAATTTCATAGACTTGACATTTACACAATAGTTTTATTACATTTTGTAATGCATTAAATCGTCATTAAATCCTGTGTTCTCGTGGAAACTTTTATTGCATGCAGTAAATCCGTTCGTGTGGAAGCAATTATCACTTTTCTCTTTAACGGCTGGTAATTAACACTCAAAAGCATCCATTTTATAGTTATATACTTAACTGTAGTCTGGCTCGCAATGCATTCATTTACATTTTTGTGTGGACTATAATAAATACGTATTTAATACAAATAATACCTCGATGATAACTTGTGTATGTAATTAACTTACCAATGCGTAGTGTAGTGGGTACGGCGGTTATCGCGAGATAAACTAATCAGCAACGTCGAGCGTCTACTGCTTGGATGGGTGACCGCTAAATGATTATGTCCTTTCAAGCGGCCCACCTACCCAGCTATTGCTGGTGGTTCGGATATCACCTTATAGGCTTTGGCCCAAAGTTACGTGTGTCTCTTAGTCTAACTTTGCCTGGTAAAATAAGCCTTTCTTTACTTTACTTTAACACATTTCAATACATACAGAAGGAGCAAATGATGTTTTCTTTAGTTATAATACATAAAATATTCAAAAATATTATTAAAATAATAATGATATTAAAATAATCAAAAAGGTTGAAATGTTTGAAAATATTTAATAACAGCGATAACTCAAATATTATTGTTTATTTGATTTGTTTTATACTATTAAAGTTTTAAGTATTGTGATTATGCAGTTGATATGAGCTACCTGCCTCTCTCAACAATACAGATAAAACGCTTTCGAAGAGTATCATCTGCTGGATGATTATAAATATTTATCTTTAGTGCTTCCGATATCATGCTTTCGTTCACGTCAGTTTGAAGAAGAGGGTATGATTTGATAGTTGGATTATTCTTTAATTCTATCAAACTTTTGCAATTCTTTTTAATTGTTAGACGGACATGCTACTTCCTTCATATTAAATGAAGGCATTAAATGGTTTGGCTTAACAAACAAATATTGTAAGCCCACCGAGAAAATAATAAATCAAGCTGTGTTTATATTGATTATCTTTGTCCAAAACTCGTTATAGTTACTAAAACATTGTTTCTGGTGTTAAAGGACAACCTCAGATAATATGGTCAACACACTATGGTAAGGGTTCAATATTGAATATTTCAAAGTCCTATTTAATTTTTTTATTCAATGGTTAAAATATGAGAGAGCCATATTTTAATACTGTATATAAAGGCTCTACAGTTGTAGAAACACAATCGGGTATTGTTGTACATATGTAGCTTATTAACATATTTTAACACTTTTAAACATTACAAATGGAATAAATGTATTACCTTGTCACAGCTGTTATAACTAACTGTAAACATTAGTTAACATGATACTGTCCATGTTACACGGTTGACACACCAGAAAAACGTGTAAAGAAGAAATTTTTATAACTGGAAGAATGCATTGTTTAGTTAGATTACTATATAGTTTTAGGATTTGTATGTTTTTATATCTCTTTTACAACAATCTTTGGTTTTTTAATTACTTAAGCATACTTAAAATTACTAATTGAATAGACTAAAGTAATTTATATTTTTTTAATTCAAACTATTTTCATATACATGATTTTATGCTTTACCAAAAACAACTAATCTACAGGTTTTAATGTTAAACAAAATTCCAACGACAATTGCGTCGTTTTTACGACGGTTTAAAACACTGTATATTCACGATGTACTCATTGCTATAGATTCTAATAAAATCTACAAACAAATCTGTAAAATCCCACAACAAACAACATTTTTTAAATCTTTCTGTCTCGCCTGACTGACCAAAGGCGAGCAACCAAAAAAAATTTTATAGGGAATTATTTTGAATACATTAAAACTGCGCAAATCTCTAGCAATTTCAAAACCAACGAAAATTTAATGTTAAAAGAAAAATAATTACAACTAAACTGAAATATATTGTACATAATACAACCACCATCATATTTTGGATTCTTATTTCTGATCTAAGGATAAAGATAGTTTCGCTGAATTTTTATATTTTGAAGTCAACCGTAAGTTATCTGCTGCGTCACACGCGATTTTCAAATGAGAGAGAGAGAGAGAGAGAGAGAGAGAGAGAGAGAGAGAGAGAGAGAGAGAGAGAGAGAGAGAAATAATATTCACTCAACAATGACCCTAATGAATCTTTAATATGATTGGCTTCAGATACTTGGGGAGAAAGGGGTAAACGTTCTTGAAGAGAGGTATTTTATTTATTATCCGGTGATATGAGAAGGACTATGGGCAAGGACGTGTATATTTCTCAACCACTGTCAAATCACACTATTTAAAGTCTAAATTTTTTTCAGAATCGTTAGAATTTGTTTTATATTTGGAATCTATATTTATCCACATAATTATTTTTAGTCATAAACTAATGGATGTTAATACAGTCGATCCTATTACATTATTTTGACATTTATATAATTTTCATCAATTGAAATCTTTCTTAAATTCCACACAAAGGATTCATACAATGTCAAGGGGTTTTATCATTTAAATACAAATTTTTTATTATGTATGTTTAAAAGTTACAAATCCCTTATTTAAAGATATTTCAAATTTATGTTGTGTATGAACGTACAACTCACTTAGAGTTGCATATTTCACTACTTATTGGTTATATGGCCAAACAGCTTTGGAACCTTTCCGCTTCAGTGTACGATTTAATGAGTTCTTCCCGCACAGTCAACTTACTGATCGACCTGGCTTGTTAGGGCTGTGAGCAAACTCCTCACTGTATACGTAAACCAAACACTGTGCTTGCTATGTGTATAGTAGATAAGTGTTGTTAAATATAATAATGATTTAGGATACAGAGTGAAAGTTTAAAATACATATGTGAATTACGATTATTTCAATTCCACTGAGGTCCCTTTAATATATATTCTTGTTCATATTATTTTAATGAACGTTCTTGTTAATTTTAATTTTAACACATATCAAGGGTATTTGAGATAAAACGTACTATACAGTTGTAAGGACCCAAAAAGAGTTTATATAACACCCCTTATTAACATTTTTTTTAAATATTGGAGTATTTTTAATGTACAGTTTTTTCTTTAAAATATATCCAGGTTATTGTTTTTGAACTAATATTGAGATTCCAGCGTATCGTCCTGGTTTTATAGCTGTATAAGATATACATTATTAGGTGTTTAACTTAGTGCTATCTTTATCTTTCTTTATATTGCATCAATATAAAATAAATAGTATTACTGTTTTGTGGTTCCATTTAATGTACAATAAATAATCAAAATTAATAAAGGCTTTAAAATGATTATCCCGGTCATTATTGCGTTATAAACATTGTATTGAACAATCTACCACCTATCGCATTGAAATGATACTTGTAATAATGATTCGAAACTGTTGTAGAATACGCTTTATAGAGATAATTAAACAAATATTTAAATGAAAAATAACGGTTTAGAATAAATATTATAGGACATATTTCTTAGTCCAAGGTAGTCTAATAAGCCAGTGAAAGGAATAATAGAACATTATAATCTGTGAGACAACCGAACAACTCAAATAATTTAAAGAGATTTTTTGACAGGTTACGTGCCATGTAAAAATTTATGCCCAGTCTTAAAAATTTTAGTCCAGTTGGATAGTCTAAAGTTTGTTAAATAACTGTTAATAATTTTATTCAATGAGCCAAAATCACCTGTTAAAAAATGCATAGCTTAATCCAATTTAGCTTTTACAGAGGTTGTTTTGGAGAATAAATTAATGGCAGAATTAAAGCATAGTTCTATTTCATAATTAATTTGTTTGTGTCTTAAAATATTACTAATTGCTGGGTCTCGTTCGATTTGGTATTTGATTTTATATTATATACTAAACATTTAATATAAATGGTCCATTTTCAAACAGGATAGCGGAATTGAAAAGTCGTAAATTTACAGACCTTCTATATGTAACAAATAAAATAACTAAATACTGCCTTAATGCACTGGATACTTTTAGGCAAAATTATAGTATTTTTCTAAAATTATAACAATATTACATAAATATTTTGTAAGCGACAACAATTTTTCCAATTTTATAAGTAGTTATTGTATGATTTCAGTAAATCTTAGGTAGTTAAAAGATCACATGATTTGTATCGAAAGCTAGTACCTATTAGAATATTAAATTTAATATCACGCGGCTGAATAAGATAATAATTAATCGCTGAAACAAGTAGTGTTTTCTTCCTTCCTAGGCTTCTCGATTTTGTAAGTCTTCTTCAAACTCACTTCATGATACAAAGGAATGCACTTATGTGAGGATAAAAGCTATTGGCTCTCAAGTGTCCTTGGAATAAGGGCCATAGAAAAGTTTTAAGAGCCTATACAAAGTTCAAGACTACGGAATAACAAAATTGTTTATCAAATAAAAGAACTCAAAGCGGCAGTGAGTAATAAATATATCCTTCTAAAAAATATATTATGGCAATGTTCCAAAAATGAAATAAAACTTTTAGTCTTCATATTGTTGCAATTAAATAAATAAAAAACATACAAATTAAATGTTATAAAAGAAACATATTGCTTCTCATTTCTGACAAGAAGCCTAAACATGGCAGGTAGGTATCACATTTAGGTTAATTATTTCTTTTAAGTTGACAATATATAATAATAAGAGGGAAATTCATCAGCAAAACAAAGTAGAACAAGAAGATAATAAAAATAAGAATGAAAGGGGTGGAATTTATTGAATATTTTTGTGTTTTAAGTATTTATTTGTGTATAAAATAATAAGTAGTTGAAGAAAAACTAATTTTAATCCACTTACAGTAATAAAATTATAAATAAAATAATTTACACGTATTGCTCCATTTATTTATAACATTAACAAATATTTTAGTGTAAATTTGTATTAATTAATACTATTACTAGTAGTTTTTATATTTTCTTTTTATTAAATTACACTTTAGTTTAATGAGTCACTAAACTATGAATTATATAATCAATTATAGCATATCTAAAAATATTTCATAATAAATTACATACAATTAAATTATATAATGTTGAATTGCTGGAATAGTGTCTACTGTACTATAATACCCCTTTGTCTATTTAACAGCTTAATAATATAAAAGCATGTCGGTTAGTGAGGAACACATTTTTTCCCCTTTGTCAACACTCTCTTCGTACCCGACTTAGCTAAAATCTTGAAACTGTTTACAAATATCTCAATTCACATAAGGAAAACTTCATCAAGATATTGTATTCCAGCGTTCAACAAAAAAAGTAAATGAACATCCACTTCGAGACAGTGTGGAAAGATTCATATTTCTTTGATCCCTGCACTCATCCTCTGACAAATCTGAGTTTCCTAACCGTCGTATTTTGTCTGAGCAAGACAGTCAGAAAGCGGCTTATCGTTTTGACGGTACTGCTCCTTTCTCTGCACTTTCTCTACAAAACATCAAGAATATACATTTTTTCTCAACGTCACTATTGTTTACTTTTTACTAGCATAACTTTTATAATATATTTTCCATGAGATAGGTTTGAATGAGGTTCCATTGTCTCTCCCATCATTTTCTTATGAAATAAATCCAATTTCGACGTTAGCATTTGGTGTCAAATTCTTACCTCTAATACCTCTAAATCGCTGTTAAAACGGTAATAATTGTTTCATTTGGAATTTTTATTTCTGTCTGTAAAAAAAACGGGTTTATTTGTCTTAAGAGGTAACCATGTTGGCAACGAAAAAATCACATAATAAACAAATTAGTAAGCAGAGTATATTTTGAAGGTTAGTCATATGTTATATTCCAGTAACTTATCAACATATGTGATTAAAATATTTTTTTGCTTTCCTGAAAATATGTTAATTTTTGTTTAGCTTGCAAAGGCATCTTAACAGTAAGCTGAACGGTAAAAGGCTTTTTGTGTGTTTTTGGCTAGGATTACTAAGGAAAGATTGGATGGGTGGGATATTCATATCATATATAATTGGTTTCTATATAATACATATTAGTTTCTACATCGCATTTTATTGCCCTTCTGGAACAAAGTCGTCTTTAAACTATCTTTGAAAAACCCTAGAGTCATAAAATTTAGAACATATTTCAGACCATAAAACAGTGCAGTGATAAGTAAGTTTCTAATTTGCAAAATAAATACATGTTTACTCATACTCCATTGTATATGCCTATAATAGTGCCATTTAAACAGAAAGAATATCTATCGTCACATGAAGATCAATAACAGTTTTGTACGGGATAACACAGTTTTTGTTACTTTGATTGTTTTTAAAGACACACGTGGAGTTGGTTTACTTGTGTATATAACATGTATAAGGAAACGCTATAGTAAAAAAAATATTGTTTTAAAAGTATAATTTGTGGCATTAAAACTTATTCACGTATTTAGTACTATATATGAAATTTAATATGCTAAGTTTTAGAATGTCAATCACCAGATGATGACAAAATCAGATTTATGTCTTTGAGTGTCCAATTGTTTACTCAATATTTTTCAAGAAGTTAACCTTAGATAGTTTAAATGGGGTATAACACCCCAATTCGATATTCGACTTGAGTTATTACATCAATATTGTAATTAAAATTGATAAATATCCAATATGAGTCTAGCTTCGGGATGTAGACCACTTGTAGCGAAGACGAATCTTCAACGTTAGTCTAGAGTCTGACGTGCGTTTGATCCGATATTACAAAATGTAATTTACATTACTTAAAATCATCCACCACATTATACTCTTTGCAAATTTTCATAAATATTTTAAATTTCCCTTTAAAATATAATTGTATACTTTATATTTTTGGTAAATATTTTCATAGTTTAAGAAATAAACTATAGAACCTGTAACCGTCATAAAACGTATACATGCTAACGTTTTTAAACACCACTCAAATTTTCCCAACTGGTTTGAAATTGTCCAATAAACAGTATTTTTCATTATTAACATAATGGGAATAATTACTACTGAGGTGGTTCAATGTCAGGAGTAAATCAGGTCGTTCTGAAAAGTAGACATGTGTGTGATAGTGTGTAAGTTTCTGTCCATCTTTTATTTTATAGAACAGCAGTAAGTTGTGAAAACAAAAATATATTCCGTATAGGACTTACAAGCCCACTTGCATCTATATGAGGGTGATATTTATGAAAAATTATATTTACCTCTTGAGAGCAAAAGACACGTGTGTGTCAAGATATAGTTCATCTAGGAATTGCAACCCTATTTTATCTCCATGGACGTTTGATATTTATGTAAATGGTCTTGCATTTCCGTTCAATTCTTCAGGTACATGTGTGTCAAAGTTCAAATTTTTTTAAATATACAATTCAAGAATTATTTATTTATGAGCAGGAGAGTAGTGTTTAATAAAATAATTAAAAGTGCTTTGATTATATTACTCAATAAAAAATAGTAAATTTGACATATGATTTTATATTTATAACTTGAACGAGTTGAAGTGTATAACTGAAAGTTTATACGAATCTTTTATTTAATACTAGAAACGGCAATAAATTTTTATAATATCTGATGCAATAGGAGGTAAAATCTTGAAGGAAAGTTGCACTAAATCGTGAATGAAAATACTTAAATGGTGATTAAACACTTGACTTCAGAACAGCGAAGGAGGTTTCACGTTCCTGTAATCCTTACACACATTGCCTACACAAATCTCTGATTTACCCGTTTAATCTTCTTGTAAAGAGTGCTGACTCTTCCGATTGACATCTCTAATACACTTTCTTTGTAGATGGATAAGGAAGCTAGAATTAAATTAAGAACAGACTTATGAATTAGGTTTGCGTACTTTTTATTGGCTGATAGCAGGAAAACATGTCACTCAAGGTAGTGGAAAATTTTAATGGTCTGTCTGTATATCTGTCAGTTTTTCTGTCAACACGATATCTCTAAAAAGAACTGTCAGATTTTAGACTTAAAATAGTGTATGAAGGCAACATCGACTTTGGTGTTTGTATGTGTAAACCCTAGAATGTAATTCTAGTTAAATCCCTATTATTATTATTATTAACATACATGTACATAATGATATTTATCTGTAACGTTTATCTTAGTATGTAGTAGATATTATTAATTGTAATACAATCGTATATTACGAGTTACTTTGATTTATGGCCAAACATGTGTCAAATCTCTACTAAAATAAGTAGCGTCAGATCCTTAATTTTAATTCCTAAAGAATCCTATTTTAGGATTATTATTTTGATAGAAGGAA
Source organism: Homalodisca vitripennis (assembly GCF_021130785.1). Classification (NCBI taxonomy): domain Eukaryota; kingdom Metazoa; phylum Arthropoda; class Insecta; order Hemiptera; family Cicadellidae; genus Homalodisca; species Homalodisca vitripennis. The sequence goes on from NC_060208.1 coordinate 32,650,903, forward strand.
AATTAAGTTTTTATAATACAGCCCATCATTGGATAGCATTTTTAACTTTGTATCAGTATATGATAAGCAAATGATCATGGGAAGGGAATTAATATACGTAAACTATTCCATTAATATGGTAATTAAATTCAGTAACATGATTTAATTCAAAAAATTATTATGTTTTATTATAAATAATATAGTAGTTACATCACGAAACATTAAATAAAGAACCATTTGTATTTATTAGTAGAAAATCTTTATTGGATTTTAAACTGACCAAAAATTCCCTATATTTTTATTGTTCAAGCTGTCTCATTATATTCAGCTAGTATAAAAAGCTTGAACCAAGAGCTCCAGAGTCAATGATATATTTGTTTGTAGCCTTGTATAACTCATGTAACACCCATTGCTTTTGATTAATATGTTGATTCACGGTACGGTTTTAGGAAATATATATTTTTTACTAAATTTAGATCCACGCAGGTAGTAACAATATGGGGTGAGTTACTACTACCGAGGTGTTTTAATGTGAGGAGTAAATCAGGTGCTCTAAAAAGTTTAGTTGGCATGAGGTGAGGGTGTGTAAGTTTGTCCGTGCATTATCTCGTAACCGGATTTACGTACAGGGGTGAGGTTTAGTACCAAAGTTGGTCTGTTGAATAGTAAGGCTCAGCAGGAAGTTGGACTTTTTTACTCCATTGCTTATACCGTAATTAAACGTTTTCACCTATGTACGTTTGGATACTTAGTGCTTTATATAAAATGTTTCAAATCTATTTTGGTTGAGGAAGAATAAAATTTAAGAATAATTAGAAAATGTATTGGTACAATTTTAATAGGTAAAATAATATATTAATAGGTTTTAATTTATCCAAAATCTATAAGAAGTATATCACAATAATTCCAGATAGCATCGATGTTTTCGTACTAACTTTATAAAATCAATTAATTTTTTCATTGCAAATACAGCGAAACACATTTATATATTTACATATTTTTAAGCTACGATAATAATTAGTAATAATTATATGTACCTGTGAGTTCTGGCATTGTCGTAGAACTTGTTTTGTAACATGTGTAGGTCATGTTCAAAAGCGGTTATGCACACGTCTTGGACGTTTGCGACAAATGTACAAAAAACAAACGCTGTCTGATGATAAGGCTCTGGGTGAACGTGGCAGGTTGACCGATGACACAATTGACAAGTTACAACAGTATTATGGTGATGCAATGAGATCTACCTTAAGCCAAACTGTTACTGATAGGAAAAATTCTATTTGGGCAAATTTTGTTCATAACCGCAACATGGTATGTGTCCCATTGGCGGGGATTAATCGTGCAAACATAACTAGGGCAGCAGTAAGAGGACTTCCACGTCCTGAACACACTAACTCCTTGCCATCAGCTGTAATGGAAGTCATCAAACATGTTTATACAGACCTCACTGATAATAGCCTACTCATTCGCTGTTTGCACGGTATGACAGAATTGCAATGAAGCATTTAATTAAACTGGTTTAGTGTACACTACGTTAAAATTACATTTGTGAATGGACTGACAATAAAGCTTGGAGTGTTAGATGCTGTGCTGTGTTATAATGAGGGGGCTTTGGGTAAAGTCAGTGTTTTGGAAGACTTGTGTGGAGAAGCGGGACCCAACTAACTGTGTGTTAGGCCTATAAAAAGCAAGATGCGAGGCGAGTAAAAAATGTGGAAAGAGCATTTGAGGAGCTCAAAAAGAAAGCAAGAAAGGCAAAGGGGATATCAAAAGGAGGCTGGAAGAGGAAGAAATGAATGATGCAAATCCAGAGTATGGTGCAGGACTATTTTAGTTGATTGTTGAGTGAGTAAAATTTTTTTTCAATAAAACCTGGTTTCTCGAAAACTTAGTTTTTATTCATATTGGTACCATTATTTGCCCCAATTATTATCAGATAAAGCTAAAATTTCGTGTAGTTGTTCATTTTCGTGATCTTAAAAAAATAATAAGGAGTTTTGAAAAATTCTAATTAGTTTTTATTTTAAAAAATTGTAGACAACTTTTTTTGCAAAATGTTGACTTTCTAAAAAAATAGTCCTACCTGTTTATTTTTTTTAATGTAACAAAAATCCTTCTTATTATTGCTAGTAAATGTGTTCAGTACAAGCTGTAAAAGCTTCAGCAACATTGTATATTGAAAAAAAGTTATGTGTACCTAAAATGTGCTGATTTAACATGGTGAAGATAGGGAGTACTGTGTCAACTTCAGCTAGTTTTTCAGTAGTAAGAATATTGAAAATATTATTTTCAATATTTTTCATACTTTGGTAGTAGAATAATTATTAATACTTTAAAAAAGTATGTAAAAAAAGTACTTGTAAAAATATTATTTACAAATAACACTAAATTTTCAAGCACTTATTAGCAACACTTATATTTAATGGTGCGCTTCCTCCCCCCCCCCCCAACCTTAAATCATAGTAAGATGTTTCATAACCACTGAAGGAACATTGGCAAGAGATGTTTCAAAGTAACGTAATGTAAGGAAACATGGGAGGCATCGAAAATTAGAAAACTTCGGTAACTTTTCCCGACACGGACTAAACGTGACGGGCGATGTACACACTCGCGGCCTGCGACCTACTGGTTTGCTTAAAATACCTTAAAACTGACTTCGTAGAGCCTCCTCCATCCCACCTCATCTTTGCTTGCGAGATATATTGTTCATCTTAGTATGTTCGTAAACTCTGGAAATTTCAATTTCCAAAATTATTTTCTTACTGGCTGTATCAAGCGATTTCTTATAATTTCGTGTAAATGTAGTAACAAACATTTTATTGAACTACATATATCAATATAGTAAAACTTACTTACCTGTAGCAGTCACTATAATCACAACATTAAACTTTCTACAATCACAAATTTTTAAGTCATGGAAGTTGTATTGTAATATTTTCTTAATTTATTAATCCGTTTGTAAAGTGTACTAAATGTATCTATAAATAGCTTTAAAAATGTGTCATTTGGTATACAATTAATTTTATAATTTTTTAAATTCCAGCTTAGTACCTTAGTTTTGGCATACATTATAACTAATATAGAATGAAATTTATTTTAGATTCCCGTAATGTGACTTAGGATGGTTACATTTTCTTATTTTGTTAGAGCTGTAGCCGCTGTCATAATATATGTTAAGGACACCTTAGTTACCTCACCCTGTATTTATTGTAGATAAAGCCATACATTTTGTTTTTATGTGTAGTCTATTTTGTAACACATATTGCTATATGCATTGTCTGAAATCTTATTATCGTTTAAAATATTCCATAATTAATATATAAAAACTAAAAAAAATAAAGAAATACAGATTACGTCAATACTATTCCTAAAAATACTTTTTGAGGCAAATAATTTTATACGGTATTAAAAGACAACCAAAAAGGTTTAATAAGAAAAACACAAATGAGTGAAGTAATGAGTAAATAGTAATGCAAATTAATTTCTATCTATTATTAGAAATTTGTAAATTTATTAATAGCAATATAAGTTTATTTATCTGTTACGTTCATTTTCAATATTATATATTTTATATAAATTTACCTCAGTAAGGGTTCTATTTTGTGATAAAAACCCAAACATTTAAATACATTTCTTTAATATAACAGTGTGTTATATTTATAAAATTATCTCAAAAAACCTATAAACTAATTTAGATTAGAAAGAATTATCTACGTTTTAAATAAAAAAAAAACTGTATGAGGTTGTTATAAATACTTATTTTAAAGATGTGTTTTTGTGTATAGCAACAATTTTAATTTGTTTCTACTTAAGTTTCTGCTATACGTAGAAGTATATTGTTATCTACCTGTTAAACATTAAAGACACTGCTTGTTATAATACATTGTTACATAAAAATAAAATCCTGGCTTGTAAGTTCCTTAAATAATCTCAGTTTATGAAGTTGTTGTATCTCTGACGAAGGCTGTCTGTTGGACATCAAAGACTCAAACCCAAAGGCAATTTCAGCCTCAGAGTACTTCCTCTTAACTTCCCTAGCAGTCGCATCAGAGATTTACTTTGCAGACGTTTCTTGTCATTTTCTGGTAAAATATGATTACTTCTATCAAATAGCTTTACTACTGTTTTTTATACTTTTTTTCTCTGTACACTAGAATTTTGAAGTACAGTTTGTTTTTATTGATCTTATTTATAATTAAAAGTTATATTATAAGAATAAAGTTTGTATACAGTGGTTTAATAGGCATACATATAGTTATTTTTATAAAAGAACGTAATAATAAAGTATAAACACGGCACGTTATATATTGTCCTAAAATACTTTTGTAATAAATAAAAACATTCATTGTAATTCATATAAACCTACCCTTACTATGCTGTATATATTAGCATAAAATATATCACCTGGCTGAGAGATTTCAAGTTTTGAAGTGTCCTATGATGGGAAACTATTTAATTTATTCTGCAATTTTCTCACTGTCACACGGTTATCCAATGAAACAGTGTAAAAAATGTTCACTAAAGTTCATCCTAATCGCATGGAATGTAACAGTAATCGAAGTCCATGTTGCGTAAACAAAACTTAATCAATGAATAATATTATAGATAATAATATACAGGTAGATATATTATATCTAATGCAATATTTTAAGTATACAGATATTACTTTCTTTACATATCATGCAGTGATAGAAAAAACATCTTTTCCAGGTCCTTTGGTTACAGTTGATATCACTCAAACAATATTATAATCTTTACTAAAATAAATTTAACACTATTTAACTAATAATGGTAAAAAAAGTTTCTTACTTTTGTGAATCTCCAAAATTAAATTAAGGTCGGTATACAGCAATCAATACACAATTTATCCACGAAATACCGTAAATTCAGTAATCTGAATCACTTTAGGTAATTACAAAAACTTCGCAGTTTTATAGAAATATTATATTATAATTAATTGTTTATTTCTAGCAGCAATTGATCCTTCCAGTTCGTCAGGTTACGCAATCTGGTCTCCCTTGTGTAACCGATTCCTTTTGAAAGCGAGAAAGTCGATTGGAATTGCTGAAGCTTAACTGCCTCGAGGGCGTTCTTCAAACCTGCATCCTTTGCCTTTTCTGCCTTATGAGGCAGAGGCTTTGGAACTTCAATCAAGTATCCAATGTGCTTTTTTGCAAGCAATGATTGTAAATATTCAGCAGCAGCTGTGGAAATGTCTAGGCTATTGAGGACTTCCGCCGGGACATCATTGGGGCCCGGCGCCTTATGTCACCATATCTGTCCAACGGACTGGAGGAACTCCACGTCAGTAAAGAAAATCTGCACAGTGACGATTGGGATGAACTTGTATTCACTAACCGAATTAGTTGGAAACAAGGCATTCACTATGACAGCCATTCAAAGAGGAGATCATAATCGGGCGTGCTGACTTGTCACGTAGTCAGCGCTTTGCAACTCGTCTCGAAGGACAATTATTCATGGCCTCCCTTAACTAATTCAACTTATCGCATTTGATCCTGGTAATTGTTCGGTTGAAAGCCCGTCTCGTTGTACGAAATTCCTCTGCGGTGATTTCTGGAACTATACGCTCCCTAGTAACAGTAATAGCAGCAGTGGTAGAAGAAGCGGCTCATCATTATCCGAAAATATAAGATATTGGGGTGCAAGAGCTAATCGTTAGATAACTGTTGGAGTTGTTTGGGGCTCCTTAAGTTTTAAGAGATGTTTGTTGCTAGCCTATACATAAGGGCGTGCCAACCCCTGCCTGCATTATTTGGAGAGGCTGTTATAATGCAGGCTTCCCCTTCGTCCAAGGAGACATGGACTCTGGATAGGAGGTGGCTTCTAGTCTAGCCTTACCAACCCAGAATATCCTGTCACTCAGTAAACAGAGTAAAAATCCTTTTAAGGCTTAGTGAATTTTTTCAGACTTTTGCCTTAAGAGTTTAAATGGCAGCCTTATATGCACGAGATATAATAATTATTATTTACACTAGGAAGCTTCCTAATTATAAGTGTTTTAATTGTAATAAAATTGCAGTAATTATCGTCAAACACTATGTTTGTGTGTTCTATTCTTTATCGAATTTACTCCCATATCAATTTTAATCTCTGAACTAATTGGATTACATCAACACACACATTTAGTTCAGCACGTATTTTGTTGTAAATTCTCGTTCCTGAATAACATTTAACAGAGTCATGTTTAGAAAACACAGTATAACGACCTTAGCCAAATCCTAAGATTTCTTTATAAAGTTTAATAGAAGGTAATTACATTTAAAAGTATTAAATCTTTTGGTTAAATTATATCTAAGATGTAAGTTCCATTTGTACCAAGAACACACTCACCCCGGGACATATTTCATCACTTTATGGTTTTATTGCCACTCAGAGTTATAACCATTCCGCTTTGGTGAACGATTTAATGAGTTTTTCCTTCACCTTAACTTACTCTCCGACTTTCCTTGTTAGACGCTTATTAGAGGAAACTCCGGACTCAATAAGTAAACCAAACACTGAGTTTGCTGTAGGTGTAACGCAATATGTACGCTGTGTTGATACATGCATAATTAACTCATTATATGTAGATGATAACTAAATACTAATGTTTACAGATTACTCCAGAATTATTTATATTACTACAATCTTATAATCCTTACTAATTTCTGTAATTAATTTGAATTATTTCTACTGACGTTTTCTTTAAACATTAAAAAATCAACTATTTGTTAAAGCTAATTTGGATTTATCACCACACTATTTTAGCACTAAAGTGATATTACTTGGCTTTCCATAGTCGATTTCTTAAAGTTTGTGCTAATATTAATTTAATCCTCCCTTAAACCACAGATCATTATTAGAACTCCCTCTTTTGGCCTCAAAGGTGCTTTCAGTTATTTATTGTGAAAATCTATGCTCCTATAACATATTCAAATAAGTTGGATTGAAAAAAAGGTATGACCCTAAAGTTTCACTGCCTTAAATCTACAGACTACCTTTGGTTATCCTTGCACTATTTGTCCTTATGAGCCTATGGCAGCTACACGTATTGTTTTGATGCTAAAACGTTCAAAACAGGCTAGGTATTATTGTTAAACTCTATTTTTAAAGATATATAAAGAAAAAAAACTTAAATCGAAATATGCACTACTCGATTTGGGATTGAAATAATCCTTACGAAACAACATAAAAATGATAAACAACAGTAAAATTACAGATTTTTTGGTGATCTTCAATGGTTTATTAAGAGCATTAAATTATGTTATTATCACAGTGTGTTGAAGCCTGTCATGTGTGATATGGTACATAGCTCATACGGTGTATGAGGGCACTGTAATCTGCGAGGCATCTGTTTCACAAGTGAACACCTCCTTTACCTCAAAGGGATATACCTCTGCAATATATCGCATGCCTTGCAAGTTCAGGCCTAGATGTACAATATAATCTGTAATGCGGTTCATTTTATTTGGTGAGTATATAAGTAACTTAATACGGACTATTTTATTGCCACTAACAAACTGTTACTTGTCTTTTAAATAATGTTTTGCATGGTGTATGATTTACGTACCCTTAAATTTTAGATAACTTTTAATTTCAAGAATGCAAATATACCTCTTTTATTAGGATTGATTCAGGAGCGACTCCTAAAATAGAAATTTTACCTTTACCTCTAACTCAAAAATAGTAAAAGTGTTGCTGATCAGTCAATTTTCACCCTAATTGGGAAGGCAGAGATTTATTTAACTTTGGGTAACTGGTGCATTACCCGAACTGTTTGAAAATTACATAATATATAGTACAGGTAAATATTTTATGAGTAATGTTTTTATTGATATAAATTTTAATTAACCCATTTTTTGACGTCAGTACTTGAATTACTACTAGGAGTGATCGTCATATTTTTAATCGAGATTTTCAATTACTTTAATTTAAATGTCCAGTGCTCATTCTCATTCTCTTACAGATTTTATAAGAAAATGTACCAGATAACTCATCAATCTATATAGAAAACTTATTATCACTCCAATAGTATTTAAAACTATTCTTGAATTATAATTGTAGTATAATTAGTTATAAAATATCACTAATAATATCTCAAACTAAATAATATTTCAGTCATAAAGAAAGATGAAAACCTCATAATTTGTAATAATAAGTACACTTATTTATATAATGTTAGGTTAGCAATTACACTCTTTTCAATCACTTGTAAATTTGAGTGTTATACAACATCTTATTATAGTGATAGTATTTAAATTTTTCTATAAATAAATCATATTAATGTTTAACAGATTTTCGACTTATTAAATTAGTAATTACATTGCTTCAAACTCATCTTAACATGTATTTACTGACAATAATATTCATAATGGTAATTACCAATATAAATTTAATCCAGTGGAAAGTTTGTTCAATAATTACAGATTCTTTCTTAGTTATGCATGAAATATTACGTAATAGATTTAATTTATACAATACATGACTTAATACTTATAAAACAATGTAGATGTATTGTACTCCACAGTACACGTCGTATAAGACGCTTTGCTGAGGCCTTATACAATATTTAAAACTTACATTTCATTCAGAACAATGATTCCAATTAATATTTCAACAGTATGCTGATAAAGTTACAAAGACACGATGTAATCATAAAGATTAGAGGTTGACACAAAGATTATGTTCACCAAAATTGTGTAGTTGGATGTGCATATCATAGAACTCAAACCTTGTCAACGTAGAAATTAAGTTTCGTCCAAAATTTAAAGTATGCAAATAAAATATTTCTGGAGATATCTTACTCAATAATAGATGAAAAATGTTCCCTTAACATTGGTTTCATTATAATGTTCAAATGTTTATTTCGATGTGCTAGTGAGAGAGGGGGTAATTTTTCGCATTGAAATACAATGTTGTTACCGACTCATAGCATTGAATTTCCAGTTATATTTTTCTGTATGAATTATAATATCACATGAACATTTCCGATGTTAAAACTCATTTGATTGTATTCTGTTTGTTGGCAGATTTATTTATTCTGCTATTTGTTCTCTGCTATCATACTCATCCATAGGATCAGTGTTAAAATATTCGCGAATGATCTGCCAAATTATCTTGAGTGCCATGGAAACCTAACTTGGTAACAAACTTTTACCTTTCCACACGCGTCTAAATTCACTTAATGTTTAGGGTAAGGGGCCTCTTTATCTTGGTCAAGAAGTATATATTATGACAGTTATTTCTGGAGTTATCATGTGGACAGATATGTATAAAAACAGAAACGGAATTTATTTCAGGCCCTCGAGTAGTAGATTTCAATGACGCTCGATCCAAAGTTATTATTGTTGGAAGTTACGTGCGTATGTAACAAATATTATAATACACGCGTGACATGTATTGTTTTTATCTCAAACCTTAATGTCCGGTATATTTTTTACATTTTGTTTCAATATAATAAATTATGATACGCACAACTCTTCTTTCTTTTTTCTTAATAAATCCTCCGTAGCTATATGATCAATATCATGTGCCTTACTCAATAACGTGGTCCTGTCAACAGCTGTTAGCTCCGTGGAAGCAAACATCCTTTGACTTGGTAATGTCCTTAATAGCCACTCCGACCTCCCAGGAGCGCTTGTAGTCTTGATCCTGCACTGCTCTTGGGCCCTATTAACATGCTACATCTGCAGTGTTAGTACAGGAGGTTAGGTTACTACTAACAGATAAAAATTTTAACACATCAAAGTATATAAAGTCCATAAATTTTTCATTCGTACTTGATGTTTGTTTTGAATATACTTATTCCATTTATTTCAATAAATAATTTTTTTTGTTAAATTCACGGAAGCAAAACAAACTAAAGAATCAAATACATAAAAATATGTATTTATTTATTCTTCAAAGTCAGAAAAAGTTTCTTTACGTAAAATACTCGATCTAATGTTGTAATTTATATATTCGCCATCAATACTTATGACTAAACTAATCTTAAATTTCCTAAGCTCTATATAATTCATTGCGAATTACGAATAGACGTAAAATTTGCATTAAGTTAATTTTTATATGAGGAATACCGATTTCGATGATGATGCATGCCACTCCATGCGATTTGGCAGAGCGTAGCAAATATGTTTTCATCGTCGGTCTCACGGGTCACGATAATGTCAAAAAGCAAATATAAAAATTTTCAATCAAACATAATACACCCACACGAGGTTAAATATTATGTGGCATATTTATGATACTGAGTACATTGTATTAAGATGGTATAATGGGGTTTCACGCATTTTACATATTATTTGGCTGGAAAAGATAAAACCCTGGAGTATTTTTATTCTTTAATGTTGTATTAAAATGGACTATAACCTTATAAGTGAGACTATAGGAACCATAATATCAAAGCAATAAAAACCATGAACAACTCACTAAATTTTTAAACATATTCATAACGCCATTATTCTAAAAAATTGAATCTTTTCTAAATAGGAATTAAAAGATATTGATAAATTACTTTGATTACAGAAATTGGCCTACTAATATTAGGCCCTCTCTAATACTCGGTTTCAAATAAGAATATAAATGTTCGTTTATAACTTTTGTTGTTTAATTTATACAAACAAAAGTGAAACGATATTCACTTTTAAAATATGATTTTATATAACTGCTCTAGACCATACAGTACTCTTTGAAGTAAGACACGTTCGATTATCATAATAAGGGGTTCCTTTAAATTTGGTTTAAACATTTATTTAAGTCTGAGCTTAGTCAAAAATCTCAATATCGTGGCTCAGATACATGGCTGTATATCTGTATTTATCTGCACCATCTAGTTTTTGGGAGAAGGTATCTGCTTAACTTGACAATATCATAACCGTTGAAGCCAACACTAGCTGACAAAGAAACCTGCTTTATGTTGGTTACAAATTCCAACGTTAGAAAGTATCAATTCTATAAATTAGTCCTGATATAGATGATAAATATATTCAGAGGTGCCATTATAGGAAGATTGATTCATTTCCAAGACTGCTTTCACATTTATTTACCTATACATAATCATAATGAACCATTTAATAGCTTTTAACGCTGAAATTCCTGACAATATGATGATAAATACAAACTTTATTTTGGATTACTTTAAAATATAATTAGGAAAAATGTATATCTTTCATATAAAACTTTATCTTTGTAAGTAGTTTTAAAATACTAGATAGTTTATTATATAATTTAATTACTTATTTTCTTAGAAAAAAACATGGCATATTACAGAAATAACAATTTTTAATTACAAAGAGTGTTGTATTATGGTAGTAGAAGGCAAAACAATCATTCATAGTCAATCACCTCAAAATAAAATTATAATAAAATTTAAGTTATTAACAGAATAAATTAATTCAGAGTAAAAAGCATGGGGTGCTTGATATATTAAATATTACAATCATTCTATCGGTAATGATCTTTGAGAGGAGACTTATGAAATGTAGTAAAATGGACCCCACGCTTTTTACTCTGAATTAATTTATTCTGTTAATAACTTAAATTTTATTATAATTTTATTTTGGGGTGATTGACTATGAATGATTGTTTTGCCTTCTACTACCATAATATAAACTCGTTGTAATTAAAAATTATTTTAAATTTTTTAGTTTGGTTAGCTATAAAATCGTATTTTAACTATTATTTATTATTCATTTTTTAGTTCGATGTATCAATTAGTTTCTTGTGGAAATGTTTTATTTCTTACGAATCATTCCGCAATCTCATCATTCCATTTAAAGCTTCACTATTGCATGGGGTATTTATTTCCTGTTAACTTAGAGCAATCAAGTTCTTCAATCCGAATACCGTCTAAAGATCTTACACGACTAAGTGCTACATAGGCTTGTCCAGCAGCAAACAATCGCGAGCCTAGATAAATGACTCAACTGTACAACCTTGCATCTTGTGAACGGTCGAAGCCCAACTTAGGATCAATAGCAACATTCGACTCTCATCAGTTCCATAGCTGTATTTTGCTACGGACTGACGGGATGTCTTTCCGTATACTTGGGCTCTGCAAAAATTTGGCCGGATAATTTCTGTGATCAAACCCATATTGCCGTTCACTAAACCTTTCGACACGTCAATGTTCGACCTTAACATCACTTTATCTCCTACGAATATGTTCAGTACACTCGGAAGTCATCCGGTTTTATTAATAGGTTTGCAGGTTTCATTCTACCTCTATGAGAATTAAAATCCAGTTTTTAACCATTGGCAGAGATCTAACACCCCTTTGCTTGAAGATCTAACAGGCAATGTGCAATTATGATTTATCAGAATAATTTGATCTAATTAATAGAGTATAAAGGGCTTTCACACATTTTACATATTATTAATAGGTATCACAGAATCTAAGTCTATAAAAGAATAAATTTATCCTGGCAGTCCTTATAAGGATAATGGAAAATTATGAACAAATTATTGCATTGTCATCGGTCCTTGATACGTATGCAAAGTTTCAAATTAATCAGACATCTGGAAATTGGTGAAAATTATGCTCAAAGATTCCGTTACATACATAGATACATAGAAACAACCGAAGCTTATAAAAGCGTGTTAAAAAGCGATATTGAGTAGTAGAGTACAAACAATTTTATGAAATGGATAAATACAATTTTAACGAATGTAAAGTATAAATGATTTTGAAATAGGCATTGAAAACATTGTAACTATCCTAATTTAAAATTATTTATATTACTGAAATTTAAAAAAATATGGATTTTAGTATGATGCAAGCAGATCAGATTAAAATATTTGGAATTATTTTTTTACTATTTACTATTTAATCTTTAAGTCAGAAATAAATAAAAGACTATAAGTATATAGAATTTCTAATAATAAAAAACCATAATAATAATAATAATGTATTTTTCAATGGATTTCAATCTTTTTCAAGTGTGTTTTCTAGATTTTAGACTACTTGCCTTTTCATATTCCTAATAAAGTACAGTAAGGGCTGAACATATATCGTACTATATTTATAATCCATTAAAATTATTACGATGTTTATAAAATAAACCAAATAACTATTATGTATCGGAATGATATGCAGTGTTTGTCCAACATTGAATAAAATGAACCAGAGCTATAGATGGTTGCATAGGATGTACTATTTATGGGCTGTGTCAAGTTACTGAATAACTTAAGTGAAGTTGTGGGGAGTGCTGAAATATTTAATAAGCTTAAATTCGGTCACACCTTTAAATATTGTACTGTTGTGACGCGTATTCAAAATTCATTGAATACGAAATGAAGGACAGCTAGCACCGATGTAGGGAGGAATGGACGTGGAATTGTGTTTATTTATTCTGAATTAGTGTGAGAAACGGCTTTTAAAAGTCTCTAAACCGCCACTTTTACTGCGACCGAAAGTTTTGTAGTCATAATATAATTTTTTCACGTTACTAGGAATTAATTACTAGGTAAATTTTACGTTTTTTTTTTTTTTTTTGTTTCACAATTAAAAATCTTACTATAGTTTATTTTATGAATATTTCAGGCTTGCTGTAGAGGGACGAATTAGACGTTTAACCAAAATATTGCTAGGCCAAAATATATGTTAACAATGTTTTTAAGTGGTGTGGACAGGAAAACATGAACGTTATTTTTGACACCGGTTGCGTAAGTATAAGAACAAAAAGTTAAAAAATTTATTTATTAACAATAATTTATTCAGTTTTATGAGTAAAAATTATTATAAATGTATTGAATTAAGCAAGATTTCTTAAGAAATTTCTATTAATCCTTGATAATATTTTTTATTAAATTTTTAATATAATAAAATGCATGATAATAAATGCAATTCCTAATGCTCATTATGTCATGAACAACTGTTTTTCACAATGAGTTTCTTTAAAAATACCACACTTTTGGTTTTTATTGCAGGTTTCATTCTATCTCTATGAGAATTAAAATCCAATTTACTAACCATTGGCAGAGATCTACCACCCCTTTTGCTTGAAGATCTAACAGGCAATGTGCAATTATGATTTATCAGAATAATTTGATTTAATTAAAAGGGATAAAAGGCTTTCAGGCATTTTACATATTATTTCGCTGAAAAAAACAAACTATGGAGTATGTTTTACACTATCACTGTATAGGCCGAGTACAGGTTCCTTAAAAATTTTAATTTTAAAATTCCTGTTTTTAAACAAAAACCTAATGTATAGCAATATACTTTGTTATCGATTTTACCATTGTTGTCGTGTATTGATGGTCAATCTATCTCTACGCAGAACTTCCCGAAAATGAAATGAGCTACAGACTCTAAATGTTGCATGCAAAGATATCGGAGTCTGCCAGGAGACAGGGAGTAGTGTACTCATATTTAGTTAAAATCATTATTATAACCTTAAAGAATATTGTGAATTCTAGTATCTAGAAATAATCATAATTACCAGATTTTTTTGGATACATATTTTATCTTATTTACATTGCAAAATCGCAGTACAACCTGTTTCATACTAAACCCGTAAAAGGAAAACAAACAAGCAAAGGTACTTTCGCATTTATAATATTACTAGAATTAATATTTCAGTCCGTTAAATTAATTTTGTAATAAAAATAATTGCTAAAACAATCAGATTTTTCAAAGGAAATAAATTGCATTTATTTCAAATCATATATTTAATCAAACTTAAAAACACTTGTACAACAAGAAAATTGGATACACAATAATTATCTTATCTACTCTGTAATGTGAAGGTATAGCCTTATTGTGATAAAATGCCACGTCACTCAAGCCGAAACATAGTAACTTCTCGCTCACACAGGAATTGCTAATGTGCGTTATTATTTGTAGTCTAAGAGTCTTTCACATGAAACCCTCAGTTATTCTGCTGGATTAATTACTAAAAACTGCAGAGTATTTAGCAGTAGCTCAGATTAACTTGAGCTGAATGTACGCTACACTGGGTTAACATGGAAAAGGTGTAAGGGAAATAATTATCAGTTGATTCACGAAATTACTAAATGACTCGTAATGTCTTTAGTGTTCCCTACAATTAGAGATCTTTTGTCGATGAAAATCTTGTATGATGATTATTCAGATGGTGTTTGAGAATAATTATCATCAAGTACTTATTAAGTCATATTTAGTGCCAAAAACACCCCTAAAGCATCTAATTTGTCTGTTTTGAAAACTAACTAAAACATATGACGTACATATAAAATAAATTATCCATATAGATTATATCAGTTTAATATCTTTAAGATTTCGTTCAATTTAGTTTCCATTGCTGTTAAAAATATTCTTTATTAATAACGTTGTTAAATGACCCATACTTTCTAGATTTTTATAATATAGCAAAACTATTTGAAGCTATGAAAACTTATGGATATTAATACCAATATACAAAACAATGAAAATAAATTTAGACCTATGGAAAATACTGTATACAATGTTCCCAATTCACCCGCAACAAGCCAGACCATTATTACTTTCTGTTAGATGTAGATAGAATTGTATGCAAGTTTATTACAAGAGGTTTGTGTTACGTAGTAACTCACTTTGGCCATTAATCACACCGACCAGACCAGCAGTCCATCTACAATTGAGGTTAACTTAACTTAGCCAGCAATACAACACAGCCATAGTTTCAGACTTAGTTCTTCTTTCGGGCATGTGGTGAATATGTAAGAATTTTATTTTTACACATAACTCAAAACTTTGTAATAACAAGATTTATTACTTTATTACGCAGTGTCCATTATATTAGGAAAACATCCTTAAACATCACCGTTTTATCACCTGTAGACTAGTACCTCAAAAATTATTACATATTGTTGAAAAGAGGTTATCTTTTATAAATAAAATTCTTTTAAAGTTCCACCACTGAACAAGGTAATAGTATGGTAGGTCTCATAAAAGCTTACCCGTTCATAATAACACTAATGACCAGTTATAAACCAAAAATAAGATCATATTATACATATTTGAGCAATAACTGTCTAAAAGCCTAACCAATGTTTCTAGATAAACGTAAAAAAATTAAGTTTTCATGCAAGTTGTATGCAAAAATATAAATGTCGTAAAGGATTTTTATGAGAAATGATGTTGGAAAGATATAATATAGTAGGAAAAAAGCAGTAATACTTCTCCTGACCCTTAATTTTAGGGAACCTTTTTCAATTTTGGTACCCAGTAATAATTTCATAAAATCTGAGCAAGCTTAATACAGGGTGGCGCAAAGAAACGGGAAATTTTGAAGTTGTTGTTGGTACTTCTGTAAGTCTCGTAGGAATGGGGGACGGAAGTCATGATGCCAAGTAGTAACGGTCATTTAGTTGAGATGGAGCAGTGGAGTGGTATGGAGCGTGCCGTTGCCGTGAGAGCGTATTACAAAAATGGCGACAGTGTAACAGCTGCACAACGAGTGTTCCGACGCCATTATGATATTCCTCCCCGCGGTTGAATTCCTTCTTCACATGCCATATCATCATGGGCTCGGAATTTTGAAGAGACTGGTTCGGCCTTAAAGAAAAAAGCTCCTGGGCCGGTGACTGTTCGAACCCCAGAAAATGTTGATGCAGTGCGAGTCACAGTGGAAAGAAGTCCGCGTCGTTCTGTACGAAAAATCGCCTCATCATTGCGACTTGAGCGTCGGAGCGTGCAAAGAATATTGCACGGCCTGCAATTTCAACCTTGCAAGCTTCAGATTGTTCAAGCTCTAAAACCAAATGACGGTGAATTACACTTACAATTTTGTGAACAGCTACAAACCACAATCAATGAGGACGCAAATTTCCTTGAAAGTCTTTGGATGTCTGATGAGGCCCACTTTCATTTAAATGGACGTGTCAATAAGCAAAACATGCGTTACTGGGCTCACAGAAATTCCGGTGAACTTCATCAACCTCCGTTACACAGCCTTAAAGTTACTGTATGGTGTGCAGTGTCTTGTCGAGAGATAATTAGACCTTAATTCTTTGAGGATTGTAATGGTTCCACTGTAACTGTCACATCAAACCGTTACATTCATTATGCTGGAGCCATTCTTTGCTCCACGGCTTCATGCTTCTCCAGATATTGACATTCAGCAAACCTGGTTTCATCAGGATGGAACCACCTCACACACTGCCAATCTGTCAATGGCAGCACTGAGGCGTTTGTTTGGAGAGCGCAAAGTTTCAAGGAACGATAACGTCACTTAGCCTCTACGATCTCCAGACCTCTCAGTATGCGACTTCTTTCTATGCGGACATCTAAAGAGCGTTGTGTACCAGACTAGGCCAAGAAATCTTCTTGAGCTCAAGACTCAGATTGAAGAACACGTCGCCAACATCCCAGAGAACACATTGCGTCACACAACGATAAGTTTTCGAAATCGATTGAATGAATGTGTTAGGCGCGATGGACAGCACTTAACTGATGTTATTTTTAAAAAGTGACTTTAACTTTATTGTTATTTCCAACATTTCTGATGTAATTTTCACTCCTGCCTAACACATTTTAAGCATTAAAAAGTTGTTTGTACAATTCATTGGTTTATTATGATTATTTCAAAATTTCCCGTTTCTCTGCGCCACCCTGTATTTATAGGATAGTAAAATAATCCCCCCTCTCTGATTTATTTAAAAATATTCGAGTTCCCTAAGCTATTATCTCATCAAAATATGATTATATATATATATATATATATATATATATATATATATATTTTTTTTTTTTTTTTTTTTTCAGAGTATTTTGTAGCACTCAATATATTGGCTCAGCAAAATCCACTAAAAGAATTTCAGTTAACATGGCGATTTTCATTCCCAAAAGATAATAGTTTACTCTATTAATGAAAATAAAAAAAATCTAACAGTAGTTACAACGTTTGTGAATGTAAAGTATGCTCGTATGATCTTCGTTAAAAAAACTTAACCTTCCCGGGTCAATGACGGTTATATACGCCTAACTTAACTTTTCCCGGGGTCATATGCGTATATTTACGCATACACTTATTTTGGCCAAGCGTCAAATGAGTGTATATACGCATAATCATGTTTATGAATATCCTTATTGTTTGCAGTTGTCAGCTATTCCAGCTAATCGGGAACATAATATAAGTAGTTTGGCGGCAGTATGGTTTGGGGGGGGGATGGCGGTGCAGGAGTGGCTTGAGCTGTTTGGGGGGGGAGGGCCTTTAGCGGCAACTGAATGAAGGTCATTGTCGGTTGTCTCTTATTTATTAAGTCGCTCTCCACTCGGCGTACTGTACTGAAGTTGTTAGATTGTTTCATACTCGATCATACCTATTGAATTGATGTAGATTAAATTTATAATGTACGTTGCCTTATAATAAGTCATGAATATTTTATTCCTACATCCCACCCAATCTCCTTTGTTATATGATTAGTTTTTACATTATTTCTTTTGTATGTTACCCTAATCATGTAATACATACTTGTTTTTAATCATAAAATATTGTTATTACACTAAACCTAAACATCAACTATATTTATATACGCATGTCAATTCGTGAAAGGGTCAATGACGCTTATATACGCATACTGGTCTGTCACACAAAAAAGGTAGGAAAAATTATTTATGGATAAATTTCCATTTTTCCATGACAGGTAAGCTATTTAAAATCAAATTGAGTAGTTTTAGTAAAAAAAATTTGTTACCACAACACATAAATAATATGCAATCTAAGGCTACAGTAAGTTGACCCTGGAAGGGTTAAGATGAGATAATAAATAGAGGCAGCGTGCTTTGTGCCTTAAGTTTCAGAATCTTAAGGGGTATCTTGTTGCATTAGGGTTTGTTGTAAATTCTTAGAACAAGAAGCTTAGAAATTTCACCTGGCTTTAAAAGGACATTTGCGCCGCTTCTGACAGGATATCCTGGATGAGTAAAGTTAGAGGTTTAGGCCGTCTCCTTTTAAGATCCACGAGGAAGAATTTTTGGCATTAAGCCTATCCATGTCTATTCGGAAGAAGGGGAGGACAGATCTGGACTAGTCTGTCTAGTCAAAGCAGGCAGGGTAGCACACCCTTATGTCTAGTATAGTAAAAATATGTAACTCTTATAGAACCCAACCAACTCCAACAGTCATCTCCCAAAGTAGAGTATACCTATCGAACGTCTTAGATATCTATAAGTTTCCCCATATTTAAGTTTCAAATTTTGCTGTGCAGAGTGAGAGTTTAACTGGAAGGTATAAACCACCCAGGAGTGAACATTGTTGGAGTTTATCAATGTGCAGTGTGTTACTTTACTGATTAATTTCATCATCTTCAGGTTACTTCGTTGGATTTTGCGAAGTTGTTTGATTGACAACTCATTCTTTCTTCTACAACTGTTTAAATGTTCAAGAATGCCACTTAGCTTTAAATTTTCAGGACAAAGCTTCTAGCTGAGGTCGACGGTGTTCCAAATTTACGGGGAACAGGATCTTGTTTATCGATGTAATCATTGTGCATAAGCAGTGTGAATTCCTGTCACCACTTGTTGTACCTCAGCGTGGGTGTTGTTTTAGAGCCATTGCATCAAAATTTTGCCTTTAATTTTGAGAGCAAATTTATCAACTTTTTGACTGTTTTTAACATCTAGCCTTGTTCTTGTCATAAGGGTTATAGTACGAAGATGACGCTGACTTTAAAATCGGATGAAGCTAGTGGCGTTCGCTTTACACTTTCTGCCCCTTGTCCTGCTGGCATTTGATAATGAGCATACCAGGAATAGGGTTGTCCAAAATGTAATGGAGAAAACAGCCTTCAAACTCATCAAGTACCAAAGTCTCCTTTGAAATCAAGGGTGCGCATGATAATTTTCACTCAGTTATCATTATTTATCTAGAAATTATCTTTCATAAGGAAACATTGGACATTTTAATGTGTATTTTTTTGTAGTACGTGTTTCCATGTCACAATAAAATGCAAAAGAAAAAGGGTTTAAAAAGTTTGTTCAAGTCATTTTCAACAATGTTTGTAAATAAAACGTGAAAAGGGATTCTTATTGTCTCATTCTCAATTGTGAACCTGGAAATTAATTCATTAATAATTTATAAATAGTCTAATAAGCAGTACGCTTAAAGACGTCCACTGGATTGAATGTACTGCATAGATCGGTATTGCTAAAGCAATTATGTCCTTTACAATTATTCGGTTTAGATTTATTATTTTTTTTAAAGCGATAACTAACTGTAATTTACCTAGATTTTTTTAAACTAATTAAACATAAAATCCTATCCTCCCATGAGTCTACCAAAGCAATAAACAAAGGCTACCGAAATTGACTGTATTGACTTGTATTGAACGGATAAAACCCAACATAAGCCGCAGTGTCAGTCTTCGTTATTATTTGGACAGGTGTATTCCAAGTTCACAGGAGGTGTAAAGAAAATATACATTTTGCTGGAAATTGTAAGCTGAGATATTTTCCTTACTTTTGAAACATATTGGGCTGATTTAGATTTTATATATTTGATTTGATTTGATAGCTTAATAGTATTTTAGTCTTTAAGTAATTCAATGGAATTAAAGTGCACATACATAAGTACGAATTAACCTTGCTAACCTTTCTTCTCATGACAGTGTAAGTAAATAACAGTTACAATGAGAGCATTATTTTCCACTGACAACATGACTGATTCCAAAGGCAGTTTATGCTCCAATTTACTTTACTATTTCAAATAGTAGTCATGCCTGCAACTAAAATGGCATATATAAATGAAAACATATAGATTTATTTAGTATGGAAATGATCCATAAATTGAGTATTACGATCATATTGAATAGACAAACTTTATATTTAGGAATGTATTACAGTTTTGAAGTCTTACATACAAACAAACATTTATAGTATACCATATGTCAGTGTGAAAAATTTGAGGCGATTGATAAGTTCCTTGGGCAACACCAACAAAGATATCTTTTTCTAATTTATTAAATAGATAAACAAAATCAATCTCAGTTTGTTCTAAAAGTAATAATGAGAATAAATATTTGTAACTTCATTGGTTATTATCATTACATGCTAAAGTTTAGCAATTAATTAATAGTGGGTCATAATTTCTATGTTTTTTTAGCATTGAATAATAATATTGTATGTAATTTTGGAACATGTTTTACGTCACATATAATTTCATTCATTCATTTTCATTTAAAAACGATTTTATTTCACATTATTTACAAACTTTAAAATATATTTATACAAAATAAAAACAACAAACAGTATATTTATCTTGAAATATTTGAAAACTTAAAAATAATCAAATAATAAATATAATCTTCAAGCAAACTAAAAGTAAAATTAGCAATAAAAAATAACCTACAAAAAACAAACTCGATAATTGTGAAATAAAATAGAGCATCCAATAGGCAAAAGCCCGATGAAGGATGCACATCAGATTAAAATAACATAATAAAACTAAACTCAAAGAAGGAATGAAACCGCTACATAATAATATATTAACAAGAAAACCATACAAAATCTATAAAACAAGTCATGGACGTAAAAAAAGACCATTTGGAATTATAAAAGATGATAAAAACTAACTAAAATGTACACATTATTCATTACTTCATTAAAAAATTTTCAAAAAGCACTCGCAATTCTCCAATGAAAATTAAAAAAAAAAAATTTAAACTTTAAAAAAAACGATATAATGGTGCTAAATGATCTAATTTAATGGAAATAAGGTTAAACAATCTTGGAGCATTAAATTTAAACAAATTTGAAAACAGTTAGATTAGGCTTTGAAACCGGAACAAGCAAACTTCTGAAATTTTATATAATATTACGTGTGAGGGCCAGGTTTGAGCTTCTTATGAAAAATAGTTTTAATACTATAATAATAGATATATATATATATATATATATATATATAAATATATGTAAAGATTTCGCAAAAGGAGTTTTTTTTTTAATTTAAAAATAGTGGCCAGGAATGATTTGGTCTTATTTGATTTAGTAATAATGCGGATAAAGGATTTTTGAAATGTAATAAGGGGATAAAGCGTGGATATAAACGTACCTGAATTAGACAGATATATAGTACAAGAAGCATAAATACAACGTACATAACATATTAACAAAATAGAAACAGTTTTTATAAGAAACAAATTATTAATTTAGCACTATATTACTTTACTGGTTTTATAAAGTCATTATTCAGAAAGCTTGGTGTTTATTACTTCAATAAAGCCAGCCGTAACATTACGCGTATACCGTCGTAATGAACAAGTATTTACCAAACGTGAGGGGAAACACATCCATTCTACCTGCCCAAACGAAAAGCTAATGAAATAATGAATCTGTAGCCCGTATCTTTATCAACGCCTCATGATCAGCTGAAAATCCCATTAACAGGGCAAAGTTTTAATCTACTTAGTCACTTTTAATCACTTTATAAATACGTGGACGCAGTATTATTGCTTATAGCTTATTTTTGAACTGGTTGGCATAAAAAGCAATTTAAATAGAAAAACCTTCATTTTATACTGGGATGTATCAACTATCCACAGCCTCAATCTAATATTCAGACATTTCAGAGCTCTGAAAACTCTACTAATTAACAATACCCCAACATGCGTGGTTTGGGAACTTTACGCGAATGGTAAAAAATATGTTATTGATTATTTGCAACAGCTTCTAACCACTTTGAACACCAATAGAAAAGAATTGCACCTAAAATAGTAAGTGACCAATGTGTCTTAATTTTGCATCAATCTTAGTTCCACAAAACTAAATGTTGAAATATATTTCCGATCCATGATGAAGTAAGTATTAAACCTATCTCCACTTAGAGATTTTTAAGTAATCACATAGCTCAGAGATTTACTAACGGAGAAAAACTAGATTAATATATTTGAGGCTAGGGATGTGGTGGAGTCTTTTTCCAGTTCTATGGAAACTTTTATATTGCCACTAGATGCTGAATAACCATTCACAACTATCTAAATAAACACGTCCAAAACCAGTTCAATATTGGCTAGAAATATACAAATTAAGGACTAATCTTACCAAAGTTCAAGATAAATTTATAAAAACCGGAAGAGAGGGTGGCAAGCTTTAAGTGGCCAAGAAGGAGAACACATATGATCTATGACTGAGAACTATTAGACGAAAAGATAATTTCACGATCGTCATATAAACATAAGACAATGTTAAACAAAGTAACCACGGAAAGAAGAACAAACGATAGAGTTAATGTTATATCATGATAATTAATTTCCTACAAGGTATAACGACTTGGATTGTAGATTTTAATATTCCAGAGTATTAATATTATTGAAATTATCAACGAGACATCCAAGACGATATAAAATATTTTTTGATTAGTAAACTCCTAGTGAATATTCAGTACAATTTATTACTAAATTGGTTAACTATTAAATATTATCTGATTTGTCTAAAATAAAAATCAAAGTTCTAAATAAAACAATGGATTTATTTTAAACTGGCAAATTAATAAGTTTAACGTTTCAGAATTTTTATCACTCTATTTTCCACAAAGAATTGACAAAACTTTTAGTAAATTTTAAAATTCCTTTGGCAAGAAATAAAAATATTAATCAAATATGTCAAACTAAAAATCAGAGCTCTCTTCTAAAATAAAATAATAAGATTTTAAAATAAAAAACAAATACCACTTGGAAATAACTAAAATAAAAATGTTCACTTCTAAGTTCACTCACAATTCAAAAAATAAAAATTTAAACTTCTCTTTACACTAGTTGAACCTTAACTTTCAAGTCTCTACAATTCAGATTACAACTCTCTCAAACAATTATTAATGTTCAATTAATTTCCAATTAATAATTCACAATAAAACAGCTCCAATTAAATATTAATAAATTTATACTTTTCCAAATCTCAATTAAAGTTATTAACAAAGTTCAATTTTAATTCACTTTTCTTGCAAGCATGAACCAAATGTAACTTATATGATTTTATTATGCTCTATTATTCCTCGAGAATAAGTTATTCAGATTGCTCTGTAGTTTCTATGAATTTAATTTTTTCCTCAAAATCCCTCGCGGAAAAAAAATTAAGAAACACGGTGCACTGTAATTAACTTGCTCACGAAAATAACCAAAAGAAGGGCGAAAATTATGAGCGGGCGCTTAAATACTTCCCTTTCCAATCAACTTTGCAGGAAATCCACGGTGTTCTCTCATTGGTCCAGCTGTATCAAACCAGGAGAACAATACTCGCAACAAGACAAGTTCTAATCAATTCAAGGCAGTCAACCTGCCTTCCTAACAATTCTAAACTACCAGTACTAACTTGCCAAAGGATTACATGTTCGTTTTTACCCTGACTTTTCACAATCTAATCTAAACTTAAGTCCCAATATTTCGATCCCAAAATTTTTATTTAATTTAAGTTTTTAATTAAAAAAAAAATAAATCAATGTAGCTTTAAAAACGCTACACAAGGTCAAAGAAATTTCTTTTAAGGTGGAAAAATATTTCCAATGAATACTACTCTTCCTCGAAAAAAAAATACCCCGAGGACTTTTCATCTTCTGAAAAACACTATAATTGTTGCACAGATACACAACTCAAAGCATACGTTAGTGTCGTTTCACTGATGAACTGTGGGGAATCGTAAAGGTAACAGTAACATTTCCATCCCAGCTGAAGATTACCAAAGGATCCTATTCATAAAAATGGCAAATGAGGGAAGAGAGCTGGTTGATGTCAAGCAGACCAAAAGGTAAATTAAGTACACTCAGATCAGACCTTTTGAGTACATCAAGGTTCCGTGTTAGGACCCGCTATCTTTACTCTAATCGCTGCCAATATTCCGAGCTACATTAACTATTTCAGGCACACGGTCACGTTTGCTAATGAGTGGCAAATAACTGGATCCTATTCAAATAGGTAACTTTATTTTCATCACCTTTCATATCATATGTCTCTGTTTCAAAATGTCTTTAAAAAGACTTTCAGCTATTTGAAATCTGTCTTACGTTGGGACTAGACTGTTCAATCTACTGCCAGCCATTATCAATAAAGGCATCACAAAAACTATTAAAAAGTTACTTGAGATCCCTGTTTACAGTTTGAAAGAGTTTGGCGTCTGTTGCAAAGAAAGACTGACCAAACAAATAAGTTCAATTAAACATATAATTTTATAAAGTTTTTCCATACCATCTCTAAGCTCTATTGTAACGAAAAAGTTCATTCTTTGAAGATCTATCTTAGTAAAACTCTATCCAATCATTCTATCTAATTCGAATTCGTTTAAGTTCTACATAAAAGAAGAATATGATCATTTAGGTCATTCATCCTAACAATTTATGTAGACTTATAATATTTTTAACATATCCCAGTAACCAACGTTACATAAATTTCATGCACAACTGTTTTATTAGTTACATGCTTATGAGAATATTAAATTTTATGAGATCTGACTGAATGTGAACAATAATTTACATCGGTTTTATTAGCAACGATGATAGCAACGACAAAATGCCATAGTAAATAAATTTGTAAACGAACTAGGTACAATCGCGAAATTTTCATATAATATATATCGTATATTCGCTTGTTGCCAAGGCTTTTAGTGAGTAGACTTCAATTTTTAAATCACAGCTATGAAGACCAACTGAACGAAAATGTTTAAGCCATTTTGGAAAAGTTAAGGTAGCTTAATTAATATTGTTTACTATCAATCTGAGATAGTAAAATGCTTCCTCTAATCTGTTTGGGAATATGAAGACCAATCCAAACCGCTTGAATTATCGATTGAAGTTTCGAAACATCATTTACGACAGTGACTTCTCGGCTTGCTGTCGTGACGTCAAAACAGTGCTGGGGACGTTTATTGCATTTTCCTTCCGAAGGCGTTAAATCATATAAATGGTAACCTCTCTGTCTACCTGTTAATTTTTCGCTGTCTTAAAATTTCAGTCTACAGACACTCTTTATAAACGGACGTATATTGAGTTATGCTCTACGTAAAAAAACATTAACATTGACATTGATTCCGTATAGTATTTATTTATATCCAGGCATGGATTTAACTCTTTCTATTTGATAAATGTTTTAAAGTATTATCTTCTCAATCAGTGTAAAGAAACTAGTTAATGAAAGTCCACGAGCATACAAATTAATTGGAAGACAACAGCTATTATTACATAAGCATTTACTTTGGTATTAAGCATATAATAATACTAGCTTGAGCATAATTATTTATTTAATAATAGAATACTATCTAAAAAACATAAAAATTATCATCCGTTTCAAATTATAGTTTTAGTAATATTAATGATTATTTCTTCAATAAGACACAAGACATAACTGGGAAAGCCAACTAACATATATTGCATCATTAAAACGTAATGTTTACTTGAGGAAAACCTTACACAAATATTGTATTGTATCCTTTTTGATATAATCTGATACTAGCATTTTAATAAGTAGATAAAGTAATTAATAATTAAATACTACACTTAAATTTGATTTAATATCCAAACACGAAAAACAAAACCTAATAACCATAATCTGAGCATTTAAATGCACGTGCAATAATTGTAATCTGATTTGATTGCCAATATTATGAACAGGATCAAACATATTTGTTTTTGTGTCCTCATTTTCATCCAGTTCAACATCCAGCATTATAGACAGCGTTACCATTATTTACAAAAATAAACCATACTTAATAATATATAGATACTCGTAATTTAGAATAGAATTAAGAAAGAGAGTTTTTTAATTTAGTATGTGTGGTTTGTATTCTAGATTTTTTTTAAATTTTTAAATGTATCACTTCAATGTTTTTATGTTCATATAAAAACTAACCTTTGGTTTAACTAATTCACAAAACCTTTAAAGAGTAATTCATATAATTTTTTTATATATTCTACTTGAACACCTCATTACTAGTTAATTAATTCCATGCATAAACAGATCAGAAACATTTTATAAATAAAATACAATCTAAATGTTTTACTTTCTTGTTTAATATCCCCGGAATATATTACTTTATATGTTGTTGTATTATATTTATCAATATATTACAGCTCGAATTATACTATAAAACAATCCAGTTGTATTATAAAATATTTTATCGAAAATAGCTACACAATCAAATGTTAATATTAATTCATTACTATGTAATTATGTTACTATGTTATTAATTCATTAAATGCCTTATTCATACAGAGAATTTCATATAAATTAGCTGAAAACGGTTTAAAAAAAACATTTAAATGATCATTTATTTTAAAGTTTAACGCTAAGTACAAAAGCTATTGACAAATGAAAAGGTTTCATAACTAAACAAGGTATAAATATGATTGATTAGCTGTATGTATGATTTATAAGTTATAAAGCAGCATATTTCATGCAGATGGTAGTTTATTACTTCAATAACACCAGCAGTAAAACATCGCGTCCTTGATCATAATGAAGAAAGAAATATATTAACACGAGGACCGGAATAAACACAGCCACTCTTCTCTCCGTCAAACAGCTCGTGGTGTTGTCACAGTGAAACACATCACTTTCTTAAACACAGTTTTGTGTTAACAATATTATAAGTAAGTCTCCCTCGCACTAAACAAGTCTTGTTGTATCATTGTATCATTCATTTTGGTCAATAAATATCTTACTTTATGTAATACCCCAACCATAATGGACTTGTAAAAAGGCGCTTTATATAAAAAAATTTAAGTAGATAAAAATCAATATTAGAATAAATTATCGTAAATTTAATTTAGGAATTCAAATATTTTTTAAGCTATAACCTTTAATTTTACCTTCTAATTCGTGCTATCTACGAGGCTCTAAGACTGTATATAATAACGATTGGACGTATAAATGCGAATGTAAAATTAAGTATTATTTACGTGATTGAGTGACACAAACATAAAAAAAGATATTATTCAATTATTAAATAATATGTATCATACAAATGTTATTTGCAAGAAAAGAATATAAAATTTTGTTTTATTCCTTAATGTTAACTTACTGAGCAGCAAAGACCGATATGCAATTGCAAACATTTTATCAAGATTTATGGAATCCCATCAAAGCATCCCTTATTCATTACCTTGCAATAAGCTACTGCAGGTAGTACTCTGGATGGTAACTTCAGTAATAAAAGTATTTTATTAATACAATCTGGAGAAATATCAGTGAGAATGGTCACGTTTTAGCAATATACATACTGAACTAAGACAATCATGTTTATATGTATGTTAAAATGTATGTCATGCGTTCAGTACCAATTTTGTATCGATTCAGTGGAAATTTCCATGAGTCGAGAGGCTTGCATGACCTCACAATCCAGTTTTTATTTAAGCCGATAAAGAAAGTTTTCCTAAGAAATAAATCGATTTTAGTGGCGCTATTTTTATGGACTATTCGTAAGAGTAAAAATGGTTAAAGTTAAATAGTGAAAGAATTGTCTCATATATCTTTCGACATTAATATACATTTTTAATGAGAAACAGCAAAATATGGACTCTTAAAGTGGCAAATTTTAGAACCTTACACTTTTTGTCTAAATATGACATTACTGCTGATTATGTGTCTGATATGATATCAGTACATAAAGCTAGTAAAAATATTAACTAAAATGTTTTAGATGGATACAACCGTGATAGAATGGAAATGTCTGTAGGAAACAGTCTGTAGAAACATTTTAGTACTTTAATTTCATAAAACATAATTAATTTAAAAACCAAATACATGTAACTGTTTGAAGTATATTATATTCATATATTAAAACTCCCGTCTGTACGCTAAGCATCCAATAATAATTTAGTGTTCTCTCAATCGTAATTTAATTCCGTTTATCTCAGCTCACTGCGGATCATTTCGTATTCTTGATGCAAACATATTAAAAAACAACTTAATAGTACACAGTTCAAACTGTGACGATCGCATCACAACATGCGTCAGACCAATCAATAATGGCATTATTTTATTGCAACCACCAACTTAAGACGGTGAACCATAATCATGCTGCCGTGGATCTCTATGTAAGTCTTCATATTTTGCTATCATATAATTTTATTCCAATGATTATGAGCACAATTTGTTTTCAGTTATGCTCTAGCTAAACAAGTACACATTAACAGAGTTTTATCATATTTTCATATATAATAAACGTTTTAAAATGTACTATTTCAAATAATGAAAATTTAACTATTGATACACAAATAAATAAGCGCAATAAAATACGTAGGGTTGGTTGAGTAATAGCAAACATTACATTAACTTTTAGTGTTTTCTCTGATTAAATAATATTAAAGTGGAAGCGTTAAATCTGCATCAGATCCGGAAAACAATTATGTTTGGAAATCATAATAGTTGTTTTACTGTAGTTATAGTGTTATCAACCAAATTAAATTAAGAACTGTATACACGTATTATAAAGATTATAATCTATGGACAATGTAAATTATCTGTTTGCATTTTGCTGTGCACTTTGTTATACTAGGGAAACAAACTCATTATTAGTTATATCACATAGGGGTCATTGAAAGTCAAACAATATTCCATTTAATCCTTTGAATTCGAGTATTTAAAACACGTGTATTAATACTGGTATTATCTGATAATGTTCTCACATTTTGATAGTCTCTATGAGAGCTATATACGAATTAATGAGGTAATTATAATTAATACAGTTCGCTTTGGCATAAAATGACGATCCTTTGATTGCCGATATCATGTCCAAGATCCAAGGTATTACCTTTGTGTCCTTTTTTGTATATCTGTCAACATCAAGCAATAGTGAAGAGATTTAAATTATTATATAATTTTATATTACGGGTGTCCTACGAAGAGGTTTAAACGTTTGGTTTTATATTACTGGCTCATTTATGCACCGAACATATTTAAATTCTACACAATTCATTAAGTAGACTTCAGAAATATTCTGTGAAAATGTCAGCTATCTAGCAATTTATGAAACAGAATGGTGGCATCTTTATAAACTATACTTTAAAAACACTAAAGGTTTTGTAGAATTATTTATTGTCATATTCTAGAGAAATAAAGCATTTCAATCAGAAAATTTGAATATGTCTTATTACAATACTTACAATTAAAGTCCACAATTGTTCGAACTCTAATCCATCCACAGCGACACACTGATAACAGCACTTAACAAATGAATCGTAAGCTCTCATAAAGACATTCTGCTGTGTCCGGAGAAGTTCTTATTCAATTAATTGTTTTAATTCCTCATCATTATTGAAGATACGAGTATAAACTTGTTCCTTTAAGTAACCCCGTAGAAAGAAATCACACACGGTTAAATCTGGGGATCAATATGGGCAATCTAAAAAATCACTTCCAGGACCAGCTGTTTTCAACAACGAGCTGTTGTTTAAAACTACAACGCAGTAATCAAATCTGGTAAGTTAGGAAATGCATTTTTATACGAAGTAAAATGGTAAAATTTTCAATATTTTACCATTGTATTTCTGCAATTGTTAGGAAGCTTTCATTTTCACAGAATGTTTTGAAACCTACTTTATTAATTGTGTAGAGTTTGAAAATGTTCGGTGCACAAGTGGGCAAATAATATAAAATCAAACGTTCAAATCTCTTCTTAGGACGCTCTATACATAGTTTTTATCTCTATACATAAAAGGCAAATCCCTCATTCACACCTTATCACTACATCTCAAACACCCCGACATCACATAAAGTTGAAATTTGTCAAACATATTCCTTTTTACGTAAGTACAAAACATAAACTACGTATTTTCAATAATATCAATAAATATTCTTAGGGGTTCAATTATGGTTATTACCTCAAACACTGGGTATAACTGTATTGTTGATGGTTTAGAAAGATAACATTAGATACAGAAAGCTTTCCAACAGGAAAAAATCATTCGGATTAACCTATGTATCTGATATACCTTTTAATCGAAATAAAAAGGCAAATGCTATTGTGGTGACGGGAATAAGTTTGACCCGAAGTAGATTGTAATGATCGGAAGTAGACACTTTTTGAGCGAGGTAGAATTTCAGACACTAACAATCTATATATTTTCGTGAATAGAGCAGTATTATTACCATTACAATTTCATCTGGAAATAGCTTAAATAGGAAAATACATAGCTAGTTCTTTTTTTGTATAGAAGACGCTTCTTTTATATAATAAGTATACAATTTTGATCTAGGCAAAATATAATTGAATCAAACAAGAAAATTCACACGATAAACCTGTTATAAGAGTTAATTGGTAATTTTGTATAACTCTTGATCCACTCACTGCTCATACAAAAAATGCGTAAACCAGTAGATGATTTTTGCCTGACGCTGATTTATCAAGTCTCCGTAAAGTATGTATATTTTATTTTTCGTAAAAATAAGGCTGTCAACTATTTCGTATGAAATACACTTTATTTTAACCTAAATTATTCTTATTCATTACGTGATTCAGTTATTAATGCAATTATTGGAACTATTTATTCAATTATTATGCAATTTCCAAGAGTAACTTATGTAGCACATTGGTGGTCATATACATGGCAACCGAATTTTGAGCTCCGAACCTACATTATGGTGTCTTTCTGCATCCAGGTTCTGGTCATACTCATAAATAGAACGATATTAATGAACCCTTTATTTTACGCTAGTGCTTATATAGACTATTTTCTTATATAAACAAGGGGTTCAGTAGTGTATCTTCGATGTCATTGATTTGATGTATTTAGATAAGTGTTAAATTTTTCAGTGTTCAGGTATGTATATATATATATATATATATATATATATACATTAAATTGTATAAAGGGCAATAGCCTTATTTAATTTCAATAAACATTGAATCACAAAAAGTACTTGCTCCGCCGGGAGTCGAACCCGGATCTCTCACTTACCGGGTGAATTTAATGTGTTTAATGAATTTAATCTCTCACTTACTTTTTGTGATTTCAATGTTTATTGAAATTATATATATATATATATATGTGTGTGTGTGTGTGTGTGTGTGTGTGTGTGTGTGGTGTGTGTGTGTGTGTGTGTGTGTGTGTGTGTGTGTGTACTGTATATACTAGTGTTTTTCATATTATACTGAGAAACTATAAAATATATTTTTGGAGGATACAGTGCGACAATTTTTTACTTCTCTCTTTGACAGAATATTGTAGTGTAAAGTTTCTGGAGCCGAACAAGAGTATCGCATTGCGAGATAATAAAACTTCGTTTACACTTTAACTCTGCTAACACGCTCTCTCTCCCAAATTCCTCAAAACATCTAAGTATAAATGCGTAAACAATGACTTTTTATTAACTTTACTTATAAATTGTGTCCTTTCCTAATGAATTTTAAAAATCCAAAACTCCAAAGATGCAACACATGAGACTAAATATTGTGTATTCATGCAACACATTGCCTTACCCTTTCGAAATAAATTATGTTAATGTGTACAAATATAAATAACTTATTGAAATTAAAATAGTTTTATAATTCCATTATAAATAAATCAAAGGTAATCTAGTGGAGCGTTAGTGTAGTTTTTCTTATATTTCAGTGGAAATAACTTTATAAGATAAAAATAATTATGTATGTAGTTTACCTTATTATATGGGGGAAGAAGAGGTTGCCCTATCAGATGTCAACATCCGACTTACCTCTCTTGTTAGTTTTACCATTGGACCAACTAATGTCTCCATTCTCAAGCCATACATTCTATAAATAATGGCAGTAGTCACTTGAATTTCTGGCAAAATATATTGCCATCCTCATAATAATAACCACTGACGTTCCTAAGAATATTATGACGCCAGCCTCACGGTAGTATCCGCAGACGTTACTGTAAATCTTATCATGCCAGTACCATGAATGTAGGCAGAAGATTATTGCGCAAGATATATATTGCCAGCCTCATAATAGTAGCCACTAACGTTTCTAGGAATATTATGACGCCAGCCTCACGGTAGTATCCGCAGACGTTACTATCAATCCTATCATGCCAGTACTATGAATGTAGGCAGAAGATTATTGCGCAAGATATATTGCCTGCCTCATAATAGTAGCCACTAACGTTTCTAGGAATATTATGACGCCAGCCTCACGGTAGTATCCCGCAGACGTTACTATAAATCCTATCATGCCAGTACCATGAATGTAGGCAGAAGATTATTGGACAAGATATATTGCCAGCCTCATAATAGTAGCCACTAACGTTTCTAGGAATATTATGACGCCAGCCTCACGGTAGTATCCGCAGACGTTACTATCAATCCTATCATGCCAGTACCATGAATTTTTCAGAAGATTATGGGGCAAGATATATTGCCAGCCTCATAATAGTAGCCACTAACGTTTCTAGGAATATTATGACGCCAGCCTCGCGGTAGTATCCGCAGACGTTATTATCAATCCTATCATGCCAGTACCATGAAATTAGGCAGACGATTATTTGGTAAAATATATTGCCAGGCTCATAATAGCAGCCTATAACGTTCCTAATAATATTATGACGCCAGCCTCGCGATAGTAACCGCAGACGTCCCTATCAATAGTATCATGACAGTACCCTGAACGTAGGCAGCGGGTTATTTATAAAAATATATTTCCAGCCTCATAACAGCCTTTATTCATATGTTCAGTTCTAACAATCAATTAATAGAAGTTCTAAGTAAATCTTCAAGGAGTGGTATACTATAAGTCTGATAATAATGTTATAAACAACGAAAATGAATCCAATTAAAGAATACGTTGAAAAAGAAATAAGGATATAAGAATGTAAATAAAGAAACAGCGTCTTCTGAGAAATACTATATTATAGTTATAAAATTACATACGTAATTTCAGCATATTGCATGGTTTCGTTTAGATGAATACGAAGTGTTTGTGAGGAAGTTGGTATAGTTTTAATGAATTTATAGCTCTGGAACACAGTGGTAAAATATGAAAAGTTTCCGTATAAGGAAATAAATATGTCCCTAGTGTAAAAAAATATTCAGCTACAACTTTTATGTTAAATATTTTCTTTATAATTATCTTAAGTTCAGAAGCACGCAATACGTCATTTAATTCAAATTAAAATCATAAACTATTCAGTATTATAAATACAATTTATTTATATTAGGTTTGTTGTATGAGTATACACAGCTGATATAACTAATGTATTAACCATACGAATTATATGCACTCACAATTTTAGCGATAACAATTTAAAATTAAGTCCTAAAATTAATTACAACTTAATTGTCATGTTAAAATACAGTAAAACTTATTGATGTAATCAATTTCCAATTAATATTTTTTTTATACCAATTACTTTAAGATAGTATTGAAGAAAATGTCGAAATAATTTTATTACATGATATCCCCATGAGAAGTGAAAATTAAAACAGTATTTTAGACAACCTATAAGCAGGTCAATAAATAAATATGGAGGATAAAGATAGGAACATTTACCAGCATGTACATTTAAGACATCTAGAGTGAGTGGCAATAAAATAGTTTCTAAAGGTAATGAATCTACGTAAATTATAAATGATTAAAATACATTTTTATGCATGTATTTTGAATCAGTTAATATTATTTTCTAAATCCGTGAATGAAAGTTAAAACTATCCATTTTCCACAGCTATAACTTATGTACATATTGAAAAAGATTGATATATGTATGTGATTCCAGGTGTTTAATTATGCCTGATTACAAAATTGCCTGATAGTTTAACGTGGATACACTTTTTTACACTCTCAGCCTTCCATAAAATTATCGTGTGGGCAACTAATTTAAATAAAAACTTATGTTCAAACATAAAACCGATTACTTCAACACAATATACATGCCATTAAAAAGGTTTAAACTAAAATCTGAAAAAGTGTGCACATATATTTATCGGAACTCCTAATTAAATAATAAGAAAGGATTTTTTTCATAGCATGATTCAGGTACTACGTCAGTGGTTTTTCTGAAAATACAAATTAACATACATCCAATAATTTTATATTTTCAATATATTTTATACTACATATATCTCGACCCTGCGTATATAAGCAGTCTTTTTAGACACAATTCAACTTCTATTAAAATTGCCATATCCTGAATACATTATAATAATATGCATTAATTAGTGCGAGTAAAATTTATTTTAAGTAATACACTGTGACTGAAAAACGTGTTTATCTGCCAGGCACGGATGTGTATAAATCAGTCACTATGCATAAATATTTGCATAACAATTGGAAACATCTTCAAAAGTTTCCATTAAAGTTGTAATTTTGATATCTGAAAAATATGTTCAAACAGGCATTAAAAGTATAAACATTTGCAGAAAAACATGTTTAAGCAACTGGTTATTTGAAAACCATTTTTTGAGTTTCATACCCTATTACGGTTCTATTATTTAACTTAAATGGAAAATAACAATAATTATTAAAATATTTAATGAAAAAAAGTTTGTGTTACTGATTGTGTAGCCTGCGGTTTAAACTAATGTATTGATATCGGCAGACGTCACGCTGTTTACATTAACACATGACATCCATTCAGATATCCAGGGTGTGTCAATATGTTGTGTTAAAAATTCTACCGCCATTTCAGTCCTAAGATTTAGATTTTAGATCGTCAACTAAATAGAGGAAAAGGTCTTTTCAGCTCTTATTAAAACAGTAGTTTTGATTAATTGCTTCGCACATTCGAGGTAATTTATTTTGTTACTGAAATATTTCTGTTCATTTCTCAACCAAATCAGAGTTTTACGATTGAGAGGTTTTAATAGTAAAAAAGAAGTTAATGCTAACTGAGCCATAACAGCAATGTGTATAAGGAAGGAGTGCCATTCATTGAGTGATACAGGCTATAGTGAAGCAATAAGGAATTAGACAATAAAAGTTTTCTATTAGCATGAGACATGTATATGTATTGTGTGTAGTAGTATTACGTCACATCACTTGTCGCGGAACAGGCTAAGGTATTATTCAATATTTCAAGTGCATAACTCATTTCATTATCTAGATGTTCTGCGGTCAGATAGATACACCAAAATTCATTAAGAAAAGAAATCTTTTACATCCCGCCGGCATAAAAAGGGAATGTCAGCCTACAAAATTAAAGGCTTTGCAAATATTCGATCCAAACCCAAGTTACCTAGTATTAACACACTAAAATAAATTTGAAGAAAATGTTCTATTATATAAAACAGTTCTGAAATAAGTCCTGCCTATGGTGATCGGTATACTGCACATAATAAACATTCATACGCAAAAGCCAATTATAAAAATATTCAAGTTTTATACAATATAAATATTGTAGTGTAGCTATCATTTTTTAATTTAAATGTTTCTTAATATCACCACCATCCTTACATACACGGTCTTGTGTAACAAAATGATAGCCCCGCAACAATTAAGTGCAATGGCAACACTGGTTTAAAAAACGTTTTGTCCTTAAACTCTCAACATGTGAGCTACGTTTAAAAAAACTTATGAATTAAAAATATTTGCTTTAATTTGATTTACTCCGTCAATCATAGCTAATCACACTATATTTAATAATCACACGTGTATTTACCTATGAATTACATTTTGCTATTTATAAAGAGAAGGAGAAAACTTTACAAAGCAATAATAGAGTGAGAGAGAGTGGGGGAATATAGAGGATGGGAGGGAGTGAGAGGGGGGAGGAGAGAGAGAGTATTGTGAGGATTGGAAGTAAGATTCCTGGCAACTAATACGTAGGCTAAGTGCATGATTTTTTTATTCTTTTATTTTTATATTGAAAATACCTCTTGTTTAAATTGCATTTTTACTTGATTGTGTTCCCCATGTAGGTATTTAACATTTTCGAAATTCAAAAACTTTTCTTCATTATTTGTTAATCTATGTTTATAATGTATAATTCTGTTGTTTCTTTAGAGATTTGAGTATTTCCCTATGCGATTTTGAACATCATATATTTTATATTAAATACACATATATTAAGATGAAAAGTTATGCTTACAGTTTATTAAAGAAGCTGTTACTCTTCCATCAATTAAATTTCATGAAAAACAGAATTATTATAATTGTTCTACTTTTTTAGCGTTGTTGTGTACACGTAAATTACAATAAGGGAGGCTTTTACAAGTACCAAAGTATTATAGCATGTTTTTATACCAAATACTGAATTTTCGGAACTATTGGTCCACCGAAAGCAAGAGGAGCTTGGTTTTGGTACAGACCGGCATTTGTATTCATAAGCGGAGTTAGTCTTTGCCGGTGTTCTTGGAGAATTATAGTAGCTTGTCAGGGGTGAAAGGCATTTTAGTGATGTGTTGTCAAAACGTGATCAGATACTGTAATATCGAAAATGTAATATTTATTACACAAATTTTTGAACAATTGAAAGAAACATTTATTATTTTCTATGAAAATAAATATTGGGAAAGAATTTAGAGCGTTAAATAACTTTTTTTTGTTTAGGATATATAATAAATAAATAATTTTTTCTGTAACGAATGTGAATAGAATTTCTTACTCATGTGATTGATAGTTATTATTCTCTCCAAGTAATGAACGATCGGAATTGTATGTTGTAAAAGATGTCACACCTCCTTATTTGAATTAGAATTTCTCTTTATTTATCTTATTATTAAATTTATTTTGGATATGCTAAATATGAAAACAAGACAATAGATCGGTGCGCTCAGCATATGTAAAATACTATAGAGTATTTTACATAGCCCAATATGTGTACCAAACATTTCAAAAGTGTAAAGCCATGACATAATTTTACATAAATCACGTACATATTGTTTGAGCCAATTTAAAACAAAATATACCAACAAATTTTAATATTTAATACTTGTCATATAAAATTGGTTGATTATGTAAATTATATGGTTATAACTATGAATTTTTAATTTTGTAAAGTTGCGTTCAGTAATATTGCCTCGTTTTAATGAAGTAAAATAAACATGTCTTATTTTACTAGTGAAGGGTTAAGAAGCTCCCGCCGTAATATTTTACTTTGGGGGAACAACGGCATAAGAATGTATGTACCCCATGTAATGTTAAACTTATCTATGTAAATGCCTCGTTGTGTCATTAATTACAGTAAGTACTACATTAAAATGGTACAATGAAAACACCCTACATCTTATAATTTTATTTAATTTTACCTATATTACCATGGATTTATGTTATTTAAATTTGATATTGTTTACTTTTACGTACATATTTATTCTGCCAAAAGCCTAAATCTATTATGCCGAATTTATTTACACATGCTAAATACAAAGTGAAATTTTGAATGAATTTCACGGTGCACTTCCTCAGAAAAAGGAAAACTTGGGGTTTGAAACTAAATTTTCTGGAAATCACTAAAAAACCACTAAGAAAAC
Source organism: Homalodisca vitripennis (assembly GCF_021130785.1). Classification (NCBI taxonomy): domain Eukaryota; kingdom Metazoa; phylum Arthropoda; class Insecta; order Hemiptera; family Cicadellidae; genus Homalodisca; species Homalodisca vitripennis. Next base: position 32,689,183 of record NC_060208.1, read on the forward strand.
CACTAAAAAATCCTGCTTCTTTTCATCCTCAGCTTCCAAGAGCTTGGCCTGATTCTTTTCCCATCTAGATTGTCTTCCCTTTAAATGGTACATCTAATTCGATTACCCGGCTCGGTCAAATCCTCTAAGAAATTAGTACATTTATTGGTTTTCAGAATTAACGAAGCTTCGGTTATCATTACCTATCGTTATAGGCCTATTTATTTCATTTTGTAACTATTATTTACTTTAAAATGTTTGTTTTCTTGAAACTTCTTTTCGTCTACAACTTATTACATTTTTACAATGAAAAACGTAAAAAACTACAAATTTTTTTATATAAAGAGTACAACGATCCCCTTTAAAACCTCATTACAACACTACGAATGGGCTACTGGATTGTGTGAGGATCGTAATAAAACAGAATAAAGGTAAGAGTCCATAGAGTACAAGATTGATTGTACTAATAAAAAGTGCTGCGGTCGCGTAAGGTATGAACCCTGCTATCTAACTAAGAGGTATGATCCTGTTAAAAATTATTGCACTTTTCAACACTAACACAGGAAAAAGCAACAGATAGGAAATGTACAGCCCAAAGTAGGGAAAAACAAACCAGGACCAGGTTAGCCAACAATACATAACAAAATCAACAATAATTGTATAGTAACAGGATCATATAATTATATAAAATGCATAGTGATTGGTTGTTCAGTGATCGTGTGAATATTGTTTCCAAACATTACTTTCACACAATATTGAACCTGTATATGCATATAATATATGAGTGTATCTTAGCAATCACAAAGAAATCATCTATAAAATATTTAAAAAATCAACCTGTATATCTGTTTATTCTAAGATATACATCTTTACTGTATGTGTCTTCTCAATTACATTATTCTACGTATCTTATTCATTCAAATCACTAATATATTCAGTTCAGAATGAATTATGTATGTGTGTGTGTGTGTGTGTGTATATATATATATATATATATATATATAATATATTTGTGTGTGTGTGTGTGTGTGTGTGTGTGTTTTAGTGTATTAGAAGTACCTAGAATATAAGGGATGAGATGAAAAATCATAGTTTTTAGTTTCACCTACTCTTTAATAGGGCTAGAATTGTAAAACTAATCTCTTCACTCTACGTTAAACTGGTAATATATGAATAAACGTACGCAGCCATACACACAAATAACATAATATAATGTTCATAAATGCATACATTTTATATACATAAATATAATCATTATACCCAGACGAGTTATGAAATTCGCTATGTCAGCCAAACAATGTATTAAATTTCTATAAGAATACAGCGGCTCAAAATAATGACAAGGTAAAACATTACGTTAGTGATGAGCAGAGTATTACTGGAAGTTTTGATAAATGAACATTGTGTTCACCAACTCAACCGTCAGGCCCAATTGGTTTTGTTTTGTCGTTGTTCATTTGTCATTTCAATGTAGATGGACGACAGAATGACAGTGTATTAATGGAAACGATCTAAACATATTTTTATCACCATAAATCACTGATTTGTGACAACAATTGTTGTTGTTATTGGAGAGGAGTCATCCTTTATATTTCATGTTTTGAATCTTTTTTAATAATATGTTAAAAAGAGAGAAACATATTATCTAATAATTTTACCGGGATATATGTATCTGTCTTTACCTTAATGTACATTGACACCAGTTTCTACATTAAACTTATTAACATTAATTTATTTAGAATAAATTAATAAATTTACGTTCCCAGGATTATTTTTTTATTGTTAATTTGTTAAAAATGTTAAGAGTAATAAAAAAAACGCGTAATCCAACCAAATACCTAGTACGCCCTGAGATTCAGAATATCCAGTAATGTTATATGTCTGCTAATCAATTTAAAACAGAGAATAAATAATACAATATAATAGTACAGTACAGGATATCTCTAAATATAATAATTATCTTTCAGCGTATTACTTTACTATAGCGTATATTATCGAAAATATTCTTGTAAATAATAAACAAAATATGTATGTATCCTAGACATTTTTCGTTTATGTTTTTAAATAGAACACCGTTGTGATATCATAATGTGACCATGTGACATGACACATACCAAGCAATAATGTGTTTTTAATAATTATATATACTTTATATTATTTCCAGTAACTTTAGTTTAAAAAATTATAAAACAAAGCTCCAAAGTGTGATTGTGGTATAAAGGCAAATTTCACACTGATAATGCATTTCTTATATGAAAAAAATATATCTTATTTATTATCCTTTAATATAAATCGAGGTTTTGTGTAATTAAAGTAACTTAGTGCTATGAAATTTGTTTGAATAAGAAACGAATGTAGTTTAAAATGTGTTGTGTTATCCAGTGCAGGAAGAATTACCCGTATTAAAATGTAAAGGCCAAGTGTCTATATTTATAAAAAGTCCTGCTAATCGATTAGAGTTAATAAATATATATGCACAAAATACATAACTTACAGTATATCCGTAAGAACCGGCTAAACGTAGAGGAAAATAATATCAAGCTATGAATTGTAATAATAAACTATATTTTTTTCTGCACTATAAACTTATATGACTGCAATCCAAATAAAATATAAAATGACCCTCTCTGGCATAGGAAACTCGAGTGGACACAAACTATAAAATTACCTTCTGTGAGTTAGAACCTAATACAGTATAATATGAAACTTTACGAATTTAAATATTATCTCGTAGCTAGATTTTCTCTCATATTACCCTACAGTATTTATAACCAACCTTTTTTAACGTTTGGTACATTGTAGGAACATAATAGAGCATATTTGCATGTAAAGTTGTTGAATAGTTTAACTTAATCAAATTTTACAGTATATTTACAAAACACGTGGATGAATATAAATAACTAATAATTATGGTAAAGTTATAACGTATAATTAATCACATTATTAGCTTTATACGCAATAATACCATAACACAAAAAATTTGTAAAGTTTGAGTGCTTATTTAAAAGTAAAGTGAGTTAATGTCGTACAACTTATTTTTACTAAACTCTTAAATTTCTATTGGCTAAATATTTTAAAGCAAACGGCACATTTATCAAAGCTCAGCAGGTCTGAGAGAAATTGCTGAACGAATTATAGATCTGATATCTTCCTTTACTTATTACACTTCAATTGATTTGGCATTCAAATGGAGAAAGTCATGTTTGACATACAGTTATCGAAAAATGGAATTTGATCCCCTATTTTAAGGTTAATGTAATTTCATAAAAACAATAAATTTATTAATAACTACTATTAGTGAATATCAATGTTATTATTTTAGGGTAGTAAAATCCAAAAATCTCAATTAAAGTGATTAACTTGTATTATTTTTGTACAATAACATTATTTTTATTAGTGTGGTTTATATCTATCATCCTGATCTAATGTCAATATAATAAACATGCGTCTATTCTGTGATGAATAACTGTTTAAAACAAAGCAAGTAAAATACTCATACTCACTTTAAATTCCTATACAGTACAAAAACAAGTACTGTTACAAGTGTACTATTTTAAAGTATGAATTTTTATTTATATTACTTAAAAAAAGTTTCTTATATTACTATCGTAAGTTTTACCCTTGACAGGGTGAAATCGGTTTCGTTATGGAACTGTGAAAATCATTAGTATAAACGTATAAATTAGTAAATAAACCTATTTAACTGAACATATTTCGTTAAAGTATACTAACCGCTGTTCTTTTGTTAATTTCTAGACTCGAAGTTATTGTTTGTAAATAATTTGTTGACATGTCCAAAAGGCAGCAATAAACAAGCTAAATTGATATGTAACTTTTATTACTGTAGCAGCATTTACATTTATTAGAAAATTTTCAATACTGTGTATTACGAATGAACGTGATATTGAGTATAGTTACCAAAATGTTCAGGATACATAGACATTTAAAATCAAGTATCACATGACTTATATTACTATTGCCTGCTGTCGATTCTGCATGGATCGAAATGAAATATCCTGTATAGTGCTTATATAGGTAATAGTTAGTGCAGAACACCACATAAGTGATATTTGTTTTGTAAATAATCTACAACGCAATATGAATTTACAAATATTACCAAAAAATTACATTTTAAATCTTGTTAAGGATTAAATCAACTCATTAATTTACAAATTTTTCAAGATATCTTAAATGTTTTTCATACGAGTAGTAATTTATTGTTTGGATAAATGGATTAGTATTAAATTTAGAAAAATTCTAAACGAGTTTATAACTTTTTGAAACTGATTACCTCTGACAAATCGCAATAATACACTTATTTTTTATTTTAACATATATAATAAAGAGTTTATAAATAATGTAATATTTCAAATATAGTAGAAAAATTTTATATGGGTTTACTATTTGTATGATACAATTAATATTAATTACATTATGACAGTATTCATTGAAAGATTATTTCGATTTTGGAAATATGCTGATACATTGCGCTATACCTTTAATTTAAATTATTGATGATTACTATTATCATGGGAATGACCATTTATTTTCAAGGATATTTATAACATTTGGTTGGGAATTAATGTTGCAGTTACACAGTGGATCACGGTACAGGAATAAACAATACAAAATCTTGTTAATAATTCACGCCAAGCTATCTTGCTAATGCCCATGTAAAACAACAACATACCTTTCTTATTCTCCCACTGAAACTTTTACTTTTTCCATTACATTACATTACATTTCCGAAGTAACGAAAAAAAATATTTAGTATAGTTAGTACGTTTCTCAGCCTAAGTGCTTCTTTAAAGTACCACAATTTATTCAAAAATTATTTATATGGCCAATACAGTACTTTAAATTTAAAAATATAATAACTTTAGCTTGTTCTCAAGAGTTAAGTTTAAGAGATACATTCAGCATTGAGGGAAGTCTTATGCTGGGACGGAAATGAAAAACCCTCATTTGACGATTATATATACACAACGATTAGATACACAATCGTATCTAAGTTTCAACAATTGATACAAATAATTTTGGTTTAACAGTTTTTTTAAACTGCATATTACATAACAATATTAACTTAAATACCAATAAAAATTGTTTGGTTATTACACAACTAGTTAAAATAGTCGTTATTATTATTTATTGAAACTTAAAAAATTACTGATATGATTCTAGTACTTGAGAATTTATTTTCACTCCGTAATAACATTTCATCCGAATTCTAAATTAAAACATTTTGTTCAATTTCTCACTTCATTGACGTTGACCTATGCTTATAAATTATGAAATAATAAAATCAATGTAAAACCCCTTTTTATAAAAAATGTCTTTTTTCAGCAGTTCTGTATTTTTCAAATTAATAAATGATTAATAAATAAAATTAATGAATGATTAATTATATTTCCACAATTCAGGCATAAAATAGGGGTGCCTATTCTCCCCTTCTATCAGCCCTCTTCTCCTCCTAGAATGAGAGGAATTTTGAATTGAGTTATTGTTTATTACCGTTCTTTTCTAATTCATAGAATAAAGTATCAATTAATGGAATAATATTATTACAAATTAATTTACTAACCATAATTTGAGACTAAGAGAATTAAATAAAGAATGGTAGACTAGCAAGTACTAATGACTAATTAAGGGTTAGTCAATTACAGTGTTTTGACTTAACATAAAATGAAAGGATGGACTAGCATCACTTTACACATAATTGGGGAAAGTGAAAGATAAGGTAGGCAAAAAGGTGTTAAATAAAGGAATGCTGATACTCACCGAACATCTGAGAAGTCCGGTTTGGGAACTGATGATAGGTGATCTCAAATCTGAAAGAGTCCAGAGTTGCGCGCTGAAAACCCAGAGGAAAGTGGAGAGTGGAGTAAGAGGGCGAGAGTTGACCATCGCTTCAATTTGTGTGTTGAAGGTAATGAACTCCATAAGGCTCAACACAGTTTCTTCCATCACCCTGCAAAGATTAGGTTTGGCGCATTTTACAGCGCTTTCCAAAATCCGCCTTGATGAGGGGAAGCAGGAGAGTTGAAATGGAATTGGATTCTTTGAGGCGCGTCGAATCTTAGTTAGTCTTGAGAGAAGAGATCCGAGTTAACGACCTGGCGGAGATTTGCATCCGCACCAACAAAGTTAGTACCGCAGTCAGAGGAGGCATGAGTACAGAGACCACGACGTGACACAAAGCCAGTGAGTGTAGCAGTAAAAGCTTCAGTTGTTAAATGAGTTACCTCTTCTACATGTACACCTTTGGTCAGAAAACACATATGTAAAACTTGACGTGTGGCACTGCACGCTAGTTAAACCCTTATTGTGAAAGTACCTGCAAAATAAACCATTAAGAAAAAGGACGAGCGTGGCTCAAGCTTGAGGCTTGGAATTCTCCCCTAGGAAGAGGAGCTAATGTTTTTTAGGGGTTAAAACTTCAGGGCGTTATTTTATAGCCCACTAATACGCTTGATCTGCAACTGCATGTTGTCATTTGACCGAGCGTTCTCCAAACATTTGACACTATTGCAAAGTTTGTTAGTTTAATAGCCTCCAGGTAATTACTGAAAGCGCCATTTATTTGTTTCAACTGACGTTACTACGTTAATTCCAATCCAAGCGCACGTGCCTGTATTCGGAATATTTCGCTGTAGTTGTTTTATATCGAATGGGAACAACACCGAGATATCACGAACGAAAATATTATATGTTTAATATTTCTATTTATTACTTGCAATGACTCTTTCTTCAAATAAAATATTAGTCTTCAAACTGTTGCATAAAGAGGTTATAGGTAAACGACAATATTTATCTTGGATATACAGTAGGTACTTCTCTGGCAATGTCATGATATTAATCTGCTAGAAAAGTGTTTTTCATACTGGCGTGATAATTTATTGCTAAAAATGTTGGTTATTATCAGGATGGTAGTATTTTATAATTCTTAGGAACTTTAGTTTATACAATAATGACTAGGCAATGTCTGTGCTTACTATCATGATATTGCTATTCCAATATTCTTAGCTAATCAGCGGTTCCTATTTACGCTTTCTATTTTTAAATTCATAGATAATAATGCTAAAAACGTCAGTGGATACTATCAGGAGGTTGTATAATATAATCCTTAGAACTTTAGTTTATACAATAATTGACTAGGCAAGTCTGTGCTTACTATCATGATATTGCTATTTCCAATATTCTTAGCTAAGTCAGCGGTTCCTATTATGATTGGCATTCTATTTTTTCGATTACTGGTCAATCAAACTGGCCGTGATAAGAACCTGAGTAAGTTTACCGTCAGACTGGTATATTATTCTTAGTAATGTTAGTGGGTAATATTATTAGGCTAGCCAATGGTGACCATTATATTACTCTTAGGAAATTCAGAGTTTACTATCATGATTGGTTGGCGCTATATTAATGTTGCCAGGAACGTCAGTGGATCACTATTATGAAGCCGGTATTTGAACGAACTTTATAAATTACTACCATGAGGCCGATATTATGTAATTCTTTAGACGTTAGTGGCCTATCATGAGGTTACCCATTACAATACATTTCTCATAATTCTCCCAGTGAAAACTACTTTTTTTTATATTACATTTGATAGGAACAAAATTTTACAAAAATTATTTTTTGTTGAAAAAGAATGTATTTTTTTATCAGCACCCATAGTGCAAAATGGTCCCTGGATAACTTTTATTTTAAGTATAAATCATTTTCTTAAGTTTAAATTTTTAATGGATGCATAAAATAAATAACTTTAGCTTGTTCTCAAGATTGAAAAGTTTATTTCCTATACATTAATATGAGGGATTTATTTATGCTAGGGAAGGAAATTGCACTACTGAACCCTCTTAACTATTGTCACGTTGCAAATATATGATCTTCGTTATCTAAGTTTCAACAATCGGAAACAAATAATTGTTGAGTAAAGTTTAATTAAAATTATATTTGTGCATATTTATATTTAGGTTGGTAAAATGGTTAATGTAGAAGAAATATCAGATACCAATAAAAAAGTTTTGGTTATTACATCTCGAATATTATATAGTCTAGTTAAACTTTATTACCTATTAAACTTAAAAATACATTAGATGTGATTCCAGTACTTGAGAATTTATTTTCACTCCGTAATAACATTTCATCCGAATTCTAGGTTAACACTTTTTGTTCAATTTCTCACTTCAATGACATTGACCTATGCTATAAATTATGAAAGTAATAAAATCAATGTAAAACCCCTTTTAAAAAAAAATGTCTTTGTTCAGCAGTTCTGTATTTTCAAATTAATAAATGATTAATAAATAAAATTAATGAATGATTAATTAATTATATTTCCACAATTCAGGCATAAAATAGAGGGCCTATTCCCCCTCTCTATCAGCCCTCTTCTCCTCCTAGAATGAGAGGAATTTTGAATTGAGTTATTGCTTATTACCGTTCTTTCTAATTCATAGAATAAAGTATCAATTAATGAAATAATATTATTACGAATTACTTTACTAACATAATTTGATACTAAGAGAATTAATTAAATAGTGGTAGACTAGCAAGTACAAATGACTAATTAAGGGTTAGTCATTACAGTGTTTTGACTTAAAATGAATGGATGGACTAGCATCACTTTAACATACTTAGGAAAGTGAAAGATAAGATAGGCAAAAAGGGGTTAAATAAAGGAATGCTGATACTCACCGAACATCTGAGAAGTCCGGTTTGGGAACTGATGTTAGGTGATCTCAAATCTGAAAGAGTCCAGAGTTGCGCGCTGAGAAACCCAGAGGAAAGTGGAGAGTGGAGTAAGAGGGCGAGAGTTGAGCATCGCTTCAATTTGTGTGTTGAAGGTAATGAACTCCATAAGGCTCAACACAGTTTCTTCCATCACCCTGCAAAGATTAGGTTTGGCGCATTTTACAGCACTTTCCAAAATCCGCCTTGATGAGGGGAAGCAGGAGAGTTGAAATGGAATTGGATTCCTTGAGGCGCGTCGAATCTTAGTTAGTCTTGAGAGAAGAGATCCGAGTTAACGACCTTGCGGAGATTTGCATCCGCACCAACAAAGTTAGTTACGCAGTCACAGGAGGCATGAGTACAGAGACCACGACGTGACACAAAGCCAGTGAGTGTAGCAGTAAAAGCTTCAGTTGTTAAATGAGTTACCTCTTTTACATGTACACCTTTGGTCAGAAAACACATATGTAAAACTTGACGTGTGGCACTGCACGCTAGTTAAACCCTTATTGTGAAAGTACCTGCAAAATAAACCATTAAGAAAAAAGGACGAGCGTGGCTCAAGCTTGGGGCTTGGAATTCTCCCCTAGGAAGGGGAGCTAATGTTTTTATGGGGTTAAAACTTCAGGTCGTTATTTTATAGCCCACTAATACGCTTGATCTGCAACTGCATGTTGTCATTTGACCGAGCGTTCTCCAAACATTTGACACTATTGCAAAGTTTGTTAGTTTAATAGCCTCCAGGTAATTACTGAAAGCGCCATTTATTTGTTTCAACTGACGTTACTACGTTAATTCCAATCCAAGCGCACGTGCCTGTATTCGGAATATTTCGCTGTAGTTGTTTTATATCGAATGGGAACAACACCGAGATATCACGAACGAAATATTATATGTTTAATACTTCTATTTATTACTTGCAATAACTCTTTCTTCTAATAAAAGATTAGTCTTCAAACTGTTGCGTAAAGAGGTTATAGGTAAACGACAATATTTATCCTAGATATACAGTAGGTACTTCCCTGGCAATGTCATGATATTATTGCTAGAAAAGTGAATACATACTGGCGTGATAATATTGCTAAAAATGTCGGTGGTTACTATCAGGAGTCTGGTATTATATTATTCTTGGGAACTTTAGTGGATACTATAATGGCTAGGAAAGTCAGTGCTTACTATCATGATAATGCCATTCTAATATTCTAAGGAAAGTCAGCGGTTCCTATTATGACGCTGGCATTCTATTATTGGTCAATTCATACTGGCGTGATAATATTGCTAAAAACGTCAGTGGATACTATCAGGAGGTTGGTATTATATAATTCTTAGGAACTTTAGTTTATACAATAATGACTAGGCAAGTCAGTGCTTATTAACATGATAAACTATTATCATGGCTAGGAAAGCCAGTGTTTACTATCATGATAATGCCATTCCAATATTCTTAGCAAAGTCAGCGGTTCCTATTATGAGGCTGGCATTCTATTTTTTCATTACTGGTCAATTCAAACTGGCGTGATATTATTTCTAAGAACCTGAGTAAGTTTACCGTCAGGCTGGTATTATATTATTCTTAGTAATGTTAGTGGGTAATATTATTAGGCTAGCATTATGTTATGACTTGGAAAGTTAATGGTTAGTCTCATGATGTTGGCATTTTATTATTCTTAGGAGAGTCAATAGTTACTATCATGATTTTGGCATTCTACTATTTTCAGGAACCTCAATAGGTATTTATTAGGCTAGCATTATTTTATTACTAGGCAAGCCAATGGTGTTAGTATTATATTACTCTTAGGAAATTCAGAGTTTACTATCATGATTTTGGCGCTATATTATTGCCAGGAACGTCAGTGGGTACTATTATGAAACTGGTGTTTGAACGAACTTTATAAATTACTACCATGAGGCCGATATTATGTAATTCTTTTAGACGTTAGTGGTTACTATCATGAGGTTACCCATCAATACATTTCTCATAATATTCCAGTGACTACTTGTTTTATATTTTTGATAGGAACAACATTTACAAAAAATTATTTTTGTTGAAAAAGAATGTATTTTTTTATCAAGCTCCCATAGTGCACAATGGTCCCTGGATTACTTTTTATTTTAAGTATAAATCATTTCTTTAGTTAAATTTTTAATGGATGACTAAAATAAATAACTTTATGTATATTGTTCGATTGTAAAAGTTTATTTCTATACATTAATATAATTTATTGCAATAGGGTAAAGAAATGTTTTGCATTACTGAATCTTAATTAGTGTCACGTGTGCAATGTTTGTTCTTCGTTATTATTATCTACAACAATCGGAAATAATATTGTTGAGTAAAGTTAATGTAAAGGATATTATGTGCATATTTTATATTTAGTTGTTATGATTAATGTAGAAGAGAGACAGTGTTATCAGGGTTGAAGTGTAAACAAAGTTTTATCATCTCGAAATGCGATACTCTTGGTTGGCTCTAGAAACTTTACCCTACAATATTCTGTCAAAAAGAAAAGTTAAACATTAGCACATTGCTTCTTTCAAAAAATATTTTATATATAGGTCTAAAAAACTTCTTTGGTAAAAAAGTGACAAATTCCAGCATTTAAAATATATTTATATTGGACCTAAAGGAAGGTGAGAAAACAAAATATAGTTCTTCTGTAGGTAGTACCTCTATTTAATTCCTACGAGATATTGAACTTATGATCAATCTTTAGTGGATCTTTAGTTTTAAAATACTCTATCTCCTTATACAGTTAAAATCCTTTTTCAATCCCTATGGATAGTTGATTTTTAAGAAAATCCTTTTGGTTTTATACGTAGGTTATGAGGCAAATGTCTGTAACAAATGTTATCACTGTAATATTAAGAAGTTTTAATATCAAAAAGAAAATTATTTTAAGAGTTGCACTCCCATTACAACACGTATGTGTTTTTGATCGAACTTGATCGTATTGTAACAGCTTAAGATGTTTGTTTATCAAATTCCATCTTTCTATGACATTGAGAAGTTGTAGAACAAAATATATATATTCTAGGAGTTACGTCCCATGAGCTGTTTGATTTCATAAATATGCTGTCAGATATTTATTTATTTCATGAGGTATATGTTTGTCAGAATTCAACTATCTGAGATATCGGAAACTGCAAAAAATAGGCCTCGGGGGTGAGTGATGTCGAATCATGTTAAAGACGGAATGTGTAACAGATTTTATGTGTACCAATGCAATTCACAAATTTCTCCTCATTATTCCATAATATGTTAATGAATAGCTCCAACAGATTCAGTAAAATATGAACTATTTTTTGACAGAGCGGAGGAATAGTAAGTCGGTCGTATTAATATTAATGAAAGCACTTAAGATTTTATATGATAAAAGCTAATAGTATTGAATCCCAGGTATAAAAGATTGTTCAGTTGAGTGTTATAGAGTTCATTCTTTAGTGGTTCAAAAGCTATAAAATTCCACATGGCTCTTATTCGAGGTTTAGTGTGTGAAAAAGCATTTGTTGTTTGTTAAATTATATTTTAAAAGCTATAGTATAGGATGTTTTGTTTTCAAGATAAAAAATTTTGTACATTTTGGTCTAGGAAGAGGATTGTAGAAATATATTTCTACTTATATATTTGTTTATCTAAGTTATTAACGATTCCAGTAGTATTGTTAGCATTCCTGCTCAATTCGCCCAATGAGGGACTATATAATATCATGACAATCTACTTCCGGCGAAACCCATTACCGGCGTCATATTTGAATTTTTATTTTTTGCCACTTAAGAAAATATATAGGCTACATAGGCTTTATTTCAACCCCCGTGTAGGTGGTTAATGACATTTGTCTCTTGAGAGCGTTTTTGTTTCGAATTTTATCTTTCTATGAAATTAAAAGGTAAAAAAACAACTGTTCTCCTAGGGAGTGTAATCCTATTTAAACCTCTATGGATATTTGATCTTACGTAAACAAATTTTTACGATTTGCAAATTTTAACTTTTTATGATACTGGGAAGTTTGAGAATTAGTAATTAGCAAGTGAATGAGGGTTTTGCCTTTTATACATACAGAATAAAAACAATTTACATATAATTCGTATGTTAATTTTATAATGACCTCATTACTGCTTGATGTTGTCAGATTTACAAATGAAAACACAAAGGCTAATACCTTTGATAATTTCCGTGACATCGGCAATCAAAGGACCGCCGTTTTGTACCCACTCAAACCGGATTAATCATAATTACCTCATTAATTCCTCTATAAATCCTATAAAGATTCATAAAGTGATTGATCATTATCGAATAATACCAGTATTATTATACATCTTTTACACACTGAAATTACAAGGATTGGATGGAATATTGTTTGACTTGAAATGAACCCTAAGTAATTGAATTATTAATGAGATTATCTCATTGAAACAAAGTGTACAGTACAATATTTATTATATGAAATAAGCTAATAAAACATTGCCCATAGATAGTATTTGTTATTATACTTTTTCATATTTCTTAATTTTATTTATTTAATAACACTAAAACTACAGCTAAACAACTAGTACGATTTCGTTATGTAACTGTTCCCTGAGTACGAGACAGTTTTTACGCTTACACGAAATTATAAACTAAAAGTGTATTTAATGTTGACTACTATCCAACCAACACTTTTACTTACGTTACACCTATTTATTTGCACATATTCATTACATTTTCATATTTTAAAGGAACTATTTTTATACATTTATTGGACACAATACATATGATAAACGTCTGATAATGGAAGCTTCTTTGGCTAGAGCATAATTTAAAACAAATGGTGTTTATCATTATTGTGATAAAATTCTACGACAAACAATTTGAACAGGAAGGTAGAGAAATTCACGGCAATATGATTATGGTTCACCGCCTTAAGGTGGTGGATGTAACACAATAACGCCACATTGGTTTGACGACAGTTGTGTTTCGATCGACACAGACTCAACTGTGTACTTTTAAATAATTCAGGCAATTTTATTTTCCATCGTCAACGAACTATGAATCCCTTATAATGTAAAAAGATTTTACGATTTTTTCATTGATTAATGATGATTTATTTTTTACAAGAATATGAGATGAGTCGCAGTGTATGTTACGAGAACACTGGTTTACTATTAGATGATTAGCGTACGACCGATATTTTAATATTTTGCTCTCTTTATTCAGATGGTGGGTCATATATTTGTGGTTTTCAAAGTAATGAAAATGTCGATTGAATATCCTCTATATGAATTTGTACGGAAATATCTATGACAGCTATACGCTCATTGTTCCTACAGACATTTACATCCTTCCGCGGTGGTATGATTCTGAACGCATCCCGTTGTTATCATACATAAAAACATACTACTCTTAGGTTAGTTCTGTGTTACTTATTATAGTATTAAAAAGTAAGTATTCTTACTGTTGTTTCCAACAATTCTATTTATAACATACTCATATTAGACAGTTTACTATCTCCCATATCAGTAGCATATTATAAGGTAATGAAAAAGAGAATCAAAAAACTTGAACTTGAAAACCGCTATTGCGCGTGGCATTGATAATGTTTTTGCAATTGCATATCGGTCTTGGCTATTAAGTATGTTAAACATAAGGAGGAAGAGAGACTGGTATATTAATTCCGTTTAAGAAAAGTTATATGATACCCATGTTATACTATTATAAAACAAATAATAATTTGGGTTCGTCTATGTTCGTGTACATGTTACACGATCATGTAAAGAACACTTGATTTTACACAGACATTTTTAAATTGCATGGTTATTATAGTCCTATTCTTCTGTTGGAATAAACGATAGCTCATATCCCCGTTTCTATATTTTTATTTAAATCTAACTAAAACAAATAGATTTATTGAAATTTCCCGTTTAATTAAATTTACTGTTCCGTTTAAGTTTTGTTTCAAAGCAACTATATGTTTTAATTAGTTTAAGGGGACCTGTCAGTGCCTATCTCGCCCATGTTAAATTACACATATTGTGGTACACTTTTCTCAGCAACTAATGCATAAAACCTCATGAAATTTTAACCTGATGTCGTATAGTTCTTTAAAAATAATAATAAGGAATATAAATAGTTTTGGTAGCATGGGTTTTTTTAATGTGTACCGTATGACGATAACACATGGGGGTGGTGACTTCTGAGGTCGTAGTAATAAATACTAGAAATACAAAGTGTACTTATAAGTTCAGTTTAATTACGAAACTTAAAAGCACCACTTTTAGATGGTAAAGGAAAAGTTATGTACTGCCACGTTGCTGCCAATTAGAATATAATAACTAAAAAGTATATCTTCTAGGTGGGCCTAAAATATCCAATGTTCTAATTGAATTATGCGTACGACGTTTTACTTTACAAAACAATAATATTTCACTTCCCTTCACAATAGGTAGACTCTCACAACCCGGGTGTCGGCGTCTTGGCACGAGACATTGAAGCTGTAGTCTAAGAACGGTTTATTTCTAGAAGAGGAGTAGATGTTGGGAAATGGTTAGCCATCTATTCAAACAACACGTGAGATACATCAGCTACGTAAACTCGCCTAAAAACAAATTCGCGACGGTATTAGCCATTTAATGATACAAATTACTATTTATAACAACGTGCTCGTCGCCATAAGGACGACGCCACAACCTTTTATCTATCTCCATCAAGCAAAATAACAGATCTTCAAGGGTAAGTTACTTTACTAATCACATCTATTACTTTACGTTACATTCATTTTTATACGTTTGGCATCAAAGGGCTAATTTAATAATACGAAAAGATAAATTTTACTTACGGACAAAGCGCGCGAGGTCTAATCGGTTACGTAGTTGGGCTGCTACAAAGGGTTAGAAGAAAAAATTCATACGCGTGCCAATTAGGTAGTTACTCCGCCCCAATAATTTAGTTCCGGAACATTGGATGTAAAATAATATTATATAATACTGGCTGATTAGGTTGCGAAATTTACATGTATGAAATTTAATTAACTAATTTACGGTACAGAATATCCCCCCTGTTTTGATTTCGCAACCTAATTAGTCGCTTTACTTTAAACATATTCCTAAATAACAAACTTAATTCAACCTTTTTAATTCATTCATAAATTCAAATTCAACCATAACAATACGATAGCGCGGGGTTTCAAAAGTTTCCTATGAAATCCGCTAGATCGCATGCCAATGCAGTTCTATGACTGCTCGCTTAGGGACCCAAAAATAGAAAATCAATTTAGGCAAACTATTTTTCATGCAGTGCACGTTGCAGCGTTTTAGAATTTGCAGGTCGTTGCAAGAATAAGGGCATTTAAGGCGATTAAATCGTAAACAAGTGTAGTGTAGTGTTTTGTTATATAGGCGCCACATCATACTTCTTTTTGCATTCATACCAGTGTTTTGTGTATAGTGTTTTGCCATTAAATACCCTGAGACTTGCTTGCGGACAAGTTACCAATATGGATCGAATACTTTTGGAATGAAACGTCCCCTCACGAGAAGCTAAGTCTCACATTTCTTATTAATACTGCATCACTCTTAATATATATATTTACATACAACATCCTATACATCTTACATCTACATGAATTTTAACACTTCAAATATATCTACAAAATTCAAAATTCAACATTTCGGCATACATACAAAAACACAGACAATTTTTCATATTTGATTCCCTCATTACAAACAGTCAGGATCAACTTTGTCTCATTTCTTTATACTAAGTCTATTTACAAATTCTTTTTCTATATTTTATTTCCCTTGACACATTCGTTAAGAATTCACCAAACAGTTAACTTCCTGGATTTTATCTTATCTTTTAAATTTGGCAGCAAGTGGTTCCCTTAAGCTAGGGATGCTACAAAAAATTTTTTTTTTTTTTATTTATACAGAACAGGTCTTAATTTAATTTTAAATCTACAATATGAACCTTTTTTACATTCAAAACATTTTCAGTGTGTTGTACAATACAAGTTACAGGGCTTAAAAAATATAAAATTCTATAAATTCCTACATATTTTGGTGCTAATTTTGCACAAAACTTTTCTACCTTATTGCTTAAATAGTGAGTTCTAATCCATACTAAGGAATGCAACTTAAAGGGATGTTTTTATATTTTGCTCTGAGTACTTTTGTCTATTACTGTTATGTGCTATACTCCTTTTTACATTCACCACAGCTCTCTTTAAATTGTTTACAACAGTTTTCCTTGGACAAATTTCTCACCAATTAGATCATTTAGCTTCCATAAATTAGATAAAGCATTATTACAGGAATGATTAAACATTAAATCAAAGGCAGCAAAACCTGTGCTTTCATTATGGGCGGTGTTTAAACTTTAATTGTATATAGCCTAGGTCATTATCCCAATTACTATGACAGTTGTGATAGAAACTACGTAATAATGTAGATATGTTTTCTAATATGCCTTTCTGATTGATTTCCATTAGCCCTGTAAGGCGCTAGTCTACGGTGTTCAATAAAATTCTTAAATAAGAACTTCTTAAAATACAGTGATGTAAAATATGCGGCATTGTCTGACACTATTATTTTAGGTACAGAAAAGTTGTTAAAAATTATGCGGTCTAATTTATTACATATTTCAGCACTCTTACATTCCCTCAAAGGGATTAGCCATAGAAATTTACTGGCGGCATCTACAACTACAAGTAAATATACATTGCTGTTTCTAGTTCTCATTAAGGGACCTAAAAGATCTATGAATAAACAATCCATATTGTTCTTAAATGGCACAGATACTAATTCGCCTTCATATTTTCTTTGGCACACTTTACTCATTTTAACAAACATTACATGCTTTCACTTTTGCCTTTATAATTTCGTCTAAATCAGGTCTATAAAAATACTGATTAATTTTTCTTTGCGTTCTAGCAATGCCTAAATGACCTCCTATTAAAGAACTGTGGAAGAATTCATATACTAAATCAACTAACTGTATAGGCAAAAATATCTTACTTTTACTTTTTACATTCCTTTTGTACATCAGTAAATTGTTTTTTATAAAATAACATAAATTGTTATTATTGCTTTTTACAGATTGAATGATTTTCTGAGTTTCTTTATCTTGAAGTTGATATTTTTCTAAATCTTTAAATGCTAATGGCAAATCATTAATTAACAACCACAAATTATCCTTGTTATTGCACTTATTATTTATCTGCATTTTAGGCTTTACATTAGATGTTGGTTTACATTTTTGCCTTCGGGAGGAGTTTGAATGGCAGAAGGAAATCGATAATCTATTTTTATCCTGGTCTGGACCGTTCCGGCAGTCACTGGGGCTCGGGATCAGCTGGTTCCCGTCGACTCGCCCTCAAACATACGTGAAAGGGCGTCTGCCAGCGCATTATCGGTGGAACACTTTTAAATTCCACCTCAAATGGCAAATTCAAAATCCTCTCGATCCACCGGGCAAGTCTTCCTACCTTCCTTTGTGATTGAGGACATAGGATAAAGCTTGGTTATCAGTTATTAATTTAAAGGTTCTTAACTTCTAAAAATTCGTGCCATTTTTCTATGCAAATTAGTGCACTCAAAGCTTCTTTTTCATAAACAGTATATTTTAATTCGGCATCAGTAAATTTCCTAGAGTAATAGGCTATTTGGCATTAATTCATTTTGGGTCGTTTTCCTGTAACAAACAACCACCTGCGGCTATTCACTAGCATCTGTCATTACTATAAATTGCTTGAAAAATCGGCTAACTGGAGTACAGGAGGATTCATTATAGCTTCTTTTAACTTTACAAAACGAATCTTGACATTCACTTGTCCAAACAAATTTAGCGTTTTTCCTTCTTAAACGATTTAAAGGATTACATAATTCCGGCATAATTATTTATAAATTTTGAAAAGAAATTGGTCATACCTAAAAACTGTGAAATTTGTTTGGCGTTCTTAGGCGGCATAAATTCTCTTATACTCCTTGTTCGCTCGGGATCTATAGTTACTGTATTAATTTTTTATTAAGTTCCCCAAAAAGGAGATTTCCTCAAAACAAAACTTTGCTTTTCTCTAGGTTTGCCGTTAAGCCATGTTTGCTTAGTCTATTTACAATCTCTCTGACATGTACTAAATGGCGAATCAAGGTCTTTACTGTACACTAAGATATCATCACAAAAATTTATCACATATTTAAATTTTATATTGTCTAGGACTTTGTCCAGATAGGCAGACAATACAGCACTACCAACATGTAAACCAAAGGGTACTCGTTTAAATTTATATTTACCAAATATAGTGCTAAATGAGGTAAGATCTTGACTATCAGGTGATAATGGACATTGCAAAAAAAACTTTTTCTTAAATCTATTATTGAAAAATATTTGGCTCCACTAAGATGTTGATAATAATTATTTAAATCACCAATGGGAAAATCAATTTTCTGTAACTTTTTTATTTAATTCGGTATAATTGAATACAAGTCTGTCCTTTTGGTTAAAAAGGCTGGACTGGAGTAGGCTGAAGTACTGGGTTCCAATTATTCCTTGGTCCAACCAATCCTGTATTATTTGTTTTCTTCTTATTTACAGTAGGAGGGCTCATAAAATAAGGCCTAATATTTACAGGTGTGGGGTCCATTTAGAACTAATCTCACTTCCAAATCTAGAGCCTCTCCTAATTTTGGATTAAAAACATTTGGAAAATCCCCTATAAGGTTTTGTATCTCAGCCTCAGCTCTAGTGCACCCTATTTTTTTACATCAATGCTGTTTACTTCATGTTCAAAAGGCTGTTGTCTGACCAATAGTTATTTTTTCATTACAATTGAATTTAAAATAACATGAATCTCCATCAAGATCTAAAATTAATTTGCTATTAGATATAAATGGGTTTCCCAATACAATGTCCCATTTTAAATTATCCAATACAATAAATTTTAACTTTCCATCAAAATTTAGAAATTTTTATCTTAGCATAACAGTAACCAAAACATTTTATTTCAGTGTTATTTGCAGCAAACATTCTATCATCTGACTTCATTAATTTAGAAACATTTTTTATTCAACAATAGGCTATCATAAAATTCTTTACTAATTATATCTCTTGTAGCACCAGTATCTAATAAGCAGTTTGTTTTTACATTTTTACCCACTATAGCTTCAATTAAAGGCATATTGTTACACTGTCTAACATTTAGTCTTAAAATTAGGTTTTTCTATAGTTTAATTTACCCAATTTTTAATTACCTTACCATAGACTCTCATAAAATAGTGTTTTTCTTTTCTTACTGTATTATTATTTATAAAATTATTATTCTTAAACTTATGAAACCGGGGAGGGATATTTTTAGCTGTTGTGTGTAATACCACTCCCCCTGTCAACTAGTTTTTTGGATTCCTAAAACAATGTTTTGCTAAGTGACCAGGCCTATTACAATTGAAAACATAACTTTGGGTTTTTGATAGTAGGCCTACTTTTTCTAAGTTCAACATGTGGTGGATACATGTTGTTAACATATGTCTTACTTAAATTGTCTCTTAAGTTATCATTAAAGGTTATATTGTTACTAGCTATACACACATTTTCCAAATCTGTAAAACAAATGGGATTGTTTTCAAAAAATTAACTTATTTCTATCTGTAGGCTTAATACCTCTTTTTATACAAGTTACCAAGTCCTGTTCACTTATGTTACACAATAAAAACTTGACTGAGCTCTTTGATGTCATAGATGTATTCATACAGTGGCTCATCAAACCTTTGTGGCCTATAAACACTAAATCTAGTCTCAGTCTTTCAATTAGGCCTACAGGGATAAAAGCACTAATTAATTCCCTGTGTAGATAGTTGACATTTGGCATGACAGACTTACACTGTATTATTTTGGCTAAAAGTGGACCTTTTGCATAACATGGTAACAATGCTAAAATTTCATTTTCTGATAGGCTAGTTTCACATTTTAGTTTTAACAAAGTTTTCAAAAAGTTTATTAGCTCAGGTACTACTAAGCCATTTGTTACTGTAAAATTTTGTAAATAACATTCTACAGGGTTGTTTAACTTATTAAACATATTTAAACCAGACATAGGTTGACTAATACAATCATTGTTTGCATTATAAATAGGCTTTATAGGCAAAGTGGGGGTACTGGCATAGCTGTGATATTGTTGGTGGTTGTACAGAAATAGGGCCCTATTTGTTCTTTCACTGCTTGTTTCCCATAGCCTCATCTTGTTCTAATGATTCATTTAAATTGGATTCTAAACACTTTTAAGCTGTTCTAGGTTTACTGTAGGTAGCAAGTTTTTAGCTAACTGTTGTTCAACATTTACTAGCCTACACTTTAAAGCTGATAAAGTTTCACTATGTACAGAACTTAGTTCTCAGCTGGTTGTCAAAAAATAAACGGTTTATTAAATGTTTACACTTTTCTTGGAATTTGGTGATTTCTAAAGGTGAACTAGCACTGTTCAATTCACTGCACCCATGTTCTAATAATATCACTTTTTCACTGAGAAGTTTTACTTCCTGATTGTGGTCTATTTTTAATAGGCTACTAGGAGTAGGTAAAATTATTGTTTCTCAAACACTGTCTTAAGGACTTTCTGAGTTCATTTTACTGTACTGTCACTATTTAATTTAATACCTCTAGATATCAGTTCAAATATCAACTCATCTTTAGACAAATATTCTATTTTAATGGCAGGCATTGTGGCGTTTTCACTCAGTTTCACCCAGTTGATGGCAAGAGTAGGCACATCAATAGCAGATTGGCGCAATAAAATATGTGTACCGTATGACGATAACACATGGGGGTGGTGACTTCTGAGGTCGTAGTAATAAATACTAGAAATACAAAGTGTACTTATAAGTTCAGTTTAATTACGAAAACTTAAAAGCACCACTTTTAGATGGTAAAGGAAAAGTTATGTACTGCCACGTTGCTGCCAATTAGAATATAATAACTAAAAAGTATATCTTCTAGGTGGGCCTAAAATATCCAATGTTCTATTGAATTATGCGTACGACGTTTTACTTTACAAAACAATAATATTTCACTTCCCTTCACAATAGGTAGACTCACAACCCGGTGTCGGCGTCTTGGCACGAGACATTGAAGCTGTAGTCTAAGAACGGTTATTTCTAGAAGAGGAGTAGATGTTGGGAAATGGTAGCCATCTATTCAAACAACACGTGAGATACATCAGCTACGTAAACTCGCCTAAACAAATTCGCGACGGTATTAGCCATTTAATGATACAAATTACTATTTATAACAACGTGCTCGTCGCCATAAGGACGACGCCACAACCTTTTATCTATCTCCATCAAGCAAATAACAGATCTTCAAGGGTAAGTTACTTTAACTAATCACATCTTTACTTTACGTTTACATTCATTTTATACGTTTGGCATCAAAGGGCTAATTTAATAATACGAAAAGATAAATTTTACTTACGGACAAAGCGCGCGAGGTCTAATCGGTTACGTAGTTGGGCTGCTACAAAGGGTTAGAAGAAAAAAATTCATACGCGTGCCAATTAGGTAGTTACTCCGCCCAATAATTTAGTTCCGGAACATTGGATGTAAAATAATATTATATAATACTGGCTGATTAGGTTGCGAAATTTACATTGTATGAAATTTAATTAACTAATTTACGGTACAGAATATCCCCCCTGTTTTGATTTCGCAACCTAATTAGTCGCTTTACTTTAAACATATTCTAAATAACAAACTTAATTCAACCTTTTTTAATTCATTACATAAATTCAAATTCAACCATAACAATACGATAGCGCGGGGTTTCAAAAGTTTCCTATGAAATCCGCTAGATCGCATGCCAATGCAGTTCTATGACTGCTCGCTTAGGGACCAAAAATAGAAAATCAATTTAGGCAAACTATTTTCATGCAGTGCACGTTGCAGCGTTTTAGAATTTGCAGGTCGTTGCAAGAATAAGGGCATTTAAGGCGATTAAATCGTAAACAAGTGTAGTGTAGTGTTTTGTATATAGAGCGCCACATTCATACTTCTTTTTGCATTCATACCAGTGTTTTGTGTATAGTGTTTTGCCATAAATACCCTGAGACTTGCGGACAAGTTACCAATATGGATCGAATACTTTGGAATGAAACGTCCCCTCACGAGAAGCTAAGTCTCACATTATTTCTTATTAATACTGCATCACTCTTAATATATATATTTACATACAACATCCTATACATCTTACATCTACATGAATTTTAACACTTCAAATATATCTACAAAATTCAAAATTCAACATTTCGGCATACATACAAAACACAGACAATTTTTCATATTTGATTCCCTCATTACAAACAGTCAGGATCAAACTTTGTCTCATTTCTTTATACTAAGTCTATTTACAAATTCTTTTTCTATATTTTATTTCCCTTGACACATTCGTTAAGAATTCACCAAACAGTATAACTTCCTGGATTTTATCTTATCTTTTAAATTTGGCAGCAAGTGGTTCCTTAAGCTAGGGATGCTACAAAAAATTTTTTTTTTTTTATTTATACAGAACAGGTCTTAATTTTAATTTTAAATCTACAATATGAACCTTTTTTACATTCAAAACATTTTTCAGTGTGTTGTACAATACAAGTTACAGGGCTTAAAAAATATAAAATTCTATAAATTCCTACATATTTTGGTGCTAATTTTGCACAAAACTTTTCTACCTTATTGCTTAAATAGTGAGTTTCTAATCCCATACTAAGGAATGCAACTTAAAGGGATGTTTTTATATTTTGCTCTGAGTACTTTTGTCTATTACTGTTATGTGCTATACTCCTTTTTACATTCACCACAGCTCTCTTTTAAATTGTTTACAACAGTTTCCTTGGACAAATTCTCACCAATTAGATCATTTAGCTTCCATAAATTAGATAAAGCATTATTACAGGAATGATTAAACATTAAATCAAAAGGCAGCAAAACCTGTGCTTTCATTATGGGCGGTGTTTAAACTTAATTGTATATAGCCTAGGTCATTATCCCAATTACTATGACAGTTGTGATAGAAACTACGTAATAATGTAGATATGTTTCTAATATGCCTTTCTGATTGATTTCCATTAGCCCTGTAAGGCGCTAGTCTACGGTGTTCAATAAAATTCTTAAATAAGAACTTCTTAAAATACAGTGATGTAAAATATGCGGCATTGTCTGACACTATTATTTTTAGGTACAGAAAAGTTGTTTAAAAATTATGCGGTCTAATTTATTACATATTTCAGCACTCTTACATTCCCTCAAAGGGATTAGCCATAGAAATTTACTGGCGGCATCTACAACTACAAGTAAATATACATTGCTGTTTCTAGTTCTCATTAAGGGACCTAAAAGATCTATGAATAAACAATCCATATTGTTCTTAAATGGCACAGATACTAATTCGCCTTCATATTTTCTTTGGCACACTTTACTCATTTTACAAACATTACATGCTTTCACTTTTGCCTTTATAATTTCGTCTAAATCAGGTCTATAAAAATACTGATTAATTTTTCTTTGCGTTCTAGCAATGCCTAAATGACCTCCTATTAAAGAACTGTGGAAGAATTCATATACTAAATCAACTAACTGTATAGGCAAAAATATCTTACTTTTACTTTTTTACATTCCTTTTGTACATCAGTAAATTGTTTTTTATAAAATAACATAAATTGTTATTATTGCTTTTTACAGATTGAATGATTTTCTGAGTTTCTTTATCTTGAAGTTGATATTTTTCTAAATCTTTAAATGCTAATGGCAAATCATTAATTAACAACCACAAATTATCCTTGTTATTGCACTTATTATTTATCTGCATTTTAGGCTTTACATTAGATGTTGGTTTACATTTTTTTGCCTTCGGGAGGAGTTTGAATGGCAGAAGGAAATCGATAAATCTATTTTTATCCTGGTCTGGACCGTTCCGGCAGTCACTGGGGCTCGGATCAGCTGTTCCCGTCGACTCGCCCTCAAACATACGTGAAAAGGCGTCTGCCAGCGCATTATCGGTGGAACTTTTAAATTCCACCTCAAATGGCAAATTCAAAATCCTCTCGATCCACCGGGCAAGTGTCTTCCTACCTTCCTTTTGTGATTGAGGACATAGGATAAAGCTTGGTTATCAGTTATTAATTTAAAGGTTCTTACTTCTAAAAATTCGTGCCATTTTTCTATGCAAATTAGTGCACTCAAAGCTTCTTTTCATAAAACAGTATATTTTAATTCGGCATCAGTAAATTTCCTAGAGTAATAGGCTATTGGCATTAATTTCATTTTGTCGTTTTCCTGTAACAAACAACCACCTGCGGCTATTCCACTAGCATCTGTCATTACTATAAATTGCTTTGAAAAATCGGCTAACTGGAGTACAGGAGGATTCATTATAGCTTCTTTTAACTTTACAAACGAATCTTGACATTCCACTTGTCCAAACAAATTTAGCGTTTTTCCTTCTTAAACGATTTAAAGGATTACTACATAATTCGGCATAATTATTTATAAATTTTGAAAAGAAATTGGTCATACCTAAAAACTGTGAAATTTGTTTGGCGTTCTTAGGCGGCATAAATTCTCTTATACTCCTTGTTCGCTCGGGATCTATAGTTACTGTATTATTTTTTATTAAGTTCCCCAAAAAGGAGATTTCCTCAAAACAAAACTTTGCTTTCTCTAGGTTTGCCGTTAAGCCATGTTTGCTTAGTCTATTTACAATCTCTCTGACATGTACTAAATGCGAATCAAGGT
The DNA here is from genome assembly GCF_021130785.1 of Homalodisca vitripennis. Lineage (NCBI taxonomy): Eukaryota > Metazoa > Arthropoda > Insecta > Hemiptera > Cicadellidae > Homalodisca > Homalodisca vitripennis. The sequence continues at coordinate 32,714,638 of NC_060208.1, forward strand.
CTTTACTGTACACTAAGATATCATCACAAAAATTTATCACATATTTAAATTTTATATTGTCTAGGACTTTGTCCAGATAGGGCAGACAATACAGCACTACCAACATGTAAACCAAAGGGTACTCGTTTAAATTTATATTTACCAAATATAGTGCTAAATGAGGTAAGATCTTGACTATCAGGTGATAATGGACATTGCAAAAAACTTTTTCTTAAATCTATTATTGAAAAATATTTGGCTCCACTAAGATGTTGATAATAATTTATTTAAATCACCAATGGGAAAATCAATTTTCTGTAACTTTTTATTTAATTCGGTATAATTGAATACAAGTCTGTCCTTTTTGGTTAAAAAGGCTGGACTGGAGTAGGCTGAAGTACTGGGTTCAATTATTCCTTGGTCCAACCAAATCCTGTATTATTGTTTTCATCTTATTTACAGTAGGAGGGCTCATAAAATAAGGCCTAATATTTACAGGTGTGGGGTCATTTAGAACTAATCTCACTTCCAAATCTAGAGCCTCTCCTAATTTTGGATTAAAAACATTTGGAAAATCCCCTATAAGGTTTTGTATCTCAGCCTCAGCTCTAGTGCACCCTATTTTTACATCAATGCTGTTTACTTCATGTTCAAAAGGCTGTTGTCTGACAATAGTTATTTTCTCATTACAATTGAATTTAAATATAACATGAATCTCCATCAAGATCTAAAATTAATTTGCTATTAGATATAAATGGGTTTTCCCAATACAATGTCCCATTTTAAATTATCCAATACAATAAATTTTACTTTCCAACAAAATTTAGAAATTTTTATCTTAGCATAACAGTAACCAAAACATTTTATTTCAGTGTTATTTGCAGCAAACATTCTATCATCTGACTTCATTAATTTAGAAACATTTTTATTCAACAATAGGCTATCATAAAATTCTTTACTAATTATATCTCTTGTAGCACCAGTATCTAATAAGCAGTTTGTTTTTTACATTTTTACCCACTATAGCTTTCAATTAAAGGCATATTGTTACACTGTCCTAACATTTAGTCTTAAATTAGGTTTTCTATAATTTAATTTACTCCAATTTTTAATTACCTTACCATAGACTCTCATAAAATAGTGTTTTTCTTTTCTTACTGTATTATTATTTATAAAATTATTATTCTTAAACTTATGAAAACCGGGGAGGGATATTTTTAGCTGTTGTGTGTAATACCACTCCCCTGTCAACTAGTTTTTTGGATTCCTAAAACAGATGTTTTGCTAAGTGACCAGGCCTATTACAATTGAAACATAACTTTGGGTTTTTGATAGTAGGCCTACTTTTTTCTAAGTTCAACATGTGGTGGATACATGTTGTTAACATATGTCTTACTAAATTGTCTCTTAAGTTATCATTAAAGGTTATATTGTTACTAGCTATACACACATTTTCCAAATCTGTAAAACAAATGGGATTGTTTTCAAAAATTAACTTATTTCTATCTGTAGGCTTAATACCTCTTTTTATACAAGTTACCAAGTCCTGTTCACTATGTTACACAATAAAAACTTGGACTGAGCTCTTTGATGTCATAGATGTATTCATACAGTGGCTCATCAAACCTTTGTGGCCTATAAACTAAATCTAGTCTCAGTCTTTCAATTAGGCTACAGGGATAAAAGCACTAATTAATTCCCTGTGTAGATAGTTGACATTTTGGCATGACAGACTTACACTGTATTATTTTGGCTAAAAGTGGACCTTTTGCATAACATGGTAACAATGCTAAAATTTCATTTTCTGATAGGCTTAGTTTCACATTTAGTTTTAAACAAAGTTTTCAAAAAGTTTATTAGCTCAGGTACTACTAAGCCATTTGTTACTGTAAAATTTTGTAAATAACATTCTACAGGGTTGTTTAACTTATTAAACATATTTAAACCAGACATAGGTTGACTAATACAATCATTGTTTGCATTATAAATAGGCATTATAGGCAAAGTGGGGTACTGGCAGTAGGCTGTGATATTGTTGGTGGTTGTACAGAAATAGGGCCTATTTGTTCTTTCACTGCTTGTTCCATAGCCTCATCTTGTTCTAATGATTCATTTAAATTGGATTCTAACACTTTAAGCTGTTCTAGGTTTACTGTAGGTAGCAAGTTTTTAGCTAACTGTTGTTCAACATTTACTAGCCTACACTTTAAAGCTGATAAAGTTTCACTATGTACAGAACTTAGTTCTAGCTGGTTGTCAAAAAATAAACGGTTTATTAAATGTTTACACTTTTCTTGGAATTTGGTGATTTCTAAAGGTGAACTAGCACTGTTTCAATTCACTGCACCCATGTTCTAATAATATCACTTTTTCACTGAGAAGTTTTACTTCCTGATTGTGGTCTATTTTTAATAGGCTACTAGGAGTAGGTAAATATTGTTTTCTCAAACACTGTCTTAAGGACTTTCTGAGTTCATTTACTGTACTGTCACTATTTAATTTAATACCTCTAGATATCAGTTCAAATATCAACTCATCTTTAGACAAATATTCTATTTTAATGGCAGGCATTGTGGCGTTTTCACTCAGTTTCACCCAGTTGATGGCAGAGTAGGCACATCAATAGCAGATTGGCGCAATAAAATATGTGTAACCGTATGACGATAACACATGGGGGTGGTGACTTCTGAGGTCGTAGTAATAAATACTAGAAATACAAAGTGTACTTATAAGTTCAGTTTAATTACGAAAACTTAAAAGCACCACTTTTAGATGGTAAAGGAAAAGTTATGTACTGCCACGTTGCTGCCAATTAGAAATATAATAACTAAAAAGTATATCTTCTAGGTGGGCCTAAAATATCCAATGTTCTATTGAATTATGCGTACGACGTTTTACTTTACAAAACAATAATATTTCACTTCCCTTCACAATAGGTAGACTCACAACCCGGGTGTCGGCGTCTTGGCACGAGACATTGAAGCTGTAGTCTAAGAACGGTTATTTTCTAGAAGAGGAGTAGATGTTGGGAAATTGGGTAGCCATCTATTCAAACAACACGTGAGATACATCAGCTACGTAAACTCGCCTAAAACAAATTCGCGACGGTATTAGCCATTTAATGATACAAATTACTATTTATAACAACGTGCTCGTCGCCATAAGGACGACGCCACAACCTTTTATCTATCTCCATCAAGCAAATAACAGATCTTCAAGGGTAAGTTACTTTACTAATCACATCTTTACTTTACGTTACATTCATTTTATACGTTTGGCATCAAAGGGCTAGTTTAATAATACGAAAAGATAAATTTTACTTACGGACAAAGCGCGCGAGGTCTAATCGGTTACGTAGTTGGGCTGCTACAAAGGGTTAGAAGAAAAAATTCATACGCGTGCCAATTAGGTAGTTACTCCGCCCAATAATTTAGTTCCGGGAACATTGGATGTAAAATAATATTATATAATACTGGCTGATTAGGTTGCGAAATTTACATTGTATGAAATTTAATTAACTAATTTACGGTACAAAACGTCATGTATTTTATATCAAATAAATAAATCAATACAATTTAAATTGAAAACTCTTATAAAAACTTCATATTTATTCAAATCTTCTAGAAAAAGCTTATTATTGTTGCTAATATTACTATAAATAACTTGTGAAAGTTTTATAAAAAACCAATAAATTACTTTAGGAAATATTGGTACCTAAGTTAATAAAATACACAACTTTCGGAAATTCAAAAATAAAAAAAATTATTGATTATAACTCACAATAATCGCACTTATATCCACTAATGAGCACCATATCCATAGTCTGGATCATCGGATACTTGTTTCATTGTCTTGAAGTCTTCTTTTTACATTTAGTCTTGCCGCACGAGCCCTTTTTTCAATTTCTTTCATAGCCCTGTTCAGCTTCGTAGACCCGTTTCAAATCTTGACGTTTTAGTCCCACAATACAGTTTGCACCAGATTTTCCACATACCTTTTCCATAACTTTTGCCTTTCCTTAAACTCCCTCATTATAACATATAACAGCATCATACACTCCATTTTTCAATGTTTTCTAATCCAACAAAATTATTTTTTGAAACTCGCGTCCAAATCATATTATTTAATGATTTCATTCTGATTTTGTGTTTTTCCATGGACACATTTTTTTTAGCAAGGTAGGATTAGCTAAGTCTTGATAGATGGGCTTGATTACTTCCATGATTGTAGATGGTATATTGTTCTTTGGTTAATGGTGGTTCAACATTCAATTCTTTACTTCGAATTATACTTACACACGAAGTTGTGCCTGCTGGGCATAGGCCGTGCTGAGGTTTGTCCTGCAGTAGACAACTTATGAAAAAAAGTAGCCCATACTGCTTGTTTCATCTTATCTACATCATCACAGTTCTGTCTAATGGCTGTTCCATAATAAGTTTGTAGCTCTGTTATTATATTATCAGTCAACCTTCCTTTTCCTGATAAAGGCTTGCCATCGGGTAATGTTACACCCTTGTACTTTTCCTTCAGTCTTCGGAGCCTACCACCCATACGTTTTCTGGATATGTCCAATACATTCAAGTTTCTGTATTGTAATATCAGGTCCATACGGTTTACTATTGTTTACAACCTCAAAGGCTTTACTGTCTCCGTCGCCTAAGTAATTCACATAACGTGTAGGAATATTACCTTTGTCAGAGCGCTCATATATTTTGGACAACACCATTTATTTCCATCCCTCCACTGGTTCCTCTATAATTAGCAAGACATCCTTCATGGCTAAGAACTTGCTTACCCTTACAAATATTGCAATACTTAGACATACACTCAACATCAAGTACCTTACTCGTATCTACACTTGTCACGGTGACCACACCATTCAATGATGAGTGACCTCTCTTCTGCCAGGTTCCGTCGAATATTACGCTAAGATCACTGTTATCGTCATTTTCATTTACAGCTTCTCTTTTTGCAATTTGCATGCTTTCTTTAGCTACTTCCAGAAATACATTTACTCAGTTCTTTATTGTAACTATCAAATCTCAAGGGGGGTTGGGGTAAGTTCATTACCGAACAAAATGTCTGTGCTGCTGAACGTCCTTTGCCGATACTTCTCATCGCATACACTAACCTAATGTTGTTTTCAAAACAAACCACTTTCAGTTTTTTCAGAAGTCATAAAATCTACATTAGCATCACAGTTATTGCATATGAGTGATAATCTAGACACTATTCCTTTCCGTTTTTCTGGATATTCAAACAGTTCTAATGAAAGTTCAGAGAAACACTGATTAACAAACCGCAAATTTGACAGTTGTTTGTTTAGTATTGAAAATATTTTACTAAAACATTACCATCCTTGAAATTATGTTCCATAATACTCAGGCTCTTCTGCACATAGTTTTATATTCTTGAGCTTCTTTGCTGAAGAACTTGGTATTACTAGGCCTACCTTCATTGAGAGGCATAGGCCTATTGCTATGAAAGATTCACTGCTAGTAGAGCTACTTACATTATTTGAAGAAGAAACAACTATTTACACTATTATTTACAACACTACTATTTACACTATTATTTACAACACTACTATTTGTTTTAGTTTTGAAATATTATGCCTTTTTCCAAACTTTTTTAGTCTAGCCATCTCTCAAAAAACACTAAGACAATAAACAGTAAATATTATTAAAAACAAACAATTTGACTTACAATTTTGAGGTTATGTTTGCTAACTGGATTGTAGCTGGAAATAAAAACAGCTGATTGCAATGATCCAAAAAATGCTTTATTAGATTTCATCCATAACACTGTATACTATATGAAGTGGCCAACATATGTCATTTTCGGCTTCGTGTACTCTTAGTAATAAAACTAATTTTTTAATGTGAATAAGTGCACAGAATAACATGTTTTTTGGTATCAATGTATTCAGGAAGAGCTACTGAATTAAAATAAGTAAAAAAAGATTTTTTGGTTTAAATTTGTTTTTTCACTGACAGGTCCCCTTAAGAAAAGAAATTTTTAAACTTTTTTCCATTGATGGTTTTGAAATCATAGAATAATCTTTATTGCAACAACGAACTTTCTATATTGCTGTTGAGGACAGAGTACGAATATACCAAAGTAAGAAAATGTTAAGCTTTAGAAAAAATTTTCCTTAAAGGTACATTTGATCAAATATAATGTTTGTGGGCCAAAATATAAGTTAAACTGTTATAATTACATCGAGCCAGAAGTGCACAGTGGAGGATTTAAACAATCTTCCACTTTTATTAATTTGTTCAATTGTAAGGGCCAAAATTAATCTAGAAATTTTGGTTTAATGTGTATACTATTTTAGTAAGGTAATGTTTAGACAATTTATTTATTTTCTTACGTGTATAAATAAAGATTTTATTGTGTCAGTTGTGTGCTGTTGAATAAAAGTTGTAATAATACAAGGCAGTAAATATTAAAAATTTTAGAATAGTAAAATTAAATATAAAATATGTTGTTTTGTTACTGGTTTCTCTCTGCTAAAGAGGTTTTGATAATAGGCGACTAGCAATAAAATCTATTATACGTTGAGGTATTGCATTAAGTAATAATAATGATACGAAGATACAACAAGATTTGTCAAGAGCTAAGGAGACTGAATTATAATTTTGACATTAATATGAGAATAAGAAAAGGATGTACATTTCATTACACCACCACGGGCTATTTGAGGGAGAGAACAGTGGCTGTGTTTATTCCGGTCCTCGTGTTAATATATTTCTTTCCTCATTAGGACCGAAGACTCGATGTTTTACTGCTGGAGTTACTGAAATAATAAACTCCCATTTTTATGAATTATATCATTTAATAACTTAAAAATGACAATTATATGTAATGCAGTTAATTATTTATATATAATTACATCGTATAACCTTTCGATTTGTCAATAACTTTTGCGCTTAGTTTTTACGTATGAGTAAAGTATGTTTTAAATTGTATAATTGGTTTGAAGTTTTAGTTCAGTTATAATGAATTAAATTACATTTTAAAGTATTCGTTTTAACGTTTAACTGTGTAGCTAATTGTTGTGAAAATAATTTAAAATATATTTTATCGTCTTACGTAATAATTTGAGTTGTAATATTTGGATAAATATACTATTACAATTCATAAAGTAATTTATTCAAGGAATTTTGATTAATAAAACACACTATTCAAATAGAAATTTCGGGTACTATGACATGAACCTATAACAAGAAATTTATAACAAGAAAATTTCTTACAAAACAATTTCAGCAGCAGCAATAGAAAATATTAATTCTTACTGCCTTAATAACAATCAAAGACCCTAAAATTTTGTCTTATGATGTTGCCTTAATAAATACGGGTGGCAAAAGATAAAACTTTCCATTTTTGAATTTGTTGTTAAATGCTTGCATTAGTAAATTATTACATTGATTGCTGTAGTATACATTTAGGTGACGAGCGAAATAGCAGCATATCACGCAGGGCGTTAATGTAATTTGTATAATGGTACGATTGACTCTTAGAAATGGTTTCGAATTACTTTGTAAAATGTTTCAAAGAATAGGAAAATGCTTAACTTTCCATTGACATAGTTGCCTTTTCAAGCTACACGATTATCTCTATATTATATCGGTCATTACCAAATATACTTGATTATTCACAGAAAAGGATTGTTTATAGTAAGAAGATTTTTAATTTAGTGTTTTATTAGTCCTACTACTTAAAGATTGTTAGTCCAGGTTTGAATATATTTTATCCTACATAATGGGTAACATCACAATAAGTAATATATACGTTACTGGTGAGGATATATAATACTTAACGGTTGTAACTAGATTTAACATAAATCTTCTAATAAGATGACAGAGTTTCAGGGAGACATTTAGAATGTTCTACTGACGTATCGTCCGTAACAAATAATTCACAAATTGGATGAATATATTTTTACTTATTCATGAATCTAGAATAATAAAGTAATTTCTACAAGCACACAATAAGAAAAGATCCAGATAAAAAATAAGTGTTATTAACAATACACTGTTAAGTGTAAATTTTGGCAAATAGTAAATATCCGGAGCATGGTCATTACTGTATTATTAAGTTATTACTTAACTATTACTATACATTTTAAACCTGTTATAAAACCCATATTATTTGTCATTTTACAGTAGTGCTTTCCAGACCTACATATGTGTATATATTTTCTTTATTGGGAAACAAAACATAATCAACAATGGAACACAATATAATAACACTGGATTGAATTACGGTGGTCACTAAAATGAACTTTTTGAAGGATTTTCTTCATCGTGACCACGAGGAAAATTCATCGTTAGCATCGAAAAAACTTTTCCTCTAACTGGACGTCCTCTTACAATTGCAAGGTCTTTGGAATTGTGTACGAAGCCGCGGGTAACTGCCATTATTTAAATAAAATTCTACATACGAGTAGAAACAGCACTGAAAGTTATCAAGCACGTGGTCCAGTTGGAAAAAGTTTACAAGTCAGAAGGTGGTGGTAGTGTTGCAAACTATCGAAACCAAAAATTCCCTGATTTTAAACACACACTAGGCGGCACAGCAGTATACGGTGATAGGCTAGAAACAAGAACCTAAAACGATACATGTCGATTATTTTTGATCAAATTTGATGCAATAGGTCAGTAGGAAGATCCGGTATGCAGGTGAGCTTTAGCATAATCTTAAACGAGCCATCCAAGAACTCAACCTGTACAATATTTCGATTATTTTTTTTTTAAGACGGATTGCAATTCTGTTTATAATATAGAAGTAATTAACAAATAATGTTTTCTTCAAGTTAAAGATATTTCAAAAATGAACTAAGTCTGAAACCTTTTGGGATTTTGTTTGACCAAAATATTTAGTTTCTATAGAAACACAATAAACTAAAGCGGTGGTTTGAAATACAAAACATACACAGTAAATTAAATAATATAAACAGACAGTCCGTTTAAAGAACATTCCTTGTATATTTGAATCGGCGAGAGCCTGAGATATCCGAACATGCATCAACTGTATCCGTTGGTATAAAGAAAGGAAGTTGTGGATGTCATATTTCTCTACAAGGTTCTAAACTCTGATGTCGTCTGCCCCCGTTTCTTAAAGCAAATTACGTTCTGTCTTCCTTCTGCTACAAGGTCGCAACGCCTGTTCGAGCTGGGCTGTAAATATCTATAGTTCAGCTCTATCCCAAGAGCTTCTATATATATATATATAAGAATTCTAACATAAGTACGCACTATATATCAATGTTTTCTTGTTATGTTGTTTTGCTTATGGTTATATGTTTGGTATGAAATATTATCTTATTTATTATATTTATAGGCTAAAGTCAGCTGTTACATTGTATTTTTAATTTCACTCATTTATACTTATTACAACTAGTAATGTAATTAATTATTTGTTATTTATTGATTAGCCATCTTACGTTGTAAATTTTCATACACAAATTACCGTGGGAATTTAAACAAATAAATAAATAATTCGTAATATTTACGTAATTTTTAAATATAGATTTAACAACAAAATTAGCTTTTGTTCGTTCTATTATTTTCGACTACATTAATGCTGCATGTTGACCTATATCAAAATAAACAACACAAAAAAGGCAAACAGTCTGGCAATCAAAAGTCCGTCATTTTGTTACATTACATACTGCATCATTGTAAGTATGTCATTAATTTCTCTCTAAGGTTTGAACACAAATAAATAAATATCAGAACTGTTACACGTGTATTTAAATGCTCGGATTACAATCATTTGTTATTTTACGCTGTCAGATATTATCTCTGATTTGCCTGTATTATTAATATATTAATTGTTAATCTACTCTTACCACTGGTATCATAGGAAATCAAGATTTATATAGAACAATAATTCTTTATTATTGTCTTGAAGAACATTATATTCTCATCAGTTACATTTATTTTCTCAAGTTATAACTTGTCACCTATTGAATATATATAATATCATTAATATTTTTTAATAAAACTGCAGTTTATATGAGATAACAATTTTGTTGTATTCTACATTTTATCTAGTGTAGATTCATCACTTTATATTTTTGCTCACGCTCTCATTCTAATTTGATAAGATGTACATTTTTATATAGTTCATACCATTGTTCTAATTGTTATTTATATTAGATTTATTTGCTAGAAGTGCTATATTAGTAATTTTCTTGTTATGAAAACTTCTTCTTATTTTGTTAGTATAATACGCACCTTGTATTAATTTTTCTTATTCTCTTCATATCTTTCCATTTCCTAGTTACTTAAAAGGTTGAAAAAAACGTTCATCACTACTAGTGTCAGTCACATACACGCAAGAAATGATTTTTAATGTTTCCTGTAAATAAATGCTGTAAAATAATTATCAGGCCTTATAATACTGTATTTAAAATGAGACATAATTGAACATGAAGCTATGATATTTTATAATATTATAGCGATAGCAAAATTATCTCATATACTTTATGTTTACTTATTTTAAAATTATATGTACTAAGATACAATTAATAATAAATGATCCCTAAAATTTATTTTAACAGTGTTTTATTTCATTATATATTTTGAACTAAAAATCGTATTACTTTCGTTAACTTTTTTAGTATATAAATCTTAAGAAGTAATGCAACACTTAGCGCTTAATACGACAAAATACGATTGTGCAGAGAAATCTGGTGGGAGCAAAATTGTTCATTAACAAACGTCCTGTCACTTCCAGCAGCCCGCTGCGTCGTGGTAGTGGTCGATTTGTCGTTACTTTGTTTGCCGTTAGCTCGTGATAACGAGATAATGTTTTTGACTTTCCCAAGTTATTGCTTGTTTTATTTGAAGCTCCATAAATAACATTCTAAATTAGTATATTCCCGCTTTACTAACATGGGTACTCGTATAGATAATACTTCATTCCTAAAATATTAATTATTAAAATTTCGAAAACATATATTAAAGATAATTTTTTATATTTTATTTAATGCATTTTTTTGCATTGTAGAAGATGATATAATAATACTTTTATAATACTAAATACTTTTTATATCAACTAAAATTTTTTCTTTCTTGCGCATATTTCTGAAGTTTCCACAAAGAAACAATAAAATTGAACAATTTTAAAATATCTTTTACATTACTTAATGCAATTAACATAATAATTAATGTTTTGGAATATATTGAAATTCTCTATGCACACAGACTATTTTATATAACTTCTCGAATTGATTAAAATGGAATTGATTGGAATAGATACCACATAACATCATTCCTGATGATAGTTTAAAATGTAATTATGAGAATTTCTTTAATGAATGTGCCAAACTAATAGTTTCCGCTAGTATATATATATATATATATATAACTATGTATATATATATATATATATTATATATATATATATATAATACGTTATTCATAGTGCTAAAGGTCCTTGTGAGCCAAGCACCATTGTGAAAACAAAATCCAATCATGTTTTAGATTTCAAAATTATTTCTGATTAATAGTCAAATGCAAGACATTAGAATGTAACGATCATAATAAATGATTGCATTTAGAATGTATTTTTTAAATATTTACTGTTTAAATGATAGAGGATTTGTTTGTAGTTCAACGTAATCGTCAAAAAAGAGTTATCTGATGTCCTAGCCAAAACTTTAAAAAAATATGAATTGTCTAAACTTTTTCAATTTATTAACTATAGTATACTATAAATGATTTGTTTACATATATGGCTTAAAACTGTAAATAATTCCCAATTATAAAATTGATATAAATAACCAGTACGAAATACAACGTTTAGGCATCATTATAATAGTAAATAACTCTATATGTTTATTCATCATTATTTTTGTTATGGTAAACTATGCATAATCTCTTTGAAATCAGTCATGTGGCCATTGAAAATTAATGTTCTCAGGGTGCCTGTTAATGACTGAAACTTTCTTAAGAATAAAGGTTAATAACAGTTAATTACAAAGGTTATTAAAGAGTAAATACTAATTTTGACTTATGGATTAATTCCAGTTTAATGCAGTTTAATTCCGTTGAATTACTTACATTAAATTGTAGACTATAAATACTATTAACCTATTATACTAAAGAAAACTATATCAACTCAGTATGTTTTTTAAATACGGAATAAATATCCATTTGGAATTCTCAGACAATGCTTTGTGCATTTTCTTTACAACTGTAGTCCACAGTATAAAGCATGGCTACAGAATAACGAGCACTGACGTTGAGGCTTATGTTGGGTTTCTCTGCTCAATACAAGTCTACATAGTCAATTGGCAGTCTTTGTATGTTTCATATGTCGGACTCGTGGGTGAATAGGATTTAGTATTTAATTAGTTTTACATTGAGCTTTCAATTATACTGTCGTGTTAAAATAATATTTCGTCCAAACATAATATTTTTAAAGGACATAATTGCTGATAGTTATTCATATACGATGGTAACACAGGTATAATGATATACAAACGACTAACTGTTAGATGCATATAATGGTCACAACTAACTAATACATACAAGTACTTATATTGCAGTGTAAAACTATAAGTTACTATACAAATACGGAGCAGTATGTCAAATCTGCACATTTAAAAATAATAAAGAGTGCGACAAAGCTAGTAGCATCATAACATTTTTGTTTCTATCGTTATTTATAAATACTATTTTAAAGAGAGACCATTCGATTGTTAAAAGCAAAATGTTTTACTTTATTGAAATTCATCGTTATTCTCAATTACTTATGAATTGAAAATAATCACAAGAGCAGTTCATTTTTTGCACAAAAAACTATATAGCCTACTCGTAATACAGTAGATGAAAAATTATTTTATTAAATTAAATGCTACTATGTTTATGTAGCTCCCAGCAATTCATTATAAACTACTTTAAGTTAATTTCTCTTTAAGTTTATTGCGTATATTTAGAAAGAGAACTATATCATGGACATTTCGCATCGTTTGCATTACCTAATTTAAACAATATAATTCAAAAACTGACTTCATGAACTTTTTCAAAAATTAAGTAATAAAAATAAATGCAAAAAACGCCTTCTTTATTAGGTGGAAAAAGCAAAATAAATATATAAAAGAAAAAAGAAAATTACAATTCCCGAAGGCAGATGCATTATAACAAAAGTTGACTAATAAGACCTGTAAATGTATAATCATTTTTTTTATCATGGAAACAAAGCAAAACTATGACCCAAAAATTAATACTAAGGCCGGAGTAAATTACAATAGCAATAAATATATACTTCTTAACATATTTATTTACCATAACATTAAGGCAAAATAAATGTTCGCGTGAAAATATAATTTACTGGAACCATAAATGATTATACACGCGCCAAGCATAAAAAATAAGTGGGAAGAAGCGAACAAATGGTAGTAATATATATATATATATTCAAAAAATGAGATACATAATATGGTAGATTATTGAAAATTTTAATCTTTAAGTTAATGATAATATGAATGTTTATTTTTCTAATTACTTGTACTTATTATTCTGAAAGTATACTTAAAACTATAAATACAGGTACAGCACTAACATACCTTGATAACCACTTTTACTTCAGGTTCTGTTTGTTCTGGCATACTTTTAATTCAGTATATTACCATACAGCTATTCAAATTATAATAACATTACATTTTCTCTTCTTGAACAGATATTTAGGATTTGTCTAATGCACCTATGTTCTCATTATGAAAAAATTCAAAATTAACTTTTCCTTCTCCAACTAAAAATTCCAATTTTAAATTTCTTGTAAACAAAAGACTTACTAACATGGTAAAAACCTGACTGAACTGTTTAGTATAGCATTGGAAAAACTTTTAATACAAAGCAATGTAACACTAATTGAGTCGTAAATAAAAAAAAAACTAATATACTTGTCCCATAAAAATTCAAATTAACACTTTTAGCTTGGCGTGTATGTACGAGTATATAAACCAAACGTAATTTTAGAACCTAATATTTACCATTTTTTTGAGATTTATATAACTGCAAGGATTATGTTATAATGTTTAAATTTCCAGGAGATCAAAATCGGTCTAATATACTAATTAAGAAACTTAAAGAGTTTTAGGGAAAGTTACAAGCTGTTAAACTGCACGGGGCTCATTACATCAACAGCTTTGATACTTAAGCGATGCCCTTGGCCGAGCACGAAAACTTTTTCCTTGAACTTTCAACTTAAACGGTTCAAAATATACATCTCTTTAAATACAACATTCTAAATCTTTTTATAACGGGAAAAGTATTTTTTTAATGGTGGCAACATAAAATTCTTAGCTAAAATCATGCAATAATTCATGTATTACTATACGTATTGCTCGTTGTCATAAACCTAATATTCTAAAAACATAAACAGTTAAATAAAAGCTATACAATATTTTGTCGTAAATTTATAAAAATTAAAAATTACTCAGCCCATTGATGATAAACTTAACTAAAACATCGTAATTTTTATATAAATAATAAAACCATTGGTCTTAATATTTAAGCTGCTGAAGTGAAACATTTTTTGAATTTGATAAAGTTCATATTTATAACAAAGCTTTAAACTGTCCTCATGCCAAAAATGCAGCATCACATGTGCTTTCGGTGGCTAACTAGTGTGTATTGGTGTTTCTTGAAATGGATTATAATTATGGTTAGTTGGTAGGACGAGAAATTCAAGCATTTACAACTACTGATTTAGTTAGATGCACCAGAAGTAATCAAATATATACAGAGCACAGCAGACTCTATTTAAAAGCTTTGCTCGGATTGTAAAACAACAATGACCAAAAAGCAATAACATTAAGTCTCTCAGTGCAACCCTTTTAAACACAATAGATTTTTCTGCAGTCCAGAGATTTCCAACAGCTATTACGCTCAATGAGATTTGTTCCGTGGATATTTACAGAAATTTAGTAAAATAAACATGACAATTTTTTATGTAATCTATATTTAATTTGGTCATATTCTTGAATTAAATTGGAATAATTGAATTTAAAACACTATTCCAATCTAATTACGGTATTATAAAATAATATTAAAAATACCGTTCTAGTTTCGTGTATATATATTGTGTTCAAAATTTTAGGTACTCCGATGGGATTTGGAAATAATAAGAGATACAACAAAGAATAAGGGACAAATTTGTGTATATTAACAAGACTAACAAATCAATGTGGTTAAGATAATTACTAGTTACGTCGTTCACTCGCAGCTGATGAAAAATTTTTGCTGTGAAAATGATCAAACTGTTACAGTTAACTTATTTGTACCAACTTTGTAATATTAATCATACGAAATCTGTATGAAGTTTTTTTTGTTTTTAAATATAATATTTATAATATATATATATATATATATATATATATATATATATATATATATATATATATATATATATATTTGAGTTTAGAGATCAAGTAAATTTCGTTTAATTTAACTGGCCATTTATTTTACTCAAGAAAGTAGATATTTTACTGGTATAAAAATTACTATATATGTAAACACTTTCCTTGCCATTTTCTTCAAATAAATAATACAAATCTGAGTTTTCAATAATCATTTGAAGATAAATTATTCTATCTGTGAGATGGTTGGTAAATCTGACTAATTTAATACCCAAAAGTTTGTGCATTTAATATTTGCTGTATTTCGTTATACTATTTATACTATTATACTAGTTTTCAAGAACACTTTAGTGTGCATAACATTTAGAACATTGTACATCCCATATATAATAACAAACATATAATATATACAGCCTAAGTATTTTTCAAATATAAAATTTAATAAGATATGAGATTTTCTGTTCAATTTCTAGAGAATACATTCATAAACCAGATATTTATATCTGAAAATACAAGCTGCAGGTACATGCCTATAAATCATACTACACGTAGCTTTGCTCTTCCAGACTCCATTTAATGTAAAATCGTCTAATTTCCCTCAATTATTTTTTTAGCTTTCTATAATTAAGAGAAAATTTTATCACGTTATTAAATTAAGATTTAAGATGGTGAAGAGTAGAAGAAGTTAAAGGTTAATCTACGAAATAGGCTTATTTCTTTATATTTCCAAACCTAATGACTGTTTAATTTATCAATAAATACTCAACCAGTTAGAAGAAAAGTGGCGTTCAGAGTCTTCCGTTCTTTAAATGGCTCTGTACCTCAAGGATCAATGTCAGTGCAAAGTGATCAATACATATATTGTTAAATGAGACTTACTGTCTTTAACGAATCTGCACATTAAACCTAATCTATTTAGAATGTTTATAAAACTGATCTGAGTGATCCAGTAGGGAAAATAGACCGTAAATAATCAATCATTCATCCAACGAGGAATAAAAGTAATATGTTACTACAAGACGCAATTTAATATACATATTATCTAGGAATATATTTTATGTGGAGCTAAATTCTTGCTTTAAATTTATATCTTAAGTTATTTAAAACCAAAAATAATCTAAAGTAAAAAAATTGCACCAATTACATCATTAGCATGAAACTGTCACTTTTTTAATAACATAGTTTACAATTACAAGTTTCTGGATATTCATTGATATGAAGCTAACTTGGAAGAATCAGGAATTAAAATATTGTTTTTAATTAGAACTAAGATATATCTGTCTTTTACCAATCAAGCAAATTCTGTTCTTCAGAAGAGTGTAAACAGCTATTCTATGGCATTACTTCTACATTAAGCTGCGGAATTCATGGTGGTTCTTAAAGCAAAATATTGAGTGAACCTCCCAGCCTAAATGAGAATCATTGGAAAAATGTAATATAAGGGAATTTATTAAATATTTGAAGTTGCTAATCATTCCGTGTTGTATACGACATCAATATAAACTGCAAATGCTTTATTTCCTTTAATCATAGCATGAATGTTAATCAATGTTTTCAACAGAACCTGAAATAGTACAAACATGATTCATGTAAATGGAATCAGGCTTATCAATAAGCTTCCAGGAACTTTATAATTATGTAAAGTAAATAATATTAAACTAATTTCAAAGAATACTTGATATAACCGTCGTCAATTCGGTTAATTTATTTTAAATAAGTAGGTCTGAATTTATAAAAAAATGTTTACTATTATTTTAGTATTTATGAATAAAACTGGAGCATTTTATTGAGATTTTCTCGCTTAACGAAACTTTGAAGATACTTACAATCTGTTTATAGGGCAAATTGTAAGGACAAATACCTTAATATAAATCTTTTAAATAAATTTAGCCAAGACTTATTAAAATATCCTGCGTATTATTTTTGAAAGTCAGAAATACTGTTGGTTTATACACTTACTAGCACTTAGACAAGTCTTCGCACGCAATTTCCTACCCTATAATAGAGACGTCAATGGCTTATGCATTTTATATGGCACGAAAAACCTTTTAGAGATAAATAATGGCGACTGAAAAATATTCCAAATTCTTGGATAAATACCTGAAAATGGAATTAAAAGTTGAAGGTTACTACTGGATGTATTCTTTTTTAGTATATATGACCTACGTTCCTTACTGGATCGCTGAATTTTATACTCCACAAATTAGAAATAGAATACGTTCAATAATACACGTGAGGGAAATGTTTTTATCGTTGTACTACATCAAGTAATGTTCGGAATTTACAGAGTGATTTATAAACACTAAATAAATAATTAATGTAAATTCTTTGCACTACATGCATTTAATTGAATACCTCCAGCGATTTCGGATATACTTGAACTATTGTAAACCAACGTAGAGGAATTCTTTAATATGTAGAATTCCATAGCTTTCGTAGTAAAATCACTTATAATATTATAGGATGGAGTCCTATTTAGTATTTTTTAAACAGGTGTAGGCATACAGCACGCATATACTTTTTTGGTTAAAATTATTTGTTATTAATAAATTAAGTCTACATACATTCTTTATTACAGAAAAAGGTAAATACTCACGTGGCTGACGAACACAAAATCGACAACAATTTTGTTAGTTATATATAGCATAACAGCATAAGACTTACATCCTAAAAACACCTAGACCTTAGACTTTTATGTATTGTAAATTACTTCCACTAGCTCTTTAGTGTAGGTTTTCTTAGCGCCGGTAGTCTGCTATCATGGCTATAACTTAATACGCACTTAAGTCAAATGTCATCGCAAATTCCTTGTTGTCTCTTTTAAGAAAATGTATACATACATCCGTTTATGTAGAGAGTATGCTTTATTAAAACACCGTCTACTCTCACTTATTGTAATAATAGAGAAGTGTGTCAAATTTCTGATTTCTGAGACAGAGATTATAGCAAAAACAATATATTGTATAACTAGGGGCAAATAAACAACAGCTCCCATGGGTTTTTAAACTTTATGAAAACAAATGTCACTGGGAAATAATAAAATGAAATTCAAAATGCCTTTATTAAAGTGGCAGATTTAGAGCTGTTAAGCCCTCTCTACCACCAAACCACAAATATATACCAATCTCCTGATCAATTTTAGACTGATTAGACTTTACTTTTAAAGAGCAGCAATTTTAGGCCTTGATGTTTGAGAGTGAAACAGTTTTTATTAAAGCCAACGAAATGAGTATAGTTTCTCTGCAACGGTCCAGTATACTAAATTCAATAACTCCAATAAATAACTTATATACCAATTTAAAATATATTAGGCCAGTGTGGAGTAGTAAACAGTGGAAGACTGTATTGATTTTATTAATAGGAATTATAATGCAAAAGGAAAATAGGCATACACCAGAAAGATACTAATTCACTGTTTACGGTTGAAGAGGATCACTGGTTACTTAAACTTATAGCTGGCTCTTATTTTAGGTTGTTCTCGTGTGGAAAGGAGACATTTTATGATTTATTGTTACGTCACGACAGTTTATTTTTCTAAATATCAATATCGTCCGCTAATTTGTTTCCACTCTGTTTTTGTTTCTTTAGGTACTGTAATATTTACATATTTAGGTGTAGGTGTCTCACAATGTCAAAGGAAACTAATTTAGAGTATAAAAAATAACCTGAATATAATCAGTTTGACATTGTTACCATTTGAATTAAATGCTAAATAATACTACTCTTATAACATTTTGTATTACGCTACGACATGGTACTTTGTTATTGCAAACAAAATATTCTGGAATAAATGTAAAAAACTATTAATGACTTTTAATTGTATTTTCGATAAAATATGTATACTTTATAGTAAATTACAGTAAGCTTTTTGGTGATATAACGTTTTGGCTGTATAAATAAAGCAGATCTTGTATAGTACTTAGAAAATTGAGAGTTATTATATAAAGTAACTACCTGGAAAATACAAACTTTAATTTATTGTATCACTTAAAATTTGCCATTAATATTAAGCGTAAATTTAAAAAACTGTTATTGTAAATTTTCATTTACAACATGAACCTTTTCAGCTCGATAAAACAGGTAGATTATTATTCCTTGGATTAGATATGAAACCCACCTGACGAACATATTTTAGTCCCCGCCACGACCATGTGGCCATATAAAAGATTGCTTAATACATTATGAGTGTTGTGTGTGCGCTGAAATCTTCTTACAGGTCTTACCGGTTCAGCAAACCGAGTACCTACCTATATAATCATCTCATCGAAGTATACAGTTAAACGGTTTTTTTTACTATAATATTTACTAAAAAGAAAACTTATAGTATGATTTCGTGCTTTATATAATTTCTAAATCATTAAAAAAAATAGTTATCCACAGGACATTACAAAGAACTTTACTGTCCAGAATATTTAAACCTGAACAATAGTCACGATTTTCTCTGATTCCACTCATTCTTATAACTGTACCAGATCTAATAAGTCTATTGAGAGGCATTGTACAGCACAATTATAAGAACGCTGAGATTACTTATCATTACAAGAATATGGAAATATAATGTCTTGTATTAATTACATTTAAAACACACAAAATAAATACCAAACAACTTTTTTGTGAGGCCTTTCGATAGCAAGGCTATCTTCGTCAAACACATCGCGTCAGATATTTTTCAATCCGTTTTCACTGCATTATTTGCATTTGACACAGGTTTTCTAAAAAATACTTAACTTAAAATTCTGAGACCTATTTTATTACATTTATCACGTACAAAACAATAAGAAACGATTGAATTTGAAACTTAATATACCTTACCAGAATATCAGGAAGACCTTACATGGTGAGCTTAAAACCAGGAAAAATATTTCACTAGCCGTAACTTGCTAAAGCAGCATTTCCGGACCTGTTTTTACCTAAATTATTTTCATTAATTTTTATATGTAGAGTGAGCTCCCTCAGTTATACATATCTTCGTGAATAACCCTGTAAAACGGCAATTAGTTTGTCCCAATCATTTCAAAAATTTTTTTGTATACGACTTAAAACTTTTCTTAAAACCTTACTATTATACAGTAAGGTTGACCTTACTATTATAGTATAGAGGTTGACCTACTATATATAGTAAGATGACCTTAGAACTCTAAAATACCTTTTTGGTCACTAATACACAATAGCTGATATATAATGGTTTCTTTTTCAAATTTTGAACGGTTGCCATTTTTAAACCCTAAAGTATATCTAACACAGGGTTGATATAAAATATATTTACAACTATTATTATTTTAAATATTCATTTTGTGTCTCTGTTAGAAATAGTTTTATTAAGGTTTCTACACACATCCATATGGCTGCCATTCTTTATGATTTTTAAATTAAAATTAGCTAATAAACGCATCTGACCAATATAGAAGTTTAATCTGAATCAATATAGAATTACTCAATATACAACTTATCATGAAATAGATTACATCCGCAATGTTATTTTATACTAGACAAAACTTAGTAAGACATGCATATAACGAAATATAAATAATTAAGTTTGTAATAATAGTGAATATGAAGACTTAAAACATGTAAAGTCAAGTATTACGTTTACAAAACAATTCACGAGACAATGGAGTTATGACTTTTTAAAGAAACAAGCCTCTATATCCACAAAGGTAATATGTAATCATATAATAGAAAGAATGTCTTTCTATATTTAAGTGATTAAATGTTTTTTTTTTTATTTAGATATGTAAGAAAACAAGACTCTAAATATTTATTAAAATCCATCGCACTAAATTAACTATCAATATGTGATTATATTGAACCAAAAAACATGTTTATATAACGTAAAGCACCCATAAAGCCATGTTACATTAAGAATAAAATAAATGTAATTAGAGTTTAAAACAGGTTTAGGTGATTGGGCCTACTTTACAGTCTAGACGTACAATGCCCAAATTACAGTTTGCATTCACTGAACGTCTGGCAATATCGTGTAATCTCACCAAGAAGGCTGTCACTAACACACATCCATTCAGTTCACACCTAATATTTTCTTTCAGATTGGGATTACTTAAAAGCGTATATGCGGTTAAATGTTGTACTACCTTAACAAAAGCAGAATGTTACCTAGCAAAGTATAATTCACTCTTGATATAACGGATTGCTTTATTTCAAAGAATTACACTTATTGATAAATAATTGGAGTATATTTATTTATTAATTTTCCGAAACAAAAGCAATTTAAAAACCTCGTTTTTTTAAACATGAAATGGAACTTACCTTAATGGGTTTAAATTTCGTGAGTCAGTTTTAATATCCGGTGATGTACCGGTAAACGAAAAGCTCTTCCGGTTGTGTTGGATTCGAGATTGATGCATTTATAATGCGAACAGTCACTCAATTCTGAGCTGTTTATAATGTAGATTTATGACTTTAGGTTGATAGTAAAAGAAAAGTCATAAAGACTTTGCAATAGAACGATACAACGCTATGAATTTTAATTCTTTAAAATTTAATTTCCATTATACGAGAAAGTAAGTCCAAGCAGTGAATGGTTTTAATATTTAATATATATTGGATTAGTAGACTTTAGTTTCATTACTTAGACCAAGATTCTTTGTCAGCATATGGAATAGTTCAGTTTATTCCACAATAAAAATCAATAAGCTGGTTTCAAAATCGTTAGCTTTGTCATCCGATGCAGATATAACTATACTATTGGTTGGGTAATGATATATATCCTCTTTGCTTGTCCGAAATAAGCATTGATGCAAGCCCGGCCATCACAGCCGTCCTGAAACATCGGCTCGGTAGGACAACTCAACGGCTATGGATCTGTTTGCCCTCTTTTTTACTATGTTTTCATTGGTAATACCCTGCTGGATCTCGTCTCGTTCTGATTAGAGCATTAACGGTCCATCAAAAAAGTCTGCCAGTTTCTTTTCCCATTTGTAAACACCGTTGGAAGTGTGCCGGAATCGTTTTTAAGCCTTTTAACCACTAATTTGACCTGTTAGTGTGATAAACGGATGTAACTATTTTGAAACTATGTTCAATCCCAATGCCTGTGACTGTTTCCTAGATTGATAGCAGTTATGCTATGGATATCGCTAAACACCCTAGAAGTCCACACCGAACTGATTGTTCCACCTATTTGTTTGGTGTGAAACGACAACAATCTTAGTGAGTTGGCTTAACAAACTATACACACCTTTTTTACTATTGTTCTTACGATACCCTTCTTTAATCAGCGCGTTTTTTATGTAGCTCATTTATTGTAAAGTCGGTAAGACCATATCTTTTTCATTAAACTCCGAGCTGTGTTTGTTTGTTTTGAATTTAAATAATTTGTAACCTATTCATGTCCTTCCGAGACAGGATCGGTTTGATTTTATTTTTATAGGTTTCAAAAGGTAACATAGTCCCTATCGGAGCCGAATTTGGTTCAATAATAATGGTCCTATTCAATTAATAGTCCTATTGATATAGTTTATTAATTATAGTCCAATAAAGTTAACCATTACATTTAAACATTGGTTGTCCGTTAGAGTTATAGATTTAAAGTAGTTTTTTCGTTGCTTCTGTCTTGTTAGTTTGCCTTTTAATCTATGTTTAGAATCTATTTTTGTTATATCTGTTTTGAAAATTTATTAGCGTCTACATTGTAAAATATTATGTCGTAATTTATGCACTCAAAATTCTGCACTCTCCCCCTCCTCTCGACTACAGAGTGCAAAGTATTTCTTTTCTCTAGTGTTTTATTAAAAGTCATTCGAAATGCCTCGTGAACTGAAGCTCGAATAGTACGAAAAGTTGACTGACTTTGTTAGAGCACGAGTTACCTGAATCAGAGCAATTTTATCGAAAAATTAAGCATCGCCTTGCCTCATAATCATGTTCAATTTCGCACTCTAGAGAAATACAATGTAAAAATCATAATCTGTGTATCTTTTGGAATTGGATGAAACCGCGGTCAGAGCAGAAGTCTCGCAGGACAAGG
The DNA here is from genome assembly GCF_021130785.1 of Homalodisca vitripennis. Lineage (NCBI taxonomy): Eukaryota > Metazoa > Arthropoda > Insecta > Hemiptera > Cicadellidae > Homalodisca > Homalodisca vitripennis. Next base: position 32,737,980 of record NC_060208.1, read on the forward strand.
ATCATGTAAATGAGTTATACATTCAAGTCTCGCACGTTATCGAAGTGCTCACAGAGCATATTGCTCAGTCCCGGTTTCTATATTCATAGGTTCGCGAGCTGTCTGTAACATTAAGTGCTAATATAAAACTCCATCAATTGTACAATTTAAGACACGACCAATAATTGTACAATTCTCTGACAGAAAAAAACGTGATACAATTAATTTTAAAGAAAATCAAAAAAACGAAACTGGTCTCAACGAATTTTTGCAGTAACGTGCCGGTATCCAATGTTTATATTAACGAACATCTTACTCCATATACTAAACGTCTCCTCTTCCACACTAAAACGCTGAAACAAAAAGGATTTAATTATGTGTGGACCTGGGAGGGTAAAATATTTATCAGAAAGGACGATAACGAAGAAAAAATACGTATATCGAGTGCTGAAGATCTTAGAAAACTTGACATTGACATCCACGGTGGAGATTTAGGTGCAACTAATTGAATTTAAAATAAACTTTAATGTGTATAAGTTCAACGTACATGCATAGTATAACTAAAAAGGACGACTTAATTATATTTTGCCTAAATATATAACAAGCCTGAGGAAACACTTTGATGAACTCATTTTGTATTTGTCCACTCTTTCGGAAAAAATAACTATAATTGTTTTGACTGAAGTGTGGATAAAGAGTGGCGAGGAGGCGAAATACCAGATGACAGGCTACGATATGTTTCTGCAGGACAGGCCAGACAACCAGGCCGGTGGAGTCGCCGTGTACGTGGACTCTGCACTGCGCTGTGAACACCGCCTTATCTTGATGCCCACAGCCGAGGTGGTCAACGTCCTGATTGATGTCAGACTTCACAAAGTTGTCACTAGGCTGTCCCTGTATGGTATACGAGCTAAACAGTGTAAATTTACATATAATAAATTTGAGGATGATTTTGTAAATATTTTGAAGTACTCTAATGATCCCTCAGTTATTATTGGTGATTTGAACATATGCATTTTCAAAGATAAATGTCATGGTTCTGGTACAAATTATTTAAATTTGATCTCTGCATATGGTTTTGAAAGCCTAGTTAATATTCCCACCAGAGTTGTTGATAAATACTCGTCTTGTATTGACCATGTTCTTGTAAGAAACTCAAAACAACTTGATTTTAAATGTAATGTAATGGAACTTGATATAACTGATCACTATGCATTAAAGCTGGGTATTTCAGGTTACAACACCAATGTTACTAGTTCAGGTTTTGTAAAAAGTCTCGATTACAGAAAGATGCAAAGGCAGCTAACCTTGGCAGACTGGAGCGGAGTGTTGAACGGTAATAACGTAAATAGTATGGTCAAGGCTTTTTATAGTGTGTATAATTTATGTTACGAAGCTTCATGTACATTAAAGAAATTAAATTGTAAAAATAAAAAAGAAAGGAGTGGATATCAGAGAAATTGATAGATCTGGTAAACTGGAAGAATAGTTTGTTTAAAAGATATAGTAGGGATAGATCCAATGTAACTTTAAAGAAAGAATATGATAACACGGCTAAATTCGTAAATACTGTAGATGTATTAAATATGAAAAATTAAATTATTATTCTAGGTTGTTAGGTGATTGCAATGGCAATTCTAGGAAATACTGGGGTGTAGTAAAAAAAAATCTTAAACAAAAAGAAGAAAATCACTAGCAACCATAAAGGTAGGCGATCGTTTGCTTGCGGTGACGGGAAATGAAACCATTGTAGCCAATGCATTTAATAATTATTTTACAAAGGTACTGCCATCCCTTAAGGAGGAGGCATTCGGATTTGATATGTTTCCTCAGAAACATGTTGAGGCTGATGTCTTATTAGACTCATTTAGGATTAATGTTATTGATATTTACAGAGTAATAAGTAAAATGAAAAATAAAAACAGCACTGGCATAGATGGCATAAGCATTGTACTAGTTAAGAATAACATAGATCTTAGTATCCAAAAAGACAGACATCTCGATTAACGAGAACTGCTCAATATGATCTCCTATATGTGCCAAATTATGCAAAAGAAAAAAGTAGACACCAGTTTTGTTATGCAGGGTTAACTTTATTTAACAAGGTTTATTAGAGTATATGGTAATAGTGTATTTCTTGACTGTAAACCCAAATTTAAAATGAAAGCTGTGCATATTGTATTAAACCTTGATCCTTGATAATTTATTTCTATTTGTTATATTTATTAAAATAGTTTATTTATTTCTTGCATGCTTATCACACCTTATGTTATATTGTGCCTGTTAATGATTTCTATGTTGTATTTATTATTATTATTGTTATTTATTTATTATTATTATTTATTTATTAGTTGTTGCTGTTTTAATTTACACTCATGTACACAAATGTATTCAATATTGTTGTTTACTTTTTTCAGTCATATTTATTGTTATATTTGTTAGTATCTAATCTATCTATTACTTATAAGTAGCATCTATTTATTAAAAATTAGTTCGCAATGTTATTGGTCTGCCAACATAAAGACTAAATATTTTTGACTTGTAAGCTGCATTCCCGCACGCGCCTTGCAAGGTGCCTTGGGGTAGTACATAAATGTAACATGTCTTTTTCTGATTAAATGAGTTTGAACTTGAACGTGAACTGACGAATCCTTACTAATATAGATCGGGTGAAATAATTTATTTGACACTACTATCTACCGAACCCCAGTTTACCCAATATAACTGAGTTTTAGTATTTTTGGCTGGCTTGTCAGGCGATCCTCTTAATTCATTGCAATCTATAAATTTCACTGCAATTAACTACTTGGTAGCGTAAAAATTATTACGCTCGCAGGTTTATAAAAGCTTGAACACTGTCACACCACAACTACGTACGGAAAATGATGAGAATTCACACTGTCCCATCTATTTAGGAATCTATATAGTTCCTGAGCATTGAATAATCTTGCGTTGTAGATGCTAATCTTTACTCAACGCCTTATAAAAAGAAAGTTTGCTATTTTATGCCTAAACTTCTCTTGTCTCTTCATGTCTCTCCTAGAGATTTGACAATTTTCGCCACTTCTGCGCTCGGAGCTCTCGCAAGATGGAATTTCCTAGGAGCACTCCCTGTGTTTATTTATACAACCAGGCCATCGTGTGTACGTCTGACTGTATTCATAAAAATACCCTTCAGGAACGTCACAATATATTTAAAGCCCATAACCGTTGTCTATCATCATGCCTGGGTACACACTTCATTATTCAAAGTAAGTCCAAAGTCTCTTATCCCAAATGTCAGAGAATACATTACACTTTGTTCCGTTTTAAACCTAATTTTACACCCTCAAAATCAATGGTCTCACTCTCAGGCATCTAGACCTATTACTTCACAGCCCGATTTCGTCTTGGTTCTGGAGATATGATGCGGGCAGACATGTATCAAAACAAAAAATACGAGTCTTTCAACCCTTAGATTGATAGATTTCATTGGCGCTTAGTCAAATATTGTTCTTGTTGTAAGTCAGTTGCATATGTATCAAATGTACAAATTACACGTATTGCAGTTACACTTATCAACTCTGCTTTCTTTGTTTTATAACACTTTCTCCGTTACCATATCATCAACACCATGTGCTTTACTCAGTAATATGGTTCTGTCAACAGCTGTTAGCTCCGTGGAAGCAAACATCCTTTGACTTGGTAATGTCCTTAATAGCCACTCCGACCTCCCAGGAGCGCTTGTTATCTTGATCCTGCACTGTACTAGTAGTGCAGTCATTGAAGCGAAAAATACGGTCTTACCTCCGAATTTTTTTACTGTGAACCGATTTGCATGAAATTTTGGAATTAGGCTCATCTTACCCCTAAATTAAAACAGTAAATATATATATGATTATATATTTAAAAATAATTTAATTTAGAGTAAAAAATTACCATTTATTGAATAAATTATTTACAAATTATATAAAATTCACTCAAATGTGTTATATATACATATAAGAACGTTGGTATGTATTCATGCCTACGTTTCAAAAATATATGACCCATATTATGAATATATGTACACATTACAATAGTTTTGGGTCTCTATTATACTGCGTACTTTCACATTGCTCCAGATATTCACACTCCGAAATTTTCAGTTACTAAGTAGAAAAAATATCATAAGTTTTTGGACCATAACTCCTTCAATTTTCATGCTATCACAATTTATAAAAAACCATTGTAAAGGTAATTAAGAGAGCTACAACATCCATCATTGAAATATATAGTAAAAAATATTTTTCTCAAACGGTGAAGGGTTAAAGGGCTTAAGAGAGGCTGTGATTGCGCTGCCACGCGCTCTTTAAACAATCATATCTCCGTTAATTTTTTGTTTGACATAAAAACAAAAAACCCAAATTGTTTGTCAGAAAAAATACCTAAATTTTTCATTCTTACACTTTTATACGTATATGTCGTCATTTTGGAGATATTATGAAAAAAAGATGGTTTTTTAAAAAAATTGAATTTTTTTTTAATCGTGACTTTTTTGAAAAATATGTATTCTGAAGCACCCAAACTGATAAAATCTATCAAACTCTTCATAATAAAGTTATTTCAAAGCGGAATACGATTAGTTAGTTTTAAGGGGAGCGGGTCGTTCCTATCCCGCGCATGTTAAATTTACAAACTTTAGGTACATGTATTGTCAAAAACTAAGTAAGTTTACAACCTTCAAATTTTTTGTAGGCAAAGAGTACTCCTTTATAAACATCTCTTGCAGTTTTAGTAAAAAAATCTAAAAAAAAAAAATTTTTTTAGGAATTTTTAAATATTGTGTGTAAAAAAAATATTTTTTTATACCAAAAAATTTTTTTTTTCTCATTTGTTTTTTTAGATAGAATGATAAAAGATGCAACACCATTTGGAATTGCACTGTTCTATATCATACCAAATTTCAATTCTCTAGCATTTATAGTTTTTGAGATAAATGTACCTTTATATGAAAAAAACCAAGTTTCCGGGAAATGTCCCGGTAAAGGCAAAATTGACTGCTAAACTAACCTTTTGCTGCTAAAAACATCCCAGCTCCGTACTCAGGGTCATCTGGGTCTTCATTTTCCTCTTCTAATGCAAGTTTTTCTTTTCCTCCTAGCAACTCTAGCCTCCTTGGTCATGTCTAAAGCAGATTTTTTTCTGCCTTTTTCAATCGTATTGTATCAAAATTTCGCAATGCGGCAACAGACTTCTCGCTCAGTTTTGATTCCTAGCTTGTTATAACACATCCAATTTGCTGGTGAATCCATTATTAAAAGTTAAAACTGCATCATATATGCCAAGTTTTAGAGTGTTTAGCCTTACAAAAACATTTTTAGGCACCTTAGACCAGACGGCATTGTTGAAACTTTCGTTCTGGTTTTGAGTCTTTTGGGTCAAGGCATTTTTTTAGAAGATCCAATATTCTTTCTGTCATCTGTATTCCCAGTTGTCAGTACCAGGTTGGACCAACAGAGCAAAGCCATAAACATACTTATAACTAACACACATGATATATATGATTGTGTCAGCCAACATCTTACGAACTGCTGCAAAAAAACTAGTGAACATCTTTTGTTTGTGAATTTTTTTTGGTAATTTATAAATTTATTTGAGCATTAATACTTACATATTTTTAAAATACACACTTTAAACTATTAAAAAATGCAATAAAAAATTTTTATAATTTTTTTTAATTTTCATCGACCTGCTCCCCTTAATTTTGGTGGAAATGGCACTTATGAAACCCATTGATTTAAAAGAAAAAAAAACATTAGATGCTCCTCTTATTTGCAATACAGCTCACTTATTTTACGTGCAAAAAGACTTTTAATAGTGCTCATTTTTGAAGCTTATTTCAAGCACTACAAAACCCTTTTTTATTAGAATGCCTAAAATGCATCTGCTCGCCGCTAGATGGCATTGACCACATCGATTAAATTTCAGACACAATAAAAAACTGCTTTGATCTTTAATATCTAGCTTAATATTGCACTTAGGAATACTTTATAAAAAAACCAAATTTGTTTATTTATTTACCTGATACAATTTTGTTATTTATAATATTTTCGATAAAACGTATATTTTTGGAGATATTTGCTAAAAACCAATGAAAAACGTGAAAAAAAATGCGAATTTTAAATTGCCAATAACTTGAAAATTATTGGATTTTTCGAAAAACTTTATAGATGATTTTTTGCTTAAAATTAGGCCTTCTATCGATATCCGAGGTTATTTATAAGAAAAACAATTTCACCCCCAGGGTGGTTGCGGAGTTCAAATAATTTTCACTTTTGAATTTAAGGTTAAGCTGGACCTAATTCCAAAATTGTATGCAATTCGGTTCACAGTAAAAAAATTCGGACCAATAATGCTTCAATGACTGCACTATAGGATCCTATTAACATGCTACATCTCCATTGTTAGTAGAGGAGGTTACGTTACTTCTAACAGATAATATTGTTTACAAATCAAAGACGTATTTAAACAGTTCCTTGTTTATATTACAATCTTACTTGCAGTGTGTTTTTGACAGTTTAATTCAAATTTATTTAATGAGGAAAACCTATGTGAAGTCCATCTAACAAAATAAACTTAAAAAATACAGAACCTTAAATAACTTATTTATTTATTCTAAAAAACCAGAAAAATTATATTTATGAAAACTATTCAATTTAATGATGTGAATTTTGAATCGGCCATCAAGACTTAAGACTAAATTATTTATAAATTTCTTCAAACATTAATTTGTTGAACATTAGAGAAGGCTATCACTCAAAAGTCGAAAAATATGTAATTTCTACCTTTATCTCTCTGTATAAACCTGTCTGTACCAGAGACCACAGTATTACATTCTGTAGTCTCTGGTCTGTACAGACAATATCTCGAGATTGAACTCCTGCAGACTTTAAACATTAAGTGTAATTTATATATGAGGAAAAATGAGTTTGATGAATTGTCATGTGTCAGTATACCTCGAGAATCATTGAACCTATTTTCATGAATTTTGCATTCAACTTCATTTGTACATAGACAACAATAAATTTTATGAGAATTCAGTAGGATGACACAATTTCTCTTTTGTTTGCCGGCGTACATGTTTTTCCGTACGATTACCTGTCGTTCTATCTGTCTATAATTAATAAGCTTTACAATTTAAATTTTGAGTTAAATTTCAGCGAAGACTCTAACACCTGATGTGTCGTACTGTCAGACTTTGCAAGAGATATGAGGTGCATTTATTTCAACTCATGTATTTCATCACACATAAAAACATGAATGGCAAGAACAGTTGATATATTAGTATTTTGCGTATTTTGGAATGTAAAGGTGTAGGCACATTATGATAAAATACGAGGTGATACAAGCGGAAATATTGAAACTCCTCGAAGAATCGCTAATACGCGTAAGTTATTATTTGCGGTCTAAGAGTTTTCACGCGAAACATTCGGTTATTCTGCTGGGTTATTTACTTCAAAGTGCTGAGTATGTAGCTGTAGCACATATTAACTTGAGAAAACTGTACGCTAAACTGGGTTAACATGGAAAAGGTTTAAGGGAAATAATTATCAGTTGAATCACGCGACTAAATGGCTCGTATTGTCTCCAGTGCGCCCTACAATTACAGATCTTTTCTCAGTGAAAACGTAATCGAATAATTATTCTGATGGTGTTCAAGAATAATCATCCTCGTGTCCTTTGTAAGTCATATTTAGGGCTAGACACAATTATAGAGACAAGTTTTATGTTATGAATACTAACTAAACAATATGACTATTATGTAAAAAAATTACCCTTTTAGATTGTAGTAATCTAATATTTTTAAGATTTCGTGCAATTTAATTACTACAGAAATTACAAACATACCTCATTTATAACGTTGTTCATACACCCCTTTTTTAGTTTTTTTTAATTATTTATAATTATTTGCACCTATGACATCTCTGAAAATGTTCAGATATTATTACGACTGTATAAAATTGAGAAGTAAACATAGCCTACGTAATATACTGTTACACAAAATGTTCGCAATTCATCCACAACAAGTCAGAATTACACAAATAATTAATGTTAGAATTACGTAGAACTGTGTTAGAAGTTCGTTACAAGAGGTTTGTGTTACGTAGAATAGACTTTGGTCATAAATCACACCGACAAGACCAGGAATCCATCTACTATTCAGGTTAACTTTACTTAGTCAGCAACACAACACAGCTACGGTTTCAGACTACATTTATATTTTGCAATTAGTAGACATCTAAAAATAATAGTTTTACTCATAACCCAGCAATGTTTTAATAAGATTTATTAATTGATTGTTCAGTGTACATTATATTAGGAAAAAAACATCACCTTGTTAACACACATGCAGACTAGCAGCTCCCAAGTCTTTACAGATTGTGTTAAAAGGAGTTATATTTATTAAACCAAATTCCTTTAATCTTAAATAACATTAAAATAGGTGATATTATGGTACATATAATAGTAATTTACTCTTTTACAATTACATTCATTACTAGTTATAAGCAAAAGCTAGGATTATATTACAAATATCTGAGCCTGAACTGTATAAAGTAACCCATGTTTTCTACATATAAAAGCTAGCGTTGCGTCGTGCCTTAAATGCCAGAATGTTAAGGAGTATCTTGTTTCAGTATTTGTTTGTCCACTTAAGAAAAGAAACTAGTCCTAAATTCTTGCTAAAAATTCTTGCGCTGCTTCTGGAGTGACAAGATATTTTGGATGGGGTATCGGACGCCTCCTGCCGAGATCCATGAGGAAGAATTTATGGAATTAGTCCCAGTCATGCCCTCTTGGCAGAAGAAGAACTATCAGCTCTTAACCAACCTGTTCATTCAAAGCAGGCAGGAGGTGGGCCGCTTTCATGTCTAGACTACCAAGAAGACTATACCCTACCAACTTCAACACTCACTACCGCAGTAGACTATTTCTATCGAACTATCTTTCTACCCCAGAATCTCACCGTTTTCTATTAGTAATATGCTACTCATGGACATCTATAAGGTTCCCAGATTTAATTGACACGTTGGTATTGCTGTTCCCTGTGTGGCTTGAACTGGCAGGCATAAAACCAGCCAGGATTGAAACCTCCTTGGCTTAATTAATTTGAAGTTTTTTGAGTCAAGAATGCCACTTATCTTTAAGTTTTCAGAACGATATTCTAAGCTGAGCTTGAGGGTGTTTTGATTGACTGGAGGAGGATCTTGTTCATGCACTACAACATGTCGTTACATTCAGGTTACTTAGTTAGTTTTTGTTTGTTGTTTACTTCTGTAACTGTTTACATTTTGTCAGAGTCAAGAATGCCACTTATCTTTAAGTTTTCAGAACGATATTCTAAGCTGAGCTTGAGGGTGTTTCGATTGACTGGAGGAGGATCTTGTTCATCATTTAGATTATAAATGAGCAGGGTGAATTCTAGTCATCCCTTTTGTTGCAACTCGGCGCGGATATAGTTTTGGAGCCCTTGCCTCGAAATATTGGCAAGTTTGAGATCCAACGTATCGATTTTTGGTTATTTCTCCCTATCTAACCATGTTCTGGTCACTCTAAAGACACGTTTGCTCCGTGTGGATAACAACGGTAATTATTCTAAGGGAACAAAATTAAAATTTACAAGTCCTAAGATATCCATTACATAATAACTTAACAAAGCAATCAGTCAAATTTACATATTAAACATAGTTGCGTTTTTTTGCATTTACGTTTACTGGTAAAATAACAAAGTTTTAGGTTAGGGCACTGAAAAAATTTGCATTGTGCGCCAACTGATTTTTCAGATTCAAAAACAGTAATTTTATTTTTCTAAAATGTAATGTAAAACAGTAACTATATGGACTAATGTAAGGGAGACATATTAACCGAATGTTAAATTTGTCATATTGTGGTAATACATGTATTTTTATAAAACCCTACTATTACCTGGTAAACCTAAATTCTTAACTTTTTATAACTCTTGAACTTAATTACTTTACCAGTTGATAGTATTTTATAGTATTTTTATACAAATTGAAACTCAGCAATTGTACCGAAAATGCATAAATCCAAGTTATGATTTCAACAATTGTATAAGAAATCTCCATCTATACGTCATGTTTAAAGGAATTAAATGGTAAGTTCACCGCTATCTTACATAATGATATAGGGAATGTATATTTTTACATTCATTGTCTTGAATTGAAAGAATATACGTATATTTTGTAATGTAAAATTGTATACCTGGCTTTATAAATAGACGCCAATGTTGTATAAACCAGGCCTTAGCTATAAGAGGCAACAACCACAGATGCATTCACCGGAAGTTACGCTTCATACAGCTGTGCTTCACCGGATATTGCTATTGGCCTGGGAAAAGAGAACCAATCTGCTATACAGATTTGCCTCTATATTTGTAGTGCCCTAACCACAATGTTATATTTTTTCATGTCCCTAAATTTAAATTTAAACCAATAATAACATACTAAGGCTACTAAAACGATAAGGATATATGTATAATACAATTATACACACATATATATATATATATATATATATATATATATAATTTCAATAAACATTGAATCGCAAAAAGTACTTGCTCCGCCGGGAGTCGAACCCGGATCTCTCACTTGCCGGGTGAATGTGCTACCATTACACCACAGAGCGCTCACCTTTTCCGATTCAATTATTTTGTATTTGGCCGTATATGTCACATATTCGTTTAAATAAGCAAACTAAAATATGATCGGTAGACCAAATACCTGTCAAACGACTTTTATTTACATTAAATTGTATAAATGGCTATTACCTTATTTAATTTCAATAAACATTGAATCGCAAAAAGTACTTGCTCCGCCGGGAGTCATATATAAAATATATAAAAATACCGTTATATATACCTATATAAACCAGTCTGGGAAGCTTACTTCTATCAAAAAACAACTGTATGGTTTTTGTAACTGTCTGTGTTTGCTGAACTTCAGATAGTAAGATTCTAAATTTTTTCTTTAATGCATTGCAGTGCTCACCAAACACTGTATACATAATATTTCCTAAAATTTACTGTTAAAATTATATTTTTACTACAGATTTTCAAAACATTTGTTACTCGATGCTCAAAAGGCCTTGGAGACAAGATTTTAATACGAAGTTTTGTTACTATCAAGTATGTTATATACTTGCAAGACTATAAATAAAAAGTTTCAATGAATAGTCGTTAAGAACCGAAGAACCCACTAAAATATTTAATGTAATTATATAAATAATATATTACTTCTTTTAGACCAAACCAAGAGCAGCAAGCGTTTAAACATTCTAAAATGTCAAATAACACAAAGATTTAAAATGTTAAGAATGTGAGACCACATACTTGAGTACATTAATTACATTATCGACGTAAAGAAAATCGCTATTTAACTAAAGCGACTTTGTAATTCAGTAACAAAGTTTAATCAAATGGCGTTAAAATAATTGTGGTTGTTGATTCCACCTAGTTCGTAGAAACTCCAGTAAAGCGATCTAATTAAATTGTTGGCAGAGGACACAAATATTGATATTGGATTTCATACACCCCCTGTAAATGTGGGTGACCCCCATCTAATAGGATTCCAATAAATAAATAAAAACAAATAAAGTTTTTTTTTCCGTTGATATAACTAAATGACTTTAAGCATTTTTTATGAATTAACTAAAGTGCTGGAAGCATATATGTTTACAATTACTAAATATATTTTTCAGTGACGTTAGAATATGTAATAAGCTAAGCTCTCATTCATTCCCTCACTCACTCTTCATTAATCATCGAACTTCCCAATAACTCAGAAAAGTGGAATTTGACTTACAGATACCACATGTCTCAAATAAAATTAAAAAACGTTCGTGACCATTACACATCTATTCGTGTTTAAACTTCCCGAATCTAGGAAGACGCAATGTCACACACACACATATAGTAATAATTATATATATAAATTAATTATATATATATATTTATCCTAAAACGGTATAACTTTATAATTTGTTGGCACATGGAATGGCCTCTCGAATACAAACTATGCCGGCCATTTGGGATATGGCCAATATTTAACAGCAACGGTAATCAACATGCCAAGCTCTACCCATTACTCTTGGTTGTAGTGTATTAGTCATTCCTCGATAGAATTTCTAAAAAGTTACCAAAATATTTATGTTACCAAAGTTAGGCAAATTGGTCTTTGTGATATAAAGCAGCGTAATTTATCTATTCATTCTTTACCTACTACTTATCAATTTACAAAAACTGGCCTAATATGTACTCTTCATACTCTGTTTTATTTTATAAATAATGTTCTATATAAAAGTTTTTGCTAAATATGTTGCTCTAAGCACTAAGACTGTACTAAATCTTCTTACTAGCCTTGAAGTACTAGTCAGAAAGATGTTGATGAAGAGAAAAAATAGGGAAAGTTCGCGGATAATTTAGAATTAAAAATAATTACGGAACGTAATCCAAAGTTAAATATATAGCACACACTTGCCCTTATACCGAAATAAATACCCAAGCTACGGAATTAGATTCATTTTGGACGAAATAGACTTTTAATCCTACGTAAGCATATGTTTATTGACCGGGGCAACACATCTAAATCAATACTAACGCCAGAAATATCGGAGGCCCGAAACAGACGCTTTTTTATCCAAGTTTGTTACTGAAATTCACACATGTATCTATTTTCTTGGTGAGCAGTCGATAATAAATGCGTATTTTTTATTATCGAGACAAAAAGAGAAACTATAACTATAGTATTTAGAATTCCTTGACCTAAAAGCATGTAACAAGACTGGTAATGTCGTATTCTTACCCAAATAGGTCTTGAAAATCAACGTATGTAAGCATTAACTTGATTAGGGAAATATGGCGTGTGGAAATGTAAAAATATTAACTGGAAGTTAATTTAGACAGGCAATACTGAACCGCACTGATCTTATGAACCGCAAAACGTTTTAGTCACAAGTAAATATATATTTATTATTTGTCGCGACTAAAAGGGAAACTAATGTTTTTTGATCAAATTAGGTTTCCGATACATAGCTTACTGGTATATATTTTATACGGCAAAACTTACAATAGAACCAGTCAAATTTCTATTTAACTTAAGGGGACTTGGACAAAAAAAAAATTATTTTTAACAAATATTTTTTAATTTTTTTTTATTGTAGTTTGACATTTTCGGAATACAATGATATTAATATTATCACTCACAAAAATTTCTAAATGCTTCAAATAAATTTTTGAAGTTGCCTCTGCAACGCCATTGACGGCTGTATCCAGTGTTGAGCTTTCTTATAGTGCTGATTTTACTGATTTATTATTTACTTACTCGTAGGTTTTGTTTCTCTATGGCCTTAGCAGTTTTGACAGATGTCTGCTTGTTTTGTTATTGTCAATTGTTTGTAACCTAGCAACTTTGTTGTTCTGACAATATTTTGTTATTATTGGAAGTTGACTCAGTGTTTTATAGACTTTTATTTCAAAGTGATCTTTGATAATATAATGACTAGACCTAAAGGAATCTTTTAAAAAAAACGTACCACTAAAGGTAATAGGTTTTATAAAAGGTTACCTTCAGTTTCACCAGATGAAGACTCAACAGTTAGGCCTCGGCCTACTACTCCAAAAGTTGTAGTGCCACCCAGTTCTTCTGAGAAAAAAATTAGGTAGTAGTGATGACCAAGGAAGGTCGAGTGAAGAAAAGAAGGAGAGCTCTTGGAGAGGAAGAGGAGAATGATGAACATTATGTTCCTGGAGGGTTTTAGAGCTCAAGTATTGTGAAAAATATACTTTTTATCTAAATTTTTTGGTTTTTTGCGTTTTCTGGAAAATTTTGATTTTTCACACAAATGACCCGTTTTCTCTGAAAGTACTAAAGATAACAAGCTGAAATGTTTACAGGATGTTTAGTACTTATCGATGATGCTACTGATCTACAAAGAAACAATTATAACAAGTATTGACTTATTAGGCCTCATTTTACTGAAAAATAGTCTATATTTCAGGGTTATTTTAAAACTCGCTAGATAAAAAAAATCATAACTTGGGCCAAACAGGGTTATAAGTTCATAAAAATAGATCAGTAGCTTTGTATAGGACCACATAGTAAGTGATAAAAATATCAGGTTGGTATCTTTATTACTTTCTAAGATAATGGGACACAAAAGTACCTAATTTAACATGGGTTTATATGGAGCGTTCAAGTCCCCTCCTTACTTGGTATAGTATATACGGTGTGGGCCACGATGCTCGGCATATAGTTTGCTCATGTGCATTAATCACTTTCTCCTTCCTAATTGTATAGTATATTCAAATTAACATATTCTAGGAAAAATATTACATATCGCGTTTTGGATATCCAAAACAGTTACAGAATTATGTGCAGATCTGATGTGTCGGTGTCGCTGAGTTTTTTTTTAGGGAAACCGGCTAAATTTTTAACACTAGTGGAGATATGGGATTCATTCCTAATGGCTTTATCACTTAGAAAGCTAGTAAAGAATATAAAACTACCAAGTTATCCTAAACAATGAAAGGTAGGTTAGTAAAATGCTGGTCCCCAAATTAACTCGAAATTTTACCGTTAAACAAATTCGTCTTATCCCAATAATCAAGCGAATAAACGTCCCAATTAAAATATACCTATAAAATGGTTATGGCATGAACAGGAATTTGCCTTCCAGCACTAAGAGGAAGTTGAACTAGAGCTAAACTCAAAATTCACATTAAATTAACCCTTCCCACTATAGCTAAGTTATGTGTAGAAAGCTCGGATGCCCAACTTTGCTTACAGATCGTGTCTAAAACATCGTGATGCACTCAGTTGGGCACCTGATTAAAGTAAGTTTTCACTTAAATTACGCCTTTCTTTTAGTCTAGTCGTCTATAATTTTTAAAAGATGTGGAGATTTAATTTTGAGCAAATTTTTTCGCTTACCTTTTTTTGGTAAACTTCAGCAGAAAATTACTTTATATTCTAGGAGTCATGGAAGCCTTTGACAGCATCAAATTCTAAACGTTGCTCAAAGAGTAACGTGAATTTTAGATAAACTTACCATTCACATAGTATTGAAGGTGACATGCAATCGTAATTGTTGAAGAAGAACGCACCCTTTTCACCTGTTATATTGAAATTAAAAATGTACATATGATTGAAAGTCCAGCTAAATCTCAATACTTTTATTTATCTCAATACTAAAATTTTCAATTAGGGTTTGTTGATTAGTTTTTTAAATCTCATAGTTAACATATTATAGGACTTTAATTACTCCACCCTACGTTCAATGTAATAAGCCTAATTTAAGAATTGGGAGATACCTCAGAATGTCCGTTTTCAATCAATTGGTGTTATATATGACGAAGCAAGTAAAAATTTGCTTCAATTACTAAACAATACTAGAAAATTAGGTGTGAACAATGTAAAAAACCTATATAAAGAACCCTTTTTTGGTAATCAGGCCTATTAAAATATCCAAAATTTAACCTTTTGTTTTTAGTGTTGGAATTGAATAGAATAAATAATAGTACAATAATTAAACAAATTGGAAGATAGTGATATAGAAATGTAATGGAAGTAAAAGTGATGCTTGGATCTTTATGTATGGATTGAAAAATAAAGGCCTCCATCATATTGCATCATAAATGATTTCACTAAGAAGGTACTACCTCCTTAGGTTTTGAGAATTGCACGTGAAGATGCAGAATATTCTAGTACATAATAATAAGGTTATTAAATAATAGTAAGCATTTAGTATAGATTTAAAATTATGAGTATCAACCCCGTTGGATAATAAAAAGAATATGAAAGTTTTGCAAAAACATTTGTTTTTTTAACCAATGAAAATTCAAGTCAGAATTAAACCTAGACATCAGTGGTTATTTTATCTATTATCCCGGATCAAATGCTGTGAAAACTTGCCAAAAAGGCTATAAAACAATCAACCCGTATTTTTTAATAACAATTGCAGTTTATGTATTTATAACTGTTGCTGCAAACATTTAAATACCAATCTGAAAACCTTGTCAAAGACGGCTTTGTTTATATTAAATGACAATACATTTTGTGAGTAAATTTTTAGAGAAAAGGAAAATATTATATGGTTTTTTGGACATATGTCCAAATTTTTCTAAACATTATTTTTATTTCTATAAAATACCTATGAAATTTATACATTACATTTTGCTATGTAAGTCATAGGGTTACCATTTATATTAGGAGGTCTTGTGTGCTTATTAGGTATTTTTGTATTTTGTGTAACAATGCTTGAAAATTTTGACGTCACTTATTCCACAAGCACTTGACAGGTCAATAGCTCTTAGCCCTTGTCCCCTCATCCTTTGTGTCCTCAAGTGAAGATGTAGAGTATGTACTCGTAACAACAAGAAACACTGAACAACTGACCACGATATACGTGTTATCGTTTGTTGTAAACCGAATACTCTACATAAACCTTAGGGTATGTAATATTTAAAATCTACAAAAAATACAAATTTATAGTATGCAAGTGCTTTCATGTCTAACTAGAAAATAAATTTTGAAGAAGTTTCAAATCTAGAAATATAATTTTTTTTAATACGATCCTCCTTAATAATTAATTACAACATACATACATTGACAGAGTGACACAGTAATATTGTACATATATCCTTATCCTTGGTAATGTATATGTCATAAATTAATAATATAAATATGGAATATCTTAAACAAATCTTCTTCTAGTCAATGCTATATTAATTATTACAATTATTAATATTACTATCAGTGAATAAATTTTAAGTTATAAATTTAAAACAATTCAATACCAATTAAATAATTTGAAAGTCAGTTTATTTGCATGATAATTTTTTCTTAAAATATAATCTATTATTAATATTATTGGATGTTCCATAATCAACGCTTAAATTTAAAAGAGATAAAAAAGAGTTGTATATGCTTAGCTAACATTAATTAACTGTACGTATTGTTATGCATTTTAAGGTATTTATGTTTTATACATTATTTACGATTTGTGTATAGTAAAAAGAAAATTGTATATACCGTTTCAATATAATATTTGAATTATACGGTAACTATAATGGTATTAAATTTGGTAGAGTTAATCAAAATAAATTGATGAGTTATTTGGTTCTTTGAAAAATAACTATCGTACTTTGTATGAGCCATGTACATCTAAAACCAAAATATTACAAACCTTAATAATAAGCAACATAAAATGGGTACTTCTATTTTTAATTTTCTTCCTCCATTTTAAGTTGGGTTAAATCTAAATAATATTAATAACAGCAAGAATGCAATCAATATTTATCTGTATTATATATATTTATACTTTTCACAGTGTTCAGCTATTAGAGCATTTACCTATGGTTAGTTAAATATTGTTACTATTTGGTTTCATTACTGCCTGATCAGCAGAAGAGAATCATATTTCCCTTAAGTTATAGGGTAAATAACACGTAATTGTCCGTAAAACACAAACCATAATTATTATATTATAATATAACACACACCTTTAAATATAAGTAACAAGTTGTTTGTTCCTAAAAAATAATTCACATTACATTATGTTCATTTTCTCCAAATTATATGAAACATAGATAAGATTGCACTAAACATACAGGTCTGAACATGCAAGGCTTGCAATATATTGTAGAGATATATCTCTTTGAGGTAAAGGAGGTGTTCACTTGTGAAACAGATGCCTCGCAGATTACAGTGCCATCATACACTATGTGAGCTATGTGCCATATCACACATGAAAGGCTTCAGCGATGTGGTAATAACATCATTTATTGCTTTTAATAAACTATTGAGGATCATAAAACACCGTAACATTTTATGTTTTATGTGTATTAACGATTATTAAAATCCCAAATCGAATCGTGTACATTTGGATTTAAGTATTTTGTTCAAAGATATCTTTATGAATAGAGTTGAGATTTAATACTCAAATCGTTTTGAAAGTTCTGGCTTCAAAGCAACAGATGTAGCTGCCATACGTCCAAAGGAACAAATAGTGCCAAGGGTAGTACGTAGATGTCTGAGGATAAAAAGCATGAAATTTCATGGGTCATACCTTTATCCACCCAACTTACTTGAACTTTTTATAAATGCATGGATGTAAATAGAACAACATCGGAAATGACGAGGAAATAAAATTAAAACAGAAAATGTCATAGAAAAAAATGAGAAGGACCTTTAAAAATAATCTTGTTTTCTACAGTTGAATAAGATAGGAATTACATTAACATTGGCACAACCGTTATGAAATAAACCCAATCCCAAAGCTCCCAAATCAATTAGATTTTCCCTAAAAATATCACATACGTCCAAATAAAATATGGTTTGTAAAAGCTTTCAAAAGAAATCTCTATTGAAAAATGTTAACTAATTTGGTTTGGTCCATAGGTCTAGAGAGATGTAAATCATTCTGGAGCATGCGTAAACATTTGTGCATAGTTACTAACTACATATAGTGATTTAATTATACATGTGACAACACAGAGTACATATTGCGTTACACCTACAGCAAGCACAGTGTTTGGTTTACTTATTGAGTGCGGAGTTTGCTCACAGCCCTAACAAGCCAAGTCGGGGAGTAAGTTGACGCTGTGGGAAGAACTCATTAAATCGTCCACCAAAGCGGAAAAGTTCCAACTGTGTGGTGAAATATGTCCCCGTGTGAGTTTGGTTATGAGTCCAAACACAAATTTCATCTTAGGTATATTTAACAAGGACATTTACATCTTATAAATATAATTATATACTAGTGCAATTAAATCTGGTAGTGGGGCTAAGGTCATTATACTGTGCTTTCTAAACTCTGTCCTGTAAATATATATATATATATATACGTTTTTTAAAATAAACAATTTTTAATTATAAAACTTTCTAAATAATAATATAAAAATTATTAGACCTTTCGCAAAAACTATTTTGTTCTCTTGGAAAAGGCTTTTGGTCATTAATCTTACTCATGTCCCCTTGGACAAAGGGCAAGCCAGCTCTGTACCAGCCTCTTCAGTCATTGTAAACAGGGGATGGCACGCCCTTATATCTAGGTTATCAATAGCTCTTAACTCTTAGGAAGCCCCACTCATACGGTAATCTACCGCAGCAAACTAGACCTATAAATCCACACTTGCACCTCGATATCTGAACATCTTCCGATAGTGATGAGTCCCTCCTGGACACCCATGTGGTCCCAGATTTAAGTGACACATCAGTTTTTGCTGTAGATTGAAATGGAAGGCATAAACGAGCCAGAACGTAACACTCCTGAGGTACAAAACAGTTTAGTTTAACAGTTATTCTAATCCAAAAATATTTTTAGTTGTGCACGTTAGATAATAACTGGAAATTAAAAACTAATTATTATTTATACGAACATAGTTTTATAAATATGTATAAAGCGTACGATATCTAATTCTCAATAGTTCAGCATAACCATAAGGTAATGACACTCCTCACAAAAAATTATTTGTTAATTTACAGTGCCCGTCGTCATCACTACGCGTATAACTCAATTAACAGTTCATTGTTTTGTGCGCCCTTCCCATGGCATCCTCAGTTTACACAGAAAAATAAATCCTACGAGCATGGACCATCAGAGTTGTGTCTCTAAAGTTAATTCCATTATTCACGTGTTAATGAGATAATCAAGTAAATTATATGTGTAATAATTTTAATATTTATTATTTTTAATAATAAAATTAGTTTTAATAAATTTTGTGAAGATAGTTTTTTGAAGAAATTGTATCAATCCTCCCACAATTGACAAATATATTTCATAAGTCGTTGGTGGATCTTTTCCAAAACAATCATGTAAGGTACTAGAAAAATGTTCATTTCTGTCAAAAAAACACATTTTTTATATTTTTGTGTTTAGAAGAGTGATACGGTTTGGAATCACGCAGCAAGGAGATGTATTTTATGTTGATATTGTACATAATATACTATATCTCGTTTGATTAACAAGGTTAAACAATAGGAATGTCTTACTAAGTATTTAGAGATTGTAATAAGGTTAGTTTTATGTGTACAGTATTACTATGAATGAGTTTCTTTATCGTGACATCATTATAAAAAAATAATTTATAATGTTCCTTGATGGGAAAACATAATACTTGTTCGTCAAAAATACCTATAAGTAATAACTGTAAGAGTAAGTTGTTTTTAAAAAAATTATTTGAATAATTTCATAAAATTTGGAACATATTAATACTAAACAATAGAAACAAGAAAAATTGTGATTTTTTGCCATAAGCCAAACTATACCACTTAAATAACATATATATATTTCTAAGTAATGAATAATTACCTGGATTTTACTTATTAATAATTAATAGTCATATTTACAGTGGATTTTAAAATAAAACTAATTAAACAAAACATAGTAATTATGATGTAGTTTATCCAAAATAAATGTATCTGATTAAATATATATTGTCTTATCACGTTCCTGTACAAATAAATCTACTTATACTAAACCACTGTGTACATAACGTTGTTCTTGTAATATCAATTTAAATTAGAAATAAGATAAGTATAATAAATTATAATGAAGTTCATAATAAAGCAGTACACCAGTACTCACTAAATCTAGTCTAACCAAGAAAAATTATTAAAAACATGAAAAAAAGTACATAATGAAATTATAATTTGTTATAACTAATCATATTGTGCCAGAAAAGGACAAGAAACGTCTGATGGTAAGCTCTGAGATGCGACAGCAAGGGAAGTTGAGAGGAAGTACTCTGAGGGCTGAAATTGCCTTTGGGTTTAATTCTTTGATGTCCAACAGGCAGCTTTCGTCCGAGATACAACTTTATAACATAATATTGTTTTAAGTAACTTAATCGCAAAAGATTGTATTTTACGTAAATAAAAGTAATGCACTATAAAATGCCCTTATTGTTTAATAAATACATAACAATATGATTCTACGTATATTTGAGCAATATATAATTTTATAAAACCTAATTTATACGTTTTTATCTATACACAAAATTAGCTTAAATTCCTTCAAAAATAAGTATTTATTAAACTATAATATAATACAATTATGCATTCTATGCAGACGTAAACTAAAAGTTAAATGTATTTTATTATTTTTCCGAATTTAAAATATATTTCTTAAAAATATTAATTCCCCTCATATATCTAAAAATGACACTATATAAAATGTTATAATCTTTATAATTGAAGCTACAACATACAATACCAGTAAAAATTTGTATAAAAATTAGAGATTATTCTATTAGCAATAAAGGCAGTTGTTGTTACATGCAACTTACTAGTAACTTAAAAATCTAAATAGATAAAGATTTATTTATTTATATAATTCATTTTCAAATTAAATGTTTAAAAATGATATTTAATTATTAAAGTATATAACATTGAAAACTAATCTAATAAATGATCATTTTTTTTTTGAAATCTTAATTTTATAAATTAAATTTCTATTAATAGAGGAATTTAATTTGTTTTACCATTCTACATATCCACTCATTTTTTATTTTCATCCTAACCTTTTTGAGTCATTTCTTGATAGGGTAGAAAATGTGCTATTCAATTCAAGTTGTAGATTTGTAGGGATAGTATTTAAGTTAATATTATAAAACTATATCGCTTCCTTTGTATGCAGTTCGCTATTGGTAATAGAATGTTTTAAAATATAACAGGATTTCGGACATTTCCATCGTTATATGTTACAAAACGCATAACATAAATGTGTACAATTTATTTATTTAACGTTAATGATTAAAAACATATCAAGATGAGTCATCTAAGACGTTCTCAACTTATATTAGGTTAATGGCGACAGCTGTAACAAAGAAAGAAATTCAACCCTCCTGTATTAACACATACCGGAAATCTTGAGTTATCATAATCCTACATTAGGGACAAGGTGTGGCAGAAACTAGGTTCCCGAGTTACAATTTACAAATTATAACATGTAAAGGCACATTTTTGAAAGGTATAACCTACAAAGATTTTTAGTGCAGTTAGTTTCATAAATATTTTACCGTCTTCAAATAAAGGACATAAACATTAGCAATAGGAGTTTTACATAAAAAGTGTTTTCTAAAATATAAATAAATAAATAAATATATATATATATTATATATATATATATATATATATATATATATATATATTTGTAATAAATTTCAATAGCCTAATTTAATTTCAATTAACATGTTAATCTGCAATAAAATTCACTTAAAATTATATGTGAAGTAATCATTAATTAAATATGTTCCACCTCTAGCAAAATAAGAATTTGGAAAAGTTAAAAAGTACTTGCTCCGCCGGGACTTGAACTCTGATTTCTCACCTGCCGGGTGAGTGTAATACCACTATGCTGCTGTCAGATATAAGTCCCGTGTTCGAGTACAGGTGAAGCAACAATTTTTTTTATATTCAATGTCGATTGCAAGTACAAAAACACACACACACACACACACACACACACACACACAGAGAGAGAGAGAGAGAGAGAGAGGCAGTAAAGCTGAAAATTGTTAATCTGCAATAAAATTCACTTAAAATTATATGTGAAGTAATCATTTATTAAATATGTTCCACCTCTAGCAAAATAAGAATTTGGAAAAGTTAAAATGGACATAATTTAAAAGTTCAGTGAAACGCTTTATTGTACCTTAATTTATATCACTTAAATGGTTACTAATATTACAACATGAAGATCACTGAATAAATACATTTATAAATAAACTGAGTACAATTGTATACATTTTAACGTGTAACATACAAATATATCTACACTAGTTATAAGTGGACTTCATGTTTTGTATTCAAGCTCATCGAAAGCTGTTAAGTAACGTGTTGAAGTGTAAGCCCACTATGATTGGTTTAAACAATGAACGGCCCTCTTGTAAGATATAGGCATAGAATAGACTAAATAGGCCTGATAACTCTAACATCTTCGCATCTACGGAAATAATAAGTTTTTGAAATATCAAAGTACCAAAAAAGTCAGTGTTATTGAAAGTAAAAATTTTAATTGCTCTAGGTATAATTAATAGTATAATTTTATCATTAATTGTAACTTATGTAGGCCTGAAATCATTTAAATGGACCATGAACTATAGAAATGCTCAAAAAACCTTCCGTGATTCGAAAAATGTAAAATAAATTGGTTATGAAAAATTGAGTATTGTGATTATAATTACTGATTCAGTCTTAACTACACATTATATACAGTTTGAATTATAGTATTGAGGCTAAATAATTTTAATATTACCAGTAACATAGATTTATTACCAATTGCTATCACCGTTTAAAAATACGTAGATGAATACAATGTGTTTTAATATATTTCGTCGAAATGATAACATTAAATGCCTTGGTACAGCCAGTACGTAAACAAGATTGGAAACTACAATATCAAGTGTGTAGAAAGCAAGTTGACCTGCGAGTTAGAAGGCTCTATGAAGGCAGTGTTGAGGTAATTTAAGCAAACCATAAGGTCGCAATTCGCAAGTGCTACATAGCCCGTCACGTTTCGTCTGTGTCGGGAAAAGTTTCCGACGCTCCTTAATTTCCGATCCCTCCCTTTGTTCTTTCATTACCCTTCTTTGAACCTGCTCTTGCCTGCGGTCCTGTTGCTTTTCTTACAAATCGTTACGAGTCAGGGTGGGGAGCAACCTTAAATATAAACTTCCCTTATAGATTCAAGGGAATTAACAATAGTTTAAGGGCATTATAAATAACAGTTATTATCTGTTGTTACTACCACAATCATACATGATTTTTTTAATTTTTATTCTTAAAAACCTACATTTACTACGTGTCTACAGATAATTCAAAATTTAAAATAAGTTTTGAAACGAAAATCAATCTCGGGTAAGTTGTAAAAGTTTAACTACGAGTGAACTCGTTTTTTAACTGTTAAGATTGGTTTGATTTAAATTCTTTAATCTGTTCGTTCGCTAGAATTAGCAACATAATAGAAGTCTTAACAGAACCAGTAAAACATGTCAAAACAGCATTTGGTTGGTGAGGTAGTATAGTTAACATATATAGAACTTTAGTTCTAAATAACCCAATATCCCGAATTATTACCCACATTTTACATGGCGGGAGTACGCCGAACCATCTATGGAGTAACAGACTTCCCTGAGGTTCGATGGTATGTCGGTCATGCAAACGTAATTCTAGTGGGATGCATTTAATTATGAATAGCTGCATTGAACTAGTTCTAAAAAGTGCTAAAAGTTGTAAACTAAAGATATGCGCTCTCATTGAACTCAATCTTGCCTGGAGATAACGTAGGGAAGACAAACAGCCAGAAACGGATAGAGAAAGGATTTTGTAAGTCCAATGTGTTGCCCACAAAATCTAAATCAGTTGTTCAGTACAGGATATGCTAAGAAAGATTAAACCTTATTAATGACAGACAGATTCCACTTAGGTATTATCATTGAACAACATTTTGTCTATTTAAAAATATATCTAAACAACTGCCACTAATACTACTACTACTACTGCCAGGGGGGAATAGTTCCCGAGGCTGCCGCAGAGGAATACCGTACATCTAAAAGCGCTTTGAAGCGAGCAATCTGTAGGAGCAATTAAGAAGAAAGAGAACCAGTAAAGGGAGGACACAAAAACGATCCTTTGATACGAGGTTACCGAATTGAAATGCACCAACTCCGTGACCGTTTAGCATGCCTGATTATGAGATCCTCTTCTACAGTCAACATACTTATTACTTTGTTTACAATCCCCCTTTCCGGGAATATATGGACATCTTAGTCGACCATGAGAAGATTCTCTTCTTTATTGATGTAGTGCTCTTCTGTGCCGAAGGGCAGATATGGTGACGTAAGGCACCTGGGCCCTAATGGTGTCCCGGCGGAAGTGTTCTCGGTAGCAGCTTGAACCCGTCCTCAGCTATTACAGAATATGTACAATCACTGCATGCAAGATGTACCTTCGATACTTGATCGAAGGTCCAAATTTTCTCCAACATAAGTAAAGGCAAAGAGAACTCTCTGCATGCGCAGGTTTTAGACACATTTTGGGCTGTTAGCGGGGGAACCTCTGCACGAGGTGGCTGATCTTGCTGGCCACGCTGGACGTGCGAACCGCTTACTACTCTGCCACTTGCGCAGATAGCTGACCGGGACGGATTCCAAGTTCCTGTCTACAATTTGAGAATGCTTGTGTGCCAGAATCACCCCGATCTCTGGCACAGTAAGCAAGATAACGGTTGTTACCGTGGACCTGTGACGAGTGTCCAGTGTGATACAGAAAAACGACAGCGCCAGTGCAGTGACAATGGGGCATCTTAGATCGCGAGTGCTAACAGAGTTTGTTCGAAACCGGTATTCCTCGTTGTGAGCAAGGTCATTCCAACTTACTCACTTCAGAAGGAATCGGGTAAAAGAAAGATACATGTATGGTAATACGCACCGAAACCCGAGTACACATACCGAGGGACTGGTTCGAACAGTGGTTGGGGATAAGGTTCGACAACAATGATGATTAGAGACCTGAAAGTATAATGGAAAACACAGTGGTTGGTCGATAATTACTTGGCCTATTTTCTTACCAGCTATAAAATCTTTTACTATAGAAAATGCTTAGTAATTTGAAAAAAAAGATCAAATGGTTTTATTTCCTTATAGAGTCATGCTTAGCTTATAATACGTAAATATTTTAGTATCATACCCTGTCCCATGTATAGCTCCCCTACAGCTTTCGTAAACTATATTTCGATGTCAGTTATCATGTGACTTACCCCTTAAATATATGTAATTGCTAAATTATAGCTTTCGTAAACCATCTATATATGTCATACAACATGTAACTACTGTCCATTAATCTATGTAATAGCACCATTACAGCTCTCTCGATTATACAGCATGTTTTAAAATTAAAAACTAGAGCAAAAAACCAAGACTTCGAGATTTTTTACGCATGCTGTATTCAGCATGTTATAAAACCATTTTAACTTGCTCTAATTGCTTAATTTTGTGAGAAAACCGTTTTGTATACTGTTCCATCTTCGACCGATTTGAATTATAATATTTAAAGCACTTTGTATACTTAAATACATAGTCTAAAAGAGCTGTAAGGTATAAAATTTTACTTCCGGTATAAGTAATATACTGAAAAACCTCAACTTCCGGTTGGGCCTTACCATATTTAACAGACCAACTTTGGTACTAAATCTCACCTCTGTACGTAAATTTTGTTACGAGATAATGCACGGACAAACTTACCACCCTCACACGCATGCCAACTACACTTTTTAGGCCGGTCTGATTTACTCCTCATACTAAACACCTCGGTATTAACTCATCCCATATTGTTACTGACCAGATGGGTCTAAATCTAGTAAAAAATGATATTGCCAAAAAATATCTATTCATGAAAAACACTAAGTGTTACATGTGTCATCCAGGGATACGAGCAAATATACGTTTGGCTCTAAAGCTCATGGTTCAAGCGGTTTATACTAGTGGTTTATAAAGAACTTGAATTATGAACATATAGTGTACTGTTGGCCAGTCCAGAATAAAATAAAATTCTTTTTACTAATAATTACAGTTGCTTCGTTTTATTATAAAACAATATTGATTTTTTGAAATAAAATAAAATATCAATATAAGGTTAAGAGATTAATAGAGTAATTTATCTAAATTGCTTATCTTCATTTGATCATTTATTTAAAAAGTAAAAACTATTCGTTCGTAAATGATGGGCTATATTATAGTAATTTATTTTTTTGCCTATTACACCAATAATCTTAAAACAAATATTATGTAATGATCTCAAAACCTAAGAAAGTGGCACTATTAATTTCAGTGGTGATATGTCACATGTTTGGTTATATATAATCATTAATCACAATTCACAATTATGTTACAATTATTAATATTTTATTCAAATAAAAAAATACATATAAATATAATTATAAATAAAACGTACGTAAACAGAATTAAGGATTCTGTTCTTAATTTAAAAATGTCGTTCTTACCCACGTATAGATAAAGTATACTATTTGGGAACTAAATATAGAGAATCGGCACTATTTAAACGAAGATTAAACGGATAAATCAAATATTTGTTCAGCCATTGTGTGTTTGGATTACAGGAACGTGGAACCTCCTACACTCTTCTGCAGTCAAGTGTTCATTCGCTATTGAAGTGATCCCGTTTACGATTTACCTGTACTTTCCCTCATGATTTAACCTCAAAAATTTCAACACTCTCAACTCTTTGTGGGAAATGAATGCTAAAGTTAACATTTGTCTTATAACAATATAATTAAGCACTTTCAAGAAGAATAATTAAAAATAAAATATATTAGATTTTATTGCCACGTCTCAATCATTGTCACTGTTAAACAATTTTCCAAGGTTGATTACCGTAAAGACCAGAATCACTCACTTACTTACTAATCATTAATTCCCCAATTTTTATATATCATAAAAAGTTGATCTTTGACACATGATTGAATTGAATAAAATACAAGAGCACTTAATTAATATCAAACATACATGGGAATAAAATGGGATGATGTAACATTCTCTATAAATTAACTATGTGTATAAATAAATAAATAAATACAATTTCCATTATTACTTAAGAGTTTCTTAGTACACAAATGTTTTTAAGAATAGCTTGCATCGAATGGTATATGCCTAGTAACTAATTAAAAACTAAATAAAAATAGCACAAAAACAATACACAAACTATAACAAGGATTACAAAAACAGTTAAAAGTGCTGTGAATTAAACATTTTAAGCCAAGTAAAATACAGAATTATAAATGATGTAAGTATAATATACAAAACTTCTAGAACGTACAAACTAGTATAAAAATCGCTACTTAAAATGGAAATACCTTAGTAACAAGTTAGTTACTACTGTTGTATTTTCTTTTCATGTTCTTTTAAGCATGCTAATATTATAAGACTTTATGGTGTCAGTAAGGTTGAACCGAAATAGCTGAAACTTCTCCTCCCGAGCCGCACTTGAGGAAATTGAAGTTTTCAGTCTTGGCGCGTGCTTCTTTGGATAATCTCGTCCCGATAAAACAGTTTACCGATACCGAGATAAGATACCAAGTCTCTTCCTGCATACGTCTTTCATTAGGGCCAAACCGACTTTCTCTCTAACTGGGGATTACGCGTTCCTGCGGATTCAGCCAAAAAATAAACATAACGGCCAAGTTTTTTTTTTTTGAATTCTGCAAGCATTCCCCCTGAGATACTATTTCTGTATGTAGGGTAACAGTAGTAAAACACTGACAATTTAAGTGACCGCATGATCTGCAGCTCTGCGGCCTCTAGAAACATATTTATAAATCCATAGAGACCCCTTAGTCTACCCAAGGCACGCTTTGTAGCATATTTTACGTAGTCACAAAAACTGAAGCCTGAATCCAGTATGACTCCGAAAGTCTTCAGCTTGTCACACATTTCAAGACTACTGCCACACAGCCTGTTATGTCAATTAGTCACGCTGAACTCTGTAAAATAGTGTGTGGGGCCAAGTGAAGAACTCTCAGACTAGCTAGTGTGTTGAGTTTCAGGCCATTAGTTACTGACCACAGGGTCACGCTGAGTAAAATTGTACTGTAGTATATTTGACCAATAGCCTCACCCAGCCTGTCCGAGTCATATGACAGGTACAGCTGACAACTACGCGCGAATAAATGGGGAGTACAATACTGCACCACCTGGAAAAGTCAGAAGTTGAACAGATTGAACAAAACTGGACCAATACATCTGCCTTGGGGAACACCCCGCAAAAAAGAAAAGATATATGAGTCACAAATATGTTTTTGATGTACAAACACTATTAAGTCCGCGGTTCTTAACGGATCTTTATGATACTTGGTATGTATGTTATACTAGTTAATGGCAAGCACCAAGTAAGGACGTGAAGCCCCAGGTTCAAAATATTGCTCTATACTAAGGAAGCGTTGAGGTATGATGGATTTAAAATAGTCTCCGCATGATTAATGTGTTTTTTTTTTTTATTTAGAAGGCTGTTTGAGTTTTATCAATATAAAAAACAAATAACTCCATAATATTTTCAATTTTAATGTAATAAATTAAAATCTATACCGGACTTTTTAAAACAATGATTAATTTTTCTTTCGTATTTGTAATTGTTGTTCTTTGAAAGTCTTTGTTATAATGATACTCATGAAAATATAAAAAAATTTGTTATTTCCAATTAGTACTAGAATAAAAATAACATACGTTTATCGTATATACTTAATTATCAATTGTATGTTTTTAAGAATTTAAAGAATTTGAAGCTACTAGGAATATAAGATTTAATGTTATTTACATAATTATTGATAGTAATATTTTATTTACTTAAGACAGAAAAAATATACTGCCTATATTTGCAAACTTAATTCAACAATTTACTCTTTTTTATAACCACAATTAAGGCTGGGGCAGATACATGACAACTGACGTCCAAAAGAGTTCTAAGAGAGCTGTAATGGAGCAATTAAAAAGATTCATAGAACAGCAGTTACATGATATATGACATCCAAATGTGGTTTACGAGAACAATAATGGAGCTATTGCAAAGATTAACAGGGCACAAATTACATGAAAACTGACGTTTTAAAGCAGGTTTAAGAGAGGTTTATGAGAGAATGGAGCTATTACACAGATTAATGAGATAGTAGTTACATGATAACGGACGTCCATAGATAATTAACGAGAGCTGTAATGGACCTATTTCATAGATTCATGAGGCAAAAGTTGCATGACAACTGACTTCAAAAGATGGTTTACAAGAGCTGTAATGGAGCTATTCCATAGATTCATGAGGCAAAAGTTGCATGACAACTGACTTCAAAAGATGGTTTACAAGGGCTGTAATGGAGCTATTCATGGAACAGGGCATGAAACTAAAATATTCAGATTATTAGCACATATCCTGATTTAAGAATGACTATAACAAAATTAAAGCAATTGATCTTTTTTTCTAATTACTCATCATTTCCTATAGTAATATGAAAACAGCTGGTATTTGGTATTTTTTAACTAGCAGTTTTTTAAGTAAGTACGATGAGACTGTTAATATTTTACTTTTGTAGTTTTCATTATATGATGGTTTTGCGCAAATATATATGTTGACGTTTGAAACAAGTAAAGTTTGTTGCTATTAGCTAATTGAAACAATGTACTTATAAAACGATAAATAACGAGCTACTGAGTCTGAGATTCCTCTTCCCGGACCTTAGGAAGAACACTGAAGAAGGACCGCGAAAGACGATGAGGTTACGCTGATGATGATTGAATAAATGAATAAATGATTTATTTCCTAAAAAAAACACAAATATAAGTACCAACACAAAATAATATGCGTATTACATATGTATACTAACATAATATAAAATTCTATTATGACAAATAAAATATAATTTTATTAGGAAAATAGGGTCCCAAAGGCAAAGCCTGATGAGGGATTCCACCAGATAAGTTTATTTAAATAAAGAGTTCATTTGCGGTTGCAGACACTATAACTATCTATATCTTCTAATCCCATAAATTAATTTATTGTTACAATCTTTATGGCTTAGCAAACAGAATTAACAAAACTCAAACTTACCCTTCGTGAAATTAAAAATAAACAGAATATACTTATTGTAAAGAAAATATATGTTTTAAACATCTCCACAAACCGCCAAACCAAAATAACAAATAATAAAGGTTTCATTTTATATACTGAAGCACGCCTATTTTAAAGAAACTTAGTACACTATCATATTTACGTGCCACAGTAACATACACTATAAGAAAAAAACTAATTACCTATTGGATAATAGTTAACAGATACTCAACGTTGCTTCTGTCCATACTTAAAAGCCAGATTTTAACACTTCTAAGGAATTTATTTACTTTTGTAATATTTTTTATATTTTGCGGTAACCTATTGAAAAGTCTTGGTCCTGTATAATTAAATGTTTTTGTATAAAAAGTTACATTAGATTTAGGAACTCTAAAATTGCTAGCATTCCTAAGACCTTGTCTAAAAAAGTTAACATTTGATGGTAAATTTCCACTAATTAAATAAAAAACTTTTAAAACCTTAAATATATAAATACAACGTAACGGTAAAATATTCATACTAACAAAACACGGATGAGATGGTTCTCTTAATCTTCTCTTTAGAATTAATTTAACATACCATTTTTGAATGTTTTCCACAGGTTTTATTGTAGATCTATAGGTTCTACCCCAAGAAATTATAGCGTATTCTAATCTACTATTTACTAAGGCAAAATATAAACAACGAAGAGTTTGGATTGGGCATACGTCCCGCAAGTGATAAAAAAGTCTAATTCCTGTTATGAGTTTTGATTTTAGTTTAATTATATGCGTTTTCCAGCTCAATTAGCTATCTAGGATTACACCCAAATATTTTACTTCTCTGGTTGGACTGATTTCTGAAACAATTTACACAGGTATTAATCGTATTTAAACAATCTAAACATTTATATATAATTTTATTATTAAATTCAATGAACCCCCTTAAATTAAAATTAATGCAGTTAGTTTTTTGTGTGTTGAGAACTAATTTATTCCTGTAAAACCACCATTTTAAAGCTTCCAGATCAGTTAAAATTTTTCTTTCTGATTCTTCCCACGTCTCACTTAAATAGCAGAGGGCTGTGTCATCCGCGAAAGCGGTGATTTGGCCATTTAATGAAGAATTACAAAGATCATTGATATATACAAGAAACAAAGTTGCTCCTAAGACCGATCCCTGGGGGACTCCGTGCCTGACTACACCCATTTTACTCAAAACACCCTTGAATTTAACACATTGCCTTCTGTTTTGTAAGTAGCTGGAAAAACCAAGTATGAGCTACCCCACGAACCCCACAATTATATAATTTCTCTAATAAAATGGCATGGTTGACTGTATCAAATGCCTTCTGTATATCTAGGAAAAGTCCACTCACACACTTACCACTATTAATACCTTCATTTAATTTGCTAACAAAGTCTAAAAGAGCCCGTTCTGTATTCATTCCCACTCTAAACCCATACTGATTATTGCTAAAAAAATCTATTCTATTTAAAAAGCTAATAAGTTTTTCTTTCATTACTTTTTCTGTTATTTTGGAAAATGTTGAAATCAATGTGATCGGGCGGAAAATTTGAAACAAATGTTGGGCGAATTACCTTTATAAATTGGTATTACAACAGCCCTTTTAAGACTCTCAGGGAAAATTCCCGTGCTAAAACTTAAATTGATAATAAACGTAAAGACTTCAGCTATCCTTGAGCAGATATGCTTAACTAAAAAAGAGTTCAAACCATCAATCCCAGGCGATTTTCCATTTTTCAGAGACTTACCTATTCTCACAATGTCATCACAACACACCGGTCCTAACAACATTGATGACCTCTCTTGAACTAGGAAAAAAATTATTTTTGTATTGGCAGTTCTCCAAACCATTCGGAATTGAGTTACCCTCTATTATGTATTTGTATGAAAGATGTATTTGATTCATGATGGTACACAAAAAATAGAAATTAATGCTTTGTATTGCGAGCCTTGTTTCAGAGAAGCGAATAACTATGACACATGGATGGTGTTAACTGTTAATTGCCAGCTGTTAGTGAGAAAAGTGATAATTGCTGTGACGCTAGCAGATTTACTGCATGCAATAAAAGTGTCTGCCAAAATACGGGATTTAATTAGGGTATAATGCTGTGAATAATTTAATATAATGATATGATGTAATTGTGGATTTTATTCACAATTTATAAACTGTGAAAATGTTCAGTCCATACATTTTTCTGAAACTATCTCCGATTAATTGTTTGGTTAAAATGATTGTAAAATCAGAGCACGAAAACCAATAAAATTTTTCTGTTACATAGAATTTATATTTATTATTAAATACCCACACCAAAATGTCACTGTGTAAAAATAAATTTGTATATTAAAATGCTATTTTAAATCCTTTTATGTCAGGTAAGGAAATATATAGAATTTAATTTCATGTGAAGTAATTAATTAGGAAAAGAACAATATCAAGGTTTCTCAATAAGAAGTTGAACATTGTGTAGAGACTTCGTTATCGAGAGAGATCGAATTACTCTAGACTATTAGCTAAACAGATTCTACCAGCTTCTTATTGGAATAAAATGCTTAATTTATGAAAAAAAAATTATGGTTGCCTGTAAAGTCGGTTTTACGGGCGAAGATTTTACGTGACAACGTCTTTTTCTCGGTAGAATATTTATTGATATGAATATTATTAAATTGCACAATAGGAACAAGGAATTGAATGAAAATAAGAATTGCACAAATTTTAACTATAGAAATATATTTTGTTTCCTAAAAACATTGTACATAATTTGAAATTAATTAAAATTTTTTTATTGTAAATGGTAAAGTTGAATAAAACATTTACTAAAATTGGAATTTGAAATTCTTGCTAAACACAGTTAAATTCTAACTCCGCGCGTGGTGATTGGTCGGTTTAGTTCGTTTGTTTGGTCGCACTGTTATGACAGGTTAGAGGTTATAATTTGTTATTTTAAATGTTTGACTAGCAATACGCGCTGTTTCTTCTCAATCGACTGAATTACGATTGATTGCAGAGTGATTTAAACTAATAATTTACTTAACACTATCAAACATTTGTCAATAATATGACATAACCTATAAACTCAGTTTCTCAACTTTTGTGTCAATCTAAAAATTAATCAATCAATCATAGTTTACGATAATGAAATATCAGTGTACAATTATTTAACTTTATTGTTGTAGTTGTTGTAAATGACGAATCTAAGCACTCCACATTTTCACGAATAAAACATAGTTATCTGCTTTATCCCGTGCGGCGGACCCACAGTTATCTGCTTTATCCCGTGCGGATCCCGTGCGGCGGACCCACTGGACGGGCATCGTAACGTTACCGGGCGTTACACTTTTTCATGAGTGACTCCGAGCCGCAACCTAATTTAAGACGTTGTCACGTCAAAAAAACACTCCAATAATGATTAAATTTGTATATGTTACACTCAACCTCCAAATTCGGACAATTTCCGAAATTTTTACTCTCTTCACGATGTGGACAACGTGAACTATTTACGTCGCGGAGTAAGAATTTTATTCGGACATTGGCCGAAGCGAAATACCCAGAACGCGTTGTGGGTAAACGAAAGTACTCAATTTCAGAAATACTCAATACGTTCGCCGGAGATGTAGCATAACCATAATAACCATAACCCTACGTGGGTAATCTATTTTACCTAAGTCGGGTTATGGGTATTTGTAATTTGCGCAAACGCCGAAAAGCCTTCAAACACGACCATACTCTACACTAATTCTATAATATCAAGTATAATTCAAGAATATAAAACAAAATATTCCTTTGAAATTCCATTCGTTCCATTAAACTAAGCTAAACAGTAAAATACAACATTTATCTTATTATAGAAAATAGAAAATATTATTAACAGTTTTCATACATATACGTAATTTAAATGAATTATTTCATACATGTGCCAAGTTCAATGTTTATTACAATTCTTATCAGAAAATACTCACTTTACTTGTTAGTACAAGAAGGGCTACCGTGTCATTTAGAATTGCATGTTATCTTTGATTTTACACATCTTCAAGATTTGCCCGAACAGTTCTGGCATCGACATCTGATGAAACGTTGTTTGGACCCGGATAACATCATTGCTTCTTTACGGACATTGGCCTGTTCATCAGGTACATCGATGTTAATAATAAATTTATTAGAAGCTACCTAGAACTGGTTTTTAGAAAACTGTTTGTCAAGAACTCCATGCTTTGTACCAAGGGTATAGGAGTCATCGCTCTTATATTACAACAGCCATTACATTTCTTGGAGCTAGTCGGCCCTCGTCGACATCAGGAATGTTTACCGAAAACGTTATCGCCCACTAAAACTGGGTTAATTTTCTTTCAGTAAGCAATATCATTTTGGCTGCCTGACTTTTTAATGCAGTTACACAGTTTTTTCGTTTTGTGTTTATGGCAGATTTTCTTGAGCAAAGATTGCACAAAGGTAAATTTTAGACTTCGTTATTTGAAACTTCATAATGGATGTGCTGACCGCATTTAAAACAGCTGTTTACTGTATCACAATCATTATCATAGAGTGTTAAGTTATCGCTGGACATAGTTTCTTTTTCTACGTGTCTCCGAACCATCTTTATCCTCAGCACTTGTTTCTACGTTATCTTCTTCATTAAAACCTCATTTAAGCTTAGAGAACTCTCCTTCTAGTTCTTGCTCACTAGTTATTTTTTACGGCGTCGGCTGTCAAAGGGGAATCTAATAATAAATGTTTCTGCGATGAACCAAACATTACCTTATAAGGGGTTCTCTTGATCTAACTGTGGTGACTGAGTGATCCTGAGACCATTTGCCCATCCAGAGGTGTTGTTATTAACCATCCAAGCCACAAGACTATCTCGAACGTCTTGCTTGGCCTGATCGACAGACCCTTAACTCTACGAGTGTCCTGGTTTTCCATGTACTAGTTTTATGCCACTCCATCTACTGGCTAGGTTGTCGATAACCTGAAAACAGTACCATTACTTATTTACAAAAAAAACTAAATTTTAATAATTTTAATACTGATTACAGAGGCTCGTATTGGAGCGGGTCGGAGTCTGACGTGACGCTCAATCTTATAACATTTTTCGTACGGACATGCCGTTGTCATGAAACCGATAATATTTGATGATTTGAAGTGATAGCTTTATGAAGAAAATGGTTCTTGTAACTTGGCTCTTGGAAAAACAAAAGGCAGGACATTTTCATGACCTGTTATTTTCATATACCTGATTTCTTATGGACCGTGAGAAACGCATTTCGAGGTTTGCGCAAATTACAAATACCCACAACCCGACGTGGATAAAATAGATTACCCTCATAGGGTTATGGTTATTATGGTTTTGCTCAATCTCCGGTGAACGTGTTTATTTCGGAAATTGAGTACTTTCGTTTACCCACAACGCGTTCTGGGTATTTCGCTTCAGCCAATGTCCGAATAAAATGCTTACTCCGCGACGTGGGTAATTCAATTTGTCCACATCGTGAAGTGAGTATAAATTCGGACATTGTCCGAATTCGGAGTTTTAGTGTAACATATACATAAACTATGTGTTATGTGGGTCTGATGTTGTGTTCATTGATCACGAAAGGCCTCACAAAGATACAATTTTTTAATTGTTGGAGTGTTCATTCAAAAATAAGGCAGATATAAACAGATATAAAAGTAACAATTTAACAAGTAACGGATAAAAAAATAATATTGAATTAGGTGGAGAGTATGTCTCAAAATTCAGATGTTTTTGGCTCGATTCTGGTGAAATAAAACATATTTAATTTTAAATATAATTAATTTTGAAGCTGTTTCTAATAAAAACAAATCTGTGGAAACAAAACTTGTATATAAGATTCCATTTATTTCCATACTGATAGAAGAAATAAAAATATTATAAAAAATTAAAATTAAGTTAGGAAAAAATTAATCAGATCGTAATGAGTGTGAAGATTTTGAATATTGTATTATTCTTACCTGTATTATAAAAAAAACGTCATGGGCTTTAAATCAAAAACTAAAACGATCATAAGTGAACTTTTTTACATGTTAATATCTTTCAATTTGTTGTGAGATAAAGAGTTTTGTATTTGAAACATTTGTTCTAGCTACTATATTATCCACATTGTAATATAAAACATGTCTCTAAGCAGCAATATAATTATGTTTAAACTTATACTAAAATGTTGATACCATTACGTGTTTTTAACCAAACCAAATTGTTACTATCGTTATGCCCACTGAAAGGCTCTTGTTAACTGTAAGAGATGCACCTAAAATTTAAAGAACAGGGTTGTAAAATAATAAAAATATTATCTTAATAATCAATATTTTTACGTTAATTATTGGTTGCGTCGAGCACTTGCTGCGCTCAAAAAAGAATAAAATTTTGTTTAAAAAATTTACTTAGGTTGTTGTTTTATATATTGATAATGATATTCATTTAATTTTATAAGAATATAAAAGGTTCTACCCAATAATGTTCATATGTAACTTATCAGATATTTTCTATATTATATACGACTTATAATTTTAATTTTATTTTAACGTAGGCTACACATTTATATAAATCCTCGCTAAGATTAATTTGTATTTACACACATTTTGTTATAATTTGATCTACTTCTAACAATAAAGAACACATATTTGGATCAGAACGATACGATCGATCTACAATTAAAGTCAATTTAAAAACAACTGCATCAGCTGGAGTTCAGATTAAAGAGCAGATCCCTAATTGGTTCCTTTTTCTGACTGTTATCCCTTTGAAAGTAATCAGGCTATATAAAAATAATCGATAATGATAAATAGTGCTAGTTGCCTGCATCACTGCAGCAATTGTATGGAACTTTATATAAACGAAATGTTTCATTCATAAGAGCTCTTAAAAGTGCTATAATCCCAATATATATTAATATATCGTTAAAAGTTTACCGATTATGTTTACGTAATGTTTTATGTAACGTCATTGTTTATCATCAAAATATACACGTTATATTAATTTATAAATTAGTATGCCGAATAAAATACTTAACGGGCTGTTTTAAAACCATTTTTATAAATTAGAAGAGTAACTATGATTGTTTCGATCCAAGTGAGATACTGATAATAACTTTCAACTTGTAACTGGGAATCAGCCGTTATATGGTTGTTATGTTTTGTATGATTTGATTTATGTTGCAGATTGCTAAATCTGCTCGAATGAAATACTTGGAAGCCAAGGCTGCCAATAAGACATCAGAAGCCAGGCATTTATAGAGGCAGCAAGAAGGGACTTAAGGCTGTCGATTAGGAGATCCAAAAGGGAAATAGTAAAGTAAAGGTAATAGTAGAGTTGGGGAGCTGCCAGTGACCGGGTTTTGTCAGTCAGGGTGGTTCTAGAGGCTGATAGCTTTTACATTCAGAGAGATGCTGTATTCTTGGGCCGAAGCCTAACACTAGACAGAGCCCGGAGTTAGCTAGCGGCGAGAATGTCCTAGAGGCCCGGATCTCACCAAGGCAAAACCTTAAAGGCAGCAGAAAGGTATTTTATTTACTTATTTATCCTTAATAAATATGGTAGAGTGTTGATATGCTTTAAGGCCAAGAGGAGCCATAAGCCAAGAGTTTCATGACGTTAATAATTCGCTAAACTAAGATTTGAAGCATTACTGACTGAGATCTTGAAGAAGCTAAGAAACGTCGGAAACAGTGACTCGGGAGTTCATAGAGGAAAGAAGTTTCCAAGGACCAGACATTGCTAAATATGGAAAGCTTCCTGAAGCCGTGACCTGCCTGTGGACTGGTGTTGTTGAATGCCGGGTCTTGTCAGAAACCTACAGTTTATATACAGGCTGAGATCTTCTAAAAGCTAGGTACTACTAGAAGTGAGGAGTCGGCAGAGGCTGGGAATTGCTTGCGGCCTGCGGGTGCTGCAGGCTACTACTTACTAAAGAATGGGAACTTCTAAAGGATGAGAGTTGAGTGGGTCAGAGAAATTTTGAAATCAAGGACTTTACATAGGTATAAATTCTCAAAAGATGAAAATCTTACAAAGCTTCAGAGTTAGTTCAATTTACACTCTTTTAACATTTCGGAACCATGTGTTCACTCATGTTAGTTTTAATATACCGGTGTTATTCACTCATGTAAGTTTTAATCTCTTTACATGTGGTGGGTAGTGAGCCAAACGATATTTTTGTATTTGTCGAAATACTGGACCTAAGTAAATTTATACAATTGTTTTTCAAAATCGACTTATTTTTGACTCGTAATAGCCTAATTTAAATAGTCTATTTTGGCGTCTTGTCTGCACCTACGTAGAGTACAGAATTAGCTTGAAAATAAGTTTTCAGCAGATATTCAGTAAAATCATAAATAATCATCTTATGAAATAAATTGTTTCAAAAGTGTTTATAACAGAGTGTGCTTATTGTTTTCCGTAACTCCCAATTTCCTGAAGATTTATAAATTAAGTACTAAACAGCCCTTTTTACAATAATTCAGTTCTAAGCATAATTAAGAAACCAATGAGCTGTAATTTTGAAATTTTATAAAATTAATGTACATTAACAAGGAAACACACTAACTGTAACTTTTTATAACGTTCATCTAAAAAATATAAAATATGCGGATTTGTTTATTTACGGTCTTTTCTTCTTAGGTCAATGACAACCTTACTGGTGATTGTAGCTCTGTATTTAAGTGAAATAATGTGAGACCTAAAACCGGTTTCTACTACGAATTTTAGTGTTTGAAGGTTAATAACACAAATATTAAACATGCAACTTAACTAAATTAAAATTTGAACAGCCAAGACAAACCAGCACGGAAACATTGTTGATGAAGCAAATACGAAAACAATAATGCTTTCACTGTCGGTCATATCTGTGATATAAAAGACACTTTGACCTTATCATACAATATACCCATACTTGATGAATAATAAATAGACACGTCAGTACAGTAACAGCAGTTTAGTTCAAATCCTAAATCTCACTATTCATACTATCACTTTCACTAAAATGTATAATAATGATTGTAATTAATAATTAAAGTAACAAGATATTATGTTTTACTTGCTACTTCAAGGGTTTGTGAAGATTTCATCACTATCTTGTTTAATACTGAATATTTCAGTGAAGTAAACAATAATTTAATTGATAAAAGGCACACTACTGGGATTAACCACTAACAGCTAGAAATCCTAATGTGATATTAGCTCGTAAAGATGTTATTTATTAATTCTTACTTAACGCGGCATATAATAAATAATCAAAATATTTTTTTTTATCATCTAGACTTTATTTTAGACGTCGTATAATAGCAAATAATATCATTATTATTAATATGGATTTTTCCCTTAAATACTACAGAAACAATAAAGGAAAAAGTAATCGAGTGGAATAAGGACCGTTTGTCTTGAGAGGAAATAAAATCAATAGACACTTCTAATTGAGGCAGAATTTATTACCTTCAATTGGACTGAGGTCTGCAAGAGAGAAAATTGAGACAATTCAATATCAGAATTGTATACTTACTGCAATATAATTTAGAATTTTATGTTACTGTATGTACGAAATCTTTAGTATTAACAAATTTGTATTACAGCAACAAATTTACTCCAGTTTTAATTTACATCACTCGAAAGCCTAGGAAATGGTTATTTTTTTCCGATTCTCTGTTTGCCGTCAGGAAACCTTGAGAACAAACTGATCTTGGATTTTTGAATGAAGCTGTATTTCTGTATAAGAGCATCGAGGTTGATGATGCTGCATGTCACTATTTGGGATTTGTCTGAATGTTTGTGAACATTTTTATAGTGGAGTATAGGTTTTACTTAGAAGTATAACTCAACAATACATAAACCCTCATGTTGAGTTAAAATAACTTAAATTACTGTTTCAAAGATGAACTGTCTCTACATGGCTTCACTTAGGTTAAGTTATTTTTGAACCAATGTGATCCATCTTCAATTATAAGCGTTGTTGTTATTCATAACAGAGGAGTGGGCTTAAAAGTGTTAGTAAGTAGTATTTCAGTATAATTTGATAATCAGTAACATAGTTATATAACCTTCCAGTCATATTTACCACAAGTTCAGTATACCGCTCCCCAGGTGGTGTTTATTGAATCTGCCGTATACATACACTGTGCCGGAAATCCCCTGGCAATGTGTAGTCACTACAACTCATCAAGCTTGTATTAACATGTAGATTACCGTTTCGTATGACACAGATCATTTTACCTTGGAATAAAATATTGCGGTAATTTATATTAACATTCCGACCAGTATTAAAGCTAAAATTGTTACAATATAACGAAAGATGCACGTGGCATGTGTTTAAATTACACAAAATATATATATATATATATATATATATATATATATATATATCTATATCAAGCACATTGATCTGTTACTGCATTAAGCACATTGATCTGTTAATGCATTGACTGTTTTAAACAGTTGTCAAAACTTTAAAAAAATATAAGTTTCAAGTCTTAGTATACTTATGTAACCAAGTCAAAATATTAACATAAAAATCGTAAAGCAACATATTGATAGCGTCATCAGGCTTGACGGATTAGTCCTAATTAGTACTTTATTTAGTGGCCTTTATTATGATTTAACAACGATACTAGTAGTCCGCATACTAGTGTATAGATACTTCATAATAAACCGTTATGCAATAGATAATAACATCGATAAGGAAATTGTAAATAATGTTGAGCAAAATTCTCAAAACTGTATTGTCACACTAAAATCCTGTGGATCCTCACCATGTGGATTCATATAGAGTTATCGTGTATTAGGTTAAATTGACACTAAATCTAACAATTTGTTTCGTTGATAGTATGTATTAAAAGGTACGTTACGTAATGGGTACATAAAATCTCAAAATAGTGTGGCATAGCCTTTTATTTTTAGGCCAGCGGTCGGACAGGAAGCGGCACTAAGCATTCTTCTTGATATTAACTACAGCTGGTCGTGTCGTCTCCCGATTCTAGAAGTTAACTCAGTTTCAGGAATCTTCTCCTTACTGCTTTAGTGTTATCTGAGTTTCTGGATACACACCACCACCCACACAATTCACCCTTTAGCCTTTCGCGTTTTAGTTTCTTTAGCATGAGGTTTAACTAGCTCTCTTGCCTTCTAAACGCCGGAGATTGAAGTGGCTTGCTGAAAATTTGATCAGACGAATGTTATCAAAGCTGGTTGTCTCGTTCCCTCAACGCCTCGACAAGGTTTAGTGGTTTCCAACCGTACGCTAGAAAAGATCCTCGTAAATCAAGAACTATTTAGAATTATCCTAAATTTAATGCTATTACTTAAGAGCGCTGAAGCAATTAAGGTTCTGCTTAATCACTGACGCGCTTGTGCCACGTATGAAATTCATCCTGGAAAAGTTGACGGAACATAGCAGTTACATTTACCGTGAGAACGTCCGAGTTAGACAAGCGGTACAAATGTGGTACAAGCGGTATGAATGGTTTAGTAAATGATTCAGTAAATTTGAACCATCTTTAATACCCAAAATTTAAG
Organism: Homalodisca vitripennis; assembly: GCF_021130785.1. Lineage (NCBI taxonomy): Eukaryota > Metazoa > Arthropoda > Insecta > Hemiptera > Cicadellidae > Homalodisca > Homalodisca vitripennis. Next base: position 32,780,128 of record NC_060208.1, read on the forward strand.
TTTAATACTATTTCAAACTTATATTTAAAGAAGTTATATTCACAAAGTCAATATATCATTTTTGTTACATACTTTGATTTAATGTATATTAAGAAGAATCAGTGCAATATTTAAGTGATTACGGTACAGGCTGGATTGTGAAAGCCTTAAAAAACTATTTATATTCGCAATGATATAAATGATGGTGAAATGCTGTCATTGTATATATAAGTGTGTATTTCTATTGCATTATGAAATTAAAATTTATAAAATAAAACTGTGAATTAGTTGATTACTACACATATTACATTAATTCACCTCAGTGTAATATATAAAAACTTTCATTATTACTATAACAAAATCGCATAATTGGTTGTAAAACTTGATCGGCCGATCAGGCATTAAAGTGATTGAACAGAATTCCCTTACATACAGGTAAACTAGCTTCAATGGGAAGTCAAGTGTCTTTGTGCTGTGTTACATACAAGACCAGTTACTCGAAATCTAATCTCATAATGCGATCAAGTCTTTAAAACTATAACACTAATTCTTTTTTTACTGATACTGATGGGTTAGAATAACAATGTTGCATTATTCAAGCACATTACCGTTATCAATATTTATTGGCGCTATATAGTTGACGTATATAAAATAAAATGAAGACCCATTTTGAAAAAAAAACATTTGTTTTAACATTATTAATATTTTAGGATATTAAAATACTAATTTTCTTCAAACATTACATAGAATGTTGCCCTTGAAGTGACAGAATGTTTTCTTGAAAAATCTAACTATTTTAGATATAAAAACTAATTAAAGCCATCTTAGTATTACATTGTATAGGATTTAGTCATGCATGTATTTGAAAACGTATATTTCTTTCAATTAACTATGATTTTTATCAATAAATCATTATGTATATTTATTATTTGATTGAAATAATGTTTACAGGTATGTCATTAAAATAAAATGTAATAAAAAAGGTGAATCTTGTACGTCTTGAGAAAAATTATAGGTTTTCAAGATATTCAATGGTAAAAAATTGTAATCTCCGCCATTTTAACCATCCAACTGTTGTTCATCAAAATTTTGATGAATGTTTGTATTTTTGTATGTTTACAATTTACAACATTTGTAAAATGCTTATGTGTTTCTGAAACTAGAATAAATTTGACATAAAATGGATATCTCACTTTTATAGTTTTTCTTACTATAACTTGGTTTGCTAGGTATGGTCCCCCCCAAATTAAAAAAAAAAATGTAAATTTTTAATTTCATGGAAAAAAAAATTTTTAGTCAACATTTTTTTAAGGCCAAATTAAAATACTAATATTATTATGTTTAATTCTGAACACAAAAATATATACTTCTATATATATTACTTTTAATTTATATTTTTAATAAATTTTTAAAAAAACCCTTGCACGAGGCTCGAAAACATGCTGCCACTACAGGAAAAAAATGACTGCCAGTTGGAGGGTTTTAAAAAGCTTCAAGATAATATCGTAATATTTTTCTCAGTGACTGGCCTTTTTACAATAAACACTTAAGCGACATTTGTTAATATTTAACCCATTAATTTTTACAATATAAGGTTTGTAATAAAAAAAAACGTAATATACTCTGACCAAAGAGGTTCGAGACACTCTGTATATTCACAGAGAGAAAGATAAAATGAGACGCGGTAAACATCGAGAAGCTTGATTACTTCATAGAAACTGTTACGTCACGACGGTTCAGGTAATTGACGGTGCTTTTGAGGCGGTATGGTTTCCAACTACTTATTTCCCTTTGATTGATCATATTTGAGTAAGGCCTTTAAATGTTTGTTTATGTTTAAGAATATTATAACGCACTAGAGGCATTAAATAATTAAACAAACAGGACAATATACCAATACAAATAAACGTTTATTATTTAACACAATTTATTAAAAAATAAAATCTAGTACTGTATTAATGAACTAATTTTAAACCAACTTGCACATTAATTATTCGTACTGCAAGGAAATCTTAAAGAATAACTTAATTGAATCTGCAGCGTAAAGCTTACATATCAGCTATAGCTATACAATATTACAAAGTAAATCCACTCAATTATAGATGGCATGAATGCTTAAATTTATGCTGATAAATTTTACATTTTTCAACGATATAGAGCATTTTTTCAAGAAAACAAATTCCCAGATAAATATGTAGGCAGTACATGGTACTAGGAGTAAAAAAGAAATGTTTTTTCTAATTAATTTTAATGTATATATAATAATCAGTTTTATTCAAAATCAACTCTCATGCCTGAAAAGTTTATGCTTTTAATATATATTTCCATTTTATTGACCTTTCGTTATTTATCTATTGAATAAAATATACTTATGAGTTTCAGGTGGATAACATAATAGAGATGGATAAACGAGTAGTATTTTTGAACCTGTATAAAATTTATAAATCAGCCCTTACATTTCAAATTATTTTTATCACTATTTCTATGGTAAACATGTATGATGTGTTTTTTTATTGAGTATTAGTCTGTCATGCAATAGAAGGTAATAAAATTCATAAAATGTTAATAGGTGTGTATCACATGTGATTTCCTATTATTTAATCCTTAGCTGATCATCTGAGATTATTTACTAGCAATTGTGTTGAATTTTATATATTTATTTTTGTCATTACATTGAACTAACAACATGATCTTTTGTTGAACTAAACATGCTATTAAGAATATTACTTTCACGTATATACAATTTGTAAATTAAAGAGGCAGGATTAAAACCATGGAACATGATATTTTATTTCTGGTGATAAATAATGCAATGACGGAAAATAATGCAAAAAATTATAAACCTTATACAGAGAATAGTACAAGTCAAACCATAAAAAATTTCCAAAAGTTAATGGAAGGAAGCTATTGAAGTTTTACAGGAGTGTAAATGGAAGAATATAAACGGTACGTCTAATCAAAACCAGACAGAAAATGAACCATCCCTAAACATCGGCGAATAAGATATGATTTACACTATTACCGCACTAAGAAACGTTTAAGGGATTCGACGTATAAGAGTTTAATCTATGTATTCTTCCAGACAGTATATGCACATTTAATTTAAGAAAACCGTTTCATTTGAATAGTACTACGATCATCTACGATAGTTCTAGAAGCGTGTCTGTGTAACGGTGAGTGGGATGTCGAACAATAAGTTTCTCGGAACATGATCTACTCTAATTAAAGTACAACTTTAGTAACAAGCTTGCTTGTATCCTTGTTATTGAAATAAAGAACTATTTCTGGTGTATCATCTGTATCTGTACAAAAGTTTGCTTCCAATACAAATTTATTCACAATTCCCTTATCTGACTCGAATTCTGATGCCATACTTATCGGGAAAGTTTGTTTTAAATTTGTTGTCATACCCCACTTATTTTTAAGAAAGTAATCGTAATTCAATAAAATAATACAATTATGCTAAATTTTTAGGTGACGTCAGAAAGGTGAGTATAATATAATTTCGGACATTTTTCATATGTTACCAAATGTATAACTTTACGTTTCGACGATTGAAATCTATCATTTTAGTCAGATATATGTGCAATAACTAAAACATATATACTTAAAACTAAAAACGTACGGCAATAAACTAAAGTTTAAAAACTAAAAAATAAAAGAAAAGAATCGTACCCGAAACGTGCATGGAGTCCACTCAGGAAATAATTAATTCGTCAGTTGACGTTGGAAAGAATTCAAGAGCACAAACACGATACATCAACACAGGCGAAAGTGACACACTAAATAGTAAATAAATTTGACACTTTCGCTATTATTACTGTGTGTCATTTAAGACAATAAAAACAGGAAAGCGATGGTCAGGAGGGGGGGGAGGCAGCCACCTCAAACCTTCCTTAATATCATTGTCTATTGAATTTTATTGGTTGAGGTTTGCTTGATTTTAAAATATTTTCTGGTTTCCCAGTTTGTTACTGTTTTAATATTGGTACTCAAAAAGGTTTGACCTCAGCCGACGGTTGACTTGGTGGTTAGTATGCTAATTTTATGTATAAAGCCTCATTAAGTTTGTGTTTGAAGGAATTATCATAACGGAATATAACGGTGGGTATATTCCATTTCATGTTATCAATCTCAAACTACGTTGAGTAACTTTTCTAGGTTATATTATCAACAAGAAAAGTTTCTTAATTTTCTTTATTATCAAATTAACTTTCGGTTTGCTTATTTTGTAAACTCAATTCTTTTAGATGCATGTGCTATTTTTTGGTTAGGTTTTGACGAGACTTCTCTGATAATTTTTTCTGTCCTAAATTGTTTCTAATATTATTATTAATTGCCATTCAATACCACTCAATACGAATTTTTGTTGCAACTCAACAACTCAAGGCTGTTTGCAATGTTTCTTTTACACTTATTTACAAGAGACTGTGGGTATTAAATTTTTCCGATTCACTGCTTTTTATTCATTCATTTAAACCATCTTTGTCTGGAAACCAGCTTTTTGCTCTGTCTAAAAAAAATATGTGACTCCTTCTTTGACAGATTGTTTATGGATTTATTATTTAAAAAAAATATTTATTAGCTGGTCTTCTCTTATTGTTTTCTCATGATAAACCGTTCTCTTAGGAACATCTCTTCCACACTCTTACATGAACAGTTTTTGCCGCACATTCTAGGTTTTTTAATTTCGTGTATAACTGACGGATAAAATACATGTAATTGCTCAAAAAGTAGTTTAGTACACCTTGTAGCATATAACGACAATAGTCTTTTTTCATCCACGAAAATAAACCAACTAAAACTAGACACTAATTCTCACAATTCATTTTTAAACAAATACTATTTTCTCAATTTTAGATTGTGCGGTTGAACATGGACTTCTAGTTAGGGTTTAGTTAGCTCTGGTAAGTTTATTTAGAAGGAGTATCAATTATGAAGCAAACGATAAATTTTAATTAAATTTATAATATAAACTTTCGATTAATTAATTAAAATAGGATTGCAAAATGATAACGCAAATAAATAATTTATTTTTGTTAATGTTCAAAACTGCAGTGTGTATTGATATATTAGATAGAAGTACACCCTGCCACATTTCACAAAAATATTGTTCAATGAAGTTGTTGGCAAAACTTCAATTCATTTTATCCTTGAGATGATCTAATGACAGTAAATCAGGCTGAAAATAAAAAAAAATAGAGCACCAAGGAGGATATCTGAGTCGTAGAATACGTACAGTACATAGACAATTTATTCCGTACTAATACCTCAGTTCGTTCCAGCCAGGCATATAGACAAGGACCTTTTCAAGATCTGTAGTGGTAATAAATTAAGCAAATGAATCATATTCAAGTGTTTAGCTAAATTAAATAATTTTCACGATGGAAATCACCCTTAAATTGAAGCATGGGTCGAGTGATACCTCATTTGAAAACACTTACTGATTGTTCAACATAAACAATATCTAAGGAAAACGCTTTCTATTTCCCAGTGTCCTAGAAATATATAACACGACATAGTCTTATCCTCTGAAAAAAGCAAGGCATTTTATTAAAATTAAATACGTTTTCTAACGTCTATATATATATATATATATATATATATATATATATATATATACGTGACACAGTCATATAACTTTAAACTTAACGTGTGTGCCTTATGTTTAAGCATTTTTCATGAAGCTTTTAGCAATAAACTAAAAATGGCTGTAAACTCAAGAAGACCTATATAATTTCTTATGTTGTCTTATGATTTAGGAGAACGATATGTTACTAACCTGAATATATTTCAATATATTTTTGTATACATAATATGAAAAGTATTGAATTCAAAGGTAAGCTATTACAAACAGCTGTCCTAAATCTAAATTCCGGAAATAAGTATGCTTGTTGAGCAACTAACGTTTTCTAAAGGTTCGTCTATTTCACTCAAAGAGCTGAAAGTGCACGTGGAAATACTGAGTTACCATTTGGTTAAATTATTACTTAAACCATCAGTTTGAGTAAATTTACAATCATATTTTTTAAAAGATATTTGGCAAAAATTATTGAAATCAATAAGCTTTACAACTATTTGTAAATATACAGTATAAATAATAAGGAAGGCAAGTGGTTTGAAATGTTATTACATTAGTCCAAATTATTTTTAAATTCCTAAAACTATATTTTAACCACAAAATATCATGTATCTTTAAGATTTTCATATTGTTAATGTTCCATATTCCTCAAATCTCTCTTATTATTTTTAGAAATACTGTTTAAGGTAGACATGAATATAATGCATTTAAAGAAAAATTTGCAGATGAACATATTCTTTACTCATCCAATTAAATAATTTATTAGTTGTTAATTTATTGGATAATATAATTGTACCAAGATAACATCTGTACTACTTAAAAACACATTTCATAATGGTATGAGTTTCCTCATACTGTATTGATTTCTTATATAATATAAAATGCAATAAGCTGATCGATAATATACCGATTGCCTATCTAATGTTGCTTTCCCAACGAGATTTATCACGATCAAAGCCTTTGATGTACACGTCTAGCTTTCAAAGGCCACTAACCTAATTGCGTTCTATGTACAACGCTGCTATCGCAATACCGGTGTTGGTGCACCGTCGATTCAATCACAAAGAGGCTACATGCAATAAAAGAAGATTTCGTTGTTTTGTTGGCCAGCCTGTCTACAGCACCGTCCTCAACTATATATTAGCATCGTTCTTTTAAACCAGTATAAAAAAATACTTCAATACTTAAAGCTACGCTAATGATTTGCTTACGTAGTTAGCAAGAGCTGCACTACCAAGGTCAATGCTAGAAACTATATAGGCATATTATACAGACATGTGGTTTCTTACCAGATGGTTACATGTGGTTAATCTCGGTTTTAAATATTTAATATATCTTTTCTTTTAGGAGTAATAGTCTATCTATCAGTACAAGTATATATCTTTGATAAGCAAAAATAGCCTCGCCTACAACTGAATGATGTACATTTTAAATAAAATCTCCAAAAACATTTTGACGGTGAATAGATACATTTGGAAGGCTAATAGCTTAATATAACACATATGATATTAAATACCGTTTTAATTACAGTCTCTTTGTTTTTCCTGGTAATACCTAGCATAGTTGTAATAAAATAAAATATAAAACAAGAATACAAACTTCTTTTTTAATAAATCTCGTCTTCAGAATGCCAGACTGTATTTTACTTAATCATGTTGTGTATAGCCTTCCTGGATTGATAAACAATTATACCAGTAAACTATGAATTCAGTAAATGTGATGACTTGTACTAACGTCTTAGTTAAAATAAGACTTACCGTGATGCTTTATGTTTAGGACTATCAATTACATACTCTACCTAGTATTAGAAATAGTAGTCGATCCATGAAAAGTGATTGTCTGACTAATGATTCCAAAGCTTGAATAATAGTGAAAGAATAATTACAACAAGCTGTAATGTATCTATTGTAAGTAACATACAGTGAATTAAAGAAGATAAATAAGTGTTAATAAATAAGAAAATAATAATAAATAAGAAGATAAACAAATCATAACTTAATTTATATTTTGAAAAATAATTAACCGCAAAAGTGTTAATTAAAATTTAATACTCAGTGTACTTCACACACCTACTTTGCACTTCTGTTATTAAATGGGTAACCCAAACAGTACAAATGGAGTAATTTAATATAAGAATTGGCTTAGAAAATATAATGGCAATTGAGCAGTGCGAGACTAATATTAGATTACCTATAGATACAATTGTTATAAATTTTACAATTTTATCAAAAACTCGTACAAATACCATTGAAGTAAAATAACGAATTGGTGTTTCTATGACGATATGACCGAAAAAATGGTTTACTCTTTGAGGCTGAAACGTATACACATTTTCGGCTATGACAGAGCGGAAAAATGGCGTAAGGTACCACTAACTTTTGTCAAAGGTCGTTATTGCCAACTATTTCACAGTCATCCAGACGTGGTTCAAATAGAATGATGGCCTCTATAACATCTAATCAAGTCAATTAGGGTCAAATTCTCTTATATATGATTTCCATTCTTCATTTATTTTTAGTGTTGAACGAAGGTTTAATTTTTAACTTTCATTATAGGTGTTAGATCTTAGTAAAAGATTATTTGTCACATTGCCAGTATGTGGAAAAGCGTCTTTTCAAATCTTCAGTTAGTTATTCCGTTTATGAATAACATTTATCTTTAAAAGTGAATTCTTACATAAGAAAATCCACAAGAGACTTACATCAGGCATTTCATGTAGATATTGGATAAACACATGTCTTTATGGTGAATCCTCAAGGGACAGCGGCTGCAACTGAACTGTTGCTCACAAGAGACACTTCATTGTCAGCTTGGCTTTGTCATGTTCCCTATATAGCAAGAGACTTACAACAAGCATTTCATGTAGATATTTGATAAACACACGTCTTTATGGTGAATCCTCAAAGGATAGCGGCTGTAACTGAACTGTTGTTCACAAGAGACACTTCATTGTCAGCTTGGCTTTGTCATGTCCCCTATATAGCAAGAGACTTACATCAAGCATTTCATGTAGATATTTGATAAACACACGTCTTTATGGTGAATCCTCAAAGGATAGCGGCTGTAACTGAACTGTTGTTCACAAGAGACACTTCATTGTCAGCTTGGCTTTGTCTTGTCCCCTATATAGCAAGAGACTTACATCAAGCATTTCATGTAGATATTTGATAAACACACGTCTTTATGGTGAATCCTCAAGGGATAGCGGCTGTAACTGAACTGTTTGTTCACAAGAGACACTTCATTGTCAGCTTGGCTTTGTCTTGTCCCCTATATAGCAAGAGACTTACATCAAGCATTTCATGTAGATATTTGATAAACACACGTCTTTATGGTGAATCCTCAAGGGATAGCGGCTGTAACTGAACTGTTGTTCACAAGAGACACTTCATTGTCAGCTTGGCTTTGTCTTGTCCCCTATATAGCAAGAGACTTACATCAAGCATTTCATGTAGATATTTGATAAACACACGTCTTTATGGTGAATCCTCAAGGGATAGCGGCTGTAACTGAACTGTTGCTCACAAGAGACACTTCATTGTCAGCTTGGCTTTGTCTTGTCCCCTATATAGCAAGAGACTTACATCAAGCATTTCATGTAGATATTTGATAAACACACGTCTTTATGGTGAATCCTCAAGGGATAGCGGCTGTAACTGAACTGTTGTTCACAAGAGACACTTCATTGTCAGCTTGGCTTTGTCTTGTCCCCTATATAGCAAGAGACTTACATCAAGCATTTCATGTAGATATTTGATAAACACACGTCTTTATAGTGAATCCTCAAAGGATAGCTGTAACTGAACTGTTGTTGCTCACAAGAGACACTTCATTGTCAGCTTGGCTTTGTCTTGTCCCCTATATAGCAAGAGACTTACATCAAGCCTTTCATGTAGATATATTTGATAAACACACGTCTTTATGGTGAATCCTCAAGGGATAGCGGCTGTAATGAACTGTTGTAACTGAACTGTTGTTCACAAGAGACACTTCATTGTCAGCTTGGCTTTGTCATGTCCCCTACATAGCAAGAAGGGGTAAAAACATTTATGGTATTGTTTAATTTATAAAACAAGAAGGGAAACAATCTTAGGAAAATCACTGTATATGAAGTTTTTTAAAAAGACGACCTTGAACGTAACCATATATAATTCACGTTTTAATTCTAAAACTATTAATTATAAATTAAGCAAACTGCCATCTATATAATTATTCATTAATAAAGGTTGACACAAGTGCCAGACACTTTAACTTAATAACACACACGATAAAACACAAGGGACAAGTCAAACAGTTTTTAACATAATACGGCTGAGAATCTTACTATTGTACATTAATTTTATTCTGTATTCATCATATTTACCACCATTATTTTTAAAGTAAAACTATTCCATTGTGTACTAAGTCTTGTCTAGCGAAGTTACTATAATCTAAATAAACGGTCTAACCTCTCATCTTAACTAATTGCGAAATTTGTGTAATATATTATGAACGTAAATACGCAGAGAAAATATATTTAATTCTTCCATACAAGATATATGAAACAATGATATACGGTATCCCGTAAATCTCTGGACAAAGGTATACAACGTTATTTTTCAGTTTAACACAAACATATTTCACAATATGATAATGGGTCTTCGATGCTTATTTCCCCATCTTTCTGTATGTGTTTTTATAAACAATTAGTAACCTCAAAACTAATAAACTAGAATATGATAGATTAGTTCAAATTTTTACTATAACAAGTTTAGTTACTGAAAAAATATCATAAAACTATAGACATAAAAATACTTTGAGAACTGCCGTTTATTCAGTTTTTGTATTATTACCTACTCACTGAAAACCCCAATGTATGCCATGTCTTATCACAGTTATCTGCTCTAAATCAGATTTAAATAATTTTGTTGATTTAAGATTTATAATAAAATCAGATAAACATTGTTAATGTTGTATTTAATGAGAAAAATTACAGTTTTTAGGTTTTTTTATTCAAAGTTTAAAGTTTTTATATCTATTAAATTACTTCATTTTAAAATTAATAAAGATTATACTATGATATTTTTTTCAGTAATAATTAGAAATAGATTAAAATGGCAACATGTTTCTTTATTAGTTCAAACTCAATATACAGCACCTTTCTTAATGATAAATAATTTATATGTCTACTCTCTTAAATTTATTAGGTAATTATATTAACTGAAGTATTATTTAGTATTTAATTTTATCAATAGCTGCAAATATTAAAATGAACGGCTTACTTCTTTCGGTTAAAGTTATGTACGCTATAGGTAAATTAAGATTCCTTAAATAAACCAATAAGATTTAATTTTATACTGGTACTTCACGGAAAAAACTTTTATTATGAATTTTTTTGTTTTCTTTTATTATAGTATGTCATTTGTATTTTTAGCGTAGGAAAATTATGTTGCATTATACAGAATGTAAAATTACATATAGGCGTTTTTTCTTATAAATAAAATAAAAATATAATATAAAAAACTAAATACAATTTCCCTGAAAATAGTTCCACAAAAGAAATTAAAGCATAATTTTAGTTATTTAACACCTGAAACAACAATGTTGCATCGAATATAGTTTTATCAGGCATTTCTCTCAAAAATCTTTTCCTTTGTATCGGTTTACATTAATATTAGTATATCAATTGAAAACTGCAATCATTGTTAAAAGGTAAATTATTTTTATTTGTAACACCATTTTATGTATACGAAAAGAATTCCAAATAAAAACACTATAGTTTTTAGATTTAAGAATCATCATTTTACATACAAAAACACAAAAACACAATATAATTAAAACACCATTAAGTATTGTTGAACCTAAAATAATAAAAAAAATTTTTGTACTAAGGAACGATTTGGGAACGTTGTTTGGTGACTGTAAATGTATAGAGGGTGGATTTCATAATTTTTTTTATATATATATATATATATATATATAAAACTACTGTATAAAAAAAGGATTATGAGTGGCTATATCCGATTTATATGTATCCGTGTGTAGAAGACAGACTAAATATGTTTAATTTAATTTAAATTCAAAATGTAACTCATTTGCGTCACTAGGAAATATGTAAAAATGATTTTTAATTGAATAGTTTTGATTCAATTAAGTTAAAGTTATTTCTTTTCAATTTGAAGAAAATTTTGTTAAAAGATGTTTAACTTGAATATTGGTATCTCTCAAATGACATGATGCTTAATAAACTTAACGTTACATAAATTCCCACTATAGAAGTAACTGAAAGAAAACGTTTCTCCCATTACTGATCCAATATTGGCTCTTGCTGTGGGTTAAACACGTTATCTTCTCATATCACGCACAGTTATTTTATTCACGTGTGGATTATTCAGTTACTATTTGAAATTAAATTTTATTTAGAGTAAAAAGTTTGCTATGTAACAATTCTACAATTTTAAGTGTTAAGTGTTTTTAATTTCAACACTTTATTATAAAGTGTTTAAAAATGAGTTCAAAAGCTAATACCAAATAAAACTATACAGTGCTGTATTGATTAAGTTGCGCGTATAAGTTTAAATCCAGGTATAGTATGATTGTTTACAAAGGCATAATTATGGTAAATCTGGTTAAGCTTTATAGATCCAGTTCTACATGACGAAGCTCCAAGTGTCGTTCCTGGTGGAGCCAATATAAGATTTATGCTGAAAGAGTAATACAGGATAGTGTGTTGATTTAAATATTTTCAGATTTAGGACATTTTTTCAGTTTTTAAAGCTTTCATAGAATATTCAGTAAAACTTGTGTAAATAAATAAATTTCATGTAACAAAAGTAGATCTAGGTTTACAGACTTGATTTAATCCACTTAAAATTGTGGCATACTCACCTACCGAGTAACATAACTATTATTTGAGTAATTGGTATCCCTTAAAGTTGTATATTGGATTTAAAGTTACAATACACATTAAATAAAAATTATCACTAAAATGTCACATGATTTTAATATATTTATACATATACAAATCAAGGCGTCTACTGGCTCACTAACCTAATTAACAAGAATTCTCTAATCTACGGATATCCTATAAAGTTTAAACTTGTAAAATATGTACCTCATAACGTAAATATAAAAACTAAAGCATTTCAATATAGATCAAACAATCACTTAAAATAAGGTGACCATAAATTTGTTTTGCTTCTATGTCTCAATGTCCAATAAAGATATAATTTTAAACATTTGTGTCTTTTGCTTTTAGCAGATAAAACAGATAACGATCAAGATAAACCAGCCATATAGTCCAGTAATAGACAAGCCACTATATAGTTTAAATAGTATGTTTATAGTAGTAAAAACAGTATATATTTGTCTAATTCCCTTTATCTCGGAAAGATTAAATATAACAAATATGAGGCTTTCAACTTAAGTAGTATTGAAAAAAAAATTTTTTTTTTTCCAATCCTAAGGAGATGAAATAGGGTTGCAACTATAAAAAAACAACCTTTTTCAGCTATTCAATATCCTAATACTATGAATTTGTACGCCCAGGCGCATCATGATCTCTAAAATCAATTTCCATGCAGATCTTCACCATACTTTATAAATTACTCCTTGAGGAGTGTGAAACTTATATAATAAGAATTTTATTACTACACACATTACCAGGATGTATGCCCTTTGACTTCATTTCGTGTCATTATTTCACAACTAGAGGAATTTGAATTTTTAGTAGTTAAATTAAAGACTAGTGTACGTACTCGAAATATATAAAAATAGTTCATTAATTTGAAATCACTTCGTTATTGGATATTTTAAATAATAGTAATTGAAATTCGATTACTTAACATGTAAATATGTGTAAATATAGTGCTTGAATATGAAATTAGGCCTATGGTTTGAAAGATATTCAATTAAATTATAACAGGCAACAATATTTTGGAAACAGAACTACCCTACTTGGATAAAAGTATCAAGACCTCACATAAATGTTGCATAAACTGCTCAAAGTCAGAGGAACGCCTGCTGAATATTTCATTGACATAATATCAGTTACGCCAATACCCTTATATGCTTCGATGTATTTCAAAATTTAGAAGCTGTCCATAGTATTTAATGCTGGAAGCCATACTTAACTTGTCTTTATTTAACCGTTTAAAAATGCAATATTGGATTAGAACTTTTTAATCGATTCAGTTTAAAAATAATCTTTTTTTGTTTTAAGATCTTGAAATATGTTATAAGGTATAAAACAGCAGTGAAGAAGAATAATAATTATATTTTACGTATTTATGCATTGGATATATTTGTGGAATAAAGGAATAGTATGTTATACTAACATACAAGTATATACTTTGAGTACCAATATCCATTCAAGTAATTATTTGAGATTCTTTCAAAGCAACACTCAATGATTTAGTGCCAATGCAATATGATTACAATATGATAATATCAATATAAAACTGTTTGAATCACTAATGGAGACTACTTGGTCAGCTCACGAGTGAAATTGTGTTACGCTAGCTCACAAATACTAGAGATTCAAATTAAATTAACATTTTGATTAAAACAAGTATTATGATAAAAGAGAGTGAAAGAGAGAGAGGGGGTGGGGGAGAGGCAGGGAGATAGATAGAGACACGAGGTTCATATTACCGGAAATAAATCCTTGAATTTTATGTAACACACACGACAAATTACGGAGAGAATCACGTTTGCAGAGCTGACCTCCAACAGGGTAGTTTTCCTGTTGCAAAACAACTCAGCAAGAGACTGTAAGATACAATGTAGCTTAACCAGTTATCTATAGAGTAATGGCCAGTAGCTGCGGATCAGGATTCACGAACTATTTATATACATGAAGGACCTACAAATCCTTTCCTAGAACCTTAGAATTTACTGCAAAGTGGTTCTTAATATAAACTAAATATAGTGGGAATCATAAGGTAATTTTGAAGAAGCATTGCATTTTCCTATGCTATTAACCCCAAAGTAGACCTATTAGCCTTGTCTTTGATGTAGCCCAACTTTTATCCTTAGCGATTAGTTACGTCAGCTACATAGTATCCTACCTGAGTTAAAGTGTTTTAAAATCTAAAATCAAGTTCATTCAAGTTTCAAGTTTGTTTAGCTATGTTCCCAAGAGTCATTAAGGACCTATATGATGCTTTACAGTTAAAATAAGGGTTGAAATTACATACACATCATTTAATGTACTTTTAATAGGTGGTTATCATTGTTAATCACAAAAAATACCTGTACTGTTTTAGTCATTAATTGAGACTTAATTTTTATTTTGTTCTTTAGTTTTAACAACCCGCATGGATTTTCAAATACATTTCAATCATTTATTAAATACAGTTTTAATGTTAGAATTAAATCAGGTCTGTATTTTTCTAAACGGTATAAATTTTAAGAATCCTTACGACCTAACCGGCTTAACATCAAAATATTTGCTTTTCTTCCAAGCTTACGGGACTCAGGTGCAGTGTCTCCCAGGATCTTGATGAGTTGGCACTTTAAAGCCTGTTGTAGATCATTTGTTTTCTCTTTTTATCTGAATAGAGTTTCAATTCGGTGATTCAATATTTACTCCAGTCGATTTATGAGGAGCTCAGAAATATTTTGTTGAATTGATTTCTTTATCATTACCTGCATCGATATAATTTCACTTTTTGAATAGAAAATGATAAAATAGAATATAATTGGGAACATTACACAGAGCTACACACTTAATCCGTTACACGTTGAAATAAGAGTGAATATTCATTAAAATATAATTTATATGGACGTAATCAATGAATACCAGGTCTTGAATTTATCAATTGATGAATTGTATCAAAGATTTTTTTTATCTCTAAATGTAATCAGTACTTTGAGTGAACTCTAAACAAGGTTACATACTGTGATTCTTTTATAAGCAAATATTCAAATCTAATATAAATAAATTTGGTTTAATCATGCAAACAATAAATTTTTATCAACTGATAATATTATATAGATGTCGTACTTAAATACTGGAATGGGTTTGTATAAAAATAACTATCCTTACTAACTAATTTTAATAATTCAAAATCAGTAAAAACAAAGACCGTAGTTGTAGTGTTTTTAAATTATTGCAACAATCACTAATAATTTTGGTTTTCGTATTGTTAATATTGCCTACAATAGATTAGCTTTGTTTTTGAAATTACATTTGGTATTGAGAACAGTTTGAAGGCATTTTGCTAAGTCTGGAACCCCAAAATTGACTTTTCACAGACAGCCGACCATAGAATAAATTGGAAACTAAACTGCAATGTTTTTTACCAATTCATACATAGCAAAAAAATTCTTGACATTGATCAATGATAATTTAGCATTGTAGTAATGTTGTTGTCAATTTACACTTGTATTACTACAGATAATGTGGACGTCTTTTGGTGATAATTTGTATTTATTGCTTGATTCATAGTAGTAGTTACGTAAATGCATGTGTGTATTGAAAGTATTGCACTGATGTCGGTAATACAAGACAATAATTTAGCTAATTGACTGCTTATTCAATCTTCCATGATAGCTTACGTTACAGCACGATATGTTACTCGGGTAAATGAAAGAAGTTATTTATCAAAATCACTCACCATAATACGTGAGAATATTTATCAAGAAAATCTTGCCATCAATTTGTCTTTCTGTTCGTGACGGTCTGAATTGCCAGAGGATTTCCTCTGATATTAATTGCTGCTTCGTTCACAGCAGTTTGATATTTGGCTGAGAGAGAGGAAGAGGAAAAAGAAGAAGGAGGGGGGAAATATATATATATATATATATATATATATATATATATATTGCTCCCGGCGGAGCAAGTACTTTTTGCGATTCTATGTTTATTGAAATTAAATAAGGCAATTGCCATTTATACAATGTAATATATATATATAATTTATTAGACTTCTTGATACAAAGTTCCTTTAATATTTCGGCTATTTGCCGTTTTCAAAAAGGTATAATACAAAATAACAACACAGCAACAAAATTTACAAAAGTAAAATAAATAAAAACTTACGTAAATAAATAAACAAGAATTTTTGAACATGTGGTTAACACCAAAGAGAAATAAATAATATCATGAACAGAGAATGAATTTAAAAAAATAATTTAGAAAAAATAATACATAATAAAAACAATTGATCATTTCATCTTTTATTCAGACCAAAGGGTACTTTTTGATTTTAATATTAACTGATGTGCCTGTTCTAAATTTTCTAAGTCAATTTTGTTTCTATCTTCGGGTACTTTGCAAATACCTGTCAGTGCATAACATTGTTCAAAATTTTGTTGGTGGCCTAATGCGTGTTGTGAAACCAATTTTTCATCCTGTTTTTTAGACGAACAACGATGATTATTCGTCTAAACAACGTCTAATCCAACGAACACAATGATATTTTATTTCATAATGGTGGCCTATTTTAAATCAGGTAAGTCAATGGTTACTTTCATGGCGATGAAGCTATGTCAGGATCATCCAGATTGTACGCAAATAGGACTATTAAGAAGTCCACACTTTCTTCTCCTGTTACGTAACCTGTTAGTGGATGAGTATATTGGATGCCTTATTCTCATTAGGATATTTACGAAAAGTTACCCTTATGATGAGGTAAACTTTAATACGGAAATAATAGAATGGTTCTATGGGTTCCTGGTTTTGAGGTTACAATACAATAAAACATATACAATACTACCATCAGATGTTTCTGTTTCGAAAGTGCAATGCACATTGTTTTAGGTCTATTCTAGAGGAAGGAAGATAGAAGCCATTGATTTCTCGAAATGAAAGGAAACAATAAATATTTATCTGTATCTAAAAGAACTTTACTCAGGAACTATTTTGGATCTGAACCTTAATCAGATTTTCTAGTTACATACGTATATGGTAATACTTAACAATGCTTTAACAAGTTTAGACTGCTAGGCACGATGAAGACGTGACTGACGTGTAGAAGACCAACAAGAAAGTAAAGAGTTGTATGTCTCTTTATCACGAGAGCTATAAGCGATTGTCCCGATGCTTCTCCAGATTGTCTGATGTATTGTCGGCCAACTGGCCTCCAACATTCGACTGCTGACTACAAATAGTATATATTATCTGCAATACGAGGAATTCCGGATTGCTCCATGTGCCTAACATATACACGACACGATATTATCATTCAGGAAGTAAGATGTGTTTTAACATCAAATTAGATCATATTAGAACCAAACAAGACTTTGTTTACATTGTTCTTAATGAAGGAAGGTTAAAAAGGATAACAGGATTCGGATATTTACCATTGTTACATGTTACTACAGGTATAGTATAACGTTTCGAGAATTTGAATCTATTCTCTTCGTCAGGTGGTGGGTTCTGATTAGCACAGACAAAATCAAAGAACAGAAAGAAGAAAAAGCGGAAAAGTATATGGTTCAAATAGACCCAAAATCCCGTTGGAGTTCAGTGCAGGCTTTGTCACTGCACAGAATGAAAATCCCGAGCATAGGTCCTTGAATAAGTATTTATAATTAGAGATAGCACAGGTTAAAATTCTTGTATGTGACCGTAGCATTTTTTATCATAACCATCGATCTTGTCCTGTATCGTCACTCCTCCTTATTATGTTTTTGAAGATCCTCGCATAGGGCAGTTTCCTATGAGGATGACCATAATAAGACTTAAAAGGGGATCGGCCTCTCCCTAAAAAATAAGTGAGACTTCGTGTGTGTCTAACGTTGGATATGTTTTGGACTAAATGGTTTTAAAATCTCTGTTGTTTTGTTTTGGTACAAATAATCGGTGAACAATGTGAGTATCTTAGGAGTTTGTAAGAGCCTCGTGTATACACAAATATACATGGCTATATGGGTGGAATCAATAATGTGTTTTTTCCAAACTGATATAGATTAATAATTGAATTTAAAACACACACGTAACATTCTGCAGCAGAATAAAACTTCTTTAAACACTTGAAACTTACTGGAAATTATAGGAAGTATAATACATACAAAATAACATAAAAAATTCAGTGTCACCTAGATAATAAATCATAATGTCATTTTGTTGAATTTTACTCTAACATATAGTACTCTGAAAATCGTGCTAGTTTGAAATAAATATATATTTTTTATATTTTTTGTGATGTGACGTGTTGTAAAAATGTAAAAGTATTTTGGATTATGTGTTAAACGCCATCAAAGTGAACTTACATTTTCTATAATGACTCGTGCAAGGAATTAAAAAAAAACAGTGTCTGAAATTAATATTTCAGTGCTAAAACGCTATTGTTCTTACAAGTTCTAAGTTTCTAATACACTTTTTTATAATAATAAAAAGTTATAAGTTTGTACTATTATTATTTTCTTTAAAGGGTAAAACATACGCAAAAGAAATTGAGGTTGATTGCATGTATCTATATATACAAATGGGCATGGCAACTTAATTATCATTATTTAATATATATATATATATATATATATATATATATATAATATATTATTATATATATATATAAAATACTTTTTCAAAATTATGTTGTTATGTCACACAATGAGGACAAGAGAACAACATTGTGTATTTAATTTGTCAATTTACTATTTGTGATATTGGTTCAGAGCATTATAGTAGTTTCTAGAGCCTAAAATGTGCTAAATATAACTTTGGTCTCCAAATAAAATACAAATCTTACCTAAATAAGATTTAGTCAATATTTGAAGTAGGTATCTTTAATACATTATAAATATAAGGTCTTGTTGTGGTTTCTATCTTTTATAACAGTGGTTTACATATACACAAGATAACAAATGTTTGGTTGGAGGTTGATGTACATCAGTCCAAAATGGATCGGTGTATTACAAAATTAAAAATACTGTTTTAATAGAAAGTTCTGACATTTTATAATGAAGGATTAATAAACAATTAATACTGTTGATTACATTGATTTTGTGGAAGACTGCAGTGTTGTAAGCATAGATTTTCATGGTAAAGATTTATCACCAACTGTTATTACCAATCTGTTACGTGACCAGCACGTGACCCGTCACACAATGACGAGTGGTTGCTGTGTGACTGGATATTAGATTTGTTGATTTAATTATATTGTTACATTGGTTGGTTGTATAACTTTATACTAGCTGAGTTAAGGGAATCATTTAGATGACTGGAAAGGTAATAAGTTGTAACTTTTACAATATACTCGTATATTGCCATTAAAATATAAAACCTTCTTTAGCAGCATATGAAACACAAACTATCAGATAATTTGTTAAAATAACTTGTGAATTCAGCTACGTAATTTACTAATCGTCGTAACTATTAGTTTTTAGGAAGAATACTGAAAAATCGTATTCAAATCTTAAAATTAAACCGAGCCCTACTTGGTTCTTGAAATAAAGCAAGACATTCGAAGAATAGTTTTTAAATGTATTAAATGAATTCGAAATTCACAATAACTTAAAATGTTGCCATTTAAATAAATTTCATTGTAATGTAATACTAAGTAAGCATGTTAACATATAGATAATCTTGTATAAGTTAATTATAAATTTTAAATATTCTCTTAAAATTTTCTCGTGAATTACAAGTTATTTATACAGAAATAACTTAATAAATTTAAGGTATGATAGTGAATATGAAATAATTTAAATACTAGACAACTTAAATTAAAAATCAAATTAAATAACATTTATGTACTTTTATTTATTATAGTTAACATTTTGTGCATTTATCGTTTATTAGTAAGTTCTGATTTTTTCAACTGTTCATTATACTTCTTCATTTTAAGAATAAATTAATCATAACTAAATTAGCTATTAAAATAAAGTGCTTATCAGCTTCTTGGATTTAACCAAGGCTTTTGACACGGTAAATCAAGAAAAATACTTGTTAATGTAAAAACTATTGCTGTAGTAACTAATTTAAATGATCTGTTCGACAGTTACTGTGATACACGCTTGTATACAGATCTTATAAATGTTATAAGCTGCAATCTAGTAGAAGTGGAATACGGGGTCTTACAAGGAACCACCTTTGAAACTATTCCTTCTTTATATATAAATTAATAAAATATAAAAAGATGATACAAATAGAAAGCCCTTCCTCTTCGCGGATAACACCGCTATTGTATCATCGGACGGTGAAGGGAACCAGGTGTTTCGGCAAGCGTCCAAGGATTTGGTGAAGATAAAAAAATTTAAATTACAACATAATTACAATTAATGCTGATAATACGAAGTACCTAACAATTTAATTACCCAGTTATCCAGATCAATTGGTGCTGATGCTACAGTCCTGGGCTGATTTTTAGTCTGCTGATCGCGGCGGCTGCGATATAATTGAAAGTGTGGATGAGTTCAACTATTTATGTGTAATTAAAATCTCAAACTTAGATGCGCTCCTCATGATCAGTGGTTACAACAGCTATTCAAAAAACTTATTTACCAATTTCGTGGTGGCGTGAGATGGGTTTAATTGCTAAATTATTGAATGTCAAATTCATGAAGATAAACAAATTAAGAATCGATTGCAGCATTTAAATATACCTCTTGTCATTAAAATAAATTTTATTCATATTCCTGTTAAGATACTTGTATTATACAGTTCACAATAAGCTGCTGTTAAATACTTATAGTTTCATTATTATATAAATTTAGTTTTAAAACAGTGATGTAAGATATAAAAAGGATATAAAGTAGAGCAGATATTCTAAATGTCAGTCATGTCTAAACCATTATTTTTAGGGAGGGAAGCAAAGTAAACGGAAAGTTGTATTGACGTCTCTTTCAAAAGTTTACTAACTTAAGTTGAATTGACTAATATAAAAGTCATATTAATATAATAAACAACAACTTAAACATTAATAATATCTTATTAAACCCATCAGTATACTTATTTTTTTTCTGGCTACAAACTAAAATAATATTGCATACTTGCGTAAATTTTGATTCTAAAAATGTTTCATTATTTATTTGGAATTGGTCAATTAGTACTCATAATTAATTAGAAACAATCCCTGTCAGTCACTCAGATTAACCCTGGCTCTCTTTGAAGCTTTTGTATTTCTTCTTTATGAATATTAAAAATTTGAGTTTATAAGAGATATATTATGTTATCATCATCATGTTATCATATGTTATCATTGTGCTCTTCTCTTGGTATAACTTATTACAGGTGCCCTAGTAACGTTTCTATTGTATGATCAAGAAAATATATGATGCTATGAAAAGTGTACTGAGGTCACAAAGCAACCACTTCAAGTCATTACAATCTATTAACATTTTAAGTTATTTTGGTACTAGTAGTTTTTCGAAGGTATAATACCTTTTTTTGTAAAATGTTATTGTTGAAGGCCATCAGGAGTTAAGAAACAAAAAAACTTTACAGTATATAAGTTGATACAAAGGTTTTTAGTTAGGAAAAACTAAAATATATGTTCATTTAAAAATTAAAAAAATTAAAAAAATTATATTTGTAATTGCAATATTAATTTAATTACATGTACTCTTAAAAATATAAGAACTCCATCACATATACAAGTAATTTTTCATATAAAATGGTACATATTTTACCTAGTTATCATAAAAAATCCTTAAAGTAGGGAAGTCGTTAAAGATGTGTGTTGCTCTGAATATGACATACAAATTAAATGATCATAAAATTTACGCCATCTGAATAATTAATTCTTTAGATTTTCACCGACAAAAGATCTGTAACTGTAGGGCGTACTGAAGACAATACGAGTCATTTAGTAACTGTGTGAATTACGCGATTCAACTGATAATTATTTCCCACACACCTTTTCAATGTTAACCCAGTTTAACGTACACTTTGCTCAAGTTAGTTGGCTTATTTCCCTTACAAGTTCTAAAATTTTTGGGATAACTGGAAAAGTATTGAAGCAAAATTAAATTTTGAAAAGGATGAATAATAATGCAACAATATTTTAAATTGCAAACTTATTTATATGCAACAACAGCCCACTTTGAAGGAAAAAAGTTTGGCTTCTCCATCAAAGAGAATGCTAATATAATGTCAACGCCATTTTGAGCCTACAAAAATAGATAGCGAATAATATCAGGTTTCCTAACGTTACCTTTGAACTGGAGAGAAATAAATTCAAACCAAAGCAAAAGAATTTGTATATTAATAGCTAAGTTTTAGAGTAACCTATCTCGGGGTCTTAAAAATGTCTTTTATATCTGAATCATATCTTGTGTAACAATGCATTGAAACATTGCATGAAACTTGAATTGTAAATAGGCACCATCAAAATATGGATGCTATAAAAACGTATCTATCATATAGCATATGACACGACGGACAGTATAAATTCATTTATGTCCCTTGCCTCTTCAACCTGTATTCAGAAAAGCATGCAACATGTATTCAGTTATTGAGATGTGAATCTCGTGAACATTAATGTTCCAAGTCTTCTGACTCGATGAATAGCCTCAATCAACAGTGCTAGCTTGCATACAGCAAACATCCTTTGACTCGGTAATGTCCCGAGTATGCACTTTGACCTATACAGGAGTTGTATATGTCTTGGAGCTATGATTAGACGTGACTCTAACGGTCCTGCAAAGCTTTTTGTAAAACCAATGCGTACTTTTCTAATCAATGCAAACCTTCGCTTGTATGAACAAATTACTAAAATTACTTATTTTTAGTAATAAAATAAGTAATAAAAATTGTAATAAAAATAAAATAGCATTAAGAATCAGTTTTTCTGTCTTTAAGTAGAAAATCAATAAAATAAGTATAATAAAACCTTGTATAATGTAATAAATGAAGTATAATATATAAGTTTATAAAGTAATATATAATATATAAAGTGATAAGTAATTTTACATACACAAGGCAATGCATCGTTAATTCTGTTTTTATGTAATTACGAGCATACGTATCTTCATACATACATAATACAAATAGGTATTTTTTTATTATTTATAAAAGTCTATTTTAAGTAAAAATTTTCAAAGGAAGTAACACTGTTTTAGGATGATACGAACTTTTCATGAGCTGTTTAGAATATAGGTGCAGAAGAAATTTAAATTTAATATTATTTTTATTTTTATCAACGTATTATCGTAAGGGCTATTAGGTATATTTTTTATATATTATATTAGGTAGGCCTTGTAACATCCTATTGTTGATTTCATTTTTTAGAACGTTTGAACTAGATCGAGACTTGTAGAAAAAGATTAATAGCCTCATATATACTCTTGTATAGGATTATGTGTGAGAAATCACTAATGTGTTTTTAGATTGATAGTAATTAATTATTTGATATGATACACAAAAGTAACATTCTGCAGCATAAAAACCTCCTCTATGACCTTGCCACTAGCTATTATGAAGTAGATTACATACAAGACATTTTCGTCAAACCTAAATAGTACAACACAATTATACAAAATAAGGAAAATAACCCTATTTTTGGGTTAATTCTACTCCTATACGAAATTCTCTGAACATCGATCAATTTTTAAATTAAATATTTTAGATTGCTCTGTAACGAAATATGGTGTGAAATTTAAAAATAGATTCAAATTCTGTGTTTACGTCAGAAAGATACGCTTGTATTTTATGTACTAAATCATGAAATGTAATATATAAAATGTTTTATTCAAACGACTCATTAAAAAGTCTGGACATTCTTGGAAATTTACGTTTTAGGTGCAAAAATACCATTTAATAATTATACAAATTTATTATTTCCATTTTTATTGTTAGGCAGTCTTGCTTTAAAGTGTGAAACATACGACTCAATAAATTGAAGTTAATTGTATGTATCTATACATAAAATTAGGCACGGGAATTAAATTCGTCTACCATTAGCATAATGATTGATATTACGACAACCAACATATCGAGGCAATGTTTATCTGTACTAGTGAATTGTTTTAGGGTTTATATAAAATTAGTATTTATTTACTCTTGTCATATGCTCCGCGAATGAATGCAATAGTATGTAATACATGAATTTAGTAGTATTAAAAAAACAAAACCGTTATAAACATAGACATTAAAAAATTATAAATTAGACGCTTGTAATATGCTTTTTTATGATATACAGAAAAGAATCCATATTTTGGATTATATTGGTCAATCCATGAGTTTACATGTGGTTCAGAGCGATGAGAACATTCTCAAATTTTATTTTTGCAAAGTTTAAAATTTGAAAAAATATATCTTTGGGCTAAAAATAAAATACAAGTCTCAGTTAAACAAGCTGTTAAAAATGTTTGAAATCAATATGTTTATTTGTTTAAAGATATAATGCATTATTGTTGTTTATATGTTTTAGCTTCTGACATTATTCTAAATATACACAAGGTCACAAATGTATTTGTTTTGTTTTTCAGATACATGTATGTCAGTTTAAATGGTTCGATGTATATTAAATCAAATACTGTGTTAGATATTGTTGTAAGTTTATAATAGAAAATTAAATAAATAATTGGTGGCTACATTGATTTTGAGCAATACAGCAGTTATGTATGCATAGATTTTCCTGACAAAGATTTATCAACAACGGTTATTCCCAATCTGTTACGTTACTAGGACATGACCAGTCACGCAGTGACGAGTGGTTACTGTGTGACCACTTTGGTTATTAAGTCACTAGAGCAAACTTGAATGTCGATTTACTTTAATTATTTTCATATAGTGCAATATTTATAATAATTCAGGCAGAGGGTGGCAGTTTAACTGTCTACTACATTTTGTTGATGGTGGTTGTTATCGTAGGTCTAGCGGCGGCAGATACGCTGATGAAATCACATTACAAAAATGGAATTTGTAGATAACGCTCAGTTATAATATAGCATAATAAATTTGAAACGTGATATATGCAAATTAATAACTAAAAATGTGTTAGAGTGGTACTTTAATTGCTAAATAAATAAACATCAAAACAGTGCAAGTAAAAAAAATTAAACTCTATTTTAGAATTTAAAATAAACTACTATCATTAAAATAAATTTCGTCAAGTATTTATAAAACTGAAAAAATATATACCTGTACTAATAGAGTCAAGAAAAAGCTGTTGTGATATATTTACGTTTTCATTGTTCAGTGTATCACAGGTTGTGTTTTCAGTGTATTATTAAACAATAATATTAAATAGAAAATTATAATCTCTTACATTACTCATTATTTAATAATTTATTTTATAAAATACACATAAAAATAAAGCCTAAAAGTGAAGCTCCTCTCCCCACGCAGAGGTTTATTGTTTGTGGTGTATTTTTCTCTTAAATAGAATAAATGTAAGTATTTTGATTCCTGTTCAATTGAGAATTATTGTTATGGAATTTGATTTAGATTTTATCATAGTAGATGTATTTAGTATAACTTACATAATTAATTAAGTATGTACTTTTAACTTACATTAATAAATCAGCTGATGTGTCAGACAGGAAGTAAAGCAGATCCTTTATAAATGTCAGTCACGTCTGAACCATCATTTTTAGGGAAGTAAACGAAAAGTTATATTGAGGTTTCTTTCAAAGTTTGGCTAAGGAACAATATAAAAGTCAGATTCATATAATCCAGTAAAACTCAACTTTAATAATATCTTATTGAACCCTTTAGAATACATATTTTCCTTCTTACCACAAAATATAATAATACGAGTATTTAATTGTTACGTACATTCAGTTCTGAAAATGATCAGGATTTATTAGGGATGGATTAATTAGTACTCATAGCTATTTGGAGTAATCCCTGCCAGTCCCTCAGGCCAATCCTGGCTCTTTGTGCTTTTTTCCTATATCTTCTTTATAAATTCCAAATTGTAATATATAAAAGATCTATTTTGGTGTCACTCTAAATAGTGAATTTTATTTCTTTCCTTGGGATAGTTCAGGTATAAAGTATTTCTGCTAAAGTATACATATTTTACAGTATTTTAAATGCCTGATCCAGAATCCCTATGCAGGCTTTATCAATATTATTTATATAAAAGTTGTAGAATACTCTTTATTACTAAATTTTGGGGAAAGTTTAGAGCATATAATAATTTTGTAGTATGAAGTCACAGCTAAACCTAGAAAACATTTTCAAATTTGTTTTCAACTTTCCGATTTGATGACGTATTTCAGCGCAACCGTTTGGAATGTAAAATAGTCTTATAAATCTTTTCTGTAGTTAGAATTTAAAGTTACTATATAAAAATTAAAATTAATCAAATTATTGTTTAAGTTAATACTCAGTTAATCTAGTATCGTTGAACGATGTAATAACCCTTTTCAATGTTTCATAATAACGAATTTGGAGGTATCTAATCTTTCGTAAACATAAAGGAAATTTTTAATTTTCAAGTGTCGAAAAGATCAAGTGAAACGGCAATTAGCTATAAGTGAAACGGTCTCTGGATATGTCTTAACTCCGCTATAAACAGAATATTATAATGAATTTGATGAGATGGTAATAAATAAGCATACCTATACAAAATAGAGTATACGTAAAATTAATATTAAGCTACATAATAAATCAACAAAAATAAACAGTAAATATCACATCCATAATGTGCTTAAAATTATCTAAGGATTGATGAAATGGTACGTCATCATTCCAAAATATAACATATATAATATTTAGGTAAGTACTGAAATACACTAAAAGTGAAAACTGTTATATAAATACAGTTACGATACTATTTTATAACAATATGAGAATGTACGTATTAAAAACTGCAAATGAACGTACTAAAATTTAATTAAGTTTTCATTTTAAAGAACTTGCAGAAAGGCTTTAAGACAAATTAAAACAAAAACAAAACTCTTACTAGTGATGTTATGCAATAAGCTAAATATGAAAACAACGCATTTAAATGTTAATTAAGTGATTAATCGTAACTTCTTACAAAAATGTAATGAATCTGCAGCAACGGCCTTAAAAATAATTTAAAATATGCTAAATAAATTAATAGTGACGGAATATAAAGTACAAAGTTGGAAAGTAGTGCATATAAATGTTTAGTACGGACACGTACACAACATATTTTGATTTATATTAACACCTGAATAACTATTAATCTATAACTGTTGTTTTTAAATGCTTAAGTGCATGCAATAAAATTAGGAAAAAATAGTAATGAATCTAAAAATAAAAATTTGTGATAAAACTAAAAAACAAAGCACGTTTTCATAATAGCGCGCTTTTTAAAAAAGGATTCAGCCAGTTTTTGAAAGTTTAACAAAAATGTCTTCGGAGGAAGGGCATAATCGACCTTCGATAGCAAATATTAAGTTTGCTTTTGATTGTAAAATATGATTGTGTGTGAGTGTGTGTGTTTAAATATATATATATAAATCAAAAGTTAAGAGATAATTTTTGTATCTGCTGAATTGTTATAATATAAACTTATTAACATATTTATGTAAAAATTATAATATGAGTATATAAATATTATATATTAAACATTTCTGAGTACAGAAAAGTGTTATAACATTTGTATATTTCATTATATGTTTTTGATTTTATGCACTTAAACACTTTGATACATGCTTCTGCATTCTAATTTTAATTATATCAGTAACTACGAGTTAATAATTCCATATAAATCTAAAAAACAGCAACTAATTGTTTATTAATTAGTATTTCAGAATAAGCAATGCTAATCTACAGAAAGAAAGTAAAATAATTACTGACTAATACAGTATAGGCAATAGATACAATATGGTAGGACATACAAAGGATTCAGATGGTATAACATTAGATCAGGAAATGACTATATGGTGGACCAGAGTTCTGGTCCAGCGTAGTAGAAGTAATAGAATAGCTGGGAAACTGCAGCTTGTAGTGGCCAATAAGTGTCGGGATAGTTAGACTTGAGTGTAGACGACCGCTCATTTAATACACCGTACAGAACCTGGATAGTCAAACAGATTTTAATTATATTGGAAATAATGACAATAAGACTGACTTCATATACTGTAGAATGACAGGCTGAAGAACAAATAGATGAAAGATTGTTTGAAACTCCTCTATTCATACGTTATCATGTTATTAAGTTTGTGTTATTGGTTATTGGGTGGATCTGTTTTTCATAATCAGGGATCTTTGAGATACCTTGCTTGAGGGCAGGAAACATAAAAAAAATCACCCAATTTGATATCATACAGTTTTAATCAAGTCGTTTTGGAAATTAAAATAGTATTAATCGTTATTACACAATTTTATTTGTTCCATATTACGGGGGAAACGAGTCGGTCGGTGGTCACATGCCCCATCCTAGGTTATGTACATTGTGGAGTAATGGGGCTAGTACTATTTAGTATTGGCACTACATTATTTAGTACTACATTACATAGTATTTAGTGATATATTTTAGTACTATTTACTCAAGAAATAATACTTAAAGTATTTAACTAAATTATTCAAGAGCTTATAAATTTCTTCAAACATGTTACCCTTCATTTTAAATTTTGCATACCAGGAAAATTTTTGGTAAGTAGTAATTTTTACGAAACGACAGAGTATATTTCGAATTTGAAAGAAAAAAAATTGCCAATCAATGTCTCGTGCATTCAAAATAAAATGGAAATGTGTTGTGAAAATATTAAATGTGTTGATGGTAACCTTTTTATATGATTACTACTTCTCAAACTTTGCCGAGATCACATATGACACGTGCTTTATCGTGTGGGTTATACTAACAAGTTTGGTACCAAATAGTTATTTTAAAACGAAATAGTCAGACAGTTAAATAATACAGAAAAACCTACATTTATTTATAATTCAATTGCACGTAAATAAGTAAAATTTGATATTTGACCTGCTACTTTCTCAAATTCTCATACATTATAATAATATCATTTTTATAAACTCGAACAAATTTATTTTTCAGTGGCGTTCCTCTTTAACATTGGATATTCTAACATAGTAGTGTTGATTTAAAATAGAACATATTAACTCCATACTTGTATCACTATATTTAAAAGGCATTTCTGTATTTATTCAAAATGTGAACTATTTTTTTATGTTATTATTTATATTCCTCCATTATATTAATCAAGCCATCTTGACGAATCGTCATGAATTCTTATATTTCTAGAAACAATATAGTAACTGATACGGTTTGGATCTTATAATAGTGATAGTGACGTAACATAATTATGATAATAACATTTCTTTGAAATATATTTTTCTAATTTGTGGGCAACAAAAAAGAATGTTTATACATTAATTAAGTTAAATTTGAATTTACATAACGTATTCGTTTTGAAAAAATAACGTTTAAAATCTATTTTATTACTTTCTCAAATTTAAACCACCCAATGTTTAATTGAATACGGTAAACGAATTGCCCTTTCCTAATGTAAGTTTATTTAATTTTCCACTTATACTTGTGCAAATATCGATCAAAACTATATCGAAGTTGTTACTATATTAAAACCTAAATTTTATTCATAATAAATTGTTTCATAAACAGAAGTTTAAATTTGACTTTGAATTTGAATTAAGTGTTATAGTTACAGTAATATTGTGGAAATTTTTATGGAAGCAACTTATTTATAATTTATAATTGAATTGGTTATTTTATGGATTTATTTCACTTACTTATGACGGGGTATTCAAGATGTTTTGACGGTGATGATTAATTTCTTAGGCGCTCAGGGGTCAAAGCCTCGAGTACATAAATTTGCTGATCAACTGGTAGACCAATATCTAAAGTCGACAACCTCTTCTTGGTACGTCTCCTTGCCAGTATCTCCTCTTTGTCAATAAATCTGACAAATCTAAGAAATATCAAAGCGGGTTTGTTTGAGTGGGTTTTGATTCTGTGGCAATAATCAATCATCCAGTCACATATGATGAATTGCAATCCAACCCCGATCATTCTTACAATTCTGAGCAACACCTCAAGGGACTCATCGCTTGTCTTTGGGACTCCATGAATCTCGATGCAATTACGTATTTTATTTCTTTCATATTGCTCAAGTTTAAATTCCATGATGGCCGCCTTGATTTTTAAAAACTTGTTCTCTGTGGTAACCCAACTCAATTTATCCTCACATGATTCAACTCTGGTAACTATTTCGCACATAGAGGTAGCGTTCATTTTAGATTGTGCTCTCAGTTTCCTCATACAATCAGTTAAAATGTCAGACGTTTCTGCCTGAATGTTAGTCATTTCGTCGAAACTACTCGACAGGACATCCATAGTCCGAATAACAGGTTTTCGTGATATTAGTAGTGCGAGTGTCTTCAAAACTTCGCTATCACCCATTACTAATTTATTATATATTCATATACTAACGTAAAATAATCACTTTACGATATTTTCACATTTCACTGTAACTGTAACACAAGTAGCACTTCGACCAACTTACACGCCACATTCCACATTAATCGAATTCCATTTATTTAGCTAATGGAAAAACTTTCAAATAATATTATTTCGTAATAAATTCAAAGTTCTAGAATAATTCTGCTATATTTTAACTGCTTGAAAAATAATTTACACAACGCAAATCTAATGTCCTATTTTTACTTCGTAACTACGTATAAACACACACAAAGTTCAAAATCTGAAAATTATTTCTTTTCACTGATTGCGAAATCTCTCACTTCACTAATTAGAATTTATATTAAATAAATGTTTTAATCGCCACAATTATGCCAATAAATATATAAACTTTACACCAAGTAATGCTGCGTTCAGGCGATCACTTTATATCATGCCGCACAATGTCTTCCGATCCGCACAGGTCTAACAGCAGCGTGGAACTGAGGCCGCACTATACTGAGAAAGTTAGTTAACGGTCGAACAGGGTTTGTGCAAGTTAACTAGTAAAGTGCATAGGTAATTGTGTCTGATGCTTTTTACCTTGTTTCATCAAGTTTCCAGTTCAGTTGATGTTATTGGCAACCAATTTATGCTTTCACATGAGGGACATCACATGTTGTGCTCAGTGAAGGATACGGATGGTTAAAGCAAATGGTGCATAAAACCATTTAATTTAGGTATAAATACTCATTTACTTAAACACATGCCCAGAAACCTCTTAACTCTTTAATAAAACTATACTCTTTAATAAAAATTTATTTCGCGTACATACGTACACATGCATAATGTGCTCAATTTCTCTGAAAAGATTATGGTTCAATAAATCTCACCGAAGTTTTAGATGAATATTAAGCAGGGCTAGTATAATATTTAATTACCAAGGTTATTTCATAACCGGCTAAGCCAAAGTGGTGGAGCCCCATCCCAAAACAGAAACGAACATACTATACGATCAATGCTGATATAATATTTATATTTAATTCGATCATCTTGTGGTTAGACGTTTGAAAAAATTAACTTAATTCTTATATGTAAAAAATAATAGCCCAAATTCAGCTTTGGAAATAAGGAGGCAGAATACTTTACCCACAGAAATTTTATACAGATATTATTACGTTTTGTATTAAAATTTTTACCAAGGATAATTTATCAGCACCTTGTGATAGAAGAGCCCAATAGCACCTATTTTGTCCAAGACCCAGATCTAAATATATACAATTATTGATCTGCATATCTGATAGTTGGATATATTTGAACCAAAATTTACCAATTCGTTCCTTATTAAAATGTTGACTAAATATAGACATGTGCTCTTTGATACATGGGAAAAAACCAAGGATCAAAACCTTTGTGGTTTGATATATTTAAATACAATTAGTACGAAAGTTCTATGGAGTTAATCACAGGTCAAAATTTATATTTTGCGCAAGAGAGTAAAGCAAATGTCTAAAAGGGTAGGAGCTGCAAGAGCCCTGGACCTGCTAGAAACCGGTAAGTTTCGATAGATACGAAATTCTCGAGATTAAGAGCTACTAATGTCTAATATCTCCCAAAAGCTTGAGGTGATAGAGGCCGAGACGTGCCAAAGGCCTATGACATAATAAGGTCTAGACATGGCCCTGGATGGAGCTTATTAATAACCAGCGAGATGGACATAGAGACTAAGATATATTTTTTCCCATGGTCTGTCAAAATTGGTGAGACGCCAAAGGCTTCGAACTTCCCAGAGACGGGACTGTCACGTTCTAAAGTTTGAAGCTGGAAATGTATAGAAGCTGAGAGCACTCTTTTACCAAGAGATATATTAGAGAACAAAACCGGGTTATATTAGAGATTGGGCATACCAGAGGCTTTGGCTTACTGAAGGTCAATTAATGTCCTAAAGACGGGGAGCTTCCAGAAGCTCAATTTTATTGTATTGAGGCTGGGGCCTGAGAAAGCCCAGGAAGACCTACATGCTCTTTGCCGTTAACTGCGAAAGGTGGTGAAATTGAGAGTATCTCTAGGCCGGGTCATTCCAGATTCCTAGAGTTCCTTTAGGTCACATGGCGAGGGCTTCCAAAGGTTAGGATTTTCCAGGGACTAAGAAGTTCCACAGGCTTAGAACTTTCAGGGACCAAGCTGTGAGAGGTTGGTTATTGTTATAGCCCTCGAAAGTCGAGGGCTATAAGTATTTGATAAGTATTTTTACCTTTTAGGGGCTGGAAGTATTTGATATTTAGAGCACCCAGAAGCCAAGACGTGATATTGGCAGGCCTATTTGCTAAGAATTAGTGAACTCGATAGGGTCTGGAAAAATTTTAACACAGACTCTGTCTGTGTATCCGTAATATATTTTGGAAACAATTTGACCTGTAAACAACAAACTATGTATAGAACTTCATTTCTATATAAGCAATATTGAGTTCAATGATCGAATTCGACTAAGCGTTAGCGAATATTTTTACATTGGTTTTATGGGTAACTATGGCGGCCTAAAAATACCACAGCAAATTAATTTACAAGCAAACTGAATGCAATAATATGACATGGTTAAATGAGACTAATTTATTCTTCCAAAACTTTGTTGTATCATTTTAACAAAGAAATAGTCTGGCACTTTTCTAACTATCTGGGCACTTTCTTATCGTAACTTTGCTATTGAATCCCTGGATATTTCCTTCAGATAGCGTTGGGCAACAAACTTAACCTGGTCTTGAGGTATCAAGGCTGGACTAAGAGCATTTCTTCCTTTAAAGTTCTAAAAGCAATCTGACGATCCACTTCCCTAAATGGTGTAAGCTTACTTATTTCTTGTTCCTCTTATTCT
Source organism: Homalodisca vitripennis (assembly GCF_021130785.1). Lineage (NCBI taxonomy): Eukaryota > Metazoa > Arthropoda > Insecta > Hemiptera > Cicadellidae > Homalodisca > Homalodisca vitripennis. The sequence continues at coordinate 32,813,783 of NC_060208.1, forward strand.
TCACTTTGAAAATTGTAACGTGGGTCTCTCATTGAGAATGCCTCTCTGGCAATCCTCATCTGCTTTTCATCAATATCTCTTCTCATAAAAAATTTAACTTTATGCAAAGTTTAAAGTTTACAGATCAGTTCTCCTTTTAGATATTGTGCAGACAGACAAATAGAAATAAACCCACACAGAAATCAATAAATCCACAGAAAGTGATAGATTTTTTAACCTGTGTGAAAACTATTTGTATTAAACTAGAATTCTGGATGAATACTAATAACGGGCTTAAAATAAATGAAATGGTTAACAAGACATCATGTCTAATTTCCTTACCCTGCCAGATATATTGTTAATGATGCCATTCTCTTTAACAATACAACCTAAATGTATTGCTGCAAAGACCCTCCTGTAGCTTGCAATCTCCTTGCTGATTTTTCGTATATATCGATTTTGCTGAAACTCTTTTGCACAAATTGGAAGCATAAATTTAGCTAAATCCACATTGCAATTTTCCAAAACTGTAACTATCGGCTTACACATAATAACTTTTATATTATTGACCTTCTTGAGAACGGCCTTCATTTTTAAATGGGCTTAAATTACACAGTAGATCGTATTATTTGTATAGATCGATTGAGGAGATCGTATAGAGAGACGTTTGTATAAGAAATGGGAACCTAAAAAGAGTGAAATTTAATTAAGATATCAATGCTAGAACATTAACTTTTAAAAATGGATTACAATTTGTAAGTAGTCCTAGTTAAGCCAAAGTCATTATGTTGCTGCTACTTAAATCGACATGCTTGGATGAACAAGCAGAGTTTTCTCCTGAACTTCCAATTTAACCGGAATTACGCATCAATTTCTTCTAATTAAATCGTTATTAAATTACTGACTAACTGATAAATAAATTTGTTTTTAATAATTTTTCGATATTTCAAAATGTTTTGTTCCTGTCTATTAACCCCACTTTATGTATTTACATTTAATTATTGAGTAGTTAAAGTTCTTGATCCTGGATGAAGAAATATTACATCACAGCGTAAGCTGTCTTTTCTTTTAATAATAATTGTAAGCTTTCCTTTAAAAAATACGAGAAATATTTGTGTCTAAAAATTATTAAAATTAAAATTTATTAAACTATGCTTTTATTCCATGGTAACTTTTCTACGGTAATTTTCACCAAATCAAAATTAATATAGTGAAAATCTTACCACTCGCTTACAACACAGTATTATTCTTCGTTTTTCATTAAAGCTCAGCCAAAAGTATCCATCTTTTAGTATTTCTGCACATATATTTGTGAGAATATAGATAAGGAAAACAAATTTAATAAATACAATTATTAGCAATCTTTATTACCGTATATGCAGGACGTCGTGTCAAAACATATTTTCAATATTTTAATTATACAGGTTTTATAACCCATGGAATGTACATTGTTATAACACTTTCGAGAAACAATCTATATTTCGAACAATAAACACAAATTGTAAGGCGAACGAAAAGCTGAGAAAATCTTTGATAGAGTTCCCAATGTAAAACTTGCCTAAAGTATGAAAGTTCACAAATTAAAAACTTCTTTCTGTTTAGATTGACTGACGCGTTTGTTAAAGGAACTTTGATGATACCTCCATAAACTTTGCATAGGTTTTATGATACTTGGCGATTATAAACATATTTTCAGATTGCGGGTAAGACATAAGATAAGCTATAATATCATGTTAAACAAATTTAGGATTCTAATTAACTAGTGTTTCTACAATTAAAACTTTTCATAAGAATAAAAGCTATAAATAATAACTTTAATTAGATTACATATCTAACTTTGCATTTATAAATAATCCCAATGCCTGAATTTGAATTGGCAATCGGATCATGTTACATGTAATACATGCACACGTGTTCACCAAATGATAACAGGTCTAATCCATATATTCTAGATACGAGGAGTGGCTGATAAGTTAATTTCATCATGCCGTAAAATCATTTACCATGGATAACTAATTAAAGAAGTAAAAAGGACAATTGAAGCTTAGATTATATTTCACAAGACTTTGAAACTTAAAAAGAAAGTTTTTCAATATTCAGTATACAATACATTACGTTGAGGAAAACACATCACTATCTTTAAGCCAGTTACCAAAGTGGATTTTCCTTGATCATCTGATTTATACCAAACTCCTTCCATATTTCTTTTTAGTTGGGACTCACAAGTCACCTAATACTAAATTCTGACTTTAGGGTTGGTTAGGGATAAACTGAATCTTTTGCCAAGTTTAGAGACTGCAATTTAATCGTGCGATATCGTGAAGTTCTGTTCGGTTCGGTAACATTCGCCTAGTACTGGTTTTTTAGTTTTCTCAGGTTTTGCTATGTGGTAGGTATTTGGCTACAACCTCACCTCACGAATTCCGATGTAATCTTTGTATCTGATAAGCTACATCGATATTGGCCGGAGTATTTCACTCCTTTCAGACTATGTGATAGACTGTTGCATAGAGGTCATGTCTCAAAATAAAAGCATCTGTCATGATCATCAGCTTCATTTCCACAGAGTGAAGCTCGAAGTGGGAAGGAGAAAACTTATCTTATTTTGTTCTAAAGGTATTTATTTATCTCCCCAATAACCTAATCAGCTTATCTCATCGCGGTTTTACGTTTAATTTGAAACATATTTGGGATACCGGATATTTGATAGTTTGATGCATTTATACATTTATACCAACAGTTCTATATTAGGTAGTTAACAATTATTTATGTAATTTGAATTATTGGGTACACCAGTGAATACTAAAATCACTTGCTATTTGAGGAATAATTATTTATTAAATTGGTTATACAAGCTGCATATTTACTAAGATTGTAGTATTTTTGTAATGCCAAGGTATAAAATCTGTTGAATCGATTTGTTTTTTTTAAATCTATTTGTGCAAAAGGGGTTATCATGATTGAGAGAGTACTTCATCAATGCCTAAAAAAACGTGAACGATAGAGTAATACAATTTGCCAAGGAAGGATAATTTCTTCGAAATCAGGCCTCCACCCCACTGGCCTCTCAAGTTGTAAAACATTCCTACAAGATATGCACTGCATCAAAAACATGATTTTTAGCGAAAGAGGGTGTTAGATGTAATCAACTGTTCTGTGTAAACATTTTAATCACAAAACAATAACATGTTTTCCGGACATTGAAACAAAAAATCAGTAACACTACGTTTCGAGATCTCTTCTGCAGGGATATAACTGGCCTAATACATAACTACAAACTAGGTTCAAATAAACAAATCATACCAAAGCGTTGTAGCACGCTTATGTCAGGAATCACAACCGCCATGTTGTGTGTCAACTTCACTAACTCTAAGACATGCACAGAGTGATCACACCACCAAATTTAAAGTAAAAATATAATTTTAAATTGTATAAATTTACATTATATGTACCAATATTGGACAACTCTTTTCGGCAAAAGTTAGGTAGTAGAAATTTGAATAAAATAATAATAGAATAATAGAAATGAATTAGAAATAATAATTTAATGTACAAAATAATAATTTAATGTACAAAAACAGTTTTAAGACGATTCAACAGCTTTATAATAACACGTAATTAATAAATTGAAAATAAAAGTACCAGCCTCCTTCTTTCTCTTGCTAGCGGGCCATAAAAAAATATGAATTGGAATTATGGAGTAAGATTTAAAGTCTTTAGGTCTAATAGATTTCAGGACTTTGCGTCCAAGAAAAACGAGAATGTATAGCGACGATATTGCCCATACATCCAAGGAGGCAGGAAAGTAAAGTCATCTCTCTCTCTCTCTCTCTCTCTCTCTCTCTCTCTCTCTCTCTCTCTCTCTCTCTCTCTCTCTCTCTCTCTCTCTCTCTTTCTCTTTATTGTTGGAAAAAGTTACATATCTTTAAATATGCTATTAAAGAAGCTATTCAGAATTCTAACGAATTCTAGGCTCCGTTTCTTACTCAAAATAAAAAATTATGGAAGTGTGTGGAAGAGTTATCTTGAAGGAAAGCCAAACTCATAGTTATATTTTAAAAGTTTATGAAGCTAAAACATTTAGTCAAAATAATATAAGAGAACCAACATCAAGGTGATGTGTTTATGGGAGGTGAGATTCAGTAAGGGTACGAACTATAAATATTAAAAAATTAAGTATATCATAATTTAATTCATACGCCAAGGACAAAATTCTTCTGTAATTTATAGAACAAAGCAATATACAAATAAATAATATTATGTATCGCTCCTTAGTTGCTTTTTTGATTAAAAGTTGAATTCTCAGACCTGCTTATGTGTACGAGTATATTATTGGGTATCCTCAGTTGGAAGTTTGAATAGCCCCCTTAAAAGTAGCTGTACAATTTTTTGGTAAAACAGGCGCATCAGCCTACTTAACCACTTCAAACGTAAGATAGGAGTACACTACATTAAATTTCACGTTGTTGAAGTTGCATGAACAATTTTAGGTCTACAGCTTATTTAATTAGGTGACATATTTTACTATATCACATTTTAAGTTTCATATAGTTTGTTCATGGATTTATGAATTGTGGAATTTTTTAGATGATATTATGAGACCCATGTAAAGATTTTCATTAACGCTCAGCATAATCATATGGAGTAACCTGCACTGTCACTGAGCTCGATGTTGTGCATAAGGAAATTGAGCTTCATACAAAACTGCATTTCTATAAATCAGGGGTTTTTTACGGACTGACAGATCGATATGAAGTTTTGTTTGCAAATCTAATTCTTTTACGTTAACATGCAAGCAATGTATCAAAAGTGTGTGCTAGTGGCCTTATGATACCTGCAGATATATTTTTCAGTTACAAACCAACATAATTTATAACTAAATACTAAAACGAAAATATTAACTTCATAATAAAATGTATCAAGTAATTTATTATTGGTTTGTGAGCCTCTAAGAGCACACATCACTGTGAGCACTGAAATCAAATAATTTATCAAATTTTTAACATTGAATTCCACTCTATTATTTTTTATTTTACTCTATGAATACAAATGACACATGTTTAAATCTCATATGACTTCCTTAATTTTTCTTAAAATTCTATTTACTCTGCAATAATCTAGTTTTTAATTTGGATATCAATAATACCAATGTAAAAATTTTCATTAACACTCAAAATGCCTTTGTGAATTGCATCATAAATAGGCTCTACGTAGGGTATTCAGGTATGAAGCTTTACAAAAATCCAAGTCTATTGATAAATTAGTGCTTGAAAGATACACACAGGAATAGATTCGGCACAGGAATTTTACCTAAACCTAGAATAGATTCGCTAACGCTTAGCTAATAGTTTATATATTGATAGCAGTTACAACAATACTTAACTTTTGTTATTGTATATTTATGCCATTTACTTATTTGTTTATTTATGTGTGAATATGGCTTTTTCAAACTTCATAGGTGGGATTAAATTATAATGACATGTTATTATTCATTCCTTAAGCCTTATCGTGTAGCAATAATAGAATGAAACGGACAAGAGCGATTACAAAATAACAAGCCAATACATTGAAGAAATTTACATGCACATTTTGTCCCTCCAGATAACATTATCTGGTTAGACAAAGTGATTTAAGTGTCAAATTTTAAGAACATCTTACTCGTCTTAGAGAAAGGAACTGTATCGGAGAGAAACGTTTGTGACAGCGGTTCTCAGTCTACAACACAGACACAGTCTCCATCGTCCATCAAGCCCTTCACCTCACCGCCCCCTCTCACTCTCATTAAAAGGGGGAAGGCTTACAAAATAATGGAATAGTTTCTGGTTAAAATTACAAAAGTTAAAACAGAGGAAACTTTTAGAATAGTTGTGAGTTTACATCAAGTATAAAACTAATTTAATCACTATTGTTTTAACTTTTAAATGAACGTAAACTCATAGTGAACATTTTTATGCAAAATATTGTGGCGTTGACCACACTTTATTTATTACATTATTTATATATCGGGTTCGATTTCAGACACGATCATGGACTTTATCCTAGGTTAATTAGGTATTTATAATAAAAACTCTCCCTTGGTTGACTGAATAAAAAAAAATAATTTCTTTGTTAAACGATTTGAGATTGGTTTTAAAGCTATATACAAATTTAGAACGCGAGAGGGAGTGAGAAATCGATATCACTCGCGAGTTTAAAGAAATCCTGGCACGACTGCCCTGAGAACAACGGACCTCAGTCCAGAGTGGCGTTGTCCCAGACGCTAACTCTGCAGACTCAGCACATTCTTGCTTGTTTACTGAAAGTTAACTGCGCAACTGCTTTACGTATGGAAAGTCTTCAGGCTTACTTATGACAGACCTGGTCTTACAATTCATATTTTATATTAACTTATATATCTTCTCCACATGCATTACTGAACCTAATACGACTGACTACATTATATGCATCAGTCATTATTACAATTAAATCATTTAATGTTATTTTGAATAAAAATAAAATATATTACTTACAATTGTATACTATTAATTGTCTAATTGAAACCGCTTAAGATGTTACCGGCCTGCTCTTACAACTATATGCTGGAGGCCGTCACAATATAAAGAATTTCAAACTTTTATTCCATTAATCTCAAGATAGCAGCCTGAGCTAAAGGAGTGGTATGGGATCTCTCACAAACCCCATGGATGGACGTCCACCAACATTGAAATTTAATATGCCTTTACAAAAAACTTATGCAAATGATTATACAAGGTCAGAAAAGACGCATCGAAAGACTTACCAACCAAACAATCAAACATCACATCTTGAATTATGGTCTTGTACTTAAGTTCAGTATGTTTAAAATTGTGTTATTCTCTTATTTTTTCATTGCATAATTATTTCTAATAAGGCTAATGTAAACAATCGAAAACTCAAAGCGGAATACCATGGAGCAACCATCAGTTCCTGGTATAGGATTGAAACGTCTTGCAAAATTTTCGTGATGTCGAGCGAAGATACAGACAGGAAATCAAATTCTTCATAGGCTTCACTAACGCTCAGCCAATAAATATTTCTATGTGAGAAGTTTATGTTTTACAAGATATTTAAAATAAAAAGTGTTAGTGAAGAAGATGTAACAGCGTCAATGTTGTTGGTGTACTTAAGGTTATTTATGTGTCACACAGACCCACACTACACCTCGTATGACAGTGATAGTCTGTATCAACATCACAACTAACCTTGTATCGTATCTCTGTTGTCATACAGTACTGACACTACACCTCGTATGACAGTGATAGTCTGTATCAATATCACAACTAACCTTGTATCGTATCTCTGTTGTCACACAGAACTCACACTACACCTCGTATGACAGTGATAGTCTGTATCAACATCACAACTAACCATGTATCATATCTCTGTTGTCACACGGAACCCACACTACTCCTTGAATGACAGTGATAGTCTGTATCAACATCACAACTAACCTTGTATCGTATCTCTGTTGTCACACAGAACTCACACTACACCTCGTATAACAGTGATAGTCTGTATCAACATCACAACTAACCTTGTATCGCATCTCTGTTGTCACACAGAACCCACACTACACCTCGTATGAGAGTCAAATCAAATCAAATCAAATCAAAAAACATCTTTATTTCCATTATGGTAAAAAATTTAGAAATCATAGGAGCACAATTTTTAAATTTTATAATATAAAATTACTTAATGTAATTAACACCAAAAACATAAAACTGCAAACAAATTAAATACTAATATATATATATATACATACATATATATATACATACACATATATATATACTACATACATACACCATACATACAGTATTGTATAGACTTGCTCTAATGATTATGGAAATGTTTCCTCACATAGGTGCATAGCACCTGTGCGTGAGAGAATGAGTCCCCATTAATTCAAAAATAAATTTTTCTTAGGGAAATAAGATGTTAAAATAATGTTGTTTAGTAAAAAAATCTATAATAGAAAAATAATTTCCATTTAATAATTATAAATACTGATAACGCTCATAGTGGTAAAGAAGAAAAAGCAATATGTGGTTACAGAAGAGACTCAATAGCAAACATACTTATCAGTGAATGTAGGTAATTAAAATAATAAGGATAAACTAACGAAATATTAGTTGGATAAGAAATAAAAAAACCGACAGACAAACGGACTCCTCAGTCAGGACAATGCTTGAGGCCTCTGCCCCTCCTTTCAATTAGCCTACCCCAAACTAATCTTACCCCGCACCTCTACCTACCACGTTGGCCACCAACACCACACGCTCACACTCACACGCACGAACCCACACAACCCCCCCCCCCCACACACACACACACCCCACACACACACACACACACACATACAAAACTATCACCATGCGATCACAAATATAAAAGCACGCTCCCATCCTCTAATCCAATTTTGGACATTAAATTCTGTAATCAGATGTTATAATCCTTTCCATATAATCACGACCCCACACTTTTTAAACCAGTTTTTTATTTTTTATTTTATAAGTTGATAATTTATACAAAAACATATCCTTGAGAAATTCTGGTAAATTTCTATAAATAATGTGAGAAACATAAAATGTATTTGTTTTTTGAAAAAAAGTTCTATTTAGCCTGGGTGTAAATATGGAGGATGTAAAAATTTCTTATTGCGTAATGGTGATTCGGAAAATTCGAATATACTTCTGTAATTTTTGAAAATATATACAAGTACTACTCTAACAAACAGCTGTCTTATATCCAAAAACATCCCCATTTCGGTGAACAGCGCCTCCGATGCGTAATGCCTATTTTTTCCCAGTGCTGCTTTAAGTATTGCTTTCTGAGTTACAAACAGTGGATTTAAAATACTTCTATAACTAGCACCCCACATTATGATCCCCCCCCTCTAAAAGCGATTGAACATATGCGAAATAAGCTACTCTTATTTCTTCTAAAGTTAAAAAGTCATGCAGTTGACGAAAAGCATATAAATGAGTTTTCGAAATCTACCATTAACATAGTGAACATGTGCAGATGAATTCATTCTGTTGTCCAATATAAAACCCCTAAATATTTATAATTATCAACCCTTTCTAAAGATCCGCAATGACAAACCAGACTTGTGGGATTACCACACGTGTGTAGTTTAATTAAATTAATGGGAGTGTCACTGCTGTCTCTCAGGGCAATAGGCATAAATTTAGACTTAGATAAATTTAAGGAAAGCAAATTTTGATCAAACCATTTTTTTAATTAGATAAAGGTCACTATGCGCTTTTGGAAAAACTTATTCCCAATTTGTGGACCCCTCAAAAAATAGAGCAGTATCGTCTGCAAAAAGTGAAAGCTTACCAGAAATTCTAATTTTAGAAATATTATTTATATAGATTAAAAACAGAATAGGTCCTAAAGTGCTTACCCTGGATTAACTCCATAATTTACAGATGCCAGATTACTATTTATTCCGTTAAATTGTGGTTATTTGCCTACGATTTTCGAGATAACTATCAAACCAATTAAATGAATTATTTTTTATTCCAACTAATTTTAATTTTTGGAGTAATTTGTATGTAACTATCAACGGAATCAAATGCTTTGGCTAAATCGAGGAATGCCAATAAAATATTTTTTGTTAGATGTTATTGCTTCGTTCAGACTCCTACAGATATTAAAAAAAAGCATCTACGATATTTTTAGATTTTCTAAACCCGAATTGACAGTCACTTAATATATCATTCTCTTCTAAATAAGTGACTAATTGGTCTTTAACTACCTTCTCCAAGACTTTGGAAAATACACTTAACAGGCTAATCGGTCTGTAGTTTGACATCAGGGTAACGTCATCCGCTTTAAATAATGGAATGACTTTGGCGATCTTGAAAACGTCCTGGAAAATTTGCCTGTACGTATACTTAAATTAATTATGTGAAGAAGCGGAATGCAGAGGAAATGATAATTTTCAATCAAGAGGGACGCGGATATACAATCATACCCCGGAGCTGAGCCACCACGCATGCTAGTAACGTACCGGTGAAGTTCTGTCTCAGTGATAGTGTGAATTGAGAATTCTGTGTTAACCGTATAGTCGATGTCATCAACGACAGGTGGACCGCTCGAGTCAATAGCCCGAGCTAAATTGTAATCTACTTGTGCAAAATAATTATTAAATTCTTCAGCTACCTGTAGACACTGCAGTTTCACGTCAGAGTCCGAGTTCATGGTTTTATCACCTGTAAATTGTGTAATGTGGAAACTGTTTTTTTTATTCACCCTCCCAGATAATTCCATTTATTATTTGCCAAAAAAGTTTCGGATTATTCTTACTACTGATAATTTTTGATCTGTAATAGTTACATTTTGCTGATTTAATTTGCGAATTCAATCTGTTTCTCAATTGTATGTAGTATTCTCTTAGATTCAGATTGAAACGGCTGTTTTTTGAGGAGTTTGCTTACTTTATCCCTTTTCCTAATGCCGATTACCAACTCTTCCGAAATCCATGGTTTAATTTTTTTTAGTCTATGCTTCTCATTTGTAAGAATCTTCTTCGATTTTTCAGTAAAAACTGTTTAAAAAATTTGTAAGAATAAGTTTGAACAAACATTGACGTCTGTGATATTGTGTGACACAGGTCCAGTCGCAGTTCCCTAAGTAATTACTAAATAACCTTTTGTCAATGATAGTAGTTTCACTAGGAGTCTTATGAATTTGTCTTGGCATTTTAATACTCAGGGCAGTACAATAGTGGTCCAGTAATACTAGTCTCGATCACTGCTGTTTGTAAAACTGTCAAAATTATCGTGTTTAATTAAAAATATGGTCAAGACAAGTCTGACTGGCCCCCGCCTCTCTAGTTGGATTGTATATGCCACACATAAACCCACATTCATACAGTACGTCTAAGTATCTTTCGGTCTTGTTGTCAGGTGTCAAAATGTTAACGTTTATGTCACCAATAAGTATACACGTTTTGGTTTTGGTAAGGCGGGAGTAGTGCTCACTGAGCGCAGCAGTAAAGTCGTCAAGATCGTTAATCATGAGTTCTGTACACCGCCAGTAGGTTGGATTGTTTATTGTTATAAGTAAAGTCGCACAGTTAGGCCATGCACACCGCCCAGCTCCGTCTCTTGCACACTCACACCACAAACACACTCTCTCACATACACTAACACACCATCATTCCGATTGGCACCTCTCGCGGTTTTGTACCACTTATACCCCTCAAGCTCGATCCCCACCCCATTTTCATCAAGCCAAGTTTCACTTATTTAATTTTATTTATTTATACATTCCAACGGCAATGCCATTGTTTAAAAATACAATGAATTGATGACATGTCGAATAATTGGTACAAACATACATGGATACAAAGAAACAAAATTGCAATGCTTAAGATAACACTTAATACAATGATATCCCAAATAACTTTAAAATGGCTTCCAAATAAAACTAATAAGCTGTCGAAAGTTTTTACCATAGCTTCTTATGTTTAAATGCAATATATTAAACCCCCCGATATGAAATTTCGTGAAACGAGTTATGGCTGAGTATATTATTTATAGAAACACTGCTGATTTCTTCTATAACCGTCAATTAGATTATGATCTTCGTTCATGAACGGGAATATCTGAACCCACTCAAGTAAATGAAAGGAAAAAACGAAACAAACAAAAAAAATAATACAATTTGGTTGAAAACGCTTGTTTTGATCTTACACCCCGCGAAACGATGCCCTTAAATTAGTATAGTAATCATTCTCACACTCTGATACACATAATTGATTCTATTATAAACTATTTCGTTATAAATCTCGTTATATTTAGAACATAGGCCCCTACTATATGTACTTGGTACTAATGGCATGAATAAAACTGTGTGCATAATTCGTGCCTAGAGAATGCATACTATTAAAAATTAAACTGCTTCACAATTCATAAAGAGGACCTAAGACATCTTGAATAAAAAAAAAAAACCTACAGATTATAACATAACATTTTTAATAATAATAAAAACAATTATTTCTGGCTTAATGGAAATTATACATACATAAACATACACACACAAAATGGTATCATGTCAAGGACTATTTAGATTCTAAGATTAAAAATAGTTCTATTATTATGAAATAGACAACAACAAAAAATTAAAAACCACTTCTATCAATGATATTTATAATACGATTTTAATACATTATTTTTTCCAACTTAAAAAGATTTCTGCAGAGCACAGTATGTGCATATATTTAGTACGCTTAATGAAATAAATACAACTCGTATATACAGAAGTCAAAACAATAATTAAATCATAATAAATTTAAAAAACAGAGGAGATCTGTGACTACAAGCTAAAACAAAATTATCTTTGGGTAATATTTTTGCGCTCTGAAGTTAAAAATACTTAAATACATCAAGTCAGAAAAATATAAGGAAGTCAGTTATTTTCTAAATAAAAATTCTCCCATGAATTTGATAAATAAAATATAAAATTAAAACAATATGGTGCAAGGTTAGAGAGATCATTATAAATTGCTTAGTATTACTAAGTATTATTCAAGGAGGAAAATATAATAGAACATTAATTAGTTATCTGTAAAGGATTAATGAAATAAGCCTTTTAGAACGGTAGGAATATAATGTTGGGAATGTTTTAAATTAAATAAAAAAATTCGCTCTATTGTATTAAATGACACAAATAAAAATAAGACATCTTAACAGGTGTATATAGTAGATACGACTATTGTTGTTTGACCTGTATATACAAATAATATAGTAATATATAAAAATAAAATCAGTATGTCCATTTAATGAGCTTTATGACAGATGAATACATGAAAAAGTCATTGATGCCAGAAATAAAATTAAAAATTTGTACAATAACTATAATAGATTAGAATGAACAAGCTACATAATTACTAATAATAATGTGAAGTAGTGAGTAATGTTTCGTTTTCTACATAGTCTAAGAAAAATAGTTTGATACTATGCAAGTTTGTATATGATAAGTACTACGTTTTTTATTTTAATTATTATTATTTAAAAGAATTAACTTAATTAGCCATGTAGAACATAAAACTAATACAACCATAACAACTAAAAAGTTAAAACTGACCTAGGCTTATTATTGTGTGATTATAGTCTGCAGACACATAATAAAGGGTAGCTACTACAGTGTCTACTTTCCAGTAGCAGCGTAGGAGCTCTCACTGTCACCTCCCCCGCGGCGACCACGATCCACAACACCCAGGTCCTCGAAGCTCCTCACCCTCCTGGCCCGTTCGTCCGCTGTATTCTTCACAAGTACTCTACCCTCTTTGATCCAGGCAAACGCCAGCTGACGATCCTTGACCATGGTCTTGGCTTGGTTGAGCAGAGCCTTCGTATAAGCTGGTTAAGTGTTCATTAATATAGATAGAAAGACGGACTGTACGCCGAACTGATGTGAACTGCATCAAGGTTCCTTTTTGACTTGGCGGCTTGAAGCCATTCGGCGCGAACTGTTCGACTCACAAAGCGTACGACTATGTTTGGTGGACGGGCCTGACGACCTCGTGGGGATCCCAAGCGGTGTGCTGCAGATACGTCCGTCGCGTCGCCATGGAGTATTAATTGCTGCTGCAATAGCTTGCAAAACTGCGAACACATTTTCATTTGGTGACACTGGAACGCCGGATATTTCAAGATTCTGCAACCGACTGTACTGCTGCATGTCCTGAATCTGTTCCTTCATGGTGGAGACTTCCTGCGATAGTAAATTACACTTAGTTCGTAGCTGAGCACATTCGTTCCGCCCGCAACTCATTTTCGGCTTTGAGAGAATCGATGGATGACTCGAACGATCCACCTATATTTGCTATTGTTTTTCTATTTCAGACAGTTTAGAGTTCAAACTTTCATTTATTTTTTGTTTCAAAATCACCGAGTTTTAAATTAAGAGTTGTATTAAAATCACTTCTGAGGTCTGTTATAGCCAGGAGAATACTAGACTTAAACCCGTCTTCAGAGTCACTACTATTTACCGATGTGGCCCCTTTATACTTTTCACAGCGGAAATTTGTTCGCCTAGTCAGTTTTTTGAAAGGGTCCAAACTAGTACATTTCGCGTGAAACGCACTTGCACATTCAACACATTTAACTGAGTCATCATCTGAAGTTGCGTTACTACACTTTGCACAAATACCTGACATAGCGCCTCAACAATGAAGTACGATTGTAAAAGTAGTATATGGTAAACACACCCTACTCACGCCTTCTTAAACCCACAAATAAGAGACAAAGGTCCGTTCCGGCGCGGCAATAAAAAATAGTCTGTAATTTTAAGCGTTCTTTTAAGTGTTTAGAACAATGGCGACACCTTTTAATCCACAAAAGAAAACGAGATATTCAAGTGAAATCAGCAGGTAAACCGTAACGCACACTATACATTAGCGGGACAGGTCGTAAGCGGGAGCGGACACGCACGGTCAGCACCGATAAGAGCGGCGCTCCTTCCTCATCGGCGATTAGATAAGGACTGATAAGGAGTGATTAGTCTGTATCAACATCACAACTAACCTTGTATCGTATCTCTGTTGTCACACAGAACCCACACTACACCTCGTATGAGAGTGATAGTCTGTATCAACATCACAACTAACCTTGTATCGTATCTCTGTTGTCACACAGAACCCACACTTCACCTCGTATGACAGTGATAGTCTGTATCAATATCACAACTAACCTTGTATCGTATCTCTGTTGTCACACAGAACCCACACTACACCTCGTATGACAGTGATAGTCTGTATTAACATCACAACTAACCTTGTATCGTATCTCTGTTGTCACACAGCTGTGTAGCACAACAATGTACATTACTGCTGAACAACCAGTGTTTCAGGTTTAACTTTGTAATGTTTTATGCGCAGATTATTTTAAAAATGCGTTTGTTAGTCTGGATGCAACCACAAATAAAATATTTACATTAAAAAATATTGTTGTTTAAATCCAAGAGCAGTTAATGAATGAAACACGGATAAAAATAAAAAGATTTTAATCAGTGCCTCCGTGTAAACACGGGAAAAAATTGTATATTTAGCTGTGATTTTTTTCAATTTTATAGTTTTATTTTTAGTTTAAATATAAACAAATTTTATATATTTATAAAACTTATTAAATTTGTAATAATATGGCTACTTTGAAACTGTGTTTTTGTGTACATAGTGAGTTGTGGATAAAAGGACATGACAAAATGTTGAAACTTTTTTACTTCGGAGGGCTACATACCTAAACAGACACAGGTTAAGTATCAATGTGTTGTGAATACATTGATATACAGGGTGGAGCGCGGTGATTTGCTTTTTTGCACTGCAGGCTGTAGCGGCACTGTTGGTCGAAGAGAGGGGAGAGTGGGCGTGGCTTATAGTGGCTGACGGGGGATTTGTATTCCTCCGCGTTCCAGTTGCCATCATGCAGTGCACACGAGAGGAGAGGTCGTTTTGTGTTGAAGCGTATGTTTCAAATGCCCACTCGATCATTGCAGTGCAGCGTGCTTTTGGTTTACGATTCGCGGTTCCCCCACGCGGATGTGTTCTTGGTCGGCAATCAATTGTAAATTGGGTAACTGCATTCGGAACAGCAGGGAATGTGTCATGTGTACGAAGGGGACCTCAGAGAAGGATTACAACACCGAAAAATATCGATAAAGTTATAGCAGCAGTACTGCAATCTCCAAAACGCTCTGCTCGGAAGCAATCACTTGCTCTTGGCATTTCAAGACGTTCTCTCCACCGGATTCTTCATGATGAACTGAGATTTAACCCGTATAAAATGTGCGTGGTCCATCAGTTGTGAGCACGGGACTATTTGTCACGGCGTACTTCTTGTGAAGACATGCTTGTGAACTATACCACGTGACACAATTGTTTTCTTTTCTGATGAGGCACATTTTCACCTCAGGGGGTGTGTCATCAAGCAAAACATGCGCTACTGGAGTGAAACAAACCCCAAAGAAGTCCACCAGAGACCTCTGCATTCGGACCGTGTCACTGTGTGGTGCGCCATATCACGAGTAGGCATCATTGGCCCTTACTTTTTTCAGGATAACCGTCGTGCCATAACTGCGAACTCCGAACGGTACTTGACTATGTTACAGGATTTTTTTCAGCCGGTTCTTGAGGCAATGCAATTAGAGGATACATGGTTCCAACAGGATGGTCCCACTGCACACACAGCGAGGGTTACCATGAATTGTTTGAGGCAAATGATTCCTGGACGGCTTATCTCTTTGAGGGGTAATGTGAACTGGCCGGCACGCTCACCAGACTTAGCCCCATGCGATTTTTTCCTTTGGAGTTACCTGAAGTCGAAGGTGTATATCAACCGTCCCAACACCTTGGAAGACCTAAGGAACAATATTGAGGCTGTAATTAGCAGAATACCAGTCGACATGCTTGTTATAGTTAATGAAAACTTCAGAAAACGTATGCAGCTGTTTGTGGATGCCGAAGGTCGATATTTGCCAGATCAATTATTTAAAACCATGTAATTTAAAAATTCCCTTACTGTTCAATATAATTAAAATAAAAAATAATTTGTTCTAACTTTCATAAGTTTTTTATTTTATTTCCAAATCAGCAAATTTTTGCGCTCCACCCTGAATAACACGAAAATGTTTACAACAAAATTGTATTTTATACGGTTTTTTAAAACGAGTACTGTAAAAAACGTCAAACAATCTGTGGCACTAAGGGAGTGGGTATGTGGCACTTGGAGGGTTAAGGATAAACAAAACCGATTAAATGAAGTACTCATATTTTATTTATTATGTCATAATTCGAAACGAGTATATCACCTGTAATTGAAGTAGTTATGGTTATACTTTCAAAATTCTACTACTTCTGTATTCAATGCTTAATGATTACAAGTCAATATTATTGTACGAGCCTAAAGAAACATATTAAACACAGAGACTTGCCACAAACGTCACAAAGCTACTTACGATCACTTTGATTGAAAAGGTTTGCCATGTATAACATTGATCGGGCTCAGCTCTTGAGCAATGTAATGGAACGAGGTTTTGTGTAAAATGGAATAAGCTTAGGAAACGACACGAGAAAGCCATAAAAGTGAATGAGAAAATCCAATCAAACAGTTTACTCTGCCTCACCGGCTGACATCTCGTTGGCCTGACTGCGTTTTTACTGGTCACCTGTCATCGGCACATTAGGTTAACATATTCTGAATAACTGTTTGTGTAACAAAGAACTTCATACATTTGGTACAATCGCAACTAAATGATTTGTCAATGCAAAGAATCAGTCCTTGCAAATAATTTAATATTGAATTTTTATAAATAATAATTAATGAAACCGAACCTTTTTTATTTAAAAAGTAAAACTTCCATTTAATAAAATAGGATTTTATATCAAATAATACTTAGCCTTTACAAAATCTAATTCCCTTTGTAAAACTCGTATTGATGGAATCATTTACCTTAAAACTTGTGGAATACAAAACCTTTGATTTTGCATACAGAATCATCTTCATTATGATTTTCGCCACTTGACGCCAACTTGTATCCTTAAATTATTTCTGCATATGATATATACAGCATATATAGCATATTTACCCGATATGGCCAACATTTCCTCAAGTATTCTTTACAATTGTATACTTATTACATATAATTATATGCTTATTTACTCACGTCATTCAGTTTGGATATGAATAATCTTTGTAAGTGTTATTTCCCATATTCATTCAATTGCTCATAATACCTACGTATCTTTCATTTTGGTAATGAAATTAACACTAATCGCATCCCTCAACCCATATTTTATTCACTTAATAGGCAAGACTTTCGATTAAAACTTTTGTTGTACAATATCATTTGCATTTTCTGAATGGAGCTATGACTCATAATATATTAAATTCAACTGGAGTATAATAAATCTTTCTATATATTATGCCATACTCACAATTTACTTTTTTTTCCTAATCTGTAAACTTTTATGTCAAGAATTGAACCTACAAACTTTAAGCGTTTTCGTCTTGAAAAGTCTATGTTTCGGAACAATTATAGAATTATGAAAGGATTATAAGTACCTTATCAATATAAATTTTAATACGCTAATTTAATGAGTAAACTAGTTCTTAACAGAAGAGCAATTTTAAATTAAAAAGATAATATTTAATGCAAATGCTGGATATCTTCAAAAAGCACGTTTTCTATGCATTATTGTGTGATGTATTAGTGGTAATAACAGACGTATATAACAGGAAACATTTATGGCAACTATAAACTCCAGTCATAGACTTGCTCTGGGGCTCATAATTGTCAGCTGTTGTGCATCATTAATATTCAAAAACTGAGTTACAGCCTGCAATAAACTGACATATTCAGTCATAATATATATATCGCTTTATACATTACGACACTATAACTGATTCTTCCAGTAATGAACCAAAGATTTCTTTTTATTTAGGGATTACTATATATTGCGTATTCATAGAATTTATGTATCTTTGTAAAATTTGTTATGTACTTTTATGAAGTTTGTTTTTGACGATGGAAGGACTGTGAAGGAAACAGGATTTTCTGGCCATTTGACATTGATCAGTGGTACGATAAAACCAGTAATACTACGTTTCGAGACCTTTATTATAAACTCTTCCTCAGGTAAATGACTAAATCAATGCTTGAATACAACCTATGTGAAAGTAAAAGAAACATAAAAGATACAACACTTATAAGTCAGGGACCATAACAGCCACGATGTGTGTCTCTTCAATCCACATTAACTCTAAAAACATTAATAATAATAATAATAACAACTAAACACTAATTATTAAAACTACAGATTACAGGTCATAATATATCTGCACACACCAGCCAAACAAATATAACTGACTTCAGACTAATCCTAAATTACAGATCGTCACCGCAGAAACAAGATTGCCGCATAAGGAGATCAACGGGAGTGGCCACTTTTTTATTATTGATTCATTCTAGAAGAACTTTTTAAAAGCATGCTGTGACTCTGTGTCGGTTTATTGCAAATATCTAATCTGTATGATACTTTAGGTTTCATTGTTAGTTCAGTTTTCAGAATTGGCAACCAAAGTGGCCTGATTTCAACTCATTTTTGACTAATCGGTTGGTTTACCTGTTAAATGTATGAAGCCTAAATTAATTTCCTTTTGAATATAATGGGGGTTCCCGATGTAATATTTTAGCTTCTTTCCAATCCATACGACGATCTTCGGAACTACAAATTATGCGCAATTTTGGAATTTCTGTTAGCCCTTTTCTTGTGTATTTTTGTCTTGCTTATGTATTCCCTACTGCAACTACATTTTATACTGTACACGCAGTTTTTTTGGAATCTTGTGTCATTTTTAGTTTGGTTTTTAAAAGACTTAGTCAAGTATTGTGTGTTTTAAACGCGGCTCTAATTTCGTATTTTATACGTACTCTTCTAATTTTCTGCGGTAATATCTGCGCGTTAGGAATTGACATAGACATAAATTCATCATTATTATGGTTCAGTAACTCTGGCATGGTTCTTCTGTTTGGTTTGAAATTCTTCATTATTTATTATGGGTATAAATTGTGTCTAGTATCCGATTCAAATTTTCTAAATTCCTCTTTTAGTCCATCTTTATCTGACCATAAGCACTTTGCTCTATCAAATAACGGTAAGGACACTCCTTCTTTGACAGATTTACGGTGGTTTGAATAATAATTTAAATATTTAGCTGAGTTTGCTTTTTTTAAAAACCCGTAGTCTTAAAGATATAATTATCTCTTAATAAACAAATAAAAAAAGATTGTGACCAATTCTGGAAAATTTATTAACAATAAAACATTAAGTACCAGGCGGATTAGAAAAATGTAGTATACCAATGGTGTATACGGACCTATTGTGACCTGTATTCTGCAGTTCAGTTAGTGCAGTTCGTCGTGTTCCGTTTTTATTAAGTTGATACTTTATAGTTAGTGGGCATGTAATATACACAAAATGTGTGTTGTGGTTCCTGAATAATGCGCGTCACAAAGCTCTGGTATTTTTTTGTTCTCTTTCATCTAGATTGGTGTCATGCATTAATCTAGTTATTTACCTGAAGAAAAGATCAGATTGTATATCTCGAAACTTAGTGTTACTGATTGTATTTTGTCACTGAACAATGGCAAATAGCCGAATAAATTCCTTTCTCATTCACTTTTAGGGATTTGATACTAGAAGAGATGCAGGTCTAGTACATTTACAGACAGAGGTAAATATTGATAAAAATGCCTGATTGTATTCCATTTTACAGTTGTATGTCAAACGATAATTCAACTGACTTTAATGGTAGACTGCATGTATGTTATAGATCAATAAACAAATAACAAAAAATGGAACCACTACAATATAGTATCGCATAGGCTAGCTTACTGTGTATGAAATCAGACAAGAAGAAAATTTTAAACTGTTGATTGACTATTTTAATATGATCTTAATATTTTGTAATAAAAACATGATCTAAGAATTAAAGAGTAACATTATCTGATATTGCTAAGAGACATTTACTAAAAATACATAGAGTAATATTAATAACAACAATGTTTTTATGAGTTCTTTCTTACTTTAATTGCTGACTCTAATAATATGGGTAGGTCAGACACCAAGAGCTACATAATGCAGATACTTGATTCATGAATACTTAAATCATGTATTCTCGCTTTCAGAACTATAGGGCAACTAGGTGTACGACGATTGACCATGTTATAAAACAAATTATTTCTAATTGTAATTAAAATGTTCTTTATTGGATTATCACATTTTATTAACCTAGAAACTTCAATTAAGTAATGAAAAAATTTTACAGACCACTCTGTATAAAAACGCTAGAAAATGAATTAAATTTAAATATTATCAGACTTCGCCTATTATTCGTTGATCATTTTCAATTTCACTTACCTTTCCCTTATTTCTAAAACATGTTAATACACCAGCAAATATTTAATACTTTATTGGTAGAGTGTATGATTTGAAGTATGTAAATAAAAAAATAAATAAAATTTAAAGTGTGTAGTGTTTTAATAACACTGTACAGGTAAATGTGGCTGCGCTTGGATGAGTGACCGCTGAGCGATCTTGTCCTTGCAAGCAGCCTGCCTGCCCGGTCATTGGTGGAGGTTCGGAAGTCACCTTTAAGATTTATTGTTCCCAGGTTGTGTTGGAGAGGGCTTCTTCGTCCTAACTTCGGCTGATAAAATAAGTCACCTTTACGATATTTTCCTTTAACACATTCTTTCCATAAAATATAGAAGAATCTTAAATAGATTACAGATTGTAATAACTTAAGAAGGTATATATTTCAATACAAAAGTTATTTTTTCTTATCTTAATTTAATTCTTACATGAGAAATAATATTTGCAGATGAAACAGACAACGTAGTAATCACAAAGTTTCAGAATAAACTTTTTTCTACAGATTAAGTTTGGTGATTTATCGCCTGTGCTTGGGATTAATGTATAGCAGTAAAAAGTGTAACTGATACTTCCTGTCACCGTTACTGATTTATGACGCAACATAAAACTGGCAGCACGTGAACTGACTGAATTCGATTGTGGAACTGAGAACTGTTATTTATGATGTTATTCCATTGCAAATATTGTATTCCAAAGTATTAAAAATCGTAGAATATGTTTCTAATTCTATTTAGCACATGTGACTCATCCGTTGGTAGTATGTTACATAACGTACCATTTTAGTATTATTACATTATATATGGTTTATAGCGATAGTTAGTAATTACTATCCTATGTAATCACCAGTGACAAATTTTCAAAGCAGGATGCAATTTAATGTGTTCCTGCTCTTTTAAACAATGCAAAAGAAATTACTTTGTCAGTTACAATTAATGAGATCTACCGACATGGATGCATATAGGATGCATAATTTTACTGCTCACCCAAGGTATTTGAAGTGGGTTGACATGCAATAATGATAGTTTATGTGGGCCCTGGATAAAATATTTATTTTCAAGCTGTAGATCTAAAGGTATAATAACCAAACGTACATGTTTTCCTGGAGGTATAAGTGTTTGTATTAATTGTTTCTTGAGATGAGGCTGATATTAACTTATTATTACCCAATTTTTCTGTTAAGTTTGATTTCAACAGAGAGTTTAGCGTGAGTTAGTCTAGTTCCAGTTCCTCAATTCGAGTATCCGAGAGTATATTTTAAACATTTTCACGATAAAAAACGATATTCCAGATAGAAGCCAAAATTAGGTAATCTATTACTTTAAGGTTACACAAGGACTGTAAGACTCTAGTATGATCCAGGTATTAACCTGTAGTATTACCTGTATTTTTAAATTATACATTTATATGTTACAACGATAATTTTTTATCTTTTAAGTGTACTTATATCATTTTGTTTAGTTTACTTATTACTGGTGGCCAAAAATTTAGTAAAAGCAGTTATATTATCTAGGAAGAATAATATACCCATAAAAAGAAGAACATATTTTACTATAATTATGTGGGTCTGAAGTAATCACTTTGCTTAGCTGGAAGCGATGTGATCATAAAATATTCAAGCGTCCTGAGAGTAAAAAAACCATGTGGATAGTGGTAGTATATCTTTCTCGATGTTTGAAGCATCATATTGAAAGCAATATTTTATTGATATAAAAGACAGATTATTGATGACAATGTTATATGACGTGAATATTCTGGTTATAATAAGGCTTCGTCTGTTAATAATTCGTCGTCATTTAATAAGAAAGAGGACATCATTTACAATATATATATATATATATATATATATATATATATATATATATATATATATATATACATGTATGTTTCCAAGATAAAAATAGAAGAAAAAAAATATGAAACAGACTACGTAGTAAACACAAAGTTTCAGAATTAACCTTTTTCTACAGATCGGGTTTGGTGATTTATCGTCTGTGCTCGGAATTAATGTATAGCAGTAAAAAGTGTAACTGATACTTCCTGTCACCGGTACTGATTTATGACGTAACATAAAACTGGAAGCACGTGAACTGTATGAATTCGATTGTTGAACTGAGAACTGTTATTTATAACGTTATTCCATTGCAAATATTGTATTCCATAGGTATTGAAAATAGTAGAAATTGTACTTCTATACTATTTACTGTTAATATTAGAATTTTGTACTTCTGTTTAGCATATGTGACTCATCCATTGAGATTATGTTAAATAATGTAATTAGTTAGTAGATAGTTAGTAATCACTAACCCATATAATCAATGGAGAAAATGTACTGAAAGCAGGATACTATCTAGTGTATTCCTGTTTGGATAAACAATGCGGATTATAATTCACTTTGTCAGTTACAAATAATGAGACCCACCGATATCCAGGATGCATAACTTTAATACCCACCTAAGGTATCGAAGTGGGTTAACGAGTTAAGCGCGGTAGTTTAAGAGGGCTCCGGATCCAATATTTACTACCAAATTGTAGATCTATTGATATAAAATAACCAACGCACCAACGCAACACATATAAGTGGACTTATATGCTTTTGTTTCGTTTACTTAATACTAGTGTCTAAACCTTGGTACAAGCAGTAGTATGATCTAGGCAGAATAGTTTACCGATGTAAAGAAGAACATGATTTACGATCATTTTGTATGTCTGAAGTAATTTAATCACTTTGCTGTGGAAGCGATGTGATCATAAAACATTCAAGCGTCCTGAGAGTAAAAAAAACCCTGTGTATACTGCATGTAGAGAGCTATAGTATATCTTTCTCGATGTTTGAAGCATCATATTGAAAGCGATACTTTATTGATATAAACGACAGATTAATTATTAATGACAATGTTATATGACGTGAATATTCTGGTTATATGGCTTCTTCATCTGTTAATAATTAGTGATCATTTATTAAGAAATAGATCACTTAAAATATATATTGTTTGCAAGATAAAATTATATACAAGTATATGAGGAAATTAAGCTTAAAGGCACTATTGTATTGATTTACGAATTCTTGTGACAAATGAAAAAAATATTGCTCTCTTTGGCGCAACATGATAGCATGACTCGTTTGTGTGAAGAATGTTAAACACAATTAGAAGAAGGAATTAAACACAAAAGCACTTCCATATCCCAGTTACAGAAAATATTGCTCTCGTTGAAACAATAGAGCAGTCTACATTATTTATGTAATAAGCGTTATACACAAGTAGATGCGACAATTAAATACAAAAGCACTCTAATATCTAGTTTTGTGTTGTTGTTTCAACTGAGTAAATACTGCTCTCGTTAGAAATATTAGCCACTGTACACAGTATGCGTAATGTATAAACATAATATATAGATAATAAATGAGTTATATTCTATAAATTTTATAATTTGTAAATATACATGCTGCCTATAAGCTATTGTATCTAATTTCACAGTATGATTTTTAAGGTACAAATAATTGAAATATGTCATGCAATCCATAATCTTATTCTCTTTTGTTATTCATTCCAAGTTTTGGGGGAAATATATATATTGTAATAACTAAAAAATTTGATATTTAGTATAAAACTATTTTAAAATATAAATTTTTTTTATATACATTTTTGTACCCATTGCAAAAAAACTAGTTAGATCTGGTCGTATAAAATGTTAAAAGTAATAATGAGAAGTAAAACTTTATTTTAATATTTTAATAATCTATATTTATCTGGCATGCGCTATTAAAAATAAAGCTATGGGTATTTAGTTCTATATATTGATAAAAATATGTGTTTTAATGTAAGCTTTCACTTGAATGAAAAATTATAAACAATACTACCACTGTAAGCAAGCTATTCATAATCACACAAAATAATGTGATTTAAAAACAACTCACTTTGGTGCGATTAGCGTTCCGTTCGTTGGAAGTGATTAGCGTTCCGTGGAAGTTATTAGCAACTCACTTCCACGCATTCCTGTGAAAGATTTATTTTATTTTAGGCAGCTGATTTAAAAGTTTTTTTTTTGCATCCACAAAAATTTTTTATATAAATTTTTAATATAGCTAAAAGCATTATTTTGATGCTAAATTAAATTTCAAAATCATGCCAGAAACATTTGGGAATAAAAGCTCGTAAACCAAGTAATAATACAAGTAAAATTCAAAAGGTATCTAAAAGTTTAATTATAGGTTTGAAATTCCTCAAAATGATGTTTCCAGTGTTTGTGAATCTTTCTTAGTGAAACTGAAAAAAAAACATTTCAATGGTAATGCTAAAAGGAGTTTTAGTTTTGGAGCAGATGTTACACAAAACGCGTTTAAACAACAACAAAACAAATTTTATAACGCTTTAAGCTCAACAGAAAACATGGATGATGACACAGCAGCATAATGTTTCTTTTTTATGGCAATTCATTCACTTCCACGCATACCTGTGAAAGATTTATTTTATTTTAGGCAGCTGATTTAAAAGTTTTTTTTTGCATCCACAATAAAAAACTTGTTCACGCTGAGAGTATGAGAGTAATCCTGGAAAATCCCCAAATGTAGTCGTTTATTTAGCAATACACCCAAAGTTTACCAGAAACCGGTCATAAGCTGCATGTTTTTTAGTTATAGGACAGCATGATGAAAACCATACTATATTTCAATTTCTGTAACTTTGGTGTGACATTGTAAGGTTTTAGAATAGTACTAATACATTTTTTCTGTTAGAAACACTCCTTCATTCCGTGTAATCGAGATTTTGGCATAATAAAAAGTAGTTTGATAACTTCAGATCGCATTCACATACCACAACAATATGTGGAGCTATTGCGATCTTTTACAGAAAATTTACAATTCACTATGTTAAAACTAAATAATTCAAGGACTTTCACAAATGGTGGCCAACTTTTGTACCAAAAAATGTTCAGAATATATAAATAAATAAATATATATATATATATATATATATATATATATATATATACATATATGATATTTTTTTTGCTGTGGTATTCACAAAAAGAAAAAAGACTTTTTCTATCCGCTTATACACAATGTATCTTAAACACAGATGCTGGAAGATTGTTTCAAAATGTTTTATTAGAGTCCTAATGGGTAACAAATCAATTCCTTGTCAAAACAAGACATCACCCATAAACCTCGTATAACCGTGTCTATTTGAACGGTAAAAATCAGATGAAAATGGAAGAAATCGTCAATCTGAAAAATGTAAACCCGCGTTTAACTACTTACGAAATATTCAACGATGAAATCTACCAGTGACCTAAATAAGTTCATGACATTTATCTTATATACTTAAGTTTAGACTAGGACAATAATAAAACACTTCGGGCTGATTTCAATTTTGGAACAAGAAAAATATCTAATACTTACAAATAACACCATTTTTTTACCTTATTAAAATAAAGAAGTATGCAAAAACATATAACTCTGTACAAAATTCAACGTGTATAGTATACAATTTTAATAGGCAATTGATTTAAAATAAAGATATTTTTTGTTGGCATTAGCCATACTAATTCATAATATGCTTATGAATTAAATAAAAAAAGCTTATAAATTAAAAAAAGCTTGATATGGGATGAGCAGAGCATTAAGATATAAATATTTTGAAAATGGTACAAAGGTAAAATAAACTCATGTGGTTTAGTTAATCAACATTTATGATGATGTCGCATGTGCTCGGTGACAAGAATGTCACTATTCTTTCTCCGGCCCATTAATCACTCTTCAATGTCCATATACAGTGGATGCCGCAGTACCATATATTTCGGTACTGATATTACAACAGTTATTAAACTTGGATTCATAATTTTAAACGCAAAGCTAAACATCGTTTTGTATAATATTAGATTATTGTCTGGTAAAGAGCTTTATATTTTGCCAATTTCTTGTTTTCCCTCAAATGATTTTATAAAGATGACACATCAATCGAATATACTGCAAAGTCAAATAATCGGATTATCGAACAATTCCTTTATGTGTTTTTTTTATAAACGATTACTCTATCAAAGTTTTTAATATTCAATTTAGATTAATTATGTTACCTAATAAGATAGTACCAAGGAAAAATATTAAAATAAATTAGAGCCTTAACTTTTTTACCGTCGACATATACGTTATGTTAAAATAGTTTTAAAATTATGACAATCCAGTATAATTATACTGATATCACAAAGTTGTATTGATTTAACTGTGAAAGGAACATTTAAATGAAAAACATAAAAGGAATTTATACTATTATGATAACTACCGCGAACGTCTTGCACAATAGAAATACATCGAAGTATAGGATATCGGAATCAATTATAATATATCCATGAATTATTTAGTAAATATTTCAGCCACTTTGAGCATCGTATGCAACATTTATGTTAGGTCTTGTTACTTTTATGCGAGTAGAATATTTCTGTTCAGAAATATTTTTTCCGTTATCATTTAACAGAATTTATTTTTCGTATGATAATCTTCGTACAGACTTAAAAGAAACCTTCCCTATAACATGTTATATTTATTGAAAAAATGCTACGTGTATTTTTTGTAAGTATTGCTAAAACTTCTGTCGTGAACTTACTCTATCGAACCTGATATTTATAACGGTTTGACATTTTCCTTAACTTAATCTGCTCAAATTCATCTAAATATAGACTTAGTTGTGTTGTTTGCAATTTCTTACATCCAACTCCCAATATATTTAAATAAATTGATATATTTAAATCAATTTAAATTGTTAACCAACTAATATATTAAGTCAAATTTTTATGTCAAGGATGATTTTTACTCAATAGAATCTCATGTTAAAATATACTTTTGTATAGGGCTTTATTGATTCATTGTCATATATTTTGAAAATTTGAAATGGTGATATCATTTTGGATGCAAAACCTTTCTACCAAACATTTAAGATAGTTTCTTTAGGGTCTTTGGTTTTTTGTTGATCTTGTAGGGATTTATTAATTTCAGGGGCCGTTTATTTTGTCACATCATATTTTGATATTATGTATTTTATTCAGATTCTAAACTCATATATAGTAGAGTTTACTTATTTGATAGTAATTTAGACCTATATAATATTTCAATTTTTCGGACCATGTTATTATATTGCGTACATTTTCGTTTCTAGGATAAGACTGTTTTATCTAACGACCATTAAAATACATTCAACTTTATTCGTTCTTATATTGAATATTATCCATTGCCTCTTACTGGTCACTCTCTTAGAAAGAAAGTAAAGGGTCATGACAAAAATTTTAATTTCTATTATGGTGATTTTCGGCCATATATTTCGCATGAGTGTCATTGAAGCATGACACAATTTTTCTTTTCTCAGCCAGGAAGAGTTAAACCTTATTTTTGTTTGATTATCTGTAAATTTGTCTATCTGTCCGCAGGAGAACTCGAGAATGAAATTTGTTATTGATATTAAATTGTGCAAACAACCTCAACAAAGGCTGTTACGTGACACATACTGTGGTGTACTGCCCTTGTTACGAAATAAATCTTAATGAATGTAATCTCTAACCTCTCTAGATGCCGTATTTTTGTTTCTTATAATTTATATGTTTAATAAGAGGATTTGTTAACGTTTTATGTTACTGTAACGTTTTACCTGTACCTGTAGGTAACAAAGGGATCGTATAAGTGTTCTTAGTAGATAAAGGTTTACGTCATCAACCAAATCTAACTCACCCCCGGCTTACATTTAATCCAAACATTAGACCGCTCTATTCTCAAGTGTTATTCAATGCAGTTTTACTGCAGATTACGGCCGTTAAAAATTGAAATTATTTAAAACATTGGTAATACAGTATAACATTGTTAAAAAATCGTCAAAGAAACCTATGAATAGGTTAATATGTAAAGAACCTGTGGAACATAAAGTACTTGGAAATAGTTGTCTCCCATTACATCTTGAGATGAAATTTTGAAGTGATGATGAAACAACGAAAAAACACACGTATACTTACATATTCATTTACGAGCCGTTCTTAAACCAGCTGCTTAAATTCAAGATTTATCACAGCAAAACATTTTTAAAATAATTGTTTTTTCCATCAAGTTATTCAGGATTTTGTTACATAACACCAGACATAGATACTTTTTTATCACTATTTTCCGAGGTCTGTGCACGTTTTCTTGATCTGAGAAAATATTGAAACTTAATTGTGATATTAGAGAAAATCAAAACGTCACTTAAACGAAAACACTGAAGTAATATTTTCCTGATATATATGCCTACATGTGATTGGCGACAAGATGTATCTTTACATAAAAGGCTAAGACACCGGTTTAAAAATTGAGCACGACATTCTAGTTAGGTTTTTTTAATATATATAAAAGAAGGTTTTCTGCAGTTCTGTTTTATATGGAGAGATAATTTGAATTCTATTTAAATGAACATCACTTTATGGTTTTTTCAAGTTCTATGACCATATATAGCTTGATATAATATGTTTCTGATGATACCTGAACAGTCGAAAGCGCTTTTAATATAAATTTAATGTGGAAGAATGAAAAATGTATTTTGAATTAAAACATATATAAATTTAAAAAAATTTCAAATAAGCGAAGGATCTTAAAATTCTGTCCAATAAAAGTTAATAATGTTATACGTCGTAAAAGCGTAGTTCATTGAACGAGAATATTTCTTGAAAAACAATCAAATTATAATTTATAATAACGTGTCTCGATTCTGTATCACTAAAATCATTAACGGTATTTTACATTAAGAGATTTATTTAAAATATTCCAAAATTAAAGCAATCTGTCTACTATAATTACTATTGAGGAATCACTTTGTTTTATCACAGATTGTCCTACGATTATCAAAGTACGATCTGTACCTACAATATACTCTTTTACAGTTCATTATTCTACAGTATAATTTGTTTTGTTTTTATGCATTTAGTTTTGTTTGCAATAACATGGGAATGATTAAAGTTAGATGGAATAAATGATATATAACAACATGTATGCTTATTTGTAATAAAATAGCGTAGAATAATTTTAAAACCATTAGTGCGGAATTTTCAATGATGTAAATATACAATTTTTTTACATCTAGGGAACTATTTTTATTATTTGTTGCAGTTACTGTTGATATATCAGTGCTATTATAGGACTGTTTATTTGATTGATTAAACTTTATAGGGCAAAAAGCTATCTACAAAATTGAATAATGGTGAAGAAAATAAATTTAACTTACAGCAATACAATTCTTTTTATTTTTTGTGCAATCCTAAATGACCAATATCAAACCAACATTTATTTTTAGATGTAACATAATAATCTGCGTAAAGGATAAGGGGCTTGATATGAGAAGATATTAAACCACAACGGTTGCAAGGGCCAATATTGAATCGGTATTGACAACGTTGTGTTTTTTTGGGTTTTATCTTTATTGACAATGTTATTGGGTGATTCCAGATTAGAATTCTTAGTGCAAGACAGATTTGAATAGTTTTAAAACCAAATGCATAATATTAAAGGTATTTAAATCGAACAAAAGAAAAAACATTTTTACTTCTTCTTAACGTATTTTTTTCTTATATAATTCCACAAGGGTTTTAACAGATTACTATTCAGAATGTTGCAAGTAATGATTTGTATTAAGTAAAAGATAATTGAATCTCCCATGTCTATACGTGGCTGATTTAAATACCCACTTCCATTACATATGTGGTGGTTTTCCTTAGATAAATTGGCTTGTATCAGCCACGAAACCTGATTCTCCCGAGCTTCATCCCTATATATAACTTTAATTATTTTATTATTTGGAAACCCAAGTATTTCTCATAAATATTTATAAGGGTATAAATGTATGAATTAATTCAGTTTGTGCCTTTTTATCCTATAGATGACAGATGATATCGCAAGTGCTTCTCCTACATTGTGAAGCAGTTTTTATTTTATTTACATCACGGCCAAAAACTAGTTAACTTTAGTTGTTTTGGACGGGTTCGTGGTAACGATACTCCGTGGTCAAGGATATCGTGACCGTCAAGTGTTGTGGCACCGACATTACGTGGTGGTAATCATTCTTATTCCGTGGAGCCAAGATTTGTGCTTGTGCAGTTTCATTGTCAGAAATGACGTGTTTAGGATACTTACAGTAAGACTATGTTTTTTTAATAACTAAATCAGTCAGCAATTGGTACTAGTCATTGTCTTTACCATTTGTCGTGCATTAAAATAAACTATTATTATCATCCAGGAAAGCTGACATTCATAAACGTTATTTTTAATAGAAATTCCCTCCCCCATTACGTATACGGTATAATATTACTTCTCTGGAATAAACTATTTTTAACGATGAAGTTGATCGGAATTTCATATTTTATGGTGATAAGTGTTAAGCTATGACATCATAATTTAGCATGGACTAGATTATTTATACTACGTTAAAAAACTGCTACAAATAAAAATTAATTTCACGAATGTAAAATTTTTGTATTTATGCCAAACATCACCATCATTGCTTTATGTGTAAATAAGTATAATTAGATATTTTTATTTACGACAAAAATCAGTGGGAATAATATAATATAATATACCTTAATAAAGTTTTTAACACAAATGTTTTAACTGAACTACAGAATAAAGTCCGATCAACCACATAAAATTGACCAGAGACCATTATTACCGTAAGTACACGGCAGAAACATGATTTCCAAAAAATGGAAATCAGGTATTTAAACGTAGTATTACTGAGTTTATGTGTCACTGAACGATGCCAATTACCTTGAAATATCCTGTTTCCTTTACAGCATACAAATGTTATATATGGTAATGTAAAATGGTTCCTACACTCGTTACCTATCTTCAAGCAGGTATTTAATAAATACGGACAAATTCCTTTTCTTATCTACAGTAAAAAGCACTATTAGTGTTATCTAAATATACTTTCCGTGTCTTGATTTTGATATTGCGCATTGGACAATCGAAAGAATGCAGTGGTTTTGATATAATTTTTAACTTTTATTTGCAGAGTATAATTTCACCTTCAAGTTCTATTTCTATCTTTAAAAACCATTTAACATTTTTTATTACTATTGTTATTTAACCTTTGTTAAAACTTTGTTTCAAGCTTCTTAGTAACTATGGATGAAATAACAAGAGGGTTTTCGACGTTTTCACATATGATTATAGGTTAAAAAAATGTACTCTTAACAGTAGAACAAATTTTCAGCTATTCAGATACATCCAGATAAGGCGGAAGAGATTTCTATGCAATATACGATATTCTTTGTTTTTGTAATGGTTCTTGCTATTCTGGCTTTGATTACACTTATTGTAATCTACGCAACTCACTATTTAGTTTAACTAAACAATTAGGTTTATTAAAAAAAGACAGGCCTAAATACTTGAATTTGGAACATATTAGTATATTAAATGTCAGAAAATCACATATATCGTATGATCTCATAATACATATACAATAAAATCGCAGATATTCTAGAAGTGAAGCCTAGTGGAATAGTAGTCAAGTTTAGTCTCCTTCACTGGCTAAGGAGGTACTCAAAGAGAGTGGAAGCCCCAGACGGTAACTGAGTACGCTTTAATGGAATGTTATTTTTTAAGATTTCCCCCCATATACTATTAATATACCATCGATACATTCTAGCATCTCCCAATTATAAATCCCAAAAATTCTTCAATTATTTAGTAAATTCCTATTATATTACATTAGGTCTACTTATACAACATGTTTATACTGAAACAGCTACTTTGAAACTGACAGACCGTATTAGTCGAATTTATTGAAAGTTGCGTAATGTCAAATAACAATACAATTGGAGGTTTTGACAATTCACATTTTTACGATACTACTTGTAATAATAACAGTAGTATAGCGCATGTAGGAAGTATAAATTATGCCAGTTCAGATATTATTAGTATAGATAGTAATATTGATGGTCGACAGAATGCAGGTTGTAATAGCATAGTCCTGATAGATGGATAACGTCCAGGTTCGTGCAGCAGAAAGACTGACCTACAAAGAGATCTTCTTTTATTCCATATAACTTAGTTGTGATTGCACCAACACTGGTATTGTGATGACAGCACTACACACTGACGCAATTAGGTTAGCGGCCTTTGAAGGCCCAGACGTGTACATCAAAGGCTTTTATAGGGGCGATATACTTCGGGAGTAATATTAGTTAAACTATCTATATACGATTATGAACTTTGTTGCCAGTGTATTCAGTGTAGAACATCGTAATTTTTCACGGCGAGTTGCATTTTTTGTAAAATACGATATCTAGCATACGAGTGCTATTCTTAATTCAGTAACAACCGCAAGCTATTAATAAGCAAACTTCTTGTTAAACTTATAATTATCAACTATCGCAACTGTATAGCTTTTCATTATTTAAACCGTTGAGCTAAGTAAAAGTTTACCCAGATGATTGAGCAGTATCTAAATATGTACTCTCAGTCCTTTGAGTGTAAATAGGCGAACCATGAGAAAACGGTATTTGCTCATTAACCGTTCAATGTTGGCCAACATCTGCTAATAGACCAACCTAGTCGGTAATGGCGTAATGCCATAAGCTAACCTGTTCCGACATCTATTGCTCATCTCCTGTCGTTCTGCACAACGGATATTCGTAGTTTGTCACATATACCTAATTATTTCCGGAATTGAGATGATTAACAATTGTATCAGCTAATGACTTACTATTTCATTCATGTATTTAGATACAAAGTTTTCAGCAATTATTCAATCACACGTCATCGTTTTCGGCCTATTACGTGAAAGAAATATCCTAAAATGTTTATAGTTATGATTTTCACTTTAATTTTCATCTTTCCTGTTATTTATTACTATATTATGCTATAAAATATAAAAGTATGTACTTACAAAGTTTCAAATTCAAACTCTTCATGCTTTCTTACAAATATTACCAGTCAATTTATAGACAATGTAGTTAATATATATATTTAAATATATTCTCTCTGTTTCAGAGGAAACCTGGTTTTAAAATATGTTATTAAATGTATTTACTCATATGTACAAAAAAAAATTGTTTTGTACCTCATGTTTTAGAAATGAAATTTTTTTGAACCCTTTTTTAACTATTGTTCAGAAATAAAATTTTTATATGTATACTCAAAGGTCTCTTAATAGTAAAAAAATTATACCTCACTTGTTTTTTAAAACTAAAAATCAAACTTATTAAGCTATTGCATATTTTACGGAATAGTAAATAGAACTTATATCTGCTTTATAGTTTTCCGTCAAGTAATTTTAGCGGGGACGCTCAGTTAGTTACTAATGTACATATTACCAAATAAGTAATAAAATATATTACCTCAGGTAACCATAAGTAATGGTAAATTATTATATTGAAAAATCCTAACTATTTATTGTTTCACTAAACTTTAAAAAAATTGATACCAGATGTATTACTGAAACATTTAAGAGATTTTTCTTTCATACAAAGCTGTTTAACGTCACTTCTAATTTCTGATTAGATAACACTTAACCTCTCAAATGATATCAACTGTTTCCCGCAGTGTTGTAGATGATGTAGATAAACTATCATGATTTCAGTGTTCGTGGCAGGTATAGATCTAAGGCGATAGTATCAATGAGGCCAGACATATATTACTTGATAATTCATAGCTCCAGGGGGAGTACGTGCAATTTGACAGTAAATTTGTTCAAGAACAACTATGATGCAGTAAAATATATAAACATATTTTTAGAACCATAAAATTGTATTTTTAAATTTAATCCTAAATTAAATAATACAAGTGAAATATATTGTTAAAAATTATTTTACAAAGAAAAATATTATATCTAGATTTTTCCTTATAAGAAATTATTGATACATTTAACTTGAGTGTAGTAATAATCTAAAGGTGGTAGAAACACTTTTTGTAAAAAACGCTTTTTAAGCAAATAACTTTTGTAATAAACCTTTCTGAAGGTGTATCTAAAATTACTAGCTGAATGCTGAAATTTTTTAATATTTCTATATAATCAAAACATTTTTTAATTAATCACGAGATTGAGCACTTTTATTAAATGTGAGTTTGGATCATAAACATTCTTAAACAGTAAAAATAAAAATAATATTTTACAATTATTGTCTGATGGGAATTAAAATTGTAATGTAGGTGAACGATGGATAATATTTTATGTTATAAATAATTTTTTGTTAAAGATTTATTATTGGCTATAGATATTTAAAATGAAATTGAAAATCATTGTTTCTCAGTTAGACTTAGAAGAAAAGGCGTTAATGTTTTATTCTTTTTCCACGACGATTCAAGTAGAAGGAAAGTATACGAAATTTAAAAGCCAAATAAAGGAAAACTATCTTAATTATTTATGGTGCCATATAAATGCCAAATAGAAAAACCAACGACCGCAGCTAGTCTTGTTAGAGGGTTAAAATGGAATGGGTGATCTGATTTTGCTCCAGGCATAGTCCATAGTAAGGAAGGCACAATCCACTTTTGCTTTTAATTTCATTATGACAATGGGCTGAGTGTTTTATTATTGCGTATTTATTTAGATCGACTCATTTATATCAACGTTTATTATTGATAAAATTGGCAAGAGGACTCAATGTTATATGGGTTAGGATTTTGTTTAAGATAATGATATTTGTATAGTTCAAAGTGGGTTTTGGTTTAATAGCATCCACCGTCTATAGATATAGGTGGATAATTTAATTTGTTTTATATAGTTTTCTGCATTTATTTTTGCCCATAACATAGTAAACATTATAGATTTTTGTAGTTTCTTTATATCAGCTAGAACCTTAAAAGCTTAGCTTTGAAGCGTGTAATTAGGTCTGCATATCAGTTTTAATTTGTTTAGAATATATAAATTTTAAATTAATCTGTATGTATTTCTCATTAACTTATGTTATGCGCCCTACTCCCATCGTTCAACTTAACTTACACGTTTTACTATTCAATGTAAATTAATCTTATGAGAATTACATGTAGCTTATACTCAAAAACTCTTAGGAGAGTTCAATATGTTCTGCACCCTGAAAAATGTTTATTAACACTAAAGAAGATAAAAGCATTATAATTTTCATCGAATTACCTTCCGACTTTCTTTAACAGACATTTCACTCAATCCAAACGAAAAGAAATTATACATTTATAAACTTTTCCAATATTATACACAAGTTTCACTTCAAGAACTCTTCAGCTGATGCTTTAATTTAGCCTTTTCACAAACGTTCAAGTTTTGTTATTTGAAACATTGAAATTGCTGTTGTTGTTCAATAATAATGTTTATTAATGTACGAGTGGATTAACAGCGCCAAAATTATAACATTCTATCTTATGCTACTGTAATACTAAAAGAATTAACTGATTAGTATATTTCTACTTAAAAATATATTATGCACGAATATATTGTTTCTTTCATCTAACTATATGTCATATTTGTTTCCCTGTAATTTGTCAGGAAGACTCAAGTAAGTCCTCACTTAACTAACGTTATTTTAGTATACGAGTCTAGGTAAATATATTATTAATTCTTGTATAACTGACTGTTTAAATATATACCTTAGTTATGATTCGAATATGAACATTAAAAATCAAACGATAACCTGCTTTTTTATAACATTGTATCACACAAACAATGTATACTGAGCCATTGTTTAACAGAGGGCAATATTTTCTTACTTGTCATAATAACATGTAACTCGAAAACAAACTGCCACTGCGTTTAATTCTCTAATGTGTGTTTTTATTACAAATTTTATCACACAAACTATATAGCCTGGGCCATTGTTCCACAAAGCGCAATATTATATTTACTTGTTATAATAATATTCAACACTACACCGGACTGCCAATGTGTGAAATTCTCTAAACTGATTGTGTATGAAGTTTATCACACAAACGATATTGACTGAGCCTTTCTTACACAAAGGAAAATATTATATCACTTGTCATAATAATATTGAACACTTCCCCGGACTGCCAATGTGTGAAATTCTCTAAACTGATTGTGTATAAAGTTATCACACAAACGATATTGACCGAGCCTTTCTTACACAAAGGAAAATATTATATCACTTGTCATAATAATATTGAACACTTCCCCGGACTGCCAATGTGTGAAATTCTCTAAACTGATTGTGTATGAAATTTGTCACACAAACAATACTGACCGAGCCTTTGTTAGACAAAGCACACTATTACATCACTTGTCCTAACACCATGTAACTGGACACCGTAATGATTGTGTACAAATTTCATTACATAAATAATATTAAATAAACCATTGTTCCACAAAGAGTATTATTTTCTAACTTATCATAACAACATGTAATTAGATATCGGGATCATACTGTGTTTAATTCTCAGATAAGTTTGTATATGGTGTCCACTAATCGTTGCAGACCTTTCGGATACTATATTTAACAGAATTTTGATCACTTACCACAGGGTATAACTTGACACCAGACATTCTGGATTTAGGTCTTATACACTTGTGTATAACTTTTCGAAGAATACAGACTGGTCCTTTTTTACACTAAACATAATATTTGTCTATATATACGATTTTTAAAATGTTTTACCTATACATATAACCTGTTACCTCAGATGTTGTAATGATATCTCAGAACCCTTTTAGTTATTGTTTTCACAAATATATTTAAATTGCAGTATAAAAAGGCACTATATGGAATCGCTTTTAATTGTTTATCAATATTTTTATATTAAATCACTTTTTCCTTAAAAATGTAAGACGAAATAAAAAGTTCTGCTTTTTATTAATATATAATTAACCACGCAACACACATCATATGTCATTTAACATATGAATTAATGTTATAGGTATTGTAAAAGCAGTATAAAATGATGAATTATATAACTCAGTTTCTGAATATTAATGATGCAGAACAGCTGACAATTATGAGCCCCAGAGTCAGTCTATGGCTGGAGTTTATAGTAGTCATAAATGTTTCTTCATAGTACACTAGTCATTCTCACTAATATATGACAGAATTGTACATAAACAAACAGCCATATTTCTTGTATCCGACTATTCATTTTTGTTAACAAAATTGAACATTAGTGGAATCAGTTTGTATGACTATAATACAGAATTAAACGGGTAAGGAATATTTCTGTTACGGTTTTAGCAATTGCTTTGATTAAATGTTGCATAAATATTATTATATTACTTAATTATACCTCCAATAGCTGTAATTTATCACAAAAATTTTTTAAAATGTCTAAATAAACTGTCAATATCCCAGTAGGTAGCAGTAAACAGCATTTTAGTTCTCAAAACGCACTTTGCTATGTATTTGTAATAATATTGATGGGAAATCTCCGAGAACATGAAATTATGCGTTAACTATGCATTGCAAAAAAAGCAAATAAAAATGGAAGTCTTATCAAACATATTCTCCAAATAATCTAAATAATACCAATAAAAATATTTTTAAATTCTAATATCACAGTAGGTAGAAGTAAACAGCAGTGGTATTAAGTTGTCTAAACTTAGTGCACTGTCTTTGTAATAATGAAACCTGTGCGACCATGATATTCTCTCAAACTATCTGTTGCCAATATTCTTAACGAAAGAAAACTGAAATTAGTATCACATATTCTTTATATAAAATCATTTTTGATCATTAAGTTGATAATTTCTGATTAGGACCATCCAGCTATATGCTCCTTGAGAAGAGGAAATGAGTGTTAGTTTAACTAATGTAGGCTAGACTGTTTAAGACATCCCAAGTCTCAGTTAAAACTCCTAGTGAAATTGATACCTGCTAATTTCCATCACAGAATGCTCGCGATATATCATGTACGAATGAGGTAAGGATAAGGTATAATACTCCTATTGCCTACTGAGCTCAATTTATAAATAAAGTAGGGTGCATAGATGAAAATGCATACCATATTTATATCCAAGACCCTAGCATCCATGGTGATTGTACATCCTCATGAGTTAAAAAATTTGGATAAAAGTTCTTGTATCCTCATGAAAATATTATTAATATTATTGATAACTAGTATTAATAACATGTACTTACGAATATACGGAATACAATACTACAATAAAGAGGGATAGTTTACAGATTCACACTAACCTAAGATATATTTCAAGGACTGAATTTCCACTAGCGTCAATAAACTGACACAGTTTTAAAGCTCCAGAAGGGACCTAGAATGTCCGAATAATATTGCCTTTAACTTTTTGCAAGAATCGATTTTATAAGAAATAAATCTGTCTTTGACTGAAGCCTTACAAAAAGTGTACCGAATGTTAGTAGTCTGAGTTAGTAAACTTTATGAGATGAACCTGCTAAATATCAAAAGTTTTTTTAAACTGAATATTACAAATAAGGAAGTTCTGTCGTTTTGTTACTCAATATACTTTGGAATTTAGGAAGTCAGTTTAACTAGTTAAAATATTTTTTATAATAGTACATGTAACGTTAGATACTTTTATTGCTTACAGTATTTTATCTTATTTTCACAATCAATATTTGTTTTATTTAACTGTAAATTCACAGTCCACTTACGATTGAATATTATTTATCCATTTATATGTACAAATAGATTGTATGAATATATTAATGGATGGACTGATAATTTCACACAATTCACAAGATATATAGCATAATCCTAATAGTATAGAATGTAAAATGGAAAGATGAGCAACAAATATAAACGAATAAATCCAATGTAAATCTTCCCATGCAATTACAGTCCTAAGTTTGATCAGGAAAAGGCACTTAAAGAAATTGCTGAAATAAACTGGGAGAGTGCCTTACAGATAGACAACGTAGATGATATAGAAAGGTTCCTGACAAACAACATTATGAATGTATTTGACCAAAATGCACCTGTGGTATGTAAAAAGGTCGGTAAGAAAAAAGCCCCTTGGCGAAATGAAATCATAAAGCGTATGACAAGAACAAAGAACAAGATGAAGAAAAATTACTGGAAAACAAGGCTAAACTCAGACTGGGATATTTACAAGGACATAAGAAACAGGTTAAATGTGTTGGTCTGGCGAACAAAAAAGGATTACTTTTCTAAAAAGCTGGCTTCATCAGATAACCCTAGAGACTTCTGGTCTTGCGTTAAGCAAAGTGGAATAGCAGGCCAAAATTAAAATAAGAACTTCCCACCCGGTCTTAAGCCCAATGGCATGAATAAGTTCTTTTCTGAAATGGGTTCTGGAAATAACATCGACGATAGATTACTTGACTTACTGAAAAAATCCCGTCTATCTAACACAAGACAGATTTTTAGTTTCAGACCAGTTACTGAGGAGGAAGTGAAGGAATTTATGAATGAAGTGAAATCACGTGCAGTGGGACATGATGATATATCAATAATGATGATAAAGACCGTCAGTCCGTATGCTATAGGGGCAATCACCCATTTGGTGAATACATCGCTGGCAAATGGGCTGTTTCCAGGCAGATGGAAAACAAGCATTATGCTCCCACTTCCAAAAGTAGCTTCTCCTGCCACTGCCCAGCATTTCAGACCGATCTCTATTCTGCCAGCAATGTCAAAACTACTAGACAAAACAGTAATCCGACAAATAAGCAAGTTTGAGAACGACACCAAAATACTACCTGCACTCCAGTCTGGTTTTCGACAAAACTATAGCACATGCACTGCACTTGTTAACCTGTTCAGTGACGTAATTGATGCAAGAGATGACGGTAAAAGTAGTACAATTGTGCTTATTTACTACTCTCAAGCATTTGACTTGATCTCTCACGAACTTATGGCAGCGAAGCTTCATTATTATGGATTTGATGACTTAGCTATAGATTGGATGAAGTCATTTTTCACAGGAAGAAAGCAAGTCACAAGAATTGGGAGTGAGACTTCGGATCTGCTCATTAAAGAGCGAGGTGTGCCTCAAGGTAGCTGTTTGGGGCCCATCTTGTTCAATTTTTATACAGCTGACCTACCCAATTATTTTCAACACTGTAAAGTCCATCTATACGCAGATGACTGTCAGCTGCATCTGTCTTACAAGGAGAGTTTGATGGAAGAAGCTGTTAACAATATAAATTATGACATTCACAACATATGTGCATGGGCTGAAAGCAACGGCCTGAAAATTAATTCAAAAAAGTGCAGTGTCCTACATACAGCTTCTCAGCACGTTGTACAACGGCTACATGGTAGTGGGTTGTGTGTATTGCTCGGAGATGAGGAGTTACGAGTATGTGACAAAATAACTA
This sequence comes from Homalodisca vitripennis, assembly GCF_021130785.1. NCBI lineage: Eukaryota > Metazoa > Arthropoda > Insecta > Hemiptera > Cicadellidae > Homalodisca > Homalodisca vitripennis. The sequence continues at coordinate 32,854,965 of NC_060208.1, forward strand.
CTCTCGGGGTCGTGTTAGACAACAATCTGACATTTTCTGACCATGTCACATTTACTTGTCAACGAGCACTGGACAGACTTAGGGGACTTTACAGGTTTAGAAGTTTTCTCCCAAAGTCCGCCAAACTTAAACTCATACAGTCATTTATCCTGTCTGTTTTCTACTATTGCTATCCTGCATACGGAAATAGTATCTCCAAGGGGGACTGCGGTGGGATCCAAAAAATGCAAAACACAGCCATTAGATTTGTGTTTTGTTTGAAAAAATATGACCATGTGACAGCTTACCACGAGGCTGCCAAACTTGCCCCAATGGCGACCGTATGCAGGATAATGACGTGCTGTATGGTGCACAAGGCCCTTACACTTGGAGTGCCTGGGTACCTTACTGACCGGCTCTAGTGTCGAGACGAGGTTTCCCTGCGCAGCACTCGCCATGTTGGAGTGCTTCACTTTAAATTAAGTTAGAATTGGGAAGAATAAGTGTTTCTTATTTTGGGCCAAAGAAGTACAATGACCTCCCCGAACCCATTAAAAGTTATCATGCCCTAGTTTCAAGAAAAATTTAAAAATATCTTTGGTATAGGCATTGATGTTGTATATTTATTTGTTATCTTACTTCTTGTATTTACTCTTAGGCCTAGATAAGTTTGTGTCATTTTTGTAATTATTTTAGTTTTTAGACGACATTAATTCTGAAAAGCAGTATTGTACTGAGAAGCGCTGGATTAATAAAGGCATTTTTATTATTTATTATATTAATGGATGGACTGATAATTTCACACAATTCACAAGATATATAGCATAATCCTAATAGTATAGAATGTAAAATGGAAAGATGAGCAACAAAAATAAACGAATAACTACAATGTAAAACTTCCCATGCAATTACAGTGTGAAATAGTTACTACTCTATTAATTTAACTGCCTGGATTGGTCTCCAGGTGACTTTTATCCAAACTAATCAGCAGGCAGTGTAGGTCACATTGATTATACCTTTTGTAGTAGTGAACCCTTTCTCATTTGTTTCAAGCCCACATTGGTGATATAAGTTTCAAGTGTCCTGAGAATATGAATTAAAATCGCTATCTAAATTTAAATACTAAAATGTTTTTTAATTACCTTATCTTCATAAAAGATAGAATTGTTATGTAAACTTACATGAAAATGACTTACAGTTTAATGGAATAAACTGACTTTTTCATGATGGACTATATTATTATATATTTATAATGTAATATAATATAATATATAAAATATATATACATATTAAATACATAAATCTTTTAATAATAATATGTTTAATAATAATACAGGTAGCTTAATAAATTCCACATATTGTGATATTATGTATATTGATAAAACATTATTTCATAATTTTACATAAAACTTGATTTTCTTCAAAATTAAGTAAACATATTTATTCAACTACAGTGAAGAAAAAAATCCTGTTATTTTTATCTATATAGAACACCCTATTATTGTGTATTCACCGAGTTTAGTTATCATGGTCACATTATTCTCAGGCAGATGTGAGTTATAATAGTGTATGACAACAGTTTAACCCACGTGATCCTACTGGGAGCAACAAACATGTCACAGTTGAGAGGTATTATTCATTTGTGCAAACGTACGTTAAATGTAGTTACTCGCTTATGCGTTGACGGATTTCATTCAAAAGTTTACCGTCATAAAGATTGAACAATATTTAGCATAGTGTATTTTTTTATTACTGATACAAAGCATCTGATACATTTCAATTGACAAAAATTTTTTTTGTCTCGGATCGTGCAAACATACATATAACGTCATGGTGTTTTTACTTATGCTTTGATGGATTTCGTCACAAATGTTACCGTTGGATCTTGTGTTGTTGTAGTTTTGTTATAACTTTACAGACTGTTCTGTAGTTTTATTATAAAAAAATTCAACAGCCGTCATTTTTTAAATGTTAAAATGTGTGATTTTTGGTATTTGTAGCCCTACTAGATGTAGTTTTTTATAGTTATTATTTTTTTATAACAAACCTTAAATGGTGGCTATCGGTTAAACTCTAATTCTCGACCTATGTGTCTATGAAATGTTTTGCTCTGATTAATGAGTACTTTCTGCCTCAGAAGTTTGTGATACCTTTTTATGAACACTGTATTTTATTATCCAAATATACAGTACATTACTTAAATATGAAAATTTCTAAAGTGTAAAAAAGTAATTAAACGGGTTATTTATTACTTTATATAATGTCGTGTTATTATAGAAATCTTAAGTTCAGAAGTGTGTAACGAATGACGATAACACATGGGGGTGGTGACTTCTGAGGTCGTAGTAATAAATACTCGAATTGCAAAGTTTACTTATAAGTTCAATTTAATTAATGAAACTTACAAGCAACACTTATAGTTGGTAAATTCAATGTATGCCTTGCCACGTTGCTGCCAATTAGAGTACAAGAACTAAAAAGGTATATCTGATAGGTGGGCCTAAAATATCCAATGTTCTATGGAATTATGCCTACGACATTTTAGTTTATAAAACTTTAAGACTTTACTTCTCTTCGCAATATGTAGACTCACAACCCGGGCGTCGGCGTCTTGGCACGAGACATTGAAGCTGTGGTCTAAGAAAGATTATTTCTAGTCGGTAATTACTAGAAGAGGAGTAGAAGTTATGGAAGTGGTAGCCATCTACTCAAATAATACGTGAGCTCGCCTAAAACAAATTCGCGACGGTATTAGCCATTTAATGAGACAAAAAACTTATCACGGCAACGTGCTCGTCAGAATGACGACGCCACAACTTGTATCCATTTCAATCAATCAAATAAGAGATCTTCAAGGGTGTTACTTTACTATTTACAACTTTACTTTACGTTACACTCATTTTTATATGTTGGACATCAAAGGGCTAATTTAATAATACGAAAATATAAATTTTACTTACGGACATAGCGCACGAGGTGAAATCGGTTACGTAGTTGGGCTGCTTCAAAGGGTTACAATAAAATATTCATACGCGTGCCAATTAGGTAGTTAGTCCGCCGATAATTTAGTTCCGGAACATTAGATAAAAAAATAATATTAAGTTGTACGTACTAACTTCAGGCACGTCTTGTAGTGTTTGCAAACCTATTTTGTAATAAAGCAATAATCTCTCTTGTTTTTACCTAACCGGGCACTTATTAGGTTACAAAAAATATAATTAATACTATTGTACTTGAAACGTTAATATTATTTGAAACTGAACCAGATATTTTTCGGTCAAACATTTTAAGGATATCTGAAGAAATAGAGTGTCAGAGATTATTCTAGATCATAAACTGACGTTACATTGGCACCGAGATAAGATTTTTACATAATGGGTAACATCAAAATAAGTAATATATACATTACTGGTGAGAATATATAATACGTAAGGGTTGTAACTAGATTTAACAGAAATCTTCTAATAAAATGACAGAGTTTCAGGGAGACATTTAGAATGTTCTACTAACGTAGCGTCCACAACAAATAATCCACAAATTGTATGAATATATTTTTTTACTTATTCATGAATTTAGAATAATATTAAGTAATTTCTACAAGCACACAATAAGAAAAGATCCAAATAAAAAATAAGTTTTATTAACAATATACTGTTAAGTGTAAATTTTTGCAAATAGTAAATATCCGGAGCATGGTCATTACTTATTATTAAGTTATTACTTAACTATTACTATACATTTTCAACCTGTTATAAAACCCATATTATTTGTCATTGTACAGTAGTGCTTTCCAGACCTGCGTATGTGTATATATTTTCTTTATTGGGTAACAAAACATAATCAACAATGGAACAAAATATACTAACACTGGATTAAATTACGGTGGTCACTAAAATGCACTTTTTTAAGGATTTTCTTCATCGTGACCACGAGGAAAATTCATCATTAGCATCGAAAAAACTTTTCCTCTAACTGGACGTCCTCATACAATTGCAAGGCCTTTGAAATTGTGTACGAAGCCGCGAGTAACTGCCATTCTTTAAATAAAATTCCACATACGCGTAGAAACAGCACTGAAAAGTTATCAAGCACGTGGTCCAGTTGGAAAAAGTTTACAAGTCAAAAGGTGGTGGTAGTGTTGCAAACTATCGTAACCAAAAATTCCCTGCGTTTAAACACACACTAGGCGGCACAGCACTATACGGTGATAGGCTAGAAACAAGAACCTAAAACCTAAATTTGATGCAATAGGTCAGTAGGAAGATCCGGTATGCAGGTGAGCTTTAGCATAATCTTAAACGACCTATCCAATAACTCAACCTGTACAATACTGCGATTAATTTTTCTTGTAAGACGTATTGCAATTCTGTTTATAATATAGAAGTAATTAACAAATAATGTTCTTTTCAAGTTAAAGATATTTCAAAAATGAACTACGTTTGAAACCTTTTGGGATTTTGTTAGACCAAAATTTAGTTTCTATAGAAACATAATAAACTAAAGCGGTGGTTTGAAATACAAAACATACACAGTAAATTAAATATAAACAGACAGTCCGTTCAAAGAACATTCCTTGTATATTTGGAAGTATATTTGGCGAGAGCCTTGAGATATCCGAACATGCATCAACTGTATCCATTGGTATAAAGAAAGGAGGTTGTGGATGTAATATTTCTCTACAAGGTACTCTCTCTCTCTCTCTCTCTCTCTCTCTCTCTCTCTCTCTCTCTCTCTCTCTCTCTCTCTCTCTCTCTCTCTCTCTCTCTCTCTCTCTCTCTCTCTCTCTCTCTCTCTCTCTCTCTCTCTCTCTCTCTCTCTCTCTCTCTCTCTCTCTCTCTCTCTCCTCTCTCTCTCTCTCTCTCTCTCTCTCTCTCTCTCTCTCTCTCTCTCTCTCTCTCTCTCTCTCTCTCTCTCTCTCTCTCTCTCTCTCTCTCTCTCTCTCTCTCTCTCTCTCTCTCTCTCTCTCTCTCTCTCTCTCTCTCTCTCTCTCTCTCTCTCTCCTCTCCTCTCTCTCTCTCTCCTCTCTCTCTCTCTCTCTCTCTCTTAGAAAATTGAGCTTTAATCCATTAATCTTAAAATTAATATTAAGAAGCTTCTAGTAGCAACACTAGTATTACCTATTTTTTATTATGCAAATATAGCTTATTGTGACATAAATAATGAGTTAACTGATAAGTTACAGAAAGCGCTAAATGCATGCATTAGATATATCTATAATTTAAAGAGAGATCAACATGTAACACCATATTATAAAGACCTTGGTTTATTGAAAATTAAGGAGCGGATGGAATTGAATATAATGAAATTGGCAATTAAAGTACTTAAAAATGAACAACCAGTGTATTTGTTTGAAAGATACAAAAGAATGACTAATGTACATGTTATAAATACTCGTTTTTCAGGAATAACTTTACAAATTCCGATTCATAGAACTGTTATCTACAGTAAGTCCTTCTTAGTGACATCTATTAGATTATTAATGTACTAGAAAGATAACTGCGGGAAAGTGATAGGGAAAGCAATGCAGCTTTGTTAAGAAAATACAAAATGAAACTTTTAGAAAAATATGAATTATAAGTTAATAGTACATCAATACTGTGTAAATTATTCTTTCTTGTGTAAGATTAATTTTTCCTATACGTATAGGAATTTAGAATTGAGACCATACAAAAAAAAGAAAAAAAAGAAATTATGTTTGTATTGAATAAACATATAAAGCAAATAGTAAAATATAGAACTTAACTGTAAGTAGGGTATATTTAAGTGATAAAATTAAATAAATAAATACATATATATATATGATTTAAATAAGAATATAATAGTAGAAAAAGAGTTTGATAACACATAATAAAATAGAATAAGATAATAGATATAAAAAAATGTAATTTTTAAAATCAGGCTACTGCTCAAACATTGTATTACATATGAATATGTGTTTCCTGTCATGGTGGTGGAGTGGACCATTGGTCTAAACCATGGCAGGATAAATAAAGAAAGTATCAAAGTATCTCTCTCTCTCTCTCTCTCTCTCTCTCTCTCTCTCTCTCTCTCTCTCTCTCTCTCTCCCTCCCTCCCTCTCTCTCTCTCTCTCTCTCTCTCTCTCTCTCTCTCTCTCTCTCTCTCTCTCTACCTCTTTCTCGTTATTGTTGTAAAAAAGTTACATATCTTTAAATATCCAGTTAAAGAAGCTATTCAAAATTCTAACGAATTCTTGAACCCGTTTCTTACTCGAAATTAAAATTATGGAAGTGTGTGACTTATGATAATAGTAAAGCCTAACTCAGAGTTATATTTTTAAAGTTTGTGAAGCTAAAACATTTAGTCAAAATAATATAAGAGAACCAACATGAAGGTGATGTGTGTATGGGAGGTGAGATTTAGTAAGGGTACGAACTATAAATATGAAAAAATTAAGTATATAGTCATTTAATTCATACGCCAAGGATAAAATTCTTCTGTAATTTATAGAACAAAGCATTATACAAATAAATAATATTATGTATCGTTCCTTAGTTGCTTTTTTGATAAAAGTTGAATTCTCAGACCTGTTTATATGTACTAGTATATTATTGGGTATCCTCAGTTGGAAGTTTGAATAGCCCCCTTAAAAGTAGCTGTACCATTTTTTGGTAAAACAGGCCATCATCCTACTTAACCACTTCAAACGTAAGATAGGAGTATACTAAATTTCACGTTGTTGAAGTTGCATGAACAATTTTAGGTCTACAGCTTATTTAATTAGGTGACATATTTTACTATATCACATTTTAAGTTTCATATAGTTTGTTAATGGATTTATGTATTGTGCAATTTTTAGATGATATCAAAAGACCCATGTAAAGATGTTCATTAACGCTCAGCATAATCATATGGAGTAACCTGCATTGTCACTGAGCTCGATGTTGTGCATAAGGAAATTTGAGCCTCATGCAAAACTGCATTTCTATAAATCATGGGTTTTGTACGGACTGACAGATCGATATGAAGTTTTGTTTACAAATCTAATTGTTTATGTTTACATAAAATAATTGTATGAAAAGTGTGAGCTAGTGGCCTTATGATACCTGCAGATATTTTTTCAGTTACAAACCAACATAATTTATAACTAAATATTGAAACGAAAATATTAACTTCATAATAAAATGTATCAAGTAATTTATTATTGGGTTGTGATCCTCTAAGGGCACACATCACTGTGGGCACTGAAATCAAATAATTTATCAAATTTGTAACATTGAGTTCCACTCTATTATTTTTTATTTTACTCTATGAATACAAATGGCACATGTTTAAATCTCATGTTTTCCTTAATTTTGCTTAAAATTCTATTTACTCTGCAATAGTTTTTAATTTGGATATCATTAATACTAATGTAAACATTTTCATTAACACTCACAAATGCCTTAGTGGATTGCATCATAAATAGGCTCAACGTAGGGTATTCAGGTATGAAGCTTTAAAAAATCCAAGTCTATTAATAAATTAGTGCTTGAAATATACACACAGGAATAGATTCGGAACAGGAATTTTAACTAAACCTAGAGTAGATTCGCTAACGCTTAGCTAATAGTTTATATATTGATAGCAGTTACAACAATACTTAACTTTTCTTATTGTATAACAAACCATTTACTTATTTGTCCATTTATGTGTGAATATGGCCTCTTCAAACTTCATAGGTGGGATTAAATTATAATGACATGTTATTATTCATTCCTTAAGCCTTATCGTGTAGCAATAATACTGTAGAATGAAACGGACAAGAGCGATTACAAAATAACAAGCCAATACATTGAAGAAATTTACATGCACATTTTGTCCCTCCAGATAACATTATCTGGTTAGACAAAGTGATTTAAGTGTCAAATTTTAAGAACATCTTACTCGTCTTAGAGAAAGGATCTGTATCGGAGAGAAACGTTTGTGACAGCGGTTCTCAGTCTACAACACAGACACAGTCTCCATCGTCCATCAAGCCCTTCACCTCACCGCCCTCTCTCACTCTCATTAAAAGGGGGAAGGCTTACAAAATAATGGAATAGTTTCTGGTTAAAATTACAAAAGTTAAAAAAGAGGAAATTTTCTGAATAGTTGTGAGTTTACATCAAGTATAAAACTAATTTAATCACTATTTTTTTTAACTTATAAATGAACGTAAACTCATAGTGATTTTTATGCAAAATATTGTGGCGTTGACCACACTTTATTTATTACATTATTTATATATCGGGATCGATTTCAGACACGATCATGGACTTTATCCAAGGTTAATTAGGTATTTATAATAAAAACTCTCCCGTTGACTGAATAAAAAATATTTACTTTCTTTTTTAAGCAATTTGAAATTGGTTTTAAAGCTATATACAAATTTAGAACGCGAGAGGGAGTGAGAAATCGATATCTCGCGAGTTTAAAACCCTGGCACGACTGCCCTGAGACCAACGGACCTCAGCCTAGAGTGGCGTTGTCCCAGACGCTAACTCTGCAGACTCAGCACATTCCTGTTTGTTTACTGCAAGTTAACTGCACAACTGCTTTACGTATGGAAAGTCTTCAGGCTTGCTTATGACAGACCTGGTCTTACAATTCATATTTTATATTAACTTATATATCTTCTCCACATGCATTACTGAACCTAATACGACTGACTACATTATATGCATCAGTCATTATTACAATTAAATCATTTAATGTTATTTTGTATAAAAATAAAATATATTACTTACAATTGTATATTATTAATTGTCTAATTGAAACCGCATAAGATGTTACCGGCCTGCTCTTACAACTATATGCTGAAAGCTGTCACAATATAAAGTATTTCAAGCTTTTATTCAATTAATCTCAAGATAGCAACCTGAGCTAAAGGAGTTGTATGAGATCTTTCACAAACCCCACGGATGGACATGCACCAATATTGAAAGTTATTTTGTATTGACAAAAAACTTATGCAAATGATTACACAAGGCCAGAAAAGATGCATCGAAAGACTTAAAAAGCAAACCATCAAACATCACATCTTGAATTATTGTCTTGTAATTACGTTCAGTATGTTTACAATTTTGTCATTCTATTATTTTCTCGTTGTATATAATTATTTATAATAAGGGTAATGTAAACAAACGCGAAAAATCAAATCGGAATACCATGGAGTAACCATCAGTTCCTTGTATAGAATTGAATCGTCTTGCAAATTCGTGATTTCGAGCGAAGATACAGACAGGAAGAAATAAAATTCTCACAACCAGTGCACTGATAGGTTTCCCTAACGCTAAGCTAATAAATATTTCTATGTTGGAAGTTTATGTTTTACAAGATATTTAAAATCAAAAGTGTTAGTGAAGAAGATGTAACAGCGTCAATGTTGTTGGTTTAATTAGGGTTATTTATGTGTCACACAGAACCCACACTAGACCTCGTATGACAGTGATAGTCTGTATCAACATCACAACTAACCTTGTATCGTACCTCTGTTGTCACACAGAACCCACACTACAGCCCGTATGACAGTGATAGTCTGTATCAACATCACAACTAACCTTGTATCGTGTCTCTGTTGTCACACAGAACCCACACTACACCTCGTATGACAGTGATAGTCTGTATCAACATCACAACTAACATTGTATCGTATCTCTGTTGTCACACAGAACCCACACTACACCTCGTATGACAGTGATAGTATGTATCAACATCACAACTAACCTTGTATCGTATCTCTGTTGTCACACAGAACCCACACTACACCTCGTATGACAGTGATAGTCTGTATCAACATCACAACTAACCTTGTATCGTATCTCTGTTGTCACACAGAACCCACACTACACCTCGTATGACAGTGATAGTCTGTATCAACATCACAACTAACCTTGTATCGTATCTCTGTTGTCACACAGAACTCACACTACACCTCGTATGACAGTGATAGTCTGTAACAACATCACTACTAACCTTGTGTCGTATCTCTGTTGTCACACAGAACCCACACTACACCTCGTATGACAGTGATAGTATGTATCAACATCACAATTAACATTGTATCGTATCTCTGTTGTCACACAGCTGCGTAGCACAACAATGTAAAATACTGCTGAACAACCAGTGTTTCAGGTTTAACTTTGAAATGATTCATGCGCAGATTATTTTTAAAATGCGTTTGTTAGTCTGGATACAACCACAAATAAAATATTTTCATCAAAGAATATTCTTGTAAAAAGTGTACAAGAGCAGTTAATGAATGAACCATGGATAAAAATAAACAGATTTTAATCAAATAACACTAATTGTATTAACGATTAACTACTTTGTGTCTATAGAAAAACGATAGTAATTTATGTTACTTTGTTTTTACATAAATATATACATTATTATAATCCTCATAGTCGTTATAAAATTTATAATTATAAAAAATACCCTATAGTATTTTTATCAGAAATGTTTAAAGTGTTTATCACCTGTGTATTTTACTTTTTTAATTAAATATGAGTATTTTTTATTTGCTTATTTTATCACAAATCAGTGACTCCGAGTAAACATGGGGAAAATTGTGTATTTAGTTTTGATTTTTTTTTTCAATTTTATAGTTGGTTTTTTTAGATTAAATAATTATAAACAAAGTGTATATTATTATAAAACTAATTAAATTTTTAATAATGTGGCTACTTTGAAACTATGTTTTTGTGTACATAGTGAGTAGTGGATGTTAGAACATGACAAAATTTTGAAACCTTTTTTTATTTCGGAGGGCTACATACCTAAACAGACAGAGCTTAAGTAAAATACTGTTATACTTCTTTTATTCCTTATTGTATTGTGAATACATTGATATATAACATGAAAAATTTAACCACAAAATTGTATTTTATACGGTTTTTTAAAACGAAAACTGTAAAAACGCCAAAAGATCTGTGGCACTAAGGGAGTGGGTATGTGGCACTTGGAGGGTTAAGGATAAACAAACCCCATTAAATGAAATACTCGTATTTTTATTTACTATGTCAAAATTCAAAACAAGTAGTATCACCTGTAATTGAAGTAATTATTGCAATACTTTCAACATTCTACTACTTCTGTATACATTGCTTAATAATTGCAAGTCAGTATTATTGAACAAGCCTAAAGAAACATCTTAAACACAGAGATTTACCAAAAACGCTACAAAGCTACTTACGATCACTTTGTGATTGAAAAGGTTTGCCATATATAACATTGATCGGGCTCAGCTCTTGAGCAAGGTAATGGAACGAGGTTTTGTGAAAAATGCAATATGCTTAGGAAACGACACGAGAAAGCCATAAAAGTGAATGAGAAAATCCAATCAAACAGTTTACTCTGCCTCATCGGCCGATATCTCGTTGGCCTGACTGCGTTTTTACTGGTCACCTGTCATGGGCACATTAGGTGAATATATCCTGAATAACTGTTTGTGTAACAAAGAACTTCATACATTTGGTACAATCGAAATATTGTATATAACTTATTATACTAATAAAATCAGTACAAATGATTTGTCAATTCAAAGAATTAGTCTTTACAAATTATTTATTATTGAATTTCTATAAATAATGATTAATGAAACTGAACCTTTTTTGTTTAAAAAGTAAAACTTCCAGTTAATAAAATAGGATTTTATATAAAATAATACTTTACAAAATCTAATTCCATTTGCAAAACTCGTATTGATGGAATCATTTACCTTACAATTTGTGGAATACAAAACCTTTGAATTTGTATACAGAATTATCTTCATTATGATTTTCGCCGACTTGTATACTTAAATTATTTCTGCACATGATATATACAGCATATATAGCATATTTACCCGATATGGCCAACATTTCCTCAAGTTTTCTTTACAATTGTATACTTATTACGTATAATATATATTATGCCTATTTATTCACGTCATCGGTTTTCAGTTCGGATATGAATAATCTTTATAAGTGTTATTTCCCATATTCATTCAATTGCTCATAATACCTACGTATCTTTCATTTAGGTATTGAAACTAACATTAATCGGATCCCTCAACCCATATTTTAACTTAATAGGCAAGGCTTTCCATTAAAACTTTTGTTGTAAAATATCATTTGCATTTTTTGAATGGAGCTATGACTCATAATATACTAAATTCTACTGGAGTATAATAAATCTTTCTATATATTATGCCATACTCACAATTTACTTTTTTTGCTAATCTGTAAACTATCATGTCAAGAATTGAACCTACAAAGTTTAAGCGTTTTCGTCTTGAAAATTCTATGTTTCGGAAAAATTATAGAATTATGAAAGGATTATAAGGACCTTATCAATATAAATATTAATACTTTAATTTAATGAGTAAACTTGTTCTTAACAGAAGAGCAATTTTAAATTAAAAAGATAATATTTAATGCAAATGCTGGATATATTCAAAAAGCACGTTTTCTATGCATTATTGTGTGATGTATTAGTGGTAATAACAGACGTATTATGAGGAAACATTTATGGCAACTATAAACTCTAGTCATATACTTGCTCTAGGGCTCATAATTGTCAGCTGTTGTGCATCATTAATATTCAAAAACTGAGTTACAGTCTGCAATAAACTGACATTTTCAGTCATAATATATATTGCTTTATATATTACGACACTATAAACTGATTCTTCCAGTAATGAACTAAAGATTTCTTTTTATTTAGGGATTAATATATATTTCGTATTCATAAAATGTATGTATCTTTGTAAAATTTGTTATGTACTTTTATGAAGTTGGTTTTGAAGATTGAAGGACTGTGAAGGAATCAGGATTTTCTGGCCATTTGCCATCGATCAGTGGTACGATAAAACCAATACCACTACGTTTCGAGACCTTTAATCTAAACTCTTTCTCAGGTAAATGACTAAATCCATGCTTGAATACAACCTATGTGAAATTAAACAAAACATACAAGATACAACACTTATAAGTCAGGGACCATAACAGCCACGATGTGTGTCTCTTCAATCCACATTAACTCTAAGAAATGCTATTAATAATAACTAAACACTAGTTACTAAAACTACAAATTACAGGTCATAACGGAACTGCACACACCAGCCAACAAATATAACTGACTTCAGACTAATCCTAAATGACAGATCGTCGCCGCAGACACAAGATTGCCGCATAAGGAGATCAACGGGAGTGGCCACCTTTTTATTATTGATTCTTTCTAGATGAACTTTTTAAAAGCATGATGTGACTCTGTGTCGGTTTATTGCAAATATCTAATCTGTATGATACTTTAGGTTTCATTGTTAGTTCATTTTTCAGAATTGGCAACCAAAGTGGCCTGATTTCAACTCATTTTTGACTAATCGGTTGGTTTACCTGTTAAATGTATGAAGCCTAAATTAATTTCCTTTTGAATATAATGGGGGTTCCCGATGTAATATGTTAGCTTCTTTCCAATCCATACGACGATTTTCGGAACTACAAATTATGCGCAATTTTGGAATTTCTGTTAGCCCTTTTCTTGTTTATTTTTGTCTTGCTTATGTATTCCCTACTGCAACTACATTTTATACTGTACACGCAGTTTTTTTGGAGTCCTGTGTCATTTTTAGTTTGGTTTTTAAAAGACTTAGTCAAGTATTGTGTGTTTTAAACGCGGCTCTAATTTCGTATTTTATACGTACTCTTCTAATTTTCTGCGATAATATCTGCGCGTTAGGAATTGACATATACATAACTTCATCAATATTATGGTTGAGTAACTCTGGCATGGTTCGTCTGTTTGGTTTGAAATTCTTCGTTATTTATTAAGGGTATAAATTGTGTCTAGAATCCGATTCAAATTTTCTAAATTCCTCTTTTAGTCCATCTTTATCTGAGCATAAGCACTTTGCTCTATCAAATAAGGGTAAGGACACTCCTTCTTTGACAGATTTAAGATGGTTTGACTAATAATTTAAATATTTAGCTGTTTTTGCTTTCTTTAAAAACCCGTAGTCTTAGAGATATCATTATCTCTTAATAAACACATAAAAAAAGATTGTGACCAATTCTAGAAAATGTATTAACAATAAAACATAAAGTACCAGGCGGATTAGAAAAATGTATACAAATGGTGTATATGGACATATTGTGACCTGTATTCTGTAGTTAAGTTTTGATAAGCGGTGCTCAGTTTTCATTAAGTTCATGTTTTATAGTTAGTAGCCATAGAATATACACAAAATGTGTGTTGCGGTTCCTGACTAATGCGCGTCACAACGCTCTGGTATGTTTATGTTCACATTCACTTAGATTGGTGTCGTGCATTAATTTAGTTATTTCACTGAAGAAGAGATCAGATTGCATATCTCGAAACGTAGTGTTACTGATTGTATTTGGTTACTGAACAATGTCAAATAGCCTAAGAAATTCCTTTCTCATTCACTTTTAGGTATTTGATAGTAGAAGACGAACAGGTCTAGTACATTTACATATAGAGGTAAACATTAATAAAAATGCCTGATTGTATTCCATTTTACAGTTGTATGTCAAACGATAATTCAACTGACTTTAATGGTAGATTGCATGTATGTTATAGATCAATAAACATATAACAAAAACAAAGGAACCACTACAATAAAGTATCGCATACGGTAGCTTACTGTGTATGAAATCGGACAAGAAGAAAATGTAAAACTGTCGACTGACTATTTTAATATGATCTTAATACTTTGTAATAAAAACATGATCTAAGAATTAAAGGGTAACATTATCCGATATTGCTAAGAGACATTTACTAAAAATACATAGATTAATATTAATACCAAAATGTTTTAATGAGTTCTTTTGAAATTTAATTGCTGACTCTAATAATATGGGTAGGTCAGACACCAAGAGCTACATAATGCAGATACTTGATTCATGAATACTTAAATCATGTATTCTCGCTTTCAGAACTATAGGGCAACTAGGGGTACGACGATTGACCATGTGATAAAACAAATTATTTCCAATTGTAATTAAAATGTTCTTTATTGGATCATCACATTGTATTAACCTATAAACTTCAATTAAGTAATGAAAAACTTTTACAGACCACTCTGTATAAAAACGCTAGTAAATGAATTAAATTTAAATATCACCAGACTTCGCCTATCATTCGTTGATCATTTTCGATGTAAGTTGCCATTCCCTTATTTCTAAAACATGTTAATACACCAGCAAATATTTAATACTGTATTGGTAGAGTGTATATTTTGAAGTATGTAAATAAAAAAAAAACTATATTATAAAACTTTGAAAAAAAGGGTTTGTAATGTTTTAATAACACTGATCGCGCCCAGTGTAGCTGCTGCTTGGATGGGTGACCGCTGAGTGATCTTGTCCTTGCAAGCAGCCTGCCTGTCCGGTTATTGGTGGAGGTTCGGAAGCCACCTTTAAGATTTATTGTTCCCAGGTTGTGTTCGTGAGGGCTTCTTAGTCCTAATTTCGACTGACAAAATAAGTCACCTTTACTTTACATTCCCTTAACACATAAAATATATAATAATCTTAAATAGGTTACAGATTGTAATAACTTAAGGTACATATTTCAATACAAAAGTTACTTTTCCTATTTTACTTTAATTCTTAAATGCGAAATAATATGTGCAGATGAAACAGACTACGTAGTAAACACAAAGTTTCAGAATAAACCTTTTTCTACAGATCAAGTTTGGTGATTTATAGTCTGTGCTCAGGATTAATGTATAGCAGTAAAAAGTGTAACTGATACTTCCTGTCACCGGTACTGATTTATGACGCAACATAAAACTGGCAGCACGTGAACTGTATGAATTCGATTGTTGAACTCAGAACTGTTATTTATGACGCTATTCCATTGCAAATATTGTATTCCAAAAGTATTGAAAATATTAGAATGTGGTTTTACTTCTATTTGGCATATGTGACTCATCCGTTGAGATTATGTTAAATAACGTACTATTTTAGTTTTATTACATTATACATGGCTTATAAAGATTGTAAATAATCAATAACCTATATAATCACTAGTGACAATTCATAAAGCAGGATACTATCTTGTGTATTCCTGCTCGGATAAACAATGCGGAGGAAATCACTTTGTCAGTTACACATAATGAGAGCTACCGATATCCAGGATGCATAACCTTACTACATACCGAAGGTATCCGAAGTGGGTTGACGAGTAAAGAATGATAGGTTAAGCGGGCTCTGAATCAAATATGCACTATCAAAATCTAGACCTAGGGATATAATAACCACCTCCCTCGGTTATTCTGGAAGCAAAATGTGTTAGTATTATTATTTTTTTTTTGAGATGAGGCCGATATTGACTTATTATTATCCAACTGTTCTGTTCATTTTGAGTTCAGCAGGGAGTTCAGTGTGAGTTGGTCTAGTACCCATTCCCTAGTTTGTGTATCTGAGAGTATCACTATACTCGTTATAATTTTAAGTAGATATGATTTTTAAACAATTTACACGGAACAATAAACAACTATATTCCAGGTATAAGTCAAAATTATAAGTAATCTATTACTCTACTTAACTTTTGAAATTATATATTTATGTATTGCAACAATAAGTTTTCATCTTATAAATGGACTTATATGCTTTTGTTTCGTTTACATAATACTGTTATTTAAGCTTTAGTAAAAACAGTTATATGATCTAAGATGAATAATATACCGACGAAAAGAAGAACATGTTTTCGATTATTATGTGGATCTGAAGTAATTTAAAAATTTGCTTAATTGGAAGCGTTACGATCTTAAAATACCCTGTGATTAAAAAATAAAACACAGTATATACTTGCATGTACAAAGTGGTAGTATATATTTCTAGATGTTTGAATAATCGTATTAATTATAGCTTGAATACTAATACGAAAGTACTTGAAATATTTTATCCAGTTTTGACAAGATTCTCCTCAGGTTCCAGCCCTTAATATTAGTGACAGTGTTATATAACGTGACTATTATGGTTATAATATGACTTCGGCTGTTGATAATCAGTGATAATTTAATGGAAAAAGGACATATTTTACAATATATATTGCTTGTTAGTTATATTGAAAGTTAGACATTTTACAGAGTATGCGTAATGTATGAACACATTTAGATAATAATGAGTAATATGCTTTAATTTTATCAACTAAACAAATAAGTTCATTAAAAAAATACAGGCCTAAATACTTGATATTGGAACATATTAGTATACTAAATGTCAGAAAATCACTTATTTCTAGTGATCTCATAATGGATTTGCAATAACATCGCAGATGTTCTAGAAGTGAAGCCTACTGGAATAGTAGTCAAGTTGAGTCTTCTTCACTGGCTAAGGTGGTACTCAAAGAGAGTGGAAGCCCCAGACGTTAACCGAGTACGCTTTAATGGAATGTTATTTGCTAAGATTTCCACCCATATACTATATACCGTCGATACATTCTAGCGTCTCCGAATTATAAATCCCAAAAATTCTTCAATTATTTAGTAAATTCCTATTATATTACATTAGGTCTACTTATACAATATGTTTATACTGAATCAAATAGTTTGAAACTGACAGACCGTATTATTCAAATTTATTGAAAGTTGCATGATGTCAAATAACAATATAATTGTAGGTTTTGACAATTTATTCCATAGTGACGATACTACTTGTAATAATAACAGTAGTATAGCACAGGTAGTAAGTATAAATTATGCCAGTGCAGATATTATTAGTGTAGATAGTAATATTGAAGGTCGACAGAATGCAGGTTGTAATAGCATAGTCCTGATAGATGGATAACGTCCAGGCTGGTGCAGCAGACAGACTGACCTACAAAGAGATCTTCTTTTATTCTATATAACCTAGTTGTGATTGCACCAACACTGGTATTGTGATGACAGCACTACACACTGACGCAATTAGGTTAGCGGCCTTTGAAGGGCCAGACGTGTACATCAAAGGCTTTTATAGGGGCGATATACTTGCGGGAGTAATATTAGTTAAACTACCTATATACGATTATGAACTTTGTTGCCAGTTTATTCAGTGTAGAACATCGTAATTTTTCACGGCAAGTTGCATTTTTTCTAAAATACGATATCTAGCATACGAGTGCTATTCTTGATACGGTAACAACCGCAAGCTATTAATAAGCAAACTTCTTGTTAAACTTATAATTATCAACTATCGCAACTGTATAGCTTTTCATTATTTAAACCGTTAAGCTAAGTAACAGTTTACCCAGATGATTGAGCAGTATCCAAATATGTACTCTCAGTCCTTTGAGTGTAAATAGACGAACCATGAGAAAACGGTATTTGCTCATTAACCGTTCAATGTTGGCCAACATCTGATAATAGACCAACCTAGTCGGTAATGGCGTAATGCCATAAGCTAACCTGTTCTTACATCTCCTGCTCATCTCCTGTCGTTCTTCACAACGCGGATATTCGTAGTTTGACGCATTTACCTAGTTGTTTTCGGAATTAAGATGATGAACAATCCTCTCAGCTATGACTTACTATTTTATTCACGTATTTAGATACAAAGTTTCCAACAATTATTAAATCAAACATCATCATTTTGGGCCTATAACGTGAAATAAACAATCTAAAACATTATAGTTATGATTTTTATTTTAACTTTCATATTCCCTGTTACTTATTACTATATTATTTTATATCATATAAAACTGTGTACTTACAAAGTTTTAAATTAAAACTTTTCCTGCTTTCTTACAACTATTGCCAGTAAATTTATAGAAAATGTATTCGATAGAAAAATGTACAATATATACATATATATATATATATATATATATATATATATATATATATATATAAATTATTAAAAAGAATCATTAATTAGGCTTATAAAAGGAAACAAGTTTTCTACCTCATTTTAAGTAACTAAGGTACATATTATTAACAAATAAGTGATGAAATATATTACCTTAGGTATTCATAAGTAATCGTAAATTATTAAATTGAAAACTCCTACTTTCAAACCATAGGGGGTTTCTTCTCCGTTTACAATTTTCTCATGTATATCCTAATCTTAATTTATTCAATAACATATTGGATTCATAATGTATTTCTTAGTTAATTTTTCATCAACTTACTCCTTAGTTAATATATATAAACTATTGAATCATTACTTTACTTTTCTTAATATAGACACTATTTTCTATTTTCTTTCCATCGTTTTCAGTACTCAGGGTCACTTTCAAAATTAACAATATTAATGAAGTAGTCTGGTCTTAAATTCATTGCATTAAAGAATGATTGTTCAATTCACTTCTTTCCGAGTTCAGTTTACAAAGATTTGAAAGTATAGGTCAAAGTTTTTCAACCTCGTTACAAAATAGTTGGTTATTTATCACTTACAAGTATTCTACTTTAGTATAGTAATTTCAAACTTTTCATTAATATTACTATACAATTATTAGGAAAGATTTTTGCGTACTAATGACTTTTGGAACCTATTGTATTCATAGTAAACCGTATCAATGTATAAAAATCGAATATTTATATATTTGTAAAATATTATAACCAAAGTATTTCTATAATCGTAGTATTCTATAAAAAACTAAATAGTATTTGTCTTTATCTAAATTCTCAATTCTCGATTACCTTCTTCTGTATTAATCTCTGTTAATGTGTAACTAAACATTGAAACATCGGCACCAGATGTAATTCTGAAACATTTAAGAGACTTTTCTTTCATACAAAGTAATTTTAGCAAGTCACTTCCAATGTGGGATAAGATATTCCTCCATTTCTCAAATTCTATGATCTGTTTCCCGCAGTGTTGAATATTATGTAGATAAACCATCAAGTCGTCAGTGTGCGGGACAGGTATAGAACTAAGGCGATAGTATCAATGAGGCTAGACATATCTTACTTGATAATTCATAGCTCCAGGGGGAGTACGTGCAATTTAACAGTAAATTTGTTCAAAACCAAACTATGAAGCAGTAAAATATGTAAACACATTTTTAAAACTATAAAATTGTATTTTTGAAGTTAATCCTAAATTAAACTAATAGTGTGAAAGATAGTGTTAAAAATTATATTACAATTAAACATATTATATCTAGTTTTATCCTAATAATAAACTTTTTATTCATTTAACTTGAGTTTAGTAATAACGTAAAGGTGGTAGAAACACTTTTTGTAAAACACGCTATTTAACCTAATTAATACACTTTTTTGAATGTGTATCAAAAATTAACAGCTCAGTGCTGAAAATTGTAATATCTCTATATAATCATAACATTTTTTTAATTAATCACGAAATTTAGTACCTCTATTACATTTGACTTCGGGTCATAGATATTCTTAAACAGTTAAAATTGAAAATTCACTTTTCACAATTATTGTCTGCTAGGAATTAAAATTGTAATTTAGGTGCACGATGGATAATATTTTAGATGGTATATAATTGTTGGTTAAAAATTTATTATTGGCTATAGATATTTAAAATAAAATAGAAAATCAATGTTTCTCAGTTAGACTTCAAAGAGAAGGCGTTAGTTGTTAATATGTTTTAATTCTTTTTCCACGTCGATTCAAGTAGAAGGAAAGTATACAAAATTTAAAAGCCAAATAAGGGAAAACATTCTTAATTATTTAAAACCATCTACCGCAGCTAGGCTTTCTTGTTAGAGGGTTGAAATGGAAAGGGTGATCTGATGTTGCTCCAGGAATAGTCCATAGTAAGGAAGGTACAAACCACTTTTGCTTTTAATTTCAATTTGACAATAGGCTGAGTGTTTTATTATTGCGTATTTATTTATATCGACTCATTTATATCAAGGTTTATTATTGATAAAATAGGCAAGAGGACTCAATGATAGGATTTAGGTTAGGATTTTGTTTAAGATAATAATCTTTGTATAGTTTAAAGTGGATTTTGGCTGTCTAAAGATATAGATGGATAATTTAACAAATTAAATTATCCATCTATATATATAATTTTATATATAATAAAATAAAATAAAAAATAAAACAAATTTTATATAGTTTTCTGCATTTATTTTTGCCCGTAACATAGTAAACATTATAGTTGTTTGTAGTTTATTTATATCAGCTAGAACCTTAAAAGCTTAGCTTTGAAGCGTGTAATTAGGTCTGCATATCAGTTTTAATTTGTTTAGAATATATAAATTTTAAATTAATCTGTATGTATTTCTCATTAACTTATGTTATACGCCCTAGTCCCATCGTTCAACTTAACTTACACGTTTTACTATTCAATGTAAATCAATCTTATAAGAATTACATGTAGCTTATACTCAAAAACTCTTAGGAGAGTTTAATATGTTCTGCACCCTGAAAAATGTTTATTAACACTAAAGAAGATCAAAGCATTATAATTTTCATCGAATTACCTTCCGACTTTCTTTAACAGACATTTCACTCAATCCAAACAAAAATAAGTTATACATTTATAAACTTTTCCAATATTATACACAAGTTTCACTTTAAGAAATCTTCAGCTGATGCTTTAATTTAGCCTTTTCACAAACGTTCAAGTTTTGTTATTTGAAACATTGACATTGCTGTTGTTGTTCAATAATAATATTTATTAATGTACGAGTGAATTAACAGCGCCACAATTATAACATTCTATCTTGTGCTACTTTAATACTAAAAGAATTAACAGATTAGTATATTTCTACTTAAAAATACATTATGCACGAATATATTGTTCCTTTCATCTAACTATATGTCATATTTGTTTAACTGTAATTTGTCAGGAATACTCAAGTAAGTCCTCACTCAACTAACGTTATTTTAGTATACGAGTCTAGGTAAATATATTATTAATTCTTGTATAACTGACTGTTTAAATATATATCTTAGTTATGATTCGAATATGCACATTAAAAATCAAACGATAACCTGCTTTTTTATAACATTGTAACACACAAACAAAGTATACTGTGCCATTGTTTAACAGAGGGCAATATTTTCTTACTTGTCATAATAACATGTAACTCGAAAACAAACTGCCACTGCGTTTAATTCTCTAATATGTTTTTATTACAAATTTTATCACACAAACTATATAGACTGGGCCATTTTTCACAAAGCGTAATATTATATTTAATTGTCATAATAATATTGAACACTTCCCCGGACTGCCAATGTGTGAAATTCTCTAAAATGATTGTGTATAAAGTTAACACACAAACGATATTGATTAAGCCTTTCTTACACAAAGGAAAATATTATATCACTTGTCATTATAATATTGAACACCTCCCCGGACTGCCAATGTGTGAAATTTTCTAAACTGATTGTGTATAAAGTTATCACAAAAACGATATTGACCGAGCCTTTCTTACACAAAGGACAATATTATATCACTTGTCATAATAATATTGAACACTTCCCCGGACTGCCAATGTGTGAAATTCTCTAAACTGATTGTGTATGAAGTTTATCACACAAACAATATTGACCGAGCCTTTCTTACACAAAGGAAAATATTATATCACTTGTCATAATATTATTGAACACCTCCCCGGACTGCCAATGTGTGAAATACTCTAAACTGACTGTGTATAAAGTTATCACACAAACTATATTGACCGAGCTTTTTTTTACACAAAGGAAAATATTATATCACTTTTCATAATAATATTGAACACTTCCCCGGACTGCCAATGTGTGAAATTCTCTAAACTGATTGTTTATAAAGTTATTACACAAACGATATTGACCGAGCCTTTCTTACACAAAGGAAAATATTATATCACTTTTCATAATAATATTGAACACTTCCCCGGACTGCCAATGTGTGAAATAGTCTAAACTGATTGTGTATAAAGTTATCACACAAACGATATTGACCGAGCCTTTCTTACACAAAGGAAAATATTATATCACTTGTCATAATAATATTTAACACTTCCCCGGACTGCCAATGTGTGAAATTCTCTAAACTAATTGTGTATGAAGTTTATCACACAAAAAATATTGACCGAGCCTTTCTTACACAAAGGAAAATATTATATCACTTGTCATAATAATATTGAACACTTCCCCGGACTGCCAATGTGTGAAATTCTCTAAACTCATTGTGTATAAAGTTATCACCCAAACGATATTGATTGAGGCTTTCTTACACAAAGGAAAATATTATATCACTTGTCATAATAATATTGAACATTTCTCCGGATTGCCAATGTGTGAAATTCTCTAAACTGATTGTGTATAAAGTTATCACACAAACGATATTGACTGAGCCTTTTCTTACACAAAGGAAAATATGATATCACTTGTCTTAATAATATTAAACACTTCCCCTGGCTAGCAATGTGTTAAATTCTCTAAACTGATTGTGTATAAAGTTATCACACAAACGATATTGACCTAGCCTTTCTTACACAAAGGAAAATATTATATCACTTGTCATAATAATATTGAACACTTCCCCTGGCTAGCAATGTGTGAAATTCTCTAAACTGATTGTGTATGAAGTTTATCACACAAAAAATATTGACCGAGCCTTTCTTAAACAAAGGAAAATATTATATCACTTGTCATAATAATATTGAACACTTCCCCAGACTGCTAATGTGTGAAATTCTCTAAACTGATTGTGTATGAAATTTGTCACACAAACAATATTGACCGAGCCTTTGTTAGACAAAGCAAACTATTATATCACTTGTCCTAACACCATGTAACTGGACACCGTAATGATTGTGTACAAATTTCATCACATATATAATATTAACTAAACCATTCTTCCACAAAGAGTAATATTTTCTAACTTATCATAACAACATGTAATTAGATATCGGGATCATACTGTGTTTCATTCTCAGATAAGTTTTTGTATGGTGTATACTAATCGTTGGCACTAATTCTCAATTCTCCGTCCAGTTCTTTTTTTAATTTATGTACAAATACATATAACTTTGTAAAACATTGCAATATTATTTTATTTAAGTGCCTACACAACTTGACGCATGCCATGCAATGTTGTAAATTGTTATTACGGCAATAAAGAAATTTATTATTATTATTATTGTTGCAGACTTTCGGATACTATATTTAACATGATTTTGATCACTTACCACAGGATATAACTTGGCACCAGACATTCTGGATTTACGTACACTTTTATATAACTTTTCGAATAATACAGACTGGTCCTTTTTTACATTAAACATAATATTTGTCCATATATACGATTTTCAAAATGTTTCACCTATACATATAACCTGTTACCTCAGATGTTGTAATGATATCTCAGAACCTTTTTAGTTATTGTTTTCACAAATGTATTTAAATTGCAGTATATAAAGGCACTATATGGAATCGTTTTTAATTGTTTATCAATATTTTTATATTAAATTACTTTTTCCTTAAAAATGTAAGACGAAATAAAAAGTTCAGCTTTTTATTAATATATAATTAACCACGCAACACACTTCATATGTCATTTAACATATGAATTAATATTACAGGTATTGTAAAAGCAGTATAAAATGATGAATTATATAACTCAGTTTCTGAATATTAATGATACAGAACAGCTGACAATTATAAGCCCAGAGCCAGTCTATGACTGGAGTTTATAGTAGTCATAAATGTTTCCTCATAGTACACTAGTCATTCTCATTAATATATGACAGAATTGTACATAAACAAACAGCCATATCGCTTGTATCCGACTATTCATAAACTGTTAATATCACAGTAGGTAGCAGTAAACAGCATTTTAGTTCTCCAAACGCACTTTTATATATTTGTAATAATATTGATGGGAAATCTCCGAGAACATGAAATTATGCGTTAACTATGCATTGCAAATAATAAACTTAAAGCAAATAAAAATGGAAGTTTTATCAAACATATTCTCCAAAAAATCTAAATAATAGCAATAAAAATATTTTTAAAATTCTGATATCACAGTAGGTAGAAGTAAACAGCAGTGGTATTAAGTTGTCTAAACTTAGTGTACTGTCTTTGTAATAATGAAACCTGTGCGACCATGATATTCTCTCAAACTATCTGTTGCCAATATTCTTAACGAAAGAAAACTGAAATTAGTATCACACATTCTTTATATAAAATCATTTTTGGTCATTAAGTTGATTAGGAGCATCCTGCTATATGCTCCTTGAGAAGAGGAAATGAGTGTTCGTTTAACTAATGTAGACTGTTTAAGGCATCCCAAGTCTCAGTTAAAACTCCTAGTGAAAGTGATACCTGCAAATTTCCATCACAGAATGCTCGCGATATATCATGTAAGAATGAGGTAAGGATAAGGTATAATACTCCTATTGCCTACTGAGCTCTATTTCTACATAAAATAGGGTGCATAGATGAAAATGCATATCATATTTATATCCAAGACCATAGCAACCATGGTGATTGTACATGCTCATGAGTTAAAATTTGAATAAAAGTTCTTGTATCCTCATGAAAATATTATGAATACTATTGATAACTAGTATTAATAACATGTACTCACCAATATACGGAATACAATACTACAATAAAGAGGGATAGTTTACAGATTCACACTAACCTAAGATATATTTCAAGGACTGAATTTCCACTAGCGTCAATAAACTGACACAGTTTTAAAGCTCCAGAAGGGACCTAGAATGTCCGAATAATATTGCCTTTGACTTTTTGCAAGAATAGATTTTATAAGAAATAAAACTGTCTTTGACTGAAGCCTTACAAAAACGTGTACCGAATGTTAGTAGTCTGAGTTAGTAAACTTTCTGAGATGAACCTGCTAAATATCAAAAGTTTTTTTCAACTGAATGTTACAAATAATGAAGGTCTGTCCTTTTGTTACTCCATATACTTTGGAATTTAGGAAGTCAGTTTAACTAATTAAAATATTTTTTATAATAGTACATATAACGTTAGATACTTTTATTGCTTACAGTACTTTATCTTATTTTCACAATCAATACTTGTTTTATTTAACTGTAAATTCACAGTCCACTTACGATTGCATATTATTTAGCCATTTATATGTACAAATAGAGTTTATGAATATATTAATGGATGAACTGGTAATTTCACACAATTCACAAGATATATAGCATAATCCTAATAGTATAGAAAGTAAAATGGAAAGATGAACAACAAAAATAAACGATTAACTCCAATGTAAAACTTCCCATGCAATTACAGTGTGAAATGGTTACTACTCTATTAATTTAACTGCCTGGATTGGTCTCCAGGTGACTTTTATCCAAACTAATCAGCAGGCAGTGTAGGTCACATTGATTATACCTTTTGTAGTAGTCAAGACTTTTCTCATTTGTGTCAAGCCCACATTGATATAAGTTTCAAGTGTCCTGAGAATATGAATTAAAATCGCTATCTAAATTTAAATACTAAAATGTCTTTAATTACCTTATCTTAATAAAAGATAGAATTTTTATGTAAACTTACATGAAAATGGCTTACAGTTTAATGGAATAAACTGACTTTTTCAAAATGGACTATCTTATTATATATTTATAATGTAATATAATATTATATATATATATATATATATATATATATAAATATATATAAAATACATAAATTTTTAAATAAAAATATGTATAATAATAATACAGGTAGCTTAATAAATTCCACATATTGTGATATTATGTATATTGATAAAACATTGTTTCATAATTTTACATAAAACTTGATTTTTCTTCAAAATTAAGTAAACATATTTATTCAACTACAATGAAGAAAAAAATCCTGTTATTTTTATCTATATAGAACACCCTATTATTGTGTATTCACAGAGTTTAGTTATCATGGTCACATTATTCTCAGGCAGATGTGAGTTATAATAGTGTATGACAACAGTTTAACCCACATGATCCTACTGGGGGCAACAAACATGTCACAGTTGAGAGGTATTATCCATTTGTGCAAACGTACGTTTAATGTAGTTACTCGCTTATGCGTTGACGGATTTCGTTCAGAAGGTTACCGTCATAAAGATTTAACAATATTTAGCATAGTGTATTTTTTCTATTACTCAAACAAAACATCTGTTTTATTTCAAGTGACAACACTTTTTTCATCTCGGATTGTGCAAGCATACATATAACGTCATGGTGTTTTTACTTATGCTTGGATGGATTTCGTCACAAATGTTACTGTTGGAACTCGTGTTGTTGTAGTTTTGTTATAACTTTACAGACTGTTCTATAGTTTTATTATAAACATTTTCAACAGGCGTCATTTTTTAAATGTTAAATGGTGTGATTTTTGGTATTTGTAGCCCTACTAGATGTAGTTTTTTATAGTTATTATTTTTTTATAACAAACCTTAAATGGTGGTTATCGGTTAAACTCTACTTCTCAATCTATGTGTCTATAAAATTTTTTGCTCTGGTTAATGAGTACTTTCTGCCTCAGAAGTTTGTGATACCTTTTTGTGAACACTGTATTTTATTATCCAAATATACAGTACATTACTTAAATATGAAAATTTCTACAGTGTAAAAAAGTAATAAAACGGGTTATTTATTACTTTATATAATGTCGTGTTATTATAGAAATCTTAAGTTCAGAAGTGTGTAACGAATGACGATAACACATGGGGGTGGTGACTTCTGAGGTCGTAGTAATAAATACTCGAATTGCAAAGTTTACTTATAAGTTCAATTTAATTAATTAAACTTACAAGCAAACACTTTTAGTTGGTAAATTAAATGTATGCCTTGCCACGTTGCTGCCAATTAGAGTACAAGAACTAAAAATGTATATCTGATAGGTGAGCCTAAAATATCCAATGTTCTATGGAATTATGCCTACGATATTTTACTTTATAAAACCTTAAGACTTTACTTCCCTTCGCAATATGTAGACTCACAACCTGGGCGTCGGCGTCTTGGCACGAGACATTGAAGCTGTAGTCTAAGAAGGGTTATTTCTAGTCGGTAATTACTAGAAGAGGAGTAGAAGTTATGAAAGTGGTAGCCATCTACTCAAATAATACGTGAACTCGCCTAAAACCAATTCGCGATTTAATGAGACAAAAAACTAATCACGGCAACGTGCTCGTCAGAAGGACGACGCCACAACTTGTATCCATTTCAATCAAGCAAATAAAAGATCTTCAAGGGTAAGTTACTTTACTATTTACAACTTTACTTTACGTTACATTCATTTTTATATGTTTGGCATCAAAGGGCTAATTTATTAATACGAAAATATAAATTTTACTTACGGACATAGCGCACGAGGTGAAATTGGTCACGTAGTTGGGCTGCTACAAAGGGTTACAATAAAATATTCATACGCGTGCCAATCAGGTAGTTAGTCCGCCGATAATTTAGTTCCGGAATATTGGATAAAAAAATAATATTAAGTTGTACGTACTAACTTCAGGCACGTCTTGTAGTTTTTGCAAACCTGTTTTGTAATAAAGCAATAATCTCTCTTGTTTTTACTTAACCGGGCACTTATTAGGTTGCAAAAAATATAATTAGTACTATTGTACTTGAAATGTTAATATTACTTGAATCTGAACCAGATATTTATTCGGTCACACATTTTATGGATATCTGAAGAAATAGAGTGTCAGAGATTATTCTAGATCATAAACTGACGTTACATTGGCACCAGATAAGATTTTTAGGAATAAACCTGCTCTGGGTAAAAAAGCGAGTAAACACTTTGTTGTAACTTAATGGAACTTAATATGCACATCAGCTACTTGGTTTGCGAGTCAGTTATAATATTTTAATACTTTATTTAGATACATGTATATATGAACGGATATGGGACATATATGTGACTGTATTGCCAGATATTGGATTCCAAATCTGCAATAAGTGCCATATCCGTCCAGACATGAACAAGAATGGCCAGATATAGCAGTCAATTTCTGGCCAGATATGGGGCTCCATATCTGGGTATAACAAGCCATATCCAGCCAGTAACAGGAGCCCATATCTGTCCATATGCAATTCTACCAAGCCATATCTAGTTTTTAATACGTCCATATATGGATAGTGTCAGAAATTTTCATAGAGGTAAGCAGTGAAAAATTATTAAATCACGACAAATTCCATAGAAAGTATACTCTAGAATAAACAAAGATGTAATACATTGCCTATGCGGTCAAACAGAACAAAAAGCAGAACTTATCGTATTGTACTATAGCACTAATTTCTGGAGGAACAAATAATAATGTTCTACATCAGGACGCGACGTTTCTTAAGACAAAATTGACATAATGATTCTGAATCTAGTTAAGGATACAGTAAGGATATCATGATATACTCACAATATACCTAAAGATTTCATAAAAGCCACAAATTAAAAAGTCATGATCTGCCAATTATAAATCTATTAAAAATATATATTATCGTTGGTGTTGGGAAATATATGTGCATAAACTTATTAAAATTACATTATAAACTAATATTAATGGAATATTTTATTATTTTTGCGCCATGGAAGATAATTTAACATTTAATGTTTATGCGTTGCTCATATGATATACAGTTACTTTCACACTAAATTCATATTATAAATGTAAGGAATAATTTTATAATAAGTAGCCCTGCACAGGAATATGACACAGAAGTATATACAAATACCAAATATAAATTTTTTATATTGAGATACTGCAGTAAAATTTTCACAAAATATATGTATTAATTTGATCTATAACTGACCCCAGTATCCAGTATGTATTACTAAATTCAGTAGACATATTCCGTTAATTGATACACCGTTGCTACTGGAAGGACAATTATTATTGTCCAATAGAATGATGTGCAATTCTATTGGCTTTAGCCACACGCTCAGGAAATAAAACTAAAACAAAACTACTCAGAAGTATAAACATTAAAATGAAGAGTATTGTAATACTAAAAAGATGATATAATTTAACCAATTTAAGTACATTCATTAAAAAATGTCTAAAAATTTAACATTTCTGTATTTTTATCGTTTTAATTTATTAAAATAATAATATGAAACACAATTATTTTTTAATAATTTCCTAATGTGAAGGGAAGAAGGGTATCTTCTATACTAGTTGACATAACTTTAAGGTATGTTATTCGAAGAATCCAAAGAAATTAAAATTTTTTCTCTAATGTATTAAAGCCACAATTGTCAGAAGATATGTATTATGTATCATACATGAAACTTAATTGTAGTAGTATAGCAGCATTTTACATGTAATAAAACTCTACTAGGATTCTTTTTCGTTGTACAATTTACATATAATAAGACTGAGAAAAAGTAATATTTAAGAAGAAATTTAAATATAAGATGTCGTAGATTTCGCAGTACTTTATTCTAAATCCAGGGAAATTAATTGTTGAAGACTTCACTCCATCGTACTTTGTTTTTAATCCCAGTTTTAAATAGATATAAATTGACAGCATACATGCAAATTAATTCTTGTCTGTTATACTTCATTTGTTGAAATTCCAGAGTAATGAAATATCACAATACATGTCAATAGACAGAAAAGATAGCATAAAACACGTTTCGTGCCCGGGAAGACAAAAGTATAGGGAAAATTATCGAAGTTTTCTGTAGTGTCTTGGCACGTCATCAGTTTGTAAAGGGCGAGGTGCTTATTAGGGTATTTCATAAATGAGAATGTGGGTAGATTGCGATACCAAAAGGTTGGTGCTCTATCTTGTAAGGTAACGGCGGCAAACGTCCGAAATCCTATTCTTTTGGAAGTTTAGGTTGTGCCGTATTGAAGGTATAACATGAAGATACACTTAAAAAATAATAGCTTATCATTTATACAACAAGTTTTATAAACTGTAGGATCCGTTTAGAAAAATCCGAAATATATATGTTAAAATTCAAATTTACGATATTAATAATAAAATTATAATAATTTTAAGATCTATAAAGATTATTTTCGGATATTTATAAATAGGTCTTGAAATAAATTACATTTGTAAAAGAAATGCGTAATTATTCTTTATTTGCGAACATAAATCATAACTTTAAACCGCATTTCTATTTAACTTTGAGCTATTTATCGTAGCACACGTACGCTAACAAGTAAGGACGGATCTCATTACAACATGCACCAGGGCGGAAATCCAGTTTGTTGGAGAAAGGCTAACAAACGGCTATAACATTGTTCAACTACTGCTCCAACTAAACTCAAACCAAACCAAATTATCTACTTAAATTAGGATCATGAAAATGTAAATTACGATGTCGACTGTTTCCTACGGCTAATAAATCGGACAAACCAACGGCAACGTATTCTCCATACTAAAATCAGAGGTAAAAATTGAGCATAGCGAACGGGTGTTTATAGTAAAATATAAAATAACGCTGCACCAAACCGAAAGTGAGATTTTATAGAGGAACGAGGAAAACATCGATCGATGATAAAAGCTAAATATTTTGGAGAATTATCAATTATTTTTTTAAATGGAATCTACTGAAGAGGAATGAAACCCTACTGACAGGTATTTTAACTATCACAGTTAGCCACGAGGGATAATAAAACATGAACAGTGCCAATATTCAAAAAATAATTGTATAAACATATGTAAATGTTATTAACAAGAGATGCAATATGTATCATAATGGTCAACATTAAATTTTCTTTCCATTTTTGAGCATTTTGTGTATTTAGCTCTTATTAAATTAGAAATATTAATTTCTATTTTTGCAACCTTCCGTTAATTCCATGCGTTAAATTGTTACATGACAATTTTATTAAGTTTAAAAATAGGTTTATATAATCATTTTCTCTTTGCCTTGAGGGTTACTTATAATACTAATGGAAAGATGTATGATAACTTTAAAAATAACGAATAATATTATTTTATATGTAGGTTTTGTAATATTTAAAGTCTAAATTTATAGAAAAAGCAGATTAAACAAGTTACCATTTATAGAATTTTGAGAAAATTTTTATCGATACTAGTTTTTATATAGTTATAAGAAATCTGTTTATAAGGCATTAAAAGTCTCAGCTTTTGTTCTTGAGGGCTGCATTGTCGTGGGGTTTCACAGCACCTAATATTATAGTACCTAATCCCACAGCACCTAAGGAAATGCCCGAGAGTCGCACGGCACCTAAAGATCGTGCTGGAGTTTTATGGCTCCTAATATCACACCACCTAAAAGGGAGTGGTGGGGATCGCCGGAGGGGTAGGCCGCCACCTCTGTCCGTGGCCAGTGGGTGACCGTCCGTTGAGTCGCGTGGTTAGGGGACAGTTCTTAGTTGGTTATTGACACGTGCTGTGCGGGTTGCATTAACGCGCTCGCCGGAAGAATTGAAGGCGGTAGACGTTTCATTTAGGAATTTATATATGTAATTGTTACCGGATCCCGGCGACCTCTCTCACACACACTAAACATCTCACTTAAAACGTCTACCACATTAAAATATACCCCTTTATTACATCTGAAAAAGTTTGACGATTTTGGTAGTATTAATCCATATATAATAGCGAAAGTGAGATATTTTTATTGATCGTAATAATCAAAAATATAAAGAAAAACACATTTTTTTGTTTCAATTTTAAACTTTATCCAAATCAACTCCTCCTAATTCAAAATAAATTACAGTTAAAAATATAATATATTATTTGTAGTATGTCTCTTAAAGAACGACATAATTAGGGTTAATTATGTGTCACACAGAACCCACACTACACCTCGTAAAATAGTGATAGTCTGTATCAACATCACAACTAACCTTGTATCGTATCTCTGTTGTAACACAGAACCCACACAACACCTCGTATGACAGTGATAGTCTGTATCAACATCACAACTAACCTTGTATCGTATCTCTGTTGTCACACAGAACCCACACTACAGCTCGTATGACAGTCAGAGTCTGTATCAACATCACAACTAACCTTGTATCGTATCTCTGTTGTCACACAGAACCCACACTACAGCTCGTATGACAGTGATAGTCTGTATCAACATCACAACTAACCTTGTATCGTATCTCTGTTGTCACACAGAACCCACACTACAGCTCGTATGACAGTGATAGTCTGTATCAACATCACAACTAACCTTGTATCGTATCTCTGTTGTCACACAGAACCCACACTACAGCTCGTATGACAGTGATAGTCTGTATCAACATCACAACTAACCTTGTATCGTATCTGTGTTGTCACACAGAACCCACACTACACCTCGTATGACAGTGATAGTCTGTATCAACATCACGACTAACCTTGTATCGTATCTCTGTTGTCACAAAGAACCCACACTACACCTCGTATGATAGTGATAGTCTGTATCAACATCACAACTAACCTTGTATCGTATCTCTGTTGTCACACAGAACCCACACTACAGCTAGTATGACAGTGATAGTCTGTATCAACATCACGACTAACCTTGTATCGTATCTCTGTTGTCACACAGAACCCACACTACAGCTCGTATGAGAGTGATAGTCTGTATCAACATCACAACTAACCTTGTATCGTATCTCTGTTGTCACACAGAACCCACACTACAGCTCGTTTGACAGTGATAGTCTGTATCAACATTACAACTAACCTTGTATCGTATCTGTGTTGTCACACAGAACCCACACTACAGCTCGTATGACAGTGATAGTCTGTATCAACATCACAACTAACCTTGTATCGTATCTCTGTTGTCACACAGAACCCACACTACAGCTCGTATGACAGTGATAGTCTGTATCAACATCACAACTAACCTTGTATCGTATCTCAGTTGTCACACAGAACCCACACTACAGCTCGTTTAATTGTGATAGTCTGTATCATCATCACAACTAACCTTGTATCGTATCTCTGTTGTCACACAGAACCCACACTACAGCTCGTATGACATTGATAGTCTGTATCAACATCACACTAACCTTGTATCGTATCTGTGTTGTCACACAGAACCCACACTACAGCTCGTATGACAGTGATAGTCTGTATCAACATCACAACTAAACTTGGATCATACCTCTGTTGTCACACAGAACCCACACTACAGCTCGTATAACAGTGATAGTCTGTATCAACATCACAACTAACCTTGTATCGTATCTCTGTTGTCACACAGAACCCATACTAAACCTCGTATGACAGTGATAGTCTGTATCAACATCACAACTAACCTTGTATCGTATCTCTGTTGTCACACAGAACCCACACTACAGCTCGTATGACAGTGACAGTCTGTATCAACATCACAACTCACCTTGTATCGTATCTCTGTTGTCACACAGAACCCACATCACACCTCGTATGACAGTGATAGTATGTATCAACATCACAACTAACCTTGTATCGTACCTCTGTTGTCACACAGAACCCACACTACAGCTCGTATGACAGTGATAGTCTGTATCAACATCACAATTAACCTTGTATCGTATCTCTGTTGTCACACAGAACCCACACTAAACCTCGTATGACAGTGATAGTCTGTATCAACATCACACTAACCTTGTATCGTATCTGTGTTGTCACACAGAACCCACACTACAGCTCGTATGACAGTGATAGTCTGTATCAACATCACAACTAAACTTGGATCATACCTCTGTTGTCACACAGAACCCACACTACAGCTCGTATAACAGTGATAGTCTGTATCAACATCACAACTAACCTTGTATCGTATCTCTGTTGTCACACAGAACCCATAGTAAACCTCGTATGACAGTGATAGTCTGTATCAACATCACAACTAACCTTGTATCGTATCTCTGTTGTCACACAGAACCCACACTACAGCTCGTATGACAGTGACAGTCTGTATCAACATCACAACTCACCTTGTATCGTATCTCTGTTGTCACACAGAACCCACATCACACCTCGTATGACAGTGATAGTATGTATCAACATCACAACTAACCTTGTATCGTACCTCTGTTGTCACACAGAACCCACACTACAGCTCGTATGACAGTGATAGTCTGTATCAACATCACAATTAACCTTGTATCGTATCTCTGTTGTCACACAGAACCCACACTAAACCTCGTATGACAGTGATAGTCTGTATCAACATCACAACTAACCTTGTATCGTATCTCTCTTGTCACACAGAACCCACACTACAGCTCGTATGACAGTGATAGTCTGTATCAACATCACAACTAACCTTGTATCGTATCTCTGTTGTCACACAGAACCCACCCTACACCTCGTATGACAGTGATTGTCTGTATCAACATCACAACTAACCTTGTATCGTACCTCTGTTGTCACACAGAACCCTCACTACAGCTCGTATGACAGTGATAGTCTGTACAACATCACAACTAACCTTGTATCGTATCTCTGTTGTCACAAAGAACGCACACTACACCTCATATGATAGTGATAGTCTGTATCAACATCACAACTAACCTTGTATCTTATCTCTGTTGTCATACAACTGCGTAGCACAACAATGTACATTACTGCTGAACAACCAGTGTTTCATGTTTAACTTTGTAATGTTTCATGCGCAGATTATTTTTAAAATGCGTTTGTTAGTCTGGATGCAACCACAAATAAAATATTTTCATAAAAGAATATTCTTGTAAAAAGAGCAGTTATGAATGAAACACGGATAAAAATAAACAGAGTTTAATCAAATAAAACTAATTGTATTAACAATTAACTACTTTGTATCTATAGGAAGAGGTAGTAATTTATGTTACTTTGTTTTTACATTAATATATACATTATTATAATCCTCATAGTCGTTAAAATGTTATATTTATACAAATATACCTTATATTATTTTTATCAGAAATAAATTGTCCATCCCCTGTGTATTTTAATTTTTTAATTAAATTACAGTATTTTTATAATTTGCTTATTTTATCACAAAACAATGACTCCAACTAAACACGGGGACAAATTGTGTATATCCTTGTGATTTTTTCAATTTCATAGTTTGATATTTAGTATAAATATAAACAAAGTGTATATATTTGTAGAACTTATTATATTTGTAATAATTTAGCTATTTATAATATGTGTGTTTGTGTATATGGTGAATCTTGAGTAGTGGATGTTAGGACATGACAAAATTTTTAAACGTTTTTTTTACTTCGGAGGGATACATACCTTAACAGACAGAGGTTAAGTAAAAAATGTTATACTTATTTTATTCTTTATTGTGTTGTGAATCCATTGATATATAACATGAAGAATTTAACTACAAAATTGTATTTTATACGGTTTTTTTAAAACGAGAACTGTAAAAATACCAAAAAAGCTAAGGCACTAAGAGAGTGGCTATGTGGCACTCGGAGGGTTGAGGATAAACAAAACCCATTAAATGAAATACTTTTATTTATTATGTCATAATTCAAAACAAGTAGTATCAGCTGTAATTGAAGTAATTATTGCAATACTTTCAAAATTCTACTACTTCTGTATACATTGCTTAATATTTGCAAGTCAATATTATTGAACAAGCCTAAAGAAACATCTTAAACACAGAGATTTACCAAAAACGCTACAAAGCTACTTACGATCACTTTGTGATTGAAAAGGTTTGCCATATATAACATTGATCAGGCTCAGCTCTTGAGCAAGGTAATGGAACGAGGTTTTGTGTAAAATGCAATAAGCTTAGGAAACGACACGAGAAAGCCATAAAAGTGAATGAGAAAATCCAATCAAACAGTTTTACTCTGCCTCATCGGCCGATATCTCGTTGGCCTGACTGCGTTTTTACTGGTCACCTGTCATGGGCACATTAGGTGAACATATCCTGAATAACTGTTTGTGTAACAAAGAACTTCATACATTTGGTACAATCGAAATATTGTATATAACTTATTATACTAATATAATCAGTACAAATGATTTGTCAATTCAAAGAATTAGTCTTTACAAATTATTTAATATTGAAGTTTTATAAATAATGATTAATGAAACTGAACCTTTTTTGTTTAAAAAGTAAAACTTCCAGTTAATAAAATAGGATTTTATATAAAATAATACTTTACAAAATCTAATTCCATTTGCAAAACTCGTATTGATGGAATCATTTACCTTACAATTTGTGGAATACAAAACCTTTGAATTTGCATACAGAATTATATTCATTATGATTTTCGCCGACTTGTATACTTAAATTATTTCTGCACATGATATATACAGCATATATAGCATATTTACCCGAAATGGCCAACATTTCCTCAAGTTTTCTTTACAATTGTATACTTATTACGTATAATATATATTATGCTTATTTATTCACGTCATCGGTTTTCAGTTCGGATATGAATAATCTTTATAAGTGTTATTTCTCATATTCATTCAATTGCTCATAATACCTACGATCTTTCATTTAGGTATTGAAACTAACAATAATCGGATCCCTTAACCCATATTTTAACTTAGTAGGCAAGACTTTCGATTAAAACTTTTGTTGTAAAATATCATTTGCATTTTCTGAATGGAGCTATGACTCATAATATACTAAATTCTACTGGAGTATAATAAATCTTTCTATATATTATGCCATACTCACAATTTACTTTTTTTGCTAATCTGTAAACTATCATGTGAAGAATTGAACCTACAAAGTTTAAGCGTTTTCGTCTTGAAAATTCTATGTTTCGGAAAAATTATAGAATTATGAAAGGATTATAAGGACCTTATCAATATAAATGTTAATACTTTAATTTAATAAATAAACTTGTCCTTAACAGAAGAGCAATTTTAAATTAAAAAGATAATATTTAATGCAAATGCTGGATATATTCAAAAAGCACGTTTTCTATGCATTGTTGTGTGAAGTATTAGTGGTAATAACAGACGTATTATGAGGAAACATTTATGGCAACTATAAACTGCAGTCATAGACTTGCTCTGGGGCTCATAATTGTCAGCTTTTGTGCATCATTAATATTCAAAAACTGAGTTACAGCATGCAATAAACTGACATATTCAGTCATAATATGTATTGCTTTATATATTAGGACACTATAACTGATTCTTCCTGTAATGATCCAAAGATTTCTTTTTATTTAGGGATTACTATATATTGCGTATTCATAGAATTTATGTATCTTTGTACAATTTGTTATGTACTTTTATGAAGTTTGTTTTTGACGATGGAAGGACTGAAGGAAACAGAATTTTCTGGCCATTTGCCATCGATCAGTGGTACGATAAAACCGGTACCACTACGTTTCGAGACCTCTAATCTAAACTTTTCCTCAGGTAAATGACTAAATCAATGCTTGAATAAAACCTATGTGAAAGTAAACAAAACATACAAGATACAACACTTATAAGTCAGGGAACATAACAGCCACGATGTGTGTCTCTTCAATCCACATTAACTTTAAAAATGCTATTAATAATAAATAAACACTAATTATTAAAACTACAGATTACAGGTCATAAACAGATCTGCACACACCAGCCAACAAATATAACTGACTTCAGACTAATACTAAATGACAGATCGTCACCGCAGAAAAAAGATTGTCGCATAAGGAGATCAACGGGAGTGGCCACTTTTTTATTATTGATTCATTCTAGAAGAAGTGGCCTGATTTCAACTCATTTTTGACTAATCGGTTGGTTTACCTGTTAAATGTATGAAGCCTAAATTAATTTCCTTTTGAACATAATGGGGGGGGGGGTTCCCGATGTAATATGTTAGCTTCTTTCCAATCCATACGACGATCTTCCGAACTACAAATTATGCGCAATTTTAGAATTTTCTTTTAGCCCTTTTCTTGTGTATTTTTGTCTTGCTTATATATTCCCTACTGAAACTACATTTTATACTGTACACGCAGTTTTCTTGGAATCTTGTGTCATTTTTTGTTTGGGTTTTAAGAGACTTAGTCAAGTATTGTGTGTTTTAGACGCAGCTCTAATGTCGTATTTTATAGGTACTCTTCTAATTTTCTGCGATAATATCTGCGCGTTAGGAATTGACATAGACATAACTTCATCAATATTATGGTTGAGTAACTCTGGCAAGGTTCTTCTGTTTGGTTTGAAATTCTTCCCTTAGTTTATACCCATACTTTATACCCTTACTTATCAAGGGTATAAATAGTGTCTAGTATCCGATTCAACTTTTCTAAACTCCTCTTTTAGTCCATCTTTATCTGAGCATAAGCACTTTGCTCTATTAACGGTAAGAACACTCTTTCTTTGACATATTTAAGGTGGTTTGACTAATAATTTAAACATTTACACATGTTTGCTTTCTTTAAAAACCC
This sequence comes from Homalodisca vitripennis, assembly GCF_021130785.1. Lineage (NCBI taxonomy): Eukaryota > Metazoa > Arthropoda > Insecta > Hemiptera > Cicadellidae > Homalodisca > Homalodisca vitripennis. The sequence continues at coordinate 32,894,111 of NC_060208.1, forward strand.
GTAATCTTAAAGATGTCATTATCTCTTAATAAACACATAAAAAAGATTGTGACCAATTCTGGAAAATGTATCTATATATATAAATGCGAATGTGTGTTTGTATGTTCCGTTATAACTCTGGAACCAATGCACGAAACATCGTGAAATTTTGTACAGTGATTCTACACGTTCCTGAAAGTAACATAGGCATACTTTTAGAGAGGTATTTGGTCCAATTTTAATAGTTTATTTCATTATTTTTTAATTATAAATTGTTGATGTTGGTGTGTTTTATATTGGATCCGATAGACTTACGCTACGACACGTAATACAAAGCGAACTGATACTTAACAGCTGATAATACTTTCAGCTGAAGTTCATCAAAGAGGCAGAAACATTTGTTTACATTTAAAATTTATTACATTTTTTATTGTAAAGTGCTTGATCAGTAGTGTTTTTAAATTCAGATTGCATCAATGATCAATAAACTATTTAATTCAAAGAAAATACTATTAAACCCTATTATGAAATCAACCTCATTATATAAATCCGTGAATGTTTGCACATAAGGTAATCGAATTTGGTTACATCGAAGGTAAATGAAAAGAGCCGAAACTAGACACTTTATGATCGAAACTTGGTTTCTTTGATACATTTTCTTGAAGGCACACTCCTAAAATAATGCTGGAAATATCTTAGACAGAAAATTAATTTTAACAGACCGAATGTGATTCTTTATAACCTAATTAGTTTACCGAGATTCATCCGTATACAGTAACTGTTCTGAATAACTTATCAACACCTAGCAAAAACCACGAAAGGTAGAGGCAGGAATATGATACATACTTCATAATGCGCCCAAGAGGCTCACGAAGGAACGACTGTTAATTATCTCAGCAATGTTTAGAATGTGATAGAAAAAGAATAAGTGAATATAGTGTACTGTTTTCAACGGGAAATTGCGTGTGAAGCCGCGGGAAACTGCTAGTTAACAATAAAACAATATAAAGTACCAGGCGGATTAGAAAAATGTAATATACCAATGGTGTATACGGACCTATTGTGACCTGTATTCTGTAGTTAAGTTTAAATAAGTAGTGTGCAGTTTTTATTAAGTTCATGTTTTATAGTTAGTAGGCATAGAACACACACAACATGTGTGTTGTGGTTCCTGACTAATGCGCGTCACAACGCTCTGGTATTTTTATGTTCACATTCACTTAGATTGGTGTCATGCATTAATTTAGTTATTTAGATTGAATATCTCGAAACGTAGTGGTGCTGATTGTATTTTGTCACTGAACAATATCAAATAGGCGAAGAAATTCCTTTATCATTCAATTTTAGCTATTTGATAGTTTACTAGAAGACATTTAGGTCTAGTACATTTACAGATGGGGTAAATATTGATAAACATTCCTGATTGTATCCTATTTTACAGTTGTATGTGAAACTATAATTTAACTGACTTAAAAAAAAAGTAAAGTAAAGAATGTCTTATTTTACTAGGCGAAGTTAGGGCTAAGAAGCCCTCTCTAACTTTAATGGTAGACTGCATGTATGTTATAGATCAATAAACATATAAAAAAAAGGAACCACTACAATAAAGTATCGCATACGCTAGCTTACTGTGTATGAAATCGGAAAAGAAGAAAATTTAAAACTGTCGATTGATTATTTTAATATGATCTTAATATTTTGTAATAAAAATATGATCTAAGAATTAAAGGGTAACATTATCCGATGTTTCTAAGAGACATTTACTAAAAATACATCGAGTAATATTAATAACAACAATGTTTTAATGAGTTATTTTCAAATTTAATTGCTGACTCTAATAATATGGGTAGTTCGGACATCAATAGCTACATAATGCAGATACTTGATTCATGAATACTTAAATCATGTACTCTCGCTTTCAGAACTATAGGGCAACTAGGTGTACGACGATTGACCATTTTATAACACAAATTATTTCTAATTGTAATTAAAATATTCGTTATTGGATCATCACATTGTATTATCCTATACATTTCAAATAAGTAATGAAACACTTTTACAGACCACTCTGTATAAAAACGCTAGAAAATGAGTTAAATTTAAATATTATGAGACTTCGCCTATCATTCATTGACCATTTTCGATTTAAGTTGCCATTCCCTTATTTCTAAAACATGTTAATACACCAGCAAATATTTAATACTCTATTTGTAGAGTGTATGATTTGAAGTATTTAAATAAAAACAATTATAAAACTTAAATCTTGGAGTTTTTTAATAACACTGTAAATGTGGCTTCGCTTGGATGGGTGACAGCTGAGTGATCTTGTCCTTGCAAGAAGCCTGCCTGCCCGGTCATTGGTGGAGGTTCGGAAGTCACATTTAAGCTTTATTGTTCCCAGGTTGTTTTGGAGAGGGCTTCTTCGTCCTAACTTCGGCTGATAAAATAAGTCACCTTTACTTTACTTTCCTTTAACACACCTTTCCATAAAGTATAGAAGAATCTTAAATAGGTTACAAATTGTAATAAATTAAGGTACATATTTAAATACAAAAGTTATTTTTTCCTATCTTAATTTAATTCTTACATGCGAAATAATATTTGCAGATGAAACAGACAACGTAGTAATCACAAAGTTTCAGAATAAACTTTTTTCTACAGATTAAGTTTGGTGATTTATCGCCTGTGCTTGGGATTAATGTATAGCAGTACAAAGTGTAACTGATACTTCCTGTCACCGGTACTGATTTATGACGCAACATAAAACTGGGCAGCACCTGAACTGTATGAATTCGATTATTGAACTGAGAAACTGTTATTTTATGATGTTATTCCATTGCAAATATTGTATTCCAAAGTATTAAAAAACGTAGAATATGTTTTAATTCTATTTAGCACATGTGACTCATCCGTTGGTAGTATGTTACATAACGTACCATTTTATTTTTATTACATTATATATGGCTTATAGCGATTATTAGTAATTACTATCCTATGCAATCACCAGTGAAAATTCTCAAAGCAGGATGCAATTTAATGTATTCCTGCTCTTTTAAACAATGCAGTAGAAATTACTTTGTCAGTTACAATTAATGAGATTTACCGATATCGAGGATGCATAATTTTACTGCTCATTCAAGGTATCTGAAGTTGGTTGACATGCAATAATGATAGCTTATGTGGGCCCTGTATAAAAGATTTACTTTTAAAAGATTTACTTTTAAAAGGTATAATAACCAACCTATATATTTTCCTGGAGGTAGAAGTGTTTGTATTAATTGTGTCTTGAGATGAGGCTAATATTAACTTATTATTATCCAATTTTTCTGTTAAGTTCGATTTCAACAGAGAGTTTAGCATGAGTTACTCTAGTTCCCATTCCTTAATTCGAGTATCAGAAAGTATATTTTAAACATTTTAAATGATAAAAACGATATTCCCGATAGACGCCAAAATTAGGTAATCTATTACTCAAGGTTACCTAAGCACTGTAAGACTCTAGTATGATCCAGGTATTAATTTACCTATATTTTGACATTGTATATTTATGTTACAACGATAAGTTTTCATCTTTTAAATGTACTTAAATCTTTTTGTTTAGTTTACTTATTACTGGTGGCCAAAAATCTAGTAAATGCAGTTATATTATCTAGGAAGAATAATATACCCATACAAATAAGAACATATATTACGATAATTATGTGGGTCTGAAGTAATCACTTTGCTTAGGTGGAAGCGATGTTATCATAAAATATTCAAGCGTCCTGAGAATAAAAATAACCATGTGGATAGTGGTAGTATATCTTTCTCGATGTTTGAAGCATCATATTGAAAGCAATATTTTATTGATATAAACGACAGATTATTGATGACAATGTTATATGACGTGAATATTCTGGTTATAATAAGGCTTCGTCTGTTAATAATTAGTCATCATTTAATAAGAAAGAGGACATCATTTACAATATATATATGTATGTTTCCAAGATAAAAATAGAAGAAAAAAATATGAAACAGACTACGAAGTAAACACAAAGTTTCAGAATAAACTTTTTTCTACAGATCAGGTTTGGTGATTTATCGTCTGTGCTCAGGATTAATGTATAGCAGTAAAAAGTGTAACTGATACTTCCTGTCACCGGTACTGATTTATGACGCAACATAAAACTGGCAGCACGTGAACTGTATGAATTCGATTGTTGAACTGAGAACTGTTATTTATGACGTTATTCCATTGCAAATATTGTATTCCATAGGTATTGAAAATAGTAGAAATTGTACTTCTATACTATTTTACTGTTTACAATATTAGAATTTTGTACTTCTGTTTAGCATATGTGACTCATCCATTGAGATTATGTTAAATAATGTAATTAGTTAGTAGATAGTTAGTAATCACTAACCCATATAATCAATGGAGAAAATGTACTGAAAGCAGGATACTATCTAGTGTATTCCTGTTTGGATAAACAATGCGGATTATAATTCACTTTGTCAGTTACAAATAATGAGACCCACCGATATCCAGGATGCATAACTTTAATACCCACCTAAGGTATCGAAGTGGGTTAACGAGTTAAGCATGGTAGTTTAAGAGGGCTCCGGATCCAATATTTACTACCAAATTGCAGATCTATTGATATAAAATAACGAACGCACCAACGCAACACACAACGCAACGCAACGCTTTTCATCTTATAAGTGGACTTATATGCTTTTGTTTCGTTTACTTAATACTAGTGTCTAAACCTTGGTACAAGCAGTAGTATGATCTAGGAAGAATAGTTTACCGAAGTAAAGAAGAACATGATTTACGATCATTTTGTATGTCTGAATTAATTTAATCACTTTGCTGTGGAAGCGATGTGATCATAAAACATTCAAGCGTCCTTAGAGTAAAAAAACCCTGTGTATACTGCATGTAGAGAGCTATAGTATATCTTTCTCGGTGTTTGAAGCATCATATTGAAAGCGATACTTTATTGATATAAACGTCAGATTATTGATGAGTATGTTTTATGACGTGAATATTCTGGTTATATGGCTTCTTCATCTGTTAATAATTAGTTATCATTTATTAAGTAATAGATCACTTAAAATATATATTGTTTGCAAGATAAAATTATATACAAGTATATAAGGAAATTAAGCTTAAAGGCACTATTGTATTGATTTACGAATTCTTGTGACAAATGAAAAAATATTGCTCTCTTTGGCGCAACATGATAGCATGACTCGTTTGTGTGAAAAATGTTAAACACAATTAGAAGAAGGAATTAAACACAAAAGCACTTCAATATCCCGGTTACTTATTCTGATAACCGAGAAAATATTGCTCTCGTTGAAACAATTGTGCAGTCTACATTGTTTATGTAATAAGCGTTATACACAAGTAGATGCGAGAATTAAATACAAAAGCACTCTAATATCTAGTTTTGTGTTGTTGTTTTCAACTGAGTAAATACTGCTCTCGTTAGAAACATTAGCCACTGTACACTGTATGCGTAATGTATAAACATAATATATAGATAATAAATGAGTTATATTATATAAATTTTATAATTTGTAAATATACATGCTGCCTATAAGCTATTGTACCTAATTTCACAGTATGATTTTTAAGGTACCTACAAATAATAGAAATATGTCATGCAATCCATAATCTTATTCTCTTTTGTTATTCATTCCAAGTTTTGGGGGAATATATATATATATAATATATATATATATATATATATATATATATATATATATATTGTAACAACTACAAAATTGGATATTTAGTATAAAAATATTTTAAAATATAAATGTTTGTATCCGTTGCGAAAAAACTAGTAAGATCTGGTCATATAAAATGTTAAAAGTAATAATGAGACGTAAAACTTTAAAAATTCAAGAAAGTAAATGGAATTGTTGAGGTAGTTGTTAGGTAGAGTTAAGGTGAAAACTTATAAATCATTATCACCCTTTTCGAGATGATAATATCAATCTATACACGAAACCGATATTTTACTAATCTATATTTATTTGGCATGCGCTATTAAAAATAAAGCTATGGGTATTTAGTTCTATATATTGAAAAAAATATATGTTTTAATGTAAGCTTGCACTTGAAAGAAAAATTATAAACAATACTACCACTCTAAGCAAGCTATTCATAATCACACAAAATAATGCGATTTAAAAACAACTCACTTTAGTGCGATTAGCGTTCCGTTCGTTGGAAGCGATTAGCGTCCCGTGGAAGTGATTAGCAACTCACTTCCACGCATACCTGTGAAAGATTTATTTTATTTTAGGCAGCTGATTTAAAAGTTTTTTTTTGCATCCACAAAAATTTTTTATATTAATTTTTAATATAGCTAAAAGCATTATTTTGATGCTAAATTAAATTTCAAAATCATGCCAGAAACATTTTGGGAATAAAAGCTCGTAAACCAAGTAATAATACAATAAAAATTCAAAAGGTATCTAAAAGTTTAATTATAGGTTTGAAAGGCCTCGAATGATGTTTCCAGTGTTTGTGAATCTTTCTTAGTAAAACTTAAAAAAAAACATTTCAGTGGTAATGCTAAAAGGAGTTTTAGTTTTGGAGCAGGTGTTACACAAAACGCGTTTAAGCAACAGCAAAACAAATTTTATAACGCTTTAAGCTCAACAGAAAACATGGATGATGACACAGCAGCATAATGCTTCTTTTTTATGGCAATTCATTCACTTCCACGCATTCCTGTGAAAGATTTATTTTATTTTAGGCAGCTGATTTAAAAGTTTTTTTTTTGCATCCACAATAAAAATCTTGTTCACGCTGAGAGTATGAGAGTAATCCTGGAAAATCCCCAAATGTAGTCCATTTATTTGGCAATACACCCAAATTTTACCAGAAACCGGTCATAAGCTGCATGTTTTTAGTTATAGGACAGGAGGGCATAATGAAAACCATACTATATTTCAATTTCTGTAACTTTGGTGTGACATTGTAAGGTTTTAAAATAGTACTAATACATGTTTTCTGTTAGAAACACTCCTTCATTCCGTGTAATCCCCCCCCCACCCCCCCCCCCCCCCACCCCCCCCCCCCCCCACCCCCCCCCCCCCCCACCCCCCCCCCCCCCCACCCCCCCCCCCCCCCACCCCCCCCCCAAATTATACGTAAAACAAATTGAATTGGTAATAACATTGCTAAATATCAAAATCTGTCCCCAGAAGTTCATTCAAGAAAATATACATTATCAATTAAAAGATCATATGTCTGTTCTTTGTCTCTATCAACACTTGAGTATAAAAATTTTTGGATGAAAATAAAGATACAGTTTGATTGGAACAATATTATAGATAGCGGTTACTATCCTGTGCAAAATTTTATTGAAATATGTGACCGAGATCGCAAAATTTAAGGAAGAGAATCCCGAATATGACGAAGTAGATCATTAAAAATGACTCTAATGTTTTTAAATTATTTTACTAAAATTTATATCTTTTTCTTATAAAAAACGTACATTAGATCGATGAAAAAATGATATCTTTCTTATACATGATGTTTAAAATTTCTAAATTTTCTCTTATTAAATGGTGGACTACAGAAAATATGCTAGTGATATTGAAAGGGCGGAGTTTAAAAATTTCTATCCAATTAGTAAACAACATTTTGATTGAACCGAATAAAAGAACTGAGTTTAATATTGATTTTGGAGATAACTTTTGCTCGTCTAACTTCCAGTTTTATATTTCTGGAACTTTAACAAAACAAGAGGTCAAGCATATCTTGGAACTGATAATGTTAGATTAATCGATAATTTTTATACCGTTTTTATTTTCTAAGATTGAAGTAAGAAAACACAATAAATTGATAGAAGAAGTCGAAAACTGTGGCCAATTAAGCACAATTAAAGGAACTATTTCGTATTCAAAAAGTGATGTTATTTCTCAAACTTCTAATGGCTTTGAATCAGATTTTAAATTTGGTGTTTTTGATGCAGCTGGAAATTTATCTCATTTTGGATTAGGATTTTTTGAAAATGTTACTATTCCGATCTATAAAGGAGGATTTTATCTAAGTTTTAATAAGAGCAGAAGACAATGATGTGATTTCTGAAGACTGCAACTGGAAATGTTATGCCTGTTGATGGAAAAATAACAATTACAGATTTTTTTTATTAGAGTTCCAATGATTGATTATAAAACCACGAGTAAAATTAGGTTGATTGATGAAATTACAAAAAGTCAAAACATTATGTTTAATTTTCTAGATTGGCAATGTATTGAACAAAAAGGTATATCCGGTAACATACTTATTCGTTCGATATTACAAATATTTATAGAAATATCTCAATCCCAAGTTCGTTATCATAGGTTTTCAAAACAGATAGACAGAATAATCAGGAAAAAAATCCTTCAAAGTTTGATAGTTTTGAATGTAAAAAATATCAGAGTAAAATTGAACGGTTCTTATTATCCAGATGAATTAAAAAATTTAAACATTTTCCGGAGGTCTTTTCAGAATCATGTATCAGATGTATCAAGATTTTAAGAAAGTTTACTGTAATATAAGGAAATGTATTACAATCCTAAAGAATTTTTAGCGAATAGACCTATTTATGTCATTGATACAACAAAGAGTTTGACAAATATTTCTGGTTCAAAGAACGATATAATTATCAATATGGATTTTCAAAAAGCTGTTACAAACGCGATTTGTTATGTGGTTGTGGTTTCTGAGAAATTTTTAGGCCTATGATGTGATTAAGAACGATATTAGAGAAATTCAGTAGTTAATGATGTTCATATTATTCTCTTTCATTCCCTCTAGAACTTCAAAAAAATATACTCTTTCGCTGATGAAAAATCTCGATTTCTTCCGTAATAATCTTTGTAATCATAGACAAAATATCCTAAATAGTTGAATAATAAAATAAAATCATTTCTTTTTATCTCTGTTGTAGAAATGTAAATACAAATATTTGCGCTGAAAAATTTATATCTCGGCAGAGTTAGTTCCATAATCTCCATTTATAACAAAAAATCTTTCTGTTTAAATGGAAGAGTATAATGCCAACTGTTACAAGTGTTGTAATAGAGAAAAATTATTGATAAAAGATATTTAGTTTGTAGAGATTGTAATTTAATTTTGTACGAAAGACCTAAACCTAAGAAATTTCGAAATAAAACTAACACATTTGAATAATCTGCTTACAAAATTGCAATATGGAGGTAAAAAACAAACAAAGTTTGTTACAGAATTTTAGAAAACAGAATAAACATTTTTACTTTATCTCTTATAACCGTTGAAAAAATTATTTTCCTTTTCAAAGAATACATTAGGTTTGTAGGTATCGATACACATGTTTATTATGAGAAGATTATACCTATAATCTTTCACTATTTGGATATTGAATTTGATTACGATTTTAAGCCTGAAATCTTTGATGATTTTATAGTACATTTGGAGAAATTAAATGAAGAACCTCGTCAAAAGAATGTGGTTTTACTCACATTCTCCCCGACTTCTCGAGTGATTGTTAGCAAAATTCCATCATTTCCGTTTATAAGTTTTTAATTTATAGTTTATTCGTAGCAGACATTTCAAATAGATTGATTTGACAGCTCAAGAAAGTAGAAGCAAACAGCTATAGATTCGGTTAATTTTTCATTCGTGAGTTACAGATTCGTTTATTGTCCTTTAAAACAGTATTTTCCCTTGATTTACTGTTGGCTCCGAAAGTGAGCTAGAACCGCCATATTCCTACCTACTATTATATATAATGAACAGTTGAAAAAATCAGAACTTACTAATAAACGATAAATGCACAAAATGTTAACTATAATAAATAAAAACGTACATAAATGTTATTTTAATTTGATTTTTAATTTACGCTGTCTAGTATTTAAATTATTTCATATTCACTATCATACCTTAAATTTATTAAGTTATTTCTGTATAAATAACCATTGAATTCACGAGAAAATTTTAAGAGAATATTTAAAATTTATAGTTAACTTATACAAGATTATCCATATGTTAAAATGCTTACTTAGTATTACAATACAATGAAATTTATTTTAAATGGCAACATTTTAAGTTATTGTGAATTTTGAATTCGGTTAATACATTTAAAAAACGATTCTTCGAATGTCTTGCTTTATTTCATGAACCAAGTAGGGCTCGGTTTAATTTTAAGATTTAGATACGATTTGTATTCTTTCTAAAACTAATAGTTTACGACGATTAGTAAATTTCGTTGCTGGATTCACAAGTTATTTTAACAAATTATCTGATAGTTTCTGTTTCATATACTGCTAAAAAAGGTTTTATATTTTAATGGCAATATATATTGTAAAAAGTTATATTATTAACTTTCCAGACAACTAAAATATTCCCTTAACTCAGCTAGTATCAACTTTATATAATCAATCTAACAATATAATTAAATCAACAAATCTAATATCCAGTCACACAGCAACCACTCGTCATTGTGTGACGGGTCACGTGCTGGTCACATAACAGATTGGTAATTAACAGTTGGTGATAAATCTTTACCATGAAAATCTATGCTTACAACACGGTTGTATTCCACAAAAATCAGTGTACTCAACAGTATGAATTATTTATTAATCCTTCATTATAAAACGTCAGAACTTTCTATTTAAAAACAGTACTTTTTAATTTTGTAGTTTACCGATCCATTTTGTACTGATGTACATCAACCTCCCAACCAAACATTCTTTAATCTTTTGTATATGTAAACCATTGTTATAAAACATAGAAACCACAACAAGACCTTATATTTATAATGTATTAAAAATACTTATTTCAAATATTAACTAAATATTGTTCAGGTAAGATTTTTATTTTATTTGAAGACCAAAGTTATATTTAGCCACATTTTAGGCTCTAGAAAACTACTATAATTGCTCTGAACCATATCACCAAATAGTACATTGACAAATTAAGTACATAATGTTGTTCTCTTGTCCTTATTGTGTATCATAACAATATACTTTTTTTAAAGTATTATATACACACACACACACACACCCTATATACATATATATATATATAAATATTAATTAAAATTAAATATAATGATATTTAAGTTTCCAGGTCCATTTGTATATATAGATACATGAAATTAACCTCAATTTCTTTTGCGTAAGTTTTACTCTTTAAACAAAATAATAATAATAAAAACTTAGAACTTTACAATAGCGTTTTAGCACTGAAATATCAATTCCAGACCATGTTATTTTAATTCCTTGCACGAGTCAGTGTAGAAAATATAAGTTCAACTTTGATGCCGTTTAGCACGTAAATCTTAATACTTTTTACATTTTGACATCACGTCACATCACAAAAATGTAAAAAATATATATTTATTTCAAAATATTACGATTTTCAGAGTACTTTATGTTAGAGTAAAATTCAACAAAATGTCATTATGTTGTATTATCTAGGTTACACGGAATTTTTTATGTTATTTTGTACGTAATATACTTCCTAATGTCTAGTAAGTTTCAAGTGTTTAAAGAAGTTTTATTCTGCTGCAGAATGTTACGTGTGTGTTTTTAAATTCAAATTATTATTCTATATCAGTTTGGAAAAACACATTATTGATTCCACATTGGTGATTGTGGCTATATTGATAGCCATGTATATTTGTGTATACACGAGGCTCTTACACACTCCTAAGCTACTAACATTGTTAACCCATATTTGTACCAAAACAAAACAACAGATATCTTAAACCCATTTAGTCCAAAACATATTCAACGTTAGACACACACGAAACCTCACTTATGTTTTTAGGGAGAGGCTGATCCCCTTTTAAGTCTTATTCTGGTCATCTTCATGGGAAACTGGCCTATGCGAGGATCTTCAAAAACATAATAAGGAGGAGTGACGATACAGGACAAGATCGATGGATATGATAAAAAATGCTACGGTCACATATACAATTTGAACCTGTGCTATCTCTAATTATAAATACTTATTCAAGGACCTATGCTCAGGACTTTCATTCTGTGCAGTGACAAAGCCTGCACTGGATTCCATGGGGATTTTGGGTATATTTGAACCATTTTATTTTTCGCTTTTTCTTCTTTCTGTTTCTTTGATTATGTCTGTACTAACTCCCCCCCCCACCTGACGAAGAGAATAGATTCCAATTGTCGAAAAGTTATATTATATCTGTATTAACATGTAAAAATGGTAAATATCCGAATCCTGTTATCCTCCTTAACCTTTAATCATTAAGAACCATGCAATCAAAGACGTTTTTGGTTATAATATGATCTAATGTGATGTTTAAAACACATCTTACTTCCTGAATGATAATGTCATGTCTTGTATATGATGGCACATTGAGCAATCCTAAATTCCTCGTATTCCAGATAATATATACTATTTGTAGTCAGCAGTCGAATGTTGGAGGCCAGTTGGCCGACAATACATCAGACAATCTGGAGAAGCATCGGGACAATGGCTTATACCTCTCGTGATAAGGAGACATACAACTCTTCACTTTCTTGTTGGTCTTCTACACGTCAGGCACGTCTTCATCGTGCCTAGCAGTCTAAACTTGTTAAAGCATTGTTAAGTATTACCATACACGAGATCCAAAATAGTTCCTGAGTAAAGTTCTTTTAGATACAGATAAATACTTTTCCTTTCATTTCGAGAAATAAGTGGCTTCTATCTTCCTTCCTCTACAATAGACCTAAAACAATGTGCATTGCATTTTCGAAACAGAAACGTCTGATGGTAGTATTGTTTTTATTGTATTGTATTTTAACCTCAAAACCAGGAACCCTTAGAACCATTATATTATTTTCGTATTAAGGTTTACCTCATCTTAGGGGTAACTTTTCGTAAATATAATAATGAGAGTAAGGCATCCACTAAATTCGGTCAGGTTCCGTTATTTCACCCCATGTTTTTAAATCGCTAATATAGCCACGGAATTGATAGTTTTAACTATTTATGATCATAGATGAGTACGGAGGTACTAAACTAGATAGACACTGTTTCTTTTCCTTGACGACGTCTTATCTTATCAGCATCAGGCATGCCCAGACTGTTCTTGTTATCGAAATGAGACGAGTGTCTCCGGCCCCTAATCAATAAGAGAAAAACATCCCTCGAGATAGTACCTATCAGTAAAATATAAAATTCTAGAGGGGCTGGTCAGAAATATAAGTTGAAATGATTAGTTCACCTCAAACAATCAATTCCGTGGACTATAGTAGCGATGTAAAAACATGGTGTGAAATAACGGAACTTGACCCTAAATCCATCCACTAAACTCGTCAATTAACAGGTTACATAACAGGAGAAGAAATTATGGACTTCTTAATAGTTCTATTTGCGTTCTAATAGTTCTATCTTGACATAGCTTCGTCGCAATGAAAGTAACCATTGACTTACCTGATTTAAAATAAGCCACCATTATGAAATAAAATTTTCGTGTGTTCATTGGATTGACGGTGAAATGTTCAACATACTTTTGGGTGGCAATATTTTTATTATCCTTATAAAAATTCTACAGTCGACTAAACGTGTAGTTTATCGAAAAGAGTCATCAATACATTATGTTAAACTATATTATTATTTCCTTTATTTAAGAATACCACATAGCAAGTCGACTTCAACATTTGCTTTTTAATGCAAAATACATTTGTTAAACGTGTTGTGTTTAATGGTCAATATGTCATTTTTTTGGAAGCTATATATACATGTGTATTTCAATATTTGTATTCATTTGATATTCACCATATAACAAATACGTGCCTTATAATAAATAGAAGTATATATATATAAGTTATACAACCTATACACACACACACACACATATATTTCCCCCCTCCTTCTTGTTCTTCCTCTTCCTCTCTCTCTCTCAGCCAAATATCAAACTGCTGCGAACGAAACAGCAATTAATATCAGAGGAAATCCTCTGGCAATTCAGACCGTCACGAACACAAAGACAAATTGATGGCAAGATTTTCTTGGTAAATATTCTCACGTATTATGGTGAGTGATTTTGATAAATAACTTCTTTCATTTACCCAAGTAACTTATCGTGCTGTAACGTAAGCTATTATGTAAGATTGAATAAGCAGTCACTTAGAGAAATTATTGTATTGTATTACCGTCATCAGTGCAATACTTTTAGTACACACATGCATTTATGCGACTATTACTATGAATCAAGCAATACATACAAATTATAAACAAAAGACGTCCACATTATCTGTAGTAATACTGTAAACTGGCAACAATATTACTACAATGCTAAATTACCATTGATCAATGTCAAAAATAACTTTTTTATGTAAGAATTGGTAAAAAAACATTTAGTTTGGTTTCCAAACTATTTTATGGTCGGCTGCCCGTGAAAAGTTAATTTTGGGGTTTCAGACTTATCAAAATGCCTGCAAACATTTCTTGATACAAAATCTTATTTCAAAAACATAACTAGTCTATTGTAGGCAATATTAACAATACGAAAACCAAAATTATTAGTGATTGTTGCAACAATTGAAAACACTAGCTACAACTACGGTCTTTGTTTTTACTGATTTTGAATTATTAAAATTAGTTAAGGATATTGTAATAAAATTATTAATAAAATTAATAAAATTAATAATTAATAAAATTATTAATAAAATTGTATAAAAGTTATTTTTTATACAAACACATTCCAGTATTTAAGTACGACGTCTATATAATATTATCAGTTGATAAAAATTTATTGTTTGCATGATTAAACCAAATATATTTCTATTAGATTTGAATATTTGCTTATAAAAGAATCACAGTATGTAACCTTGTTTATAGTTCACTCAAAGTACTGATTACATTTAGAGATAAAAAAATCTTTGATACAATTCATCAATTGGTAAATTCAAGACCTGGTATTCATTGATTACGTCCATATAAATTATATTTTAATGAATATTCACTCTAATTTCAACGTGTAACGGATTAAGTGTGTAGCTCTGTGTAATGTTCCCAATTATATTCTATTTTATCATTTTCTATTCAAAAAGTGAAATTATATCGATGCAGGTAATGATAAAGAAATCAATTCAACGAAATATTTCTGAGCTCCTCATAAATCGACTGGAGTAAATATTGAACCACCGAATTGAAACTCTATTCAGATAAAGAAAGAAAACAAATGATCTACAACAGGCTTTAAAATGCCAACTCATCAAGATCCTGGGAGACATAGCACCTGAGTCTCGTAAGCTCGGAAGAAAAGCAAAATATTTTGATGTTAATCCGGTTAGGTCGTAAGGATTCTTAAAATTTATACCGTTAAGAAAAATACAGACCTGATTTAATTCTAACATTAAAACTGTATTTAATAAATGATTGAAATGTATTTGAAAATCCATGCGGGTTGTTAAAACTAAAGAACAAAATAAAAATTAAGCCTCAATTAATGACTAAAAAGGTACAGGTATTTTTTGTGATTAACAATGATAACCACCTATTAAAAGTACATTAAATGATGTGTATGTAATTTCAACCCTTATTTTAACTGTAAAGCATCATATAGGTCCTTAATGACTCTTGGGAACATAGCTAAACAAACTTGAAACTTGAATGAACTTGAGTTTAGATTTTAAAACACTTTAACTCAGGTAGGATACTATGTAGCTGACGTAACTAATCGCTAAGGATAAAAGTTGGGCTACATCAAAGACAAGGCTAATAGGTCTACTTTGGGGTTAATAGCATAGGAAAATGCAATGCTTCTTCAAAATTACCTTATGATTCCCACTATATTTAGTTTATATTAAGAACCACTTTGCAGTAAATTGTAAGGTTCTAGGAAAGGATTTGTAGGTCCTTCATGTATATAAATAGTTCGTGAATCCTGATCCGCAGCTACTGGCAATAACTCTATAGATAACTGGTTAAGCTACATTGTATCTTACAGTCTCTTGCTGAGTTGTTTTGCAACAGGAACACTACCCTGTTAGAGGTCAGCTCTGCAAATGTGATTCTCTCCGTAATTTGTCGTGTGTGTTACATAAAATTCAAGGATTTATTTCCGGTAATATGAACCTCGTGTCTCTATCTATCTCCCTGCCTCTCCCGCGCCCCCCTCTCTCTCTTTCACTCTCTTTTATCATAATACTTGTTTTAATCAAAATGTTAATTTAATTTGAATCTCTAGTATTTGTGAGCTAGCGTAACACAATTTCACTCGTGAGCTGACCAAGTAGTCTCCATTAGTGATTCAAACAGTTTTATATTGATATTATCATATTGTAATCATATTGCATTGGAACTAAATCATTGAGTGTTGCTTTGAAAGAATCTCAAATAATTACTTGAATGGATATTGGTACTCAAAGTATATACTTGTATGTTAGTATAACTATTCCTTTATTCCACAAATATATCCAATGCATAAATACGTAAAATATAATTATTATTCTTATTCACTGCTGTTTTATACCTTATAACATATTTCAAGATCTTAAAACAAAAAGAGATTATTTTTAAACTGAATCGATTAAAAAGTTCTAATCCAATATTGCATTTTTAACGGTTACATAAAGACAAGTTAAGTATGGCTTCCAGCATTAAATACTATGGACAGCTTCAAAATTTTGAAATACATCGAAGCATATAAGGGTATTGGCGTAACTGATATTATGTCAAAGAAATATTCAGCAGGCGTTCCTCTGACTTTGAGCAGTTTCTGCAACATTTATGTGAGGTCTTGATACTTTTATCCAAGTAGGGTAGTTCTGTTTCCAAAATATTATTGCCTGTTATAATTTAATTGAATATCTTTGAAACCATAGGCCTAATTTCATATTCAAGCACTATATTTACACATATTTACATGTTAAGTAATCGAATTTCAATTACTATTATTTAAAATATCCAATAACGAAGTGATTTCAAATTAATGAACTATTTTATATATTTCGAGTACGTACACTAGTCTTTAATTTAACTACTAAAAATTCAAATTCCTCTAGTTGTGAAATAATGACACGAAATTAAGTCAAAGGGCATACATCCTGGTAATGTGTGTAGTAATAAAATTCTTATTATATAAGTTTCACACTCCTCAATGAGTAATTTATAAAGTATGGTGAAGATCTGCATGGAAATTGATTTTAGAGATCATGATGCGCCTGGGCGTACAAATTCATAGTATTAGGATATTGATTAGCTGAAAAAGGTTGTTTTTTTATAGTTGCAACCCTATTTCATCTCCTTAGGATTGAAAACAAAAATTTTTTTTTCAATACTACTTAAGTTGAAAGCCTCATATTTGTTATATTTAATCTTTCCGAGATAAAGGGAATTAGACAAATATATACAGTTTTACTACTATAAACATACTATTTAAACTATATAGTGGCTTGTCTATTACTGGACTATATGGCTGGTTTATCTTGATCGTTATCTGTTTTATCTGCTAAAAGCAAAAGACACAAATGTTTAAAATTATATCTTTATTGGACATTGAGCCATAGAAGCAAAACAAATTTATGGTCACCTTATTTTAAGTGATTGTTTGATCTATATTGAAATGCTTTAGTTTTTATATTTACGTTATGAGGTACATATTTTACAAGTTCAAACTTTATAGGATATCCGTAGATTAGAGAATTCTTGATTATTAGGTTAGTGAGCCAGTAGACGCCTTGATTTGTATATGTATAAATATATTAAAATCATGTTACATTTTAGTGATCATTTTTATTTAATGTGTATTGTAACTTTAAATCCAATATACAACTTTAAGGGATACCAATTACTCAAATAATAGTTATGTTACTCGGTAGGTGAGTATGCCACAATTTTAAGTGGATTAAATCAAGTCTGTAAACCTAGATCTACTTTTGTTACATGAAATTATTTACACAAGTTTTACTGAATATTCTATGAAAGCTTTAAAAACTGAAAAAATATCCTAAATCTGAAAATATTTTAAATCAACACACTATCCTGTATTACTGTTTCAGCATAAATCTTATATTGGCTCCACCAGGAACGACACTTGGAGCTTCGTCATGTAGAACTGGATCTATAAAGCTTAACCAGTTTACCATAATTATGCCTTTGTAAACAATCATACTATACCTGGATTTAAACTTATACGCACAACTTAATTAATACAGCACTGTATAGTTTTATTTGGTATTAGCTTTTGAACTCATTTTAAACACTTTATAATAAAGTGTTGAAATTAAAAACACTTAACACTTAAAATTGTAGAATTGTTACATAGCAAACTTTTTACTCTAAATAAAATTTAATTTCAAATAGTAACTGAATAATCCACACGTGAATAAAATAACTGTGCGTGATGTGAGAAGATAACGTGTTGAACCCACAGCAAGAGCCAATATTGGATCAGTAATGGGAGAAACGTTTTCTTTCAGTTACTTCTATAGTGGGAATTTATGTAACGTTAAGTTTATTAAGCATCATGTCATTTGAGAGATACCAATATTCAAGTTAAACATCTTTTAAAAAATTTTCTTCAAATTGAAAAGAAATAACTTTAACTTAATTGAATCAAAACTATTCAATTAAAAATCATTTTTACATATTTCCAAGTGACGCAAATGAGTTACATTTTGAATTTAAATTAAATTAAACATATTTAGTCTGTCTTCTACACACGGATACATATAAATCGGATATAACCACTCATAATCCTTTTTTTTTATACAGTAGTTTCATATATATATAAAAAAAATATGAAATCCACCCTCTATACATTTACAGTCACCAAACTACGTTCCCAAATCGTTCCTTAGTACACAATTTTTTTTTATTATTTTAGGTTCAACAATACTTAATGGTGTTTTAATTATATTGTGTGTTTTTGTATGTAAAATGATGATTCTTAAATCTAAAAAACTATAGTGTTTTTATTTGGAATTCTTTTCGTATACATAAAATGGTGTTACAAATAAAAATAATTTACCTTTTAACAATGATTGCAGTTTTCAATTGATATACTAATATTAATGTAAACCGATACAAAGGAAAAGATTTTTGAGAGAAATGCCTGATAAAACTATATTCGATGCAATATTGTTGTTTCAGGTGTTAAATAACTAAAATTATGCTTTAATTTCTTTTGTAGAACTATTTTCAGGGAAATTGTATTTAGTTTTTTATATTATATTTTATTTATAAAGAAAAACGCCTATATGTAATTTTACATTCTGTACAATGCAACATAATTTTCCTACGCTAAAAATACAAATAACATACTATAATAAAAGAAAAAAAAAAATTCATAATAAAAGTTTTTTCCGTGAAGTACCAGTATAAAATTAAATCTTATTGGTTTATTTAAGGAATTTTAATTTACCTATAGCGTACATGACTTTAACCGAAAGAAGTAAGCCGTTCATTTTAATATTTGCAGCTATTGATAAAATTAAATACTAAATAATACTTCAGTTAATATAATTACCTAATAGAGAGTAGACATATAAATTATTTATCATTAAGAAAGGTGCTGTATATTGAGTTTGAACTAATAAAGAAACATGTTGCCATTTTAATCTATTTCTAATTATTACTGAAAAAAAATATCATAGTATAATCTTTATTAATTTTAAAATGAAAGTAATTTAATAGATATACAATTTTTAAACATTGAATAAAAAAATCTAAAAACTGTAATTTTTTTCATTAAATACAACATTAACAATGTTTATCTGATTTTATTATAAATCTTAAATCAACAAAATTATTTAAATCTGATTTAGAGCAAATAACTGTGATAAGACATGGCATACATTGGGGTTTTCAGTGAGTAGGTAATAATACAAAAACTGAATAAACGGCAGTTCTCAAAGTATTTTTATGTCTATAGTTTTATGATAATTTTTTCAGTAACTAAAACTTGTTATAGTAAAAATTTGAACTAATCTATCATATTCTAGTTTATTAGTTTTGAGGTTACTAATTATTTATAAAAACACATACAGAAAGATGGGGAAATAAGCATCGAAGACCCATTATCATATTGTGAAATATGTTTGTGTTAAACTGAAAAATAACGTTGTATACCTTTGTCCAGAGATTTACGGGATACCGTATATCATTGTTTCATATATCTTGTATGGAAGAATTAAATATATTTTCTCTGCGTATTTACGTTCATAATATATTACACAAATTTCGCAATTAGTTAAGATGAGAGGTTAGACCGTTTATTTAGATTATATTAACTTCGCTAGACAAGACTTAGTACACAATGGAATAGTTTTACTTTAAAAATAATGGTGGTAAATATGAGGAATACAGAATAAAATTAATGTACAATAGTAAGATTCTCAGCCGTATTCCTGTATGTTAAAAAACTGTTTGACTTGTCCCTTGTGTTTTATCGTGTGTGTTATTAAGTTAAAGTGTCTGGCACTTGTGTCAACCTTTATTAATGAATAATTATATAGATGGCAGTTTGCTTAATTTATAATTAATTGTTTTAGAATTAAAACGTGAATTATATATGGTTACGTTCAAGGTCGTCTTTTAAAAAAACTTCATATACAGTGATTTTCCTAAGATTGTTTCCCTTCTTGTTTTATAAATTAAACAATACCATAAATGTTTTTACCCCTTCTTGCTATGTAGGGGAAATGACAAAGCCAAGCTGACAATGAAGTGTCTCTTGTGAGCAACAGTTCAGTTACAGCCGCTGTCCCTTGAGGATTCACCATAAAGACATGTGTTTATAAATACGTAAAATATAATTATTATTCTTATTCACTGCTGTTTTATACCTTATAACATATTTCAAGATCTTAAAACAAAAAGAGATTATTTTTTAAACTGAATCGATTAAAAAGTTCTAATCCAATATTGCATTTTTAACGGTTACATAAAGACAAGTTAAGTATGGCTTCCAGCATTAAATACTATGGACAGCTTCAAAATTTTGAAATACATCGAAGCATATAAGGGTATTGGCGTAACTGATATTATGTCAAAGAAATATTCAGCAGGCGTTCCTCTGACTTTGAGCAGTTTCTGCAACATTTATGTGAGGTCTTGATACTTTTATCCAAGTAGGGTAGTTCTGTTTCCAAAATATTATTGCCTGTTATAATTTAATTGAATATCTTTGAAACGATAGGCCTAATTTCATATTCAAGCACTATATTTACACATATTTACATGTTAAGTAATCGAATTTCAATTACTATTATTTAAAATATCCAATAACGAAGTGATTTCAAATTAATGAACTATTTTATATATTTCGAGTACGTACACTAGTCTTTAATTTAACTACTAAAAATTCAAATTCCTCTAGTTGTGAAATAATGACACGAAATTAAGTCAAAGGGCATACATCCTGGTAATGTGTGTAGTAATAAAATTCTTATTATATAAGTTTCACACTCCTCAATGAGTAATTTATAAAGTATGGTGAAGATTTGCATGGAAATTGATTTTAGAGATCATGATGCGCCTGGGCGTACAAATTCATAGTATTAGGATATTGATTAGCTGAAAAAGGTTGTTTTTTTATAGTTGCAACCCTATTTCATCTCCTTAGGATTGAAAACAAAAATTTTTTTTTCAATACTACTTAAGTTGAAAGCCTCATATTTGTTATATTTAATCTTTCCGAGATAAAGGGAATTAGACAAATATATACAGTTTTACTACTATAAACATACTATTTAAACTATATAGTGGCTTGTCTATTACTGGACTATATGGCTGGTTTATCTTGATCGTTATCTGTTTTATCTGCTAAAAGCAAAAGACACAAATGTTTAAAATTATATCTTTATTGGACATTGAGCCATAGAAGCAAAACAAATTTATGGTCACCTTATTTTAAGTGATTGTTTGATCTATATTGAAATGCTTTAGTTTTTATATTTACGTTATGAGGTACATATTTTACAAGTTCAAACTTTATAGGATATCCGTAGATTAGAGAATTCTTGATTATTAGGTTAGTGAGCCAGTAGACGCCTTGATTTGTATATGTATAAATATATTAAAATCATGTTACATTTTAGTGATCATTTTTATTTAATGTGTATTGTAACTTTAAATCCAATATACAACTTTAAGGGATACCAATTACTCAAATAATAGTTATGTTACTCGGTAGGTGAGTATGCCACAATTTTAAGTGGATTAAATCAAGTCTGTAAACCTAGATCTACTTTTGTTACATGAAATTATTTACACAAGTTTTACTGAATATTCTATGAAAGCTTTAAAAACTGAAAAAATGTCCTAAATCTGAAAATATTTAAATCAACACACTATCCTGTATTACTGTTTCAGCATAAATCTTATATTGGCTCCACCAGGAATGACACTTGGAGCTTCGTCATGTAGAACTGGATCTATAAAGCTTAACCAGTTTACCATAATTATGCCTTTGTAAACAATCATACTTTACCTGGATTTAAACTTATACGCACAACTTAATTAATACAGCACTGTATAGTTTTATTTGGTATTAGCTTTTGAACTCATTTTAAACACTTTATAATAAAGTGTTGAAATTAAAAACACTTAACACTTAAAATTGTAGAATTGTTACATAGCAAACTTTTTACTCTAAATAAAATTTAATTTCAAATAGTAACTGAATAATCCACACGTGAATAAAATAACTGTGCGTGATGTGAGAAGATAACGTGTTGAACCCACAGCAAGAGCCAATATTGGATCAGTAATGGGAGAAACGTTTTTCTTTCAGTTACTTCTATAGTGGGAATTTATGTAACGTTAAGTTTATTAAGCATCATGTCATTTGAGAGATACCAATATTCAAGTTAAACATCTTTTAAAAAAATTTTCTTCAAATTGAAAAGAAATAACTTTAACTTAATTGAATCAAAACTATTCAATTAAAAATCATTTTTACATATTTCCAAGTGACGCAAATGAGTTACATTTTGAATTTAAATTAAATTAAACATATTTAGTCTGTCTTCTACACACGGATACATATAAATCGGATATAACCACTCATAATCCTTTTTTTATACAGTAGTTTCATATATATATAAAAAATATGAAAATCCCACCCTCTATACATTTACAGTCACCAAACTACGTTCCCAAATCGTTCCTTAGTACACAAATTTTTTTTATTATTTTAGGTTCAACAATACTTAATGGTGTTTTAATTTATATTGTGTGTTTTTGTATGTAAAATGATGATTCTTAAATCTAAAAAAACTATAGTGTTTTTATTTGGAATTCTTTTCGTATACATAAAATGGTGTTACAAATAAAAATAATTTACCTTTTAACAATGATTGCAGTTTTCAATTGATATACTAATATTAATGTAAACCGATACAAAGGAAAAGATTTTTGAGAGAAATGCCTGATAAAACTATATTCGATGCAATATTGTTGTTTCAGGTGTTAAATAACTAAAATTATGCTTTAATTTCTTTTGTAGAACTATTTTCAGGGAAATTGTATTTAGTTTTTTATATTATATTTTATTTATAAAGAAAAACGCCTATATGTAATTTTACATTCTGTACAATGCAACATAATTTTCCTACGCTAAAAATACAAATGACATACTATAATAAAAGAAAAAAAAAAATTCATAATAAAAGTTTTTTCCGTGAAGTACCAGTATAAAATTAAATCTTATTGGTTTATTTAAGGAATTTTAATTTACCTATAGCGTACATGACTTTAACCGAAAGAAGTAAGCCGTTCATTTTAATATTTGCAGCTATTGATAAAATTAAATACTAAATAATACTTCAGTTAATATAATTACCTAATAGAGAGTAGACATATAAATTATTTATCATTAAGAAAGGTGCTGTATATTGAGTTTGAACTAATAAAGAAACATGTTGCCATTTTAATCTATTTCTAATTATTACTGAAAAAAATATCATAGTATAATCTTTATTAATTTTAAAATGAAGTAATTTAATAGATATAAAATTTTTAAACATTGAATAAAAAAAATCTAAAAACTGTAATTTTTTTCATTAAATACAACATTAACAATGTTTATCTGATTTTATTATAAATCTTAAATCAACAAAATTATTTAAATCTGATTTAGAGCAAATAACTGTGATAAGACATGGCATACATTGGGGTTTTCAGTGAGTAGGTAATAATACAAAAACTGAATAAACGGCAGTTCTCAAAGTATTTTTATGTCTATAGTTTTATGATATTTTTTCAGTAACTAAACTTGTTATAGTAAAAATTTGAACTAATCTATCATATTCTAGTTTATTAGTTTTGAGGTTACTAATTATTTATAAAAAACACATACAGAAAGATGGGGAAAATAAGCATCGAAGACCCATTATCATATTGTGAAATATGTTTGTGTTAAACTGAAAAATAACGTTGTATACCTTTGTCCAGAGATTTACGGGATACCGTATATCATTGTTTCATATATCTTGTATGGAAGAATTAAATATATTTTCTCTGCGTATTTACGTTCATAATATATTACACAAATTTCGCAATTAGTTAAGATGAGAGGTTAGACCGTTTATTTAGATTATATTAACTTCGCTAGACAAGACTTAGTACACAATGGAATAGTTTTACTTTAAAAATAATGGTGGTAAATATGAGGAATACAGAATAAAATTAATGTACAATAGTAAGATTCTCAGCCGTATTCCTGTATGTTAAAAACTGTTTGACTTGTCCCTTGTGTTTTATCGTGTGTGTTATTAAGTTAAAGTGTCTGGCACTTGTGTCAACCTTTATTAATGAATAATTATATAGATGGCAGTTTGCTTAATTTATAATTAATTGTTTTAGAATTAAAACGTGAAATTATATATGGTTACGTTCAAGGTCGTCTTTTAAAAAAACTTCATATACAGTGATTTTCCTAAGATTGTTTCCCTTCTTGTTTTATAAATTAAACAATACCATAAATGTTTTTACCCCTTCTTGCTATGTAGGGGAAATGACAAAGCCAAGCTGACAATGAAGTGTCTCTTGTGAGCAACAGTTCAGTTACAGCCGCTGTCCCTTGAGGATTCACCATAAAGACATGTGTTTATAAATACGTAAAATATAATTATTATTCTTATTCACTGCTGTTTTATACCTTATAACATATTTCAAGATCTTAAAACAAAAAGAGATTATTTTTAAACTGAATCGATTAAAAAGTTCTAATCCAATATTGCATTTTTAACGGTTACATAAAGACAAGTTAAGTATGGCTTCCAGCATTAAATACTATGGACAGCTTCAAAATTTTGAAATACATCGAAGCATATAAGGGTATTGGCGTAACTGATATTATGTCAAAGAAATATTCAGCAGGCGTTCCTCTGACTTTGAGCAGTTTCTGCAACATTTATGTGAGGTCTTGATACTTTTATCCAAGTAGGGTAGTTCTGTTTCCAAAATATTATTGCCTGTTATAATTTAATTGAATATCTTTGAAACGATAGGCCTAATTTCATATTCAAGCACTATATTTACACATATTTACATGTTAAGTAATCGAATTTCAATTACTATTATTTAAAATATCCAATAACGAAGTGATTTCAAATTAATGAACTATTTTATATATTTCGAGTACGTACACTAGTCTTTAATTTAACTACTAAAAATTCAAATTCCTCTAGTTGTGAAATAATGACACGAAATTAAGTCAAAGGGCATACATCCTGGTAATGTGTGTAGTAATAAAATTCTTATTATATAAGTTTCACACTCCTCAATGAGTAATTTATAAAGTATGGTGAAGATTTGCATGGAAATTGATTTTAGAGATCATGATGCGCCTGGGCGTACAAATTCATAGTATTAGGATATTGATTAGCTGAAAAAGGTTGTTTTTTTATAGTTTGCAACCCTATTTCATCTCCTTAGGATTGAAAACAAAAATTTTTTTTTCAATACTACTTAAGTTGAAAGCCTCATATTTGTTATATTTAATCTTTCCGAGATAAAGGGAATTAGACAAATATATACAGTTTTACTACTATAAACATACTATTTAAACTATATAGTGGCTTGTCTATTACTGGACTATATGGCTGGTTTATCTTGATCGTTATCTGTTTTATCTGCTAAAAGCAAAAGACACAAATGTTTAAAATTATATCTTTATTGGACATTGAGCCATAGAAGCAAAACAAATTTATGGTCACCTTATTTTAAGTGATTGTTTGATCTATATTGAAATGCTTTAGTTTTTATATTTACGTTATGAGGTACATATTTTACAAGTTCAAACTTTATAGGATATCCGTAGATTAGAGAATTCTTGATTATTAGGTTAGTGAGGCCAGTAGACGCCTTGATTTGTATATGTATAAATATATTAAAATCATGTTACATTTTAGTGATCATTTTTATTTAATGTGTATTGTAACTTTAAATCCAATATACAACTTTAAGGGATACCAATTACTCAAATAATAGTTATGTTACTCGGTAGGTGAGTATGCCACAATTTTAAGTGGATTAAATCAAGTCCTGTAAACCTAGATCTACTTTTGTTACATGAAATTATTTACACAAGTTTTACTGAATATTCTATGAAAGCTTTAAAAAACTGAAAAAATGTCCTAAATCTGAAAATATTTAAATCAACACACTATCCTGTATTACTGTTTCAGCATAAATCTTATATTGGCTCCACCAGGAATGACACTTGGAGCTTCGTCATGTAGAACTGGATCTATAAAGCTTAACCAGTTTACCATAATTATGCCTTTGTAAACAATCATACTTTACCTGGATTTAAACTTATACGCACAACTTAATTAATACAGCACTGTATAGTTTTATTTGGTATTAGCTTTTGAACTCATTTTAAACACTTTATAATAAAGTGTTGAAATTAAAAACACTTAACACTTAAAATTGTAGAATTGTTACATAGCAAACTTTTTACTCTAAATAAAATTTAATTTCAAATAGTAACTGAATAATCCACACGTGAATAAAATAACTGTGCGTGATGTGAGAAGATAACGTGTTGAACCCACAGCAAGAGCCAATATTGGATCAGTAATGGGAGAAACGTTTTCTTTCAGTTACTTCTATAGTGGGAATTTATGTAACGTTAAGTTTATTAAGCATCATGTCATTTGAGAGATACCAATATTCAAGTTAAACATCTTTTAAAAAAATTTTCTTCAAATTGAAAAGAAATAACTTTAACTTAATTGAATCAAAACTATTCAATTAAAAATCATTTTTACATATTTCCAAGTGACGCAAATGAGTTACATTTTGAATTTAAATTAAATTAAACATATTTAGTCTGTCTTCTACACACGGATACATATAAATCGGATATAACCACTCATAATCCTTTTTTTATACAGTAGTTTCATATATATATAAAAAAATATGAAATCCACCCTCTATACATTTACAGTCACCAAACTACGTTCCCAAATCGTTCCTTAGTACACAAAATTTTTTTTATTATTTTAGGTTCAACAATACTTAATGGTGTTTTAATTATATTGTGTGTTTTTGTATGTAAAATGATGATTCTTAAATCTAAAAAACTATAGTGTTTTTTATTTGGAATTCTTTTCGTATACATAAAATGGTGTTACAAATAAAAATAATTTACCTTTTAACAATGATTGCAGTTTTCAATTGATATACTAATATTAATGTAAACCGATACAAAGGAAAAGATTTTTGAGAGAAATGCCTGATAAAACTATATTCGATGCAATATTGTTGTTTCAGGTGTTAAATAACTAAAATTATGCTTTAATTTCTTTTGTAGAACTATTTTCAGGGAAATTGTATTTAGTTTTTTATATTATATTTTATTTATAAAGAAAAACGCCTATATGTAATTTTACATTCTGTACAATGCAACATAATTTTCCTACGCTAAAAATACAAATGACATACTATAATAAAAGAAAAAAAAAATTCATAATAAAAGTTTTTTCCGTGAAGTACCAGTATAAAATTAAATCTTATTGGTTTATTTAAGGAATTTTAATTTACCTATAGCGTACATGACTTTAACCGAAAGAAGTAAGCCGTTCATTTTAATATTTGCAGCTATTGATAAAATT
This sequence comes from Homalodisca vitripennis, assembly GCF_021130785.1. Taxonomy (NCBI): domain Eukaryota; kingdom Metazoa; phylum Arthropoda; class Insecta; order Hemiptera; family Cicadellidae; genus Homalodisca; species Homalodisca vitripennis. The sequence goes on from NC_060208.1 coordinate 32,922,152, forward strand.
AAATACTAAATAATACTTCAGTTAATATAATTACCTAATAGAGAGTAGACATATAAATTATTTATCATTAAGAAAGGTGCTGTATATTGAGTTTGAACTAATAAAGAAACATGTTGCCATTTTAATCTATTTCTAATTATTACTGAAAAAAATATCATAGTATAATCTTTATTAATTTTAAAATGAAGTAATTTAATAGATATAAAATTTTTAAACATTGAATAAAAAAATCTAAAAACTGTAATTTTTTTCATTAAATACAACATTAACAATGTTTATCTGATTTTATTATAAATCTTAAATCAACAAAATTATTTAAATCTGATTTAGAGCAAATAACTGTGATAAGACATGGCATACATTGGGGTTTTCAGTGAGTAGGTAATAATACAAAAACTGAATAAACGGCAGTTCTCAAAGTATTTTTATGTCTATAGTTTTATGATATTTTTTCAGTAACTAAACTTGTTATAGTAAAAATTTGAACTAATCTATCATATTCTAGTTTATTAGTTTTGAGGTTACTAATTATTTATAAAAACACATACAGAAAGATGGGGAAATAAGCATCGAAGACCCATTATCATATTGTGAAATATGTTTGTGTTAAACTGAAAAATAACGTTGTATACCTTTGTCCAGAGATTTACGGGATACCGTATATCATTGTTTCATATATCTTGTATGGAAGAATTAAATATATTTTCTCTGCGTATTTACGTTCATAATATATTACACAAATTTCGCAATTAGTTAAGATGAGAGGTTAGACCGTTTATTTAGATTATATTAACTTCGCTAGACAAGACTTAGTACACAATGGAATAGTTTTACTTTAAAAATAATGGTGGTAAATATGAGGAATACAGAATAAAATTAATGTACAATAGTAAGATTCTCAGCCGTATTCCTGTATGTTAAAAACTGTTTGACTTGTCCCTTGTGTTTTATCGTGTGTGTTATTAAGTTAAAGTGTCTGGCACTTGTGTCAACCTTTATTAATGAATAATTATATAGATGGCAGTTTGCTTAATTTATAATTAATTGTTTTAGAATTAAAACGTGAATTATATATGGTTACGTTCAAGGTCGTCTTTTAAAAAAACTTCATATACAGTGATTTTCCTAAGATTGTTTCCCTTCTTGTTTTATAATAAATTAAACAATACCATAAATGTTTTTACCCCTTCTTGCTATGTAGGGGAAATGACAAAGCCAAGCTGACAATGAAGTGTCTCTTGTGAGCAACAGTTCAGTTACAGCCGCTGTCCCTTGAGGATTCACCATAAAGACATGTGTTTATAAATACGTAAAATATAATTATTATTCTTATTCACTGCTGTTTTATACCTTATAACATATTTCAAGATCTTAAAACAAAAAGAGATTATTTTTAAACTGAATCGATTAAAAAGTTCTAATCCAATATTGCATTTTTAACGGTTACATAAAGACAAGTTAAGTATGGCTTCCAGCATTAAATACTATGGACAGCTTCAAAATTTTGAAATACATCGAAGCATATAAGGGTATTGGCGTAACTGATATTATGTCAAAGAAATATTCAGCAGGCGTTCCTCTGACTTTGAGCAGTTTCTGCAACATTTATGTGAGGTCTTGATACTTTTATCCAAGTAGGGTAGTTCTGTTTCCAAAATATTATTGCCTGTTATAATTTAATTGAATATCTTTGAAACGATAGGCCTAATTTCATATTCAAGCACTATATTTACACATATTTACATGTTAAGTAATCGAATTTCAATTACTATTATTTAAAATATCCAATAACGAAGTGATTTCAAATTAATGAACTATTTTATATATTTCGAGTACGTACACTAGTCTTTAATTTAACTACTAAAAATTCAAATTCCTCTAGTTGTGAAATAATGACACGAAATTAAGTCAAAGGGCATACATCCTGGTAATGTGTGTAGTAATAAAATTCTTATTATATAAGTTTCACACTCCTCAATGAGTAATTTATAAAGTATGGTGAAGATTTGCATGGAAATTGATTTTAGAGATCATGATGCGCCTGGGCGTACAAATTCATAGTATTAGGATATTGATTAGCTGAAAAAGGTTGTTTTTTTATAGTTGCAACCCTATTTCATCTCCTTAGGATTGAAAACAAAAATTTTTTTTTCAATACTACTTAAGTTGAAAGCCTCATATTTGTTTATATTTAATCTTTCCGAGATAAAGGGAATTAGACAAATATATACAGTTTTACTACTATAAACATACTATTTAAACTATATAGTGGCTTGTCTATTACTGGACTATATGGCTGGTTTATCTTGATCGTTATCTGTTTTATCTGCTAAAAGCAAAAGACACAAATGTTTAAAAATTATATCTTTATTGGACATTGAGCCATAGAAGCAAAACAAATTTATGGTCACCTTATTTTAAGTGATTGTTTGATCTATATTGAAATGCTTTAGTTTTTATATTTACGTTATGAGGTACATATTTTACAAGTTCAAACTTTATAGGATATCCGTAGATTAGAGAATTCTTGATTATTAGGTTAGTGAGCCAGTAGACGCCTTGATTTGTATATGTATAAATATATTAAAATCATGTTACATTTTAGTGATCATTTTTATTTAATGTGTATTGTAACTTTAAATCCAATATACAACTTTAAGGGATACCAATTACTCAAATAATAGTTATGTTACTCGGTAGGTGAGTATGCCACAATTTTAAGTGGATTAAATCAAGTCTGTAAACCTAGATCTACTTTTGTTACATGAAATTATTTACACAAGTTTTACTGAATATTCTATGAAAGCTTTAAAAACTGAAAAAATGTCCTAAATCTGAAAATATTTAAATCAACACACTATCCTGTATTACTCTTTCAGCATAAATCTTATATTGGCTCCACCAGGAATGACACTTGGAGCTTCGTCATGTAGAACTGGATCTATAAAGCTTAACCAGTTTACCATAATTATGCCTTTGTAAACAATCATACTATACCTGGATTTAAACTTATACGCACAACTTAATTAATACAGCACTGTATAGTTTTATTTGGTATTAGCTTTTTGAACTCATTTTAAACACTTTATAATAAAGTGTTGAAATTAAAAACACTTAACACTTAAAATTGTAGAATTGTTACATAGCAAACTTTTTACTCTAAATAAAATTTAATTTCAAATAGTAACTGAATAATCCACACGTGAATAAAATAACTGTGCGTGATGTGAGAAGATAACGTGTTGAACCCACAGCAAGAGCCAATATTGGATCAGTAATGGGAGAAACGTTTTCTTTCAGTTACTTCTATAGTGGGAATTTATGTAACGTTAAGTTTATTAAGCATCATGTCATTTGAGAGATACCAATATTCAAGTTAAACATCTTTTAAAAAAATTTTCTTCAAATTGAAAAGAAATAACTTTAACTTAATTGAATCAAAACTATTCAATTAAAAATCATTTTTACATATTTCCAAGTGACGCAAATGAGTTACATTTTGAATTTAAATTAAATTAAACATATTTAGTCTGTCTTCTACACACGGATACATATAAATCGGATATAACCACTCATAATCCTTTTTTTATACAGTAGTTTTATATATATATATAAAAAAAAAAATTATGAAATCCACCCTCTATACATTTACAGTCACCAAACTACGTTCCCAAATCGTTCCTTAGTACAAAAATTTTTTTTTTATTATTTTAGGTTCAACAATACTTAATGGTGTTTTAATTATATTGTGTGTTTTTGTATGTAAAATGATGATTCTTAAATCTAAAAAACTATAGTGTTTTTATTTGGAATTCTTTTCGTATACATAAAATGGTGTTACAAATAAAAATAATTTACCTTTTAACAATGATTGCAGTTTTCAATTGATATACTAATATTAATGTAAACCGATACAAAGGAAAAGATTTTTGAGAGAAATGCCTGATAAAACTATATTCGATGCAATATTGTTGTTTCAGGTGTTAAATAACTAAAATTATGCTTTAATTTCTTTTGTAGAACTATTTTCAGGGAAATTGTATTTAGTTTTTTATATTATATTTTATTTATAAAGAAAAACGCCTATATGTAATTTTACATTCTGTACAATGCAACATAATTTTCCTACGCTAAAAATACAAATGACATACTATAATAAAAGAAAAAAAAAAATTCATAATAAAAGTTTTTTCCGTGAAGTACCAGTATAAAATTAAATCTTATTGGTTTATTTAAGGAATTTTAATTTACCTATAGCGTACATAACTTTAACCGAAAGAAGTAAGCCGTTCATTTTAATATTTGCAGCTATTGATAAAATTAAATACTAAATAATACTTCAGTTAATATAATTACCTAATAGAGAGTAGACATATAAATTATTTATCATTAAGAAAGGTGCTGTATATTGAGTTTGAACTAATAAAGAAACATGTTGCCATTTTAATCTATTTCTAATTATTACTGAAAAAAATATCATAGTATAATCTTTATTAATTTTAAAATGAAGTAATTTAATAGATATAAAATTTTTAAACATTGAATAAAAAAATCTAAAAACTGTAATTTTTTTCATTAAATACAACATTAACAATGTTTATCTGATTTTATTATAAATCTTAAATCAACAAAATTATTTAAATTTGATTTAGAGCAAATAACTGTGATAAGACATGGCATACATTGGGGTTTTCAGTGAGTAGGTAATAATACAAAAACTGAATAAACGGCAGTTCTCAAAGTATTTTTATGTCTACAGTTTTATGATATTTTTTCAGTAACTAAACTTGTTATAGTAAAAATTTGAACTAATCTATCATATTCTAGTTTATTAGTTTTGAGGTTACTAATTATTTATAAAAACACATACAGAAAGATGGGGAAATAAGCATCGAAGACCCATTATCATCATATTGTGAAATATGTTTGTGTTTAAACTGAAAAATAACGTTGTATACCTTTGTCCAGAGATTTACGGGATACCGTATATCATTGTTTCATATATCTTGTATGGAAGAATTAAATATATTTTCTCTGCGTATTTACGTTCATAATATATTACACAAACTTCGCAATTAGTTAAGATGAGAGGTTAGACCGTTTATTTAGATTATATTAACTTCGCTAGACAAGACTTAGTACACAATGGAATAGTTTTACTTTAAAAATAATGGTGGTAAATATGAGGAATACAGAATAAAATTAATGTACAATAGTAAGATTCTCAGCCGTATTCCTGTATGTTAAAAACTGTTTGACTTGTCCCTTGTGTTTTATCGTGTGTGTTATTAAGTTAAAGTGTCTGGCACTTGTGTCAACCTTTATTAATGAATAATTATATAGATGGCAGTTTGCTTAATTTATAATTAATTGTTTTAGAATTAAAACGTGAATTATATATGGTTACGTTCAAGGTCGTCTTTTAAAAAAACTTCATATACAGTGATTTTCCTAAGATTGTTTCCCTTCTTGTTTTATAAATTAAACAATACCATAAATGTTTTTACCCCTTCTTGCTATGTAGGGGAAATGACAAAGCCAAGCTGACAATGAAGTGTCTCTTGTGAGCAACAGTTCAGTTACAGCCGCTGTCCCTTGAGGATTCACCATAAAGACATGTGTTTATAAATACGTAAAATATAATTATTATTCTTATTCACTGCTGTTTTATACCTTATAACATATTTCAAGATCTTAAAACAAAAAGAGATTATTTTTAAACTGAATCGATTAAAAAGTTCTAATCCAATATTGCATTTTTAACGGTTACATAAAGACAAGTTAAGTATGGCTTCCAGCATTAAATACTATGGACAGCTTCAAAATTTTGAAATACATCGAAGCATATAAGGGTATTGGCGTAACTGATATTATGTCAAAGAAGATTGTTTCCCTTCTTGTTTTATAAATTAAACAATACCATAAATGTTTTTACCCCTTCTTGCTATGTAGGGGACATGACAAAGCCAAGCTGACAATGAAGTGTCTCTTGTGAGCAACAGTTCAGTTACAGCCGCTGTCCCTTGAGGATTCACCATAAAGACATGTGTTTATCCAATATCTACATGAAATGCCTGATGTAAGTCTCTTGTGGATTTTCTTATGTAAGAATTCACTTTTAAATATAGATGATATTCATAAACGGAATAACTAACTGACGATTTTAAAAGGCGCTTTTCAATATACTGGCAATGTGACAAATAATATTTTACTAAGATCTAACACCTATAATGAAAGTTAAAAATTTAACCTTCGTTCAACATTAAAAATAAATGAAGAAGGGAAGTCATATATAAGAGAATGTGACCCTAATGGACTTGATTAGATGTTTTAGAGGCCAGTATTCTATTTGAACCACGTCTGGATGACTGTGAAAATAGTTAGCAATAACGAACTTTGACAAAAGTTAGTGGTACCTTACGCCATTTTTCCGCTCTGTCATAGCCGAAAATGTGTATACGTTTCAGCCTCAAAGAGTAAACCATTTTTTTCGGTCATATCGTCATAGAAACACCAATTCGTTATTTTACTTCAATGGTATTTGTACGAGTTTTTGATAAAATTGTAAAATTTATAACAATTGTATCTATAGGTACTCTAATATTAGTCTCGCACTGCTCAGTTGCCATTATATTTTCTAAGACAAATTCATATCTTAAATTTCGCCATTTGTACTATTTAGGTTACCCATTTAATAACAGACGTGCAAAATATGTGTGTGAAGTACACTGAGTATTAAATTTTAATTAACACTTTTGCGGTTAATAATTTTTCAGCAATATAAATTAAGTTATGATTTGTTTATCTTCTTATTTATTATTTTCTTATTTATTAACACTTATTTATCTTCTATAATTCACTGTATATTACTTGCAATAGATAAATTACAGCTTGTTATAATTATTCACTCATTATTATTCAAGCTTTGGAATCATTAGTTAGACAATCACTTTTCATGGATCGACTACTATTACTATCGTTTCTAATACTAGGTAGAGTATCTAATTGATAGTCCTCAACGTAAAGCATCACGGTAAGTCTTATTTTAACTAAGACCTTAGTACAAGTCATCACATTTACTGAATTCATAGTTTACTGGTATATATTGTTTATCAATCCAGGAAGGCTATATACAACATGATTAAGTAAAATACAGTCTAGCATTCTGAAGACGAGATTTATTAAAAAAAGAAGTTTGTATTCTTGCTTTATATTTTATTGTATTACAACTATGCTAGGTATTACCAGGAAAAACAAAGAGACTGTAATTAAAACGGTATTTAATATAATATGTGTTATATTAAGCTATTAGCCTTACAAATGTATCTATTCACCGTCAAAATGTGTTTGGAGATGTAAACATCATTCAGTTGTAGGTGAGGCTATTTTTGCTTATTAAAGATATATACTTGTACTGATAGATAGACTATTACTCCTAAAAGAAAAGATATATTAAATATTTAAAACCGAGATTAACCACATGTAACCATCTGGTAAGAAACCATATGTCTGTATAATATACCTATATAGTTTCTAGCATTGACCTTAGTAGTGCAGCTCTTGCTAACTACGTAAGCAAATCATTAGCGTAGCTTTAAGTATTGAAGTATATTTTTTATACTGGTTTAAAAAGAACGATGCTAATATATAGTTGAGGACGGTGCTGTAGACAGGCTGGCCTGCAAAACAACGAAATCTTCTTTTATTGCATGTAGCCTCTTTGTGATTGAATCGACGGTGCACCAACACCGGTATTGCGATAGCAGCGTTGTACGTAGAACGCAATTAGGTTAGTGGCCTTTGAAAGCTAGACGTGTACATCAAAGGCTTTGATCGTGATAAATTTCGTTGGAAAAGCAACATTAGATAGGCAATCGGTATATTATCGATCAGCTTATTGCATTTTATATTATATAAGAAATCAATACAGTATGAGGAAACTCATACCATTATGAAATGTGTTTTTAAGTACAGATGTTATCTTGGTACAATTATATTATCCAATAAATTAACAACTAATAAATTATTTAATTGGATGAGTAAAGAATATGTTCATCAGCAAATTTTTCTTTAAATGCATTATATTCATGTCTACCTTAAACAGTATTTCTAAAAATAATAAGAGAGATTTGAGGAATATGGAACATTAACAATATGAAAATCTTAAAGATACATGATATTTTGTGGTTAAAATATAATTTTAGGAATTTAAAAATAATTTGGACTAATGTAATAACATTTCAAACCACTTGCCTTCCTTATTATTTATACTGTATATTTACAAATAGTTGTAAAGCTTATTGATTTCAATAATTTTTGCCAAATATATTTTAAAAAATATGATTGTAAATTTACTCAAACTGATGGTTTAAGTAATAATTTAACCAAATGGTAACTCAGTATTTCCACGTGCACTTTCAGCTCTTTGAGTGAAATTGATGAACCTTTAGAAAACGTTAGTTGCTCAACAAGCATACTTATTTCCGGAATTTAGATTTAGGACAGCTGTTTGTAATAGCTTACCTTTGAATTAAATACTTTTCATATTATGTATACAAAAATATATTGAAATATATTCAGGTTAGTAACATATCGTTCTCCTAAATCGTAAGACAACATAAGAAATTATATAGGTCTTCTTGAGTTTACAGCCATTTTTAGTTTATTGCAAAAAGCTTCATGAAAAATGCTTAAACATAAGGCACACACATTAAGTTTAAAGTTATATGACTGTGTCACGTATATATATATATATAGACGTTAGAAAACGTATTTAATTTTAATAAAATGCCTTGCTTTTTTCAGAGGATAAGACTATGTCGTGTTATATATTTCTAGGACACTGGGAAATAGAAAGCGTTTTCCTTAGATATTGTTATGTTGAACAATCAGTAAGTGTTTCAGGTGTTCAATTAAGGGTGATCTCGTGAAAATGATTTAATTTAGCTAAACACTTGAATATGATTCATTTGCATAATTATTACCAGTACAGATCTTGAAAAGGTCCTTGTCTATATGCCTGGCTGGAACGAACTGAGGTATTAGTACGGAATAAATTGTCTATCTACCGTATTCTACGATTCAGATATCCTCTTGGTGCTCTATTTTTTTTTATTTTCAGCCTGATTTACTGTCATCAGATCATCTCCAGGAAAAAAATGAATTGAAGTTTTGCCATCAACTTCATTGAACAATATTTTTGTGAAATGTGGCAGGGTGTACTTCTCTCTAATATATCAATACACATTGTATTTTTGAACATTAAAAAAATAAATTATTTATTGCGTTATCATTTTGCAATCCTATTTTAATTAATTAATCGAAAGTTTATATTATAAATTTAATTAAAATGTATCGTTTGCTTCATAATTGATACTCCTTCTAAATAAACTTACCAGAGCTAACTAAACCCTAACTAGAAGTCCATGTTCAACCGCACAATCTAAAATTGAGAAAATAGTATTTGTTTAAAAATTAATTGTGAGAATTAGTGTCTAGTTTTAGTTGGTTTATTTTCGTGGATGAAAAAAGACTATTGTCGTTATATGCTACAAGTTGTACTAAACTACTTTTTGAGCAATTACATGTATTTTTCCGTCAGTTATACACGAAATTAAAAAAACCTAGAATGTGCGGCAAAAACTGTTCATGTAAGAGTGTGGAAGAGATGTTCCTAAGAGAACGGTTTATCATGAGAAAACAAAGACCAGCTAATAAATATATTTTTTTTAATAATAAATCCATAAACAATCTGTCAAAGAAGGAGTCACATATTTTTTTTAGACACAGCAAAAAGCTGGTTTCCAGACAAAGATGGTTTAAATGAATGAATAAAAAGCAGTGAATCGGAAAAATTTAATACCCACAGTCTCTTGTAAATAAGTGTAAAAGAAACATTTCAAACAGCCTTGAGTTGTTGAGTTGCAACAAAAATTCGTATTGAGTGGTATTGAATGGCAATTAATAATAATATTAGAAACAATTTAGGACAGAAAAAATTATCAGAGAAGTCTCGTCAAAACCTTACCAAAAAATAGCACATGGATCTAAAAGAATTGAGTTTACAAAATAAGCAAACCGAAAGTTAATTTGATAATAAAGAAAATTAAGAAAATTAGGAAACTTTTCTTAATAATATAACCTAGAAAAGTTACTCAACGCCCCTAGTTTGAGATTCATAACATGAAATGGAATATACCCACCGTTATATTCCGTTATGATAATTCCTTCAAACACAAAATTAATGAGGCTTTATACATAAAATTAGCATACTAACCACCAAGTCAACCGTCGGCTGAGGTCAAACCTTTTTGAGTACCAATATTAAAACAGTAACAAACTGGGAAACCAGAAAATATTTTAAAATCAAGCAAACCTCAACCAATAAAATTCAATAGACAATGATATTAAGGAAGGTTTGAGGTGGCTGCCTCCCCCCCCTCCTGACCATCGCTTTCCTGTTTTACTGTCTTAAATGACACACAGTAATAATAGCGAAAGTGTCAAATTTATTTACTATTTTAATGTGTCACTTTCGCCTTTGTATCGTGTTTGTGCTCTTGAATTCTTTCCAACGTCAACTGACGAATTAATTATTTCCTGAGTGCACTCCATGCACGTTTCGGGTACGATTCTTTTATTTTTTAGTCTTAAACTTTAGTTTATTGCCGTACGTTTTTAGTTTTAAGTATATATGTTTTAGTTATTGCACATATATCTGACTAAGATGATAGATTTCAATCGTCGAAACGTAAAGTTATACATTTGGTAACATATGAAAAATGTCCGAAATTATATTATACTCACCTTTCTGAAGTCACCTAAAAAATTTAGCATAATTGTATTATTTTATTGAATTACGATTACTTTCTTAAAAATAAGTGGGGTATGACAACAAATTTAAAACAAACTTTCCCGATAAGTATGGCATCAGAATTCGAGTCAGATAAGGGAATTGTGAATAAATTTATATTGGAAGCAAACTTTTCTACAGATACAGATGATACACCAGAAATAGTTCTTTATTTCAATAACAAGGATATTTGCCGGTATTGCATTATTTATCACCAGAAATAAAATATCATGTTCCATGGTTTTAATCCTGCCTCTTTAATTTACAAATTGTATATACGTGAAAGTAATATTCTTAATAGCATGTTTAGTTCAACAAAAGATCATGTTGTTAGTTCAATGTAATGATAAAAATAAATATATAAAATTCAACACAATTGCTAGTAAATAATCTCAGATGATCAGCTAAGGATTAAATAATAGGAAATCATATGTGATACACACCTATTAACATTATTACCTTCTGCTGCATGGCAGACTAATAGAAGATAATACTCAATAAAATAACACATCATACATGTTTACCATAGAAATAGTGATAAAAATAATTTTGAAATGTAAGCGCTGATTCATAAGTTTTATAGAGGTTGAAAAATACTACTCATTTATCCATCTCTATTATGTTATCCACCTCTCTCATAAGTAGCCTATTTTATTCAATAAATAAATAACGAAAGGACAAAAATGGAAATATATATTAAAAGCATAATTCTTTCAGGCATGAGAGTTGATTTTGAATAAAACTGATTATTCTATATACATTAAAATTAATTAGAAACCAACATTTTTTTTACTCCTAGTACCATGTACTGCCTACATATTTATCTGGGAATTTTTTATCTTGTAAAACATGCTCTATATCGTTGAAAAATGTAAAATTTATCAGCATAAATTTAAGCATTCATGCCATCTGTAATTGAGTGGATTTACTTTTTAATGTTGTATAGCTATAGCTGATATGTAAGCTTTACGCTGCTGATTCAATTAAGTTATTCTTTAAGATTTCCTTGCAGTACGAATAATTAATGTGCAAGTTGGTTTAAAATTAGTTCATTAATACAGTACTAGATTTTATTTTTTAATAAATTGTGTTAAATAATAAACGTTTATTTGTATTGGTATATTGTCCTGTTTGTTTAATTATTTAACGCCTCTAGTGCGTTATATTATTCTTAAACATAAACAAAAATTTAAAGGCCTTACTCAAATATGATCAATCAAAGGGAAATAAGTAGTTGGAAACCATACAGCCTCAAAAGCACCGTCAATTACCTGAACCGTCGTGACGTAACAGTTTCTATGAAGTAAACAAGCTTCTCGATGTTTACCGCGTCTCATTTTATCTTTCTCTCTGTGAATATACAGAGTGTCTCGAACCTCTTTGGTCAAAGTATATTACGTTTTTTTTTATTACAAACCTTATATTGCAAAAATTAATGGGTTAAATATTAACAAATGTTGCTTAAGTGTTTATTGTAAAAGGGCCAGTCACTGAGAAAAATATTACGATATTATCTTGAAGATTTTTAAAATGGCGGAGATTACAATTTTTTACCATTGAATATCTTGAAAACCTATAATTTTTTCTCTCAAGACGTACAAGATTCACCATTTTTAGTACATTTTATTTTAATGACATAACTGTAAACATTATTTCAATCAAATAATAAATATACATAATGATTTATTGACAACAATCATAGTTCATTGAAAGAAATATACGTTTTTAAATACATGCATGACTAAATCCCATACAATGTAATACTAAGATGGCTATAATTAGTTTTTATATCTAAAATAGTTAGGTTTTTCAAGAAAAAATTCTGTCACTTCAAGGGCAACATTCTATGTAATGTTTGAAGAAAATTAGTATTTTAATATCCTATAAATATTAATAATGTTAAAACAAATGTTTTTTTTTCAAAAGTGGGTCTTCATTTTATTTTTTATACGTCAACTATATAGCGCCAATAAATATTGATAACGGTAATGTGCTTGAATAATGCAACATTGTTATTCTAACACATCAGTATCAGTAAAAAAAGAATTAGTGTTATAGTTTTAAAGACTTGATCGCATTATGAGATTAGATTTCGAGTAACTGGTCTTGTATGTAACACAGCACAAAGACACTTGACTCCCTATTGAAGCTAGTTTACCTGTACGTAAGGGAATTCTGTTCAATCACTTTAATGCCTGATCGGCCGATCAAGTTTTACAACCAATTATGCGATGTTTTATAGTAATAATGAAAGTTTTTTATATATTACACTGAGGTGAATTAATGTAATATGTGTAGTAATCAAGTAATTCACAGTTTTATTTTATAAATTTTAATTTCATATTGCAATAGAAATACACACTTATATATACAATGACAGCATTTCACCATCATTTGTATCATTGCGAATATAAATAGTTTTTAAGGCTTTCACAATCCAGCCTGTACCGTAATCACTTTTGCAAATATTGCACGGATTCTTCTTAATATACATTAAATCAAAGTATGTAACAAAAATGATATATTGACTTTGTGAATATAACTTCTTTAAATATAAGTTTGAAATAGTATTAAACTTAAATTTTGGGTATTAAAGATGGTTCAAATTTACTGAATCATTTACTAAACCATTCATACATTTGTACCGCTTGTCTAACTCGGACGTTCTCACGGTAAATTTAACTGCTATGTTCCGTCAACTTTTCCAGGATGAATTTCATACGTGGCACAAGCGCGTCAGTGATTAAGCTCAACCTTAATTGCTTCAGCGCTCTTAAGTAGTAACATTAAATTTAGGATAATTCTAAATAGTTCCTGATTTACGAGTATCTTTTGTAGCGTACGTTTGGAAACCACTAAACCTTGTCGAGGCGATGAGGGAACGAGACAACCAGCTTTGATAACATTCGTCTGACCAAATTTTCAGCAAGCCACTTCAATCTCCGGCGTTTAGAAGGCAAGAGAGCTAGTTAAACCTCATGCTAAACAAACTAAAACGCGAAAGGCTAAAGGGTGAATTGTGTAGCTGGTGGTGTGTATCCAGAAACTCAGATAACACTAAAGCAGTAAGTAGAATATTCCTGAATCTGAGTTAACTTCTAGAATCGGGAGACCACACGACCAGCTGTAGTTAATATCAAGAAGAATGCTTAGTGCCGCTTCCTGTCCGACTGCTGGCCTAAAAATAAAAGTGGCAGATGCCACACCATTTTGAGATTTTATGTACCCATTACGTAATGTCCCTTTTAATAAATACTATCAACAAAACAAATTGTTACATTTAATGCGAATTCCACCTAATACACGATGATTCTATATGAATCCAAATTTGATCATCCACAGGACTTTCGTGTGACAGCACAGTTTTGAGAATTTTGAACAAGCTCAACATTATTTAATATTTCCTTATCGATGTTATAATAAATTATATTAAGTAACGGTTTAATATGAAGTATCTATACATTAGAATGCAGACAACTAGTATCGTTGTTAAATCACCATAAAGGCACTTAATAAAGCACTAATAATTCATACAAAGTTTTCTTCAGTATTGTAAGTCTATAAATTATTGATTGTTAAGAACTCTGATATTTATTGCTACTCTATTTTCTGTGCTTTCTAAATGTTTAGAAATATGTATAAAACAATCAAACATTACCAGGATGTTTTTTGAGGTACATATGAGTGTATTAATTGTTAAAGAATACACAATTTTAAACTACCAAATTACAATGCCATATAAAAATTACTTGTTTTCGATTGTTGTGGAAGGGATATATGTACTTTTATCATCACCATACAACACCGATTCTTTCACTACGCTGATGACAAATGATCAATAACTCTGTACAGTCAAGTTTTAATACCTCATATCCAAGAATTCTACATTTTAAAACCGACGTATTACGTAAGTACACTCAGACTTGGAAATTATATTTTTTTTAAGTTTTGTCAACTGTTTAAAACAGTCAATGTAGTAACAGATCAATGTGCTTGTTATAGATATATTTTGTATAATTTAAGCACATGCACGTGTCTTTCGTTATATTGTAACAATTTTAGCTTTAATACTCGTCGCGATGTTAATATAAATTACGACAATATTTTATTCCAAGGTAAAATGATCTTTCTCATACGAAACGGTAAGCTTGTTAATACATACATGTTAATTTAAGCTTGATGAGTTGTAGTGACTACACATTGCCAGGGGATTTCCGGCACAGTGTATGTATACGGCATATTCAATAAACACCACCTGGGGAGCGGTATACTGAACTTGTGGTAAATATGACTGGAAGGTTATATAACTATGTTACTGATTATCAAATTATACTGAAATACTACTTACTAACACTTTTAAGCTCATTCCTTTTTTATGAACAACAACAATACTTATAATTAAAGATGGATCACATTTGTTCAAAAATAACTTAACCTAAGTGAAGCCATGTAGATACAGTTCATCTATAAAACAGTATTTGAAGTTATTTTAACTCAACACGAGGGTTTATCTATTGTTGACTTATACTTCTAAGTAAAACCTATAAAACTATAAAAATGTTCACAACCATTCAGACAAATCCCAAACAGTGACATGCAGCATCATCAACCTCGATGCTCTTATACAGAAATACAGCTTCATTCAAAAATCCAAGATCAGTTTGTTCTCAAGGTTTCCTGTCGGCAAACAGAGAATCGGAAAGAAATAACCATTTCCTAGGCTTTCGAGTGATGTAAATTAAAACTGGACTAAATTTGTTGCTGTAATACAAATTTGTTGATACTAAAGATTTCGTACATACAGTAACATACAATTCTAAATTATATTGCAGTAAGTATACAATTCTGATAATGAATTGTCTCAATTTTTTCTCTTGCAGACCTCAGTCCGAATGAAAGCAATAAATTCTGCCTCAATTAGAAGTTTCTATTGATTTTCTTTCTCTCACAAGACAAACGGTCCTTATTCCACTCGATTAATTTTTCCTTTATTGTTTCTGTAGTATTTAAGAGAAGAAATGTCTATTAATAATAATAATAATAATATGATTTACTATTATACGAGGTCTAAAATAAATTTCAGATGATAAAAAAACTATTTAGATTATTTATTATACGTAGGGTTTAGTAAGAATTAAAAAATAATATATGTACGAGCTAATATTGCATTAGCCTGTCTAGCCTTTAGTGGTTAATCTCAATAGCGTGCCTTTTTTTAATTGCATTATTGTTTACGTCACTGAAGTATTCAGTATAATACAAGATAGTGATTAAAATCTTCAGAAACCATTTAAGTAGCAGGTAAAACATAATGTCTTGTTACTTTATTTATTAATGACAATTATTATTATACTTTTTTTGGTGAAATTGATAGTATGAATAGTGATATTAGGGGTAACAGATTTGAACAAAACTGCTGTTACTATACTAGCGTGTCTATTACTAAACGCTATGTCTTCAGCGCTTGTTGTCCCAGCTACGACCATATGATGAGGTCGTAGTGTCTTTTATATTACCGATATGACCGACAGAGAAGGCATTATTGTTTTCGTGGTTGTTTAATCAATAAAGTTTCTGTGATGGTTTGACTTGACTGTTCAAATTTCAATTTAGTTTGTAGCATGTTTAATGTTTGTGTTGCCAACTTTCAAACACTAAAATGCCTAGTAGAAACCGGTTTTAGGTTTGACATTATTTCACTTAATAAATGTGCTGTAATCTCCAGTTAGGCTGTTATTGACCAGAGAAGAAAAGACCGTAAAAGTTCATAAGTAAATCCGCAAATTTTATTTTTTTTAGATGAAGGCTATAAAATGTTATAGTTTGTCTGTTTACTTGTTAATATGCATTAATTGCACAAAATATCAAGATTTCTGCTCTTAGTTTCTGAATTATGCTTAAACTGAATTATTGTATACTAGTGTTTTTAGTACTTAACTACATTAGTATTCTGGAAATTAGGAGTTATTTAAAAATAATAATAGGTAAAAAATAAATATAAGCACAGTGTATTAAGAAGAGTTTTGAAACAATTTATTAAATAATATGATTACATGATTCTGCTAAATATGTATTGAAAACACCATTTACTAGCTGATTCTGCACCCTTCAGAGATTAAGACTTTAAATTAAACCATTAAAATTAGGCTGTTACAAGTCACAGATAAGCCTATTAGGACAACAATTAATAAATTGACTTATGTTCAGTATTTCAACAAACGAAACAAGATCATTTGGCTCATCACCCACCTCATGTAAGAAGACTATGTTGGATTTCATATCACCGGTATATTGAAAATTACGTGAGTAACCCACATGCTTCCGTAAAGTTACAAGAGTTTAAACTGAACTAACTCTGAAATTTTCTATGATTTTCATATTTTGAGAACTTATGTCTATGTAAAGTCCTTGATTTTGAAATTTCTTTGACTCACTCAACTCACCACCCCTAGAAGTTCCCATCATTTACCAAGTAGTAGACTGCAGCACCCGCAGGCCGCAAGCAGTTCCCAGCCTCTGCCGACTCCTCACCTTTAGTAGTTCCTAACTTTTAGAAGATCTCACCCTCTATAAACTCCAGGCTTCTGACAAGACCCGGCATTCAACAACACAAGTCCGCAAGGAAGTCACGGCTTCAGGAAGCTTCCCATATTTAGCAATGTCTGCTCCTTGGAAACTCCTTGCCTCTATGAACTCCCGAGTCGCTGTTTCCGACGTGTCTTACCTTCTCCAGATCTCAGTCAGTAATGTTTCCAATTCTAGCTTAGGAAATTATAAACGTCATGGATCTCTTAGCTTTAAAGTATATGGACAACTAATATATATATTAAGGATAAATAAATAATTAAAATACCTTTTTGCTGCCTTTAAGGTTTTGCGTTGGTGAGCTCCGGGCCTATAGAACATTCTGGCCGCTAGCAAACTCCGGGTTCTGTCTAGTTGTAGGCTTCGGCCAGTTGAAGGCCCAAGAATACAGCATCTCTCGGCATGTAAAAGCTATCAGCCTCAACCACCCTGGCTCTGACAAAACCCGATCACTGGCAGCTCCCCACCTTTACTATTTCCTTTACTTTACTATTTCCCTTTTGGATCTCCTAATCGGCTGCCTTAACTCCCTTCTTGCTGCCTCTATATACGCCTTGCTTCTGATATCTTATGGCATCTGGAAGCTCACTATTAGCTACCAAATATTTCATTCGAGCGGATTTAGCAATCTGCAACAAATAACAAATTATACCAAATATACTAACCATACCTAATTCCGGGTTGCAATTTTAAAGTTATTATCAGTATCTCGCTCGGAACAAAACAATCTCAGTTACTCTTATAATTTATAAAAATGGTTTTAAAACAGCCCTTTAAGTATTTTAGTCTGCATACTAATGTATAAATTAATATAACGTGTATATTTTCATGATAAACAATGTCGTTACATAAAACATTACATAAAAATAACAGGTAAACATTTAACGATATGAATATATATTGGGATTATAGCACTTTAAGAGCTTTTATGAATGAAACATTTCGTTAATATAAAGTTCCATACAATTGCTGCAGGGATGTAGGCAACTATCACTATTTTTCATTATCGATTATTTTTATATAGCCTGATTACTGACAACGAGATAAAAGTCAGAAAAAGGAACCAATTAGGGATCTGCTCTTTAATCTGAACTCATGCTGATGCAGTTGTTTTTAAATTGACTTTAATTGTAGATCCAAATTTGTTCTGATCCAAATATGTGTTCTTTATTGTTAGAAGTAGTTCAAATTATAACAAAATGTAAAAATGTGTGTAAATACAAATTAGTATTAATATAAATCTGCAGCCTACGTTAAAATAAAATAGAAATTTAAAGTCATATATAATATAGAAAATATCTGACATATGTTCTGTATAAACATTATTTAGTAAAATCTGTTATATTCTCATAAAAGTAAATGAATATCATTATCGTTATATAAAACAACAACCTAAGTAAATATTTTACAAAACATTTTATCCTTTTTGAGCGCAGCAAGTGCTCGACGCAACCAATAATTCACGTAAAAATATTGATTATTTAATAGAATTTTTATTATTTTACAACTCTGTGCTTTAAATATTAGGCGTATCTCTTGCAGTTACCTAGAGGCTTTTAGTGGGCATAACGACACTATCAATTCGGCTTGGTTAAAACACGTAATGGTATCAACATTTTAGTATAAGTTGAAACATAATTATATTGCTGCTTGGAGACATATTTTATATTATAATGTGGATAATATAGTAGCTAGAAAAAATGTTTCAAATACAAAACTGTTTACCACACAACAACTTAAAAGATAATAACGCGTGAAAAAGTTCTCCTATTATCGTTTTTAATATGGGTTTAGAGCCCATGATTTTTTTTATAATACAAGTAAGAATAATACAAAATTCAAAATCTTCACATCTGAATAATATTTTTTCCTAACTTAATTTTCATTCCTTATAGTATTTTTATTTCTTCAATCAGTATGGAAATAAATGGAATTTTATATACAAGTTTTGTTTCCCCGGATTAGTTGTTATTAGAAACAGCTTCAAAATTAATTATGTTTAACATTAAATATGTTTTATTTCACCAGAATCGAACCCAAAACATCTGAATTTTGAGACATACTCTCTACTTAATTCAATATTCATTTTTTTACCTGTTTAAAATTGTTACTTTTATACTTGTTTATATCTCCCTTATTTATAAACAAACAGTCCAAAAATTAAAAATGTTTATTTTTGTGAGGCCTTTTGTGTTCAATTTGTTAATCATCAGACCCACACTACAAATATGCAAATTGCAAATAACCATAACCCGACGTGGGTAAAATAGATTACCCACGTCGGGTTATGGGTGTTATGGGTTTGCTCAATCTCCGGTGAACGTGTTTATTTCGGAAATTGAGTACTTTCGTTTACCCACAACACGTTCTGGGTATTTCGCTTCGGCCAATGCCCGAATAAAATGCTTACTCCACGACGTGGATAATCCACGTTGTCCACATCGTGTAGTGTAAGTAAAAATTTCGGACATTGTCCAAATTCGGAATTTGAGTGTAACATATACAATTTTCTTCATTATTGGAGTGATTTTTCATAAATTAAGCACTTTATTCCAATAAGAAGCTAGTAGAATCTGTTTATCTAATAGTCTAGAGTAATCTGTTCTCTCTAGATAATGGAGTCTCTATATAATGTTCAACTTCTTATTGAGAAACCTTGAAATTGTTCTTTTCATAATTAAATAATTCACATGAAATTAAATTCTATACATTTCCTTGCCTGACATTAAAAGGATTTAAAATAGCATTTTAATATACAAATTTATTTTTACATAGTGACATTTTGGTGTGGGTATTTAATAATAAATATAAATTCTACGTAACAGAAAAATGTTATTGGTTTTTGTGCTCTGATATTACAATCATTTTAACCAAACAATTAATGGGAGATGGTTTCAGAAAAATGTATTGACTGAACATTTTCACAGTTTATAAATTGTGAATAAAATCACAATTATATCATATCATTATATTAAATTATTCACAGCATTATACTGTTTATAAATTGTGAATAAAATCACAATTATATCATATCATTATATTAAATTATTCACAGCATTATACCCTAATTAAATCCCGTGTTTTGTCAGACACTTTTATTGCATGCAGTAAATCTGCTAGCGTCACAGCAATTATCACTTTTCTCACTAACAGCTGGCAATTAACAGTTAACAGCATCCATGTGTCATAGTTATTCACTTCTCTGAAACGAGGCTCGCAATACAAAGCATTCATTTCTATTTATTTGTGCACCATCATGAATCAAATACATCTTTCATACAAATAATTCCCATATGATACCATATGTATGTAATTAACATTGCATCGTCGAGCGTGGCTGCAGCTTGGATGGTTGACCGCTGAAAGATCCTGTCCTTTCAAGCAGCTCACCTACCCGACTATTGCTAGTGGTTTGGAAGTCACCTTTAAGCCGTTGGTTTCAAGGTTAGTGTTAGAGGGAGCTTCTAAACCCTAACCTCACCTGGTAAAATACGACATTATATTACTTTACTTCAATATATTTCAGTATATGTAGAAGAACCAATTATGGTTTATTTCGTTGTAATCCATAAAACATAATGCAAATGTATCAAAATGACGTAGAATGTTTTAAAATATATAATATCACTATTATTTCAAATCATACTGTTTATATTATCACTTTTATGATATTCCCGTTTTATATATTGTGTTCATGAAGAAAATCTAACTGAAACGCTGTCACTTAGTATCATCTGCCGGATGATAAAAAGTATTTATTTTTTAATTGTTTTCGATGCCATGGTTTCGTCACGTCAGTGTGGAGAGGAGGTTCAGGTTAGGTAGTTAGTTCATTATTTCTATAGATTATTGATCTTTTGTTATGTTTTTTTCCAATACTTGACAAACATTAATTTAATTTATTATATAACAAAAACAATATGTGAACACGTTGAAAAATAATAAAATAAGCTACGTGTATGTTGGTTGCCTTTTATTCAAAACTCATTATAGATACTAAAATTAATATTTCCTGGTGTTAAAAGCCCATCGCAGATAATTTGGTTAACACGCAATAGTGAAGACAACATCTAGATATCCCCTAGTTAATTATTTTTTTATCAATGTTTTAAATATAAGAGAGCTATTTTTGTTATTACTGTTTATAAAGGGACTATAGATGTAAGAAACACAGTCGGGTGCTGTTAGCCATACCTTCGTCAGTACATAGTTACCATACTATCATATTTTAACATGTCATAACATTCGCTCCAGATTAAATGTATTTCCTCTATCATAAATAACACTACACATTCATTAATATGATACTGTCCAAGTCACTTTGGTGACACACCAGACAAACATGTACAGAAGTCAGTTTCGTGACTGGATGAGAGGAATGTTCAGTTAGTTTCCTAATTTTTTAAAACTAGCAATGGATGTTAACTTGCTGAGTGGTGTGAGTAGGGTGTCTTCCAAAGTTAATGACGAAAGCAGATTTAAGTATTTGTGTGTTTCAGTCAGTATACTGTGACAATAACCATTAATGAGTTAATCTAAACTGTTAAAATTAGGTATGAGACTCCAACTATACTATCCCTTGTAATTAAAGCTAGTAATAATTTCTTATAAGTCTAACTTTACTCCGAGATGTTGACCACTTGTAGTGAAGACGAAGCTTCCTGCGCTGCCCGATGTCTGACGTGAGCTTGACCTGGTGTAACAGCATGGTATTTACATTACTTAAAATCACGTCACCATTTCAAACAGTAGGCAAATTTATATAAATAATTACAATTCCCTTAAAAAAAAACTGTATATTTCATAATTTCAAAACTTTTTCTTAAATAGTGAAATAAACTATATAACTTGTAACTAGCATAACAAATATAAATGTTTACGTTTTTTTAACAACCGAAACTTTCACAAGACTAACTAAATTAAACTTGCCTTAAAACCATAATATTTTCAAGTCTTGTTGGATTATTTGGATAATTACACTAGTGAGGAAAAATTATTAAGAAACAATAGGCTATCATTTTCTAAAAGACGTTATCAAGGCTTAGTACGCATAGAATATTTTATAACACTTTTATGCATAACAACTTCCATATAACGAACAAAAGGAGCATGCTAATAATGTTCTTCATTACACTTTATTCATTATAATATTTCAACACTTTTCAGAAACTTTAAATGTAGGGTCCAATAATTACGTAATAAGTGAAAGGACTGTGCAAGAGGACAAACGCATTTATTTTCTATACAGTGTTCCATGAATACCTTGAGAGACCAATGTCATTAATAAAATGATATGAATATATTATTTATTACGTTTATAAAACATTGATAACATTTATTGTTTCGTATTTAACATTAAATCCAAGTAAAACTTTATGAATTATAACATCTAATAAGTAACCAATAATTTGAAAATTCAAGAAATCAATCTGTTTACTGTTCAGCTTAACACAATTATAATTGTTGCCAATTCTTGAACCATCGAAGAATGACTAATGTGCAGCCATTAACCAAGAGTAATGGGTAGAACCTGTCATGTTGATTACCCTTGCTGTTAAATATTGGCTGTATCCCAAATGGCTCGGCACCCTTGCCATCGGAGAGGCTATTCCATATGCATGTTAAGTAAACATCGACCAACACGATTTTGAAGTTCCTTCTTTCAGATGATCAATTTAGATAATTATAGTTTGGTATGATTTATAGGTTTATGGGTCATGGTGTACTATAAATTAATAAACACTTGTATCTATAAGAGAATTTTATTTTGAAATATTCTAAAATTTCATGTACCAGTACTTTGATGTCCAATGTAATTAGGTTTTAAAATTTAAGGGGTGCATAAGCAATGAATACGTGTTGAATACATTTTTATTAATAAATTGTGAACTTGTATCTACCACGTGTGTCTAATATATATACAACCGCATGTGTAACTGACTGACTGACTGACTCACTCACTCACGTATACTAATTCTAACCTACTTCCAGATGAGTTAGAGACTTGAAATTTGGTACACAGATAGCTTTCCACGTGTAACCACCAGGAAAATCCCGAAAAGTGAGAATTTTTCATTTTCAACCCCTCAAAAAAAATTCCCAAAAAATCGCGCATTCTTCACCCCTGCAGGCATTTTTTGTAAGCCCGATAGCGGGCGAACCGTTGGAGCTAGCTCGGATCTGACGGAAAATTCATGGTCAGGAATGAAGTGAACTACAAAAAAGGTCTAATGACTTTTTGCTCTATCTTCCATGGTTAAGCGACAAAACGCTCGAACATTTGAAATTCCAGAGATTTTTTCGATAAAAATAATGTTTCAAGCCCGATAGCGGCCGAACCGTTGGTCGTTGCTCAAATCTGATTGACCAATCAAATTAGCAAATTGCGCGATCTACAGAAAAGGTCCAGTAATCTTTTGCCCTATCTCGATTGGTTTGGCCGAAAAACGTGATTATGTACAATTTTGTTGTAACTTTTACGCGAAACTTTTGTTTTTGGGGTCGATAGCGGCGAAACCATTGGTCGGAGGTCAAAATAAGACTAACGTTTTATTTAGGAAATAAGATGACCTACAAAAAAGGTCCAGTGACTTTTTACTATATTTCCCTTAGTTTGACCGCAAAACGCGATTAAGTGAAAATATTGGACATTTTCGCCTAAAAATTTACATTCCGGGCTTGATAGCGGCTAAACGGTTGGTCGTAACTCAAAACAAATTTTAAACGGGATTTAGGAAATCACGTGATCTACAGAAAAGGTTTAGTGACTTCGGGAGTTGGCTGAGCGTTAGCTAGGCGTCAATAGTAGATAGGGACAGAGGAATATTTATTATGTTCACATACACAATACCCTCTAAAAAAGGCCCAAGTGTGTCATTAACCCCCGGTAATATTAACCCCCCCCCCCGGGGATTTCCTGGTATGACCTGATAACCTCCTGTACATTCAACCCCCTGATGTGTTAACCCCCCTGGTAACATTAAACCCCCCAGGGAATTTCCTGCCATGACCTCATGTCCGAATTTCACCAGTCACCAAATCTCTTAACCCCCCCCCCTGGGAAGATCCTGGTATGACCAGATAACCCCCTGGAGACTTATCCCCCGGTAACGTTAACCCCCCCTGGGAATTTGTTCATATGACCAGACAATATCCTGACGAAATTAAACCCCCTCTTGTCTTAACCTCAACATTAATCACCCACCCAGGGAATTTCTCGCCTTGACTAGATAGTCTCCTGGTGATATTAAACCCCCTGTTCGACTTAAAATACTGCCTTGAGGTCGGTTTTTATTATGTTTATACTAAACAATTCAAGATAGCTGACCCGTGCAGACTTTTCTCCCGAGCTCATTTCTGGCTAAACCATAGGTCGTAGATCAGATCTGAGGGCACAATCGGAAGACAAAATTAAATTTCCAACAAGAAAGGTCCAGTCACTTTTTGTCGTATCTCTAACGGTTTAACCGCAAAATGCCCTCAAAGTCAAAAGTTTTTACGAATCCGGAAATAAATCTATGAAAAAGGTCAATTTTTAAATCCCTTGTCATTTACTTAATGTCCGGACTTAACCAGTCACCGAATTCCGCTTATCCCCGAATTTGCAAGCGTTTACTTTGGGGGCCTGGGGGCGTAGCCCCCAGCGAGCCGAAGGCGAGTCGATTGGTATAAGCTACTGCGGAGCATGAATGTTGGAGTTGTCACGTTTCCCTAAGTGGCAAATGCAGTTGCTAGCCTGGATATAAGAGCTACTAATCATGCCCGCTTTGACTGTAGAGGCTGGTACAGAGCTTTCTCGCTTTCTTACAGAGAGCCCAAAATCCTTTGTGATGTATCTCTACAGAAGGCGGCCCCTACGAACTTCTCTATCCATCTAGAGTACCCTGTCACCCTGGAAGCAGCCCAAAGTTCTTTTTAAGGCTAATTACAATTTCTCAGTTTCTTATGTATATTAGTCATCGCTAGCTACATTCAATGGCTAAGATGTGTCTATAGAGGAGGTGGCTCCTCCTTCCTTCCATCCTGAATATCCTGTCACGTCCGAAGCAAACGCAAATGTCCTTTTAGAATTAACAGCAATGAGAGGTTCCTCAGCTTCGTGTATTTGGAGAAAACAAATTCAATAGATTACAACAAATCTTATACAACATGCTTGCTCATAAGTGGGCCATTTTGCTTTTGAGAGTACTGGAGAAGTCTTAGTAAGGAATGTAAATAAATTGTTAGGAAGATATTCAAATACAAACTTTTCAAAGATTGAAGACGCATAAGAATTTTCATACACATCGTTCCGTTTTATTTTAATTTCGTTCTTTTTGGTCTAGGAAACGAACTCACTTTTACATCCGCAGTATGTTTTTTTGGGGCTTAAAAACAACTTTGCGTTATAATCTGACAAATTTATTTCAACAAATAAGTAAGTATGGTACTCAGTTTACAATAAGCTTGGTAAAACATTATCAATGCTTAGGCCTTCGTTATACGAACTTTGAATAACATCGTTGAAAAAAACCTTTAGATTTAAGCTAATAACATTGTATTGAACATACGGCTAATCAAGGAAACAACGAAAAAATCATAAAATATAAATCCCAGTGGGACGTGAAGAGGATAACATGGTCTCTCTCTTGCCACAATCAACCAACCTCTCTTATCTCTTACATCCTGCTGCAAAATTTACTCAGCCAGTGAAGACAGTAATTAATTATGAATTAAATGTACCTCTTGCACTCGTGTAGATTGGCGAAGAAATGTAGTTCGTGCGCATGCGCGGGCAGCGATTAGGAACACATAGCTTGGTATTCATGTCAAAAAGTAAAATGTACAATTCCAACTTCATTTGATTTAGTTACTGCGTTGTATTTTTATCACGGACAAAGCTGTTTTTCTCTCATTAGATAGAAGTTTCATTTTAGCCCAAATTTATAATTATTAATTAAAAAACTGTTTTAATGATCGTAACTTTGCTAAAATTCGGCTGTAACATTATAGAATGTTCCTCAACTTGTTTCAAATATGAATAATAAGTAACCTTTCTATAAGTTATATGCTAAAAGGATGCATATTTTGAAAGCAAATGATAATAAAGTTCTATGCCAATACACAATGGACATAGTTATCATTTACGTCAACCCCCTTAACCTACTTACTAAAGGATGAAGGTAACTATGAATCTTCTACTGTACATTATAAATGGAACTGTGTGATTTTTATGAAGCTCACAATGGCGTTGTATGTTAATATTCAATGATCTTGTAATTGACATAAAACCTCTTTCTGGAAGACGATTTTAACTATGAATCTTCTACTGGTATTATAAATGAAAATGTATGCTTTAACTGTTATGCTTATCGTTGGATATAACACAAATTACTGAATCGATAAAGGTAAAAGCGACTCGTTATAAATATCAATGATTTATTTCTGTCACCTTATTACAGTGTGATGTATAAAAGTTACAAAAACTAACCAATTACGAGATTTCTCATGTTAAATTGATCACCGCTGACTCAGAGGTTTTTAAGCTGGCTCCAGTTGTCGCTTGGAAATATATGAACCACATCTGCGTTCTCCATTAACTCAAAAAAGTTAAATGTAATGATATGTCTGACTGTCTAACAACCGTTCTTTGATACAATTCTACAAAAATTTTTATTCTAAAAAAATATATACAGTTTCCAGTATATATATATATATATCTATATATATATATATTATATATATATATATAAATTTAAAAAGAGGCCTTAATTTTAAGTGGCTGTTAGTAACTAAAATACTTTTATTGTAAGTTTTATTTATGAATCGAACCAAAACAGACTATTCATGATCTACATGCATCTATAATAATAAAATTAATTTGTCCATAAATGGTATGTAGCGTGCTTTACATGCTTTCAAATGATCTTTAGTCCTTTCCAGAAACAAAACTAGTTTGATTACGGTATACGTATTAATATACAAAAATCCCCTGGAATCTAAGAGGTAATAAATCCTGGATCATGAAAATGTCCAGATGTGGTATTCCTTTACATTCAATGAATAACGCTATCCATCTATATTATCAATGATTCCACTTCATTTGAGTTTCCCGCCTTTAAGAGCCCAACGTTTAGAAATGCCCCAGAATATAAGTTACCAGCATTATATATATGAGACTTCCGTAACGGAACCTCATACTAAGAGGAGCTCTCAACCTCTAGAAACTCCCTGACACTAGTAGCTCTATCCCACTTAAAACTCTCTTTGTAAGAGAGCTCTCATCTTATGCAAGTTTATTCCTACAGGTACTCTTGGTCTCTGGAAGCTACTTGCCTGTGGAGGATACTGAAGGCTAGTACACTCGATCAGTCAAAAGCTTTTACCTTGGAACTCCCCCGCCCTTTGGCCTGACGACCAAGTATAAACTAGGACCTATCATATACTTGTACATAAATTTTGTAAAGATGCGTTGATAATTGTGGCCGAAATCGTCAATAGATTATTATATCTATGTCAATAGATTATTAAACATTTTCCAGACATAAAAAAACTTACAACAGTATGATAGGTGGCACCATGACAAAAATAAATTATAAATTATGTACCTAATTCAACTACCTATATAAGCAATAACAGAATGAACATAATTTTAATGTTTATTTACAATCAATTACATGTTATGAATAAATGTACAAATATAAATAGCCTTTATTGGTTTATTATGTTTATAATCATTTTAAATTTAATTTTTTTAATTATTCATGTTTGCACAAAGATTGCAACACAGTAAACTAATAGAGCTTTGATAATATTTTTTTTATTCATAAAATTTTAATCGTAAGAACCTTTTATTAGTAACTGTACGAGTATTCCATTTCCTACTGCACTGGAGACTATATAATCAAATTGCGTTTGTACGCAGATACATGTATTGCGTCTGTAAATCAGCTACACTGACAATATTTATTAGTTTCCCCTTTCAATGTTGGCAATTAACCGTCATCACCATTCATATTTCATAGCTAAGCATTTTTCTTTAGATAAACATAAAACACAAGGCTATTAATGTAAAGTATAAATCAGCTCCCTATCAACAAAACTCCAAGATTTCCAAAACATTTCAAATTAAATATTGCATTCCCAAAAATTTTACATTTTAGGAGCTTTTAAATTGTTACAATTTAAAAAGTGATTTAATATTGTTCAGATAACAACAAATGCCAATAATAATAAATAATAACCTTAAACTTACTTAATATTATAGAAACATATTAACTTCTAATTAACAGATAGGTGTTATTACAGTAATAATCACAAGATTCATTGAAATATGCAACTTATTGTATAAAATTAACAGCTCAAAAATTTACCTACAAAACTGTAAAACAAATTGATAGTTTCAACACAAGATTTTTTTCTTCTCTTTATATTTTTTAGATTGAAAGGCACAGTAAATTATTACCTAATAATAATTTATGATCTGTAAACAACTGTTATTTCAAAAAGTGTATTGTGCTTAAAATTATAACTGAAATATATTTTAGAAATAACTCATAAAAATTTCTAAAATTTTCTCACATAATCTTTCTTAGGGATCTAAATTTACTTACATAAACCAAGGGAAAAATTTAAATTTTTTCATGTTCAGCCTGGAAATTGTCTATAGGCTGAAAATAGTCATAATTTTTCTGGTATATCAAAATAGTAGCTGAATATCAGCTGTGGGATCCTTACCAGTATTACTTCTCGTCCTTAGGATCTCTCCTTATCATCTCTCTACCTGGCACGGAATAGAGAATCTGTCTTTACAATTGAATCAATCCTTTAAACGAAATTCTAGTATAATTTTGTAAATGTTGGTACTTACACACTTTTAAAAGTAATATTAAAAAGTATGTAATGATAATATTAAAATACAATGTGTACATAAACAACAATGTTGCAAGAAATGGTACTGTTAAAAATTATTATTATATTACTTCTTAAAATTAAACATTAAGACTTTATAGTATTAAATTTAATATTTACATTTTGCTATCGGGTTTTAAAAGAAAAAAATACTAAGACACAAACAAACTTGCTTTTACCGTCTTTAGCTCGGGTTGAAAAAATAACTAACAGTATTTTACGTTATTGTAGAAGAAATAAATAAATCTGGCAAACATATTTGGATACTTCTGTTTAGGGGAATACACGTTATGCTGTGAACAGTACAGACAGAATATGTATTTTATTGTCGCAGTATTGCATCATTAATCTATGTAATAGCTCTATTATACATCCCATAAACTAACTCTGAATCACAGTTGACATGAAACTGTCCATGTTACTATGGCGGTACATCACAAAAGCAACTTCGTAAACGCTCTTTGCAATAGTTGGAGTACATTCTAAGTAACTTAGATTCATAAAATATAGTTATGGGATTTCTTATTTTTAATGTTTATTCCTAAATTAATATTAAATTTGGGTTGGTGGTAATATTTCAGTGATAACTACATAGAATTATGTATTTAAAATTGTATGTTTAATATGGTTTTATAGAATAACAAATTAGTATATTTATCCATTTAATTTAAGTGTTTATAGAAGAGCTATTGATGTTATTATTTTTATGAATATTCATGTACATTTCAGTAATTACATAGAAATTGTGAATTTATTATATTATATTAAAAGCACTAAAGCATTTAAAAAAACATAATTATATTTAATGTTTAATAAATGCACTTACATAATTATCTATTAACACGTCTAGTTCTGTCATGTAGATAGGTAAATTTAAAACTATATAATATTAATAATTATATAGTTACCAGTTACTATTTATATAAAATTAATTGTATCGACTAAAATTTTAATTTTTACACAATCAAAGTTATTTCATAAAAAATAAACATTATTATACAAAATTATCCGTAGTCCTTTATTTCCTAAATACGTTTTTATAAAACAAAATTTTGTTAATAAATCACCTTAGTTTGTATTTTTTCGAATTCTCCATAATTATTGTTTAAATACAGACCATAATAAATTTCTGAATTAATCCATAGCTTATATAACATTAGATATATGTCTCATCATGATTTTCTTACTAATCAGGCAATTTAAGTCTATATTAAAATATACAGAATTATCCATTATTAAGAACAGCAAAGAAATTATAATTTAAAATATGTAGCCCATTTTTCTAGAAAGATTTTAACATTTGCTTGAATATTTATCTCTTAATCGTGATCTCAGAAAAATAAAAGGATTAAAATATAATTAAATAACCGTAAACAGGTACTCAGGTGTTTATTTCCTCGGACTAATTGTAAATTAAGTTACTATGAATAATATAATGACGAAAGCATCATAATTTCTATATAAAATGTTAAAATTTCATTATCGACCTGCAGTAATATAAGACAAATATTAAACTAAGAGACGAGGATTTAAAAAAATACTGGATTGCCAGAGAAATTGAAACACAAATTAAATTTAAACCTATAAATAATTAATTAATTTTCTTGAGTGTATAAAATGAAAAATATATTTAAGATACAAACACTCTACGAATTTGAAACTGCGGATAGGATTTAAGCGTAAAGTATCTGGAAAACTTATCGAGACCTAGGTTTTTGTTTAAAAGTTCAGTTCGTGTGTATTGGGTGAGCTTTAGCAAATCCAGCAACATCAAAGCAAAATCAAATTCATTTCTGGCTGTCTGCTTGGTCCGTAAGTTATCTCAGAAACGAATTACCCTGTATACTTACTGTTTTAGCCTTATATTTTATTATGATACATTTTGTTTATAAGCTGAGTACAATTATAGGAGAGTTTATCATGTTACTTATTAACATATTAAGAAGAAAAAAAATGAAAGAAAGACTTAGGCGATGGCGATATTAGGACCATATGGCTCTTTCTTACATTTAACGTCTCATATTCAGCTTATTTATACAGTTAAAAAAGTCAGTAATGGAGTTGAAAGTCATGTAAACAGTTTTATACAAGATTTAGGGCAAGTACACAATTTCAATTTTTAAGAAAGCTTATATATTTTTTCGTTGAAGCATTTAAAGCAATACATTTAATAATACTCTCTACAGGAAATTTAATTTTTTTCTGTAATGTTTGATCACTAATATAATTATTTGTTTTACAAGATACATGGATAAAACTATGCGATTTTTTATACAAGTTGTAATCTAAATATCATTGGCGATGTTTTATATAAATAAAAAATTGTTCACTTTTATGTTCATTAGTTCAAATTATATACTTCATGCCATTAAGAAAATATTAATATTGTCGTAAAAATTTAAAGAAAATGAGAGTAATTAAAGATGTTATTTCAATATATCCCAGTTATAAGTCTTTATAAAATTAATGTAGATAAAGTACGAGTTGAAGTACACACAAAATTATTTCTCTATGGACTATAGATTTTGAGTGAACTGCTAATAAAGAGGTTTTATTATGAAAATAACTTCTCAGTTCGTAATATATAAACATGTGAATTACAAGAACAAAAACAAAGCGTCATTTTTCAATCGTTGGGACTTAAAATTGAAAGGTGAGTAAAACAAATTGATTAAAACATACTATGTATTAAAGTTTAGTTATTAATTATAATACTTGATCCTTTCCTGTAATTTTAACTTGTATAAGCACGTTGTTTTTCATTTGATATCGAACAGATATTAAAATTTTGTGTTAACCATTTATATTTTACATTATATTCAGTATTTATTATTGATATAGAATGTTTTATTACAACACATATTCAATTGTTTTTCAAACTTCTCAATAATATAATACGTAGAACTTTAGTTTTCAAGACCGTACAGTTATGATTTTAAATTTTGAGTTACGGACATAATTTATAACGTACATCCTTCTTAATAAGGAAACAGTTTGAAAGAATTCTACACCTTAATTTCTAAACGAAATACGTTAAAAAGTAAACTCTCTTGGATTAATCCTTTTTGGTAAATGTTAAACAAACATTCTCCAGAATATCCACCTCGATGCAAACGCTAACGAGTTCCTTTTTGGTTTGTTAGCACATGCGATTTACGCTTAGATGATTCAAAGTGTGTATTTTACTAAATTTTAATTTTATCTATCAATTATAAAAATAAAATTTATTTTCAGAATTTATTATGGAAAGAAATTATGTGTAAGGCTAAAAATGTTATAAAAATCGACATTACCAAAGTATAAATTAACATAATCAGTATATAGAGAAATATAAATTTTGATGTTTCAAAAATCGTTTGAATCGCTTATAAATTTATAAAGTTAGAACAAAAATGTCTATACATGGAAAATGTTTTGTTTCTTAGATTATAAGTATATTTCACCAAATGAAAGCGAACCAATCTAAGATGTAATATCTGTATTTAAATAAAAGTGTATGATGATCTAAATGTTTAGAGTTGTTTACAAATGCATATGTACGAGTATAAAAATTTCATAGATGAGATTTTTGAGGAATTCGTTATTGCATCCTCTTTAATTTTAATGTTCCTTAAATTATCATTAAAGAGTCTATGAGCTGCAGGCTTAAAATGACAAAGGCCACGACTTTAATTGGATCATAAATTATAAAAAAACACCCCTTGACAAGCATATATAATAATGTTATGTGGAATAACAATTTTGCGAGATAGCTACACTGTAAATTCATTATTTATGTACTAAATGAATTCATTTAGCTGTGAAAAGTCTGTATTGAAGGCCACTGCACAACTTCCGAGCAAGGTCTATCGGTCATTGCGTATAGTCTTCAAGAGTTTTTAGTCATAATTTGGTAAGAATATCGCTGTGGATCATTGGGCAGGCCGCGAAGATTATATTTTGCTAAGCAACTGTTTTGGAGGTGCTTTGCCAGAAAATAAATTATCTCTTAGTATGCGTATTGAATCTGGAATAAAATGCATACTCTTATCATTTAGAAAGTATGTCAAAATGTATTAATAGTATATATTTCTAAGTAATTCCATTTTTTTAAAGAAATCAAATTATCCCACTGTTAGAGGCCGTTGGCAGCAGAATACTGTATACTAGTAGATGGTAATGCGCAATGTTTGGTATTTATTAAAATTAATGTTACTAGCCTCAATGAAGACGTCTTTTCTTCGAGATCCTTGATTATGCTCTTCACAGAATCCAATAGCTTACGTTTATATTTTTGTCAAAGAGGGCCTGAAGCATATGTAAACTTTGCACCAGTATATAATTTACCGGCTTAAATGTGATTATTTATAGAGTAATAATTTTAAATATTTTGTAGCAATGACCGTAAATCATGGCATTAGGAATGATTGGAACATTTAAATACAACATTTTGGAACACCGAATACATTTATAATAGTGTGTGTCAAGATACATCGTGAGAAGGTTCATAATTATATGACTCCAGAAAATCGTAAAGATACTTGAAGATAATATTGTAAGGCATAGTACAGTGCGACGAGATGGGATTTGGTATTTAAAGTTTCAAGTTATAAATCTTGATTAAAATTTTAAAATAAAAAAGCCAATGAACCCTAGGCCTAAAACTCACTCAATTATATAATTTTCAGATGTTATAAAATATATTCTACAAGTGAAATTTAAAATACAACACCTTAAAAAACGATTAATGAAGAATCTATAAGTAACTTCAATTACAATAAATTTAAGAAATGTGTTCTTTGGTATTTGTTTCTGATGGTACAATCATAATTCTCAGTTCGATATTTAAAACTTTTATTTGTAGCCTATTATAATTAAAATATTAATATCTTGTAATTCAGGGTTTGACTCGATTTTAATTCAGCTATTTAATTCCTTACGCAGTGGTTAAGAAATAAATATGTTTTATTATGATGATTGTAATTGTAATAAAAACGTGCTAGGTGTTAACTGTGTTCGCAGAAATATGTTATTATATCTCAGAATATTAAACAGATGAAAATATATTTAGTCCAGTGAAACTTTTAAAAACCTATCAACACTCAGAAAGAAGAATTAGTTCTTGGAGCAGGTGAGTCAATAGCCTTGTAATTAAGAAAAGTTGAGATTGGAAAAATTTGTCACCCGTTTATCTGTTTAAAGTTTAACATAGATATTTTAAATCTCTGTGATTATACTTGTGTTACAGCATTAAATAGTTTAATAAATTATGAAATTATAAATTGTTAAATCTTACCCGTACAAACAATTGAGCAACATGTAAATTTTGTAATAATAAATATATTTTAAGTCCTGCAAAGTAATATAAGTATATTTTCTTCCAGAATGTGTTGTTTTGCGTTCAAGTTGTATATTGCTACTTCGTAATGTGTAAATGTTAAGAAAATATATAATAATAATTCTTGAGTCATTTGCAAAAATGAATTTTATTACAGTAGACCTTAGACAACCTAGAAATCTATATGTATCAATATTTAGTATACAAATTTTAAGATAACATATCTCGTCTACCTGCACACTCTCGTTTACTTAATATCACTTTGGCATGTTCAAAGTGAAAGTAGACCTGAGTTGTTTATAAAGACTCAAATCATACATTTTTTTATAATGAACAATAGAGGAAAATACTTTCTTTCGACATCAAGCCTTCGGAAGCCTATATCTCCCAATTACCGAAAGCAATAGAGGCTGGAACATAATTTTCGTAAACCGGAATATTCCAGATGACGGAAACCTCTAGATGCTGGACTTTATTTGTCTAATGCCAGAAATGACCTTTGGCCTTGAGTTCGTAGATGTTATGGCTCTAGATACAAAAAAATTGTTCTCGATTCAAAAACATTTTAAAGAAGAGACTTTACCAGAGTTCGGAGATTTTTGGAAAATGGCATCTTTCTATTTCTATGAGTTTTCATAAGACTAAAACTTGCATTGTTCACGGATATCTAGTGAAGGAATATTTCCAGAGGAATGCGACACTTGGTATTCAATAAACTCTACATGGCAGGACACAGAGATAGTCTGTTCTGTCGTCCACAGGTAAGAAGTTTTTAATAAAAGATAAGTAGGGATTAGGAATTTTCTAAGGTTATTTTATTCATAACTAAACTGTTATAATAGACTTTCATGAATCAAACACTTGCACAATGCCATGAAGATTTAAGGCTTGACTTTTATGGTGACATAATGTATATTTGCGTAAATCGTAGGTTTGCCGGTAAGGAAATAATAATTTTATACATAATAAAGTTCAATCGGTGGTTGGCAGACTTTACTATTGTAACGTGTCTATAGTTGGGTTATCTTCTATAAACCAATTGCAACTATTTTTGTTTTAGTATAAGAGCGATCAATTGTGTTCTGAACTAATAACCCTTTATTTTAAGAATGCACAAGTTCCAACGGAATTCAATAATTAAACTCAGTATAAAATAATAGTAATTTTAATAAATTTTAAAATCAATAATACAGCAACGCCAAGCTATCTTTTTTACTTTGAATTTATTCTCAATTATTTCATATTTTTTTAACCCATCAATAGTTCACAAGTCCAGTCTTAAAATTAACAATCAATCAATCATTCAATAATTGTGTCCTTCAAGTTCTCAGTGCTAATGTTTTCAACACAAACTCAAAATAAAAATCTTCATTAAACCTCAAAATAAAATAATCTTCTTCAAATATAAAATAAAAGAAATAATAAAATAAGACTTCTTCTCAAAATAAAAATCAAACAAATTAAGGTTATATTAATATTTAATATATGAACAAAGACAATGTCCAACCAGTTAAACTCAAAATTGTATCAATTTCAAACTACTTATTTTCTGTAAATTTCCAATTTACAAATTATTGAACTATCCAGAATTATCCGCTTGGCTTTGAATGTTAAATTAAGGAACTTGTTAAAATATATATAGAATCTCAGAACATAAAATAAATTTTATTTTTTAGTAGGCTACTCCTGATTAAACCAAATTGAACAGGAAAATATCATCAAGTAATTTTCTATTTCAATATTAAATTCTAACTTTCACAGTACCTCACACATCTGCTGAAGACTTCACCAAGTAACCAAAATGACTATTATAGATTAATTAATTTGAACTTGAGTCTTTAAATTTTGAAAAGAAATTTTTATCTTAAACTCAACCTTCTTCCCGAAAAATCAATACGGCAAGAGTAGGCTATCACTTTACACGACTTCTCTCTTTGAGCACATAGCAAAGAATTCCCTGAAAAACGTGGTTGAAGCCACCGGAAGGATCTAGAAGTCCCTCCCACCATCTAATCAACCTATCATTGCCCAATCAAATTTAAGTAAACACAATGTCTGAATTGGATGATACCTATCCAACCCAGACCTTTAACATATGCTCAATACCTAGATACAAAAGGAAGCTTCCAGCATTCCTCGAACCCGAATTGACAAGAAATTCAGCACTGCTGGAAGGCTCACAATCTTACAATTCACTTATTATATTAATTCACAACTCTCTTAATAAAAATATAAAGATTCCTATAAATAATTAAATAATATAGGAAGCATCCTATAACTATGTTATTTATTCTCTATACTATGATTTATCGTAGTTCTTATTCACAATATGATAACTGAAACTATATGAATAGTGTGATATAACTAGCAATATAAAACATTATTTCTTTATAAGCGTACAGTGTATGTAAAACACATAATATTGAGCATGGCCTTGTAGAAAGCATTTGTGTTGGTCAACTCATGGAGCTCATTCATTCTATTCTTGACTTATTCACTACAGAATTTAGTAATTTTTTAAATCATATCCATTACGCTTACTAACGGTAGTACCATTTTCATCTCCATTAACAGCATTGAGACACAAGCTACAACACAATCTTCATCAGTATAACCTCATCGTGCTTCGCGGTCCTTCTTCAGTGTTCTTCCTAAAATTAGAGAAGAGGAATCTCAGACTCAAAAGCTCGTTATTTAACGTTTAGCGTTTACTCTAGGTAGCTTATATATTTCTTGATATAATGCGTTTTTCACACTATGTTCTTACATATGCTAAGATAATGTAAACGTGAAATTGTCTACGACAACTTAAAATAAGTACATTGTATCAATTAGCTAATAGCAACAAACTTTACTTGTTTCAAACGTCAACTTATATATTTGCGCAAAACCATAATATAATGAAAACTAAAAAAGTAAAATATTAACAGTCTCATCGTACTTACTTAAAAAACTGCTAGTTAAAAAAATAACAAATACCAGCTGTTTTTATATTACTATAGTGTAACATGTTATTTTTTTAGCATACAAAATTAAATTTAAATTAAAAATATTCATTAGTAAAATTGAAAAAAATTAGAACAGACAATTTTTTTTATATTACGAATAACGACTTGAGTTTTAGAATTATCATGAAAAGGAGCGAAATAATTATTTTACTGACGATGAGTCAGACGCTATCTGGCAGGTCCGTGCCCGCACGGATATCACCGCTTCCCCTCCGATCACGGCGAGAGGAGAAGGCTTCCCCCACCCCCGCGATCGCGCGAACCTATATAATGACGGCCGATTGAAGACACAAGAGAGACAGCCAGTGACCGCGACACCGCCGACGACCGCTGCTCACCACTACTTCGACCCCTTCCCCCGACCCCGCTCGCTGAACGACTACATCGCGACTCGACGCCCGCCGCCGATATCCAGCACCAGGTAAGGAACAACGACCCTGTTCCTTACTAAAGTGTTTTATCTCCGCCATCAACAATTCTTCCAAATTTTTATGTGAAACAGAATTTAATATTTTATTTATCATTTATGAAAACTAATCGATCTGAAATATATTATTAATGTTTGATGGTTATAAATCTATTTTGATAAGATAATTGTTTGATTGTAAATATACTCTTAATAATTTATTTGATATTTAAGGGTATCATTACATTGAATTAGAATATATTTGACTTTCTCAATTTACTGAAACTTTAAATACTTTTTCAACTTGAATTACTAAAGTTATTCTTTTCTTCAATTTAACTTATATTTAGAATTTCAATTACTCAGATTATTTTTTTATCATTTCGACTAAATTTTAATTACTGTGTTAAAATTTCCTTTCTAAATTTTTCAGATCTCGCATTTCTTTTCCTGGCGATCGATCTGACACCTCATCCCGAGTTTCGTTTACGAACTTTCCTACCAATTATCTCCTACCCGGAAAAAATTATAACAGTCGGGACTCGCCTTACCACTGCTTTCTTTCCGGCGATTGTACTGGCACCCTATACCCTCGACTTCCTTTTACAAATACTTTCTTCCCACCGACCCCTTCCTTATAAACTAAATCTTATGTTCAATCGATGTAAATTTTTATATTAGGTATAAAGTTTTCTCGACCATCATTCTGTTGTCTGATTATTATCACATTTCTTGGCGAATCTCTAATCTACGAGGAAATATTTTTCTTTCTTATTGAAGTTCAATCTAATTTTCATTTTATTAATTATTTATATTTTTGTAAGTGATTATCTTTATTTTTCTCCTTTATCTATTTCGGGACTCGCAACCCTTTCTTTTTATTTTTGCGAACGTCCTGACACCCTCACCCCGTTAACCTCCATCAAAATATTTATTTAACGATATTTTAGTTTATTTTTCTAGTGAACTGTGCAGATAGGGTGAGTGTTCAATTTTTCTTTGATATTCATAGAGCCCTAATATTTATAGTAATTTAGCTTAGTAGCCTTATTGCATGGTTTAAATCATTTACCTTTATCTTAGCTGGCATATGGTAGGGTAATTCTGCATGGTGTGTTATAAGTGATTACTTTGTGTTTTTTTTTTCCAAATTTATATGCCTGAGAAAGTAAACTCGATATTTTTATTTTTGGAGCTATACACTTGCCTAGAGAAAAAATACAGTTTAGTATATTTTTATATTATAAATTCATCTAGCTTTTGCATCCCGTAGAAATATTTTTTGTTAATGGTTAGTGCTTGCTTTATGTATATAGTAGTTGCACAGTGATATTGGTGCATGGCTAATTTTTAATTTATAAGATTGTATATTTGCTATTGGTGTTATTTGAATATTGCTTTTGTTTGCCATTGCTATTCATATTTTGCTTCTACTAACCATCATTATTTAACCGATTAATTATTCCAATCCCGGGCTCTTACAATAATTACTGTATACGACTCCCCGACCAAGTTATCAGTGGAGACTACTCAGCTTACTTGTAATTCCTCACTGACCGACGTATTAATAAACAATACAGTTGTTTTCGAAAATCGAACTCGCTTGAACAATAACTTTCCTAGAACAAGAAATTTTTATTTTTCTGAGCAAGATTATTTTTTTTTATTTTTTACTTCTTCAAAATTTTATTGGAGTTGACGTGATGAAGTAAGCCCAACGTTATTTTGGAAGTATCAATTTCTTCCGCAGGGCCCTCTGATTCGACTCCTAACAATAAATAATAGTTATATGAAATTCTCGAACCCTGGAATTTTCTAACCCAGCTCGACTGGCTATCTGGCAAGTTGCGAATATTTTCGCTTGCCCCGAAAATAACATCGCAAAGTGGCGCCCGAACAACAGGGACTGTAATATACGTTAATTTACGAACTTTACGATTTACTTTACACTTTTTTGTGATTATACTTTACAATTTACGACTAAAAATTGTTAAAGTTTTACAATAACTTTTTGTTTAAGAAAATTTTATACGTACAATAATGATGTACTTATTGAACCTCTTTCTCCGCCCTTATCAAATTTTATATTTTATGTACGTAAACGGAAATGATGGACAAGGGGACGCAAACAAACGAAAAACAACCACAACCACTACGACTTTAACTCGTATTACGACACCGCAGGCTTCTGTTGGTACATTACCAAAAATTTGTCCTCCTACAGTCGCACCGAATACTACCACTACTACTGCTACTTTTACCACCACCACTACTACTATTACTACCGCTACTACAATGGGCCTACCAATCCCTCCTACAACTATTCCCAATCCCCAAATTATGCTTCCTTCCCCTTCGGAGAATGATCCTCGTGTGGGCTGGATTTATAAATTACAAAAGAACGACCTACAGGAAGAGTTAAGAAAATTTAATCTGAATCCGGATGGTAATGTGGCTGAACTACGAAAGCGACTTGTAACTTTTCTTAGGTCTGGAAAAACACCTCCTGAACCTCTTCTACTAAGAACAGAATTATTGTCATACGGACAAAACCTCGCGACCAATGTAGTTTCCTCAGCATTAGGACCGATTAGTGCCTCTCATGTTGATGGTCATATGCAACATGAGGAAGTTAGCATTCGAGAAATGTTAAACCTCCCTCCTACAGCTAGTTTTAGACTAGTACAGGAACGATTAGCCCTTTTAATCCACGAAAAATCTGTAAATTCCATAGCCCAAACAAACACACCAGACATAAAAACACCTCACCCGTTGAGAATGCCGACAGCAAGATCCCTCACAGGTGATGAGCCTTGTGACCCGAATTTTGGATTGTACAGTGGCGCTAACATGGCAAGCAGGCCTACATCTGAACTTAGACATCCGGATATCTCTCATATCTGCAATCAAGTTCGGAAATGGAATTTGAGATTCGATGGGGATGCAGACCCAGTCTCTTTCATTGAGCGTCTCAATGAACTGGCCGAATCTTATGAAATACCTCCCGATCGGCTACTAAAAGCATTACCGGAACTTTTTAAGGGAAACGCTCTTTTCTGGTACCGAAATAATAAGTCATTTTGGACAAACTATGACGACTTTATAATCGGCTTTGAAGAGCAGTATCTTCCTCCAGATTACCGACGTAACTTGGATGAGGAAATAACTCGAAGAACTCAGGGCGAGAGTGAGCCAATGCGAAAATTTATTGTAGCCCTTACGACTCTATTCGACGACGTGGTGGCTTCTCTGTAAACCAAACACTAAACCGATTATATTCAAACATGAGACCTGAATACAAATTAACGATCAGAAGGGAAAATTTTCACTCGATTAGTGAATTAATTCATCTTGCCGAAGGTTATGAAAGTTATTTGCGAGAGAAGAATAGTTACCGATCTCCTCCAAATCCGGCTCAATCCATGGTACCTGAGACGGTATACGACTCAAAACGTAGAGTTTTTAAGTCATACCCAGTTCAGATGATAGATAAGCCAGAACTGTATCACGATAAACCCAAATATTTTACCGATAAACGAAGGTTCGAGCCCTCTACAACTGTCCCGACTAACACTACTCACCCAAGGCATCTTACTACAGATACAACGACTACCATTCCTACTTGTTGGAATTGCGAAACTAAAGGGCATAAATACCACCAGTGTCCTCTCCCTAAAACCATTCGCTGTTTTAACTGTAAAAAAATAGGAATCCGAACCGTCCAGTGCCCTTGCAGGCAGGGAAACATTTCCGGAGCCCGGAGCGTCAGAGGTGTCCCGGGACTCTGGGGCAACAAATCACCTCAATCGAATGGCCCAAGTGGCTCAACCAAATTAAAGAATTTAACAAAAGCAGCTGTGCAGAAGTTAAATCGTACGATCCTAGACCATTTGTATCCATTAAGATTCAAGAAACTACCTTTTGTGCACTGCTTGACACGGGATCGATGGTGACTATTATAGGGGAAAGAGTAGCTCATCATCTATTACAGTTAGGCGTTAGGCCTAAGAACGTAAATGTTAATGTTAATATGGCCGATAGCACAAATAGCCAGATATCTCAGGCCTTCGAATTTAACTGCGAGATAGCCGATATTAGAACTAAGGTACGCGCCCTGTTTCTACCAGGCTTAACTACGCCGATGATTTTGGGTATGGACGTAATAACGCCTTTAAAACTGATCGATATCACTCCTCATGAAAGTACTGCAGAAACAGTGACTAGATGCGATAATTCAAAGACTATTCATACTGATGCCGTTATGACACTAACAGAAGGAGAAAGTAAAAAACTTAAAGAATTTCTTGATTATCAGTTAAATTTGTTCGATGGTTTTATTGGTCGCACGACATTAGTGGAACGTAAAATTCGCCTTAAAACTGATACACCCATAAAACAGAGGTATTATTATCGCAACCCGGCAATGCAGGCGATCATTAACAAAGAAGTTGACAAGATGCTGGAGTCAGGCATTATTGAACCATCATCTAGTCCTTGGAGCTCTCCACTAGTGCTGGTTAAGAAATCGAATGGAAAAGTAAGGTGTTGCATCGACTTAAGGCGAGTTAATGCGGTCAGCGAGAAGGATGCATATCCCCTTCCCCAAATAAGTGCGATACTCGACAAACTGAGGAATGCTTGCTATATATCCACGATCGACTTAAAAGATGGCTATTGGCAGGTACCTCTCGAAGTTAACAGTAGACCAATTACGGCTTTCACTGTTCCCGGCAGAGGGTTATTCCAATTCAAGGTCATGCCATTTGGCTTACACTCTGCTCCAGCTACCTTTCAGAGATTGCTAGACCAAGTGATAGGACCTGAGTTTGAGCCCTACGCTTTTGCCTATTTAGACGATTTGGTGCTGGTATCCCGAACTTTCGAAGAACATTTAAAACTTCTGAAAGAAGTGTTTGAACGCCTTAGAAATGCAGGATTATTACCAAATATGGAAAAATGTAACTTTTGTAAAAAGGAGTTGAAATACCTTGGCCACGTAATAAACGAGAAAGGAATCCAGACGGATCCAGAAAAGGTTAAATCAATTGTAGATTTTCCAGCACCTAAAACTGTAAAACAAGTACGGAGTTTCTTGGGACTTGCGTCTTGGTACAGACGATTTATCGAAAACTTTGCAAACATATCTAAGCCATTGACGAAACTCTTAAGAAAGGGGAATAGATGGGAATGGACGGATTCTCAAGAACGAGCATTCAATTCCCTTAAAGCAAAACTTTCTACCGCACCGGTCTTAGCCTGCCCTGACTTCAAGGAAACTTTTGTGGTCCACGTGGATGCCTCCAATGAAGGTTTAGGGGCTTCGCTTACTCAAAATATTGGCAAGAGGGAGAAGGTTATTGCATATGCGAGTCCACTTTTACACGAGAATGAAAAGAAAT
The DNA here is from genome assembly GCF_021130785.1 of Homalodisca vitripennis. Taxonomy (NCBI): domain Eukaryota; kingdom Metazoa; phylum Arthropoda; class Insecta; order Hemiptera; family Cicadellidae; genus Homalodisca; species Homalodisca vitripennis. The sequence continues at coordinate 32,965,608 of NC_060208.1, forward strand.
TTTCCGTAACCGAGAAAGAATGCCTAGCTCTGGTATGGGCCGTTCAAAAATTTCGTCCGTACCTCGAAGGGTACAAGTTTATTGCGATAACTGACCATCAAGCTTTAAAGTGGTTGATGAGTTTGGAGAAACCATCTGGAAGACTTGCTCGTTGGATGCTGGAACTACAGCAACATGACTTCGAAGTCCAATACCGCAAGGGAGTCCTGAACCGAGTAGCAGACGCACTCTCCCGGTATCCGATCGACACGTCAAGCTGTGATCCTGTAGTCGGTTCAACCGTTAGTTGTAGCACCGCCAACGACAGTTCGAATAACTTTCGGAGGCAACTATCGCTCAAAACCAAGGAACCAAGGCTAGAAACAGCTTCAGGCGAACTTATGCCCGATTGGCACTCGAAAATGCTTCGGAAGGTATCTGCAAGTCCGAATAAATATGCAGATTACACCATTCGAGGAAATAAACTATACCGAAAAATCGATAAATCAAGTACCGACCCAAAAACCAATTGGAAACTTTGCGTACCAGATTCTCTAAAATCCGATGTACTGAGAGAAAATCATGACAGCACAACAGCTGGCCATTTAGGTGTAAACAAAACGATCCAGAAAATCAGCGCCAGATACTTTTGGCCTGGATGGAGAAACGATATTCGAAAATACATAAAAAATTGCGACACTTGCCAGAGATACAAGGTGGAACAATGTAAACCGGTGGGGAAAATGCATTTCAGACGCCCCCAAGGACCTTGGTTCACAGTAACCAGCGATCTGATGGGACCCTTACCTCGATCTCGTAAAGGAAACAGATTTATCCTGGTGTTCCAAGATACCTTTACCAAATGGGTAGAAATTGTAGCATTACCATCAGCAACTGCTAAGAAGGTGGCAGAAAAGTTCGAAGACCTTATATTGATGCGATATGGTGCTCCAGAAGTAGTACTGACAGATAACGGAACGCAGTACCTCTCGAAAATCTTCCAAAAACTTACAAGTGATTGGGGAATAATTCACAAAACAACCGCACCTTATAGTACGCAGAGTAATCCAACAGAGCGAACGAACCGCGTATTAAAAACTATGATTTCTCAGTTTGTGCGAAATGATCATCGTAGTTGGGATCAACATTTAAATGAATTTAGATTTGCGTTGAATACATGTTGTAGCGAGTCAACAAAATTTACCCCGGCCATGCTCAATTTTGGTAGAGATTTTAAAGCTCCAAACTGTATCTACGGCCAAGTATTCGAGAATACCACTCAAGGTGCGGTTAAACCTAGCGAAATCGATATACATGAAACTCGAATGAACTTCATGCTAAAATTAAGGGAAAAATGTAAGCTAGACATGGAAAAAGCACACACTCGCCAAGCTCATTACTATAATCTCAGAAGAAGAGATAACAGTTTTGTAAAAGGCCAACAAGTTTTGAGGCGCAGCCATACACTTTCCTCAGCGGCTGAGAATATAGCAGGAAAATTGGCACCAAGGTTTGAAGGACCATACATCCTATATAGAAAAATAGGATGGAATATATTCGAACTTCGAGATCTCCAAGGAAAAGACGTAGGCCGAGCCCATACGAAGGATCTGAAGGCGTACTCTTCCTTGGAGGCACACTAGATCCTTGTGTTGCCCCGTAGTGTGCCCACAGTTTCCCTCCCACTAACCTATTTTCCTGCATGACTGCTTGGCTGCACGATGCTTTTGTTTTAACAGATTTGAAGATGAGACCCACTATTCTGGTGGCAGAAGTTCTGATGGAGTGTCTGAAGCCCGGTGGAAGGCTCAATGACACTGTCATCGAGGGGTATCTCCGCCTCATTGAGAGACGAAACCAAGAGGGCGTGCATGGGTTCTTGACCGTCCTAGCCCTAGATACTTTTTATATGAAGGACCTCGAGGATGGCCTTTTGATTAGGGCAGCCAGGAGGTTTAAGAAAGTCAACCCGTTCGACACCGAACTAATATTAATTCCCCTACACATTCCGACCGGTATCGGACATTGGGTCCTTATAGCTGTCCACCCCCACGCCAAACGTATATCGACTTTTGATTCGTTGGGTGGCACTCACATACCCGCGATGGAAAGAGTACTCCACGACCTAGGGAGATACGCCCAATCTCACGATTTAGAGTGGTCCCCACAAGCATGGCTCCTTCACGACACGTCTCGCACTTGCCCTAGGCAGCAAAACAACGTGGACTGTGGGGTGTTTCTCACGTGGTTCGCAGAGCGACTCTCCCGAGGGCAAACCATTGAAACGAGACAACTCAACACACTAGTGTGGCGAGTCCACATGGAAGAAGCGTTGAGAACGAGCCGGTTGGGTGCATTCGACGGACACCTTGCCGAATGTCAGGAACTCCTCGATCCCAATTTTCTCAACGCCGAGGTTTGGAATCTCCTAGAGTGCGGCGTGGAAGACGACGCACGTCGTCACCGTACGGAAGTGCCCTCCAGGTTGGAGCTGGAGTATGACGCCTTTATGGCGGAACTCAACGAGGCTTGCGACGAGTACACCGAGGAAGTCCCCGCCAACACGACATCCGGTATCTCCGTCGACGACCGGAATCTCAGTCTACTAATTTTCGACGACGAGAACTGGTTAGACATCTTGTGGGAGGAGCTACAACAGGAACTCCGTGCCTCGTCCACTGATCCTCCTCATCTCGTTCCCGACTCTCCTGTAGCGACTACCAACACACCGACCGAAACTCTATCGAATATTGATCCGATTCCGAAATCTCCGACTTTCTATCCCGACGATATCCCGAATCCAGCTCCCGACGACCCGATCGAATGTTCATCTTGCCCCTCCCCTTGCCTATCCCTCATCGCGGACGAGGTCTGGCTTGAGGACCAACTAGGGGAGAACCAGTCGAGCTCTCAGGTATCCGGCCACTCAGCGACCTCTGGAATTGATCCAACCCCATCCTCTTCAAACCCTACTCCCACCACTTCCACGTCAAACCTCCCTCCTACTACTTCCTGTCCAAACCCCTCGACATCCTCGAACGATGCATCACACGGTCCTGAACCTCGTCCACGCCTGAAGCGAAAGAGAGAGAGGAAGAAGACTATCATATTTCCAGGGGGCGCTAGGATAAAAATCCCAAAGCGATTTCTGCGGATGTAAGGCTCGCGAAAAACATGAAAGTGAAATTTTTTTGGCGCCAAGAATTACTAGTATTCCTACAACAAATCACCTTTCTATCCCAAATTGTTCCTTGTAAGACTGCCACTTCCCTATACCCGGCGTGTCTAATATCCTTCCCTTAGAGATTTATATTTTCGAGATTTTGTTTATTTTTTTATTTGTAAAGCGATATTTTGATTTTGTTTTATAGTAATTATATGTATTGTGCAAGACTGTGCCCGTAATGAATTTTAGTGTAAATTTTAGTTTTGTTAAATAAGTTTTTTTGTTTATGCAGATTGCAATTTGTTTTTTAGTTGTATTTTTCTTACCAGAATATGTTTATCATTTTATTTTATTTGTTGATTAAAACATTAATTTCGTACGAAAAGAGTCTTTAGTTTGTTACAATTTCATTTCAGAAACTTTCAAAACGAATTACAAGAGGAGGTTAAACTACGGTAACCTTTTTTGTTTATCTATATACAAATACCACATTTAACTTTTTTCTTCATTTTTTGTTTCCCGAGTACAGATGGGGTGTAACATGTTATTTTTTAGCATACAAAATTAAATTTAAATTAAAAATATTCATTAGTAAAATTGAAAAAAATTAGAACAGACAATTTTTTTTTTATATTACGAATAACGACTTGAGTTTTAGAATTATCATGAAAAGGAGCGAAATAATTATTTTCCTGACGATGAGTCAGACGCTATCTGGCAGGTCCGTGCCCGCACGGATATCACCGCTTCCCCTCCGATCACGGCGAGAGGAGAAGGCTTCCCCCACCCCCCGCGATCGCGCGAACTTATATAATGACGGCCGATTGAAGACACAAGAGAGACAGCCAGTGACGCGCGACACCGCCGAGGACCGCTGCACACCACTACTTCGACCCTTCCCCCGACCCCGCTCGCTGAACGACTACATCGCGACTCGACGCCCGCCGCCGATATCCAGCACCAGGTAAGGAACAACGACCCTGGTTCCTTACTAAAGTGTTTTATCTCCGCCATCAACAATTCTTCTTCCAAATTTTTATGTGAAACAGAATTTAATATTTTATTTGTCATTTATGAAAATTAATCGATCTGAAATATATTATTAATGTTTGATGGTTATAAATTCTATTTTGATAAGATAATTGTTTGATTGTAAATATACTCTTAATAATTTATTTGATATTTAAGGGTATCATTAAAATTGAATTAGAATATATTTGACTTTCTCAATTTACTGAAACTTTAAATACTTTTTCAACTTGAATTACTAAAGTTATTCCTTTTCTTCAATTTAACTTATATTTAGAAATTTCAATTACTCAGATTATTTTTTTATCATTTCGACTAAATTTTAATTACTGTGTTAAAATTTCCTTTCTAAATTTTTCAGATCTCGCATTTCTTTTCCTGGCGATCGATCTGACACCTCATCCCGAGTTTCTTTTACGAACTTTCCTACCAATTATCTCCTACCCGGAAAAAATTATAACAGTCGGGACTCGCCTTACCACTGCTTTCTTTCCGGCGATTGTACTGGCACCCCCTATACCCTCGACTTCCTTTTACAAATACTTTCTTCCCACCGACCCCTTCCTTATAAACTAAATCTTATGTTCAATCGATGTAAATTTTTATATTAGGTATAAAAGTTTTCTCGACCATCATTCTGTTGTCTGATTATTATCACATTTCTTGGCGAATCTCTAATCTACGAGGAAATATTTTTCTTTCTTATTGAAGTTCAATCCTAATTTTCATTTTATTAATTATTTATATTTTTGTAAGTGATTATCTTTATTTTTCTCCTTTATCTATTTCGGGACTCGCAACCCTTTCTTTTTATTTTTTGCGAACGTCCTGACACCCTCACCCCGTTAACCTCCATCAAAATATTTATTTAACGATATTTTAGTTTATTTTTCTAGTGAACTGTGCAGATAGGGTGAGTGTTCAATTTTTCTTTGATATTCATAGAGCCCTAATATTTATAGTAATTTAGCTTAGTAGCCTTATTGCATGGTTTAAATCATTTACCTTTATCTTAGCTGGCATATGGTAGGGTAATTCTGCATGGTGTGTTATAAGTGATTACTTTGGGTTTTTTTTTTTTCCAAATTTTATATGCCTGAGAAAGTAAACTCGATATTTTTTTTATTTTTGGAGCTATACACTTGCCTAGAGAAAAAATACAGTTTAGTATATTTTTATATTATAAATTCATCTAGCTTTTGCATCCCGTAGAAATATTTTTTGTTAATGGTTAGTGCTTGCTTTATGTATATAGTATTTGCACAGTGATATTGGTGCATGGCTAATTTTTAATTTATAAGATTGTATATTTGCTATTGGTGTTATTTGAATATTGCTTTTGTTTGCCATTGCTATTCATATTTTGCTTCTACTAACCATCATATTTAACCGATTAATTATTCCAACCCCGGGCTCTTACAATAATTACTGTATACGACTCCCCGACCAAGTTATCAGTGGAGACTACTCAGATACTTGTAATTCCTCACTGACCGACGTATTAATAAACAATACAGTTGTTTTTCGAAAATCGAACTCGCTTGAACAATAACTTTCCTAGAACAAGAAATTTTTTATTTTTCTGAGCAAGATTATTTTTTTTTTATTTTTTACTTCTTCAAAATTTTATTGGAGTTGTACGTGATGAAGTAAGCCCAACGTTATTTTGGAAGTATCAATTTCTTCCGTAGGGCCCTCTGATTCGACTCCTAACAATAAATAATAGTTATATGAAATTCTCGAACCCTGGAATTTTCTAACCCAGCTCGACTGGCTATCTGGCAAGTTGCGAATATTTTCGCTTGCCCCGAAAATAACATCGCAATAGGAAAAAATATCAATTGCTTTAATTTTGTTATAGTAATTCTTATATCAGGATATGTGCTAATAATCTGAATATTTTAGTTTCATGCCCTGTCCCATGAATAGCTACATTACAGCTCTTGTAAACCATCTTTTGAAGTCAGTTGTCATGCAACTTTTGTCTCATGAATCCATGGAATAGCTCCATTACAGCTCTCGTTAATCATCTGTGGACGTCAGTTATCATGTAACTACTATCTCATTAATCTGTGTAATAGCTCCATTCTCTCTTAAACCTCTCTTAAACCAGCTTTAAAACGTCAGTTTTCATGTAATTTGTGCCCTGTTAATCTTTGTAATAGCTCCATTATTGTTCTCGTAAACCACATGTGGATGTCTTATATCATGTAACTGCTGTTCTATGAATCTTTTTAATTGCTCCATTATAGCTCTCTTAGAACTCTTTTGGTCGTCAGTTGTCATGTATCTGTCCCAGCCTTAATTATGGCTATAAGAAAGAGTAAACTGTTCAATTAAGTTTGCAAATATAGCCAGTATATTTTTTCTGTCTTAAGTAAATAAAATATTACTATCAATAATTATGTAAATAACATTAAATCTTATATTCCTAGTAGCTTCAAATTCTTTGAATTCTTAAAAAAAAACAATTGATAATTAAGTATACGATAAACGTATGTTATTTTTATTCTAGTACTAATTGGAAATAACAAATTTTTATATTTTCATGAGTATTATTATAACAAAGACTTTCAAAGAACAACAATTTCAAATACCAAAGAAAAAGTAATCATTGTTTTAAAAAGTCCGGTAGAGATTTGAATTTATTAAATTAAAATTGAAAATATTATGGAGTTATTGGTTTTTTATATTGATAAAAGTCAACCAGCCTTCTAAATATTAAAAAAAAACACATTTATCATGCAGAGACTATTTTAAATCCATCATACCTCAACGCTTCTTTAGTATAGAGCAATATTTTGAACCTGGGGCTTCACGTTCTTACTCGGTGCTTGCCATTAACTAGTATAACATACATACCAAGTATCATAAAGATCCGTTAAGAACCGCGGACTTTTTTGCGGGGTGTTCCCCAAGGCAGAAGTATTGGTCCAGTTTTGTTCAATCTGTTCAACTTCTGACTTTTACAGGTGGTGCAGTATTGTACTCCCCATTTATTTGCGCATAGTTGTCAGCGGTACCTGTCATATGACCCGGACAGGCTGGGTGAGGCTATTGGTCAAGTAAACTCATTACAATTTACTCAGCGTGAGCCTGTGGTCAGTAACTAATGGCCTGAAACTCAACACACTAGCTAGCCTGAGAGTTCTTCACTTGGCCCCACAAACTATTTTACAGAGTTCAGCGTGACTAATTGACATAACAGGCTGTGTGGCAGTAGTCTTGAAATGTGTGACAAGCTGAAGACTTTCGGAGTCATACTGGATTCAGGCCTCAGTTTTAGTGACTACGTAAAATATGCTACAAACCGTGCCTTGGGTAGACTTAGTGGTCTGTATGGATTTATAAATATGTTTCTAGAGGCCGCAGAGCTGCAGATCATGCGGTCACTTAAATTGTCATTGTTTTACTACTGCTACCCTACATACAGAAATAGTATCTCAGGGGGAATGCTTGCAGAATTAAAAAAAAACTTGACCGTTATGTTCATTTTTTGGCTGAATCGGCAGGAACGCGTAATCCCCAGTTAGAGAGAAAGTCGGTTTGGCCCTAATGAAAGACATATGCAGGAAGAGACTCGGTATCTTATCTCGGTATCGGTAAACTGTTTTATTGGGACGAGATTATCCAAAGAAGCACGCGCCTAGACTGAAAACTTCAATTTCCTCAAGTGCGGCTCGGGAGGAGAAGCTTCAGCTATGTCGGTTCAACCTTTTATAATAACCTCACTGACACCATAAAGTCTTATAATATTAGCATGCTTAAAAGAACATGAAAAGAAAATACAACTGTAATAACTAACTTGTAACTAAGGGATTTGCATTTTAAGTAGCGATTTTTTATACTAGTTTGTACGTTCTAGAAGTTTTGTATATTATACTTACATCACATATTTCTGTATTTGACTTGGCTTAAAATGTTTAAGTCACAGCACTTTTAACTGTTTTTGTAATCCTTGTTATAGTTTGTGTATTGGTTTTTTGTGCTATTTTTATTTAGTTTTTAATTAGGTACTAGACATATACCATTCGATGCAAGCTATTTTTAAAAACATTTTTGTACTAAGAAACTCTGAAGAAATAATGGAAATTGTATTTATTTATTTATACACATAGTTAATTTATAGAAAATGTTACATCATCCCATTTTATTCCCATGTATGTTTGATATTAATTAAGTGCTCTTGTATTTTATTCAATTCAATCATGTGTTAAAGTTCAACTTTTTATGTCATGTAAAAATTGGGAAATTAATGATTAGTAAGTAAGTGAGTGATTCTGGTCTTTACGGTAATCAACCTTGGAAAATTGTTCAACAGTGACAATAATTGAGATGTGGCAATAAAATCTAATATATTTTATTTTTAATTAATCTTCTTGAAAGTGTTTAATTATATTGTTATAAGACAAATGTTAACTTTAGTATTCATTTCCCACAAAGAGTTGAGAATGTTGACATTTTAGAGGTTAAATCATGAGGGAAAGTACAGGTAAATCGTGAACGGGATCACTTAAATAGCGAATGAACACTTGACTGCAGAAAAGTGTAGGAGGTTCCACGTTCCTGTAATCCAAACACACAATGGCTGAACAAATATTTGATTTATCCGTTTAATCTTCGTTTAAAGAGTGCCGATTCTCTATATTTAGTTCCCAAATAGTATACTTTATCTGTACGTGGGTAAGAACGACAGATTTAAATTAAGAACAGACTCCTTAATTCTGTTTACGTACCTTTTATTTATAATTATATTTATATGTATTCTTTATTTGAATAAAATATTAATAATTGTAATATAATCGTGAATTGTGATTATTGATTATATATAACCAAACATGTGACATACCATCACTGAAATTAGTAGTGCCACTTTCATAAGTTTTGAGATCACTACAGAATATATGTTTTAAGATTATTGGTGTAACAGGCAAAAAATTAAATTACTATAATATAGCCCATCATTTACGAACAAATAGTTTTTACTTTTTAAATAAATGATCAAATGAAGGTAAGTAATTTACATAAATTACTCTATTAATCTCTTAACCGTAGATATTTAATTTTATTTCAAAAAATCAATATTGTTTTATAATAAAACGAAGCAACTGTAATTATTAGTAAAAAGAATTTTATTTTATTCTGGACTGGCCAACAGTACACTATATTTTCATAATTCAAGCTCTTTATATACCACTAGTATTAACCGCTTGAACCAAGAGCTTTAGAGCCAAAGGTATATTTGCTCGTATCCCTGGATAACACATGTAACACTTAGAGTTTTTCATGAATAGATATTTTTTGGCAATATTTTTATTTACTAGATTTAGACCCATCTGGGCAGTAACAATATGGGATGAGTTAATACCGAGGTGTTTAGTATGAGGAGTAAATCAGACCGGCCTAAAAAGTTTAGTTGGCATGCGTGTGAGGGTGGTAAGTTTGTCCGTACATTATCTCTTAACAGAATTTACGTACAGAGGTGAGATTTAGTACCAAAGTTGGTCTGTTGAATATGGTAAGGCTCAACCGGAAGTTGAGGTTTTTCAGTATATTACTTATACCGGAAGTAGAATTTTATACCTTACAGCTCTTTTAGATTATGTATTTAAGTATATAAAGTGCTTTAAATATTATAATTCAAATCGGTCGAAGATGGAACAGTATACGAAACGGTTTTTCCCACAAAATTAAGCAGTTAGAGAAAGTTAAGTTAAAATGGTTTTATAACATGCTGAATACAGCATGCGTAAAAAATATTGAAGTCTTGGTTTTTTGCTCTAGTTTTTAATTTTAAAACATGCTGTATAATCGAGAGAGCTGTAATGGTGCTATTACATAGATTAATGGACAGTAGTTACGTGTATGACATCTATAGATGGTTTACGAAAGCTATAATTTAGCAATTACATAGATTTAAGGGGTAAAAGTCACATGACAACTGACATCGAAATATAGTTTACGAAAGCTGTAGGGGAGCTATACATGGGACAGGGAATGATACTAAAATATTTACGTATCCTGAGCTAAGCATGACTCTATAAAGAAATAAAACCATTTGATCTTTTTTTCAAATTACTAAGCATTTTCTATAGTAAAAGATTTTATAGCTGGTAAGAAAATAGGCCAGATAATTATCGACCAACCACTGTGTTTTCCATTATACTTTCAGGTCTCTAATCATCATTGCTGTCGAAACTTATCCTCAACCACTGTTCGAACCAGTCCCTTGGTGTGTGTACTCGGGTTTCGGTGCGTATTACCATACGTGTATCTTTCTTTTACCCGATTCCTTCTGAAGTGAGTAAGTTGGAATGACCTTGCTCACAACGAGGAATACCGGTTTCGAACAAATTCTGTTAGCACTCGCGATCTAAGATGCCCCTTTGTCACTGCACTGGCGCTATCGTTTGTCTGTAGCACACTGGACACTCGTCACAGGTCCACGGTAACAACCGTTATCTTGCTTACTGTGCCAGAGATCGGGGTGATAAGCATTCTCAAATTGTAGACAGGAACTTGGAATCCGTCCCGGTCAGCTATCTGCCCAATAGTAGTAAGCGGTTCGCACGTCCAGCGTGGCCAGCAAGATCAGCCACCTCGCGCAGAGGTTCCCCCGCTAACAGCCCAAAATGTGTCTAAAACCTGCGCATGCAGAGAGTTTTCTTTGCCTTTACTTATGTTAGAGAGAAGTTGGACCTTCGATCAAGTATCGAAGGTACATCTTGCAAGCATTGATTGTACATATTCTGTAATAGATGAGGACGGGTTCATGCTGCTACCGAGAACACTTCCGCCGTGACACCATTAGGGCCCAAGTGCCTTACGTCACCATATCTGTCCTTCGACACAGAAGAGCACTACATCACTAAAGAAGAGAATCTTCTCATGGTCGACTAAGATGTCCATATATTCCCGGACAGGGGGATTGTAAACAAAGTAATAAGTATGTTAACCGTAGAAGAGGATCTCATAATCAGGCATGCTAAACGGTCACGGAGTTGGTGCATTTCAATTCGGTAACCTCGTATCAAAGGATCGTTTTTGTGTCCTCCCTTTACTGGTTCTCTTTCTTCTTAATTGCTCCTACAGATTGCTCGCTTCAAAGCGCTTTTAGATGTACGGTATTCCTCTGCGGCAGCCTCGGGAACTATTCCCCCCTGGCAGTAGTAGTAGTAGTATTAGTGGCAGTTGTTTAAATATATTTTTAAATAGACAAAATGTTGTTCAATGATAATACCTAAGTGGAATCTGTCTGTCATTAATAAGGTTTAATCTTTCTTAGCATATCCTGTACTGAACAACTGATTTAGATTTTGTGGGCAACACATTGGACTTACAAAATCCTTTCTCTATCCGTTTCTGGCTGTTTGTCTTCCCTACGTTATCTCCAGGCAAGATTGAGTTCAATGAGAGCGCATATCTTTAGTTTACAACTTTTAGCACTTTTTAGAACTAGTTCAATGCAGCTATTCATAATTAAATGCATCCCACTAGAATTACGTTTGAATGACCGACATACCATCGAACCTCAGGGAAGTCTGTTACTCCATAGATGGTTCGGCGTACTCCCGCCATGTATAATGTGGGTAATAATTCGGGATATTGGGTTATTTAGAACTAAAGTTCTATATATGTTAACTATACTACCTCACCAACCAAATGCTGTTTTGACATGTTTTACTGGTTCTGTTAAGACTTCTATTATGTTGCTAATTCTAGCGAACGAACAGATTAAAGAATTTAAATCAAACCAATCTTAACAGTTAAAAAAACGAGTTCACTCGTAGTTAAACTTTTACAACTTACCCGAGATTGATTTTCGTTTCAAAACTTATTTTAAATTTTGAATTATCTGTAGACACGTAGTAAATGTAGGTTTTTAAGAATAAAAATTAAAAAAATCATGTATGATTGTGGTAGTAACAACAGATAATAACTGTTATTTATAATGCCCTTAAACTATTGTTAATTCCCTTGAATCTATAAGGGAAGTTTATATTTAAGGTTGCTCCCCACCCTGACACGTAACGATTTGTAAGAAAAGCAACAGGACCGCAGGCAAGAGCAGGTTCAAAGAAGGGTAATGAAAGAACAAATGGAGGGATCGGAAATTAAGGAGCGTCGGAAACTTTTCCCGACACAGACGAAACGTGACGGGCTATGTAGCACTTGCGAATTGCGACCTTATGGTTTGCTTAAATTACCTCAACACTGACTTCATAGAGCCTTCTAACTCGCAGGTCAACTTGCTTTCTACACACTTGATATTGTAGTCTCCAATCTTGTTTACGTACTGGCTGTACCAAGGCATTTAATGTTATCATTTCGACGAAATATATTAAAACACATTGTATTCATCTACGTATTTTTAAACGGTGATAGCAATTGGTAATAAATCTATGTTACTGGTAATATTAAAATTATTTAGCCTCAATACTATAATTCAAACTGTATATAATGTGTAGTTAAGACTGAATCAGTAATTATAATCACAATACTCAATTTTTCATAACCAATTTATTTTACATTTTTCGAATCACGGAAGGTTTTTTGAGCATTTCTATAGTATTTAAATGATTTCAGGCCTACATAAGTTACAATTAATGATATAATTATACTATTAATCATACCTAGAGCAATTAAAATTTGTACTTTCAATAACACTGACTTTTTTGGTACTTTGATAGTTCAAAAACTTATTATTTCCGTAGATGCGAAGATGTTAGAGTTATCAGGCCTATTTAGTCTATTCTATGCCTTTATCTTACAAGAGGGCCGTTCATTGTTTGAACAAATCATTGCTTAAGTTACCTCACACTTCAACACATTACTTAACAGCTTTCGATGAGCTTGAATAGAAAACATGAAGTCCACTTAAAACTAGTGTAGATATATTTGTATGTTACACGTTAAAATTGATACAATTGTACTCAGTTTATTTATAAATGTATTTATTCAGTGATCTTCATGTTGTAATATTAGTAACCTTTTAAGTGATATAAATTAAGGTACAATAAAGCGTTTCACTGAACTATTAAATTATGTCCATTTTAACTTTTCCAAATTCTTATTTTGCTAGAGGTGGAACATATTTAATAAATGATTACTTCACATATAATTTTAAGTGAATTTTTATTGCAGATTAACAATTTTCAGCTTTACTGCCTGTGTGTGTGTGTGTGTGTGTGTGTGTGTGTTTGTACTTGCAATCAACATTGAATATAAAAAAAAATTGTTGCTTCACCTGAACTCGAACACGGGACTTATATCTGACAGAACAGGCTAACTACAAAATAGTTCATTCGACAAAAGTAGGGCTCTATGGTGTAGTGGTAGCACACTCACCCGGCAGGTGAGAGATCAGAGTTCAAGTCCCGGCGGAGCAAGTACTTTTTAACTTTTCCAAATTCTTATTTTGCTAGAGGTGGAACATATTTAATTAATGATTACTTCACATATAATTTTAAGTGAATTTTATTGCAGATTAACATGTTAATTGAAATTAAATTAGGCTATTGAAATTTATTACAAATATATATATATATATATATATATATATATATATATATATATATTATATATTTATATTTATATTTTTGAAAACACTTTTTTATGTCAAACTCCAATAGCTAATGTTTATGTCCTTTATTTTGAGACGGTAAAATATTTATGAAACTAACTGCACTAAAAATTTTTTTAGGTTATACCTTTCAAAAATGTGCCTTTACATGTTATAATTTGTAAATTGTAACTCGGGAACCTAGTTTCTGCCACACCTAGGATTATGATAATATAGGATTATGATAACTCAAGATTTCCGGTATGTGTTAATACAGGAGGGTTGAATTGCTTTCTTTGATGCAGCTGTCGCCATTAACCTAATATAAGTTGAGAACGTCTTAGACGACTCATCTTGATATGTTTTTAATCATTACCGTTAAATAAATAAATTGTACACATTTATGTTATGCGTTTTGTAACATATAACGATGGAAACGTCCGAAATCTTGTTATATTTTAAAACATTCTATTACCAATAGCGAACTGCATACAAAGGAAGCGATATAGTTTTATAATATTAACTTAAATACTATCCCTACAAATCTACAACTTGAAATGAATATCACATTTTCTACCCTATCAAGAAATGACAAAAAAAGGTTAGGATGAAAATAAAAAATGAGGATATGTAGAATGGTAAAACAAATTAAATTCCTCTATTAAGAGAAATTTAATTTATAATATTACGATTTCAAAAAAATTTGTATCATTTATTAGATTAGTTTTCAATGTTGTATACTTTAATAATTAAATATCCTTTTTACACATTTAATTTGAAAATGTATTATATAAATAAATAAATCTTTATCTATTTAGATTTTTAAGTTACTAGTAAGTTGCATGTAACAACAACTGCCTTTATTGCTAATAGAACAATCTCTAATTTTTATACAAATTTTTACTGGTATTGTATGTTGTAGCTTCAATTATAAAGATTATAACATTTTATATTGTGTCATTCTTAGATATATGAGGGGAATTAATAGTTTTAAGAAATATATTTTAAATTCAGAAAAACAATAAAATACATTTAACTTTTAGTTTAAGTCTGCATAGAATGCATAATTGTATTATATTATAATTTAATAAATACTTATTTTTGAAGGAAGTTAAGCTAATTTTGTGTATAGATAAAAACGTATAAATTAGGTTTTATAAAATTATATAATGCTCAAATATACGTAGAATCATATTGTTATGTATTTATTAAACAATAAGGGCATTTTATAGTGCATTACTTATACAAACTTTTGCGTGTAAGTTACTTAAAACAATATTATGTTATAAAGTTGTATCTCGGACGAAAGCTGTCTGTTGGACATCAAAGAATTAAACCTAAAGGCAATTTCAGCCCTCAGAGTACTTCCTCTCAACTTCCCTTGCTGTCGCATGTCAGAGCTTACCATCAGACGTTTCTTGAACTTTTCTGGCACAATATGATTAGTTATAACAAATTATAATTTTATTATGTACTTTTTTCATGTTTTTAATAATTTTTCTTGGTTAGACTAGATTTAGTGAGTACTGGTATACTGCTTTATTAGGAACTTCAGGATAATTTGTTATACTTATCTTATTTCTAATTTAAATTGATATTATAAGAACAAAGTTATGTACACAGTGGTTTAGTATAAGTAGATTTATTTATACAGGAACGTGATAAGACAATATATATTTAATCAGATACATTTATTTTGGATAAACTACATCATAATTACTATGTTTTGTTTAATTGTTTTATTTTAAAATCCACTGTAAATATGACTATTAATTATTAATAAGTAAAATCCAGGTAATTATTCATTACTTAGCAATATAGATATGATATTTAAGTGGTATAGTTTGGCTTATGGCAAAAAAACACAATTTTTCTTGTTTTTATTGTTTAGTATTAATATGTTCCAAATTTTGTGAAATTATTCAAATAATTTTTTTTAATACAACTTACTCTTACAGTTATACTTATAGGTATTTTAGGCGAACAAGTATTATGTTTTCCCATCAAGGAACATTATAAATAAATTTTTTTAATAATGTCACGATAAAGAAACTCATTGTTAGTAATACTGTACACATAAAACTAACCTTATTACAATCTCTAAATACTTAGTAAGACATTAGTATTGTTTAACCTTGTTAATCAAACGAGATATAGTATATTATGTAGAATATCAATATAAAATACATCTCCTTGCTGCGTGATTCCAAACCGTATCACTCTTCTAAACACAAGAATATAAAAAATGTGTTTTTTGACAGAAATGAACATTTTTCTACTACCTTACATGATTTTTTGGAAACGATCCACCAACGACTTATGAAATATACTTGTGGGAGGATTGATACAATTTCTTAAAAAACCTATCTTCACAACATATATTAAAACGAATTTTATTATTTAAAAGAATAAATATTAAAATTATTACACATATAATTTACTTGATTATTTAATTAACACGTAAATAATGGAATTAACTTTATAGGCACAATTGTGATGGTCCATCCTCGTAGGATTTATCTTTCTGTGTAAACCAAGGATGCCATGGGAAGAGCGCACAAAACACTAAACTGTTATTTATAATGTAGTGATGACGAAGGGCACTTTAAATTAACAAATAATTTTTGTGAGCAGTTTTATTACCTTATGGTTATGCTGAAATATTGAGAATCAGAAATCGTACGTTTTATAAATTTTATAAAACTATGTTCGTATAAATAATAAATAGTTTTTAATTCCCAGTTAGTATCTAACGTGCACAACTAAAATTATTTTTGGATTAGAATAAATGTTAAACTAAACTGTTTTGTACTTCAGGAGTGTTAACTTCTGGCTCTTTTATGCCTTTTATTTCAAAATACAGCAAAAACTGATGCAAGACTTAAATCTGGGACCACATGGGTGTCCAGGAGGGACTCATCACTATCGGAAAAGGTACAGATATTGAGGTACAAGTGTGGATTTATAGGTCTAGTTTGCTGCGGCAGATTACCGTATGAGTGGAGCTTCCTAAGAGTTAAGAGCTATCGCTAACTTAGATATAAGGACATGCCACCCCCAGTTAGAATTGACTAAAGAGGCTGGTACAGAGCATGCTTGCCGTTTGTCCAAGGGGACATGACTAAGATTAATGACCAAAAGCCTTTTCCAAGAGAACAAAATAGTTTTTGCGAAAGGTCTAATAATTGTTATATAGAAAGCACAGTATAATGACTTTAGCCCCACTACCAGATTTAATTGCACTAGTATATATATATATATATTATATATATATATATATATATATATAATATATTATATATTTATAAGGTGTAAATGTCCTTTTTAAATATACCTAAGATGAAATTTGTGTTTGTACTCATAACGAACTCACACGGGGACATATTTCACCACACAGTTGGAACCTTTCCGCTTTGGTGGACGATTTAATGAGTTCTTCCCACAGCGTCAACTTACTCCCCGACTTGGCTTGTTAGGGCTGTGAGCAAACTCCGCACTCAATAAGTAAACCAAACACTGTGCTTGCTGTAGGTGTAACGCAATATGTACTCTGTGTTGTCACATGTATAATTAAATCACTATATGTAGTTAGTAACTATGAACAAATGTTTACGCATGCTCCAGAATGATTTACATCTCTCTAGTCCTATAGACCAAACCAAATTCTATTATTAGTTAACATTTTTCAATAGAGATTTCTTTTGAAAACTTTTACATACCATGTACTATTTGGACGTATGTGATATTTTTATGGAAAATCTAATTTATTTGGGAGCTTTGGGATTGGGTTTATTTCATAACGGTTTTGCCTATCTTAGTCTAATTCCTCTCTTATTCAACTGTGGAAAACAAGATTATTTTCAAAGGTCCTTCTCATGTGTTTACATTACATTTTTCGTTTTAATTTTCTTTCATTGTCATTTCCAATATTTTTCTATTTAAATCCATGCATTTATAATAAGTTCAAGTAAGTTGTGTGGATGAAGGTATGACCTATGAAATTTCATGCTTTTTATCCTCAGGCATCCACGTATTACCCTTGGCACTATATGTTCCTTTAGACGTATGGCAGCCACATCTGTTGCTTTGAAGCCAGAACTTTCAAAACGGTTTGAGTATTAAATCTCAACTCTATTTATAAAGATATCTTTGAACAAAATACTTAAATCTAAATGTACACGATTCGATTTGGGATTTTAATAATCGTTAATAGACATAAAACATAAAATGTTACGGTATTTTATGATCCTCAATAGTTTATTAAAAGCAATAAATGATGTTATTACCACATCGCTGAAGCCTTTCATGTGTGATATGGCAAATAGCTCACATAGTGTATGATGGCAGTGTAATCTGCGAGGCATCTGTTTCGCAAGTGAACACCTCCTTTACCTCAAAGAGATATATCTCTACAATATATTGCAAGCCTTGCATGTTCAGACCTGTATGTGTAGTGCAATCTTATCTATGTTTCATATAATTTGGAGAAAATGAACATAATGTAATGTGAATTATTTTTTAGGCACAAACAACTTGTTACTTATATTTAAAAGGTGTGTGTTATATTAATAATATAATAATTATGGTTTGTGTTTTACGGACAATTACGTGTTATTTACCCTATAACTTAAGGGAAATATGATTCTCTTCTGCTGATCAGGCAGTAATGAAACCAAATAGTAACAATATTTAACGAACCATAGGTAAATGCTGTAATAGCTGAACACTGTGAAAAGTATAAAATATATTATTACAGATAAAATATTGATTGCATTCTTGCTGTTATTAATATTATTTAAACTTAACCCAACTTAAAATGGAGGAAGAAAATTAAAAATAGAAGTACCCCATTTTATGTTTGCTTATTATTAAGGTTTGTAATATTTTTGGTTTTAGATGTACATGGCTCATACAAAGTACGATAGTTATTTTTTCAAAGAACCAAATAACTCATCAATATATTTTGATTAACTCTACCATATTTAATACCATTATAATTACCGTATAATTAAAATATTATATTGAAACGGTATATACAATTTTCTTTTTACTATACACAAATCGTAAATAATGAATAAAACATAAATACCTTAAAATGCATAACAATACGTACAGTTAAATAATGTTAGCTAAGCATATACAACTTTTTTTATCACTTTTAAATTTAAGGGTTGATTATGGAACGTCCAATAATATTAATAATAGATTATATTTTAAGAAAAACTTATCATGCAAATAAAATGACTTTCAAATTATTCAATTGGCATCGAATTGTTTTAAATTTATAACTTACAATGTATTAACTGATAGTAATATTAATAATTTTAATAATTAATATAGCATTGACTAGAAGAAGATGAGTTTAAGTTATTCCAGATTTATATTATTAATTGATGACATATACATTACCCAGGATAAGGATATATGTACAATATTACTGTGTCACTCTGTCAATGTATGTATGTTGTAATTAATTATTAAGGGAGATCGTATTAAAAAAATTATATTTCTAGATTTGAAACTTCTTCAAAAATTATTTTCTAGTTAGACATGAAAGCACTTGCACACTACAAATTTGTATTTTTGTTATAGATTTAAAATATTACATACTCTAAGGTTTATGTAGAGTATTCGGTTGACAACAAACGATTACACGTATATCGTGGTCAGTTGTTCAGTGTTTCTTGTTGTTACGAGTTCATACTCTACATCTTCACTTGAGGACACAAAGGATGAGGGGACAAGGGCTAAGAGCTATTGACCTGTCAAGTGCTTGTGGAATAAGTGACGTCAAAAATTTCAAGCATTGTTACACAAAATAAAAAATACCTAATAAGCACACAAGACAATATAAATGGTAACCCTATGACTTACATAGCTAAATGTTATGTATAAATTTCATAGGTATTTTATAGAAATAAAAATAATGTTTAGAAAAATTTGGACATATGTCCCAAAAACCATATAATATTGACCTTTTCTCTAAAAATTTACTCACAAAATGTATTGTCATTTAATATAAACAAAGCCGTCTTTGACAAGGTTTCAGATTGGTATTTAAATGTTTGCAGCAACGGTTATAAATACATAAACTGCAATTGTTATTAAAAATACGGGTTGACTGTTTTGTAGCCTTTTTGGTAGGTTTTCACAGCATTTGATCCGGGATAATAGATAAAATAACCACTGATGTCTAGGTATAATTCTGACTTGAATTTTCATTGGTTAAAAAAATATTTTTTTTTGCAAAACTTTCATATTCTTTTTATTATCCAACGGGGTTGATACTCATAATTTTAAATCTATACTAAATGCTTACTATTATTTAATAACCTTATTATTATGTACTAGAATATTCTGCATCTTCACGTGCAGTTCTCAAAACCTAAGGAGGTAGTACCTTCTTAGTGATATCATTTATGATGCGATATGATGGATGCCTTTATTTTTCAATCCATACATAAAGATCCAAGCATCACTTTTACTTCCATTACATTTCTATATCACTATCTTCCAATTTGTTTAATTTTTGTACTGTTATTTATTCTATTCAATTCCAAGACTAAAAACAAAAGGTTAAATTTTGGATATTTTAATAGGCCTGATTACCAAAAAAGGGTTCATTATATAGGTTTTTTACATTGTACACACCTAATTTTCTAGTATTGTTTAGTAATTGAAGCAAAGGTTTCCTAGCTTCGTCATATAACACCAATTGATTGAAAACGGACATTCTGAGGTATCGCCCAATTCTTAAATTAGGCTTATTACATTGAACGTAGGGTGGAATAAGTCCTATAATATGTTAACTATGAGATTTAAAAAACTAATCAACAAACCCTAATTGAAAATAAAGTATTGAGATTTAGCTGGACTTTAAATCATATGTAAATTTTTAATTTCAATATAACAGGTGAAAAGGGTGCGTTCTTCTTCAACAATTACGATTGCATGTCACCTTCAAAACTATGTGAATGGTAAGTTTATCTAAAATTCACGTTACTCTTTGAGCAACGTTTAGAATTTGATGCTGTCAAAGGCTTCAATGACTCCTAGAATATAAAGTTATTTTCTGCTGAAGTTTACCAAAAAAAGGTAAGCGAAAACATTTGCTCAAAATTAAATCTTCACATCTTTTAAAAATTATAGACGACTAGACTAAAAAAAGGCGTAATTTAAGTGAAAACTTACTTTAATCTGGTGCCCAATTGAGTGCATCACGATGTTTTAGACACGATCTGTAAGCAAAGTTGGGCATCCGAGCTTTCTACACATAACTTAGCTATAGTAGGAAGGGTTAATTTAATGTGAATTTTGAGTTTAGCTCTAGTTCAACTTCCTCTTAGTGCTGGAAGGCAAATTTCTCTTCATGACATAACCATTTTATAGGTATATTTTAATTGGGACGTTTATTCGCTTGATTATTGGGATAAGACGAATTTGTTTAACGGCAAAATTTCGAGTTAATTTGGGGAGCAGCATTTTACTAACCTACCTTTCATTGTTTACGATAACTTGGTAGTTTTCTATTATTTACTAGCTTTCTAAGTGATCGAGCCATTAGGAATAAATCCCATATCTCCACCTGCGTTAAAAATGTAGCCGGTTTCCTAAGATAAGTCGATATATGATCCATTAGTATGAGCAATAGGACAGATTTTCTGCACATAATTCTGTAACTGTGTTAGATATACAAAACGATATATGTAATATTTTCCCAAGAATATGTTAATTTGACTATACTATACAATTAGGAAGGAGAAAGTTATTAATGCACATGAGCAAACTAGATGCCGAGCATCGTGGCCCACACCGTATACACTATACCAAGTAGGGATTAAGTACAGTAAGTTAAATAGAAATTTGACTGGTTCTATTTTAAGTTTTGTCGTATAAAATGTATCCATGTAGGCTATGTATCGGAAAACTAATAGGTCAAAAAACGCTAGTCCCTTTACGTCGCGTTACAATAATAAATATATATTATTTACTTGCGACTAAAGCTTTTTGCGGTACATAAGATTCAGTATTGCCTGTCTAAAATTATCTTCCAGTTAATATTTTTATATTTCCACACGCCATATTTTCCTAATCAAGTTAATGCTTCCATACGTTGATTTTCAAGACCTATTTGGGTAAGAATACGACATTACCAGTCTTGTTATATACTTTTAGGTCAAGGAATTCTAAATACTATAGTTATAGTTTTTCTTTTTGTCTCGATAATAAAAAATACGCATTTATTATCGACTGCTCACCAAGAAAATAGATAGATGTGTGAATTTCACTAACAAACTTGAATAAAAAAGCGTCTGTTTCGGGCCCACGATATTTCTGGCGTTAGTATTGATTTAGATGTGTTGCCCCGGTCAATAAACATATGCTTAAGTAGGATTAAAAGTCTATTTCGTCCAAAATGAATCTAATTACGTAGCTTGGGTATTTATTTCGGTATAAGGGCAAGTGTGTGCTATATATTTAACCTTGGATTACGTTCCGTAAATATACTGTATATATATATTATATCTATATTTATTTAGTTATATATATATATATATATACACATATATATATATATATATATATATATGTATATTTATATATTGTTATTTTATATAGAACATTATTTACAAAATAAAACAGAGTATGAAGAGTACATATTAGGCCAGTTTTGTAAATTGATAAGTATTAGGGAAGAATATATAGATAAATTACGCTGCTTTATATCACAAAGACCAATTTGCCTAACTTTGGTAACATAAATATTTTGGTAACTTTTTAGAAATTCTATCGAGGAATGACTAATACACTACAACCAAGAGTAATGGGTAGAGCTTGGCATGTTGATTACCGTTGCTGTTAAATATTGGCCATATCCCAAATGGCCGGCATAGTTTGTATTCGAGAGGCCATTCCATGTGCCAACAAATTATAAAGTTATACCGTTTTAGGATAAATATATATATATAATTAATTTATATGTTATTATTACTATATGTGTGTGTGTGACATTCCGTCTTCCTAGATTCGGGAAGTTTAAACACGAATAGATGTGTAATGGTCACGAACGTTTTTTAATTTTATTTGAGACATGTGGTATCTGTAAGTCAAATTTCACTTTTCTGAGTTATTGGGAAGTTCGATGATTAATGAAGAGTGAGTGAGAGAATGAATGAGAGCTTAGCTTATTATATACTCTAACGTCACTGAAAAATATATTTAGTAATTGTAAACATATATGTTTCCAGCACTTTAGTTAATTCATAAAAAATGCTTAAAGTCATTTAGTTATATCAACGGAAAAATAAAACTTTATTTGTTTTTATTTATTTATTGGAATCCTATTAGATGGGGGTCACCCACATTTATAGGGGGTGTATGAAATCCAATATCAATATTTGTGTCCTTTGCCAACAATTTAATTAGATCGCTTTACTGGAGTTTCTACGAACTAGGTGGAATCAACAACCACAATTATTTTAACGCCATTTGATTAAACTTTGTTACTGAATTACAAAGTCGCTTTAGTTAAATAGCGATTTTCTTTACGGCGATAATGTAATTAAAGTAATCAAGTATGTGGTCTCACATTCTTAACATTTTAAATCTTTATGTTTAGTTGACATTTTAAAATGTTTAAGCGCTTGCTGCTCTTGGTTTGGTCTAAAAGAAGTAATATATTATTTATATATAATTACATTAAATATTTAGGTGGGTTCTTCGGTTCTTAACGACTATTCTTTGAAAAATCTTTATTTATAGTCTTGCAAGTATATAACATACTTGATAGTAACAAAACTTCGTATTAAAATCTTGTCTCCAAGGCCTTTTGAGCATCGAGTAACAAATGTTTTGAAAATATGTAGTAAAAATATAATTTTAACAGTAAATTTTAGGAAATATTATGTATACAGTGTTTGGTGAGCACTGCAATGCATTAAAGAAAAAATTATAAACTTACTATCTGTCGTTCAGCATACGCAGTTACAAAATCTATAAAGTTGTCTTGATAGAAGAAGCTTCCCAGACTGAAATATACATATATATAATTGTATAATACATATATCCTTATCAATTAGTAACCTTAGTATGTTATTATTTATTTACATTTAAATTTATGGATATGAAAAATATAACATTGTGGTTAGGGCACTACAAATATAGAGGCAAATCTGTATAGCAGATTGGTTCTCTTTTCCCAGGCCAATAGCAATATCCGGTGAAGCACAGCTGTATGAAGCGTAACTTCCGGTGAATGCATCTGTGGTTGTTGCCTCTTATAGCTAAGGACTGGTTTATACAACATTGGCGTCTATTTATAAAGCCAGGTATACAATTTTTACATTACAAAATATACGTATATTCTTTCATTTCAAGACATTGAATGTAAAAATACACATTCCCTATATCATTATGTAAGATAGCGGTGAACTTCCCATTTAATTCCTTTAAACATGACGTATAGATGGAGATTTATTATAAATTTTCTTTCTGAGTTTCAATTTGTATAAAAATACTATAAAATACTATCAACTGGTAAAGTAATTAAGCTCAAGAGTTATAAAAAGTTAAGAATTTAGGTTTACTAGGTAGTTTTATAAAAATACATGTATTACCACAATATGACAAATTTAACATTCGGTTAATATGTCTCCCTTACATTAGTCCATATAGTTACTGTTTTACATCACATTTTCGAAAAATAAAATTATTGTTTTTGAATCTGAAAAATCAGTTGGCGCACAATGCAAACTTTTTTCAGTGCCCTAACCTAAAACTTTGTTATTTTACCAGTAAACGTAAATGCAAAAATACTCAACTATGTTTAATATGTAAATTTGACTGATTGCTTTGTTAAGTTATTATGTAATGGATATCTTAGAACTTGTAAATTTTAATTTTGTTCCCTTAGAATAATTACAGTAGTTGTTATCCACACGGAGCAAACGTGTCTTTAGAGTGACCAGAACATGGTTAGATAGGGAGAAATAACCAAAAATCGATACGTTGGATCTCAAACTTGCCAATATTTCGAGGCAAGGGCTCCAAAACTATATCCGCGCCGAGTTGCAACAAAAGGGATGACTAGAATTCACCCTGCTCATTTATAATCTAAATGATGAACAAGATCCTCCTCCAGTCAATCGAAACACCCTCAAGCTCAGCTTAGAATATCGTTCTGAAAACTTAAAGATAAGTGGCATTCTTGACTCTGACAAAATGTAAACAGTTAAAGAAGTAAACAACAAACAAAAACTAACTAAGTAACCTGAATGTAACGAAATGTTGTAGTGCATGAAACAAGATCCTCCTCCAGTCAATCAAAACACCCTCAAGCTCAGCTTAGAATATCGTTCTGAAAACTTAAAGATAAGTGGCATTCTTGACTCAAAACACTTCAAATTAATTAAGCCAAGGAGGTTTCAATCCTGGCTGGTTTTATGCCTGCCAGTTCAAGCCACATAGGGAACAGCAATACCAACGTGTCAATTAAATCTGGGAACCTTATAGATGTCCATGAGTAGCATATTACTAATAGCAAACGGTGAGATTCTGGGGTAGAAAGATATTTCGATAGAAATAGTCTACTGCGGTAGTGAGTGTTGAAGTTGGTAGGGTATAGTCTTCTGGGTAGTCTAGACATAAGGGCGTGCCACCTCCTGCCTGCTTTGAAAGGACAGGTTGGTTAAGACCTGATAGTTCTTCTTCTGCCAAGAGGGCATGACTGGGACTAATTCCATAAATTCTTCCTTGTGGATCTCGACAGGAGGCGTCCGATACCCCATCAAAAATATCTTGTCACTCCAGAAGCAGCGCAAGAATTTTTAGCAAGAAT
Source organism: Homalodisca vitripennis (assembly GCF_021130785.1). Classification (NCBI taxonomy): domain Eukaryota; kingdom Metazoa; phylum Arthropoda; class Insecta; order Hemiptera; family Cicadellidae; genus Homalodisca; species Homalodisca vitripennis. The sequence goes on from NC_060208.1 coordinate 32,991,180, forward strand.
TTAGGACTAGTTTCTTTTCTTAAGTGGACAAACAAATACTGAAACAAGATACTCCTTAACATTCTGGCATTTAAGGCACAAGGCAACGCTAGCTTTTATATGTAGAAAACATGGGTTACTTTATACAGTTCAGGCTCAGATATTTGTAATATAATCCTAGCTTTTGCTTATAACTAGTAATGAATGTAATTGTAAAAGAGTAAATTACTATTATATGTACCATAATATCACCTATTTCAATGTTATTTAAGATTAAAGGTATTTGGTTTATAAAATATAACTCCTTTTAACACAATCTGTAAAGACTTGGGAGCTGCTAGTCTGCATGTGTGTTAACAAGGTGATGTTTTTTTTTCCTAATATAATGTACACTGAACAATCAATTAATAAATCTTATTAAAAACATTGCTTGGTTAAGAGTAAAACTATTATTTTTAGATGTCTACTAATTTCAAAATATAAATGTAGTCTGAAACCGTAGCTGTGTTGTGTTGCTGAGTAAGGAAAGTTAACCTGAATAGTAGATGGATTCCTGGTCTTGTCGGTGTGATTTATGACCAAAGTCTATTCTACGTAACAGAAACCACTTGTAACGAACTTCTAACACAGTTCTACGTAATTATAACATTAATTATTTGTGTAATTCTGACTTGTTGTGGATGAATTGCGAACAAATTTGTATAAGAGTATTTTACGTAGGCTATGTTTACTTCTCAATTTTATACAGTCGTAATAATATCTGAACATTTTCAGAGATGTCATAGGTGCAAATAATTATAATAATAAAAAAAAACTATAAAAAGGGGTGTATGAACAACGTTATAAATGAGGTATGTTTGTAATTTCTGTAGTAATTAAATTTCACGAAATCTTAAAAATATTAGATTACTACAATCTAAAAGGGTAATTTTTTTTACATAATAGTCATATTGTTTAGTTGGTATTCATAACATAAAACTTGTCTCTATAATTGTGTCTAGCCCTTAATATGACTTACAAAGGACACGAGGATGATTATTCTTGAACACCATCAGAATAATTATTCGATTACGATTTCACTGAGAAAAGATCTGTAATTTTAGGGCGCACTGGAGACAATACGAGCCATTTAGTAACTGCATGAGTCGCGTGATTCTATTGATAATTATTTCCCTTACACCTTTACCTTGTTATCCCAGTTTAACGTACAGTTTTCTCAAGTTAATCTGAGCTACAGCTACATACTCAGCACTTTGAAGTAAATAACCCAACAGGATAACAGAATGTTTTGTGGGAAAAACTCTTTAGACCGCAAATAAAAATTACGCATATTAGCGATTCTTCGAGGAGTTTCAATATTTCCGCTTGTATCACCTCGTATTTTATCATAATGTGCCTATACCTTTACATTTCAAAATAAACAAAAAAAAATATATCAACTGTTCTTGTCATTCATGTTTTCATGAGTGATGAAATATATGAGTTGAAATAAATGCACCTCATTTCTCTTGCAAAGTCTGACAGTACGACACATCTGGTGTTAGAGTCTTCGCTGAAATTGAACTCAAAATTTAAATTGTAAAGCTTATTAATTATAAACAGAGAGAACGACATGTAATCGTACAGAAACACATGTACGCCGCTAAACAAAAGAGAAAATTGTGACATCCTACTGAGTTTTCATAGCATTTATTGTTGTCTATGTACAAATGATTTTGAATGCAAAATTTATGAAAATAGGTTCAATCATTCTCGAGGTATACTGACAAATGAGAATTTATGAATCTAATTTTTCCTCATATGTAAATTCCACTTAATGTTTAAAGTCTACAGGAGTTCAATCTCGAGATATTGCCTGTACAGACCAGAGACTACATAATGTAATACTGGTCTTATACAGTACACCTGTATACAGAACTGACGAATCCACCATTTCCATAATTTCCTTCAAAAACCCTCCTTGTTTATTAGATACGAGTTGGTTGTAAGTTAGAAGCAATTGTAAACTTTTTTCTTCTTAACAGCTCTAGAAACGGCTTTGTGTTGCTCTCCAGAAAGAAGTATACGATCACTTCCGTGAGACAGTACATCTGGTCAGGTACAGACAGGTTTATACAGAGAGATACAGGTAGAAATTACATATTTTCAGACTTTTGAGTGATAGCCTTCTCTAATGTTCAACAAATTAATGTTTGAGAAAATTTATTCTATTAAGTCTTGATGGCCGATATAAAAATCACATCATTAAATTAAAAAGTTTTCATAAAGACAATTTTTCAGACATTTAAGAATAAATAAATAAGTTATTTAAGGTTCTGTATTTTTTAAGTTTATTTTGTTACATGAACTTACCAAAGGTTTTAATCCTTAAATAAATTTGAATTAAACTGTCAAAAACACACTGCAAGTAAGTTTGTTATATAAAGAAGGAACTGTTTAAATACGTCTTTGATTTGTAAACAATATTATCTGTTAGAAGTAACGTAACCTCCTCTACTAACAATGGAGATATAGCATGTTAATTAGATCCTAGTACAGTGCAGGATCAAGACAACAAGCGCTCCTGGGAGGTCGGAGTGTGGCTATTAAGGACATTACCAAGTCAAAGGATGTTTGCTTCCACGGAGCTAACAGCTGTTGACAGAACCATATTACTGAGTAAGGCACATGGTGTTGATGACATGGTAACGGAGAAGGTGTTATAAAACAAAGAAAGTAGAGTTGATAAATGTAACTGCAATACGAGTAATTTGTATTTTTTATACATATGCAAATGACTTACAACAAGAACAACATTTGACTAAGCGTGAATGAAATCTATCAATCTAAGGGTTGAAAGACTCGTCTTTTTTGTTTTGATACATGACTGCCCGCATCATATCTCCAGAACCAAGACGGAATCGGGCTGTGAGGTAATAGGTCTGATGGCTGAGAGTGAGACCATTGATTTTGAGGGTGTAAAATAAGGTTGTAAACGGAACAAAGTGTAATGTATTCTCTGACATTTGGCATAAGAGACTTTGGACTTATTTTTAATAATAAAGTGTGTACCCAGGCATGATATAAAACGGTTATGGGCTTTAAATATATTGTGACGTTCATGAAGGGTATTTTTATGAATAAAGATAGACGTACACGCGATGGCCTGGTTGTACAAATAAAAACAGGGAGTACTCCTAGGAACCTCCATCTTGCGAGAGCTCCGCGCGCGGAAGTGGCGAAAATTGTCAAATATCTAGGAGAGACATGAAGAGACAAGAGAAGTTTTGGCATGAAAATTTTTATAAGGCGTTGAATGAAGATTAGCATCTACAACGCAAGATTATTCAATGCTCAGTAACTATATAGATTCCTGAACAGATGGCACAGTGTGAACCTCATCACTTTCCGTAGTTTTGGTGCAACAGTGTTCAAGCTTTTATAAACCTGTGAGCGTAATAATATTTACGCTACCAAGTAATTAATTGCAGTGAAATTTATAGATTGCAATGAATTAATAGGATCACCTGACAAGAGAGCTAAAAATACTAAAACACAGTTATATTGGGTAAACTAGGGTTCGGTAGATAGTAGTGTCAAATAAATTAATACACCCGATCTATATTAGTAAGGATTCGTCAGTGTCTCAGGTCTAATTTATGGAGTTTTATATTAGAACTTATTGTTACAGACAGCTCGCTAACCTGTGAATATAGAAACCGGGACTGAGCATAATTGCTATGTGAGCACTTCGATAACGTGCGAGACTTGAATGTACAGCTCATTTATATGATCCCTGTCCTGCGAGAGTTCTGCTCTGTCCACGGTTTCATCCAATTCCAAAATGCACTCAGATTAAGATTTTGACATTGTATTTCTCTTGAGTGCGAAATTGAACATAAATATGAGGCAAGGCGATGCTTAAATTTTCGATAAAATTGCTCTGATTGAGGTAAGACGTGCTTTGACAAATTTGTACCATAGTCGTAATTATTTATGCTGAATCGCGGTAGGAAGTAGGCTCTTGTTAACTAGACGCGGTGCGTGGACATTGTTTGTTGGTTCGAGACCGGTCAATCAGCTGATCGTGTCATCTTCGGTGATACGTTCTGACCCGGTTCGCTGGAGAGAGAGGGGGATCAGTTCAGTCTTGAAGCCAGAACGAGAAGGTACAGACGTCGAGTAGAGAAGCAGTGTTCTTCCTCTAATCCTATAGTTTTGGGATTTAGAGTAATTCTTTTATCGCGTGTAAATTTAATTCAAGTATTTAATTTTTCTTCAGTGCGTATTAAATCGCGATCAGCCTCCGTAATCTTCAAAGTAGTAAGTCCCGTACCAGCGTTTAGTTAATATCTTTTATTTTTATACTGTTGTAATTAAATTTCTGAAGTTTCCCATCTTACTGAGTATGAGAATTTAATTCAATTTTTTGGAAGTATTGTGAATTAAACTTTGGTCGTAAAGTTAATATCAAGTTTTGTGTTATATTGATTTTTGAGTATTTTGAGAAGAGAACTTTTTATTTTATTTTGTTAATTTAAACCATTTTTGGAGAAGTATACATTTTTAGTTTCATTTTAATTTTAATTCATTTTTGATCAGACTCTTAATTAGATTTGTTCGATTTTGTGAAGTTTTGAAGAAAATCGAATCTAAAGTTTGTAAACTTTGTCAAATTTTGAGTGAACTTTAATCTCGGAATATATCAAGTATTTCCGAAAAGTTGTTTTGATTTATCAAGTATTAGCTCCATATAAAATTTAATATATGTACTATAATAACGGTATATAATTTGCGCGAATCTGCTATTTCTTTTTGAGCATAAACTTGTACAACAGGTTATTTACAGGAAAGAACTTGTAAACTTGCATAAACTTGTCGGATTCCTGCAAGTGTGTATAACTTGTATAAGACTTGTGTAAGACTTGTATAAACTTGAAAAGTGTGTATAAACCTGCATAATTTTGTGTAGTGTGTAAGATTTAGGACTTAGAACAGTATTGTGATTTTAGAATATTTGATTTATTTTAAGTAAATTGTTTTAAAAATAAAATGGAGCTAGCGCATGTGGATCTGTTGCTCAAAAAGGAATTAATATTTAAAATAAAATTTTAGGGGCGGAAATACTTTCGAAAACGACACTGTCAGAATCTTAATTTCAGTCAAATTTTTTGGTAGCATTCGAGCTTCAGTTCACGAGATATGTAAAATGGCTTCTAATAAAACAATAGAGAAAAGAAATACTTTGCACTCTGTAGTCGTGAGGAGGGAGAGAGTGCAGACTTTTGAGTGCATAAATTACAACATAATATTTTACAACGTAGACGCTAATAAATTTTCAAAACAGATGTAACAACAATAGATTCTAAACATAGAATACAAAGGCAAGCTAACAAGACAGAAACAACGAAAAAAATTCTTTAAATCTATAACTCTAACGGACAACCAATGCTTAAATGTAATGGTTAACTTTATTGGACTATAATAAATTATATCAATAGGACTATTGAACCAAATCCTATAGGGACTATGTTACCTTTTGAAACCAATAAAAATAAAATCAAACAGATCCTGTCTCGGAAGGACATGCAAAACAAAAAGATACAGCTCGGAGTTTAATGAAAAATATATGGTGTTACCGACTTAACAATAAATGAGCTACATAAAAATGCGCTGACTGAATAAGGAAGAGTGTAGTAAGAACAATAGTAAGAAGTTTTTTATTGGTTGTTAAGCCAACTCACTAAGGTTTTTGCGCCACACTTCCAACGGTGTTTACAAATGGGAAAAGAGACTCTGACTTTTTGAGGGACCGTTCACGCTCTCATCAGAACGAGACGAGATCCAGCATGGTATTACCAATAAAAATATGGTAAAAAAGAGGGCAAACAGATCCATAGCTGTTCAGTTGTCCCACCGAACCGATGTTCAGGGCGGCAGTTATGGCCAGGCGTTCATCAATGCTTATTTCGGACAAGCAAAGAGGATATATATATCATTACCCAACCAATAGTATAGTTATATCTGCATCGGATGACAAAGCTAACGATTTTGAAACCAGCTTATTGATTTTTATTGTGGAATAAACTGAACTATTCCATATGCTGACAAAGAATCTTGGTCTAAGTAATGAAATTAAAGTCTACTAATCCAATATATAGTAAATATTATAACCATTCACTGGTTGGACTTACTTTCTCGTATAATGGAAATTAAATTTTAAAGAATTAAAATTCATAGCGTTGTATCGTTCTATTGCAAAGTCTTTATGACTTTTCTTTTACTATGAACCTAAAGTCATAAATATACATTCTAAACAGCTCAGAATTGAGTGACTGTTCGCATTATAAATGCATCAATCTCGAATCCAACACAACCGGAAGAGCTCTTCGTTTCCAAGTAAATCACCGGATATTAAAACTGACTCACGAAAATTAAACCCATTAAGGTAAGGTCTATTTCATGTTTAACAAAACGAGGTTTTTAAATTGCTTTTGTTTCGGAAAATGAATAAATAAATACACTCCAATTATTTATCAATAAGTGTCATTCCTTGAAATAAAGCAATCCGTTAAATCAAAAGTGAATTATACTTTGCTAGGTAATAATCTGCTTTTGTTAAGGTAGTACAACATTTAACCGCATATACGCTTTTAAGTAATCCCAATCTGAAAGAAAATATTAGGTGTGAACTGAATCGATGTGTGTTAGTGACAGCCTTCTTGGTGAGATTACACGATATTGCCAGACGTTCAGTGAATGCAAACTGTAATTTGGCCATTGTACGTCTAGACTGTAAAGTAGGCCCAATCACCTAAACCTGTTTTAAACTCTAATTACATTTATTTTATTCTTAATGTAACATGGCTTTATGGGTGCTTTACGTTATATACAAATGTCTTTTGGTTCAATATAATCATGATAGTTGATAGTTAAACTAGACCGATGGATTTTAATAAATATTTAGAGTCTTGTTTTCTTACATATCTAAATCCAAAAAACATTTAAACACTTAAATATAGAAAGAAATTCTTTCTATTATATGATTATATATTACCTTTGTGGATATAGAGGCTTGTTTCTTTTAAAAAGTCATAACATCATTGTCTCGTGAATTGTTTTGTAAACGTAATACTTGACTTTACATGTTTTAAGTCTTCATATTCACTATTATTACAAACTTAATTATTTATATTTCGTTTTATGCATGTCTTACTAAGTTTTGTCTAGTATAAAATAACATTGCGGATGTAATCTATTTCATGATAAGTTGTATATTGAGTAATTCTATATTGATTCAGATTAAACTTCTATATTGGTCAGATGCGTTTATTAGCTAATTTTAATTTAAAAATCATAAAGAATGGCAGCCATATGGATGTGCGTAGAAACCTTAATAAAACTATTTCTAACAGAGTCACAAAATGAATATTTAAAATAATAATAGTTGTAAATATATTTTATATCAACCCTGTGTTAGATATACTTTAGGGTTTAAAAATGGCAACCGTTCAAAATTTGAAAAAGAAAACCATTATATATCCGCTATTGTGTATTAGTGACCAAAAAGGTATTTTAGAGTTCTAAGGTCATCTTACTATATATAGTAGGTCAACCTCTATACTATAATAGTAAGGTCAACCTTACTAAGGTTGATAATATTAAGGTTTTAAGAAAAGATTTAAGTCGTATACAAAAACAATTTGAAATGATTGGGACAGACTAATTGCCGCTTTACAGGGTGATTCACTAAGATATGTATAACTGTGGGAGCTCACTCTGCATATAAAAATTAATGAAAATAATTTAGGTAAAACAGGTCCGGAAATGCTGCTTTAGCAAGTTACGGCTAGTGAAATATTTTTCCTGGTTTTAAGCTCACCATGTAAGGTTTTCCTGAAATTCTGGTAAGGTATATTAAGTTTCAAATTTAATCGTTTGTTATTGTTTTGTACGTGATAAACGTAATTAAATAGGTCTCAGAATTTTAAGTTAAGTATTTTTTAGAAAACCTGTGTCAAATGCAAATAATGCAGCGAAAACGGATTGAAAAATATCTGACGCGATGTGTTTGACGAAGATAGCCTTGCTATCGAAAGGCCTCACAAAAAAGTTGTTTGGTATTTATTTTGTGTGTTTTAAATGTAATCAATACAAGACATTATATTTCCATATTCTTGTAATGATAAGTAATCTCAGCGTTCTTATAATTGTGCTGTACAATGCCTCTCAATAGACTTATTAGATCTGGTACAGTTATAAGAATGAGTGGAATCAGAGAATATCGTGACTATTCTTGAGGTTTAAATATCTGGACAGTAAAGTTCTTTGTAATGTCCTGTGGATAACTATTTTTTTAATGATTTAGAAATTATATAAAGCACGAAATCATACTATAAGTTTTCTTTTTAGTAAATATTATAGTAAAAAACCCCGTTTAACTGTATACTTCGATGAGATGATTATATAGGTAGGTACTCGGTTTGCTGAACCGGTATGACCTGTAAGAAGATTTCAGCGCACACACAACACTCATAATGTATTAAGCAATCTTTTATATGGCCACCTGGTCGTGACGGGGACTAAAATATGTTCGTCGGTGGGTTTCATATCTAATCCAAGGAATAATAATCTACCTGTTTTATCGAGCTGAAAAGGTTCATGTTGTAAATGAAAATTTACAATAACAGTTTGTTAAATTTACGCTTAATATCAATGGCAAATTTTAAGTGATAAAATAAATTAAAATTTGTATTTTCCAGGTAGTTACTTTATATATTAACTCTCAATTTTCTAAGTACTATACAAGATCTGCTTTATTTATACAGCCAAAAAGTTATATCACCAAAAAGCTTACTGTAATTTACTATAAAGTAAACATATTTTATCGAAAATACAATTAAAAGTCATTAATAGTTTTTACATTTATTCCAGAATATTTTGTTTGCAATAACAAAGTACCATGTCGTAGCGTAATACAATATGTTATAAGAGTAGTATTCTTGAACATTTAATTCAAATGGTAACAATGTCAAACTGATTATATTCAGGTTATTTTTGATACTCTAAATTAGTTTCCTTTGACATTGTGAGACACCTATACCTAAATATGTAAATAGTACCTAGAGAAATAAAAACAGAGTGGAAACAAATTAGCGCACGATATTGATATTTAGAAAAAATAAACTGTCGTGACGTAACAATAAATCATAAAATGTCTCCTTTCCACACGAGAACAACCTAAAATAAGAGCCAGCTATAAGTTTAAGTAACCAGTGATCCTCTTCACCGTAAACAGTGAATTAGTATCTTTTTTGGTGTATGCCTATTTTCCTTTTGCATTATAATTCCTATTAATAAAATTAATACAGCCTTCCACTGTTTACTACTCCACACTGGCCTAATATATTTTAATTGGTATATAAGTTATTTATTGGAGTTATTGAATTTAGTATACTGGACCGTTGCAGAGAAACTATACTCATTTAGTTGGCTTTAATAAAAACTGTTTCACTTTCAAACGTCAAGGCCTAAATTTTCTGCTCTTTAAAAGTAAAGTCTAATCAGTCTAACATTTATCAGGAGATTGGTATACATTTGTGGTTTGGTGGTAGAGAGGGCTTAACAGCTCTAAATCTCCCACTTTAATAAAGGCAATTTGAGTTTCATTTTATTATTTCCCAGTGAAATTTGTTTTCATAAAGTTTAAGAACCCACGGGAGCTGTTTTTTATTTGCCCCTAGTTGAACAATATATTGTTTTTGCTATAATCTCTGTCTCAGAAATCAGAAATTTGACACACTTCTCTATTATTACAATAAGTGAGAGTAGACGGTGTTTTAATAAAGCATACTCTCTACATAAACGGATGTATGTATACATTTTCTTAAAAGAGACAACAAGGAATTTGCGATGACATTTGACTTAAGTGCGTATTAACTTATAGCCATGATAACAGACTACCGGCGCTAAGAAAACCTACACTAAAGAGCTAGTGGAAGTAATTTACAATACATAAAAGTCTAAGGTCTAGGTGTTTTTAGGATGTAAGTCTTATGCTGTTATGCTATATATAACTAACTAAATTGTTGTCGATTTTGTGTTCGTCAGCCACGTGAGTATTTATCTTTTTCTGTAATAAAGAATGTATGTAGACTTAATTTATTAATAACAAGTAATTTTAACCAAAAAAGTATATGCTTGCTGTATGCCTACACCTGTTTAAAAAATACTAAATAGGACTCCATCGTATAATATTATAAGTGATTTTACTACGAAAGCTATGGAATTTTACATATTAAAGAATTCCTCTACGTTGGTTTACTATAGTTCAAGTATATCCGAAATCGCTGGAGGTATTCAATTAAATGCATGTAGTGCAGAGAATTTACATTAATTTGTTTATAAATCACTCAGTAAATTCCGAACATTACTTGATGTAGTACAATGAAAAAACATTTTAATCACGTGTATTATTGAACCTATTGTATTTCTAATTTGTGGAGTATAAAATTCAGCAATCCAGTAAGGAACGTAGGTCATCCATACTAAAAAAGGATACATCCAGTAGTAACCTTCAACTTTTAATTCCATTTTCAGGTATTTATCCAAATTTGGAATATTTTTCAGTCGCCATTATTTATCTCTAAAACGTTTTTCGTGCCATATAAAATGCATAAGCCATTGACGTCTCTATTGTTGGGGAGGAAATTGCGTGCGAAGACGTGTCTAAGTGCTAGTAAGTGTATAAACCAACAGTATTTCTGACTTTTTAAAAATAATACGCAGAATATTTTAATAAGTCTTGGCTAAATTTATTTAAAAGATTTATATTAAGGTATTTGCCCTTACACTTTGCCCTATAAACAGATTGTTATTATCTTCAAAGTTTCGTTAAGCGAGAAAATGTCAATAAAATGCTCCAGTTTTATTCATAAATACTAAAATAATAGTAAGCATTTTTTACAAATTCAGACCTACTTATATAAAATAAATTAACCGAATTGACGACGGTTATATCAATTATTCTTTGAAATTAGTTTAATATTATTTATTTTACATAATTATAAAGTTCCTAGAAGCTTATTGATAAGCCTGATTCCATTTACATGAATTATGTTTGTACTATTTCAGGTTCTGTTGAAAACATTGATTAAAATTCATGCTATGATTAAAGGAAATAAAGCATTTGCAGTTTATATTGATGTCGTATACAACACGGAATGATTAGCAACTTCAAATATTTAATAAATTCCCTCATATTACATTTTTCCAATGATTCTCATTTAGGCTAGTAGCGGGTTCACTTAATATATTTTTTTAAGAACCACCATGAATTCTGCAGCTTAATTTAGAAGTAATGCCATAGAATATCAGTTTAAAACTCTTCTGAGGAAGACATTTGTTGATTGGTAAAAGCCAGATATATCGTAGTTCTAATTAAAAACAATATTTTAATTCCAGATCCTTTCAAGTTAGCTTCGTATCACTGAGTATCCAGAAACTTCGTTTGGCTAATGTGATTTGAAAATATGTTATAAAAAAAGGGGACAGTTTCATGCTAATGATGTAATTGGTGTATTTATTTTTTACTTTAGATTATTTTTGGTTTTAAATAACTTAAGATATAAATTTAAAGCAAGAATTTAGCTCCACATAAAATATATTCCCAGATATTATGTATATTAAATCGCGTCTTGTAGTAACATATTACTTTTATTCCTCGTTGGATAAATGATTGATTATTTACGGTCTATTTTCCCTACTGGATCAATCAGATCAGTTTTATAAACATTCTAAATAGATTAGGTTAATGTGTAGATTCGTGAAAGACAGTAAGTCTCATTTAACAATATATGTATTGATCACTTTGCACTGACATTGATCCTTGAGGCACAGAGCCATTTAAAGAACGGAAGACTCTGAACGCCACTTTTTCTCTAACTGGTTGAGTATTTATTGATAAATTAAACAGTCATTAGGTTTGGAAATATAAAGAAATAAGCCTATTTCGTAGATTAAGCTTTAAATTCTTCCACTCTTCACCATCTTAAATCTTAATTTAATAACGTGATAAAAATTTTCGATTAATTATAAAAAGCAAGAAAAATAATTGAGGGAAATTAGATGATTTTACATTAAATGGAGTCTGGAAGAGCAAAGCTACGTGTAGTATGATTTGTAGGCATGTACCTGCAGGTTGTATTTTCAGACATAAATATCTGGTTTTTGAATGTATTCTCTAGAAATTGAACAGAAAATCTCATATCTTATTAAGTTTTATATTTGAAAAATAGTTAGACTGTATATATTATATATTTGTTATTATATTTGGGATTTACAATGTTCTCAATGTTTATGCACACTAAAGTGTTCTTGAAAACTATACGAAATACAGCAAATAATAAATGCACAAACTTTTGCGTATTAAATTAGTCAGATTTACCAACCATCTCACAGATAGAATAATTTATCTTCAAATGACTATTGAAAACTCGGATTTTTATTATTTATTTGAAGAAAATGGCAAGGAAATTGTTACATGTATAGTAATGTTTAAATCATTAAAAGATCTACTTTCTTAATTGAGTAAAATAAATAGGAAGTTTAATTAGACAGAACTTGATCTCTAAACTCCGTGATTGCTGGTCTTAACATTTTTTTAAATTTTTATATTTAAAAACTAAAAAAAAACTTATAGCAGATTTTATATAATCAACATTACAAAATTGGTACAAATAAGTTACTTGTAACAATTTGATCATTTTCACTGCAACAATTTTTCATCAGCTGCGAGTGAACGACGCAACCAGTAAATATCTTAACCACATTGATTTGTTAGTCTTGTTAATATAAACAAGTTGTCCCTTATTCTTTGTTGTATCTACGACTGTTTCCAAATTCTTTCGGAGTACCTAAATTTTGGAACACAGTGTATACATGAAACTAGAACGGGATATTCCAATATTATTTAATAAAACCGTAATTAGATTGGAATAGTGTTTAAATTCAATTAATTAATTTAAATTCAAATTTAATTAAAGTATATGACCAAAGTAAATATAGATTACATTAAAAAATTTCATGTTTCTTTGACTAACTTTCTCTAAATATCCACGGAACAAATCTCATTGAACGTAATAGCTGTTGGAAATCTCTGGACTGCAGACAATTCTATTGTGTTTAAAAGGGTTGCTCTGAGAGACTTAATGTTATTGCTTTTTGGTCATTGTTGTTTTACAATCCGAGCAAGCTTTTAAATAGAATTTGCTGTGCTCTGTACATATTTGATTACTTCGGGTGCATCTAACTAAATCAGTAGTTGTAAATTCTTGAATTTCTCGTCCTACCAACTAATCATAATTATAATCAGTTTCAAGAAACACCAATACACACTAGTTAGCCACCGAAAGCACACGTGATGCTGAATTTTTGGTATGAGTACAGTTTAAAGCGTTGTTATAAATATGAACTTTTCTCAAATCCAAAAATGTTTCACTTCAGCAGCTTAAATGTTAAGACTAATGGTTTATTATTTATATACAAATTACGTTTCTTAGAAAAGTTTATAATCAATGGGATTAGTAGTTTTTAACATTTAACTTCTATAAATTTATGACAAAATATTGTATAGGTTTTATTTAACTGTTTATTTTTTAGAATATTTACGTTTATGGCAACGAGCAACAGGTATAGTAATACATGAATTATTGTATGATTTTAGCTAAGAATTTTATGTTGCCAACATTAAAAAAATATGTTTTCTCGTTATAAAAAGATTTACAACGTTGTATTTGAAGAGACGGATATTTTGAACCGTTTAAGTTGAAAGTTCAAGGAAAAAGTTTTCGTGCTCAGCCAAGGGCATCGCTTAAGTATCAAAGCTGTTGATGTAATGAGCCCCGTGCGTTTTAACAGCTTGTAACTTTCCCTAAAACTCTTTACTTTTCTTAATTAGTATATTAGACAGATGTTGCTCTCCTGGAAGTTTAAAACATTATAACATAATCCTTGCAGTCATATAGATCTCAAACAGATGGTAAATATTGGGGTTTAAAATTCCGCGTCGTTTATATGGAATACATACACACCAAGCTAAAAGTTTTAATTTTAATTTTTATAGGACAATTGTATTAGTTTTTTTTATTATTTACGACTCAAATAGTGTTTAAATTGGTTTATATTTAAAAAATTTTCAATACTATACTGAACAGTTCAGTCAGGTTTTTACCATATTAGTAAATCTTTTTGTTTACAAGAAATGTAAAATAGGAATTTTTAGTTGGAGAAGGAAAATATTGAATTTTTTTTAAATCCTAAACAGCTGTTCAAGAAGAGTAAATTTAATGTTATTGTAATTTGAATAGTTGTATAGTAATATATTGAATTCCAGTACAAATAGAACCTGAAGTAAAAGTGGTTATCAAGGTATGTTAGTGCTGTACCTGTATTTATAGTTTTAAGTATACTTTCAGAATAATAGCCTAAGTACAAATAATTAAAAAATACCTACATTCACATTAACATTAACTTACTAATTAAAATTTCAATAATTTATCATATTCTGTATCTCATTACTTGAATATATGTATTACTACCATTTATTCCCTTCTTCGCACGTATTCTTTTGGTTTGGCACGTGTATAATCATGTATGGTTCCAGTAAATTATATTTTCACGCGAATATTTATTTTGCCTTAATTTTATGGTAAAAAATATGTTAAAAAGTGTGTATATATATTGCTATTTTATTTACTCCGGCATTAGTATTTTTGGGTCATAGTTTTGCTTTATTTCCCTGATAAGAAATATGATCGTACATTCACAGGTCTTATTAGTCAACCTTGTTTATTATGCGTATACCTTCGGGAATTTTAATTTTCTGTTTTATAAAATTTCTTTATTTTTATTTATTTATTTATAATTTCTTTATTTTGTTTGTCCACCTCATAAAGAAGGCGTTTTTTTGCTTTTAGTTGTATTGCTTAATTTTTGAATAAGTTCATGAACCCAGTTTTTTAATTATATTGTTTAAATTAGGCGATGCAAACGATGCCAAATGTCCATGATATAGTTCTCTTTCTAAGCAATCGCATTAAACTTAAAGAGAAATTAACTTATAGTAGTTTATAATGAATGGCTGGGAGATACATAATAATTGTAGCATTTTATTTCAAAAATTAATTTTTCATCTACTGTAGTATGAGTAGGCTATATAGTTTTTTGTGCAAAAATGAACTGCTCTTGTATAGTGATTATTTTCAATTCACAAGTAATTAAGAATAATGATGAATTTCAATAAAGTAAAACATTTCTCTTTTAACAATCGAATAGTTTATCTTTAAAATATTCTTTATAAATAATGATAGAAACAAAAGTATTATGATGCTACTAGCTTTGTCCCACTCTTTATTATATTAAAATGTGCAGATTTGTCATACTGCTTCGTATTTGTATAGTAACTTATATTTTTACACTGCAATATAAGTAGTTGTATGTATTAGTTGGTTGTAACCATTATATGCATCTAACAGTTAGTTTTTTGTATCATTATACCTGTGTTACCATCATATATGAATAACTATCAGCAATTATGGCCTTTAAAAATATTATTTTTGGACGAAATATTATTTTAACACGACAATATAATTGAAAGCTAAATGTAAAACTAATTAAATGCTAAATCCTATTTACCCACGAGTCCGACATATGAAACATACAAAGACTGCCAATTGAATATGTAGACTTGTATTGAGCAGTGAAACCCAACATAAGCCTCAACGTCAGTGCTCGTTATTCTGTAGTCATGCTTTATACTGTGGACTACAGTTGTAAAGAAAATGCACAAAGAATTGTCTGAGAATTCCAAATGGATATTTATTCCGTATTTAAAAAACATACTGAGTTGATATAGTTTTCTTTAGTATAATAGGTTAATAGTATTATAGTATACAATTTAATGTAAGTAATTAAACGGAATTAAACTGGAATTAATCCATAAGTCAAAATTAGTATTTACTCTTTAGTAACCTTTATAATTAACTTTTATTAAACTTTATTCTTAAGAAAGTATCAGTCATTAACGGGCACCCTAAGAACATTAGTTTTCATTGGCCACATGACTGATTTCAAAGAGATTATGCATAGTTTACCATAACAAAAATAATGATGAATGAATATATGTAGTTATTTACTACTATAATGATGCCTAAATGTTGTATATTCGTACTGGTTAATTATATAAATTTTATGATTAGGAATGATTACAGCTTTTAATCCCTATATGTAAACAAAACATTTATAGTATACTATAGATTATAAATTGAACACTTTTAGACAATTCAGATTTTTTTAAGTTTCGCCTAGGACATCAGATAACTCTTTTTTTAACAATTACGTTGAACTTCAAACAAACCCTCTATCGCTAAAAAGTAAACATAAAAAAATACATTCTAAATGCATTCATTTTGATCGTTACATTCTAATGTCTTGCATTTGACTATTAATCAGCAATAATTTTGAAATCTAAAACATGATTGGATTTTGTTTTCACAATGGTGCTTGGCTCACAAGGACCTTTAACACTATGAATAAGGAAATAAATAGATATAAATTTTAAAAACGCGATAAAAATCGAACTAGCGGAAACTATTAGTTTGGCACATCCTTTAAAGAAATGTTCATGAATACATTTTAAACTATCATCAGGAATGATGTTATGTGGTATCTATTCCAATCAATTCCATTTTAATAAATTCGAGAAGTTTATATATAATAGTCTGTGTACATGGAGAATTTCAATATTTTCCAAATCATTTATTTTTGTGTTAATGGTATTAAGACGTAATGTAAAAAATATTTTAAAATTGTTCAATTTTAGTTTTTTTTGTGCAAACTTCAGAAACATGCGCAAGTTAAAAAATATTTTATTTGATATAACAATATTTAGTATCATAAGAGTTTTATTTATAATCTTCTACAATGCAATGCATTATGCATTAAATAAAATATAAAAAAATAGATTTTATACATAAAGGTTTTAGAAGTTAAATATTCTTTTTATTAATGTTTTTGGAACGAAGTATTAGCTATATCCATGTTAATACAGCGGAGATATACTAATTTAGACTGTTATTTATAGAGCTTCAAAACAAACAATAACTTGGGAAAGTCAAAAACATTATCTCGTTATCACGAGCTAACGACAAACAAAGTAACGACAAATCGACCACTACCACGACGCAGCGGGCTGCTGGAAGTGACAGGACGTTTGTTAATGAACAATTTTGCTCCCACCAGATTTCTCTGCACAATCGTTTATTGTCGTATTAAGCGCTCAGTCTTGCATTAGTTCTTAAGATCTATACACTAAAAAAGTGAGGAAAGTAATACGATTTTTAGTTCTAAATATATAATAAAATAAAACAGTTAAAATAAACGTTAGGGATCATTTATTATAACTAGTATCTTAGTGCATATAATTTTAAAATAAGTAAACAAAAATTATATAGGATAATTTTTTATCGCTACAATATTACAAAATATCATAGCTCCATATTCAATTATGCCTCATTTTAAATACAGTATTATAAGGCCTGATTACTATTTTACAGCTTTTATTTACAGGAAATATTAAAAATCATTTCTTGCGTGTATGTGACTGGCACTAGTAGTGATGAACGTTTTTTGCAACCTTTTATCTAACTAAGAAATGGAAAGATATAAAGAAAATAAGAAAAATAAATACAAGATGTATATTATACTAACACAATAAAAAGAAGTTTTCATACCAAGCAAATTAATAATATAGCACTTATTACACATAAATCTAATATAAATAACAATTAAAACAATGGTATGAACTATATAAAAATATACATCTTATCAAATTAGAATGGGAGTGCGAGCAAAAATACAAAGAAATAGATCTACACTAGATAAAATGTAGAATACACAAAAATTATTATCTCATATAAACTGTAGTTTTATTAAAAAAATATAAGTGTTTTTATATATAATATATATATATATATATATATATATATATATATATATATTTATTTATTTATTTATTCAATAGGAAACAATTTATAACTTGAGAAACTAAATTTAACTGATGAAAATATAATTTTTGTTAGGATAATAATAAAGAATTATTGTGCTATATAAATCTTGTTTCCCTATGATACCAGAGGTTTCAATAGTAGATTAACAATTAATATATTAATAATACAGGCAAATCAGAGATAGTCTCTGACAGCGTAAAACAACAAATGATTGTAATCCGAGCATTTAAATACACGTGTAACAGTTCTGATATTTAATTCTTTTGTGTTCAAACCTTTAGAGAGAAATTAATGACATATTTACAACGACGCAGTATGTAATGTAACAAAATGGCGGACTTTTCATTGCCAGACTGATTGCCGTTTTTGATTTGACATAGGTCAACATGCAGCATTAATGTAGTCGAAAATAATAGAAACGAACAAAAGATAATTTAACTGTTAAATCTATATTTAAAAATTACGTAAATATTACGATTTATTTATTTAATTGTTTAAATTCCCACGGTAATTTGTGTATGAAAATGTACAACTTAAGATGGCTAATCAATAGTAATAAATAATTAATCACATTACTAGTTGTAATAAGTGTAAATGAGTGAAATTAAAAATACAATGTAACGGCTGTCTTTAGCCTATAAATATAATAAATAAGATAATATTTCATACCAAACATATAACAATAAGCAAAACAATATAACAAGAAAACATTAATATATAGTAAAACTTAAGTTAGAATTATTATATATATATATATATATATATTATATATATATATATATAAACTCCACTACACGAAGAATTGCTCAGTCGAAGAATTCTTGGGATAGAGCTGAACTATACATATTTACAGCCCAGCTCGAACAGGCGGTGCGACCTTGTAGCAGAAGGAAGACAGAACGTAATTTGCTTTAAGAAAGGGGGAAGACAACATCAGAGTTTAGAACCTTGTAGAGAAATATGACATCCACAACCTCCTTTCTTTATACCAACGGATACAGTTGATGCATGTTCGGATATCTCAGGCTCTCGCCAAATATACATTCCAAATATACAAGGAATGTTCTTTGAACGGACTATATGTTTATATTTAATTTACTGTGAATGTTTTGTATTTCAAACCACCGCTTTAGTTTATTATGTTTCTATAGACACAAAATCTTGGTCTAACAAAATCCCAAACGGTTTCAGACGTAGTTCATTTTTGAAATATCTTTAACTTGAAGAGAACATTATTTGTTAATTACTTCTATATTATAAACAGAATTGCAATTCGTCTTAAAAGAAAAATTAATCGAAGTATTGTACAGGTTGAGTTATTGGATAGCTCGTTTAAGATTATGCTAAAGCTCACCTGCATACCGGATCTTCCTACTGACCTATTGCATCAAATTTAGGTTTTAGGTTCTTGTTTCTAGCCTATCACCGTATAGTGCTGTGCCCCCTAGTGTGTGTTTAAACGCAGGGAATTTTTGGTTTCGATAGTTTGCAACACTACCACCACCTTTTGACTTGTAAACTTTTTCCAACTGGACCACGTGCTTGATAACTTTTCAGTGCTGTTTCTACGCGTATGTAGAATTTTATTTAAAGAACGGCAGTTACTCGCGGCTTCGTACACAATTTCAAAGGCCTTGCAATTGTGTATGAGGACGTCCAGTTAGAGGAAAAGTTTTTTCGATGCTAATGATGAATTTTCCTCGTGGTCACGATGAAGAAAATCCTTCAAAAAGTTCATTTTAGCGACCACCGTAATTTAATCCAGTGTTTAGTATATTTTGTTCCATTGTTGTTTATGTATTGTTTCCCAATAAAGAAAATATATACACATATGCAGGTCTGGAAAGCACTACTGTACAATGACAAATAATATGGGTTTTATAACAGGTTGAAAATGTATAGTAATAGTTAAGTAATAACTTAATAATAAGTAATGACCATGCTCCGGATATTTAATATTTGCAAAAATTTACACTTAACAGTATATTGTTAATAAAACTTATTTTTTTATTTGGATCTTTTCTTATTGTGTGCTTGTAGAAATTACTTTATTATTCTAAATTCATGAATAAGTAAAAAAAATATATTTATCCAATTTGTGGATTATTTGTTATGGACGGCTACGTCAGTAGAACATTCTAAATGTCTCCCTGAAACTCTGTCATCTTATTAGAAGATTTCTGTTAAATCTAGTTACAACACTTATGTATTATATATTCTCACCAGTAATGTATATATTACTTATTGTAATGTTACCCATTATGTACAAATCTTATCTTGGTGCCAATTTAACGTCAGTTTATGATCTAGAATAATCTCTGACACTCTATTTCTTCAGATATCCTTAAAATGTTTGACCGAATAAATATCTGGTTCAGTTTCAAATAATATTAACGTTTCAAGTACAATAGTATTAATTATATTTTTTGCAACCTAATAAGTGCCCGGTTAGGTAAAAACAAGAGAGATTATTGCTTTATTACAAAATAGGTTTGCAAACACTACAAGACGTGCCTGAAGTTAGTACGTACAACTTAATATTATTTTTTTATCTAATGTTCCGGAACTAAATTATCTGAGGACTAACTACCTAATTGGCACGCGTATGAATATTTTATTGTAACCCTTTGAAGCAGCCCAACTACGTGACCGATTTCACCTCGTGCGCTATGTCCGTAAGTAAAATTTATATTTTCGTATTATTAAATTAGCCCTTTGATGCCCAACATATAAAAATGAATGTAACGTAAAGTAAAGTTGTAAATAGTAAAGTCACCCTTGAAGATCTCTTATTTGCTTGATTGAAATGGATACAAGTTGTGGCGTCGTCATTCTGACGAGCACGTTGCCGTGATAAGTTTTTTGTCTCATTAAATGGCTAATACCGTCGCGAATTTGTTTTAGGCGAGCTCACGTATTATTTGAGTATATGGCTACCACTTCCATAACTTCTACTCCTCTTCTAGTAATTACCGACTAGAAATAACCCTTCTTAGACTACAGCTTCAATGTCTCGTGCCAAGACGCCGACTCCCGGGTTGTGAGTCTACATATTGCGAAGGGAAGTAAAGTCTTAAAGTTTTATAAACTAAAAATGTCGTAGGCATAATTCCATAGAACATTGGATATTTTAGGCCCACCTATCAGATATACATTTTTAGTTCTTGTACTCTAATTGGCAGGGCTACAAATACAAAAAATCATACATTTCAACATTTTAAAAATGACGCCTGTTGAAAATTTTTATAATAAAAACTATAGAACAGTCTGTAAACTTATAACAAAACTACAACGACAAAAGTTCCAACGGTAACATTTGTGACGAAATCCATCAAAGCATAAGTAAAAACACTATGACGTTATATGTATGCTTGCACGATCCGAGACGAAAAAAGTTTTGTCACTTGAAATGTATCAGATGTTTTGTATCAGTAATAAAAAAATACACTATGCTAAGTATTATTCAAACTTTATGACGGTAACCTTCTGAACGAAATCCGTCAACGCATAAGCGAGTAACTACATTAAACATACGTTTACACAAATGAATAATACCTCTCAACTGTGACATGTTTGTTGCTCCCAGTAGGATCATGTGGGTTAAAACTGTTGTCATACACTATTATAACTCACATCTGCCTGAGAATAATGTGACCATGATAAACTAAACTCTGTGAATACACAATAATAGGGTGTTCTATATAGATAAAAATAACAGGATTTTTTTTCTTCATTGTAGTTGAATAAATATGTTTTACTTAATTTTGAAGAAAAATCAAGTTTTATGTAATAGTATTATTATACATATTATTATTAAAACATTTATGTATTTTATATATATATAATATATTATATTATATTACATTATATATATATATATATATATATATATATTATATTACATTTTATATATATATATATAATAATATAGTCCATTTTGAAAAAGTCAGTTTATTCCATCAAACTGTAAGCCATTTTCATGTAAGTTTACATAAAAATTCCATCTTTTATGAAGAGAAGGTAATTAAAAACATTTTAGTATTTAAACTTAGATAGCGATTTTACTTCATATTCTCAGGACACTTGAAACTTGTATCAACAATGTGTGCTTGACACAAATGAGAAAAGTGTTGACTACTACAAAAGGTATAATCAATGTGACCTACACTGCCTGCTGATTAGTTTGGATAAAATTCACCTGGAGACCAATCCAGGCAGTTAAATTAATAGAGTAGTAACAATTTCACATTGTAATTGCATGGGAAGTTTTACATTGGAGTTATTCTTTTATTTTTGTTGCTCATCTTTTCATTTTACATTCTATACTATTATGACTATGCTATACATCTTGTGAATTGCGTGAAATTATCGGTCCATCCATTAATATATTCATATACTCTATTTGTACATATAAATGGCTAAATAATATTCCATCGTAAGTGGACTGTGAATTTACAGTTAAATAAAACAAATATTGATTGTGAAAATAAGATAAAATACTGTGAGCAATAAAAGTATCTTCTAACGTTACGTGTACTATTATAAAAAATATTTTAATTAGTTAAACTGACTTCTTAAATTCCAAAGTATATTGAGTAACAAAAGGACAGACCTTTCTTATTTGTAATATTCAGTTGAAAAAAACTTTTTATATTTAGCAGGTTTATCTCAGAAAGCTTACTAACTCAGACTACTAACATTCGGTACACTTTTTGTAAGGCTTCAGTCAAAGACAGATTTATTTCTTATATAATCGATTCTTGCAAAAAGGTAAAGGCAATATTATTCGGACATTCTAGGTCCCTTCTGGAGCTTTAAAACTGTGTCAGTTTATTGACGTTAGTGGAAATTCAGTCTTTGAAATATATCTTAGGTTAGTTTGAATCTATAAACTATCCCTCTTTATTGTAGTATTTTATTCCGTATATTGGTGAGTACATGTTATTAATACTAGTTATCAATAATATTAATAATATTTTCATGAGGATACAAGAACTTTTATCCAAATTTTTAACTCATGAGGATGTACAATCACCATGGATGCTATGGTCTTGGATATAAAATATGGTATGCATTTTTCATCTATGCACCCTATTTTATTTAGAAATAGAGCTCAGTAGGCAATAGGAGTATTATACTCCTTATCCTTACCTCATTTCTTACATGATATATCGCGAGCATTCTGTGATGGAAATTAGCAGGTATCACTTTTACTAGGAGTTTTAACTGAGACTTGGGATGTCTTAAACAGTCTACATTAGTTAAACTAACACTCATTTTCCTCTTCTCAAGGAGGATATAGCAGGATGCTCCTAATCAGAAATTATCAACTTAATGACCAAAAAATGATTTTATATAAAGAATGTGTGATACTACTTTCAGTTTTCTTCCGTTAAGAATATTCGCAACAGATAGTTTGAGAGAATATCATGGTCGCACAGGTTTCATTATTACAAAGACAGTACACTAAGTTTAGACAACTTAATACCACTGCTGTTTACTTCTACCTACTGTGATATTAGAATTTTTAAAATATTTTTATTGTTATTATTTAGATTTTTTGGAGAATATGTTTGATAAGACTTCCATTTTTATTTGCTTTATTTGCAATGCATAGTTAACGCATAATTTCATGTTCTCGGAGATTTCCCATCAATATTATTACAAATACATATAAAAGTGCTTTTTGAGAACTAAAATGCTGTTTACTGCTACCTACTGTGATATTAACAGTTTATTTATATATTTTAAACAAATTTTGTGATAAAGTATAGCTATTGGAGGTATAATTAAGTAATATAATAATATTTATGCAACATTTAATCGAAGCAATTGATTAAAAAAATTAACAGTAAACAGAAATATTCCTTACCCGTTTTAATTCTGTATTATAGTCATAGAAAACTGATTACACTAATGTTCAATTTTGTTAAAAAAAATGAATAGTCGGATACAAGCAATAATGGCTGTACAATTCTGTCACATATTAGTGAGAATGACTAGTGTACTATGAGGAAACATTTATGACTAGTATGAACTCCAACCATAGACTGGCTCTGGGGCTCATAATTGTCAGCTGTTTCTGCATCATTAAATTCATCCCCCCACCCCCCCCCCCCCCCACCCCCCCCCCCCCCCACCCCCCCCCCCCCCCACCCCCCCCCCCCCCCACCCCCCCCCCCCCCCACCCCCCCCCCCCATAATAAAAAACATTTTCATTTCCGTAAGTTATAGGTATCGATAGGACTGAGTCAACTACTTTCACAAAAAAACATTTTTTTCCTTATAAAAATAATTTTATATATATATATATATAAAAAAAAACACTTCTTGAAGATGAATCAGATGTAAAGTCCCTAACTATATATAAGTAACAATTCCTTATGCATTGACTTTAGTTGATTTCTTAGTGTCAGTGTTTAGAAGTCTGTAAAATTACTCAACTCGAATTAATTCTGATCAAGTTATAACTAATAATAAATTTTTTATAATAATTATTTGTGTTGCTTGTTAATAATAATTAAATTGTTATTAGTAATCATTTTACTTAAAATTTGTGTTATAAGATTTTATTTATTTAATTAATTACACGAAAATATTTATTATAGTGAATAATATACAAGTCGGAAAGGTAGGCAGAATTGTTTGTTACGCGCATATTTGATGTTTCTGTGGGCAATACAATCCGGGTATTTTGAAAAAAAACTTATTTTAATTTGGAATTAAAACTCAGAATAATAGTCCAATGATTTAAATTATATTCAATCGATTTCAAAAGCGCTTCTGTTAGATTAAATTTGTCTTTTCAGGTGTAAGGGGTTCATCTCTCTGTATCTAGTGCACTTAGTGTAATTAGTTTATATTTATTTTTTGCACTTACTTGACAAAGTCAGTATTTTTATCTCTACTTATCCAAATGTAATATTTTTATTGTTCACAAACCAACATTGCTCCTAATACAAATTTAACTACAACATTAAATTACTACCCTAACTCATCTAAGCAAAGACCAGTTGAATTCAGAAAATCACCTGCCATCTTTAATTGCTTTTTATTGGTGAGATATAAAAATATTTTTCTATGCTAACGCTTTTAGATTATTATCTATATGACTTATCACTAGGAACTCGTTTTTATTTTTATTATATTTTTAATTTCATTTTTTACTATACTATGTCTCTAAATTCATTTTATATTTGATTTATCGTTTAGTAAAATATCATCTATCACTCAACACATATTTCTATTGCTAAGCATATTTTTTATGACTCATATTTAATATCTTACGTAAATATTTGGTCAATGAAAATAGGGATATTATAGAGCTATTATATGTTTTATTGAGGAACCAATGTTTTTTTTATTTTTAAGCCTTAATTTGTCCGTCCTAATTGGCCCACTGGCTTGTGTGACAGGTCTTATCAAACAGAAGTAAAAAGAGTCGTACAACTGCAAAGTCGCTGGTCATAATATATGGTCGTATGATAAAATAGTGATATTGTCACAAACAGGATTGCAACCAGTGATATTCTCTAACTCAAATTGAATGTCTTGGGCATCTCACCTCCCAACTACAAAAACTGACATTAATAAAAATGCTATAAAATATACCAGATAAAATATATATATTTCAACCGTTGGATCATTGATCCGTAATGCTTTCACCCAACTGTGATCAGATTCATCTCTTACTTCGCCATATAAGTGGAGATGTTCTGTATTACAGTAAACTTTAATGTAATATATGTTGAATAATGATGGCCACACACAATAAATACTTATCCATTATACATTACTAGCTGATTAGCATTACAATTTGTTATTCACATCAATCCTTTCTAATATATACCAATACGAATTTTAGAGAGAGATATCATCCTTCAAAAAATATTTAAAAAATTACAAATCAATCAAATAGGTTCCCATAATTATGCCAACAATTTATTAAAATTACATATTCTGGGGAACTAATTATGTACTGGTTAGAGGAATTATTCAACACAATTTGTTATAAGAACAAATTATTTTTCTTACATTATCTCTACTCATGCTATTGCTAAGACTATGCGACGTCTGGGGTTTTCGTTAATAATTCACTTTTTAATGGTTGATCCTATATTAAACTGTGTACATATTGTTTTTCAACATGGGCAATGGATTTCTAGCTTAGATATTTCGATAAGCAAAGTCATTTACTTTTACTCGAGCAGTAAACACATAAAATGTGTAGTGCATAACATAAGTGACTTCCATAGCTTGTCGTATATCACGATAAAATCCAGCTCCCTGTATTTATGATTTTAATTAGGTGAAATAGGGAATAGCATTCCCTTCATTCCACCCCACATGATAAAATAAAACGCTTTCAGTTTTACGTTAGGGCACTGAAGATAAAAATATTTAAAACTTTCTTGGTATTATTTAGAACTTACACCATAAATTAAAACAGTGTTCGCTCAATGGTTTATTAGGGGTTGTAAAAAATCGAATTTAAATAAAAATGTAGTAGAAGTGAAGGATCTTTATTCGGATTAATCGAGTATATAATAGTTGGATACACTACAATGTCATCAGTAATGATAAATATTAGGTTTGGTTACATGATGATTTAACTGAGCATCTTTAAAATGTATTGCAGAGTGCACTTTATGTGGAACATAGCTCTAGAACTTAAGGTAAAGTCATATACAAATGACGGTAGTCTGGAAAATTACTAAAATTTCATAATGTATATGTATGTTTGGTACGATATTATACTGTGATAATTTTACTGACAACGTTAATTATAAGTGCATATTATGTGAACATAGCCCTAGAAAATTAAAGGGATATAGTCATATACAAAGTGGACAGGTAGTCCTGGAAAATTACACTAAAATTCATCATAATGTATAATGTATGTTTGGTACGATATTATACTGTGATAATTTTACTGACAACGTTAATTTATACAAGTTCTGCCATATTACGTGAACATATCTCTACAGTATTCAGGACGGAGTTATTTAGGAAGCGATGCGCAAAACTGGAACGTGTACATGAAGGATTACACTCCAACTGACAGGAAAGATAAATGACAATCTATTTTTTTGTTGATCGCTTACATAACCGTACTAGACATTTAAAACTATCACTTGATTAATATTAGTAATATTTTATATCATAAAAATTATTAATTTATTATGTTATCTGCTTTGCTCATAACGTAAATTTGTAATATATTTAAATAAAAATTTACTTCAAAAAGTAGATTTATCGGTGCAGTTAACAATGTAGCAAGGTGTGGTGTGTGTGAATTAAAAGTTCCGCAAAGGCTTGCGAAATATAATATTAAAGGAAATGACGTTTGTTATACTTTAACTAAAACTCGAGAACGGCTCGAACCAATTTGCCTAATATTTGTCTTGAAATATGTGTTTTTAATTTCCATTAAAAGTTTAAAAAAAAATGAGAAAACGTTTAGAATATTTCTCCAAATATTTATTAGTTCTGAATAATAATTATAATACTCACGAAACGTAGTCCAAACCTACCTGAACGTATAAACAACGTGAATTGTAGATACTGAATATTTCCAGACGTAATTTACTATTTAAATTATCAGTAAGAACATCCCAAGACGGATATAAAATATTTTTTGATTAGTAAGCTCCTAGTAGAAAATTAAGGTACAAATTATAACTAAATTTTGTTAACTATTAAAATGATGATCTCACTCAGTGTTTGGTCCTAAAATAAAAATCCAACACAGTTCTAAATAAAAAACAATGGATTCTATATTTTAAAGCTGGCAAATTTAAATTAAGTTTCAAAACATTTTTTTTTTTTTTTTGATCAACAACAACAACCCAACGTTTACAAAATGAATTTTCATCCACTCCTCTTATTGTTCTCCACAAAGAATTACCACTTTAACTCTATTTTTATCCCCACTTGGTAAATATAACCGTTTAGTAAATTTTAAAAAAAAAAAAGTTCCTTTGTTGGGCAAGAAATAAAAATTCAAATATTCACTTCTCTTGCAAGTATAGCAACCAAAATGTACACTTGTATGATTTCTATTATGCTCTTAATTGTTCTTCGAGAAATACGTTATTATTCAGATTGCTCTGTAGTTTCTATGAATTTTAATTTTTCCTATAAAAAGAAAGAAAAAGACAGCAAAAATTCAATTTTAATATCAAATCAAGCAGGAAGACTATTTATTTCTCAATAAAACGATACAATAAATTTTGGTGTTTTTGGCTTTCTGTACCCTCACAAAAATCCCTCCCCTACGCGGAAAAACAAAATTAAAGAAACACGGGCGCACTGCAATTTAAACTTGTACTCAAACGAAAAATAACCAAAAAGAAGGGGGGGGGGCGAAAAATTATGAGAGGGCGCCTTAAATAATATACTTCCGCCCCTTTTCCAATCATTCTATTTTTCAGGGGACATCCGCGGGGTGGTTTCTCCTCCATTGGTTTGTCCCAGCTGCTATCCAAACAAGGAGACACAATACTATTACTACTCGCAAACAAGGCATAGGGACCAAGTTCTAATCAAAGTCAAGGCAGGTCAAAAACCTGCCTTTCCATCCTAAACAATTTTAAAATCTAACCAGTACTAAATTGCCAAAAGGATTACAATGTTCGTTTTTACCCTGACATTTTCACCAATCTAATCTAATAATTAAATTCCAATATTTCGATCCCAAAAAAATTTGTATGTTAATTAAAAAAATAAATCAATTTTAGCTTTAAAAACGCTACAAAACGCTAAAACAAAACGGCACATTTAGATGGAAGTTCAGCCAAGGAAGCGGCAGGAGTTATCATTGTTTCACCGCTTAACAAATTATTTGAAAAATTTATTATTATAATTATATATGTTTGATCAGTAGTGTTATGCTGATTTGCAAAGTCAACATTTTACTATTTATTTACCTTTATTTCAGATTGCACAAGTAACGTATAAATCATCTAATTATATTAAAAAATAATATTTAGAATTACGGTGTTCTAAAAACCCAACTTGCGATAAATAAAGGGTAACATCTTGCTCGTAAAGTGTTATAAATAAAAACGAAATTCTGACCAATATACTATCTAAAATTTTCCATTGTACTACACCAGTGATGGGGAATAACCCACATCCATTGCATTGAAAATACATATTTAAAAAACGGTTTTCTCAACACTGCACCTTGATGAAACAAAGTAGTGGAATCGTTTTGACACATAAGGTAATCGAAACTGGTTATTATCCGCGATTAACAGTTTTACTGTAAATTCTTCCAGTGGACATCGTTGGTCTTTTTTCCGTACGGTTTTCTCTCGAAATCAAATTAAATCTATGGATGTTGATGCTATATCAATATCAAACCTACATAAAGCAATGATGGGAGTTTATTATTGTTATGTAAATTCTCTTCCACTTAATTTTGGCCTTCATGCCCATTGGCAAACCTGGAAACAAAAATAAGCTAACTTTTTATTCTTTTATATTTTTCGTCTGTCTGTACTCAAAGGGAGGAAAAAATGTTTGATCTTCCTGTTTCTGGTGTATAATTTGTGTTTCCAGTCTGTTCCCAGGATATCAGAAGAACAAATTGATTTAATGGATTTGAAAATCTTTAGAGTATAAAGACAGTTTTTTTGCAGACACTGTAGTTTTCGATTACTCTAGCCTAGTATGATAGATTTTGTTAGATTTGTTTTAATTTGAAACTATGGAATATATAATATGAGTATGTTATATACGGAGATTATACATTATGTTTAGTCTCCGGAAACCTTGGTTTGATATAGTCACATTAAATAGGTTACTTAATTAAGAGTCGAGGGGAAATTTTTACTTTTAGCTTTGCCATCTTGTGATGCGAAAACTTTGGATGACCTCGTAAGCGTGTTTCTTTATGGATATGTACTTTACATTGAACACATTGTACTCAAAACTTGATTATTATAAATAAATTTAAGTTACATATCGCAATCTAATTTCTTACACAACATGAGTTTTCGACAGATTTATGGCTTAAAATTATACAATTAAATAGTGTATTTAATATATACAGCTAAAACGGTGTATAACAGTTGATCTAGAAACAAAATTCTATATAATAAGCAAGTCATATTTTACTGTAAAATTATAAAAACAGTAGAATGGATAGAAAGACATAGCTAGTCTACAAGTTTATTGAATTCATCGCAGTAGATCTATGTGACTGATTCAATTAAAAAGTAAGGACAAAAGCACTCCATTTAAAACACAAGAACCTATATTAAAAATTAATTATTATGTAATTTAAGTTAAAAATCCCGCAATTAGCGTTTAACGTTAACCGCACCGCAACTAATATTTTTTAACATACCCAATATTGTATGCAGTAATTATAAAACACCCATCGTCCTTTATTACTACAGATCTCGATTTTGAAACTACTTAATGCTATCAGCAGGTAAGTTCAAATCAACAGCTTAAAATCCAACACATAAAAATTATTAAATCATTTTAAAATATTTTATAATGTTTGACTTGGTGTGTAGACAATTTAATTAATCGTTAACACTGAATATAAAAACTCAAATTTAGATGGAACAAAATAATTGAATGTATCATGTGGTAATCTGGCGGAAAAATGTGGTACCACGTAGAATTAATATGTTATATGAAAATTCATAATTTCAATTCTCTAATTAAGGACAAGAATGACTTCTATGCACCAACCATGTGAATTTGGCTGAATTTCGTTATATTACTCAGTAGGCTGACACAATCATATCTTTCATTTGGCCATGAGGTAAGTAGAAATCTAGTTTGGTGAATTCCTACCCCATATAAGATAAGTAACATGGTTAGCTGATACCCAGTATAAATAAATTAATAATTAAAACTTCTGTTTGAATTAAATGACTATTTATGTACCTTTTTGATAGTGGCGATCAGTGAATGAGACCAGGATAAAACGAGCTATTTAGTTATGTGTTAATATACATGATTGCATTGAATATTTTTATACGTTATATAAATCAAAACAGTAATAACGATAAAAAAAGTCGCGTACAATATCTAGCCATAAGTTTATTTAAAAATTATGTAAGATATAAACCTGCAGAAAGAAAAAAAACCCACAAATAATTTCAAAAAAGTCCAAAATTTACCAGTTTTTTATATATTATATGAACATTGATATCTGACTAACAAGTTTGACACAATTTTCCTTTTATGTATTTTTATGAGGATCATAAAATTTGTAACAAAATCCGTAGCAAATTAGTGTATGTATCCTTATTTTTGAATTTCCAAGATAAGGGAAGTTGTGAGATATTAACATCATTAGTTTTCATCATGACTATCAAAATATATATATATATATATATATATATTCGTTTTAAAATTTTAAATAGATTTCAATTCTTGAAGGAGACATACATACATATGTATTTATGTATTTCTTTTGAATAAGGTATCAAAACCTCTTATCTCATAGGAAATTCTGCATGTTTAAATTATCTGGTTGTAGAATATAATTTTTGACTTATTTTTATTATAGTTTATTGAAAACCTGACAAGAATATAAGGTACAAATGCATTAAAATGGTCTATGGAGTTTAAAGTCTGAAAAAATAATTTATATTAAGTCTACACTTTATATTTTGTTACTTCTTAAATGGTTTAGATAAAGATGACTGTACCGCCACAAAATCCATGTAGTAAAAAAATAGGAACTATTTGTTTACTATTTTTTACTAATGCTAGATATAAACAGAGTCACAAACAGAATTTAATTTTAATAAATTAAAACTTCCTAAGACATTGTAATTGACATATTATGTTTTTAAGCATTTTAAATTGCATATTTACATATAATTTAACGTGTTTACTGAAAACTATGCACTTGAACAAGCACGCCAAGTTTTGTCTTGAACTTCCCCCCCCACCCCCCCCCCCCCCCACCCCCCCCCCCCCCCACCCCCCCCCCCCCCCACCCCCCCCCCCCCCCACCCCCCCCCCCCCCCACCCCCCCCCCAACATATCTGAAACTTCAATGCTTATGCTCATTGTTTGTAATTTGGTGGATTAACATTGATTAATAAATAAATGGATACAGTAATACTAAAATAAAAGTTATATTACCAATACATATTTAACTAATTAAACACTTTTTTAAATTTTCTAAAAAATATTACTAGACCTAACGGATTCATTGGAATACTAAGCGTAAATCACGACTGAAATTTAATTTATGTATCACTTACTTCTCTGTTCTCAAATTAAGAAACCCTTGTCAAGCCTATGCCAGGGTAAGAAAAGACGACTTGCGGTTCTTTTTGTGTTTTTTATTATATTTTATACAAGAACTTGAAGCACCGCAAGGAAGCAAGGAGCTTGAAGTTCCTTTTGGTGGCGATGTGAAGAACTAGATGTACTACTACTGCCTTTGGATAAAGCGGAATAGATGACATCGGTTATTATTTATTCCATCATAGCACTGTGTACGATTGAACTTTCTTTGAAATTAAATTATGAAAAAAGATGATATTAAACTACAAATTGACGTGGGTAGGCTTTGTGTAATTTTGTTCTGGTTATGGTTTAATATTGATTAAGTAATAACTGAATTGGTATACTATGCTGTATTCTTCGTCAATGCAACAGATTGGATGAGATAATTTCAAAGGCAACGATTCTTGTTTTAGGCAAAGGCAGTCAAGCAATCACATTTATAATTATCAACATCAGAAGATGGATAGCATTTACATTTTGGACAATAAATTTTCCTCAATTATTTTTAGCTTAAAGACATTTAATAACTAGTATAATTCCCTCATTTATAATTCCATTTATAATGCCTCTTTTCGTATCTATTAGGATCCTACTACGTTTCTCTTCTTGGCTCTTAATTTAGTTCTCAAATAAGTAATTACATATCATTAATTTTACTATGATGTTACCAAATTTAAACTGGTTTTGTATACAAATTCTAATTGTGTGTGTGTGTGTGTGTGTGTGTGTTGAAAATGGAACATTTTCATTATTTAAAATAAACCTTTGACATTATTAAATTTAAGCATAGTTCGAGTTGTGAGGCATAAATAATGAAGATTTCTCTTTTCTTGTAATGTAAATATCTTTTACTTAAATGAATACAGACAATTATTTATCACCCTTTTGACTAGGGTGAGACTCTGAAGGTCAGGTTTGAGGCATTGAAATAGACTAATCAAGGGTTTTAATTGTATGTAAAAAGCGACATATGCTTACATGTAACACGTGCAATATACAGATTACACACATTGGACTTATTTTGATCTTACATGGGTATAGTCTTAATAAACTGGAAACAGTATATCTGAAATCGGATGTATTGAAAAATTGGACAATGAACTTGAGTATTTAATAACCGATATTTATTACATTTTAAATTATACAGAGATGAAAATGTATGTTTAATTCCTACATTTTTACAGTACACAAATCATTACAATTTCTAATTTCCCCATATATTTTTCAACCAGATCAGAAAGTAATTCGTTGATGGTACAATTTTAACTTAAGATGTTTTATTTTGAACTATTAATTGGATTAAATTAATTGGTTTTAAATTACAAAATAACTTTACTAGATCATCCTTTATGGTATGCAATAAAAAATATCAAGCGTAAAAATGAAATTATATCGTATAATATAATATAGATGCCTGTATTTTTATTCGGTAATTGCTATCTTGAAAATGTGTTTGCCTCTAAATGTTGGCTTCAATACTTCAGTTCCTTAATTATTATGCTTTAAAATTTTAATTTGCATCAGTCAAATTAAAATTATATCACAGTGTATGTTTAAATCTAAGTTTTTTTTAGACGTTAAATAATAAATTAAATAAAACCTGATAATTTTCATTGTAAATGGTTTATGTTTAAAATCAATGCAATAATTCAGCTAACGCAGAAGACAGAAACTAATACAGATTCTTTCTAAATGTCAGTCACGTTCGAACCATTCATTTTAGGAGGGAGAGAAGCAAAGTGAACGGAAAGTTATATTGACATTTCTTTTTAAACTTTTGCAAAGGAACATTATAGAACTCAGATTTGTACAATCCAGTAAAATTCAGCTTTTAATAATATTCTGTAAGCCTATCAGTACACACATTCTTATCTTTAACTACAAAATTGAAGAAATATATTTCAATTCAGAATTCTGTCAGAGTATTGATAAGGTACCTGACTGTGCAAAACTCCAAAAAGTCCTAGCTCGAAGCCCCATAAACGTGGTGGGTACTATACTTAGGGAAGATGGGACTCACACCAAGGATCCTGAGGAGACTCTTCAGTGTTTACTGAGTACACACTTCCCAGGATCTTTTCAAACCAGTGAAACAGTTGTTAGTGAATGGCGGCGAGAACCTAGAGATATAGCTCGTCTAAAGGGGACTGGAACTGTGCAAAGACTGTTATCAACTACTTAGGGATAAAACGTGCCCTGGAGTCTTTTAAGCCGTTCAAATCACCAGGTACCGATGGCATTTTTCCTGCTTTACTGCCGGAAAGTGGGGACTTGGATACCTCTGCTTCTACGACTGTTTGGAACTAGTCTAGCGACAGGAGCCATACCCTCATCCTGGAGGACCTCTAGGGTTATATTTATCCCGAAGCCAGGTAAACCCTCCTATGAGGTTGCAAAGGCTTACAGACCAATAAGCCTAACATCCTTCTTCGTCAAGATCATGGAGTAGGTTCTGGATAGGCATTTAAGGGACACAGTCCTCATCAAACCGTCCCTTACATCCAAATCAACATGCCTATCAGAAAGGTGAATCTTGTAAAACAGCCCTACACTGTCTGGTTGGCAAGATTGAGCAAAGCTATTGAACAAAAGGAAATAGATTTAGCAGTATTCCTGGATATAGAAGGAGCTTTTGATAATACGAGTATTCACTCTATAGTGTCTAAGCTTACATCCAGGGGTACAGAGAAAACTGTTGTTTAGATGGATAAATAACATGCTTAAGAGCAGAAGAGCACAGGCATCTCTGTGCGGAGTCACAAGTGAGGTCAAAACGCAGCGAGGATGTCCACAAGGAGGTGTATTATCACCAAGCCTGTGGAACATAGTTGTGGATGACTTACTCTGGACTCTGAATGAATAGGGTATGTATGCTCAAGGCTATGCAGATGATGTTGTCCTACTCATAAGAGGCAAGCATATGGTTACGTGTCTGGAAATTATGCAGAGAGCACTGGCCATTGTGGAGCGATGGTGTGACGAAGAAGGACTTGCAGTGAATCCTTCGAAGACCGTCATGATACCATTTACAAGTAGGAGGAAACTGGAAATCACACAGCCAGTCCAATGTGGGGTCCAGATACAGATAAGCAGGGAGTTCAAATATCTAGGAGTCACACTAGATGATAAACTCACTTGGAATAGTCATCTGGAATACATAATCAGCCGATCTCAGACTACATTGATGGTGGTGAGACGTGCGATAGGATGCACATGGGGGCTTAGACCTGACATGTCACATTGGCTGTACACCAGAGTCATCAGACCAATGATGGTGTATGGCTCAGTGGTACGGTGGCCAAAAGTCCAACAGGTGACTGCCGCAAAAAACCTGTCAAAGATACAGTGGTTGGCATGCTTGGGGACAATGGGCGCCATGAGAGGAACACCAACCGCTGCAATGGAAGTAGTGCTAAACCTCCCACCCCTAGACATATTCGTCATAGGAGAGGCTAGGATGGCTGCCTACAGACTGAAATGCAATTGGAACTGGCATCATCACCATGCTAGTAAGCACTCCAAGATCGTTGACATTCTCAAACTTGATATTCTAGAAATGATGTCTGACAGAATGGCAAAGTTTATGGACTGGGAAAAACCATTTCAAGTCAACATTGTTGAAATGAAGGAATGGTCAAAAGGTGAGCCTGACTACATGAAGAAGGCTCTAACCTGGTACACGGACGGGTCAAAGACTCTGAAGGGTATTGGGGCAGGGGTCTGGGGAGTCAGACCTACTGTTAACTTAAGTTTTAGCCTAGGTTAACTGGCAACTGTCTTTCAGGCTGAAGTTACAGCCCTTGCAGAATGTGCAAGAGTTAATGTGGAAAGGGGCTACAAAGGCAAAACCATCTACATTAGCTCGGACAGCAGGGCTGCTCTGCAGGCCTTGGCCAACCATGACTGTAATTCGAAGAGAGTCTGGGAATGCCATAAGGTCATGAAATTACTGGCGAAAACCAATAAAGTTATTCTAACTTGGGTACCTGGACATGGATGAATCACAGGCAATGAAGGGGTAGACAGTTGCGCTAACTTGGGAGCCAACTGCCCTCTTACCGGTCCTGAAGCAACGTGTGGGGTCTCATATAACTTAGCACGTAGATCAGTTACCAAGTGGATGGTTAACAAACACCTACAACATTGGAGAAATACTGAGGGGAATGTACAAGCAAAGCGGATGCTCAAGGGACCATCAAGGAACATTGCAGCAGATGCCCTTAGAATGAGTAGAACGGAGATCCGAAAGGTGACTGGTTTTATTACAGGTCATTCGATATTCCGAAGTCACCTGATTAGAATAGGTATTCCAGTTCAGGAAACACTGTGCAGGAAATGTGGCGAGGCTGACGAAACATCCATGCATGTCATATTTGAATGTCCGGTATTACATAACAAACGCTCAATATCCCTAGGTTTTCTTATGCATACGGAAGAGGGGTTGGAACAGGAAAGCATTGTTCAGAAGATCTCATGGTTTTGTAAAGGCCTGGGATTTGATACAGCTAAAACCTGGGAGAGAGTGTGCACAATAAGCCGGATGGCTGAGAGGCAACTACCAGGCCTAGGAAACCTGGCCCTCTGTTACAAAAAAAAAAAAAAAAATTTCACAAACACATACAGAGAGATTTTATTGCAAATATTTGTGTGCTAGTAATTGATTCAATTAAGTACTTTTTAATCTAGGGATAGATTACACCACTTGTGTGGACGAACAACAGCTAGCTTTTTTATTTTATTTATTCCCCTAAAAATTGCTTAGTTGCTTAAATAGCCGTAACAAATGTTTGTATATAAATTAACTTTTGATAGAAGACTGTTGAAAATTATAATATTTGTTTATCTCCTAAAAACAGGCTACTCATTTACAATAGAATGACATTTTTATTATCTCTTTAAAATTGCAGTATGTCATTTATTTGCATGTCTTTTAGTTAATATCAGTTCTCTTCATGGATTATTCTCAGTATAATGAACACTTTTTAGTGTTGTTTTAGTACTATCATAAATAACCGAATGAGGTTATAAGGTATTTCCACCGTCCAAAGTTGTTTATACTAATCTCAAGTATATCGAAACATTTAGTTACAATAAGTTTTACAAACATTTTAGTAAATTTTATTATTTAAAATTATCGAGTAACAATTCTTAACTTGTATTTAACGATGTAATCTTTAATTTTATTACCTCGTTTGAAATTTCTTTTGCAAATTCCCGAATTGATTATACATATCCCATCATTGCGTTTTATTTCATAGTGCATTCAAGAATTCCTCCTCTTATGGAATTATTTTATACGATTCAAGTAATATTTATTACTTAACAAATTAAATAATTTATAAAAATATTATAATATGCTGTAAATAAATTACCTGTTAATTTTTGTACGACACAATAAGTTATAAAGCATTTTGTCCAGTTAGTAAGCACCTTTAAATAACATTACTTAGATTTACGTTTGATATTTTAAATAAACATAAGGTTGTAATATATGTTTTTTGGAGCTAAGTGTGTGGTATTTTTTTTAATATTAGATGCAGTACTGGAGGTGGTTTTGAATTAAACACCATATCGCCAACATCTGCCTAATTTCTCCACATCTCTTTCATGACTCCTGAAGCTGTTTCTTGATCCTTACCCCTAATAAGAAAACTTATTATAGCTCCACTAAGGAGCAGTTATGGGTAAAATACTGGTATAAATCTCTGCATTTAATGGTGATTAGTTGTCTTTGCAGATTCACTATAACCATAGGTTAATCTCGTAACCAAACATGAATTGCAACACATAACAAAGCTATGGTGGAAAGGATTGGTTCAATGCCAATGATGAGTTTAGCTCAATTTCACCTTCAGCTCAAGGTGCGTCAAGGTTAGACACTGTCATCTACTTGACTCCAAGAGTCTGAATTCCAAGTTCGTCTGAATTGATCTAATAAGAATGGAACAGTAGAGTAAAAATAAATTTAAGATTATTTGTACACAGAATTGACTTTATTAACAGAGGAAAACGTATTAAAACCATCTCTTGAACGATATTCAAGGTTAGGCTAGTTTCCCTAAAAGAACCGGCCTGTTTCACGAGCCAGCGGTTGGCTTTTTTAAACATTATCCGTCTGGTATAATACTTTTCTAGGACCTCAAAAAAACATTCACGTTGTATATGATGTATTCCTTTGCGATTCCATCTGCAAAGGTCACGAGCGCATTGCGTTCGTGTTTACTGGAATGAAGTCACGAAGGTTGGGTAATGTTAGTGCCAGATAGAACGAAGTCGCCGGTCCCTCCGTGTTTATTCCGTCAGACACTGTATGTGAAGAAAAGCTAATTTCCAGTAATATATGCACACTTTAGCATTTTTTTAAATTAAACTGAGTTTGTAGAATTTTTAAAATAATTTGTAGAATACACTAAGCGATTGAAATTGATACCTAGCACCACTTATAATCAAAATTAGATAGTACAGTCTTACTGCTATACGCAGAACAGAACTATCTCACAAAATATATACAATTTCTCTTGTGTACAGGAAGTTCAGGTTCTAAACATGTAAAAATAGATAGATTTGAATAGCATTTTGATAGAAAGAATTTTGCTATAAACATCGGCTATTACGAATTGTTTTATTTATTTAGGCCTATTACATATAATATTATGAGTCACTGCTTCTTTGAGTTCAATTAACAGGAAAATTTAGAGTTCACATGGATATAAAAAAGTTTTTTCTGCGCTGTTATGAAATGCAAATAAATTAAGTGGGTTTTTGCAGGTTGGCTGTAGGCTGTATCTTTCACAGAAACTTTTACTTGAACAGTTTACTTAAAAAATGAGGACAAATATTTATTAAAGGAGAGAGAAATATAATAGCGGTTGCTTTGAAGAGTTGACTGCGTGGGCCCAGGTAGGTTTGAAGTTCAAGAGAAAACTCGGCGTGCTCGGTCAAGTGTACCATTTTGAGTGCCAACTTTAATTGTATGTAAATAAACAATTTATAATGCTTGTATAAGCGTGATATACGAATTGCAATATCGTAAGAAGTTAAAGTTTAATAAATTTTCATTTATTTTTAGCTTATTATATCTTGCATTAGTATGGTATGTTTGTACTCCACGAATTCGGTGGCGATTAAGATTGCATAAACCTAAATTACCTAAGAAGTTACAAAATTTATGCATAAATAGGCGCTATTTTCACAGATATTGATACATTGTTTTAATGCATCATTTAGTTCCCATTATCGTGTTACTTGGAAATAATAAAAGGAGATTAATGTTGTGGTTCCATGTTCAAGAAATTACATATTAATCTTACGAAAATTTTTCGGGTACATAGCTTAATTGGCTCTCAATATATAATCTTATATAATCACATTGTTGTTTAAAATAATAAAATGACAAGTTAGCAAGCTTCCAGAAGTATGCTATCCCTTTGGGTTTTTTATTATTTCTAACTGTAATTAGAGATGTGTTCTTTTTAAAAAATATTAGTTCTGAAAGTGTGTAGGGTAAAATTATGCTGGACTGTCAATAATGCACAAACATTTCAGTAGAATAAATACAGGACATCATTCATATTAATTATATTATATTCATATATATATATATATATATATATATATATATATATATATATAGTAATTTTTATGTGATTGGTAATCTACATGAGTGTTATTATTATTAATTGAAAGAACGTAATGTACTGAGTGTTTTAAAAATGTGGAGAAATATTATCCGATATGACTAAAAATAGGTAAAAGTAGATCAAGTAGAAAGTTCCTATAACGCTATGGTATTGATCATCGTTTAGCCTCTTTAATTTCTAATATTGAAAAATTACGTCAGGAGAGTTTAGATAACGGTGTTGTTATTTAAAAGTTTGTATGTGCTACTTGAACTTTACTTTATCCTAAAAGAAAATTATATCCTTCGTAAAAGTTGCAATCACTTAAGTGTTATAAACAGACGATAAATAACGGAATAAATGCGTTTTGAGTGCACTCGTCCAATCCTTACGTTAATCATTAAAAATCTAATACAGAGCATACTGCATGACATAACGATATCATTATAGAGTAACGCTCTAAGTCTGAGCATCGATTGCTATACAACTCACTCCTAGACATTCTGGAGCTACGTTTACGTAGTATGCACTCTGTCCATGCACGTAGTTGTCAGTTATACATATTTCATGTTACTGATAAATGTTCAATGTTATAAAGTAAATGAATTCATATGCTTTACATCAGTAAATATTTTATAGCAAATTATGTCCAAAAAAGCAGTTAATCGTAACTACTCCTATTTACTTATGATTTTCTTAACTATTTAAAGTAAACTATAACTTTATTTTTATTAAATTCATTTTGCTATTCGTAAATATTATTTTAAGGATAAAATAATTTTACTTTCGCTTTTGAAAGCATTTCCACACAATATAGACTTAGTATACAGAAATGGAATATTATTAACCCGTTTTAAAACCAGCATTAAGAGCACCGTTCTATGTTATAAAGAGCATCACAGTACAAAATCATATTAAACATAATTTGTACATTATAACAATGTTAGCTTAACGTTCCAGCTTTACGCATCGCTTCCTATATTATTCCGTCCTTGTTATTTTAGAGCTATGTTTATATAATGTGCACTCTGTTTGTGTAAAGTGCACTATGTATATATTAAATATCTCTATAAGGCAATCTCAGTAACATTATGTACATATAACAAATTATGTACTACATTATGTAGGTATACATTATGTAGTATAAAACGTATAGTTTACGTTCCAACTTTCTGCAATGCTTCCTTGAAAATTCTATCTTGGATATTGAATATCCTTGTTCGCCTATATACCTTGCATACATTATTTATATCAATATTTTACGTACTTACTTTTATATACCCTCTAATATGTGTCAAATCATACGGTTTATGTTGAAAACGTCTAAGTATAAGCTTCTTTTAAATTTTTTGAACAATGTTTTCTATATTGCGGAATTTCGTTTCCTTTTTCGTAGATCTATCAGTGCTTAAAATTTAATAGTTTATAAATATTTTAAAGCTATAAATGCTTAATTTTTCAGCCTGAAGTAATGATAGTGCTTTGTATTTTAACTCGTACGTTTATTTTACACATTCACGAATGATATCAATTATGCTTTTTTCGTAAGATATTTAATGTATAAACATAGTACATATATAACCAATTTTCCACAATCTAATTTACTATTGATTCAATGCAGTAATTTTGGAAAGTATAGATTATGGAATTATATTTGACCTCATTAGTGTTTATAAAAAAATGAACCGTTATATTTCTATTAACTTTATCAACTAAATGAAGGAATAGAGGCAACATCCTAAAATTAGAAGTGTTTAAGTGAACAGCCTCAATGTTACGGCGTTAAATCTGAACTTCAAAATTTGAATTGCCTGGGTTGATGAACGCAAACTACTCCATCTGTCAGGTTGGAGTTATGCTCTGTTGTTTCGACATCATTTAGTCTCTTCAGGTATGGGTGGATCCAAAGACCACTATAAGATGACATCGTGACATGGTATATATACCATACACTGGGCAGTACGAGTATTCGGCTCGCGTTTATAAACTCATTCCGCCTAGAGCATCCTGTTCTCAAGTTTAGTTTATACTGAATACAACACCTCGACATGTAAAAGTTATAAGCCATTTCAGTAACTCGTATTTAAGGATGAAGGTGGCAGTCATTCTAGGGGGTAGAGAACGAGGAATATAACCTTGTATAATCTGTAAAATACTTACAAATGAAAACGATCGTATAGACATGACCTTAAAAATACACAGTAATATGTATTTATGGCAGCTGACTGAAGCAGGAAAAACAAAATAAAACTAGTTCTATTAGCTGATAACTGAAAATAACCATTTTCCCTGTCGTTCTGAAATACAAAAAGAGTTTTCAAAATGTTTTATTTTCTTGCGGACAGTACAACTGCAGTAGTACTTTAAACGAAATTGCGGATTTAAGGTATAGTTAGGTTTATAAATAACATAGAACTACCTGTTGAGATGAGGTATAACCACACATTGTGGGATTTTTATGTTCGTATAATTCTTAGTGAAATTCCTCCTTCATAAAACGTATTAAGCGTTCAAAAAAACCATACTTTAAAAATTTATATTTTTACATAATACACAACTTTCAATTTTTTACTCTAAAATAAAAATACTAATGTAGATTGTTGAGTGATGGGAGAAACAAAGTAAACTTTAGTGTTATTAGGAAACTTTTCAATTTAAACAAAACTTCAATCGTTAATTACGGCTAATCCACAGATACAAAAATATTAAAGAAATACTGAAGAACATAAGCAGCTTAAGAACTCTCTGTTTTCTTGGACGAGTGTTTGTGTTTTTAACTATTAAGCTAACCACATTACGTTTAGAGTTGTTTTTATGAGCAATTCATTAGAGTTAAAATAATTATCACACAACTGTAACACGAATATTGTTAATAAATCTTTTTAGAATTAATTACATATTTAAAAATACATTTTATATTTATAACGTATATTTTGCTTACCTCGAAGTTGTAAAATAGCATTGTAATGAATGCTTTAAATAATAATTTCGATAGAATTTACGAATACAAATGAAGTTAAATATAATTAAATGTAATTATTATGTGTTATAATAAAATAAAAAAGGTCATTTTGAAACTTTTTTAAAGATATTGGTAATATTAGTTGCTCAAATTGGAGTCTACTTATATAAAAATCCATTTATTGTAACGTTAGTACATCTCATACATTATTATAAAATTGTACGTTTTATGATAATGTCTTTATTATTTATCAACGGATCTATTAGAAAAGCAATCTACCACACAAATCCAAGTATTGAATGTATGGCTTTCTGATTTAAAGGCATAGACCATTAGGTTTAAAGAATTCAAACCTACTATATTTCTCAGTGTCAGAAAAGCCAATAAGGAGATGCACAAAATACTTTCAAATCCCCAAACTTTTCAAAGAACCCACCACAAAATATATTAAATTTGAGAACAAAATGTGATGTGTATAAAATAAAATAAGAAATATCTTGCTGATGCAATGGTAGCAGTACTGGTGAATGTGAACCCAAGCGATGTTAGTGCACATAACTAAGGGCACTATGCAACACAATTATAATGCATTACGAATTTTCTAAGACTGGGGAGAAAATCAAAATTGGCACTTCCTGTGACGCTTTATGTGATACAAAGGCGGTGGTAGTGAGGAGTGGGAAGCAGCCGCCTCTACCCTCGTGTTATGGTGTTGGTATGCGATTAATTTTCGGAAAAATAATAGGCCTCATACGGCCAGAAATAGATTCCTAATTTTAT
Organism: Homalodisca vitripennis; assembly: GCF_021130785.1. Lineage (NCBI taxonomy): Eukaryota > Metazoa > Arthropoda > Insecta > Hemiptera > Cicadellidae > Homalodisca > Homalodisca vitripennis. Next base: position 33,034,835 of record NC_060208.1, read on the forward strand.
AATTATTTTATTCTTGCTGTAAATCTTTAATATGGCTTGTTTTGTATACTCTTATGTAAATACCATTTCATTTTATAATCAACTATTAAGGGTTTCAACTTTAAAAGTATAGTTATGAATTTATGATGGGTTTGAAATTGAGTAACGGCTTCTTAAACTCATTACGTCAAATGTTCTTTACAAGATAAAAACCTTCCCGTAATCATATGCCTCTTCAGTTGATTTTATATAAAGTTCCTTTTGTGGTTTTTTCATGCTTAAGTTAATGGCGATTTGAAAAGTTATTCTCAAAAATCAATAGAAAGTTATTGATACTATTTAATTAACAACACTTATCATTTAATTAACGAAAATTAAACCCCTAATATTTACATTGTGCACGACTGTTAAAACTGTAAAATTAAACAAATCATTGATGGTACAAAAATAGTTAAATGAATTGCCTATAGAACATTTTGCAAAGGAAATGTTTGTTTAAGGTTATTTGTAATTAATTTATATTAAATCTCTCATTGTAAATTATTAAATATTTTAAATGTATTTGGCACATATAAAATATTGTAATGCACTAATTGTGGAAAAATAAACAGTTATGGGAAAGAGCTTTTAACGGGATTGAAGTAAACTAATACAATATAAACTAATACAGAATATACAAACCACACTGATTATTTCATAACGTTCCAGCTTTATGCATCACTTCCTTTGTAGGTATATCCCGGATATTGAGGAACCATGTTCATGTATCTACTCTGTATTCATTAACTATGTCAATATTTTCCCCCTTACTGATATGTATTCGCTATCATTACTGTGTGGTTAAAGTCTGTAGTATAACATGAATAAATATATATTTAGTTTGTCGTATATGTTATTATATCTATAGTGTTCATAACAATTATTGGATAGGTAAATGTAATTGCTCTGCTAGGACTCGAAACCGGATTACTTGCAGGGCGAGCATGCTACCATTACATTTTATGCGTTTGTATATATGACAGCAACGATGAAATACTTTGTATATTTATTTTTAAGACACAATATTTACTGTATGAAAAACTATCGCTAGATGTGGGAGAAAGCAATAGTCTTGAGAACAGCGAGACCAAGGCTAATAAAGAAAATATTCGTTGAAATCCAAGGAAGGTTTATAAGGAGAGAGGACTTTCAGACAATATTTAAAGATTCTGAAAATAAATAAAATATTTACAAAACGTAATCCAAAGTGAAATGGCAACTAGCAGCTGTTAAAACATTCAGCTGAAGTTCAGCAAAAAGACAGAAACATTTATTTAAATGCAAAGTTTACAAAACATTAGAAATAAATTGGTTAATCACTAGTGTAAAGCATATTGAAAAGATAAATTTACTATATAATGTCTATATAGTATATCAAGTGATGAATTTAAACCTAACGCATTAAAATACTATTTCAATCTTCCATAAGAACCACTTTAATAGAAGTTGTAAATATTTGCACATAACGGTACCTTAAACCTATATATTATCATTGTACGAGTGTAAATTATTGTTTTTTAATTTTTAACTGTTTGCGTAAATGTTTTTCGTTCCAGTTTCATATTTTGAAATTAGTTACAATAAATTCAATTCAATTAAACAGAACAGATACGCTGAAATGCTACAATTCCGCTGCAAATTTCAAAATGATACAATCCCGGAAATTACAAACGGCTATGTATTAAGACACCATCAAACCACTTGTTGAAAACACTTGTAGAAACTGGAAATCACCCCATTTTAACCTCATTATCATGACTATTGCGGCTATATGTGTGTCCACTATTGGTATGCTGCTACTAGAAATTCATTGCCCAGATTTAAGTGACATATCGGATTTTGCATTACATTTGTTACTTACTTTTAAACCTTTTTAGCATGCTTATACAGGGTGTACATAAAGTCCTGCACAGGTATAATATTTTCTGAACGATTAAAGATAAATCAACAAGATTTGGTACATCAACACTACACTATTTGGGGTTATGGCTAATAAAATGTAACCAAGTAAAACCTTTGAACAGCCGCCATTTTGCACTGGATCAATCTTTTTGAGTGCAGTGTGCGGCATTAAACTCTGCTAATGCCGCACAATGCCGCACATTAGACAAGCCCTTTAAAATTATGTGCATAATGACCTATGCTCCAATTTAAGATTTCCTTCTGACGCCTTGCGGGACGTCCCCATGATATTACAGAAAACTGATAGTTCCTTCACAAAGTAGGTTTTTAGGTGTAGTGTTGATGTACCAAATCTTGTTGATTTATCTGTTATCGTTCAGAAAATATTATACCTGTACAGAACTTTATGTACACCCTGTATAACTAATGTAATAGGGGTAACAAGCAAGTATCCAATAAAGTTGTATGACATTCAGATTTTGTGATTGTTAGGAAAGAGCACTAAATAATATAAAAAGCAATTATTTTCGATATCAGCAGAAGGCTTCATCAGTGTATTGATATTATTTTAGTAGAATAGAGATGCTGTAACTAGTCCTGACGCCTGTATTCTATCATGGGAAATATCACACAAATTGACTATCAATGTTTTATTCCTAAGTATTCAGGATGTTTCTTCAATATTTACAGCGTTTCTGAAGTTATTAAACATTATTTAAAATTATTAAATGATACTAGAATAGAAAAAAGTCTTAAAGTAATTTTTTCAACAGTTGGTTAACAGGTGTTTGATAGGCAATACATCCTTCAATGTGCTATTGCTAGTTTGATTCCTATTTTATGTTTGATATGTATATTACTGGTATACAGTTCTTATTATAAAGTATGATGAACATCTGTTACAAGAATTACAGTAGCTTTTTGTGACTAATCATCACGGATATGTTTACGGTATTCTCACTCACTTTTGTTACAGTTGGCAAGATTATTTAAGAGAATCTTTATGTGGTAAGCGATTCAAAATTTTGAAGGTTGAAAAAAAGCTTAGAGTTAATACTTTCCGTTCAGCATAGCTTGTTACTGGGTGTTTGATAAGCAATACATCTTTAAATGTGCTATCGTTTAGTTTGTTTTCCTCATGTTACCACTTCAATGTCCGATATATATTACTGGTATACAGTTCTTGTTATAAAGTATGGTAAACATTGTTACAGCTGCTTTTGCAACTGATCCTCATTGATATTTTTATGGTATTCTCACTCACTTTTTGTTAGAAGAATGTGTTTACAATAATTGGAAAGATTATTTGAGAAAATCTTTATGTAGTAAGAGATTCAAAATTTGATGAGAGCAATCAAATGACTTATTCTTCGACAAATTCTTACGATCTTGATGTATCGTAAGTGCAAAGAGGTTAAGATGTCATCAGTTTCTCATCTTGTTCAAAATGTATATACAATTTTGTTTCTATTAGGTAGCTACTCGAATATCAAACACGTTTCTCTCAACGCTTCTCACTAACATTTTCCTACGGTAATTTTCAACTGTATTTACAATAATATTAAACCAATTAGCACCTGGAACCACTATAAACCATTATTATTTGCTTAAAGTATTTTGGACCTATTACTATAATAATACAATATCTCTTTTTATTTATTACACAAATAATCCATTATATAAATGGATTAGATAAAACAATATTATAATTATGACCGACTGCTGCACATTTTATAAACAGTGGAAAAGAATACTGATACCTCATATTTGGTACATAAAATGTTTAATTCAATAATATAAAAAGCTAAAACAAAAAGAAATTTTAAAATAAATGAATACATTTATATGCTTAAAAAACTAGATTATGAAAACAAGAAACCAAAAAGTGTTTAAATATATAAAATTAAAGCAAGATACTTTTAGGTTATCTTAAAATGACTCCGAAAATATCAAAATTGTATTCAAAGAATATCTTTGAATTGGTATAAAACCATTAAATACATGTTTTTTTTAGTGTTAGAGCAGAAAGGGTTGTTTAAATTATATTATACCACGAGTCATATCACTGCTAGCCTGGAAATTTAGATTTATTATTTATTAGTGTTGTAAGGTAATGTAGATTAATAATTACAATCCTAGTTTAATCATAAGCAACATATCTTGTAGAGCGATGCGAAGGTGAAACCATATATCTCAGTCCTCATTTTATTGCAAAAACCCAAGCTTACAGTCCCGTACTATAGTATACTAAAAGCGTTAGCTTTGATAATGAAACAACACTGATTATTAAAGCATATTTTACACATATTTCGATTTAAGTAATATCCTAGGTAATAACAATAGTGTTGTATTATTTTAACATTGCGTGACTATCGTAGAAAGAGTACTCTAGACTTGGAATTTACCATTTTTGTGGAGTGAAAATGAGATTTTTCGGCAGACATATGTTTCTTGTGTTTAATATTCAAAATCCAATTACATCGCATTCAGTAGGCTTAGACACTCTAACTAGGGCTTTTGCTGGATAATAGGTCAGCAGTTTTTAACGTTAAGCCCATTACATCAAATAGCCTCGCAACCATAAACGAGTCATTATCATCCGATCGCTGATTGGGAATTATTGTTCCAACCTGTAAGTCTTTGTTTCTACCTGGATGTGGTGCATACAGATGATCCCTTACGATCTGCATTACTGTTTTGATCTGTCCCATTAATACATACTTACATCGTGAACATTATACAATACACTTTACAGCAACTACTAGCACTACTATACTCTATATACTATAAAAAAGAAAGAAAATCGCAATTGTTTATTTTTATCAGATGCTAATTTAACATGTATTTACTTGTCTGACGGTTTGTTTTTGAGTATATAGTTTTGATACTCTCACATTTCAATCTCAACCAATCGTCTGAAAGGAAAAAATATAATTGGTGATGAAGAATAAAGGAGCTTTAAACGAACGAACTGCATTTTTTCTACATCAGAGATACGAGGACTACAAAAAGTTATGTAATTTACTGGAATAAATATTCTCATTGTCTCATAAGGTGCACAACTGAGTACAGTCCTATGTTTTTGACATGTCCCTGTTAGACGGTGGAGCAAACGAGTTTTCTACTCATAATACAGTTATGGTGGGATAAGCTGATTCAATACGAATTGAATCAGCTTATCAGTGAATAATCTGATCAATGAATAAATCTTGAATCAGCTTATACGAATTGAATCAGTGTTGTTGGGTTTAGCTCTAGATTATCTTACTCTTATATATTAAACCCTTATGTACTTTTGTATCAAATATATGTATTTAATTAAAATGTATCCAAAATTTAAATGACCTTTTTTTGAAAGATTTGTACTTTTTGAATATTTAAACGACGCAGTACAAAGAATTTAAAGATATTTTTCAGAAAAATCCGCGATAACAACGTGAGTAACAAAACCGCTTTTGGATTTGATTTAATATACATTTTAAATAAAGCATCTAGTTCTAAAATTAAAAATAAGGCCGTAAAACTGCATCTATTTTGTTCTTATTGGGGAAAACTTAGACTATGTTACTACAGCCAGTTCTTAAGCTCGTTTTCACCTTGAGATGAAAATGAAAAAAGATTACGAATTAGGAATCTGAAAATACGTTAGGATTGATGAAGACCTTATTTGTAGCGTTATGGTGTCGTACAGAATTTCGTACTCATATAGTATTGCATAATGTAATGGTTTATATAAGATGAGATATTTACAAAACTAAGATTTAAACCCACCAGTCAGGTGTTGTGGTGTTGTGAGTGGACAGCAAGTGGAGGACTTCACTTCGTGTTGTTTTTGTGCTGTTACGTCAACAGACTGTAGGAGGCAGTCAGTGATTTTGTGATGTACAAGATTAATTTATTATTGACAGAATCAATACAAAGATCCACTCGTTTTGATTAGCGTATTCTAAGACGTAATTACTCCAGCCCACTGTAAAAATTATTTTTCAAACTACTAGGCCCACTTAACTCTGTTACCGTAGGCGTAGTATACTACATGACTGCAGACTTCGGAGGAACTCCCATTAGGGAGTTTAGTCAACATCTAGAGAAAGAAATAAATCAATAGATATTTCATTAATCTCCTACTTTATACCTAGAATGCCAAACCAAGACCTTAAAACATTATCTATCACATCTCAAAGAGCCAGCCAGATTCAGGCACTGTTTGGCGTAATGTTGAATAACAGCTATGATAAACATCAAGTAAAGCGTAAACCACTAAATAAACAAATTAACATCGTGAAGGAAACAGGATTTTTCCGGATATTTGCCTTTGTTCAGTGAAACAAGATAATCGAGTGCCTTTATTGTGCTAATTACAAAATATTTAATCGTAGATGGTTAGTAGACGAATGAAAATGAATCGTTACCTGTATTCTGTAGTTCAGTTTTAATGATTAGTGTTGTGTATAGTTTTTTATTAAGTGCATATTTTTAGAGTTCGTGAAGTTGACAAACAACATGGTGTTTGTGATTCCTGACTTAGGCGTGCCACAACGCTTTGGTATGAATTGTTTATTTTAACCTAGTTTGTAATTATGTATTAGGTTAGTTCTTTACCTGAAGAAGAGATCAGATTGCAGATTTCGAAACGTAGTGTTACCGATTTCTTGTTTCACTGAACGAAGGCAAATATCCGGAAAAATTATATTTCTATACTATAATCAGACGTTTTTATAAGCATTTATATACACTTTAAAACATTTTTAAATAGTTAACTAACAGTTTTATGATATGTAGACAAACAGTTTATACTATTTTACGTTTCAAAAAATTTTACGTAATTTGTCTCAAAATCAGTATAAATATGTTATTCTGTTTTGAAACATCAACTCTGGCAAATTTTCGATGTTTACATAAGTGAATTCAATGGAGACGTACATCAAAAATTTCAACGCAGACACTGGATAAACACATGTCTTTACGGTGAATCCTCAAGGGATAGCGGCTGTAACTGAACTGTTGCTCACAAGATACACTTCATTGTCAGCTTGGCTTTGTCATCTCCCCTATATAACAAGAGACTTACCAATAACATTTAATGTAGACACTGGATAAACACATGTCTTTATGGTGAATCCTCAAGGGATAGCGGCTGTAACTGAACTGTTGCTCACAAGAGACACTTCATTGTCAGCTTGGCTTTGTCATATCCCCTATATAGCAAGAGACTTACCAATAACATTTAATGTAGACACTGGATAAACACATGTCTTTATGGTGAATCCTCAAGGGATAGCGGCTGTAACTGAACTGGTGCTCACAAGAGACACTTCATTGTCAGCTTGGCTTTGTCATATCCCCTATATAGCAAGAGACTTACCAATAACATTTAATGTAGACACTGGATAAACACATGTCTTTATGGTGAATCCTCAAGGGATAGCGGCTGTAACTGAACTGGTGCTCACAAGAGACACTTCATTGTCAGCTTGGCTTTGTCATCTCCCCTATATAGCAAGAGACTTACCAATAACATTTAATGTAGACACTGGATAAACACATGTATTTATGGTGAATCCTCAAGGGATAGCGGCTGTAACTGAACTGGTGCTCACAAGAGACACTTCATTGTCAGCTTGGCTTTGTCATCTCCCCTATATAGCAAGAGACTTACCAATAACATTTAATGTAGACACTGGATAAACACATGTCTTTATGGTGAATCCTCAAGGAATAGCGGCTGTAACTGAACTGGTGCTCACAAGAGACACTTCATTGTCAGCTTGGCTTTGTCATGTTCCCTACATAGCAAAAGGGGGGGGGGGGGTTAAAATCGTTGTGAAGTATCTGTATAAAACATAAATAAGTTTTTTTTTATATTCTTTAAAACTTTTTTTCAATTTTTCAGTGATTTCGCTACAATTATAAAAAATAATTTTAGTTACCTTGGCGACGACAAAAATAAATTCCCAAAAACAAAAGATGAAATAATGACTTTAAAGGTTATAATTATTTTCTTTAGATTTGTAAATACCCCGCATTTTATTTCAGAATATACATGTAAAAAGGAAAACCAAATATTTCTTTCTTTTAGTAATTGTAGTGTACTAACTGTAATAGGTGTACTAAAACGCCAATCACAAAGAAAAACATATATCCTCTGAGTAAAAAATAAAGATAGATTTTCAGCAGTATTTCTATCACCTCACTTTGAAATTTTATGTTTGACAAGTTTTGCTGTATGTTATAAGGAGCTTAATGTTATCCTTCAGAAGGAAAACGTAATTTAAGTTGTAATAAAAGTGATATTTACTTTATGAAAGCTTTCAAGATATTAACATAGCTCATAATTTATCGATCATTGTTGAAAAATTCAAAATTTCAAGGTTTCATATTTAAGTTTTTAGTTTCAAATGATGGATGTTTTAGGTTCAGATCAAATCCATTCTCTAAATACTCAGATATGAGATAGTCATCAAGATTCAGAATATTATGAACTAACAAACTAAATATTACCTGACACAACAAACTGATATTATGGCTCCAGATTTCATAGTTTACTTAGTGTACTTATATTATGTATGTTCAAATATTTTTACAATATTTATGGGTTTTAAAACAGTTTAATGTATTTTGTGGCATAAATAAACCTAAATGTTTTTAATTTAGTTGTAAAATCTTGTTTTAAATAAATATATTAGATTATATACAATCTTATTATAAATAGATAAGTCCTACTCATAATTTCCATACATTTTAATAACCAACAATTTGTATACTACTCAAAACACATATATTTGTAAAAATTTTATTAGTGTCCTTGTAAGATCACAGATAACAGCTTTCAAATGACAGATACAATCATTTTAAAGCTCTATGGAATTTAAATGTTTAATATGAGCGAATACTTCTACTTAAGAAGGATACATTTAAGAAGTAGAAGATATATGTGATAATATCTATTGCAACAGTGGCTTTAATTATTATTTATGTTAACGTATTTTTTTTATTAGGTTGGGAAAGAGATTAATAAGTTTTAGCCATATTTAAAAAATATTTACCGCTGTGCTGCCTACCATAGACTTTTAGCACTCCCGTACCTATATTTATTGATTGTAATGTAGACGTTTGGAGCTACTATCTGCTTAGAAGATAGAACAAATTATCTGATCACACTCAACAGTCAGATTAGCTCAAAGTAGAGGACTAATAACATACTGTGGTACATGGAGGGGGAAGTATACAGTAATATATTATAATTTTAGCCTACATGCATGATAATAATGCTTTATTTTAATGAACGACATATAGAAATGACATTATACGTGGGACAAATTGCAGACTGGTTTCCTTATTGAGAAAAAAGTACATGTGTTATATTTATCGTAATCACTTCGTTTTACATCGCAAACTTCCCCAATAGTTTTCACATAAGAATGTTTCCCTTTACCCGCACAACCACTATTCATGACACCGGAAAGTAAAGGTGATCACCAAAAGATATTGCTGTCACGAAACTTGACAGTCACGAAAAGTTAAGTAAAGTAAAGATGTCTTATTTTACAAGGCGAAGTTAGGGCTAAGAAGCCTCTCTAACACTTAACCTTTGGACCAACAGCTTAAAGGTGACTTCCGAAACATCGCCAATAGCCGGGCAGGCGGGCTGCTTGCAAGGACAGGATCGCTCAGCGGTCAACAATCCAAGCAGAAGCCATGATCGACGTTACTTGATCCGGTTATCTTGCGATAACTACCGTACCCACTACACTGAGCCATGGCGAAATCCTTGACCACGAACTATTGCTACCGCCAGCCCGCCTAAAACAACTCAAAGTTAGCTTTAAGCCGTAACGTTAATAAATAAAAACTGCCTCACCAGAGGAGTTAAGCTCCTGCAATTTTATTTTCATTCTATCACAATAAGCAAAACGGCATTGATATTTATAAAAAATAATCGGATTTAAATTAATATTTATATAACAGAGGATGCGAGAATTTGTATTCGTGGCTGAAAAGGCCCATTTGTAAAACTAAAAACTCTAAAAATTTAACAGAAATGAATATTTAACTCAAATATCGCCACATTGAACAAATCAGAGGCATTCATAGATTATTACTTTATTTCAATATTTAAAATTATAATCTATTACAATTATGTAATCATTATACAGGGATTAGTTTATGTTGGGAAGAGATAATTCTTTGTTTATTTTCCTAAATATAACTATAGAAACTACATTAATAACCTTTAATGAAATGCATTTGTTCTCAAACATTATCAAATCCGTCATATAACAAGAAGTCTAATAAGCCTTGACCCAATAACATTGCCAATAAAGACAAAACCCAAAGAACACAACGTTGCCAATACCGGTTCAATATTGGGTCTTGTGGTTTAATATGTTCTCATATGGTGCTCGTATCCTTTACACGGGTTATTATGTTACTTACATCTTCAAAGTAAAAGCTGGGTTAATATTGATAATTTGACTGGAACCAATAAGAAATGTTGCTTATATTTACCACACTATTGTTTGTGATTAGTTAGCACCATTATTTTTTTTACAAGCAAATAAATAGTTTAGTAATATTATTGACATATCAATAGTCACTATTTCACATACCGCGGATATGTTTTTTTTTAAGTAAGATTTTGGTCTCAGAGAACCCCCTAATAATATTATTTTATTTGCTTCACAAAATTTTCTAGCAAAAAGTGTATAAATCCAATGCTTCCAAAACGTGTTTAATTTTCTTATGTAAATGGTTTACTTAAGAAAACTTTAATCATTCATGTGTTATTAGAAAAAAAAACTAAAAGTATTACAAAAGTTAAATAATACTGCACATATAATTATTTAAAGAATAGTATAACGTAGGTAAGGATTGTACACATTGACTCCAAACAAATGAATCCCCGACAAATATTATAATTGACAGGTATCTCGAAATTCTAAATATTTAACAAAACCTTTGATTATAAAACTTTTGTAACGATTACAGCCGAGTAAACTAGAGTAACGTCATTAACAATCGTAATTGCAATGTATTCCTTCTTGTCAATGTAGAAATGAAGTATAATGCAAAATTTAATATCTAGAGATGAAATATTTCTCAAAGTTTTGTTGCATATGTTTATTTTGAGATAGGTTTTTATTAACATTTCAATGTTAAAAAATAAATGTTCTAGTATGCTAGGGAGAGTATTCCTACGTAAAAATGTTCCAAAACCGAATATTGTTATCGAATTTTGACATTGACTTTTCAATCTATTAGTATTGTCCGTATTATATATGCTCTAACACAAAATTAACGTATTAAATTCCCTTATACTTGTATTCAGTTTGATTAAATACGTAACTATTCTGCTGTTTTCTCATTGCTATCATGGTTGCCTAAGATACATGTGTAGACTCATGTTATTGCCAACATTCAGCCAAATCCCATGGAGTGACATGCATCCTCATCGAACTTAATGTCGCTAATATATGTATGAAGTTTCTCATACAAACTATCATGTATGAGCTTCGTGCAAGGTGTGGACTGACAAACAACAATAAGGATAGACATACAGAAATGATATTATTTCAGCCTCACGGGATGAGCTTCGTACAAGATAATATGTGGACTGACAAACAACAATAAGGATAGACATACAGAAATGATATTATTTCAGCTTCACTGGATGAGCTTCGTACAAGATAATATGTGGACTGACAAACAACAATAAGGATAGACATACAGAAATGATATTATTTCAGCCTCACGGGATGAGCTTCGTACAAGGTAATATGTGGACTGAGAAACAACAATAAGGATAGACATACAGAAATGATATTATTTCAGCCTCAGCCTCACGGGATGAGCTTCGTACAAGATAATATGTGGACTGACAAACAACAATAAGGATAGACATACAGAAATGATATTATTTCAGCCTCACGGGATGAGCTTCTTACAAGATAATATGTGGACTGACAAACAACAGTAAGGATAGACATACAGAAATGATATTATTGCAGCCTCACGAGTGTTAGCAACCACCATAACGTGATATATACGTAATATACATATTCATACGAGTACATAGTGAAGTGTTTAGAATCATTTTAATTTTTTTTTTTTATTTTATGGTGTTACTTGAGGATACCCAGACATACATATCTTATTATTATTATTAAATAATAAGTTTTAAAAATTTTGCAATAGCATAAGTAAATTTTACGTTGAATTTAAATGTAAATTAATTTATTTTAATCTTCTATTTTGACACAGAACAAATGTATAACAATATAATATACATTTTCTTCCCATTTACTGATTCAACTCCTCGTCTGTGCAATATTTTACTCTTCTTATGGATCTAGATTCCAAAAAATAATATTGTCTTATTACTAATGATAGTAACAATGTTTATTTCCTAAAGATGTAATGTAAAAACGTAAGTGTAAAATACTTCTTACATCTAAGTAAAAGAATAATGTAGTAATAGTCCAGTTATAAGTTTGAAATAACCATTTCAAACAAGAGTATGTTTCATGAAATAAATATGGCCTCTAAGACAAGCCTTGTATAGAGAAAAGTTGCAAAATCCTATCATTTCCATCATCAGTATAACAATTATAACTAAAATATTAATACAGGTGCAGCGTAATACCTTAGCTATCATTAAATGTTATGTAATCACGAAACATCACAGAAAGAAGCAAATAAATATGAAGTTTATAATAAGGTATATATTAATTTTGCCTGGTAGTAATATCTACACAAAATTTACCTGATATAATACAAAAAACAACCAACGAACAAATCATTTTAATTATTACATATACTGCATTAAATAAAAATATTCTAAGAAAAATATTGACATTTTTGTCAAATAAATATATATCTTTTATTATTTACGTGACATAAATTCATTATTATCAAAAACAAACAACCATCTCGTAATATTGTTTTTTTAAATCTAGTATACATTTTTCTGTTAATATGCAGTTAAGGTACAACTGAATCAGAAGATGTTCTAGAGTATATCCATAATGCTTTTCATACTAAACTATTTTGCATTTCTTGGTAATTTCTATAAGGGCCCTAATACTAGAAAATTTTCCACATATTGAAAAAATAAAGTCAATACTAGACGAAAACTCAGAACTACATAACTCAGTTTATACATAGAGGAATTTGAGATGATTGAATCGAGGAATAGCTACAAAAATACAAAAAAAGGCTATTATAATTAGTTTTCAAAGAGTAAATTCACGATTTAAAGTTATTTAAGCCATTCTTATATACAATAGAGGTAATGTATATCAAATTGTACAAGAAAGTTTGTTTGTGAACTCCGTAAAAAATATATAATATTCAATTACATGTAACGGCAATAGCATTTTGGAAACAAAATGCTCTTCTCGGATGAAACTATAAAGACCTCACATAAATGTTGCATAAGAAGCTCAAAGTAGGGGAAACGTCCACTGAATATTTCTTGGACATAATATCAGTTATGCCGCTGTCCTATACTTCGATGTATTTCAGTCGTGCAAGTCATCTGTGGTCTTTATAATACCCGTATGTACTTTCATGTTCTTCATGTAAATATTCCCTTTCACATTAAAAGATTATCGCGACCTTTCCATTATATTATTTATATTCTATAGATTTAGATCTTTTAAAAGTGATATAACTTATAATTGTAGCTTTTGCATATTGTATACAATAAGCTACCATAAATATCTTTTAATTGAAATTGAAGTTATGCCGACGAGGGTGTTTTTTGTATCTAGTTTTTTTTATATTTTAACTTAGTACTACCGAAAACGGCAACCTGAAGTATTCTGAACATATTTATAATAAACTTACCTTATGAAAAACCCACAAAGTAAAAGTTAGAATACGTTCATATACGACTTTGTAGTATGATGGAATGATGTGTTAATTTTATGCAATCATTTTAGAGAAAATAAGGAACAGGCCAGACAAAAATTCATTATATCATTTTCTTCTTTTCTGTAATATATTGTCTGTATCTCCTCTTATTTCTAGTTCGATTTTCTGTTGCTATGTAATTTTTTTGTAATTTTTAAATCTCATAAATTAAGGTATCTTTAATACATTTCATCTGGACTTTAATATCAAAAAGCAGAATAGTTAGATTTATGGAGAATTACTAAAATTAAAGCACTTGCCTAAGTTAAAATTAAATACTTGCTCTAATATATTACATCAATACAGACCATTCCAAGGAAAGAATAAATAATATCAGAATAGTATGTCTTTGTTTAAAATTGGGTATTAAAACTGTAAGTTTTATATTTTGCTTTATTACTGGTTTAAGTATACTTAAAATCTTCGAAATTTTAAAAACTGAGTTGTAAATTTACTATAAAATCCTTACTGTAATAGAATAATTTTTTATTTAAAACATTACAAATTATTTGTTAGAAACCATGTATACCATAATTACTCTCAAACTAAACGACCTCTATAAAGACAAAAAAACACAAGTATTTTTGAAAAATAAAAATGTGTAAAAATATTTGTTCGTTTATAACAAGAGGTTATAATATGCAAACTGTTCTGATATTTTGAACTAGATAAAGATTGAAACTTATAGTATAAATAGAGTTTCCTCTATAACAGATTGGATGGAGTCTCTGGGTAATCAATCTAAATGGGCAAATCCCACTTCTGTGAAGGAAGACATTGAAATTTTCATCAGATTCCGTTTTGTATCATTACTATACAATAATTTCACAATATCCACCAAAGGGGTTCAATATGGAGACTAAATATAAATTACCAGAGTTATAATGCTTTTACACTGTATCTAACAGAAGAGTAAACGATAACTTTTACTATTAACAATCTACTTCTCTATTATTTATCAAACTAGGAATACGCCACTTGTCACATAACAGGCTTCCTTGATTTGCATTTAAAATTTCAATTGTAAAGCTCATTTAATTATACATTATGTTTTAAAAAATGGACACAATGTCCTTCGTCAATGCAATGTCATTAAAAAAATTAATTTAATGTTTGTAGTATTAATATGTGATTTCAATTGCCGTTACATGCGTTTCGCTCGCTATGTCCTAAGCACCTATGGTTCGGGGACTTAATTACGACGCCGTTATTGAGTTTCCTTGTTGAAACTGTCAAAACTTTATATTTATAATAACTGTTATTTACTCCGGCCTAAGTATGTTTGTTTCATAATTGAGTTTTTCATGTTTCTCGTTTAATAAAAAAACTATATACAGATCCAAAAAGCCTACTTCTTTCAAAAGACAAATAATATAGGTTTTATGTCTGATATTTTTATGGTAAATGTTAGATAGTATCTTAGTCTTTTATGACAACATTACAGCATTGACCAATTTCTGCGTACTTAATATATGTTACTATGTAAGGATAACAGTATATTAAAAAAAGAACTTTCTTAATATGTGCTCAACAGCGGTGTCAGGTAGGTTGAAGCAAGAAGCTTTGTCAATATCAAGCTTACGAAGTGCTTTCTCACTCTAAATTGAAACAAATTGAAAATAGTGTTCAATTAATGATATGGCTGTGTTGTCATAAAAAACATTGAAACAGAACATTTGATTACATTTAACAGGATTTTTCAATTAATAACAATTGTTTGCTCTAATGGAACTTAGGAAACTAAGATTGGATATTTGACTACTTTAGAGAACAGTGGCGCGTAGCCCAGGAGGGTTTTAAAATTAAGAAGTCCTATGTAGACCAAGGACGCTAAGAATGTCCATGTAAAATTTCAGTTCTATGGGTTGAATAGTTATGCGTTAGGCGTAGCAATTAAAAAAACACTTTAGCATTATTTATAATATTGTTAGGGTGGAACAAATACCAATGTCGTCTGTGAACTTCGATGTTCATTTATTATTTGTACTGTATCTAAGGTATATTCAAGAAAAAAATATACGCTGATATTGACGTATTTGATAAATAGATATTGATCTATTTTATTTAAAATTAACTGCTTTGATATAATTAATATTTGAATCCATTTTGACAAAATGGGGAAACTATACTAGTTAACCATAATAGTTTACCTATTTACCAGATGCATACTTGACCTAATATTGAGAAAGCTATATCTTTATATTATTTACTAACATTTCCTGATATTAAATTATAATATTTTAAAGTATAATTGTATAAATACCTAATACCATTTTTACTATACTTACAGTTACGATATGCTATATATAGGTGCGAAAAGGCAGGAATACATCAGCTTATATGTCGTATAATAGGCCTCACTGGGATTGGTAAAGTTTCAGTCTGTAACTCATTTCTTTATGATGCATATATTACTATGTCATATATTACAATGCTAAATAAGTGTACTTAGTTTTAAATTCTTATATTCAGATATCATAAAATTACCGATTATCAATGGTAATTATATAACTGTATTCGATATAGAAAGTGGTAGGTTATACTATCTTTTGTGTCAGCTTATGATAATGCAGGATATGTTACTCGGGTAATTGAATAAAGTTATTTATCAAAATAACTCAGAATCCTAAGACAGAACATTTATCAAGAAAATCTTGCCATCAATTTGTCTTTCTGCTTGTGACGCTTTCAATTGCCAGAGGGTTTCCTCTGATATTAATTGATGCTCCATTCGTTAGTCATTTTGTTAATTGGTGGAGAGAGAGGGAAGAATAGATAAGGAGATATATTTTATACAGAGAATTTAATATACAGCTAAATAGGGAGTATTAAATAACAGTTACATGTCTAGATTTGTACAAAGTCTGCAATAATGTCCTCTGCGAAAGATCCATTTATTATTTTATGGTTAAGACAAGTAATAAAATGTTTGTAGGATTCGGATTTTAAGGTAAACATTAAACAAAATGTCTAATATATAATTTGTTTTACTCGTTGGTTTCTGTACTATACAGCAATTTCAGGATTAAAAATCCCATAGAATTAAAATTAGTCTCTACTATGTTTTTCTAAGTAATCTGAAATGGTTATTAATTCCAATTCTGTCACAAATTACAATAAAACTGAGAGAAAATTCGTTAATCTCTCACTTGGTAAACCTTTGCAAAGCATGACGCCATTTAGATACATCATCTTGGCGGTCTACTCTCAGGTATTTTACCCTCATTGTATACTGCCAAGTATACTGTTAAAATGAATAAGCATTCTATTTATAATAACATTTTAATTAAATTGATAGTAACCTGATCAACGGGTTTTGATCAATATGTTATGCTAATTTTACTACAAATACTACTAGTAGTACAGTATCTAGTGCTCAAACCACGATAAACGGATTCTTTGTAATCCAACGCGTAATCCACCACTGAAGTTTAATCGTTGGTGTAAGTTATTACCGGTTCACATTTTTATTCAAATTTGGGAAACACCTTTTCAAGCCAACTACAATGCAAGAAAAGGTAACCTGTAATTCTCGCTGTGTTTTTAGTACAAAACCAAGTTTGTACTATTTGGCGGCCGGGCCGCCGCTTCTTTAGATGTTGACTCGAAAAACCAAATTGCATACCAAAAAATGTGACACCGATTATTATTTTATTCCATTCTAACATTGTGTATTGTTATAAATTCTTAAAATTAAATTTTGCTATTAACATCTTTGTAAGCTTGAGTGAGTAATTATGATTGAATATTACCTTAATAATGATAATATGCATAGTACTAACGTCAAAGTAACAGATATAAATTTTTTTTGAAAATACAGAGGTAACGAGTCCTGTTTCAGCCTACGGGAGTCGAGCAATCCCAATTATAATTATTAAGATCAGAAGGAGAATAGCGTTTAAGTGTAGGACAAAACTTTCTCCAATTAGTTTATACCTTAAAGACACTGAGTAACTAGTTAAATGATCTAATTTAAAACCCCTTTTGTGTCCTTTTGTTATAGCCATCCCACCTACTTTGATTGTCTCCTTTGCTCATAGTTTTGAAATGATAGTAATGGCATTACATCACATGTACAATTAACAAATTTAAATACTGTATATATATATATATATATATATATATATATATGATATTACTGTAACAAATAATATTTTAATAGATATTTTAAAACCATTTATTTAGGTTTTTTCAACAGATGAATCAACTAAAAAAAATTGTTTATTTTTTTTATTTAAAATATACTAACTAAAAAACTAAAAGAAAATAAATCAGTTTTTTGTATTGTTCCAAATACGCCATACATTGTGATGTAATATCTAACATTAGCCAAAATATTAGAAATAAAATAAGATCATTTCAATCGCAGGTTGTTTTCAAGAACAAGTAATATCAAATATATAAAAATAATTTTTAATTTATAATTAGAACTAATGAAGGACAAGTGTTCCTTTAATGTCGTAGCTGTTTCATCGTCTACTGTGAAATCATTAGATTCAATGAAATTGTGCATTGTTGAGAAACTGTCAAAATCATTGTTTTAAATTTTAGCTCACCATCTTGTAATTTTTTTATTCTGCATAAAAATTATAGTTGTCTTTAACTTGCAATGTCTAATTGAGCGTATTTGGCTGATCTCGTCTCTCAAACAAGCGAGCATTTAAAGCGGGAATTCATCATCCATTATAAAAATGTTCAGTTCACCCTTTAATTAAAATACTCTAGTGAGAACTCTATCCTTAATAACGAAAATAACTTCGCAATGGAGAAGAATATGACTATTATTACCACCCATTTCGTCACACAATGAAGAATTGTGTTTTTTTTTGGATGGACTTCAGCTGCTGCCCCACCATTTGGAAATCCAACGCATTTTGACTATTCAATATCACTGTCTTTAATAAAATAACCTAGACATTTAAAGATCTCTTCACCAATTGTTGTGAATGGTAATGAATTACAAAAAAGAAGTTCCTCTTCCATGGTTCCATTACATTTAAACATGAAATAAAATTGAATAAATAGGCCAAGCCGGAAAAATCAGTGTTTTCGTCAAGCTGTATAGTACAGAAATCACTTTGCTTAAGCAATGTGATGAAAGCTTCTTTCCCGCTGTTACCATTTCATCAATCCATCTACTGACGGTTGGTTGTCTTTGATAAAGGTATTTCATCAATAATCTTAGTACATTTCTCGTTGAATAAACTTTCTGATATTATTTTAGCCGCCCTAAATTAATTTCCTCACCTAAAAGTATGGCCTCCTCCTTTTTAAGCTATCAATAAAGATAGCTTATAGATATTGTCGCTTGCTTGTTTCGATTTCCCGTTGATATTTTCGTCATTAGTGTTTTTATCGTTATTATTCGTTATATAGTATTTTATTGAAACTAAGATTATTTGCTCTCTCTTAAATGAACCATGGCAGGTTGTATTATTTTATTTCATTCAATTGAAGATTGCTTAGTTGCTTAAGGGGGCCATTTACCCATAAAAATGATTTTTTTTCAAAAAAATTTTTTTTTTCTGTTTTTTATTTCTTAAACATTCTGGAAGACATGTTTTGACATTTAAAATAAGTTTTTATTGACTAAATCATGGTTTTTTGTGTGGTTTTGTACATGCATACACTGCCTGACTTCCCATTTTTTCGCCTGCATGCAGAAACCTTCATTATGCTACACCCAAATACAACTATCCAACAAAATTATTATTATTATACAATTATTATATAATTATTATATAATTATTATATAATTATACAGTAATTATAATTATATTATAATTATATAATTATAATTATATAATTATAACAGTGGTTGTTTCTCAGAGTTTTTGATTTGTTAGGTTGGCAATACCAGCCAGAAACAATCTGATTTTTTGTACTGGCAAGCAGAAAGCCAGCTGTTTGTGTTTTGTTTACTTCTCTAGCCTTGTTTTGTTGTGGTCAGTAAACACAGTGTGTTAATTTTTGAAGTTTGCTTTTATTTTCAGTAGAAAAGCACAAACTATAAATAGTGAATTGATATTAGTTTTATATGTTAGTGGAAGTGTTTGAAGGACGGTGCTGTCTTCTTTGATTTGTTTTGAAGGTAGACAGATTTGTTTTGAAGAATTTTGGTGGTGAGCTTATGAATTTTTGTATTGTTAGTGAAAATGGCACCGAATAAAACATTCTACTATTCAGAAAAGTGCTAGAACTAAGAGTAACAAAAAACTAAAAGCTGCTTTAGCAGCCAGTAAAAGATGGGGGCAAGTGGAAAAAACTTATAGGCCTACCACATCCTGTGATGATTCTAAACCCTGTTCCCAGTACTTCTAAAACATCTGAGAATAAGAGTGATTTAATTAGGTCTACAAAATCATTAGGCCTACCTACTATTAGAGAGTAAATGATATAAACACAGCTTTTACTTAGGCGTAACTCGGAAGTTAGCTGCGAGGATAACACAAGCCTTCACGGCAGTACGCATAAACACACCGGAGTACGCAGTGGTTGACATTAGGTGTTTGAAGCTTCTTGTTACTAGCCTAGCTTGCCCTCTATGCTTTCAACAAAATTTAGTTTTGAAGACATCAGACCAACGTGGGTTTGCAATAAAACTTACGATTTCATGTAGTACTTGCGAAGAATTAAAAGCTTCTTCTTTTACTTCTGATACAATTGATGAATCTAACAACTTTGATGTAAACCGTAGAGTTGTAAAAAGTTTTACAGCATTAGGAAAAGGTTATGCTGCTGTAGAGCAGTTTTTATGTATGATTATGAACATGCCTATTTTGAGTAGCAAAACATTTCACAAGCATGCTTCAGTTGTAGCAAATACTGCCATTGATGTCAGTCAAAGTAATCTTGAAATGGCTCGAAAAAGAGTGCGTGAAGTATACAAAGAAATGGATTGTACTGTAACTGACGATTCTGTCATTGATCTCGGTGTAAGCTACGATGGATCGTGGCACAAGAGAGGCCATACATCCAATTATGGCATTGGATGTGTGATAGAGCTACAAACTGGCCTAGTCGTAGACTATTGCGTACTGTCAAAGTATTGTCAGGTGTGTGAAATTACTAAGACAGAGTTAGGTGAAGATTCTCCAGAATATAATATTTGGTTTAGTGGACATAAAGACTTGTGCTACAAAAACTATGATGGGTCATCCCCAGCAATGGAAACAAAAGCTGCGGAAATCCTTTGGCAGAGATCTTGAACCTATAACTTTTCGTTATGTCACTATTTGTCGGACGGTGATTCTTCTGTATTTGGTCACCCTCCAGAGCCTTCATATTTATGGAAATGAGTTAGTCCTAACAAAAGAAGAATGTGTTAACCACGTTGCCAAACGCCTTGGGACTGGGCTTCGCAATATTATTAAGACATGTCGTGCTAAAGGTATAACCCTTGGTGGCAAAGGCTACGGAATGCTCAAGGAAACAACAATTATAAAACTGACAAAATATTACAAGAATAGCATCCTTAGGAATAAAGATGACATTTCTAAAATGAAAAAAGTGACATACTTGCCACTTTACATCATTGTACATCCACAGATGAAGCGCCTCGCCACTCAAAATGTCCTGATGGAGAAAAGAGCTGGTGTTTTTACAAAAAGGGCGCAAGCTACAAACGTTACACCTGGTCCCGCATAAGGACAACTTGGGTACTGCCATCACGCCACAGGTTCTCAGACACATCTTTCCTGTTTACCAAAGGTTTAGTTTGGCAAAGGATTTGTTGGAAAGATGTGTAAAAGGAAGGACCCCAAAATGCAAATGAGAGTTTGCATGGTACCATATGGAAAAAGTGTCCTAAAAACAAGAAACGTTTCGAAAAAGACTCTTGAGGGCGCAGTAGCTGAGGCCCTGTTTCACAGTTTAATTTTGGAAAACTCTGTATTTTCATTGAGCATGAGTGCTGCTGGAGTCTCTCCTGGGAAGGTTCAGTGGTAGAATAATAAATATCAGAGACAAAAAAGAGAGGTTACTAGCACTGTGCGCAAGAACAATCTGCATTACAAGAGATATCGAAGGAATTTGAAGCTGAAGAAGCAGAGACTAGAAGACAAGAAGAAGAAGAAAGAAGGGCCCTACTTATGGAGCAGGGAACTTCTAGGAACTTATATCCTTATAAGTAAGTGTTTAAACTAAATAAAATGTAAGAATTGTGTCAAGCTTTTGTTTTTTGGACTTTTCCGAAAGTTTTAAATTTCTGTGTTTTGCGTCGCAGGAAACACTCTAAACTTTTTTATTTGTTAATATATCAAACTTGAAATTTTTTATGTACTCTCCTAGATACTTTATCTACACACTGTAGCATGGAAATTACAAAAATACTACAAATAATCCCACAAAAAAAATCTTTTTGAAAATTTTTTTTTTTAAAACCTGACTTTTTGAGGAAAAAAATTTTTTATGGTAATAAATAACTCAATTTATTAAAACCCATGCTACAGTGTGTAGGTATTTGCTTAACCTACAATTAAAAAAAAGAAATACTTAATTATCTATAATACTAATAAAACTAGAGTGTTTTCCCGTGAAAAAAAAACTGCTCTCTCCCCCCCCTAAGGCAATGGGTGGGGGGGAAAGAAAGTTTTTTCATTGAAAATTTTTTTTACAAAACTACCAGGTTATAATAAAATAGTCAAATTAAAAAAAAAATTATAATTAAAAAACTTTTGGGTTTTGGGTAAATGGCCCCTTAAAAGATATTAACAACTACTCTGTATGAAAATTGATTTCTGATAAGAGGGTGTTGAGGCCGATAATATACGTTTAAATAAAGAAAACATTGAGCGCATTTTCCAATTTAATTACATTTCTATAATCCCTTTTCACTATGTTATTTATTTTCTTTGTATGTCTTGTAGTACAAAGATTAACGTCATATATTTCTTCTTCATGGGTTATAACTAACCAGTTCATTTAACTATTTTTTGTGTTATTTTCGTAGTATTACTAAAACCCGAGTAAGATATAAGGTAAAACACTTTAAGCACATTCTAAAATTTTTGTATAAGTATCAAGTATAATTTATAATACTTGTCAGAATTATTTAAAAAAAGTTTTACTCTTACTGAATATTTAATAATATGGGATATATTATTAATATATAAAATGGTACCTTAATATTTTTATCTCGTATGAAATCCTTTTTTTTTATTTTTCCCGATTTTGTTTTATGTGTTGCAGCATTTACATTGAAAACTTGAAAATACAATTAATATTGTGTTACATTATTTTTCAGGAGGTAAGCGTCAAAAGTATGTAAGAGGTATTTTGGTAAGGTAAACCACACTCCACCTAAATATATATATATATATATATATATATATATATATATATATATATATATATATATATAATGGTATATTTTATTTTTATGTATTACGTTATGTATCCGCGACGTAACAAGAGTTTTCTAGAAAGTATTTATGTATTACTAGGATGTTATTTCATCTAAAAGAAAAGCTTATTCGTCATGAACTTAACAATTCGCTAAGTGTTATAAACGGATGGAAACTAACGCAAAAAGTTAGTGCATGCTACTTTTATGCAATTCGATTCAGTGAAACATTTTAAAGAAGGTAGTAAAGATTATATAACCTAACGATATCATTAAAGAGTAACAAGCAGATCTACTCATCGCTCTTAATATAAGTCCCTACTGAATATTCTAGAACTATGTTCTCATAATATGCACTCTGTAAACGATAACTATGTCAGTAAGCGCATCACAGTAAAATCTCGTATCAAACATACGGTGCATTATACATTACGACAATGTTAGATTAACGTTCAAGCTTTCTGAATCACTTCATATATAACTCCGTCCTGGATATTGTAGAGCTATGCTCACATAATATGAACTCTGTCTATTATAACTATGTCTGTAAGAGCATCGCAGTACAAGCTCGTATCAAACATACATTATACATTATGACAATGTTAGATTAACGTTCAAGCTTTCTGAATCACTTCATATATAACTCCGTCCTGGATATTGTAGAGCTATGCTCACATAATATGAACTCTGTCTATGATAAACTATATCTGTAAGAGCATCGCAGTACAAGCTCGTATCAAACATACATTATACATTATGACAATGTTAGATTAACGTTCAAGCTTTCTGAATCACTTCATATATAACTCCGTCCTGGATATTGTAGAGCTATGCTCACATAATATGAACTCTGTCTATGATAACTATATCTGTAAGAGCATCGCAGTACAAGCTCGTAACAAACATACATTATACATTATGACAATGTTAGATTAACGTTCAAGCTTTCTGAATCACTTCATATATAACTCCGTCCTGGATATTGTAGAGCTATGCTCACATAATATGATCTCTGTCTATGATAACTATATCTGTAAGAGCATCGCAGTACAAGCTCGTAACAAATATACATTATACATTATGACAATGTTAGATTAACGTTCAAGCTTTCTGAATCACTTCATATATAACTCCGTCCTGGATATTGTAGAGCTATGCTCACATAATATGATCTCTGTCTCTGATAACTATATCTGTAAGAGCATCGCAGTACAAGCTCGTAACAAATATACATTATACATTATGACAATGTTAGATTAACGTTCAAGCTTTCTGAATCACTTCATATATAACTCCGTCCTGGATATTGTAGAGCTATGCTCACATAATATGATCTCTGTCTCTGATAACTATATCTGTAAGAGCATCGCAATACAAGCTCGTAACAAATATACATTATACATTATAAAATTTAAGCTGCTTTATGCAACTAGTCCTTCTAACTCTATTTTTAATATTAAGGATCTATGTTCACGCATCATAAGTAGTTTTCTTCCTTACTTCTACGTAGTCTCTGATATGTGTTAACTCATTGAGTGTACGTTGAAAATTTTTATTTATTATATTTTACGAAGTTTTTAATAAAATGTATTCCAAAATGCAGCATATATTTTTCTTCTTCGTATGTTTATTATTGCTTCAAAATGTATTATTTATGACAGTATAAAAGCTATTAATGCTTAGTATTTTGCAGCTTTAAAATATGACCATAAAACTTGTAATACACGATGATATAAATAAAAGTATCCTTAAAATATCTATTGTATGTATATATACACAAAACACACATAAGCAAATTTCCGCACTCTAATTCGCCACTGCTACACCATAGCATTCTGAAAAGTAGATATATCAGATAGATCGATTTCGTTCCCAATATTTTTCAAACAAAAATTGATTTTTATCATGTCTATTAATTATATGAAATAAATGAAGGTAACAAAGACACGTACATCTAGAAAGACGAAATGGTTCACAGCATAATCTCAATGTTACATCGTAAAAGCCGAACTTTTAAATGCGATTTATCTGTGTCGATGAATTCTAATAATTCCGTCTGTCACAATGGAGTTATACTCTATTTTGTTGTTTCTACCTCATTTAGTTTCTTCAGTCATGGGTAGGTGCAAGACCACTATGAGTAGACATTATGAAGTAATGGTACATACGATTCACTAGGCATTATGAGTGTTTGGAGTTTTTTTTTACAAACTAATGCCGACTGGTGCACCAAGTTTTAAAGTTTAGTATATACTGAATATAATACATCGACATGTGAAAATTAAAGATCATTTTAGCAACTCCTATTTAACTATAAAGGTTACCAGGACATAAAAAGTAAGGTTAGGGTAATACAAGAACATAAAGATACGCATAGAGAGGTGGTACACCCGTACATTGTGGGTTGTATGTCTTTTTCTAATTGCTACTGAAATTCATGCTTCGTAATTCGCATTTAGTTACTGGAAAAATGATAGTGTAAAGATTTTTATTTTCAAATAATTTATAATTTATTACTCTAAAGTAAACATAGTCAAAGAATGATGGGTGACGAGTAGCAAACAAAGTATACTTAGGCGTTGTCAAGAAACTTTACAATTTAAACAAAACTTCCATCGTTAATTACGGTGAATCCGCTGTTAAAAATATATTAAACCTGAAGAACATAAGCAGCTTAAGACCTCTGTTTACTCAGACAAGTGTTTGTGGTTTTAACGGTAAGCTAACCGTATTACGTTTAATGTTGTTTTTGTAAGTATTCATTACATCTAAAATTATTATTACACAATTGTAACACGAATATTTTTATTCTATCTTTAAAGTTAATTTATGGTTAGTTCACTATTTAAAATTAGATTATACATTTTGTGTTGAACAAGACTTGCGCTAACTTCGAAGTTGCAATATAATATTATAAACAATGCTTGAAACTACTTCGTTAAAATGTACAATTGCAAATAAAGTTAATTAAAAATGTATTCATGTATTATGCTCTATTCTAATTAAATAAATACTGATTAATAAAGTTACAAAATAAGAATGATGTTCTGTTCGGAATCTACTTACATAAAAAACTATTTATGTTTACGTTTGTATATTTGAAATTGTACGTTTTAAACTAGTGAAATGTCTATATTATATATCACTAGATCTATTAGCAAACCAATCTATATCATAAATCTGAGAATATAATTGTTGGCTTTCTGCTTTAAAGGCATAGCCTATTAGGTTTAAAGGACTCAAACCTACTATCTTTCTCAGGGCCAGAAAACCTACCATGTAAGGTTAAATATGCACAAAATACTATGAAAACTAAACATTACGTAATTAATTTATCATATACTATACTAAATTTGATAACTAAATGTATTGTACATAAATTTACAAAGCGATACCTTGCTTAATGCAATGGTAAATATACTGGTGAAAGTCAACACAAGCGATGTTATTGCAATAACCAAGAGCACAAACACAAGTCACGTGCATTAGGAAGTTTGGAAGAATGTTGAGTAAATGAAAGTTGGCCCTTCCCGTAGCGCGTTACTGATGCAAAGAGACCATGAAGGCAATGGTGGTAAGGGTATGAGAAAAAAACAGCCGCCCCAACCTTATTTTTTGGTGTAGGTTGCCAGAATGTGTACGAAATTTTCCAAACAAATCAGGGTCAAAAACATGAAGCCGGGAGTGGTTGGCTAATCTCATAAACACTTTATTCCTGCTTAAAACGTTAAAATAACTTAATTTCGTACTCTTTTCGGTAAATCTTAATTTATTTTAAATAAATTGTTACATGTTTTCAACTTTAAAACTATAGTGCTAAATTTCTGATTGTTTTGGAAATTAGTCAATGGGGTTTAGTTGAAATAACAATACAAAAACTTAACCCATTTTATCTTACTATTATTTTCTATGCTAAAGCCAAGAAGTTAGTAGCGGCTTCTCTAACCCATTACATCATACAATCTTTACTAGCAGAAACCTTCCTGTTATGGTTCTCCCTCTCCAATTGATTATATAGAAGTTCCGTTTATATCTGTATATGTTTGATTTATTCATAATCTGTAATGTTCTTATCATATCTCAAAAGAGCACTACTGATACTATTACTAATCTTATAATGAAAAAGTTAAAATACTAATATTTATATTGTGCTTCACCATTAAACTAAAAATTATACAAATCATTGATTATACAACTGTTGGGAAATCGCATATACTAAATGTCTGTAATAAGTTATTTATATTATTTTATATTATATTTCTCATTGTTTATTATAAAAGCGAACTAAATTTGATGAACAAACATGTTTCAGGGCAGTAAGAGAGATAAAATAAACAGTTTTGGGAAAGAGCTTTTGTTGGTAACAGTGTAAACTAATATAATATAAACTAATACTCAATATACAAACCACACTCATTATTACACAACGTTCCAACTTTATGCATCGTTTCCTTTGTAGCTCTATCCCGGATATTGAGGAACCGTGTTCATGTATCTACTCGGTATACATTAACTATGTCAATATTTCCCTCCCTTTCTGATATGTATTACCTTGAAGTAAAGTAATACAATATAAACTAAAACAGAATATACAAACCACACTCATTATTACACAACGTTCCAACTTTATGCATCGCTTCCTTTGTAGCTCTATCCCGGATATTGAGGAACCGTGTTCATGTATCTACTCGGTATACATTAACTAATATTTCCCTCCCTTTCTGATATGTATTACCTTGAAGTAAAGTAATACAATATAAACTAAAACAGAATATACAAACCACACTCATTATTACACAACGTTCCAACTTTATGCATCGTTTCCTTTGTAGCTCTATCCCGGATATTGAGGAACCGTGTTCATGTATCTACTCGGTATACATTAACTAATATTTCCCTCCCTTTCTGATATGTATTACCTTGAAGTAAAGTAATACAATATAAACTAAAACAGAATATACAAACCACACTCATTATTACACAACGTTCCAACTTTATGCATCGCTTCCTTTGTAGCTCTATCCCGGATATTGAGGAACCGTGTTCATGTATCTACTCGGTATACATTAACTAATATTTCCCTCCCTTTCTGATATGTATTACCTTGAAGTAAAGTAATACAATATAAACTAAAACAGAATATACAAACCACACTCATTATTACACAACGTTCCAACTTTATGCATCGTTTCCTTTGTAGCTCTATCCCGGATATTGAGGAACCGTGTTCATGTATCTACTCGGTATACATTAACTAATATTTCCCTCCCTTGCTGATATGTATTACCTTCAAGTAAACTAATACAATATAAACTAAAACAGAATATACAAACCACACTGATTATTCCATAACGCTCCAGCTTTATGCATTGCTTCCTTTGTAGGTGTATCCCGGATATTGATGAACCGGGTTCATGTATCTACTCTGTATACATTAACTATGTCAATACTTCCCTCCCTTGCTGATATGTATTCACTATCATTACTGTGTGTTTAACATATGTAGTATACAATTAATAAGGCTGCATTTGTTTGTCGTATATGTACATAAGTTTCATAAAGACCATTGAAAGTGCTATATATATAGTTTGCATTATGTGTATGTGAATGTTCTTCAAATTCGTAAGCATTGCTAAATGTTCGCTAAACTTTGGAACGGTGGAATCAATTTGATTAATTCATTTTTTATATCCGTTGAAGTCTGATGAGGATTGTTAGGGAGAGAAATGTTTTGCAGAATAATTGTTCACAAAATCATGAAAATCATTAAAATATTTACGTTACGTAATGCATAGTGAACTGGCATCTAAAAACTGTTGATAGTTTCAGCTAAAGTTTATCAAGGAGGAAGAAACATTTATTTAAATTTAAATAGTGAAAATATTACAAATATATAATTTGTCAATAAACATTTAATTGCAAAAAGTACTTGCTCCGCTGGGACTCTAACCTGGGTCTATCATTTGCCTGGAGAATCATTTCATATCTGTCTACCAATATTTTATTAATTTAATGTTTATATATATATATAATATATATATATATATATATATATATATATATACCCAACACATATATATATATAAAAACACATGTTGACTCATTGTAAACATATGTTGACTCATTTGTTGACTAAATATTCCTCTCAAAAACAAAGCAGAAATGTTCCGATAATTTCATTCTCTTTATTCTGACAAACGGTGAACCGAAATACATTTTAGTTACATTTAAGAATTTTTGATGAAAATAGAAAATTATTATAAATATTTTACTTTTACATATATTGATAGCTTTTTCTGTAAAAGGCTATATTTTTTCATATGAAATACATTTTACTTATATGTTTAGAGTATACTTTATATATCTTAAGGTTTATGTATGTAATTTTCCACATACCATGAACATTCTTCTAACTAGCCGTTCAGTTTTATAACATTACCACTACGAGGGTATATAACAATCAGCTAAACTTTGTGTTAAGGGTTGGACCAGATTATTTGTTTAAATTCTGCTATAGTAAGAGACATATCACACCTAGCACGGAAATGTACCTTTATTATGTATTATTTGTAGAAAGTAATCTACGTTAATGATTATAATATTAGTTTTATCATTAGAAACTTATATTTTATACCCTTGAGAAAGAGAAATCATATATCTCAGGCCTTGATGCCTGAACAACGGTTTATTTACCACTGCCCAGGCTTATAGTATACTAAAAGCATTAACATTGATAATGAAACCCCACGCAGTATGAAACAATATTTCATATTTATTGCTATTTAAATAGTATAATAGCCAATAAAAACAGTGTCAACAATTTTAAATATGGGTAAATATCGAAAAAATAGTGCTCTATAACATCATTTATTTGGAGTAAATATGAATTACTACTGAAGATATACATTTATTATGTTTGAAATGCAAATAATAGGTAAAAGTTATACGATGCAGTCAGAAGGCTTATCTCTAACAAGGGCGTTTTTCTGGATAACAGGCAAGCAGCTTTAACGCTAAGCCCATTACATCAACGAGTCTCCGCAACGAGTCATTATCATCCGATCACTGATTAGGAATTACAATTCCGACCTGTAAGTCTTCGTTTCCAACTGGATTTAGTGCATACAGTTGATCTCTTACAACTTTTCGATCTGCGTTACTGTTGTGCTCTGTTGCATTACTAAATACTTACATCATTAACATTATACAATGCACTCTACAACAACTAAGCACTACTAAATTGTTTACATAATAGAAAAATAAAAAGATAATCGCCATCCCCAGCGTTTATGGTTATCTGATGATCATTTACATGCATTTACTTGCTAGAAACTTTCTTTCGTGGAAATGAAATAAAACTCTTTATACTTTGATACTATTTCATTTCAGCCTCAACCAAAATTAATTTTGCTGATAATATATTCCATCTCAGGGAAATTCCTATACGAATGTAAAAATAAAATAATTGTGTGCTTATTCAATGCAAATTGGTTAAGTATTATTTACCGCATATATAAAATATACATTTATTGCATTCCTGTGCCTTTAAATATTTGTACACTCTTATGTATTAGATTACGATCTCATATGGGGAAATAAAGTATTGAAAAATATATATATATATACATTAGAAACCACATTTGCACATACTGATATTTTTAAAGCTTGAAACATTGAAGAATAAATGTGTTAATCATATTTAAAAGTATAACAATAGCTTGATCTATAAAGAGATTTAATGAAATGTTGTGTTTAGTTTTTTATTAAATGCATGTTGCAGAGTTATTGAATTAGACATACAACATGGTGGTTGTGATTCTTGACTTAGGTGTATCACAACGATCTGGTATGATTTGTTTATTTTAGCCTAATTAGTAACTATGTGTTAGGTTAGTTATTTACCTGAAGAAGAGATCAGATTGCAGATCTTGACACGTAGTGTCACTGATTTTTGTTTCACTGAACGATGGAAAATGTCCTGAAAAGTTCTGTTTCCTTCACAATCCTTCCATCGTCAAAAATAATCTTCAAACATAGAATTAATTCCAGTAAATATAATACTCAGATCTGGCTTTAACTGATAGCCTGGTGCTCGTCATTGTACAATATTGCAAATTTAATAAATGCCAATTACAGAAGTCCAAGCTGGGCTAGGGTGATCAGTCATATTTTTATTTTTGGGACTTTTATTCCAAAATATTATTATTCTATCTACGAGTATTTATTTTGTCCTCTTACGTGCACCTATTGACAAAACTGTTCATATTTTACCTGTAGCCAGAGGCGTTCTGCAGCTTGCCTCCTAAAACTTTGCATACACAATACACGCAGTGCATGTAAGTATATATATGAGATTTGAGGTTAGGCTGTACTAGTGCTAGCTAACGCGCGCCGTCACCGCAGTAATAATACCTCATGTATACATACTCAAATGGAACTGCGGCCACACTGATAACGTGACATTTACTATGACAATATCCAGAGCAACCGATAAAATCTTATAAAATGTTAGTAACCTTCTAGTTTATATTAACAAATCCAAAATAAAAACACAATATTATAGTTACAGATCATTCTCGATTCGCACACTGTTCTGATGCTGATCTCATTCGTTTAGACAGTCAAAGAAGATTATTGTAATTATTAAAAAGTTTAATTTCCTTTCCGTAATTCTTCATTTTCAAAAACTTTAGTTTCTATAAACTGTAAAGACATTTGTAATTATTAAAAAGTTAATTTCCTTTCCGTAATTCTTCATTTTTAAAAACTTTAGTTTCTATAAAACTGTAAAGACATTTGTAATTATTAAAAAGTTAATTTCCTTTCCGTAATTCTTCATTTTCAAAAACTTTAGTTTCTATAAACTGTAAAGACATTTGTAATTATTAAAAAGTTAATTTCCTTTCCGTAATTCTTCATTTTCAAAAACCTTAGTTTCTAAAACTATAAATACATTTGTGGCTAGTTGGTATCGGATGATTGTTTGACTTGCAAAATACTCCATAACAGACATTTAGAGTTTTAAATTAATCATTCAAAAGTTTTAAATTGTATTAAAAACTACCTTTATTTTTCTCAGCTGA
The DNA here is from genome assembly GCF_021130785.1 of Homalodisca vitripennis. Classification (NCBI taxonomy): domain Eukaryota; kingdom Metazoa; phylum Arthropoda; class Insecta; order Hemiptera; family Cicadellidae; genus Homalodisca; species Homalodisca vitripennis. Next base: position 33,067,094 of record NC_060208.1, read on the forward strand.
TCGAATGTGAAGTAACACTGATCTTATGGGTAACCATGATGACAACGAGAAAATAACAAATAAATAATTAAAATTATTAATTAATAAATAAATTTGAAAACGAACCAAATACACCGGTAACAGATGTAAACATGTGACATATTAACACATATAGTCTACCCATCTTAATGTGTACATCGTTTTATAGTGACTTTGTATATAGACTTTTTTTGATTTAATCACTGATTTGAAATCAAATTTAATAAATGAAATCTGAGTAGATAATGTGGTAAAATATACAAAGAAATATGTATTTGTAGACTTTAATTACTATATAAAACTAAAAATATTTTATAACAATGAGTTATATGTTACTTTATTTTAGTGTCAATTCTTTTTCTTATCATTATCTGTCTGTTTATCTGCCCATGGGAGCTATAGATTCGTAATTTTGCATGCAACCTCATAGAAGCCTCTACCTTTGTTACTATGGAAACTATTATTTACAGAGTGACCAGTGAAATAACTAAATACACAGTATCATAGATTTCGATTGACGCATAGTAAAATTGCATACACGGTGAAACAACAGTCAGGACCCCCCCCCCCTATTTTGATCTACATCGTTCAAACATGTATATAAGGAGATATTATTTGAGTTGTGGTGGAATGTGCAGAAGGAATTTTTATTTGGTTTTTTAAATTTTTTGTATCCCCAAAAATGCGGAAATTTGGGGGTAACTAAAACATTCTAAATATAAACCCCTCTCTAGTGACCCGCATGTTTTGAAGACCATAAAAACTTAATGAACTGTGAAAACCAGAAATCGTTTCTCTTTCCCATACAAAATATTAAGTCGTCAAAATTTTATTTAAGTCTTTACACATACATTTTATGTTAAAATTTACCGTATGCATGGAAACTCGTTTATTAGTAGTTTTTTTACGAACTAAATTTGAATGTTATAGATGAAGGATATAATGTCAATAAGAAAGTTCACTAATAAGAATTTTATTTGCAAAGAGTGGCCGGATTTTATTTTGTTCTAATAACACATTTTCAATAGTTATAAACTAAAAGTAATTGCGTAAAACTGCATCAAAACTTTTCTAATGGGGGAAAACTAAAGATAATATTACTATAGCCAGTTTAAAAGTTATTTCAAATATAAGTTATAATTTTTACACTATTGTGTCATGTCAACTTTACGGAATTGTCATGAGATTTATACACTGTTATTTTTCAGTTATTTTGGTATGAGCATACAAATTTATGGAAATATATGTGGCGAAAGTGGCGAAATAAAGCATTTTGTTTTTAACATCTATCTCAGGATACTATATTAAACGGTTTATAAACTTTGTTCGTTGAATTATTTTAGTAAATACACAACTAAGCTGTCAGAAACTACGATAAACATCATGCAAAGCGTAACCCACCAAATAAACTAATTAACATACTCAGGCAAACACTCAGAACAGTTTATTCGGCGAACATTGTGTCCAGTGTAAGTGTGATTTTATGGTTGGAATAATAGGTAGTACCTTTATTGTAGTAAATAAAAAATATAGAAACTTCAATATCAAGGGTTTTGTATCCTTCATTTTATATATAATCCAATCATGAGCATAGATTATTTTGGTATGTTTGTTATAAAATAAATTAAATTAAACACACTTCTAAACTATTAAATCGTTCATTTTCATTAACGTTATCTGTTATGAATGAGTACATTGCAAGTAATAATCTTACTAATATACGAGACGTATTTCTTTGCACTACAAAGGAGCTGGTTTAGTTTGTAATTCTTTTATATTTGTAAGTTATAACTTTTTGAATATCAAAACATAAATGTGATTAACATCTCTTAATAAATGTGAGAATCAGATGATTAGATATAAGAACAAGCATTATTAATATTGATAATGTTTATTAATTTATCTACGTATTGGCATAATAATTATAAATAATATAGCAGCCGTATTCAGAAGTTATGCAAATGAGTATGGCTAATTAGTTAACATTAATTTAAATATATCTCCCTACGCCATTCATTCATCTCTGAACTTAATTTTACGTATGTTGACAATATTAATTTGATGTTGACTTCAATCTTCATATTATAAGAACAAAACGGAAAGGGTTGTTAAGGGTGGCAAATTCAACTAAATCTAATCCATTTTATAATTTTTTCCACAGTACATAAAGCATTGCCATAGATACAGACATTTCTGATTAGTAAGTAAGAATAATTGATGAACAGCACTAACACCAAAGCCATAGAAACAGACAACTTATAATTTGTTTATAAGAAAAACTGAATAGCCACAGAAAAACCATGTCTAACAAGTAAGTTAGGTAGGAATGTTCAGTTCTGATCTATTTCACGTTCCCCTTAGTGCAGCGTTTGAAGTATTACGCTGTGGCAGATTTAGCTCCTGGAATCTGGAATCGACATCCAGAGAGATCGAAAACAGATTGAAGAGATCGAAAACAGTCCGCAACAAAAAAGCTCAAAACGTACTTTTTCATCATTTTGGCACCACAGTCACTTAGACAACAAAATCAAGTGTAATATGGGTGAAGCAAAGAAAACCGGTCTCAATGTTTCATCAGGTGAATAATTACGTAATTGCAATTGCACTAAAATGTTTTAGATACTATCCCAAAGGACGGCGGAGCAACCGAATTTTGTGCACATAACTTAAGGTAGGAATGGTTCATTTGATGTAAATGTTGAGTTTAAAAGTTGCACTATGCGTAAAGTACAATGGAGCTGAAACTCAACATTCACAAGGAATCAACCGTTCCTGCAATGCTCAAGTTATGTGTAAATGGTTAGATATTTATTAGATTGTTTACATATACACTTTACATATTTGAGAGCGCCGATAAAATAAAAAAACAATTGTACAGTAAAAAGTAATGGCATCGGTGTATTTGAGGTGTTGTAATGGCATATTCGTCTAGTTGACATCCCGGGTTCGAGTTCCGGTGAGAAAGTAATTTTTGTGATACGATATTTATTGGAATAAAATAATATTTGAAAAAATATATATTCACAATGATTTCATAAACAGGAGATGTAGGAACAGATTAGCTTGTGGCATTACACAATTACAGACAAAGCTGGTCCATTAGCAGATATTGGCTAACATTGTATGGTCAATGACCAAATATCGCTTTATCATGGTTCATCTATTTAAACTCAAAGGACTGAGAGTACATGTGTACACATTGAACAATGTAAGTGTAAAAACCATGTGACTTGGTTAATTAAGTATACTTATATTTTCACCTATCTTAACAGTTTTTCATTTCATAACCATACAAAAACATAACATATCTATTTTGAAGCAAACTCAAAGGTTAGTATATTTAGTTTTTACCATTCTTAAGTACAGGTATTATTGATTTAATTATATCATAAATGGCTTGTGGTTTTTTAAGGTAATACTTACTTTTTAAGAATCATATTTTACAAAACTTTTATTCGTTTATACGGAAGCACTTAGTTATACGTCGAATACGGTGACAATAATGGATATACATAACAATATTTAGATAGTTTACCCAATATTACTCCCGCAAGTATATTCGTCCTAATAAAAGGCTTTGATACATGTCTAGCCGTTCAAAGGCTGCTAACGTAAATCCATCAGTGTGTACTGCCATCATCACAATGCCGGTGTTGGTGCAATCGCAATTTAGTTACTTGGAATAAACGAAGATCACGTTGCTTTGTAGGTCAGTCTGTTTGATGCATCAGCCTGGACTTTATCAGTCTATTAACGCTATACTATTACAACATGCATTCTGATAGCCTTCAATATTATCATCTACACTAATACTGTCTGCACTGTAATAGTCTATACTCTCTACAGTATCTGTGCCACAAAATTTTCACTATTACAAGTAGTATCTTCACAACCTTAACTACTAAAAAATTCTATTGTCTTTTTTATTTTTGGGATTACAGATAGCTTAATGGTCTAAGACGTTGGACTTGGGTTAAAGTTAGAGATAGCGCTGGTTCAAATCCTGTCTGTGACCCTAGCACTTTTTCAGTACTATCGACCTTGCACTGTATCGACTCCCCCCTCCCTTATTATGTTTAATAAGATCCTAGCGCAGGCCAGTGGCCCATGAGGACAGGCAGAATAAGGCTTCTGACAATCAAGTTAGAAATAAAAGAGTTAATACCCAGTTTTGCCACATGTTGTTTAAAATTGTAGTTATTAAAGAGTTAGTAACTCAAACGTTCCCAGAAATACCTATAAACATATATAATGCTTAAGTAAAATAATAATGAAAGAAAATCTCACAGTGTAAAATTTATATTACAATTTAGAATATTTTGGTTTCAAATAAAACAAAATTTAGTTTGTCACATTGTCACTATAAATTTCCTATTCTGTTTGGAAAGTAATCTCAGAGAAAATTTCCAATGTTTTCATAAGTGAATTTACTAGATTATTATTATCTATGTTCAATGATTTAGTAATCAGGAAAGAACTAGTTTAGGTATAGAGAAAAGAGACTAATCTATTTTCACCATATTAAACAAAAACTTAACTCTGCGTTGCCTATCACAGTCCAATTGCCCTCCCCTACCTATTTTATTCATGGAGGGTGATATAGACGTTTAGAGCTAATAAAGAAACGCATAGTCGTGATGTGTTTATCCTCAACATTTCACTTCTGGCATAGCAAACTTCCCCAATAGTTCTCCTCATAAAAATACTTCCCTTTAACTGCACGACCACTAATCTTGGCACCACGAAATAAAGGTAATTACCACGAGATATTTGTACCATGAAACTTGACGGTAACAAAATCCTTGACTACAGAGAATAGCTACCACTAACCCGTCTAAAGCAGTCCAAACCAATAACCTTTAAGCCGATAAATAATTTGTTACAATTTATATTTCATTAAAAGACGGGTTGCGCACTTTTAATTTTTATTGGTGGCTTCTGACATTAAAAATAAGACATTAATCATTAAACGGCAATCGTATTTACATGATTATAAACAAAGTTAATACTTAACAACAGAGGCCGCGGGAATTTGTCTCCGTAGATGAGGCAGAGCAATTTGTCTAATTACATATTTAGTGGAAGTTGGGTGTTTAACTCAGCCGCTTGAAAACAAATTGATGTATACTTACATACAATAAAAGTTTCAAAGTATATACAATGTTATAGAAAAGCTTGTTTTCGAACTACCCACAAAATAATACTACGCATAATATCAAAACATATTCGATAAAATGATAACGGCAATATCATTTCAGAAAAAGTACTGCCCTTCTCGGATGAAAGTATAAAGACCTCACATAAATGTTGCATAATATGCTCAAGTTGGGAGAAACGTCCACTGAATATTTCATTGACAAAATATCAGTTATGCCGATATCCTATACTTCGATGTATCTCACATGTGCAAGTTATCCGTACCCTTCATTTAAACACTCCCTTTCACATTTAAAGATCATGACTATTTTTTATTACATTTTTTATTTTGGATTCAGATAGTTTAGTTTTTATTTTGAAATGCAACTTTTGCATATTATGTAAAATAAAATATTATAAATAAGTTTTATTTTTTTTGTATTAATTCTGATGAGGGGTTAATTGATCAAATTTGTTCTACGTATTTACATTAGTAACTATAGGATAAGGCAATCTGAAATATTCTGAAACTATTTACAATAAACCATTTTTATAGGAAACCCACAAAATATATTTAAAAATACGTTAATATACGACTTTGTAGTATGAAGGAATGATGTATTAATTATACCGAATCATGTAAGTGGTAACAAGGAATTGGCTAGACACAAAGTTCTTTAACAAATAATAAACTTATATATTATACATAACGTTTTTAGCTAGGCATAAAATTATGAATCGAAATGTTAAAACTGTTATAATATCAGTGCCGAAACATATGGTACTGCGGCAACCGCATTGTATGAACATTGAAGATTGATTAATGGAGCGGAGAAAAAACAGTGACATTTTTTGTCGCCGATCACATGTAACAACAACATAGATTGTGATCAGCTAAACGGCATGAGTTCATCGTCGTTTACAGTTTTATTATTATTTATATCTTAATTTATCTTATTTCAGCTATTAATAATTTGTTTTTTTAATTTTAAATTCTCTTATATAAATGTATGTATTACGTATTAGTATATTTAATCTCAACTTTTAGTACCAAAAGCGGAATTAAAAGGTTAGTGGGAAATTTATTGAAATTATAAAACTTTCCCGCGCTTTAATTAAATTTATACATACTTACACTGCAATGTTATAGTACTACAGAATATTATCAACAGAATGTAACATTTTTGCTTACGTTTAATTGATTATTAAAAGTGTCCTTTGACTTATAGCAGGCTTATATACCATTTCACCTCTTATGTTCACTTACAATGACATAAATGTTAAAATAAGTTCTATTTAACAAAATTGAGGCATATTTGATTATAGCAGAAACTAGATATAGGAGTAAAGTTTAACAGTTTCTAAAACTGAACAGCGTCAATAAAAACAATAAAATACGAGAAATTGCAATTTAAAAGGTGTATAAAAATGTTGTAATGTATAAAAGGATGGTATGAATAAGGAATTGTCTAAATATCATGAAACAAAAGAATGACACATTAGTTTTTGATTAGAGTTTCCTCAACAAAAGATTACTTACAGTCTCTGTGGGATAATCTGAATTGTGAAGTAAATGTGACATTTCACGTGGTATATTTGATATCACACATTGACATTTCATCAGAATCTCTTTTGTATCATTACTGTACGATAACTTCACAGAGCTTTGTATGTAGGCTAAATATAAATGGTAATAGTTTATTTTTCATCAGGAATACCTTTGCGCTTTTCTAAAAAAAGCGTAATGTAAAAAACTGTACTATTAACAATTATCTATTTATCTAATAATTAACAAGCTAGGAAAACGTTACACTATGTGTCACGTAACGCACTTCAGTGTTGTTGCATGCAAAATTACAAGTCTACAGGTCATCACCATTTCATCATTTGATTAGGCTGAATATGTCAATATATCAAATATTAAAATGTCAAATTATTGTACAGGTTTGCTTACAAATTGATATCTTGTAGTATCTTCTTATTGTCATCATTGTTATTAATAAGACCAATGTAAACATTTCCTCTAACGCTCAGACTAATCCCATGAAGAGTCATGCACCTATAAACATAAAATACATCCTCTTTCTTTTAAAGTTACTTGCGTGCTACATCTAACGATCATTTTTACCTTTCTACAGGAATGAAAATTTGCTTTGGAAATCCTTAGCAAACTCTTACCATGCTTTAGCCTATTTATAATACGTATCGTCTTTCTTCAGCTTATATCTAGTATGGCTTCATAAAGATTTTGTAATCGGTTGTTATAGTAAATTAACAAATATATTGTAACAGCGGTTTAAATGATTTACTAGCCCACGAACTACGATGTGTTTTTTATAACAACTGATGCCCAAGCTATATTAATTATAGAATATCGTATGACCTTGAATTCACATTAAAAAAGTGCATATAAAGAGTATTGTAATCTGATTATATAGCTTTCCGCGAAATTTAAACATGTTTTATAGAAATTAATTTAAAATGGGAATATATATATATATATATATATATATATATATATATATATATATATATATATATATTTTTAGTATATATATATATATTCTGTATATATATTATAAAATATATATATATATATATATATATATAGTTATGAGGTTCTTTTCTCTGAACTTAAAATATATAAAATAATTTAACTTTCCATATATATATATATATAATATATATATATATATATATATGTAGTATGAATATATATACGATAAACATAACACATATACATACATAAACGTATATACGATATATACGAGTAGTACGATGTATATAGTTAAATTATTATCACTTTTATTATTTTTTAAGTTCAGAGAAAAGAACTCACATCAACTTTAGCTTAGTCGACTGCTTTTAACGATAGTTCCAGCCAATATAAGACAACCTTAAGATATAATAGATTTTAGTAATATTCTTAATAATCAATTATCTTCCCTCTTCATCAATGTTAGTTCACTTAAATTAAAGATCAGCAGTAGTTCTGTTGCTAAGTTGAACAGTCATAAATGAAAATATATTAGGCATTATTCTAATAGTTCCTAAAAAAGCACTTTATCTTTGAAAAGATCACTCTTTTATTAATTTATATGATATTAAACAAGAATCGATGTAATAATGAAGTCTGATATTCATCTGTTATCTAACCTATATTTCAGGTACATTCAAGTCAAAAATACGCACTGGTATTGACGTTTTTGATAGATACGTATTGATTTATAACATAGATACAATGTCTACCAATTTGTGCAGAGTTTAAAATTAACTGCTTAAAACTAAGACATGGTTAATCCATTTTATCAAACATTTGTTCACAAATAATTTGCCTGTTTACCGGCTACACAATTAAACTAATATTAACAAAAATATCTTGCAAAACTTTTGTATATTTCCTTAAATAATCAAATACACTCGTTACTCGTTACAAATACTTTCGTTTTATATAATATTACCTATTTTCTGACAAATTAAATCAACCTAATGTATATTATTGATGAATACATAGCAAAGTATAAACGCAGAAATACGCAATAAGAATGTTACTGAAATTGCATTTGTTTTATGTCATGTTTAGGTGGGACGAGGTAGAAATACACCACCCCACGTGTCGAGTAATAGTTTTCGCTAATATTAGTTTTAGCTCATTTCATTAAGCGGTATATAATTATATTTCACACGTTATAATATCAAATACGATACCTCAGTTTACTACAAACAGTTTATATTACGAGTTTCTCGTTAAAAATTGGTATATAAGTACGTTTTGTAATGGACCGATTGCAGTAATGTGACTGGATAAGATTTAGAAAGTCTTTTCTTATGCAAGCTCAAGTATAAGCTTACCTGAAACCACTATTTATTACTAGAGTAATTGAATGAAGTAATTTATTAAAAAAAGAATCTGCAAAAAGAGAATGTATATGATGAAAATCTCGCCATCAATTTGTCTCTCTGCTTGTAACGTTCCCGGTTGACAGAGGATTTCCTGTGATATCAATGATACTCATTTCTGTCCATTTCTTATTTCATGGAGATTGAAAAAGATAAAGAAGAATACTTTATATGTAGAATTAATTGCATTCTTATTAAAGGCTTATACTTAACTAGTGCACACCAGATAAATCAGAATTACTCGTAACACTTTCATGTAGAGAGCTGGATAGTACTCTAAAAATGCCTGCATAGCAGTTTGTATAACATTTCCATTTACTTTTGTTTAAGACAAATGATTTAAAGGGAGCAGACCTCCCTATCTCCGCCCATGTTAGCTTAGGTACACTTTCCTCTGGAACTACTATCAGAGAAGATATAATTTAGTTTTAACGTGTTATGAAAAACTTGACAAATGGTACACAGAAGGTTTTAAAACCAATAATATAAAGTATTTTTTTTTAGACTGACTAAATCGATCGTTCATTACCAATTCTTACCCGTACTTCTTTAAATTACATGGTAGTTTTTGAGAAAATTGTAGCAATAGGTAAATACTACGTTTAAAAATATATAATAAAACTCAATTTTTAGATTAAGAAAATCAAAACTGATCATTTAAAAAATGACCAGTGGAATAAGGATTACCTCGATCTTCGTATTCTTGAAACTGATCCTCCAAAATTCTCCTTTTCAACATACTTGCTTGACGGCACTTGTTTCTATGACGAGTACAGCTTTTTGTTTTAGCTCTTATGATCGTCTATGAACTTTATGGCAATGACGCCGTTCAAACCAGGGCTAAGGGGTACATTTCCCTGATTATAACGTGAAATTACATTATAACTCCCAACTTCAGTGTATTGGTGTTTACAAGTACCTTTTTTTGGATGCGATTCCATATTAGATTATTGAAAGTTTCACTAACATAAAAAGTTCCTCCATGTACACATTTGCTTAACAAAAAGTCATTAGACAAAGCTTTAAATGTATATTTAATATCAGACATTACAGCAGGTGTCAGATGAGGGTGTTCGTCAAGATCGTAGCCTTCTTCCTTCAGTCGCACTAGCTGGTATTTACACCAGGTATCCTCATCGGCTGGACACATTCCATGTTTTGGAAAATCATCCGTTGATTTCATGCGATATAATTCTCCTCATATTGTTTCGTTCATGGCTTCAACTCCTTTTGCAAAATTTCTCCGGATGGCCAGACCATATTATAGTAACAGCATATTGATTGCAGTGTCTGTCAACCTTTCCCGGCCACATGTATCTATTTATTAACATGTGTACTATATGAATTTAAAGTTTACGAACAAAGTAAAAGTCAAATATGTAAGGTTTGTAGAGCATTGTGTCTAAGTGACTAAAAATAAAATATAGTTTATGTTAGACATCATTAGAAAGACAAAAAACCACACTTTACAAATCCATTACAACCTAAAAATAGTTATTTTTGATTTCGGTGTGTGATCGCTTAGGTTTTGAAATAACAATAAAAGAAAACATGGATTACAACATATTCTTTTTACTCGTGTAATACGAGGATTTCAGGATTACAAATCGGCATTCCACTCAATCTTGTGCCTATTATGGTTTCATGAATGCTTTGAAATGTTAGATTTTTAGTATTAGCCCACGCCTTGTCAAATTAAAATTAAAATTTCGGGATTTTTGTTAATCATTCACTTTATAACCCTGTACATACCATGTAGCCATTTAAATACATCATGCTGACTGTTTATTCTCAGATGTAGGACACTGCCAAGTATAGAATTAAAATAAATAAATATTATTATACTAAATCAGACTCTCTATTTCTAATAACATTTTAAGTATTATAATACCATCATTATCAACGGGTTTTTTTTTAAAGTATTACAAATTTTGCAAAAAATAGTACTAGGGCTAAAGTATCAAGTGCTCAAACTATGATGAACAGATTCTTTTTAATACTTCACGTGAACCACCACTAAATTTTAATCGTATGTACACTTACTGAGTAACACTTTAAAAAAAGTTAGGTAAACGCCTTGTCAAGCCTTCACCAAGGCAAGAAAAGGTGATTGAGGCTCCCACTGTAATTTTATTGCAAAACCGACCGCCGCGGCACAATCTTATTGGTGTCGACCCGAAGATCTAGATGAACCGCATCGCAACTGCCCATGAATCGCTGAAATAGATGTCAGCGATTTTTATTTTATTCCGTCATAACATTGTGTATCGCTTAATATTCATGAAACCAAAATATGCTACTTTTACCTTTGTAAACTTTAACTACATATAAACATAGGTGTGTTTGTGTGTAGTTATAATTTTAATTAAGGTTCAAATGATTATATTCTACCTGATTAATTATAATGTGAATACTACTGTAAACGTAAAATATATGAATTATTTTCTATAATTACAAAGGCAATAAGTCTTGTCTCAGCCTAAGGGAGTCGAGCAATTACAATTATAATGATTAAGATCAAAAGGATAATAACGTTTACGTTTAGCACTACACTTTCTCCAATTAACTTATACAATAAAGGCACTGAGGAACTAGTTAAATTATATAATTGAAAAGTCCTTTGGTGCCCTTTTGTTGTAGCCATCGCTTCCTACTATAGTTGTCTCCTTGTTCTTAATATAATTTTCAAGTTATAGTTAATTGCACTACAATAATTGGTAGTATATATGTATATTATTATTACATATACATACAGAAATCCCAATTGTAATAAATAAAAGTTTCCTCTTTCAAAACCGCATATATATATATATATATTATATATATGTAATAATATACATATATATTATTATATAAGTGCGGTTTTTAAAAGAGGAAACTTTTATTATTTACAATTGGGATGTCTGTAAGTTAAAGTGGGTGAATTCCATCTTAAAACTTCATTGTTTTTCTCATTACTTGCTTTAATTCATTATTTGCATACTAAAATAAGTAACTTAAATAGCAAAATATATAGTTTTCGGACAAAAAAGTTCTACTTTTAAAATCGAGGAATACATCAGCTGACGTGGAAGACAGAAACTAGTGCAGATCCTTTCTAAATGTCAGTCACGTCTGAACCATTCATTTTAGGAGGGAGAGAAGCAAAGTAAACGAAAAGTTACATTAACTTTTCTTTTAAACTCTTGCGAAGGAACAATATAAAGTCAGATTTATACAACTCAGTGAATCTCAGTCTTTAATAATATCCTGTAAGCCCATCAGTACACACATTTTTCTTTTTAACTGCAAATTGAGTTATTATATCACAAATATCTACAACCGATAATTTTCTAGAAGTCTTTTTATGATTATATTGGGTTTAATTAAATATTCTTTATTAAAAACAGGGATTTATTATTCTCTCTCTTGGACGAACCATAGCAGGCTGTATTACTTTATCTGATCCCATTGAAAACTGAGTAGTTGCCTATAGGATAGTAACAGCTTCTCTATATGAAAATTGCTTTATGATAAAAGAGTATTAAGGCTGATGATATAAATATAACTTGTAAAATGAGCCTCCACATTGTCCAATTGATGTATATTTTTATAAAACTTTTCACTATGTTGTGTATTTTATTTACATATATTTTAGTAGAATTATTAAATTGATATATGTTTATCTTCTGGTTTTATACTCAGTTCAATTAACTATTTATAGTGTTCTTATAGTTATAATAATTACCGGAGTAAGGAAAGAACATGATGAATTCTTTCCGGGATTTGTGCATAAAGATCAAACATATTTCCAAAAATTGTTACAGTTAGTGTTGCAGACATTTTACTGATTTTGATTATTTAAAAATATGGGAAACAATCATTGTTAACTTGCGATTAATGTGGTGAGAACTGTAATCCTTTTATTTCGTATATAATTGCTTTTTGAAAATTTTCTAATTTATCATGTGTTCCAGGATTGGCTTTTTGTATTTTAAAAACAAGTAAGATTGTTTTGTCTGCCATCTTTACATGTTAAAAAATGTACAGCAAAACGTGTTTGATGGTCTTGAAATCCATATTCTTCATCACGTACAAAGAAAATTAATATATTCATTCACATATAACCTAAAACCTGCTACATGTGGCAATAAACTAACAATACAAATATAAAATAAAATATGAAAGGAAATAAAGGAATCATCATACCAAAAAACTGCTTGGAACCCAGACAGGATAAACGAACCCAAGCGTTGTCACATCACAAACAAGCCACACTATTATCACAGGAAAAATTGGGACACATTTATGCAATGTTAAAAAGCCCTTTAAAAATTAATTGAAACGGAAAAAAGATATATATGATTGACATTTAGATTCATCAATCAAACATTTAATCTAAGTAGGAAAAAATCTAAATCGTTCATAGAAATATTTTTGTGACAGAAGAACGTGCATTGAAATATTCATGTCTATGTATATAATATTCACGATTAATTGAATTCCATAAAAGGACGTATATCTCATTAATGAGCTGTTTTTGCTAGTTTTTATATTAATTATTCAATATTACTATTATACTATTTATAATATATCAGTCTCGATGACCTTAAATGATTTTCTCGGTCCTCAAAATTACCAAATTGTATATGATGTATTTTTTGCGATTAATTTACTACCCATTGTGTTTGTGTTTCCTGGACTGTCACGATAGTGAATCGTTAAGTAATGTTAATGCCAGAAGGAACGTAGTTCCCGGTCCCTCTATTTTTTGTTCCGTCAACCACTCACTATATATGAAGGAAAGCTCATTTTCAATAACATACGTACACACATTAAAAATTGAGTTAACTAAAATAAATAATATGGAATTGTTTAGATAAGTTTCTACTTACACCAAATGTAATATTTTTAATTGCAACTATTTACAGTCAAAGTTAAATAATACAATCTCATTTGTTTACTGTTCACCACTAGCTTGCGATACATAAAGCATTTCTCATGTCTATAGAAACTCTAGAGTTGATATATTTAAATATAGATAGATCAGAAACAATTTGATAGATGAGGAAAGATTTGTACAGATTTTACGCAAAACAATAACTTACTATTAAAGATTTCCGTTCAAAAACATACTGAAGATACATTATTGATATACTATTGTTATAAATATATTTTTAATTAGATATCGTATATTTTTTTGTATAGCATATACAATTATTAGTCATATTTGTATCTCTTCATACAATAATTAAGTTGATTAAAAACTTGAAATATTTAGTTCACATGGGCATAAAAGTTCCTCTCTTATAACTACACAAGTTTGTTTGCGCTGTGATAAAATGCAAATAAATTAAGTGGGTTTGCCCAAGTGGGTTGTGAGCTGTATATTTCACCACAAACTTTTACTTGAAAAACAAGAACAAATATATATATATAAAAGGAGAGAGAAATGTAATAACGGTTTGCTTTGAAGAGTTTATTGCGTAAGCCCACATAAGTTTGAAGTTCAAGAGAAAACTCCCCATGCTAGTTTAAGTGCATAATTTTCAGTAAAAACGTTAATTATATGTAAATATGCTGTTTAAAATGCTTAAAAACATAATATGTCAATTCCAATGTCTTAGGAAGTTTTAACTTATTGAACTTTCATTCTGTTTATATCTATCAGTAGTAAAAAATTGTAAACAAATAGTTTATTGGTATCGTGTAACTTATGGATCTGTGGCTTTACAGTCATCTTTATCCAAATCATCTAAGAAGTAACAACATATACAAGTGTAGACTTACTATAAATAATTTTTTTTCAGGCTTTAAACTCTAAAGAACATTTTAATGCATTTGTACCTTATTTTTGTGACTTGAAAGGGTTTCAATAAACTATAATAAAAATAATTCAAAAATTATGTTCTACAGCCAGATAATTTAAACATGCAGAATGTCCTATGAGATAAGAGGGTTTGATACCTCATTTAAAAGAAATACACAAATACATATGTATGTATGTCTCCTTCAAGAATTGAAATCTATTTAAAATTTTAAAACGAATATATATATATATATATATATATTTTGATAGTCATTATGAAAACTAATGATGGCAATATCTCACATCTTCCCTTATCGTGGAAATTAAAAAAATGTAAGGATACATACACTTCTTTGCTACAGATTTTGTTACAAATTTTATAATCCTCGTAAAAAAAACATAACAGGAAAATTGTGTTCAACTTGTTAGTCAAATGTCAATGTTCATAAGTTATATAAAATGTGTTTAAATGTTGGACATTTTTGAGATTATTTTGTGAGCGTTTTTGCCTTCTACCGGTTTGTATCTTACGTATTCTTTAAAGATTTATTTTTTCAAATGATATTTTGATAATGTATAAAAATATACAATGAAATCATCTATATTAACGCATAACTAAATAGGCCTTTTTATCCTGGTATCATTCACCGATCACCACCATCAAAAAGGTACATAAATAGTAATTTAAATAAAACAGAAGTTTTCATTATTAATTTATTTATACTGTTTATCAGCTAACGAAGTTACTTATCTTATATACTGCAGGAATTCACGAAACCACGTTTCTACTACCTCTTGGCAAATAAAATAGATATTGTTTCAGCCTACTAAATAAATTCAGCCAATTTCCATGGTTGGTGCATAGAAGTCATTCTTGTCTAAGTAGAGATGAGTTTTCATGTAACATATTAATTCTACATAATTATGACATTTTCCCTAGATTACCACATTATACATTCGCTTATTTTTACACTAAATTGGGTTTTATATCAGTGTTAAAATAATAAATGTCTACATACCAAGTCACTTATAAAATATAAAATAAAATACTGTTGTATGTGTTGGATAGTTGGGCTACATTAGCTAATATGTAATATGTTGATGTCTCTCATTAGTGTAATGGATTTATTTAGAAATTATTTTTATTTATTCTCTAGTTTCTTATTGGCATCAAGTGAATAATAAGACAAATTTAGCAATATTCAAAACGCTCAGCCAAATCTCAAGAAATGTCATGCATCATCATAAAAATTGAGTATTTCACACACACACACACACACACATATATATATATATATATATATATATATATATATATATATATATATACATATACGACCTAATGCTCAACAAATTAAAAAAATGTATAATGTACAGGGCAGTCCTATTCTTAAACTGTAACCTGAAATTGCGTAAACATAATGAATTTAAACCGTTGGTGTATTATAATCATAATCAGATTACGTATTTTAAAAAGTAAAAAGTAGATCCCATATTTAAATTGAGCAAAACAAATCGATTATAATGCTTCTGTGATTTAAACTGTTGATTTGAACTCATCTGCTGCTTATCATGAAGTTTTCAAAATCGAGATCTTAGTAAAAGGACGATGTTATATAATACCGCATAAAATATTGGGTTTGTTAAAAAATATTAGTGCGGTGTGGTAACGTTAACCTATGTGATTTTAACTTAAATTACATAATACAAATTTTAATATTTTTGTGTTTGAAGAGGTTCTCTTACTTTTTACTTGAATAGATACAAGATCTATCATAATAAAACTTGTAGATAGCTATGTTCTATCCGCTCTATGTTTTATAATTTACGTAAATATAAAATCTGTATTATATAGATTTGTTCTAGATAAACAGCTATAGCGTTTTAGCTTTTATATATATATATATATATATATATATATATATATATATATATATATATATAACTCAATTTAATTGTATAATTTAATTGTAAAACAAATCGATGATAATGCTTCTGTGATTTAAACTGTTGGTTTGAACTCATCTGCTGCTTATCATGAAGTTTTCAAAATCGAGATCTTAGTAAAAGGACGATGTTATATAATACCGCATAAAATATTGGGTTTGTTAAAAAATATTAGTGCGGTGTGGTAACGTTAACCTATGTGATTTTAACTTAAATTACAAAATACAAATTTAAATATTTTTGTGTTTGAAGAGGTTCTCTTACTTTTTAATTGAATAGATACAAGATTTATCATAATAAAACTTGTAGATAGCTATGTTCTATCCGTTCTATGTTTTATAATTTACGTAAATACAAAAATCTGTATTATATAGATTTGTTCTAGATAAACAGCTATACCGTTTTAGCTTATATATACAGTATGGTAAAAAAGTCCCGGAACGGTTTAATATATTTTTTACCAATATAGATAAAGTAATGAGACTTGGTATATCAATAATAGCCATAAATGTCTAGTTTTTAAGGTATTAAAACTTTTTTATCCCTTATAGGGGACGGCCCACGAGGAGTCAGACAAAATTCTTAAATAGCAGCATAGGTCGAGTTTTATATCAAATTAAAGGTCTTAGTTAGTAGAATACATTGGCGCAAACCGGACCTCAAAAGGTTCACTCTAACTGAAATGGCGGCGTTTTAAATTTATTCGTCATTTATCTGTGATGCGATGAATTAGTTCTTCTGTGTTGGCAACATTCATTGCAACAATGGGATTTCCGGGATAGTGTATTGGTCTTGAAAACTCATTAGTGTTTACATACTTTCTATTCAGTGAAAGTTGTTTTTGACATTCCTGTTGAAAGTCCAACTGCAGGGTCATTAACTGTGTATCTTATCATTCTGAGGGTAGAATGCGTTTAGAGAGAGAGAGAGAGAGAGAGAGAGAGAGAGAGAGAGAGAGAGAGAGAGAGAGAGAGAGAGAGGAGAGAGAGAGAGAGAGAGAGAGAGAGAGAGAGAGAGAGAGAGAGAGAGAGAGAGAGAGAGAGAGAGAGGAGAGAGAGAGAGAGAGAGAGAGAGAGAGAGAGAGAGAGAGAGAGAGAGAGAGAGAGAGAGAGAGAGAGAGAGAGAGAGAGGAGAGAGAGAGACACGGTTTTTGAGTCACTATAATAAACAAACGCATTACAAATTTACGTTATGGCACTTCAGATAATATATTAAATAGTTTCACGATCTAATATAGTACTTAAAGTATTAATTAATTAAAATGCTAGTTTTAATATTTTAGTACAGGTATATAAGCGTTAAACTAAATAGATTGTAATGTATTTTTCTGTCAATAGGTATAAACTGCCAGTTTTACGCATCGCTTAGTATATAACTCCGTTCTGAATATTGTAGAGATATCTTCACATAATATGCAAACTGTATACATTATTAACGTTGTCAGTAAAATTATCACAGTATAATATCGTACCAAACATACATTATACATTATGATAATTTTAGTGTCATTTTCCAGGACTACCTGTCACTTTGTATATGACTTTATCTTTAATGTTCTAGAGCTATGTTCACATAAAGTGCACTCTGCATACATTTTAACGATGCCAGTTAAATCATCATGTAACCATACCAACGTTTTATCATTACTGATGACATTGTAGTGTATCAACTATTATTACTCGATTAATCCGAATAAGATCCTTCACTTCTACTAATTTTTATTTAAATTCTTTTATACCCCTAATAAAACATTGAGCGAATACTATTAATTTATGGTGTAAGTACTAAATTATACCAAGAAAGTTTTAATATTTTATCTTCAGTGCCCTATCTTAAAACTGGAAAGCGTTTATTTATCATGTGGGGTGGAATGAAGTGAATGCTATTCCTATTTCACTAATTAAAGTCATAAATACAGGGAGCTGGATTTTATCGTGATATACGACAAGCTATGGAAGTCACTTATGTTTGCACTACACATTTTATGTGTTTACTGTTCGAGTAGATGTAAATGACTTTGCTTATCAAAATATATAAGCTAGAAATCCATTGGCATGTTGAAAAAACAATATGTACACAGTTAATATAGGATCTACCATTAATTAGTGAATTATAACGAAACCCTAACGTGCATAGTCTTACAAAGCATGAGTAGAGTATGTAAGTAAAATAATTTGTTCTTATAACAAATATTTTGCATAATAATCTAACAAGTACATAATCAGTTAACAAGAATATGTATGTTTTATAAATGTCCAATTTTTTTTGTCTTAATTTTAACCTATTAGATTGATTTGTAATTATTAAATATTTTTAAAGGAGAAAATCTCCCGCTAAAATTGGCATTACTAGATTAGAAGAAATTGCTAGGAATAAAAAATTGTATTCCTAATGCTTAGTAATTTACAATGGATAAGTATTTATTGTGTATGGCCATCATTAGTCAACATATATTACATTAAAGTTACCTGTAATACAGAACATCTCCACTTATATGGCTGAGGTAAGAGCTGAATCTGATCACAGTTGGGTGAAGCATTACGGATCAATGATCAAATGGTGAAATATGTAGCACCACTACAACAGGTTGCATTATGATAATTATAAAATATTATTTTATCCATATATTTTATTGCATTTTTATTTAATGTCAGTTTTTGTAGTTGGGAGTGTGATGCCCAAGACATTCAATTTGAGTTAGAGATATCACTGGTTGAAATCCTGTTTGTGACAATATCACTATTTTATCATCGACCATATATTTGACCATCGACTTTGCAGTGTATCGACTCTTTTTACTCTGTTTGATAAGACCGTCACACAAGCCAGTGGGCCATTAGGACCGACAGAATAAGGCTTAAATTAAATAAAACAAAATGGATTCTCAATAAAACATATAATAGCTCTAGAATATCCCTATTTTCATTGACCAAATATTTACGAATATATTACGGTTGAGTCAGAAAAAATATGCTTAGCAATAAAAATTTGTGTTCAGTGATAGATGATATTTTACTATACGATAAATCAAATATTAAATTATTTAGGGCATAGTAGTGTAAAAATTGAATTAAAAATATAATAAAATAAAAAGATTCTTGTAATAAGTTACGTAGTGAATAAGCTAAAGCGTTGCATTGAAAAATAATGTTATATCTGACCAATAAAGAACAAGAAAAGATGGCATGTGGTTTCTGCATTGAACTGCCTGTGCGGAGTTAGATTAGTTATTTAATGTTGTAGGTAAACTTGTATTAGGAGCAATGTTATTTTTGAACAATACATATTACACGTGGATAAGTAGAGATAGAAATATTTGCTGTGAAGAAGAACAAAAAAATATAACTATATACACTGATAGGCACTAGATAAGAGAAATGAAACCTGACACCTGAAATACAAATATAATCTAACAGAGCGCTTTTTAAATTGATTGAATATGTTTAAATCATTGATACAACTATGCTGAGTTTTAATTCCAAATCAAAATAAGTTTATTTCAAAATACTGTATTGTTTTGCCCACATAAACATCAAATATGCGCGTAACAAACATTGCTGCCTACCTTTCCGTCTGTTATATTAATCATCTATAATATAATTATATTTTTGTGTAATTAATGTAATAAATATATATTATAAAACAAATTTTAAGTAAAATGATTAATGATAACAATTTAATTATTATTAACAAGCAACACAAACAATTATTATTAAAAATGTATTATTAGTTATAACTTCATCACAATTAATTTGAGTTTTACTGATATTTTACGAACTTCTAAACACTGAAACTAAGAAATCAACTAAAGTCAATGCATAAGGAATTGTTACTTATATATAGTTAGGGACTTTACATCTGAGTTCATCTTCAAGAAGTGATTTTTTTATATTTAAGGAAAAAATTATTTTTGTGAAGGTAGTTGGCTCAGTCCTATCGACACTTATAAACTTACAGGACTGAAAATTTTATTTATTATGTTCCATTTGTTAGATCCCACAATGTGGGCACATCGAGTACTATGATGATGCATGTCGTCTATGAGATTCCACTGATTCCTAGCGAACAATTATACAAAGCTACATATAGTTAACTATGAAAATAACCAAGAAATCTTAGAATGAATGTAATTGTAAACAAACTGAGTTGATGTTTTATTATATGACTTTTCCACCCATGATACAGTAAAATATAAAGTCCACGTATCCGACAAGATATATGGAGAAACTAACTTTTTCATAAGCGTTAGATGGTAAATGCCTATACATGGGGGAGGGTTATTGAAGATTATCACTTTGTAGCCTGGCATAATTTCTCATTTGCCTGCATTGGAATGTAAGTACTTCTATCCATAGGAAACTTTGAACTTCACATTTTGGATACGATCCCAGCAAAGACTATTATGCGACATGTAGTGTGGCTTAATAAACACTGTTTTTATTGCGTTATGGACATTGTAAATAATGTTGCAGATGGAGCTTATATTGGTTACTTTTAACTTAATTACATTCAAAACATAAAACTAATATTTAATACTTTTATTTTTTGTGAGGCCTTTCGATAACAAGGCTACCTTCTTCAGACACATCATAAAAGTAAATAAAAAAAGTAAATTTGATTTTCAATAATAACTAAACATATGTGATTTAATATTGATTTGTCCTGTGTGGCGTTAGTGTTTAAATACAATTAAATTATTCCTGGTATTATACTATACAGGGTGTACATAAAGTCCTGCACGGGTATAATATTTTCTGAACGATAACAGATAAATCAACAAGATTTGGTACATCAAAACTACACCTAAAAATCTACTTTTTTAAGGAACTATCAGTTTTCTGTATTATCATGGGGACGTCCCGCAAGGAGTCAGAAGGAAATCTTAAATAGGAGCATAGGTCAATATGCACATCATTTTAAAGGGCTTATCTAGCAGAGTTTAATGCAGCAAACTGGACTCAAAAAGATTGATCCAGTGCAAAATGGCGGCTGTTCAAAGGTTTTACTTGGTTACATTTTATTAGTAGCCATAACCCTAGTATAGCAAAACTGCAACCAAAGAATACTGCAGCTAAATACTACATTGTGCTTGTCAGTTGTACAGAAGTGAATTATGATGTTAGTTAACATCAAGGTTTACAAATTTGGTCCTAATATATTGATAACGGGGAAAACCTGATAACAGTAACAATTAGAAAGCTCATATCTTTGGGTCGCAATTTGGACTTTCCTATTAGCCAGTCTATTCATAGTAGGCTATTCTAGTTTTCTTGTTTTAGTAGTACTGTCCAACCTTTCTATCAGTTCGCGATTCCTCGTGTGATCGTCTGTTGTTTCCCCAACCAACCATAATAAGAAGTGTTATACGTTCACGTTCGTCAAGCGACATAGTATAGTTGAAGAACTACAAGCAATACGATAAACTCTTTTGTACTAAAGCGCACTGATAGAAAGGTTGGACAGCACTACTAAAACAAGAAATGAATAGACTGGCTAATAGGAAAGTCCAAACTGCGACCCAAAGATAAGAGCTTTCTAATTGTTAGTGTTATCAAGTTTTCCCCGTTATCAATATATTAGGACAAAATTTATAACCCTTGAGGATAACTAACGTAATAATTCACTTCTGTACAACTGACAATCACAATATAGTATTTAGCTGTAGTATTCGTTTGGTTGCAGTTTTGCTTTACTGGGGTTATGGCTACTAATAAAATGTAACCAAGTAAAACCTTTGAACAGCCGCCATTTTGCACTGGATCAATCTTTTTGAGTGCGGTTTGCGGCATTAAAACTCTGCTAGATAAGCCCTTTAAAATGATGTGCATATTGACCTATGCTCCTATTTAAGATTTCCTTCTGACTCCTTGCGGGACGAACCCATGATGATACAGAAAAACTGATAGTTCCTTAAAAAAGTAGATTTTTAGGTGTAATGTTGATGTACAAAATCTTGTTGATTTATCTGTTATCGTTCAGAAAATATTATACCCGTGCAGGACTTTATGTACACCCTGTATAAATTTTGAATGTTATTTTTTTAATCTTCATTTAAGTAATATTGAATTTTGTATTGGTCCATCTTCTTGGTTTAATAAATCTCCTGTGTTTGTTTGATTAATTTAATATGACTCCCACGCATACAAATATCTTGGAGTGTTAACATGTTTTAATAGTATTAGGTTTTTTTATGATATTTGTGTCCAGTATTGATACAGTGGTGTGCGAAGGCCGATTTTTCTTTTCTGTTGAATTTAATGTGGGAGCAATGTTTTTATATCGTGTATAATTATGCATAATTATATTGTATAATAATAATAATCCTTAATTATTATTAAAAAATCAAATTTACTTTTTTGTATTTACTTTTGTGATGTGTCTGAAGAAGATAGCCTTGCTATCGAAAGGCCTCACAAAAAATAAAAGTATCAAATATTGCTTTTATGTTTTTAATGTAATTAAATTTTAAATAATGTTGATAAAATCTGAGCCAGTTGAAAGTTGCCGTCTTTCTTATTCTCCTTGGCTCGACCTTATACTGTTGTGTGTGTCTGCCAAGACAACTGTGGGGTGATGGCAGTGCTAATTTTGATGTTTCCTGGGCAATGGATAATAAAATAATCAGAATTGTATTATTTATTAATATAAACTTAAGCTGCTTTTCTCGACACCTCTCTCTGTAAATGTAGCTGCCCACTCAGCACTTTAAGATCATGAATTCTTCAGTGACCCGTTAAGGCGAAGTGTTATACGTTTTGTAGCTAATAAATTAAATACTCTACTTCCTGGGTTCAATAATTTTTCTTGTAGAAAATTTTTTTAAGATCATTTATAATTAATTGTGCTTGGGTTATTTTATTATTAAACACTATTTACTGTATATTTATTTAAGTACAAAATGCATAGTGTTTGAGTCAAACAAAGATTATAATAAACAAACCTGCTAAAAACATTTATTTGGATCTTGTTTATAATATATCTTGAGTAGCTGTCTATTCTTCGTTATAACTTTGGGTATGAAAGGAGTTTTCTCACGCCCGCGCATACGGAAATGTTCAGTTTCAATATCATATAACCTAGGAAACGCTCAAGTTTCTTCGCTAATAAAAAAGTTTTATGGCGAAATATTGCAATGAAACAGATAATATCTGTAAAACAACATAAATGGACTAATACCTGTTAGTTAAAACGTTGAAAAATTTTAAAAAACTGATAGTTGTATGTGATTTATGTAAAGGAATAGATCATTAAAAATATTGCCTCATCACCTCATACAAACGAAGTAGGCACGAATATGTAAAGTAACAAATTCTTAACTTTACTTTAAATCATATATTTGTTATATGTAATGTTAAGTTTTATCTTCGTTTTTTATAACCTAACAAATATTGACCATGTAGACCCACAACACTTTTACATAATATTTTGTTTAAGTTACGTAAGTCCTTTGTTTAAAGGTTATTTTTGACGATGGAAGGATTGTGAAGGAAACAGGATTTTTCCGGACATTTGCCATCGTTCAGTGAAACAAGAAAACAGTAACACTACGTGATTTATGATGTGATTTATGTAAAGGAATAGATCATTAAAAATATTGCCTCATCACCTCACACAAACGAAGTAGGCACGAATATGTAAAGTAACAAATTCTTAACTTTACTTTAAGTCATATATTTGTACCAGTTTGTACCATATATTTGTACCAGTTAAATCAAAATGTTCCAGTTCCAGAAACTCTCTGAATTATTAAATCACGTCTCAAAGAAGACCAAACATTAAAGGATAGAACTAAACTTCCCGTGCCAGTAATTATGGAACTGTTAGAACTATGCACTCAATGCAATTATTTTGAGTTAGAGGGTAAAATTTACCGTCAAGATGAGGGGATGGCAATGGGTTCTCCACTGTCTCCTATTTTCGCCAATATCTTTATGGAGGAATTCGAGCGAAAAGCTTTGGCTTCAGCTCAGTTCAAACCGAAGATTTGGTGGTGGTATGTGGATGATACTTTTGTTATTTTTTCTCATGGAGACATTGAATTAAATAATTTTTTGAATCACATTAATAGTATTTCTCCTTCCATCCGCCTCACAATGGAAGTGGAAGTCCAAAACAAGCTTCCCTTTTTGGATGTGTTTGTATTAAGAGATAGGGATGTCCTTCAGACAACTGTTTTTCGAAACAAAACACACATAGGAAAATATTTTAAATTATCAATCCAACCATCAAAAATCTGTCAAAGAAGGAGTAGCCTACTCGTTGTTTGATAGAGCAAAGAGCTTGTGCTCAGATAAAGATGGACTAAAAGAAGAATTTAAGAAAATTGAATCGGATCTCAGAAGCAATGGATACCCTCAATTAGTAATTAATAAGTGCAAACGAACCAGGAGGAACCAGGATTACAAATTGTTGCTTAAATTGTCTTCTTCTTTTATAGTCATAGACTGTGAAATATAGAGTGTATATTAGCCCAGCACGTCTTTTATGCATAATGCCTACAGTTTGCAATTCGTATGAACTGTGCATGTAAGC
Source organism: Homalodisca vitripennis (assembly GCF_021130785.1). NCBI lineage: Eukaryota > Metazoa > Arthropoda > Insecta > Hemiptera > Cicadellidae > Homalodisca > Homalodisca vitripennis. The sequence goes on from NC_060208.1 coordinate 33,092,415, forward strand.
TATTTTATCACCGTGTTGCCTGCATGTTGTCTTACATATTTTCTAGATTGTCAGGTGCGTGTGATCATTTGTAGATTCACTAAATATCAGCAAGATGTCGGATATCTACGTTGCTTAGTTATTAACCTCCTTCTTTGAATCATTCGTTAACACATCCCAGACGTTTGTTCACACTCCAGATGTTTACTATCTTTACTTCAAAATTGTGTAAGAGTCGATGTTCGGTGTAAATGTAACTAGCACACACCTGCATTAATATCTACTAATCGTCTGTTTCGCCTAATAGGCCTCATTAAAGAAATATCACTCCCGTTTCCACCATCCTCAACCAACAACTTGTCTGCTGTCAAGATTACGACATCCATAGAGGAAACTATACATCTTTTTTTGCCACGGCCTTCTCAATATCTTCCTCCTACATTAGCAGCACTATAACAAATTATACTCAACATCCATCTACCGCACATAAAAAGCTACCATGAATAACATCGATGTTTGTGTTCGGTGTATGATAAAGGTAACCGACGATACCAAGAGCATACAGTGCGATAGCTGCGACAGATGGTTCCATTTTGATTGCCTAAAAAGTATTCTGAGTCCCTCTGAATATAAACGCCTGGCAAACGATTCTGCCTTAAAATGGTTCTGCAACAGAGTGGATTGTCATAAAGATGTTTCTACTCCGGTTCCGGTCACAGGTGTCTTGGAAGACATCCTTAAGAAAATGGATTCGCTTGCCACAAAGGCTGATATTGAACCTATTTCCAACGACATTGCTACTTTAAAGGATAGCTTCGGCAGGCTGTCAAGAGCCTTTTCTGAGATCGAACCGCGTATAAACAAGATTGAAAATGAAGTCAAATACTTATTAGAAGAGTCTCAGAAAAGAAGCGATCCTCTACCTACTGACGACATTTACTCGGAAATAGTTGATCGTACTTCAAGACAGTCTAACGTTATCATCTTCAACGTTCCCGAATGTACTAGCCCACTTCTACCAGAAAAGAAGGCGTATGACATGGATAAGATTAATAAAATTCTAGTTTCAGTTAAGCTTACTTCTCAGAATTTCACCTTCTTTCGCATCGGCAAACCCTCTACTAAGTCATCCCATCCTATCAAACTCATTCTGCAGAGTCCAGCAGAAGCAAGATTCTTCTTCAGGAACTTCTCATCTGATCTCCTGGATGGAGTACAACTCTCCGACGTTTCTATCTCTCACGACAGGACTCCTAGCGAACGTAAGACTCTGGACAACCTACGTAAAACTTTGGACTCTCGCATTAAGAACGGCGAATCTGATCTCACCATAAAATACGTCAATGGAACTCCGAAAATTGTAAATAAGCCAAAAAACTAAATTCTTCCAACGGGTTAGCACAACTGAATATTTATTATCAAAACATAAATGGAATTAGGACTAAACTAGCTGAAATTCGTCAATCATTAACCACTTGCATACATGATATAATAGTCCTTACAGAAACAAACCTTCTACCTAGCATCGCAACCAGTGAACTCAGCCTATCCTGCTACCAAGTTTTTAGGAGCGACAGAGCGCTCGACACTACTAACAAGAAGAGTGGTGGTGGAGTGCTAATCGCCATATCTAACAACATCAAATGTGCTGAAGTCCCTGTTTGCACCCCATCAGAGGCTATTTTTGTCTCTATCTGCCTCTCCCACGGCAAGAAAATGCTCCTTGGTGGCGTCTATATTCCTCCGAATAAACCTACAGCATGTTATACTGATTTTTCCGACTCTCTCGAAGATATTGTCAACTTTAATGGGTTTCAAGACATCTTGCTTCTAGGAGACTTCAATCTGCCGAATGCTGACTGGACCTCGATGTGCGCATCACGTGACGGCTCTTTCAAGTTCTTCAAAATATGGCAACCTTGTTCGGCCTTACTCAAGTCAATAAGATTCCCAATTTCAGAGGTGTAATCCTTGACTTATGTTTCTCCTCTTCTCAAAACATAACAGTCTCTCATGACCCGGATCCGCTGCTTCCAGAGGATATTCACCATCCAGCACTGTCTATGACTATATCTGGACCATTTAATGTCCAAAAAAATGTAACTTATCAGGCCAACGTCAAGCTTTGTGACTATGCTAGCGTACTCCAGGACCTACAGGCTCTTGACCTTGCTGACTCGGTTGCTCGGGGAGATGTCAATGAAGCATTCAACGTATTTGTTAACACAATCAAGAAGAGTGTACTTCAATTCTCTCCGAGGACGAAGATGGGATTGTCAGCCTTTCCTAAATGGTTTTCTAAGGAGTTGATCCGCCTTACAATCTTGAAAAAATCTCTCCACAGACGCTACAAATCGACCCTTTCCCAGCTTAGTTATAACCAATTCGCTGCAGTAAGAGCACAGTGCAAGTCATTGTCCAACACTTGTTTCAACCGGTACATGAATACAGTTCAAACTTCAATAACTGATAACCCAAAATTCTTCTGGAGCTATATGAAATCGTTAAATAATAACAATGCAACCCCCACTACCATGCGTTTTGACGACATCTCATCAAGCTCTGAAAGAGATGTAGCGAACATGTTTGCTGACTTTTTTGCCTCAGTCTTCAATCCGGCCAATGACCCATTGCAGTCCAATCGAATCTCCAGCTCATCTATTCACCAAATTTTCTACCTGCCGCATAAGTCCATCGGAGGTTTTGAAGACACTCAAGAATCTTGACACTAAAATAGGTCCGGGCCCCGACTCAATCCTACCGACAGTAATTAAGCACTGTGCTAACGTCATCGCCCGTCCCTTAACCACACTCTTCCACAGATCACTATCAGAAGGAGTATTCCCGGATATCTTCAAAATTGGCCATGTGGTTCCCATACACAAGAAAGGCTCAGTAAATGATATAAAGAATTACAGGCCCATTACCATTTTACCAATACTAGCCAAAATCTTCGAGAAGATTGTTCTGAGCAGAATCATATTCATGATCAGCAGCAAATTGACTATTAGTCAGCATGGCTTTATCTCAAATAGGTCTACCTCCACCAATCTCGTTCTCTTTCAAATCCATATCATCGAAGCATTTGAACGAAGGAAGCAGATTGACACCATAGAATGGGATTTCTCTAAAGCTTTCGATAGAGTGTGCCATAAAAATTTTTTAAATACATTGGGGGCATCGGGATTTTCAGGACCCTTCCTCCAGTGGCTTAAAAGCTACCTACATAACCGGAAGCTGGTAGTGAAATATAACAACGTCCTTTCCAAGGAGTTCAAAGTAACAAGCGGTGTCCCACAAGGTTCCCATCTCGGGCCCATCCTATTCAATTTGTATATAAATGATGTGGTTTCCTCCCTGACTTGCAAACACTTGTTGTTTGCGGACGACCTGAAGCTGTACTCCGTTATATCTTCCGCCTTGGACGTGGCTCAACTTCAAGATGACATTAACAGGGTCGATCGCTGGTGTAGTCTTAACAAAAATGTCGCTGAATCTGAGCAAATGTGTTTGCATCTCATTTTATCGCATTTCAAAACCTATATTGCATGATTACTCTGTCAGAGGTGTGCCACTATCCAGAACATCGGAGGTGAGGGATCTTGGAGTGTTCTTTACTTCTTCCCTAAGCTGGGAGCCCCATGTCCAACATATATGCAATAGCGCTCTTCAAGTCCTTGGCTTCCTCTTCCGAGCTTCTAAGTCATTTACTGATCTAAACGTTCTCAAACTCTTGTACTGCTGCCTGGTGAGACCGCACTTAGAATACAACAGTGTTGTTTGGTCTCCTCACCAGCAGTATCTAAAAGACAACATAGAGAAGATCCAAAGACGTTTTCTGAGGTTGGTTGGTGTTAGACTGGGATTCCGATATCTGGATTTTCCTGTGCAAGAAGTCTCACAGCTCCTAAACCTACCCTCCATGGAATCAAGGCGTGTGTCAGTCAGGACTTACTTTTCTTATACAAGCTGGTCAGAGGAGAGTTGGACTGCCCTGATTTGCTGGAAAGAATAAACTTCAGGGTACCTTCTGGCACGAGGTCAAGGGCACTTTTTGCGACAACCTCAACTAATACCTTATATGCAGCCAATAGCTCACTGTTTCGAGTCCAGCGCCTGGGCAACACACTTCCTGATCACCTAGACTTCTTCCATACCCCGCCCTCGTCATTCAGATCAGCTGTTCGAAGCCTCCAATCGTGACACGTGACCACCTTTGGCTTGTGCAGTGATGTGCTCTTGAGTGGTGCCTTTAGAGGGCCACTACAACCAGTGCAAGTGGTTTTGTTATGCATGGCCTGATCAAGGTTGCTTCCGTATTAATTAACTTGTTACATTTCATGCCTAGTATTGTTAGCAGGCTATTGTTACTGATTATTCTTTGTTGTTATCGCTAGTGTCATAGTTTATCTCTTGTTTGTGTCATTGTTATCGCTTTAACCACACATTATTCGTTTTTGCATATTTTTATTAGCTTATTGTTATTGCAGTTTATTGTTGTGTTTATTGATTGTTGTTGCTTTCTGTTGCACCGTTGTTTGTTATTACTTCTAGCTTATTGTTTACGTTTGACTAGTCGGCATTTATTAGTCCTTAAGTCAGCATCTTGTCTTAATCTTTGCCATTGTACTCTTCACGTTGTTGTCTCCATTATTTAGAAAATATTTTGTTTTGTTTTTGCAATTGTACAATTTAATATTTCTTGTATATCTCTTGTACACCGTCTCAACATTGTGCTACTTTGCTTACTATATATGTATAATGTCCTGTATTTAACTATACTGATTGTAAATTGGCTAAGCCGTTGGAAGACAAAATAAATAAATAAATGTGCCCTATGTGCAATATCCCACATGAAAGGGTTCATAAACGTCAGTATACCAGACCCACATAGTTAGCAGATTTTTCTGTAGTTTATCTTTCAATATACGAATTAGAATTTTCAATCCCATGTTATTTTGATAATTATACACTTTTGAGCAAGATGGATTTACATACAGTGTAAAATCAGTGGGGGAAAAGTACAGGCTATGTGGTGGATTGTACATCATTCTTACTCAGTAAGTGAGATATCCGGTCTCCAATTCCACAGGTAAACAATTAATATCGATCTTTCTTGAAATTTTGGCTATTGATACTTTAGAATATTTTAGAGATTTGTTCCTCAGAAAAAACCCATACAACAGTATATACAAACATGGATCAGAATGCTTAGTTTATCGTTGGTCTACATTTTTATGTATTTAAATTTTTTTGAATAAATAAAGATACTAAATTATAACTATTAACAGTTTTTTGTTCTTGCATTCAAAATAATGAAAAAAATATGGGTACAATGTTTCAAGATAGCTATCGGTTAACAGATTTAAGGTTTCATAACAAAATTGTGTACGAAAACGCTGATGTAAACTTTTAACTTTTGTAAGGCAAGGCAAAATTTTCATTGTTACTCGTTACCAAAAACTATAATTTTTGTAAAATTTATTTTGAAGTAGTGCATAGTTTCCATCGCTTTCTGGGAAGGAAGCAATTCAAACACCCATTATAAATGGAGATTAAAGTTAAGAACCGTAAAAACACATAAGGTAAAAAGTGAGAAGGGAACTCATTATAACATGCACCAGGGCGGAAATCCTGTTCGTTGGGCAAAGGCTAACAAGGGATATAATGTGTAAGCCTTCAACTATTCCAACTACTCTTAAGGGTGGATTGTTAAATTTATTCAAACTATTCAGTAGCAAAATAAATTTAAAATAACTATAACAGTATTTATTTTGTTTTCAGCTCTTAAACCAATTTTAAACAGGAACATATTTCTATTATTTTAATATAAGTAAAGACATAATATTAAGTTAAATAGAAAATTAATAAATGAAAACACCATAAAACTACTAAATTAAACAGTGAGGCTTAGGATCTAACAATATATATTAATGAATATTTTGTTTAAAGCAGTTCAACCACGAGAGTACTGTTTATTCCACGAGTTAAAATTTTGTATAACTTTTTTAAACAATGGAAAAACATTATAAAACTGCTGTCGTTTTGAGTCGTTTTATTCCGTTCTACACATATAATAGATTCATATTACAAAGTTAATAATTCTGTTTATAATATATACATATATGTATTTAAACGCATATGTGACAGATACGGAAAAATACAAAATAATTAAGTCCCACATCCCACATCGCTCGAAAATGAACTAGTATTCCTGTTGTATTCAGTATATTAGTAGAAACGAATTGTTTCTCCTTTTATATGCAGGAATAATAAGGAAAAATAATTCTGATACATTATCGACTAGTGTGCTTAATTATAACCGCCATTTTGAAACAAATACCTTTATTATGATTGTGTAATTCAGCCCTACAAGTCCAAGGATTCATACAGTGTCATGAATCTTACACCGTTCTTGACATGATAATGTTTTTGTTCAGAAAAACTCATAAAGGTAGACCACTTCTAATCTAAGCTAGATAGGAAACTTGTAATCATTTGTATTGTTTATTAGGTTTTACCTTTTATTAGTGTTTGATGAAGATTTCCTTGCAACATAAGTAATGGTTATAACATTTTCAATTACTTATAAAAAAAACAAATAATTATAGAGTTTTATATACAATAAAACGAGCTGTATAAGTAAATAATCTCAAAACTTAAAGCTTATAACGATACTCATTTATATTCCATTTTGAAAGGTATGAAAATTTTCAATAAATTATTCCATCGCCGCAGTTTTTGTTCATTAGGCTTACATTGTCAGCACAGACGCAGCATTTACTCCAGTCTTTGGAAAATCAATTCCTCTTTGTAAATTATAAAACCAAGAAATTCAAGAAATGTATCGTTTTTATAGTTATCCAAATCTTTTAGCAATAAAAAAGTACGTAAATATATTTATTAAATACATGATATATTTACAACTTTCATACCTCTTTCAAAATATTAAGCTATAATGTACATATTACCAAAATAAGGTATTTTATGATGTCCATGTTCTCCAATGATGTTCCTTACGAAGATCATAAAATCTCTCATTTATTACAATGATAAGACAAATACTTTTTTGTGAGTCCTTTTCTCAAAATATCCACCACATTCCATGGCAGCATATATCAATTACCTACAAAGTTAGTAATAAAAAGAGAGATATGGGAATTAAGTTAATTTATGTTGTTATATTTAGTAAGTTAAATACCAGTTGTTAACACTCATAGAATGAGTACCTTATTTTTAATAATAAAACTTTTAATAAATTGACCTACTTAAACATGTATTTATACTTTTTCCTTTTGGAGTTAATGTGTCAATTTGTGAGCCAAGACGGACGTATTTGGTTGGCCAAAAACCCTTAACAAAATCTCTCAAAAAACATGTAAGACAATGTTTAATTCAAAAATGAAATTATTGTCAAGTACTGTGTAGGACGTTAATTTTAGTAAGTAATCGAGTTTATTTTGTCCATAATATGTTTAATTGTTTTATTCATAAAACTACTTATTTGCTCAGTTAGTTTAAGTAAACGTATTATCTAACTATTTTTTTTATACATTTAAATAATTCGGTCATCTGTCTTCAAAAAGTTTCACTTATACATGCAAACGAAACATTTTGAAGAACCTTGCATTAAATCTCATTATGTGAGATACATAGACTTAAAATGGCACCTCATACACCAGGTTTAGAACTTTCAAATCTGCAAATACTGTTTTAGTAGTCAAGACCAAATCACGACTTAGACTGAATTATTATTTTTCTTTGACTTAACATGAATGGATTTATTTAGTAAATAAGGATCTGAAACCTCCTGGAAAATTGTATTTATTTCAGTAATTTTTTTAGGTACGTGTTTGTGCCAGCGGAGGTTATATTTTTGTTTTCTAAATACGGTATTCTAGTATTTACACCACCTGTATTCACTTTCTCCCACAGTTCTTGTTTGGGGTTTCATTTGTGGATAATAGGTAAATATATTCAGATATAGCTTGAGCTATACAATGTACACATTCCATAAACGTTAGTACTTAAAAAAATGTTTATGACCTTTCTTAAGTACCACTCTGCATCACATGGCAAGTAAATTCAAAACTAAAAAGTCAATGACATTGTCCTACAAAGCTTAGTAACTCAGTTCTTATTTAATATAAATCTCAATCTGGGTACACTGATGGAAGTAGTCTTACACTAACAATATAACTTTAAGCGATAAAAATACAATAAAATGAACGTCCAGTGTTTTGATCGATTATGCCTACTGACCCTATTTAATGAAATCCTATCAGCTTGCAAATAATTGATTAATTACAATTTCAATGCATATAAATAAATAATTTTGAACTGAAATGAAAATTTATAAACTTGTAATTTATTACTTAAGGCTTTTTCCTATTTCTATACAAGTAAGTATTAAACTATATTACAAGAATGTATGCTTAGAAATATTCAGGTAAAATAACGTGAAGTTTGAAACATAGTCGCGAACAAGGGAATAAAGTGCTTAAAAGGCTCATCTTCTCCTGCTGATGTAGACACGTACTTGAATTTTGAGGACATGCACATAACACGTTATGTATCATTTTGATATTAAGATTTGATTAACGTTTTGCATTGCTTGGATAGTAAACTATATCTCAATTAGATTATTGATCACGGTTAATTAAGTAATAAAGTAAGGTAATCTTTTAATAGTTCCTAATTATACTTTGATATACTCAGACCGAGGACTTTCCATCTGTTATACCTTTGCTTGTTATCACTATAACTAAGCTAACTAGATAATAAATGTGGCAATTATAAAGCTATTAAAATCATTCCAAATTTACCTTTTACCAAGGTATTGTGCAGACTTTGACAATAAAGTATATCTGCACTTAAATAGGCGAAACCATTGCTGTAAAATACACTGAACCTTACCCAATTACAGTTTCTATCAAATATAAAATAATTAGCAATATCAATACACTAAAGTAATAATTTAGATGTATGTCAGATGGTAAATTCCGTTTAAGTTCATCAGAACTGCTAGTACCTAAGTTTATAAGAGCTATATATGGTTTAATAAATATTAGCGAAGTCAAAGTTTAAACCAACTGTAAAAAGTTTTACTAAACTCTCTTTGCAAATCATGAATTTAGCTCCGTTTCCGCTTTGTGTATCGTTCAACATTTGACATTGTTACAGATTTGACTCCTGTAGTCTGGAAACTACGCTTGTCTGAAGAATATAAACTCAACATTCAAATTAAATCATCCCTTCTCACCACTTTGATCTTTTTAAAGTACTTCATTAAGAGATGGTACTTCATTGACTTTAAAACAATTTTTTATTATTTCTTTTTAAGTTAAGTATAATACTTTAAGAAACAAAGTTCTCATTTCCACGTTTTTTATACAAATTATATAATAAATATCAAACAGGTGCGTATTAGACATACTTAAATAAAGAAAATTATTGTACTAAACACTGAAATGTTTTATTGATCTAATCAATCTTACCATCATGTTCAATCTTGGCAGTAATAATTGTAAATGAAATCAACACAACGTTATATTAACAGTGAATCCCTCTTCGAAAACGAATATTTGTAATGTGACTTTCCCATCTTCCATATTGGCTCATATACTTTCCATCTTGTAATAATCCAACTGTAATGTAAACAAAATACTAAGGTCATAATTTACTTTAGAAACATGAATATCAGTTACTTATTAAATTATTCAGAAGTAAGTTTTACATGAATGATAACTTAACGTACAGTAGACAAGAGATGTGGTCATTGCAGTTATAAAATGAGACCGGATGAGCGGTTTATCCCCATTACGTAAACTGTCCTATAAGCCGCAATGGCAATCGACATTGCCGATAACCCTCTGACCACGATGTTATGGAGTCTGACATCAACCGCCTACTTGTGACTGCGGATTATGATGACGCCAAGCTCACCATTGAGTCTATAAATAGCCTCAATTGACCATTATATTAAAACATCTTCAATAAAATAATGGTTGCTCACGTGACAAAGCTACTGCTTATAAACAAGACTAATTGTCACATACATAAGAATGCAGTTACTTTATAAAACCTCTAATTTAGAATTTCTGCTGGGTCATATTATTATACAATCAGTTATATATCCATAACTTTAACCATCGAATTTAGTTACCAATGTGGATTCATGCAAAAAATAGCGTTAATAATTTATTTTAAGAAAATACGAAACATTTCTAAATTTAATGTGTTGTTCGTAAAATTAATACGACATACTTGTGTTGGACTGAAACTTAAGTAAAAATTTGTTAAATATATAGGGGCTTATATTTCAATGTCATTCTCTTGGGCAAGTTTTATATTTTTACTATATAACGGTAAAGTGTAGATATTAGTGACTATAACACAGAATATTATACAGTTGGAACAAGATTATGTATTTTTCACTTTGTTGTTAAACGAAGATTTAATTTTACGTGGGGGATATTCTGGAAGAAATGGTTTTCTTAATCGGATTATTGATTGAGTATAATTTAGCATCGATAAAATAGCAACATAGTCAGTTACGTTCTTGGGCTGTAGCCACTGGACTTCTAAATTGTAAATTGTAAATGGCAACGTCAACTGCAGAGCCATGCGGATGTTTTTGACTGATCAGTCATGTCTGCTCGGCAGAAAGGGAAGCCATCACTGTACCAACCTTTCCAGTTAAAGCAGACAGGGGATGACACGCCCTTATGTCCTGGCTAGCAACAGCCCTTAAAACTTAGGGAGCTCCGTCATTTCCAACAGTCATCCAATTTGCTATTCAGTAACATCTTGCAAAGATTCCGTATTTATTGACCTTAGTACTTCCAAATATATTTTATTTCAATATTAATAAACTTAAATTATAAAGGGTAATTATTTCATTTAACACAAAGTGATTTGCCTTTGTTTTAAAACTTTGATGTAGTATTTCATTTAATCTTTCTTGATTCTGACACATTTATTACTTGCATGACAAAAACGCAGATCGTACTTACTGTATGTATACAACAATTTATATAATTAAGATTAGTATAGAAGAAATTTATATTTCAACTAATTTGCAGTCATATTTTTATGATTATAATTATATAATACAGAGGTATATTGAAACCAGTTAAAATGGAGCGTATTCTAAAGCGAATCGATGTTGATTGATTGCTCAAGGCAGAAACAATCAAACTTGCCCTGCGCAGGAACTGTATTTGAACTGATATCTGCGAGGCTCGCCATAGCTAACGATCCTGTCTACTTCATTCTTGTAAAATGTAAAGGGGGATTTTTTAGAGTAAGCTTAATGGCTTCGTAAAATTGCATATAAATAATTGAATGAGTATGGATTTATATAATTTATTGGGTATTAGTTTGTGTGGTGATTTGTAAACCATATACCTTAAAGTCTGCTATATTATATTAATCACATACAATAGTATACGTTACATACTGTATTTTTATGTATACCGTTACTTATCAAAACCATTAAAAAAATAAAGTATAACATACTATTTAGTATTTTTATGGCTTATTAAAATTAAGTCTAGTTCATTGGTTGTTAATGATTCAATTATTTGTAATATATATAGTACTTTAAAGGATGATTTGCAAATTGAAAACACACACACACACATATATATATATATATAAAAGGTGTTACAAAATGGTTTCACACTTCTGTGACTAACAGTACTCATGATTTAAAAACAAAATTCATTCTCGTATAAACGTAGGTTCATATCGTTAATCAGCTAGCCACCATTTGGTATGTTTTATAAAAGAATATTACCTCCGAAACTTTTCACGCTAAATAAGCCAAATTTGTCATATTTTTTAATTGACAAAAAAAAACATTAATTGTGTAATTTTCTTTAATATTATAAAAAAGACGTGTGTTGCAAAAGTTATAAAAAATGTTATTAATACCCTTAGTGTTATATAATTGTTATAACAATCCTTTAAACAATTTTATTACAAATCAAACGATTCTTTTTTTTTAATTAAATCCGTCAATGCATAATAATAATAATAATAATGTTGTCTTTATTTCCATTAAGCGTTTCTCAGTTACATACAGGACAACTGCTTTTCAGAACGACTATCGTCACATACAACATAATATACATGAAAATGAAATACAAATAAATAAATAAAATCTATACATTAAGCATATTCTGCCTCATCTTATTCTTAAATGTAGCTATTGAACATGTTTCACGTTTGGTGGGAGGTCCTTGTACAATTTCGGGCCGAAATAAGAGAAGTTCCTCCTTCCCAACTCCAGCCTAACTTTGGGAAAGTGAAGAAGATTCCCATGGCGGGTTCTGCGCTGAGAGACCTCATCCCGAAATGAGAGCTTCTCACTAAGGTACTGAGGCTCCTGATTAACAAGAGCCTTGTGGACCATGCAGCACGTCATGACCCTGCAGACGGTCTCTACCGACATCATCCCAGCGGCATCTCTGTAAGGAGAGACATGCTCAAATCGTTTCAAATTAAAAATGAAACGGATTGCAGAGTTTTGCAACTTTTTAATGCGATACATGTCTTCTCCAGAAATACTTTTCCCGTAGGCTGGGAAACAGTAGGCGAAAACGGACAGGACTAGTGACTGCATGATACGTAGTTTCGCAGATTCAGGCAGAAGATCTCTAAATCTGTAGAGTTCCCCTCAGTCTACCGAGTGCTCGTTGTCAGGCATGCGTAACATGGTCAGAGAACGTGATGTGTGGGTCTAGCACAACGCCAAGAGTCCTCGCCCTATCAAATACAGCCAAACTCTGGCCATCAAGCCTCACCATCACTCCTCTTTCACTGAGGGACTGCACAATGTTGTGTGGCGCCGTATGCAACACAGTGCACTTGCCTATGTTTAGTTTCAGCCCATTCGCCATTGACCACCCCAATATTTTTTCAAGGTCGACATTGATCATATCAATGGCTGACACCATCTGCGATGGCTCATTCGACAAGTGCAGCTGCGAGTCGTCAGCATACAAATTAACTGTGCAATTTTTGCGCGCAGCTTGGCACATCGGCTGTGTACATTTTGAACAGAATAGGCCCTAGGCAACTACCTTGAGGAATGCCTCGATACTTCACAAGCGGGGTTGACGTTTCACTCCCTAAACGCGTCACCTGCAGCCTGGAGTCTAAGTATGACCTTATCCAATTGACTACGCTCAAGTCAAAGCCATAATAGCTCATCTTCGCTAAAAGCATCTCATGGTCCATTGGATCAAAGGTCTTAGAATAATCCAACATAACAATGGAGTTATATTTACCCATGTCTTTGGCGTCAATCATATCACTGAAAAGATTTGTCAGGGCTGTACATGTACTATGATTGCGCCTGAAGCCCGATTGCAACTTCGGTAAAATTTCCGATGTTTTCATAAAACTGTCTATTTGTCGAATGGCAATCTTTTCCAGTATCTTAGACATGGCTGGGAGTATTGAAATTGGCCTTAGCTGGTCTACCTGATTGGCAGCTTGCCCTTTCGGTATTGGCCGAACAATACTTGTATTCCATCACTGTGCAAACACGCTACCAACCAGGGAAACGTTTACCAGGTGTGTAATGGCTTTGACCGCGTAGGGGCTCACTGACTTGATCATGCCAATTGAAATTTCATCGCTGCCCACAGCTTTAGATTTTATTTCATTCATTGCCGAAATAACGTCTCTTTTACTGACAGCGTAAAATTTAAATTTATCACTGATTTATTCTCGGCCATTGGTTGTAAAAAAATTCCCATACGCTTTTATCAATCTTCGGGCCAGCTCCCATGTTTATAAATTATTCATTGATCTCATGCTCTTTAAGTTCAGGTGGAATGTTCGAACAAACTCTTGTTTCTACAATATCATTTTTCTTAAGGCATGTCCAAACCTCCTTTGGATTTTTTGGAAGAGGAAAGCTTATCAGAAAAAAAATATTTTTTTTGCCATTCTGATCATATTATTCAGTCGGTTTCTTATTCTTTGTACCTCTCCTAGTCATCTATATGCCTGTACTTCCAATATCTATTTCGCAACTTATTTTTAACCTTCGTCATCTTTCGGATGTCATCGTTTCGCCATGGGGCTTTTTTCTTGGACACTTTCTTACATACTACAGGGGAATTTTTGCCATATACTTTCCTAATAATATTTGTTATCCATGCCTCGACAATATCAACGTCTTGTTCGTTCAATATATCACCTCAGTCACAAGCCGCTATCTCGCTTACAACTTTTTCTGGGTCAAAGCTGCTAAAATCTCTATATTTAATAAATTGTTTGTTCTGTTTTGTTCTTTGTAACCCCAACAATGCAATAGGTTAACTTGTGATCTGTAATGCTTACACCCCTATGATCCTTATACTCGAGACATCCACGACGCCGTTCCTCTTGACCTCAACCAACCTGTCCACAATGATGTGGTCTAACAATGTGGCTGAGGTTGTTGTCTCTCTGGTGGGCTCATTGACAATCTGTGACGTATTGGATTCTTTCAAGAGTCGGCTGTAATATCGAGATACGTTGCTTGTTTTTGACATGAGATCAACATTCATATCTCCTAAACATATCACACCCCTCACTTCGATCGCAAGATCCACGAACAGAGAGTGAAACAAAGAAGCGAGACAGGTATGCCTAAACAATGGGCGGCCTATAAGCCACACACAGATAGCTACACCACCGCCTCCTTTCTCCCCATCGGCATCATTTGCATTGGAGTTTCGGTCACAGCGCAACATCTCATAACCATATCAGAATCATGAATAAGAATTAATAACATAAAGTTACATGAAATAAGTCATAGATAAAATAGTACGTATATAAATATAACAATAACAATTAAATAAAATCAACAATCAAATAGTCAACATAGGTTATTTCACATGTTTGTGCAATATGACAGGAATTCTTGAACAGAATATGGGCATTTTTCAAGCAAAATAGTTTTAATGTTTTTTAGAAAAATTTGTGAGCTGGTTATGTTTTTCAGGTGCCGAGGCAGCGCGTTATAGAGCCGTAGAGCTGAATAGTGCATGCCCCTTTCGAAAATTGTCAATCTATGGATCGGGTAGACCATATTACCCCTGTGGCGGGTATCGTACTGATGATTAAAAGTGTTCTCTGCAAAAAGATGTGGGTTATTTTTGAAGAAAGTCAAAACTTCAAGTATATAGATGCTTGGAAGAGTGAGGAGATTCAGTTGCTGAAAAAAAGGCTTACAGTGAGCACGATTACCTGCTGCAGACATAATGCGAACAATTCTTTTTTGGAATCTAAATACCCTTAAAATTTCACTAGAAGATCCCCAGAATCCAATAGCATATTTCAGTCTACTGTATACATAAGCATAGTAAATTTGAACGATAGTTTCTTTACCAACTGCAGGCATTAAAACTCGAAAAGCAAAGGTAAGCGAGCACGACCATTTTAAATGTACGCTTGCACACCCGGGAGTAGGAAACGTTTGGTTTTGTTAGGCATCAGCTTTTTCTATAGGTTGTATAAATGTTAAAAGATACTAAATGTTTATACATTTTGATAAAAATTTTAATGGTAAATGCATAAGTGAGCACGACCAATTTAAACATAAGCTAGCAGAAGCCATGGGAAACCAACAACTGATACCTCTAAACTGTAACATGTATAATACTTAAGACCTAGCAATATACCGCGAACTGTTTTAAGCTAGGTAGAAACATGCTTTCAGAGTTGTTGTTTTTGCTAGAGTTAAAAATTGAAAAATCTTCTCTTGCCCACTCGCAGCTCAACTTTGCGAGGTAAACTTGTTCAACATTGCGGTTTCCATCCTGAGAGATCTTGTGCCGGAACCGCAGTTTCTCGCTCAAGTACTGTAGCTCTATGTGCTTTAGAACGTTATGTATTGCTCAACAGTGTAATACCTCGCATAGTGTTTCCATTTCAAGCACAATGCCACTTTTTCCGTTTGAAGGACATGTGTTGATACATTTAAAATCAAGCAAAGCATATTGATGGTTTTTGTACCCTTAAAATTTTATTATTGTCCTCCCTCGATGTGCTTTTACCATGAGTGGAGAGAAATAATAAAAAACTTAAAGGTCTTAAGACTTCAAAGTTGTATGAACTTGTTCCTGAATCTACACTGACGTTTCAACATGCCAAAAGCTCATTGATGCCTAGCATTTTGGCCTTATTAAAAAGCATAAATACTTTCTAATAAGCTCCAGCCATACGCCACTCTCGCAAATTGTTTTAATAAATATTTTTTAATATGATAAAGAAAATATATCTTTTCTATATTTGGCTTCTATTGTAAACATAAAAGTGAATATGCGTTTCAGGTAAAAATTAATCTGTATATTTGTCTAATTAGTTCCGAATCATAAACATATTTATAGAAGTTTACATATTTAATAACACATGTCCTAGGCAGATTCCTTGAAGAGCCCTGCAACACCTGAAGTCTGACCAACCAGGTGAACTATATTGTGAACAAACACGATCTTATGCACTTGCCGAACATTTTGTTATGTAGACCTACCTACTACTACTACTTTTATGGCTTTTCCGTCAAAAGTAAAAATACATTTTCCAAATTAAAAATTAATAAATTGAGTTGAGGTCCCGCAAAAAGTTTACAAATATTAATGACGTAACCCTTTCTATAAATTATAGCATCACTAAATAAACTATTTATATAATCAGTTACGAAAAAGTATTATTGAAAGTGAAAGTGATTTTTTTATTTGTATAACACGAAAACGAATTGATGAAGGAGTATACGGCCTCAATACCCCCAAACATTACAATAGATTATTTATAGAAATCTCTGACATTAAGTCCATTAAAAGACAAATCCTACAGCCTGTATGCTGTATAGTACATAATATAAAGAGCTGTAAATAAACATTTGGTTAGAACAAACAACACAAAAGTACTCACATGGGAATAAATGTCTCTATAGATCTCTTCAGGCTCACACTGTAGAGGGTGGTACTGTGTTCTACTTAGTCCCTACATGTTAATGACCTTTGGCCTTTCTTTAAGGTTGGGTGAAAAAATACTAAGTTAAGCAAGATAAATTGGTATTTGTTTTGTTTAATAATACAATATTTAATATTACAATGTTTCCTTTCTGATATAAATAATTTAAAGTTATCTATACTATTACGTTTTTTCAATGAACATATTAACTATAAAACATACGCATATAATATAATAGCAAAATACACACATAATTTAAGTTAATTACACAAGATATGCGATAGAAAATTGTTTAATCTCTGATATCTCAGAGGAATATAATAATCAATCTAAGAAGTTTCCATCCCCACTCTATACTTTGAGTTTCTTATTTAAAGAAATTAAAATGTTAATTATCGTTAAGAGTGCTCTTTTTATAATAATATTAATTAAAGTGATTTTAGAATCATTCATCAGCATACATGCTGGATAAGAGAGGATTTTGGTCAATATGATCCCTGTCTGAGACTGTAATAATTAGAAAGTTTTAAAAGACAATTCTGAAAATACATTAATTAGTTTTAAAAGGATTCTCTCTACACAACTGTAAAAATAGGTTCTATAATTCCTTGGTTGTCTCTAAGACCATTCCTCAGCCCTCCATGGACTTATTACGATATTAAAAATGGCACTAAAACTACTGCTATTCATGTTGTTTTGTCGCAATTACAGTGTTTTGTAACTCCTGAATTTTTCCAAAATTTTTAGTAAATAATTTTGTTTATTTATCTTTATTAAAAGATTATGTGAATTAAGTATTATTCCTACAATATCTATGTTCTAACTATTTAGGTCCAAAAATGATGTTATTCATCTCACTTTATCTACATATGTTCGAACCACTTTCCGTTGTTGTCACAAAAAACGTTTGGCTCCATTTAATAACCATAAAAAAGCCACATTTTAAATACAAAAACTATTAATAGTAATTATTAGAACTTGTAATGACTGTAATGAGACTAGTCATGATGCAATTTGATTTTTTATTTTTACGAGTATAAAATATCATAAATTGTAACTAGTAAAAAAAATTTGAAATGTGCTGAAAAGTGACAATTGTATCGTATATTTTGAAATAGTTATTCCTTGGCAACCTGTTATAAAAAATTCTCCAAAATATATGTTATAGCTTTGAGGGTTAAAAGTTTTTAGTATACAAAAGAATGCTATTGCGAGTGTCATACATGGATCAAACTACTTGTAAAAAACATCTACGCGAAACCAATGATCTTATATGTGACATAAAACTGACATAACTATTGCATTTGGGGGGAGATTATTTTCACCAGACACACGCAGCTGTTTAGGTATGTTACATCCTGCTGGTTGACAAGAGTTCTATTCCGAGCCACAAAATAGACGCATACTGCGATAGACGGTCAATAGTTTATACTTTATAATCAGAGTTAGTTCAACAGCATCACTATTAACACCAAAACGTATTTAATCAGAATCCATATAGCATTTTGAGCTGTATTATCTTCTTTTACCTGATCCAAAATTGTTCGACAAATAACAAAACAGCAAGTTTTATTTGGCCTTATTCTTGTAAGATCTATACAATAATTATACATATAACAGCAATTAAAGAATTATTTTTATTCTAAACTTGTTACAAAAATGTTTGTTTTTATAGGTTTTTAAATATTTTCAAAATAATTCCAATGATATGGTCACTCAAAACCGAAAATTGTATGTATTTCTTAAATATGAAGTGTTCTCGGACTAAACATAACAAATTTGTCATATACAAATTTCAATATATGGCAAGGTTGTAAGACAGTCTCAATTCACATAAAATATTTAAGGTAAAAAAACCTTGCTGTGACCACCATCAATACAACTATTTATAACGTATGGCCTTGACAAACATTGTAGGGTTGCTCGTATTTCATGTTTCATGAAGAAGACTTTCATACCCATTATATTAAGGTTGCTTTATTTAGGTATGCTTTTCATAAAATATTTCACAATTGACTAATAAATCACTAAATTATTATGAAACTATTTAAGTAACACTTGATGGTACTTATTAATAATTATAGAGAAGTTAATAATTGGATAGCTATGTATAAATGAACATCAAAACACGACCCTTTAATGCAATATTATATAAAACAGCTATCACATTAAAACTATTGAGATTCAATCATAAACTCGCTAATCAAAATTAATCCATCCATTTATCACTGTTGTGTTATTTGTTCGATACACCACATAACATTGATAATTAGCCCAAATACTGCAGTTTTATTCTGTTTTCCTCGCATTTAATTATCGCTCATAACATTTTTTTCTCTGACAATCAAACTAATATTGTTTGCTACCAAACTTAAATTTGTTCAAATGTTAAATTATACTTGTATATGGTGGTTAAAATTTTAAGTATAGGTATTAGATTTTTTTTACTATCAATATTTTAAAACAGCCTTATACGTGGATTTCTGTTATGTAAAATAGTAGTAATGTAACAGTGACGAGATATATAATCAATATTTGTATAATTATTAAATTAAATTGAATTTAAATTATGCAAATGTATCTGTATAAAATGTACTTAAAGCTCTACGTGATTTTAAGAATTAATGGATAAAGTAAAACTAAAATAATAATATTCTGATTCTCGATAGATTTTTGTATATAACTGATTAATAGTTATAATGACAACTTTGTATACTGACTATTTCGTATTTAATATTTACAAATATATATATATATATATATATATATATATATATATATATATATATATATATTTGTAAATATTAATATTATATATGTATTTTTAATAAAAATACTTTAAAAAAGTGTTAAGGATAGCAAACACGTTTATTTTGTTCTCAATCAGTGAGGTTAGTGTTCAAATACAAAATATCAGAAATATTTTCAAAATTAAATTGTTTAGAAGATTTTTGAAGGAAGCATTTATTATACTTCACTTTTATTCAGTTATTTGTAACATGATCAAAGAAACACGTTATTAAACAATCTTTAGCTCATAATATTATCCGTGAAAAATATATTAAAAACCACATTTAATGTGCTTTTGAATAAATCCATACAAACTAATAATATTCCTAAAATGATTAATATTGATTGCGTAGAATACAATTTATGGTAATTTTCATAACTGGAAGATAAGGTATTTGCACGAATATAGGTAAAATATTGTTATTAGTACACAGCTGGTTTTTGTATAGTTTGTCTTCCTCCAGACGTCACATTGCTAATCCAATGAACTATAAATAACACGTATCAGCCAATTTTGTGTACAAAGGAGATTTAGGTGTTGTTTTACAGACGTCACTGGCTTTACCTGTCTGCGTGGAATTACTTTTTCTGGAAAACAATATATACGACAAAGCTATATATCTTTATCACTGTTATCTGATTTTATCTTCAACATAATTTATGAAGTACGCTGATCAATGTGTAACATTTTGTACAAAATGTAAATAACATATAAGTTATATTTACGTCAGAGCCATTAAGTAACTCTTGTTTTAAATATAAATAAATGTAGAAAATGCATACCATTTCCAATTTATTTATTTTTCGGGTGAGGCCTTTCGAACCGAAGGTTCCAAGTTTTTCCAATTGCTCCAAGAGTCTTCAACAAACTCTTCTTTTCAAAAGTTAATAATTAAACTAAATCCAATTATAAATTATAATGTTAATGTAGTGTACGCAGTAAGCTACTGATATTTATATATATTACATAACTTACACATAAACGTAAAATTAATAAAAATGCAAAAAAAATATTTATAATCATAAAAAGGATTTTTATTCAATTTGCTAGAAAGCGAAAGTGATATGAATGAAAAAAGCAACTTCAAAATACGTAATTGCTGCATTCAATATTATTATCGTTATTACATCTTACAATATATATATATATATATATATATATATATATATATATATTATAGGCAAAATCCCTGTAAACTCACTAATCACTATTTCTTATACTTTCCGATTTCATAGAAGGTTTAAACTTGGCACGTGTATGCCTCATGATTTGCATAGAAAAACTGATTTATTTAGATGAAAAACAAACGTCAGCAAGGGTGGAAATAAAGGTTCATAATGCAATTAATTATATTTCTTTTCACCTTTCTACGTCCTAGAAACATAAAACGCGATACGAACGTGTCTTTTAATATTCCTAAAGATCACGTATAGGGGTACAACATCAGCAAAGGTGGAAAAAAATGTTGATTGTTAAATTAATTGTATTAGTTTTAACCTTTCTACGTCCTAGAAAGATAAAACTCGATACGAACGTGTCTTGTAATATTCCTAAAGATCACGTATAGGCTGATGGTAAACATCAGCAAGGGTGGAAATAAAGTTTCATTGTTAAATTAATTGTATTAGTTTTAACCTTTCTACGTCCTAGAAAGATAAAACTCGATACGAACGGGTCTTGTAATATTCCTGAAGATCACGTATAGGCTGATGGTAAACATCAGCAAGGGTGGAAATAAAGTTTCATTGTTAAATTAATTGTATTAGTTTTAACCTTTCTACGTCCTAGAAAGATAAAACGCGATACGAACGTGTCGTTTAATATTCCTAAAGATCACGTATAGGGGTAAACATCAGCAAAGGTGGAAATAAATGTAGTGTCAGCTGGTCAGCTGATTTAAAAATATAATTTATTTTAGTATTGTAAAAGATATAGTCCACCTGTTTTGGTTTTGGTCATTATTATAAAGTGAGTTACCATCTTCTCTCTGTAAATATAATACTATTATTTTGACTAATTACATATCTTTAATTTCTTAATTAGGGAATTATTTAGTAACATATCATTCCCTATATTGGTGACCCCGAAAATAAGGACAAATTATTCAAGACCCGCTTTTATTCACATTCAATGGAAGATTTGCAAAGGCAAAACGACATTTTGCGGACTCAAGTTGAAGATCTGCAACGTCATCTTCAAGGTCAGCAAGAAAACAATGCTGAAGAGATTCACCATCCTGATAACCAGGACAATGAACATGCGGAACCTGATATACAAACTGCAGACTCTCCCCAACGTGTCGTCAATCGGGTAAGTGTCAAACTTCCACCCTTTTGGCCCAAAGATGTGGAACTATGGTTTGCACAAGTCGAAGCTCAGTTTACCATCGCCCATGTTACACAGGAGAATACAAGATTTGCATACGCTGTAAGTCAGCTAGAAGGTCTCTACGCTCATGAGGTAAGGGATATAATTAAAGCTCCTCCTGTAGCCAACCCTTACACGCATCTCAAAACCGAACTTATCCAAAGGCTCTCTCTCAGTACCAACCAACGACTAAAACAAATTCTGACGGAGGAAGAAATGGGATGTCGTAAACCATCTCAATTCCTTCGTCATCTACTATCACTTTCCGGCAACACTCCAGTACACGAGGATCTTATTCGTCAACTATGGATCACTCGCCTACCATGCCAAGTCCAAGCAATACTGCAGGCACAACCTCAAGAACAGTCACTAGGGCAACTAGCTCATGTTGCTGACAAGATATTTGAGGTAAGCCCATCAATCCCTTTGAGTACAGTTTAAAGCACCGCAACTCCGAATGTAAGTGTATTTACTTTGCCATCTACAGTGTGTTCTCTCAACCGTAAAACTGTAAATATTGACTCAGAACTCACCTTGGTCATAAAGGAATTGACGGATAGGATTTCTCAGATCGAGACAGCACTCTCAGCTTATCATCCTAGATCTCGCTCAGACTTACACGGCCAGGATGGTTCTAAATCATTATCTAGCTCCTCCGATATATGTTGGTATCATTTTAAATATGGTAAAAAAGCTAATAAATGTATCAAGCCCTGTAAATTTTCTTTAAACTCCAACAGCAGTCAATAATGGCGTCTACTGGCTGCTCAACTGGAGGACGACGCCTTCTCATCAGTGACCGGGTTACTGGTACTAAATTTCTCATAGACACTGGTTCTGATCTCTGCTGCTACCCACGTCACCTACTACAAAACAGACCACAACGCGTGGACTACGACTTGGTTGCAGCGAACTCATCACAAATTCACACCTATGGTTTTAGAAATTTTGGTCTAAATCTAGGTTTGCGACGCATCTTTGCATGGAAATTCATTATCGCTGATGTCACCATGCCCATCATTGGATCTGATTTTCTTGCTCACTACGGAATTCTTCCTGACTGTCGCAATCAACGCTTGATTGACTCAACAACTAATTTAACAGTAAGATGTCAAACTTCTGATGCCCTGTTCCTAGTGTGAAGACCCTCACCGAGTTCTCTCTATTCCACGCTGTGCTTGCTGAGTTTCCTACCCTCACTCGTCCGGCTGGAACACCTCGTGAGGTGAAGCATAATACATTACACTTCATCAAGACGACGCCTGGCCCTCCAATCTCTTGCCGACCTCGCCGTCTTGCACCCGATCGCCTTAAAATCGCCAAAGCCGAATTCGATAGTATGGTCCAAGAAGGGACTACCCGACGCTCTGATGGACCTTGGTCGTCTCCTCTGCACTTAGTTCCTAAGAAGACTGATGGTTGGCGACCGTGTAGTGACTACCGTGCTCTAAACGCTAGAACCATTCATGACAGCTATCCGGTACGTCACATTCATGACTTCAATCATCAAATTCGTGGGTGCACAACATTTTCGGTCATTGATCTAGTAGAAGCTTACACCCAAATACCAGTAAACCCTGCCAACATCCCTAAGACGGCCATAACCACACCTTTCGGTTTGTTCGAATTTCCCTTCATGGGGTTTGGACTCAGAAATGCTGGACAGACATTTCAGAGATTTATCGACGAAGTGGTTTCAGGACTTGATTTTTGATTCCCATACATTGATGACATACTTATTTTCTCACAAACATACGAACAACATCAAGATCACCTCCGTATCCTTTTTCAAAGACTCACAGACTATGGAATCCTTGTCAACGCTAACAAATGTGTCCTTGGATTTCCAATAGTTACCTTTCTAGGCTACGAAGTATCTGCCAGTGGTACTAGACCTCTTCCCGATCGTATCACCGCTCTTCAGAACTTCGCTCGCCCGGAAACTGCCAAGGGACTACGTCTTTTTCTGGGCATGATTAATTTTTATAGAAGATTCATTCCTTCTGCATCTCAACACCAAGCACCACTTCACTCTGCTCTTGCAGGCCTCAAAGGAAATCAGAAGATAACCTGGACCACCGAGTTAGAACAGGCCTTCATCAATTGCAAGGAGAATCTCTCTCAAGCAACTCTGCTCAATCACCCTGACCCAAACGCTCCACTCGGACTTTTCACTGACGCCAGCACCTCATCTGTTGGGGCATGCCTTCAACAACTTGTCAAGAATGAATGGCAACCACTTGCTTTCTTTTCTCAAAAACTTACTGCAAGACAAATAGAGTGGCCCGCCTACTACCGTGAATTCTATGCCGTCTACTCATCAGTACATCATTTTAGACACATTTTAGAAGCTCAACGTTGTACTATATTCACTGATCATAAACCATTGACATTTGCTTTCCAACAGAGAAAGGATAAACTTCCTCCTGTTCAAGTCAATCAACTATCATTTATTGCCCAATTCACTACTGACATTCAGCATATATCTGGATCTGCAAACATCGTTGCCGATACTTTCTCACGTGTCGATGCCATTTCAAGAAATCACAACTGTCGACCACTGTACTCTTTCACAGGCTCAACGAGAGGACACTGAACTTCAAGATCTTTTGAACCGTGACACAGCATTGAAGCTCAAGAGAATCATAGTCCCTGGTTCAAACGTTGCCCTCTTCTGTGACACTTCTAATCCTTCACTCCGACCATTTGTACCTGCTCCTCTCAGACGACTGGTTTTTGACTCTCTACACAACTTAAGTCATCCCGGCATCAAAGCTTCAGCTCGCCTCATATCTCAAGGTTTTGTTTGGCCTAATATTCAGCGAGATTGCCGCACTTGGGCCCAAACTTGTCAGCTCTGCCAACGTGCCAAAGTTTCACGCCACGTTCACAGTCCACTTGGAACAGTCAATCCACCATCTGCTCGTTTTCGTCACATTCATGTAGACATAATTGGACCACTCCCACCAGCTGGCCCGTACCGATACTGTTTGACCGTTATTGACAGGTTTACCAGATGGCCAGAAGTTCACTCACTTCAGCAAATCACTGCTGAGGAAGTCGCCGAAGCTTTGGTGAACTGTTGGATATCCCGTTTTAGATGCCCAGAACGTATCACAACGGATCAAGGTCGTCAATTCGAATCTGGACTTTTCAAACGTCTCACCTCTACATTTGGGATTGAACGTCTACGGACCACCAGTTATCACCCACAACCCAATGGTATGGTCGAACGTTTTCACCGTCATCTAAAAGCGGCCATCATCTGTCACCCGGAATCAAGCTGGCTCCAAGCCCTCCCTCTAGTTCTGCTTGGTATCCGAAACGTATACAGAGAAGATTTAACAACGTCCTCTGCTGAACTAGTATACGGAGAACCCTTACGTCTACCTGGATCACTCCTTGCCAGCCCTCGGGGTTGGGACGCAGTGAAGACATCTCTGACCTTGTTGTCAGGCTGCAACGTCAAACATCTCGCCTTCAACCTGTCTCTGGCTCAGCTCACAGCAAACCTCAGACATTTGTCTTCCAAGAATTATCAACATGCACTCATGTTTTCTTACGTGACGATACTGTGCGTCGAGCCCTGCAACCTCCCTTCAGCGGACCTCACAAAGTGCTCAGCCGTGACGACAAAACTATGACCATCCGGATTGCAGATAGAAGCTCTAAAGTAAGCATTGACAGAGTGAAGCCTGCTTACATCCTACCTGACCCTTCCCCACAGCCTCAACCAAGAAGCGCCCACACACCGGCACCCAGTATCGGTACACCTGCTGCAGACCCGGACAACGCAACACCAGAGTACGCTACCAGATTTGGTCGCAATGTGCGTTTACGGCTTGCTCCCTGACTTCCAGTCTCCCTAGGGGGCTCATGTAGTGTCAGCTGGTCAGCTGATTTAAAAATATAATTTATTTTTGTATTGTAAAAGATATAGACCACCTGTTTTGTTTTGGTCATTATTATAAAGTGAGTTATCATCCTCTCTCTGTAAATATAATACTATTATTTTGACTAATTACATATCTTTAATTTCTTAATTAGGGAATTATTTAGTAACATATCATTCCCTATATAAAGGTTGATTGTTAAAATTAATTATATTTGTTTTAACCTTTCTACGTCCAAGAAATATAAAACTCGATACGAACGGGTCTTGTAATATTCCTGAAGATCACGTATAGGCTGATGGTAAACATCAGCAAGGGTGGAAATAAAGGTTCGTTGTTAAATTAAATATATTTGTTTTAACCTTTCTACGTCCTAGAAAGATAAAACGCGATACGAACGTGTCTTTTAATATTCCTAAAGATCACGTATAGGGTTAAACATCAGCAAAAGTGGAAATAAAGGTTGATTGTAAAATTAATTATATTTGTTTTTACCTTTCTACTTTCTAGAAAGATAAATCTCGATAGGAACGTGTCTTGTAGTATTATTGAAGATCACGTATTAGGGTAGAAATAGGATTTTAAGTCATAGAAAAAATTTTAATTTCATGTTTGCAATGTCCTGGAAAGAAGAAGTTTACCACAAATATTCCTCACGACGAAACAACTAAAAGTAATTTGTTTGTTTTAAACAACCCATAGCAGGGTAAAAAGGACCCCAATTCCATTAGAAATATATTTTAGTTTTTCAACTTCCCCATGGTCTAGAATTTAAATACAAATGGCTTAACGTTTTAACCCCTTAACTGCTGTAGACTTGTTAACACGTGCAGTAGTTCAGAGCCATTACCGCGGCAGAGTCGCGGCACAGCCAGCGCGGAGCATTCAAGGTTGGATAGTCGACGTTGTGCCGGCACGCTGTTTTAACAACTGCTTAGGCTCTTAAGATCAAAGTTACAGGTTATATTATATTGTTGTAAGATTCCGTATTTTATGAACAATAACAAGTGTACATGTACATTAGTTGCTGATAAAATACCGGTACAGTAAACAATAACAAACTGTAAAGAATATTTACCAAATGCATATCCTGATACTGTTTAAGTGGAATAAAGTTGTATTGTTCATTTGTATACTAGATTATTGTTTATTTACACTATGTACAGTCACTATTTTTCGTTACTTTTTTAATAGTTTTTGAGTTTGTGGTACTCGCCAAAGCACGGTGCTGCGCACAAACGCAACTCCGCACTCCTCGAACATGTATCTTGTTTTCCGTCGTTTATTTTCCCGCCTCTGAGTAAACTTGCAAACAATGCAGGGCCTGCATGGTCCCACCTTCTTTTCGGTTGCAGTTATGTATGTTGGGAAATGCCTCATTGTTAATCTCATAGGTGTATCACCAGATGGACGGCCACCTTTCTTAATGATTTCTAACATGATTCTGGGTAGGAGTTGGAATCTACAATGCCAACAGAAGTGTCATCAAACAAAAAGTTTTCCGGGGCAAATTCAGGAGAATTCTTCCATTCATGAGAATACTTTGTAGGGGCTGAATCTTTTCTTTTTACACTTCCCTTTTTCTTTTTTGGCTTAAAAGTTTTTTTTAGTTTTTACTTTCCATTTTTTTGTCCCTAATACTACCTGATTTGACGTGCTAGGCCCTAAAAAAAATCAAATTCACTATTTCCAAAAAGGTTTTCTTCTGTATCAGAAATATTACCTTCTTCTGCTACATAAGTAGGATCGGCGTCTGAGTCGTCTGCCGGTTCCCCAAACCAACCTTCATCTTCCGACAACCAGGCGTTTTCATTGTCTAATTCTGAACTGGGTTCTTCAAGGAATTGTCTTATTTCACTTTCGTTATTGCGACTATCACCCATAATTATCTCACACTTAAATAAACAAAATGTTACACAACCCAACACTCACTACGTTTATAAAGTGTGGTTAGACTCAAACTAATATTTTGTTGATGTGAACACGTGCTACCGACGTAGTACCAAAACATATAAACCACGCAGAGACACTTGTCAAGGGGAGCTACAATCAATGTAGTACTGAAAATAGCTGCCAGAGTGCAGTCAATGCTCCGTAGGCAGGCAAAAATAAACAACAACCAGCCGTCTTTCAGAAACGTTTTAACACGAGAGTAGCAGTGAGGGCACGACGCATCGAAACGTGTAAACACGTGAGTAGCGCTGTAGGTGCCCGGCTCGTGTTATTGGTCAGCAGTTAAGGGGTTAATACACTAAGGAAACATTTTTCATGAACATAAACGACCAATAGAACAGAAACGATAGTGGTCCACCCTCTAGAAAAAACGATATTTTTCGTACATTCCATATGTCCTAAAAATGGAAAATTTGATACGCATGTGTATATGAAGTCAACAGACTCTGGTTCTACTAAAAATACCTTAGACTGGAAGTAGATAATGGCGACCGGAAATTTGGTGCTTTTCAATCGAAGACTTAACTGTCACATGTGTGTAAATATTTTCTTGATTGGGGTAACAGTGCGAACATTGGTACGCCACTAGAATCACTTTACACTAGAAGTCAATTTCAATGACCGGAAATGGAAGGCTTATGATCAAAGTTAACTTTTTATATCAATTCTTTATACATTATAAATATTCTAAATAAAGCAAGCGATTGTACATTATCAGATATATCTCAAACCGGACATTGATTGCAATGTCTAACGTATTCTTTTTTGTCTATTTATGTAAATACTTTCTTCATATGTACTACCTTTCAATAGAAGTAGATTAACATAGCCTCAAGTAGGCCCACTTTGATTGAAATTGACTTTATATTTATATTTTCTTGATCGCGGCAGTATAACAAACTCTATTTGACTTGTAAAATATAGTTTATTCGAACCGAAAATGCTTCTTCACGTTCTAGTAAAAGCCAGTGCCCATTTTGTTTAACTTTTGGACCTCTCAACAATGTAAAATAAAATAATATATACCTAAGACTTGTCTTTTTTCTATTCTAAATTACTATAGATCTATAATCATACATCATGTAATTGAATTGTTTAGAGATTAGAGATTTAAAGGTTATTTATAATTAAAATTTGAAACTAATTGCCCTTTAAACGTATATTTATGGAGAAAAATACTTTTTTTTCTCCGTCCTATATTTCATACAGAGCCATACTAAATTTCATCTCTATATTACAAAGAAAATCCACAAATTAAGAGGTTAAAGTGGGAACATATAAAATCTTGGTATAAGTTGTGTTAGTAATCTACAATATGACATTTTAATTCGTCATTATCTTGTAAAAAAACATAAAATGACTAATAAATAGTATAAGAACCCCTTGTAAATGACGGTATCCTTTTTAAATATTTAGAAACATTTAAGTAATACTTTTTCTTGTTATTTTCACTAATATGTTGAATATAAAATACTTTTATTATATTATAACAACCATTTTATATCTATTTTACTCTTCTGCGCTCCATTGACTACATAAAAACTCTTTATTTCACCTAATAAAGAATAGAGATTGTTATTTCACTTCGACCAATACTTGAACAACTATATCGGATTTCCCCACACAATAAAATCCAGTCCTGATAATACCTCTATTCTACATGAGGCATTGTTTGGCGAATCACTGATCATTTTTATTATATCTCATCATTAGGGCGGGCGTTCATAGCAATACGCGATACATAATATTCTAAATTAATTAAAACTATATTTAAACACTAACTAAGTGTTTCTTTTTACTTTGATTAAAAATACAAAAATTAAAAGTCAAAAAAGTCAATTTATGTAATTTTAAATAAAAAAAAAAATTATTTCGAACTTAAAATTTGTATTAAAATCATCACATATTCTTCAAACTACAAAAATTTCATTGTTTTACATTGATGATATATTTTAGTATGATGATTTCTTAAGCTTTGAAAAAACATTAATGGTGAATATAAAACTTGTATCCTGTAGTAATGTGACAAACAGAATTTAACAAACACCTTTCATTAAATGTAAAAATGAGATTGAAATAGAATAATATATCATAAAATTATCTTCAAGTAAATTACCATATCCCATTTTAGTGTAATTTAAACCTAATCCATCCATGCCAAGCAGTATTGAAAAGAATTTAAATTAAAGTGAAAGGCAAAATATTGTAAAATCTTTAGATTGAATTCATTTAATTTTGCACTATGATATAAGTTATAGAACCTACACAATGTTTGTATAAAAGTAAGCTCAAGTAGAATACCAAACCACGTTGTTATTTTTATTTCGTAATGGGTTCAAAGGAGATATCTCAGGATTAGACGAAGTAATTTTCGGTTGTTAACAACTACGATGAGGAAGTCTGACCTTCCGGCAGGAGCAAGGTTCATGTTTTTATGATTGTAAAGGATTTATATCAGATACAATCTGTCATCTGTCTTACAACTAACTAACTAGCTTATGACTCGTTGCAATACACAATTTTGAATTAGATACGTTGTGTTTATTTCATGTAAATTTATATTTTGAAAACCCATATACAAATGATTCATCAATCATGATGAGCAAGAAAATACTGTATATGCATTTTTAACTAAAATGGTTTTATTGTATGTTTGAATTACAAACAATTTTGCATGAGAATGAATTGAAGAACCAAACATTTTAAGATATTTTCACATAAAAATACCATCTTTTTAATTACATGCTGGTATAGTCAAAGTTTGTGGAATTCTTAATTTATTTTGTTAGTTAATTGTATTGTAGTATTTTCAAATGAAATTTGTGTTTCCTTTCAGTATGTCAATATTCAGAAGTAGAATTATACTGTATTTACTGAAATTAACAATGAGTTTGGCTATAATATTAATATTATAGGTATTTTTATTATTTTGAGAAAGAAAATACGAAAACAAATATTGTATTAGTAATAATACTTAACTAATTAGCTCTCAATAGTATTAGCTATACTATATCGTTTTAATTACAAAATTAGATCTATTCTAGTAGTACTTAAAATTAAAGTATGCTTTGTAAAAAGACCCCAACAATTCCATAAATACACTACATGGGCATTAGAGTACAATAGGCTAAACCTCATGAAAGTTATCACAGATAACTGGCGAGCTGTTTGACAACAAAAGGTTTCTTCACAATGGTGTCTAAGGATTACAAAATGTGTGGCCCATTCTATGTGAGTTATGTTTTTGTCAGCCTTCATATTACTATTATTAAGAGAGACGAATGAGGCAATGAAAACTTAGTGTTTATTGTCTACCTCACAATGTTTTACTAATTACAATATAGTTGTTAATACATTAATCGGTTCATACTGATTACAAAGAAAGCTTAATTACATTAAGTATTTAAGTAACATACTTAGATTACAAGAGTATTGACGATTTTAGTACCACAACATTGTGTATCACTATAGCGAGAAGTTATGGAGCATCCTGGAGAGGTAAATAAGAATTTCCAAATAGTTTTGTATCCTTTTTCTTTAAAAATGTTTCGTGTA
Source organism: Homalodisca vitripennis (assembly GCF_021130785.1). Classification (NCBI taxonomy): domain Eukaryota; kingdom Metazoa; phylum Arthropoda; class Insecta; order Hemiptera; family Cicadellidae; genus Homalodisca; species Homalodisca vitripennis. Next base: position 33,123,930 of record NC_060208.1, read on the forward strand.
ATAGGTTTAAATGCTACTGGTATAGCCAGAACCTCCCTTAAGGGGAGATGTAGGTACGCCTATATTGTAAAAAAAATCAATATTTTTTTTATATTTTTATCTTAAAGTATAGATTTTTCTGAGTTCAGTGATATATAATACATATATATTTGGGTTATATTTATATGCTAAAAAAAAAATTATAAACATGCTAGTCGGGCGCACGGATCCGTGGTCAGACGTATCGAAGACGTTCTGAACGATAGGATATTGTTTTGAGCATTTTAATATACATAACTTGCACTTTTTAATATTACTCTTTTTCTTTTTACTCTTTGGTTTAGTTTACTTCTTATATTTGTTGGCTTTGGGTAGCTTGTTAGTTGTTTGTAACCTTTAGTGTGTTTTGTCAGCTGGTATTTGTTTTGTTTAGTGTTTGTTTACATTTGAAATAGATCTCAGTTATTGATACCATTTGTGTTTTAGAATAACAAATATGCCTCGATCAACTAAGATAGCAAAGAATAAAAAATTATGGTTGCCTGTAAAGTCTGTTTTACGGGCGAAGAGTTTACGTGACAACGTCTTTTTCTCGTAGAATATTTATTGATATGAATATTATTAAATTGCACAATAGGAACAAGGAATTGAATGAAAATAAGAATTGCACAAATTTTAACTATAGAAATATATTTTGTTTACTAAAACATTGTACATAATTTGAAATTAATTAAAATTTGTTATTGTAAATGGTAAAGTTGAATAAAACATTTACTAAAATTGGAATTTGAAATTCTTGCTAAACACAGTTAAATTCTAACTCCGCGCGTGGTGATTGGTCGGTTTAGTTCGTTTGTTTGGTCGCACTGTTATGACAGGTTAGAGGTTATAATTTGTTATTTTAAATGTTTGACTAGCAATACGCGCTGTTTCTTCTCAATCGACTGAATTACGAGTGATTGCAGAGTGATTTAAACTAATAATTTACTTAACACTATCAACATTTGTCAATAGTATGACATAACCTATAAACTCAGTTTCTCAACTTTTGTGTCAATCTAACAATTAATCAATCAATCATAGTTTACGATAATGAAATATCAGTGTACAATTATTTACCTTTATTGTTGTAGTTGTTGTAAATGACGAATCTAAGCACTCCACATTTTCACGAATAAACATAGTTATCTGCTTTATCCCGTGCGGCGGACCCCCAGTTATCTGCTTTATCCCGTGCGGATCCCGTGCGGCGGACCCACTGGACGGGCATCGTAACGTTACCGGGCGTTACACTTTTTCATGAGTGACTCCGAGCCGCAACCTAATTTAAGACGTTGTCACGTCAAAAAAACATTTCTATTGTATTGTATCTTTTATTATTCACACCGAAATTTTAAGATCTATTATGTTTTAGCTAGATTTGTATACGTTTTTTTTTAATTATTTAAATCTAATGTAAAATATCATAATATATATTAATCTTCTTCTAGCTTAATATTAATCGTTGTAATAGGGGTTTTATTAAAACTTAACATTTAATCATATCAAACATTACAAATAATAAAGCTAATACTTCCTGACTTTTTCTTGACTGTTGATGAAAAGAACTATCAGCATTAACTGGATAACTTAATATATAAAACGAAAAATAAACTTTTTACAGCTATTAAGTAGTCATGATGACATTAGGCAGGCACCTTTTATTTTTTGCACGAATAAGAACACTCTAGTCATTAGGGCTTATCATCATGGAACATTACCCTCTAAAAGGGATTTTTGTACTCATTACTTTCTTCTTATTACTTAAAAGCCGCTTTAATCCAGAACTTTGATACTTTGTAACTCTTATACATATACAAGTTGAAATATGTTATTTTAGAAAGTTTGTTAAAAGGGAAGAGTAAAGTGGTGTAGTTATTTAATCTGAAATTTTGTTTTACTTCCTAATACCGATACTTCTATAATTTCTAATCCTGTTACCTTTTTCAGGAATTCTAAAAATAGCCACTGAAAAACTGTTATGATTCACCATCAGAAACAGTTATTCGTATGAAGGAGGAAGAGTGTAATTTCCTCTGCCATTATTTAAAGTAATATTCATAAATACTGTTATAAAAATTGTGCAGTTTTATTAAATCAAAATTATCAAAGTTCTAAATGCCTGCAGTCATCGCTAAGAAGCCGTAATTTGCATAGCTTTCTACAATCTCTAATATCATTTAAAGAGCATGACTGAATTTTTAATTAAGGATCTGTAAGGAAACGCTCTTTGTTATATAATCAAGCAAATTCCTTCAAGAAGTTACCTGCAACTATTTTATTATTTTACTTGTAATCGGTCGGGAATTATCAAACGCGCGCAGGACTTTTTTACACCCTGTATATTATAATAATGTATATTTGATTAATCAGGGCAACAATGCAAAGGATGATTTACCATTGGAATTAATACCGATTACCGGAAGTATCAATGTTTGACTAAATTTATACTTTTCATTCCTACTTTATTGACTGGCAAAATCTACTGCAGCACAAGAAACAAATTAGATTAGAAGGAGATTATTTTAAGTATAAGTATACGCTTTCTGACCGAAGAACAGATTTTAGACCCAAGTGTATATTTTGTTGGTCGGGGCAACAGTGGAATCGCTACTACGGAACCGAAAATACCTTATACTGGAAGTAGGTTATAATGACAACAGGTAAAATCCTTTTGACTATAATAGATTTTTCAGACCATCTCATATAATTTCATATTGCGGGGTGACACTTTAAACGTTACTAGGACACCCGGAATAGCTTAGAACGAAATAAGAGTAAGAGAGCTGATAGCAGACACTTTTGAGTAAAGTAGTCTCCTCAGATTGATTAAGTATATATTTTAAATTCTGGAAACAAGGCAACCTTAAATATGGAGTTAGTGTAACTCCATAACCGATCCAAACAAGAAATGCTTCTTTAGTCGCTAACGTAAACTATAAACCTGAAATACTTTAGAATTAAAAGTGTTACTTTACACTCTAATACCATGAAAGTGTACGTACGGTAAATTTATAAAAACAATAATTTCATAAAGCATTCAGCATTGAGTGTTAAGCATAAAGCATTAAGGAATTGAATAAACTATTTTCCAATAAACCCTGTATATATGAGAATTTTAAATAAAAAATATAATGCTGATTAATTTTACTAATTATTATACTTAATCTATCCAAAATAATTTCCAGTTTCTTTTTACTATCAGTTCCATTTATTTCATCTATTAGTCTAAAAATATACTGCTATTAAAGTTTTTTAACTCAAAGACAGATGCACTACATAATATTGCTAAACCTTTAGCAACAATATGTTAAAACAAAAAATAAACTTTATATATATATTACATTAAGTATTTAAGTAACATACTTAGATTACAAGAGTATTGACGATTTTAGTACCACAAACTCAGCATAGTACCCACAACACGGTTACTCTAAAAGGTAACCGTAAACTTCCGGTTACATAATTTGTATGGCAGTTTTAATTGTAATAACCAAATCAAATGTCTGCAAAGCCCTAAATGATTTGCAATTCACATTTACAAATACTTCATGCTCTAATATTTAAAGGATACATGTCGTTTGTCATATGTAAATGACAACAACGCCTGGTCATTTAATCGCAGAGTGCAATATTTCAACTTAACTGTCACAACAACAGGCAACTTGACACAGAGTAGCTGATGTTTTCATGTCGAGCTTTTCCATTGTGACTAAACTACTTGTTTTTTTGTATAAAGAATAAGTTCCATAATTTAGATTTTTATAAAATATAAGAAGTTTTTAACTTGAATTTTTAAGTTATTAAAAGCTTTTTTGAGCTGTAAAAACCTGAAGTACAAATAATCTACTGAACTATTGTATATAACAAAACCTATTTTGTAAAAAAGTACCTAAACAAATATAAATAGAATCTCTTATTTTTTGAGGTAAAGTTAGGTATAAGAAGCCCTCTCCGACACATCACCTAGGAACCAACTGGTTAAGGATGACTTCCAAACACCCCGAATGGCTTGCAAGGACAGGATTGCTCAGCGGTTATTCATCCAAGCAGAAGACATGCTCTACGTTGATTGACTCGGTTATCTTGTGACAATAGCCAGACCCACTACGCTGCTCTATTGGCATAACCTATTGTTATGTGTCCTAATCAGGACCTAGGAGCTCAATAATATTGCAACAGTATTTTATAATGATATAGAAACACTATTTTAGTAAAAGAACCTCTAGCTAAATTATTCGATTACAAAGGAATAAATAAATTGTTTTAGACGAGGAGAATAAATGTAATAGCAATATATATGGGTAAAATAATATGTTAGCGTGTGCCTACATCAATTAGGTAATTTATCGGTAGCTTTCATGATAATTGCCTAGAGGAACTTAGCTTGAGGATGAGTTTAGCTTTAAATCGTATTTCATCTTAGCTTAGATTTTCTTCAACAGAAGTACTAGTATTCATTTCTTGATTTAAATACTATAAGAATGTTGATGACTTCTTGGACAATATGTTTAGTTTAATGTAAAAAAGTGGGATTTTTCTCTATTACTGATTCAATACGAATTTGAAATTTAACTCCAGTTCATCTACCTTTTTAATTACGTACAATTAAGGCACACAAATGGCCATTTACCTTTGAAAATATTATTCTTGTCTATATAGAAATATTTCTCAAAATTACTAAAAGGTAAGCTGCACTTGTTTATCTCATTGTAAAATGTCATATGTTACTACTAGTTTTATTTTCAAATTTATTTATTTTGTGATTTACTCGTTGCCATCGTAATCCACTTCAAGAGCTACGTAAAACTATTAGTTTTTAGCCTAAATCTGTGCATAATCAAACTTAATGTAGCTTATGTATAAATGAAACTTTAGACTAAATTTTAAGTCTGAATGTTAGTATGTTCTCGAGATATTGTGGGGACAAACATGCAGTAAAAATTACCTTTTTCCAGCTCCTCGAGTAATAGGCTGTTCTACCGCTCAGCCAAACAGTGGTGCTTTAAACGTTATATATAAAATAATAAAAGTAATTAAAAAAACGTATGCTCATAAAATAATATTTTATTTCAAAACAATAATTACAAGTATGAGAATATATTAGAAAATAATTTCCTATATGAAAGTATGTTAGATTATTTCATGATTATAATACTGGATTTTATGTATAATTATGAAACTGAGTCTGCAGCATGTGACGCATACATTTGGCAAAACCATTCTGAGTCACAATCATATTTCGTGGAGGAAACAAGACGCGTTTCTCACAATTCTTGTCATTGCCAAACGTATATACGAGTAACATTTTCGCTCTTATAACACAACAACCGGAAATGGATAATTTCTTAAAGTGATATTACTATTAAAACCTGTGAGAGAAGATGATATATAAAATAATTTTTCATTTAATGAACGGAGGATTCCTAAAAAAATATTAGTCTCCTAACCTATCGAAGTGGCTCAGAAAAAGCATGTTCTGCATAAAAGTATCACTTAAATTAACAAACGGAGGCTCCCTTAATTAATAATAGTCTCATACTCTATCGGAGCGGGTGAGACGAGTATTTTCTGCATAAAAGTATCACTTAAATTAATGAACGGAGGCTCCCTTAATTAATAATAGTCTCATACTCTATCGGAGCGGGTGAAGACGAGTATTTTCTACATAAAAGTATCACTTAAATTAACGAACGGAGGCTGCCTTAATTATTAATATAGTCTCATACTCTATCGGAGCGGGTGAGAAACGAGTATTTTTCTGCATAAAAGTATCACTTAAATTAATTAACGGAGGCTCCCTTAATTAATAATAGTCTCATACTCTATCGGAGCGGGTGAATGAAACGAGTATTTTCTACATAAAAGTATCACTTAAATTAACGAACGGAGGCTCCCTTAATTATTAATAGTCTCATATTCTTTCGGAGCGGGTGAAACGAGTATTTTCTGCATAAAAGTATCACTTGTATTAATGAACGGAGGCTCCCTTAATTAATAATATTCTCATACTCTATCAGAGCGGCTGAGACAAAGTATGTTTTGCATAAAAGTATCCTTCAAATAATAAACGGTGGCTCCCTTAATTGGTATTAGTTACCTAATATATCGGGAGGCTGAGACTATATATATGTTCTACATAAAATTATCAAGAATAATAAACGAAATTTTCCTTAATTGTCATTAGCCTTTTCACCTGTCGGAGCAGCTAAGACGAAATATATTCTACGTAAAACCATAATTTGATTATTGAATGGTTAATTTTATTCTAATTTCTTAATATTTACTCTAAAAACACCATCAACGCCTTAAATGTATATTTAATACCAACAACTAAAAAATGACTGACTCATTATTACTCTTTCATAAATGGCTGGCAGTTTTCCGATAATTTGGAATAATATTATTCTTATAAAATATTTTCTTTACTTTTAATGTCTTATTTCCTTATACTATCGTCGGATATCACAAACGTTACATCTGTTTTACCTAATGTAAATACATGGTTGGACCACACCAACCCCCTGACCCAGCGGCTACGCGATATTCTCACCTCTTTCGGCTTAGTTTGGTCCGTGAACACGCCAACACGAGTGAGTGCTACATCGAGTACGGCCATCGACAACGTCATTACAAACGTATTAGACGTTTCGGTTTCCGTTCTGGACGCGGCTGTCTCCGACCACTTCGCGCAGGAGGCCGTGATCGGGAATCTCAGTCCGAAGATCGAACCTCTTTCGGTAAATATAAGAAGAGATCTTAAAATTCAAAATATCCAAATTCTTTACAGATTTCTCCAAGAAGAATCCTGGTTTTTTATTGATAGTTTTGATAATGCGGAGGAAGCGTTTTCTGCGTTTACAGACCGTTTTAATTTTTATTTGAACATCACTTGCCCTTATAAGTCATTCAAAGAGCGATCAGACAAAAAAACACAACACTGGGATAAATCAAAACATTCTCAATTTAAGAAAAACATTACAATTTTATCATTCAATTTACATAGAATCGACAAATGAAGAATTCAAAAATTTCTTTCGAGCATACAAGCTAAATTACCGCAAAGAAATAAAAGCCGCTAAGGCTCGGGATATCGAAAATAGACTAATGAATTCTGAAAATTTTTCAAAAAGTGCGTGAAATGTAATTAAAAATACAACTCAAACGAAAGTCCTAAAACATTTCAAACCTAACCTTAAAATACAAGGTAAAATAACAAAAAATCCGCTTGAAGTGGCAAGTGAGTTTAATAACGTTTTCTCCACGGTTGCTGGGCCGGACCCATGTTTTAGTGGGAACAGCACCCGAGAGGACTCATTTATGGGACCGGTCTCGTCCATGGTCCTGTCTCCTGTGAGCGAGGGGGAGTTGGTCCGTGTGGTGCGGGAGCTGAAGCCGAAAAAGTCTGGTGACATCAATGGGATGTCTGTGTGGTTACTTAAGCGCTGCTTTAAGCACATTTCAGTACCACTCACAAAATTGATTAACCTGTCGTTCGCCCAAGGCGTTTTCCCGTCCACTTTGAAGACAGCAAAAGTCATTGCAATTTTTAAAAAGGACGATCCTTATGTCGCAAGTAACTATCGTCCAATTTCCATTCCTCCGGTCCTCAGCAAAATTTTCGAAAAAGCCTTCCTTCGACGATTAGAAGATTTCTTCAATCGCTTTGAAGTTATTTGTAATGAACAATTTGGATTTAGAAAAAACAAATCGACTATTGATGCTGTCACGAGTCTCATTGATTCTGTTGTCGATGGTTTGGAGAGGCGGGAACATGTGCTTAGCATATTTCTCGACCTCTCAAAGGCCTTTGACTGTGTGCATCATGAAATACTGTTGCACCAGTTATGGTCAAGCGGTGTTCGTGGTTTGCCTCACAAATGGCTCTCGTCATACCTAAATGATAGAGAGCAGTGTGTGCAGATCGCGAATACCCTCTCAGGAAAAGTTAAAATGCCCTATGGAGTCCCACAAGGATCGATTCTAGGGCCTGTCCTTTTTCTCGTCTACGTCAACAGATTGAGTTCATCAATCCATAATGGAAAGATGATTCAGTATGCTGACGATACGACTCTCTGCATTAGATCAAAAACCAAACCAGATCTTGAAATCAAAGCCTTTGAAGAACTCAACTCATGCATTGATCATTTTTTCAATATCAATTTGAAAACAAATTGTTCTAAAACAAGCGTGATTAATTTCTGTTTTCGGCAACATGAAAACGAAACCCGACCAATTGTGATGGTGGATGAAACCATAATAGAACAAGAAGAATCCACCAAGTTTCTTGGGATGCACCTTGATCGAGGGCTGACATGGGACGTTCACATTGAGAGTGTCTGTTCAAAGGTTGCTTCTGGCATTTATGTCTTACGCAATTTGGCAAAATTCTGTTCATTGGATATTCTGAAGACAGCTTACTTTGGCCTAATACATCCACATTTAGCTTATGGTCTAAGATTGTGGGGTGGCTGTTCTAGATACAAATTTAATAGAGTGTTTAGAATGCAAAAGAAAGCTGTCAGAATCATTTCGTGTAAATTAGCCTTCGGGGAGCTTGGATTACTCACTTTGCCTAGCCTCTACATTCTCGACGTCGTGCTATACTGCCGATTCAAGTGCGTCTCACTTCGGGGTAGCGACGTACACCAATACGGAACTAGAGGCCGGGACAACTTTCGTATGGCACAGCACATAACTACTGTTTTTGAACGCTTGCCATCTCAGGTTGGTGTGGGCTAATCAATAGGCTCCCTGAAGAGACCAAACGCGTCAATAACCAAAAACAATTTAAATCTCGATTAAAACACTTCTTAGTGTCCAAAGCATTTTACTCAGTTGACGAGTTTGCGATGGGTCGCTGGGATAGTCTTCACTAACATTAAAAAAAATTCCAACTCCCCTTCTGATATCCAAGAAAATTTGGCCACTATCGAGAAAACGGCGGCAGGTGGCACATACCCAAAAAGTAATTTTTATTTTAAATTTAATCGAATATTTTTTTACTCAGAATTAAAATTAATTGTGTTAGTTATTAGATTAGGACTTTTATTTCTATATGACGCTTGCAATACAATTATTGTTAATTGTTTCCTGCAATAAAGAATATTATTATTATTATTATGGTTCGTTTTGTTCCGCTATCGCCAATTTTTCCTATCTTACTTAATAATTAATGGATTTGTCTCCAATGTAGACTGAGCCACATCATTATCCAGTTTCCGTGGACCATCTGTTATAATAATGCTTATAGTAACATCTATATAGTTTAGCTCATTAATCATCGATACAATAAATGATTAAAATCTTATTAGATATAAATTTTTGAATTTCTAATAGTACCTAAATGTTATAAATTACTATTAGCAATATAAAGAAAAATCAGCAACTTTACTCAGGGAAAGCATTAAACTCCGCTGTTCGCGGACACAAATTTACAGTCCATTAACTGCATTAACATTATCTCAGAACATTTACTGTGGAGGCTTAAGTGATAAACCTTTTTAGAACTGAAACGATAATAAGCATGTAAGATTTAAATAAATAGTACATATGCCATTCTGTTTATAATTCTTTTATATATTAAATAATCATCAAAAACTAAAACGATTAGTTGTTTATGTGGTATTTTATTATTATACTAAGTATTAAAACAAACATTGCACTATGCATAAATAAAGCATCAGTTTTTTCAAACTACTGTTTTGAATAGCTAAGTCAGTCGTTAAAAAAAATTGCTTGCACTTGTCTGTACAATATTATTAAAATGATATTTATTACTGTTGTATGTGGAAGCAAAAGTCATTAATACATTTATATCTTGAAATCAGCTAATTTTTAAACCGAATACTTGTTATTAATTCTATGATTGATCAAGTATGATGTTTTAGTACCTGGGTTCAAATAGGTTTACGTGATATGTTTAATAAAATGTTCATGTAATACGTTTGAAAAGAATGAGATTACAGATATTTTAGAGATTCTAGAAAACTTTGGTATTTGTCTTACGCCAAAGCTCTATATAAATTGTAAAAACTGCACTCGAGGGATTCATGTAAAATTGCCTTCCAAAAATAGAACCTCTGACTTTGCTTTCTCTTATTTGTTTTAGTAAAAATGGAACTTCAAAGTTGTGTGTCAATCATTTGACGGAAGAGGTTATTAAGATCACAAAAAACAATGTAATCAAATCTGTAGAATTCAGCAACACACATTAAATATATTTATAAATCCTGCATAACAAGCCAGAGTCAGATTTACAAGAATGGGCAGTAACATTGTTCACACAAACAAAATCTAAGATTAACATTGTTTAAAATTAAAAATAAATTTATCTAGTATTTATTGAATATCTCTTATTTCACTTTCTATATAATATTGATGGAATTTTTTTATAATATTTAGATAATAGGATGAAAAATTGGGTATATTTAAAAAGCATTATATAGTAATATTAGAATTTGTGACACAACTTGACGTTGTTAATAATAAATGGTCGTTTTTTCTTATAAGCGTAGCTATTTTTATTACGAAACCCACAGAAAGCCCGGGAATTTCTAAAGAGATCAGTGTACACAGGATAGAGGGTCCGTGCATTCAAACCACTGGGTAGCAAAATCTCTAGATTTAAATATTGTCTGTGTTTATTGTTTTTGTAAGTTGGTAGCAAAGAAAATAAGAATGAAGGGCACCCCACATACTATTTTAAGTACTTATTAAGTTAAAAAAAATGTATTGAAGATGATAAATGTGTGTAAACCTGTTTATTTTTTGCCAAGCATTAGTCTAGGAGGGGAAATGTGTATAAACTAATAAAATCTCATTTAAGTTATTTTCTACTTGAGTAAAGCAAAAATATTTGTTAATATTGAATATTAATAATATTTTAATAACTTATCAAATATTTGAAGTAAGTGCTTTCCAAACCTAAGAATAGATTAAAATTTACTCTCAGATGAGAATAAATTGTATAACTAAAATTTTGTTTGGTTTGTAATTTTTATGCATATATTATCATATTTAATAATTTTTTACATGAATAAGCTTTGAATTTAATCACATGATGTGTATGTAATATTACACACACACACACACACACACACACACACACACACACACACACACACATGTATACATGTATATTTTCTTATATAAGAAAATAAGAATGAAGGGCACCCCACATACTATTTTAAGTACTTATTAAGTTAAAAAAAAATGTATTGAAGATGATAAATGTGTGTAAACCTGTTTATTTTTTGCCAAGCATTAGTCTAGGAGGGGAAATGTGTATAAACTAATAAAATCTCATTTAAGTTATTTTTCTACTTTAGTAAAGCAAAAATATTTGTTAATATTGAATATTAATAATATTTTAATAACTTATCAAATATTTGAAGTAAGTGCTTTCCAAACCTAAGAATAGATTAAATTTTACTCTCAGATGAGAATAAATTGTATAACTAAAATTTTGTTTGGTTTGTAATTATTATGCATATATTATCATATTTAATAATTTTTTACATGAATAAGCTTTGAATTTAATCACATGATGTGTATGTAATATTACACACACACACACACACACACACACACACACACACACACACACACATGTATACTACATATATATATTTCTATTTACAAATAAAAGGTACAGCCATGGGAACACGAATGGCACCCTCTTATGCAAATCTTTTCATGGGCTTCTTTGAACAAAATTTCTTAAATACCCAAAATAAACTACCTCTAATCTAATATCGTTACATAGATGATATTTTCTTGATATGGCAACATGGTGAAGATCTCCTTAAAGATTTTCTATATTCCCTAAACAAATTTTCAACATTAAATTTCACTTGGAAATATTCCCACACAATCATTACATTCCTAGATGTTGATGTGTTTTTTAGAAGAAGGCTTTCTTAAAACAAAAATTCACGTTAAAGATACCAACACTATGAATTACTTAAATGATACTAGTTGCCATCCTACACATGTAAAAAAAAGTATTCCAAAAAGTTTAGCCATTCGAGCAAAGAATTTATGTAGCAAAGAGTCTGATTTCACAAATTATATTAACAAATTAACAAACACATTCAAAAATTTAAATTATCCCGACAAACTTGAAAAAATCAAATTAATAGGTCAAAAAATTTCAATTACAACAAATCTTTTTCCCCTAGATGAACCTAAATTTACTACCAAATTCTACCCCGGACTTAACAAAAGAAACCCTATAATTAAAACTGCATTCCATATTCTACAGTCATCATCGGAAACTAAAGATATATTTTCAAAAACCACCTAGGGTCATCTTTAGAAAACCGCCAAATTTTAAAAATATGCTACTCCAAACCAATCTTAAACACAAAAATCGAGAGAAAATTTTTAACGGTTGTAAAACCCTGTCAAAAACCACGTTGTGGTACGTGCAAAATTATGTCCTCTAGTCAAAATTTTAGTAGTAACATAACGAATAAAACGTATCCAATTAAAGGAACAATTGATTGTAATTCAAGTAATATAATATATCAGCTAAATTGTAATTTTTGTAATAAACAATATATTGGCCAAACCTCTAACCCTCTTCGTATAAGAATGACAGGTCACCGTTACAGTATTGTTCATGGAGATGACAAGCCCCTCGCTGTACATTCCAGAGAACATAATCAGGACAAAATTGAAAATTGTTACAAATTAAAAGGCATCAACAATGTTCCAGTGAATGCCAACGAAAATATAAATAGGTTTAATTTGAGAAGGAGCGAAACTGCTCATCAATTTGTTTTAAAGTCAAAATTTCCTTTAGGTTTGAACATTCGTTAATTTCAAAAATTTTTTACTCTTTGGTATTTGTGATGAAACATCAGCTGTGAGGTATTTTTCCCCTGTTTATTATTCTATTTCAGTTCATTTTCTTGTTTGTATTTAGTTAGTTTCATTATTTAATTTTGTAAATATTTATACACATTTGTTATCTGAAGAAGTATGCTGACATACGAAAATTCATAAACAGAGTTTACCAATATTTGGTTTTTTTATTTCTACATGAAGAGAATACATATTGATATATATAATATATAATATATATATGTAGTGGAACAATAATAATTGTTAACATAATTTCAACAGTACTTACTATATTAAATAAATTAAATAATGTATTAATGGTAATTAGATAAATGTTTATTTATTTTACAGGTAACTTTGAAATACATTAAGTTCATAACTTGACCCTGTCTAAACATACTATATATAAAACTTTGATTATTAAATAAATGTAAAGATAAACTATTTAAATGTTTTAAAAACTCGTAATCGATTACATAAGTAATATATTGTAATATAATTATACTTTCAATGAGCAAATCCTGTGAGGACGGTTAATAAACAAAATTTTGCATTTATTTGCTTAAAGTGTAAAAATATAAAATGTTTACGTCTTATTTTAAAAATAAACTTGTATAGTTACTTGCAAAACATATACGACGCAGTTTTCAGCTGCGTTACAGGCAATTATCGTTTTCAGTATCGATTTATTTTTTCTATAGCCTGGGTACCGTCAGAGGAATGACAGTTACAAAACGAACCAATTAGGGTTTTTTTCTTTAATGTAAGTTCCAGCTGATGCAGCGGATTTGAAATTGGCGTCAGTTGTCGATTGAGCGTTGTTACAGCGCACCTGGGTCTTTTATTATCAAGATGAGTGTGACTTTTGGTCACAATTATGACATTAAATTTAAAGACTTATTTAAATTACATATCATCGTTGAATCGGTTAAATTAATTGACTAAATTAAAATTTTCAATACATTAAATATATTAAAAGTCTAAAACTAAATGAAAAACTAAAACCTACCCATATTATTACTAGCAATTTTAAACTAATGAGTGTCACTAAGCAAATTCTTATAGTATATAAATATGATGGCGAAGTGTAAATTTCATACAGAACAAGCGAAATATTCTAATATTATTACTAATTTTAGTATACTAAACTTTATTGAGAAAAAAAACTTGTCCACGCTTCGTTTGTAGACAGATAATGTTTAAAGGCTTTAAAATTAAAAACCAATAAGTAAAATTATTATTTATCGTTTTCTGTTGGAAACACGTGAAATTTGTACAGCAAAGTATGCTGTATACCGATACAGACAGAAGAACTGTTATTTTGTCCTGAAAATAAATTAAGTTCTTCCCTGGGCCAAATCGAAAACTATGTCCCAAGTTTAAAATTTCTAGCATACTTTTGTCAATAATTATTGCATATACGGGAAGACGCACGGACATATAGACGATCGAACAGCCATTATATCCTTTGATCCCACAATCAATAGGTGTTTTCGTTGAGATACACATTATTCAAATACAAGTTTAAATCAACTAGGACCTTCCTATCAAGCGTTATGGATCACATGGAAACATAGATGAAAACAGGCAATGAAAACAATTTCACGAAGGTCTTGACGGGCCCTTCCTATCAGACATCTCACCCTATATGTACATGGAGCTCAAATATATTGTATAATACATAAGAAAATTAAACAATTACTGATTATTTATTTAGTTTCATGAACGTTTAGTTAGATATGCGGATGTACATTTAATAGCTGCAAAGCATTTTTTTAAAAGTATATAATTAAATGCTACTTATATGCAGAAACTCGTATTGCATACTGTAAACTGAGTGCAATGACATCAATATCTGTTTTACTTTAAATTCATACATATAACACAGTAACCTTAGCCTACCTTACGAAAGGCAGGGATACAGTACAAAGTATTTTTTTTTTTTTATTTATTGAAAACCGATCGTGTATATGAGGAATTTTTCAAATATAATACGTTCTTTATTCATGTAATGTTTTTGTGACAGTTTTTAGATAGCAGAAAGCTGGAGAATTAGAGTGATTTAGTGAGAAGAAAAGGGTGAGTGAGGGTTTGATTTTTAAAGAAAGAGGGTATTGAAAATTTCTACACAAATTTTAGGATATTTGTTAATGAACCAAGAGGAGTTAAATTTTAAGTGCAACCAGTGGTCTTTCTTTACCGTCTTTCCCTCTATATATGTTTTTAAATGTTGTTATTTCAGAATCCAGTAAAGTTATGAAGATGAAATTCGATACAATTATTTTCCTAACAAAATAAAGATAAGAGAAAAATTTACATTACATTATTATATTACAATTTAGGATAGCGGATGGTTGCAATTTTGAAAGATGGAAATGGTAAACAAGAATAAAAGTTGCTACATCTAATTACAAACAGTTTAACACATGAAACGGTAAAAAAATTATGGATATGTAAGCTTTTAAATGTTTTAATTGTAATAAAAGATATAAACCGTTAAGAGCTACGTTATATAACATAATATAATGAGAAATGTCTATGATTAGATGTATACAGTTTTTTTATTAGATTAACAACTTTTGTTTTTGTTAAAAATGTTCACAATCTTATTCAATTTTACGGTATTATGGCTTATAAACTTTAATCGCTAGTCCTATTGAAACTATAGTGTAATATTACTTTTTGACTAAATATAATAAATAATTATTTATCTATGAATGGAACCCGTCTTTAATTGGGAATGACTTTAATAAATTCAGGTACATTTTTACAATATCAATGTTTAAAATATATTTGTTAAAACTGTAAATGTAAATGTTAAAAATAATTGCAAATTAAAATATTGTTAAGAAAATATTTAATGTACCACTTCAGAATTGGAACATAAGGAGCTGTATAGTGTTTATAAACTACCTTATCATGTCTAATTTGCTCAAAAATGTCGTTTTTGGTGCATAAAGTTATACACACATACATGGTCAGATAACGAAACTCATCATAATCAGCGCAGTGAAGTTATTCTAACTAAAAGCTAGTTGTTATTTAAATGAAACATTCGCTTTTATGTCAAAGTAATAATTAATTTTTTTAAAACAATTCAATTAATCACTAATATATAAAAAACTGATTAAAATAATTCACTTATCTGAAATATTTTTAAAATAAAAAGCATTCCTTGACAATTGGTTACGAAGACAAGAGCGCCCTCGATCGTTCAATAAGCAGACTTGATGTGATTTCGAGGAGTACTTTGCCAAGACAATATTGTCTTTTGACTTAGAACACGGGCTCTTATTTCCAATGCCTGAGGGAACTAAGAGCCCAACTGGAACGGCTTCTTACACATAAGTAAGTTTCATGTAAGCGTGTCGTCGACAATTATTATGACTCAATAAAACTAATTTGTTAAACTATGTTAGATGAAGTTATTTAAATTTCTTTTAACCGATATAAATCTCTCTATTATTTACTAAAACGGTTTGAAACTTCAACATATCAATAACTGTAAAATAATAATATAGTATAAATAGATTTAAAATGAGAAATAATTTTGTCGTTTGTTTTTTAGCCCCATTTAGAACAGTATATACATATAAATAGGTATTAGAAGTTTAATTTGGTTAAAACATTTTATTTACTTTCTAATAATAAAACGGTTTCTTAAGAATTTTATCATGAATTTCTTTATAATTCATGTTAAAGTAGAGTCATCGCAATTTTTAACATAATAAGAATTTGTTTTTTTTTTTAGTGTAACTTAATTTTCCAATAAAATCGAACAGAAAAACAAACATATAATATCTTTGGGTAGTTGGTTTTCATGAAATATATTTATCTTATATCATTATAGCATTGGCAAACTGTACGAGTGTGCGTTTCATCCTTATAAAACATTGAAAAGTTTAAAACATTCTTTAGGGGTTTAGTTATTCTAAGTATTTAATTATGTAAAAAAACTGTTATATTTCTATTGTGAGACAGCAGAAAGTTAGAGATAAGTGGGTCAGTGAAAGCTTTATCTTTTATATACGAAATTCTAATTTAAGGATATTAGTTCTTCATCCAAGAGAAGGTAAAAACTATAACAATCAATGCTCTATCTCTTTATGTTTACCGTCTGCCCACCTGTATGTAATTGTTTGTTTAAATGTTTTAATTCCAACAACCAGTGAAGAAGTAAAGCTGAAACTTGTAACTACTTTTATTGTAGATTAAAATTAGGAGAAAAACCATATTTTCCACCATATTAGGTTTCACGATTGTGAAAGGTTGATATTTTAAAGCCTAATATTTGAGAAAACTCCCAAACATGATGGACCTGTTTTAATAATAATTAAAGTTGAAAGATCTAGTTACAAGCATTTTGATACCTAAAGCGTACAAAATCGGCCAAGAAATAATGCATAAGAAAGCTTTTAAGATGTGCAAATGTGTATTTCTTTAAATATTTAAACAAAGATATTTTTTCCGTTCATAACAACAGAGTTAAAACCTTTTATTTACGTTAATTACTATAAAATGTAAGTTGATTAAGTTGCAAATGTTTTGTATATTTATTTTAGCAAATTTTGATTCACGAAGATATTCAAAAACTGTAAGAGCTCATTCTAAGTGTAAACAAATTTTAAAAAGTATGTACAAACATGGTTCCGGAAATGCTTCGTTAGCAAAGTTATAGCTAGCAAAAGAAGTCATCTGGAATTCAGCTCACCGTATAGAACGAGGACTTCCTGAAACACTGGTAAGTTATATTAAAGGGAGAATTAAATTTTGTATATTGTTTTTCCTGAAAAATTTATTCAATAGGTTCCAGAAATATACGTTCAGTAGTTTCGAACCATTGTCAAAATGCAAAGAAATGTAGGATAAACAATTTTTTTCATATCTAGACAATAATTGTTAATTAACCACTAAACAAATTAAATTCCTAGTAAAAAATTGTAAATTTCAATTCTTAAACGAAAATTCCGAGCTGAAATTCGGGTAAAATCTTTCGCTAACCAAAATCAGGAATAGACCATTGATGTGTTAATTTTTAGGTCCTTTTTCTTCAAGAAAAAGTACTCTTTTGTTTTGCTGTGAGTTTTATTAGATATATTATTAATATATCTAATAGGTTTTATAACAGATATACTATATGTTATGTATGCTATAGAAAAATTTTCCGTTTGTAAAAGTTCGGACGTGTATGTGTTAACATCACGTATTCGTAATATCAAGAAAATATTTGTCAATAAAGGTGATATTTCAAGGCAAACACAAATCAAATGACTTCGGTTGAATAACTTTATTTCAATATTACGTGAAAAGTGTATTACCTTGGTATAATATTTACTTTTCATTACCTCCAAACATTTCTACACAGTCAGGCCACTCAGCATCGAATGTTGTGAGCCAATAAGAGCTACTGGAAAGGCTTTTCATTTTGATAAGGTTACTAAAATATACATAGAAGAGTTTTTTCACAAACAAACATGATTATTACAGATCTTGCGTTCTTGTTATTAATATTTCCAATTATCTGGCTTAAAATTTATCAAAGCCTCTCCTGCTGAACAAATTGAGATATATTTGTTTGTTTACACGGTATTTGTGGAACGGGTTGCTACTGCGTAATCAAGATTCAAAATGGAACCCACCAGTTCATTAGGGTTTTCACAATCTCTCTGTCAAAAAGTATATAGGTTACGTCTCTATTATGTGAAATCATTTTGGAACCCCTGGATAAGATAAACGATTTTTTTCCTCTGCATTTACACTTTATTAAACGTTTAAAATACTAAATCAATAGTGTGTAAAAATAAATTAAAGTTACTATATTACAAAACTGGTAGTCCGTTAGAACAAAAATGTTTATTTTTGTTGAAGCAAAATTTGAAATACTGTACTGTGGTAAACGGAAATGCTAGGGCAAATATTGAAACAAACAATTTAAACCTTGGAGTGTTCATAATTTAATTAATTTTTTTTATAATTTAGTTTATAACAAACACATAGGCAATTATTTTGCGGAAACAAGTTAAATATCGCTATTATACCACAAAAATAAAACATGTTTTCCCTTACAACGTTGTATAAATGCAATCTAGGATCATTGTCAAAGTTAATAGTTTTATTTATAATTATGTATGAGATAATATTGCCATTTTGAAAGTACAAAGTTTAATAGTTTAGGTTGCTAACTATAAGAAAAGGGATATTCATTTCCCCGTTATTGGTTTTGTAATAACAATAACCTACAATATTTAAGTCATAATCACTTAAACCATGTATGCACTTATTATATTAAAAGTTACCCGGGGCTTCGCACACAATTTTGTGGGCTTTGCAGGTGTATTTGCACTTCTGATTCGAGTGAACTATATTTTTAAAGCAAATATTGTGTTTGGCTAGTTGCCACGATCAATAAAATATGTCAAATGGTGTATATTTTTTGTCATTGTACTCTAGTCCTAGTAATTTATGTTCCATAGTTGGTTTTGCCGTTAAAACTGCATAAACTTGTCTGTGAACCCTAATTCTAAAAGGACAATTAAACTATTATTAATCTGTAATTAAAATTAAAATGTATAACAGTCTTTAAATTTATAGAAAATGTTAGATATTAACTTTGCCTTATACTGTAACTGTAAAAAATACACAGAATGGTTATAAGAATATTTTAATAAAATAAATTTAAAATAATAATAAAACAAATTTTCTTATATAGATATTTTCTTAAATTTTGCTCTACAGCGGTTGCAGTTGAGGTTAATATATAAAGTATTTTTTATACGAAACTTATTTATGATTTCACACTAAAAAGTGAAATAAATTGAAATTAGTATTTATATGATTAAAACATATGGCTGCACTCGTAAAAATGTTTTTACAGAACAGTTTATTACATTTAATAGGCTCTTTCCATTGATATTTCGAAACTTTAGTGACTAAGATGGGATATTTCTCAAATAAGAATTAATTGGCTTCTACTCATACCGGGGACCCTTAGAATCTCAACGTTATTTTTTTTACAGCAATACAAAAAATTCAATTTTGCATTTATAATATTATTAGCATGTAGGGAACGCAATTCTGTCCACTATTTAAATTCAAATTGCAATAAAAAGTATAATAGTTGATTAATACTTACATACTCTTTCAACATTATTTTATGGAAGCAGTGCTTATCATTCTAATACTATTGCTGTTACTCGTGATAATTTAATTCATTTATTTGTTACCTGAAATCTTAATATAAAATTGAGTTTTATTTAATTTTGTTTAATTTCAATAAATTTATAAGAGTAGTTTTGATATCTAAGGAAAACTGTGAGATGTAAAGTAATTTAAAATAGGGCAACAACGGAATTAGTTATATTAATGGTAAATATTTAATATCAATATTTCCATCTTCATTACGTTAGTAAAATAAGAGTGGTTTTAAACTCTTTATGCACTTACATATGTTGAAAATGTATTATCCTTGTTAAAGACCAATCTAAGTTGTAGATTTATAGAAGTTTTCTAGTTCACGACAAGTTATGATTGGTACTCCTAGAACTTTGCCAGTTAAAGGTTAATATGGGACAGCTGAGTTCAAAGTTCTTGAAACTTAGTTTGTAAAGTTAACCATAAGGACGTAGTTCACAAATGGGCTGCAAAACACTACACAAGTTTAAGATGCAAGAAATTGATCGATTGTCTTCTTATATTAATGAATATTATACGATCACAAGAAACTTACAATATTACATAGTTTTAGACATATGGAGTTAACATGAATTATTTATTTATTAAAATATTTCATTTTAAATTAGAAGATTATTGCAGCTTATGAAATACATCGAATAAGAAAGAAACTAGACATATTACAGAAAGATAAGTACATTGGAGTGAGATAATAATTGTTTAGTCATTGATATTATATATGTTTCTCCATAAATGTAATTCTAGTGATATAGCTAATTAAGCTAATTTAAAACCATCTATTTTATTTTTAATTATTATTTCTTTTTAATAAAATACATTATTATGGTGAAGTAACTAAATATAAGTATAAGTAGAAATTAAGTATAAAACTCTACACTAAAAAAGATAGCAGTTCATAATTGTATACGAGTATTTCAAATTTAATTCCTAACTACTAAATCCGTTATAAAGCTTATCCTCTTTGTGCCACTTAGTAGACTATTAAATGAATAAATTTTAAAGTATATATAAAATTGTGAAAGATTGACAGGTTTTGGGAAATTTTCCATCGTTACTTATACAGAAATAATAAAACTGGAGAACTATCGTATTCTACTAATATGATATGGATGTGTATTAAACCTACGCCCAAATATAAAAAAAAATTAGAATTGTCAAATTTATAAATTTTTATTCAATGCATTTAATCCTGATATGTATGGATGTTTAAAATTTCATTTAAATAAAGCAATAAAGTAACACCGTAGAGAATATGTATTCCGTAACAATATAAAAAACTTAAAGCCGTGAATAACTATGAATCAATGCTGTAATAGTAATAATGATGTAAGATATTACAGGTACAGCTCGCAGAACTCTAACTTTTAAGAGCAATGTTGAGTAAATTACTGAAATATTGTATGCTTTTCAACGTGAGAATTTTATTTCATTGTTTTATTTCTTATTGCATTAAGAGGAAGATGGACTTGAGCTAAACTCTAAGTAAACATAACTCTTTCTGTCGTAGAATTGGTAAACATATTCCTTCAATTGTATCAGATTTTCTGACATGAAGGTTCTGACTAATAATTTAGTATGATGCAGATTTCAGCAACTCTGTTAGAATATATGATATACTCGTATGTAGAGGTGGAGAGCAAGGCACATAACCTTGATTATACTAAAGATTCTTATTAAAATTCTGTTATATCAGAAGCAAGTAAGGTCCAAATAGTAGCTGTACAAATGTTCGGCTATTCCGCTTTTTTTTTTGTTAGAATAATAATACAAATTTGCATAGTCCACTGTATTTAATCAAAAAAGACAAGTTTGGTTTAAATGAGAAGAAAATAAAATGTTACTGTTTTGTCACAAGAGCTACACAGTAAGGCCGAATTTAGGATGCAAAGCTTTTAAAACTGTTAGCAGCACATATAAAATGTACATATTTTGGCAGCAAAAACTTATATAAATCGTGTATAATATCAGCTTTGTACCATGTAGAAACGAGAGCTACCTTAAAATAATGAAATACTAGTTAATGAAAAATTTAATTCATTATTGGAATATGTGTTATTATTCACTAGTGGTATTAATAGTATTTAATGTTCATTTTGTATCTCAAATGCAGTTATGCTAAATTAAAGCTTATCTTTTATTTCACAATATTATGAGGTTTTAAGAACATGTCAAAAATGTTAAATTTGTGTTTTATTAATTGGAGTACCATTTTTTATATCTCAACTATCCAGATAAAATAATTGCTCATAAAATATCTAATAATATATATATTTTTTTTTGTTAAGCTATTTAAATAATAAGGCAAATTGTATGTATATTAAGGTTATAATACCGTTACAATTATAACAGCATGAATCTTGCACCAGCCGGAAAGGAACAACTCCTTATGACAGTTATTAACAACCGGAAATTACTTCGTCTAAGCCTAATAAATCTTCTTTTACGCTTTCACATGATATAACTAACAACAGAATGTTAATTTGCCTATTTTACTTATGTAAACCTGCAAGCAGTGGTCATGCATGCAACTATTATAAAATTGCGTTACTTTTTTCCAAATAACTTGCAATTTTAACTTACATTTGAAATTTTGCTGTTATAATTTAATGATTAATGTGTTTTTATATATTAATAAAGTGGACATCAGTTGTCTTTGTAAACTGTGATAGGCTTTTAAGAAATAATTATATCATTTACCGTCCTAAAATTTGGGCAAATTAGATACCCCTCTTCAAGACATGTTAAAAAATATAACTGCAAGAGGCTGAAGATATAGATTTTATTTATACAACAAGAAACTAGAAATACTGTATGAACAAGAAATATTCTCATCCAGCACCGTGATGTCATGAACAACTATATCAGCCCAGGTTAGTCCATAAAACTATTATATCACAGAGTTACATGGAAGAATTCAAAAATGATGATTTATAAGTCATTATAAATATCAAGCTGCTTTGTCAAAATCCCAAATAAAGAGGTCACACAAAACCATTGCCTATGTTATCCCTCAGGATTATCGAACATATTCCACAGAGTAAAATGAGCTAAACAATCAGTTGTGATTCCTTTTGCACGGAAAAACTTTAGGGGAATAAATAAAATTATCATTTATATTACAATAACCTGAAATAACATAAAATCGGCTATGATTATTGCAATGCTACCTGACTAAGTTACCCATTAGAGTAAAGAAAAAGTACATCGTATTGAAATTGTTTAGGAGCAATACTTTTCGTTACACTACAATAAATTACACTCCGCTTGTTAAATAACTTGGCCATTGTGCTTTTTTTGACAAAGGCTGTGAATCTGATAAAAAAAGAAAAATATGGTATCAGTAAAATCTACATATAGTCCTGTAGGTTTTTATTATGTATGTTTATTGTAATGATTTGTTGTAATATTATTTGCCAAATTAAGTTTTGTTCAAACGTTGTGTTACCATTTTTCTAAATTTAATAGTTTAACGGCGAATTTTACGTTTAAGAAAAACAGACATACCGTACTTCAATGTTGATTTTAGTTTAGAGGAATAGTTCCCATCCTCTCCATAATATCAATGTCTATTTGTATTATTGTGTTGAAGTCTTTCATTCATATTATTAGATAATTATTTTACAATGAATCTAGTAAGAAATAATCACAATGTAAAGTCAAGAAACTTGGTATAATCAAATTAGTAACGATCACGTATTTGTATTATTGATTAGAATACCAACACAAAACACTTATTATGTGCAGTCTGTCGTTACCAAATTATCTTAGGTAATTATTTACTGATCAAGAGCTTCGCAAATGTGTGCGAACATGATGCATTATCAAATAACATATCAATAACATCTGGTAGCGATGACATTGAAGAATCATTACATGTAACAGCATAGCCCTAGTAACGTTAGATTAATCAGTGGTAAATCTAAATCACCTTGGTCATTACAACCATAATGGCACCACCTGTTGTGCTCTAATTGCTTCTAATAGCGTGGAGTGCTTATAGTACACATATTATTGTTGTCTGTGACCACAAACATCTTTATATTGCATTTGCATGCGTAAGCGTAACACTTAAGTGATAAATCTGGTCACCCCTAGATTAAATTTTTCATAATTTATTTTGAGACCTTATTTGAATTGGGTTAGCACAAAAACTTTCTATTTAGGTTTATATTTACAATTAAATTTTCTCTAAGAAAAATAAGGATTGCCAGACATGCTAATTTAGGTGAAAGTTTAAATGAGAAGGCATTAAGGGATTAAAAGTTAGATTACGTTTTGCCCCGTTTTCCCAACTCATAACATCAACCATCTGATACGTAAATACAAATTAAATCAGTGGCAGCCAGTCATATACAGACCACCAAATAGTTAGCATTTTAATGTTATTTTGTAATTTTCTACTTCATACATAAATATTAAGGGTGCTAAAATCGGTCTGTATTAATTACATCAAACATGGATGAATATTATCCGAGATGAAAATTATTGTTTCATGTGTTTTACTTTTGACGTGACAACGTCTTAAATTAGGTTGCGGCTCGGAGTCACTCATGAAAAAGTGTAACACCCGGTAACGTTACGATGCCCGTCCAGTGGGTCCGCCGCACGGGATCCGCACGGGATAAAGCAGATAACTGTGGGTCCGCCGCACGGGATAAAGCAGATAACTATGTTTATTCGTGAAAATGTGGAGTGCTTAGATTCGTCATTTACAACAACTACAACAATAAAGGTAAATAATTGTACACTGATATTTCATTATCGTAAACTATGATTGATTTATTAATTGTTAGATTGACACAAAAGTTGAGAAACTGAGTTTATAGGTTATGTCATACTATTGACAAATGTTGATAGTGTTAAGTAAATTATTAGTTTAAATCACTCTGCAATCAATCGTAATTCAGTCGATTGAGAAGGAACAGCGCGTATTGCTAGCCAAACATTTAAAATAACAAATTATAACCTCTAACATGTCATAACAGTGCGACCAAACAAACGAACTAAACCGACCAATCACCACGCGCGGAGTTAGAATTTAACTGTGTTTAGCAAGAATTTCAAATTCCAATTTTAGTAAATGTTTTATTCAACTTTACCATTTACAATAACAAATTTTAATTAATTTCAAATTATGTACAATGTTTTTAGTAAACAATATATATATTTCTATAGTTAAAATTTGTGCAATTCTTATTTTCATTCAATTCCTTGTTCCTATTGTGCAATTTAATAATATTCATATCAATAAATATTCTACCGAGAAAAAGACGTTGTCACGTAAAATCTTCGCTCGTAAAACCGACTTTACAGGCAACCATAATTTTTTTCAATATCTTCTCATTTTACACTTGACAAATACTGGTGCGTTTTAATGGTGGTGGCTTTTTTACTTGTGCGGCTGACGATCGATTTCTTTCTAAAAAAATCCTCTGCTGATTTCTTGAAAAGTCACGTAGTGTATTTATAAATAGCGAATTTTTCTTGGTTTCTATAGTCTAGAAGTGTAATAGGAAGTTATAGTTCCTATTACACACAGGAATATTTTTAAAGTTTATCTTCTATTGTTACTTTTTTATATTTACGTAATAATCATTAGCTTGTATTTTATTTCAGTTATTAATACATGTTGTGTTACAAAAAAAACATTCAAATAAAAAAATGGTAATTTTGTTATAAAATGAATACCTAAAATATTATTACTATGTCATAAACTAAAAAATAAAGAAACTACTTTTTCAGCACGTACATTGTATATTAGAAGTTCTCAAAATTTACAGGTACCTAGCTGGAGATTATACATGCATAATTTCAGCCTTACATATATAATTTGAGGCATTATAAGTCACCATCATAAGGCTAGTTAATGTTTATAAGCTAAAGCATCGACTGAATACGTTAGATATAGAAAGTAGACAACTAATTTTAGAAAATAATCAGCTGCTAACGTTTTAAGGTAATGAAAATGCAAAATCATTATTATTGTATTCCAAGCGAATGCAGAGTACAGCAATAACACTTTAATAATGGTACGTAATGATTATTCGTCTTATGGTTGGATTATTGTGGTCTGGTACTTTGCTAGCGCTATGAAATCCTATCTATTATCAATCATTAAATTTGGTTACCTCATGGCGTATACATGTATAAGCCTTGTGCTTAAGAGCCTCAAGCTCCCACTCGAAATTTGAAGAAATAAAAACAATAAAATAGCACCTAGTAGTTTGGTTTAAGCTAGAAAACTTATCGACCCCCTGTTTTGGAGGATATTCTGTATCTCAAAAACCACTACTAAATTCAGCCCCCCCCCCCAAAATAATTTCCTAAATCCACCACGGGGAAACCTGAGTTCATGACATCGGCGTACACAAGCGAGATGCAGTATATAAGCTAAAGCGAATGTTGTATACCCTATATACAAAAATGTTCTTTCAGATCTTCGTTATTTTAATTTCAGTTTTTCGTTGTTCCATAATTGAATACGACATCCATTACAAAAATAGTACACTGGGTTGGTGCAAGGACCTTCTGTTGTTTTAAAACCTGTAGTAGAGTATGGAAATTTTATCCCTTATTTCTCTATTTAATTTCTTATATTCTCAATTATTAAAAGGGCTATGGTTTGAGAACGGGGGCTATTCTGGTGGCCATATTGGTTTTATCACTATGGAAAAGGGATAATTTTAAAACTTTTAAACATTTTACTGTCTGGATGTTGAGTGATTGTACCATTTTAAATATTATTTTATCCAAAATATGTTTTAATATTTTTTTAAATTATTTTTATCAGTTACCAAAACTATCTTTTTTTATTTTACAATAAAATATCATTAAAGTATACAGTTGTTTTCAAGAAAAACTAAAAACGTGCTTGTATAAGCATTATTCATATATTTAAGATGCGCTATGAATTTTGCATGTAACGAATCAAAGGTTTCTTTAGGTTTAATATTAGTTGTTATGGAGAAAATCCAAAAACCATTTTATGGAATACGACGCTTATACCTAAAAGTCTATATATTTCTTAAAAGGTGTTTGTAATTATGAAATGTCAATTTATTTAAATGTTTAGACCAATAAGTGCCTCATATAATTGTATAAGTAACAAAAGGACGTCATGTAATTAAAATAATTCCTTATATAAAATATACAAGGTTAACAAATTTAAATGAATTCCTGACAATTTAATATCCTGTGTCAGATACTTTGAGTGGTCCTCTAATTAGGGCGCAGATGCTCTTCAAAAGTCTAATTAATTATTCACTGAACGAAGGGTCCAGTATACTACAGATATTAAACTGATCTGAGTTTTGTTGTGTAGTGAAACCTGAAAAGCCTTGTCATTTGTCGAGAGAAATCCTAATAAAACAACAGGAGTGCGTTATTTGAGGAAGCAACGCTATTTCCATATTTAAAAGGAGAACACTGCGAGGAAAAAAGGAACAATATTACAGGATGCTTTATTAGTTTTAAACAGATTTCCTCTCAAAATATATTTAAGGGACGTCAATAAATCAAGATGCAAATTATTTCAAAATTGTTGTCTTAGTGAATGCAACATGTATGCAAACATTAATTACAGGTAATAAAATTGGACAGTAATGAAGTGTATAATTATTTTAGATATTTCGTATAGGCCTCCTATAACATTTTCCATTGATGATTCGTTACTACAGCTGGTAAACTACACAAATGCAAATATTAAAAACTTCACTTTTTTACTTGTATAATTTAACAGTAATGGCATTTAGTTAAAGATATATCGTTTTGTGTAACATTCAGAAATGCTATTATTATTATTTTAATATAAATATATATCATTGTGACGAACATTCAACATAACCTCCTGAGTCTAGAGTGCCTTAAATATAGGCACTAGTCTCAACCTACCTTGAGTCCCAAATATTTATGGGAGCAAAATGGACCAAACGCCTAAGTGCCTTTATTTTTTTTTTAGGCAATCATTCCGACACCCACTTGAGTCCCCAGGGTAAAAAAGTGTTAATTCTTTTACTTCTTAAGGTTAAATTATGTTCTTCATATCATTGTTGTTTGAGAAAAATCACATTATGTATTTTTACGTTATTATCAAAATGTGTGTTATAGGATGTCCTAAAAATAGGCATCTTAGGTCTTTCAGAGGAAAAAAATTTTAACGCAGGACCTTAATTGAAAATGTTTTATTAGTACATGTATAAGTATTAAAAAGAGTTGTTTAGAAGGCATTTTACATTTATTTGTAAAAGTTCATCTTGGAGTCACTGTGAAAAGTTCACTTCGAATGGAACTTTCGGAAACAATTCCGCCCACCCTACCAAAAACAAAAGATACAACATTACACTTTACACAATATTACAGTAGATTTTTTCTTTGCAATTCTGCATAGCACACCTTTTTGAATTCCCTTTTGTAACCTCAGGTAGATGAGCTGCTTCTTCAATTCTTTTTTCTGGAGTAGGGTCAGCCTGTACTCGTCTGTCTCCTAATGGGTTATCCACCTTATCTTCGAGATCTTTGTCATTCGAAGCAACAGCTTCATATGGCTGAGTTCATCTCAATTTAGCAAAACTCCCCAAATTTAAGTTTAAAAGTCCTGAATTGCGGAAATTCTTTTGGCTGGAATTTGTATTTTTTTGTTTGAGTTTCCCGCATCTGAAGCCAACTGTTACTAAGGCTCAAATCAACGATAGTAATTGAAGGATACTTCTCATTTGTCCATTTCTTTGTCCGGGCTCGTGAGGAGCACAATACGATGGCATTCTATCAGCTAAGTCTACGACCTCCCATTTTTGCATTATATGCATTGATAACTCTTTAGCGTTGAGATTGAGAAACATTGATAAACTGTTTGCTGCTGCCTTAGACCACCTTTTTACTTCACACAAAGGCTCGATTGACTCAGCAAGTAGATATTCATCACATACACAGTTTGTTGTCTAAACCACTTTTGTTATAGCTTACTTTTCCCCTGTCTTTGTTCCATTTTTTATCTTTTTCTTCTCTTACAGTGCAAAAACTGGTGCCCTTTCATTTGCGTTCTTAAACTCTTTGTCACTTGGAAGGTCAGTAGTTTCGGGAATTCTGTCTTTCCTGATTGTTCACAGTTAATCTAAAAACCTTTTTTCAGGAGTTCGTCAGCAAGCCTACAATGAAGTGAAAAATCTATCGGCATACAATGTGTGGCCGGGAACTAAAGACCTAGTAAGCTGATGGACAGCTGATTCACACTGCCAGAATTGCTCAAGTTCTGGGTTTTCTACGTATGTGGCTGGTCCTTGATAAACAGTAAAATCACAAACAATTCCGTTTGGATTAGCAAGAACATAAAACTTTCAATACCCGTTGGGTTGGGTTTGTTGGGTATGTGTTGCTTGACTAGACACGTTCCAGAAAAGGCACTATCATCTCGTCGATTACTCAATTCTGTGGTTTGTTCTGTTTCAAACAGCCCTCTAAGATTCGGTCAAGTAAAGGTCTTACCTATCCACAGGCCTATCAGCTTTTCTTTCGTCATGCTGTAATTTCGTTATCAAAAAAAGTTTTATCCAGTTCCTAATAAGGAAAAAGCGATCTCTCGCCATGTTGTTTGCTACAAGTGGAATCCTCCACTTTTTTTCCCAACTCATTCTAATCAATGGTACATTGTAGAGCTGCTGAAATCACAAGTTTATGCCTAGCCAAATTTTTTAACTCAGGTATATAGTCTTAGTTTTAGGTCCTTTCCTGTTTTCAACAAGTAGTTCTGATTGAGGGGGGGGGGGGGGGGGGGGGTGGGGGGGTGTGGGGGGGGGGGGGGGGGGGGGGGTTTTGGGGTTTTCTCAACTATTTTTTTAAGAATATTCATCGTCGAAATACTGCTGTACATTACTTGTTCAGTGTCCAGTTCAATCACTGTCGATATGGTACGGTATGAAGGTTGATGGCAATCGTCAAAGGTGTCGGATTTGAATGGTCCTGTCCTCCATGGGGGTGAAAAAAATCATTGTCCTCATTTTTCGTTTTTTCTCGATTTTCTTAGCCCCATCTCCCTTTTCTTAGTGAGCGCCTTTCTTCCTCTATTCCCTGGAACAAAAACAATTCCATAATATTTTTGCTACTTTCAAACAATAATTAAATAAAAAGATTGTTAATAAAATAATCTTGAAATTACTACTAAATTTTTCTCTCAAGGGTTCCAGAATTAAATCAACCTGACATACATATTTTTTTACTTCCTTTAAATGTACTAAGCTTTGTTATAGCAACACTTATTATAAAATTACAAGGACTATAATACATATTTGTAGTAATAATTTCATATACATGAGATAATAAGTAATTTGGGAATTCAGGTAGTTATCTTACTTCTTTTCGCTGGATTGCTTCTGGTTGTGGATCCTCTTTGGACACGTGTCTTCCTTTACGATCCGGCTCATTGGGAGGCTTCGTATGTGGGGTACTTCATCGGTGTCATCTCACTCAATTTCACAATAACTTCATTCACATCAAAAAAGCTGGGTCATCTGTGTCTCAACTAAGTTCCCCTTCTTCATCATCATCATTTAACGCGCCCTCAATCTCAGAATCATCTTGATTGACTGGTTCGTAGTGAGGGTTTTGATTGCCTAGACACCCTAAAAAACACTTATTAATAATCAAACGACATTATATATTTGTCAGCTGTTATTATTTTTTAAAGGTAAAAAACATTTTAGCTAACGACCTAAGTGACTAAAAAAAGGAACTATAATAAATATTAGGGGTTTATAGTCTTCTATAGCGCCTAAGTGCCTATTTTTAGTGGAAACTACAAAAATAAACCTGTTATAGCTACTTTAAACATAAAGCCGATTGTCACAATTTATCGTTTAAAATGCAGACATTAGTTCTTATCTAATGATATCAGTACGAGCTAGGCTAAAATATATTAATAAGAGTACTTACATGAACGTTTTGGACGGTCCACACGTTTTTCTGGAGGGTCAGTCATTTTTAGGTTAAGAAGACTGGAGCATACCTAGAGCATTCTGGTGGCTAAAAACTTTGTCACTACTATGGCCAAAAAACTGTTCTTTCTATCAAGTGCTGCGACCTGAAATGGGAAATAACACAACTAGGAGGGACTCTGTGAAATTTTTTTTTTGCGAGTGGCTAAAAAATAGCCTACTTAGGTCTTTGACCCACTTTAGAGGGATGGTTGTCCAGGACTCAAGCACAGTCAGGCACTTGTACTAAATATAGCCTACTTAGGATTTTGAACACTTTAAAACACAGATTTACTCTGGGACTCAGGAGGTAATTAGTAGTTTTAACGTTTATTCAGTGATTATGCGCGATAAAAACAGAGTGAGAGTAATTTTAAATTGCTGTACGTGTAATATTCAATAATTAATGTTATATTGTTTACACATTATAAAAATATGTATTATAAACACAAGGACTATTTGGAAATGATGGACTTGTTTGGAATGTGCTCGTGTTTATTGTTCAGTAGTTATTATGAGGTTGCAATTTGGCAATGGGTAAGAGTGCCGATGGCCACACAAACGGTTTAAGGTCGTTGGGTTTCAGTTAGAGATAAAACTGTTTGTGACCATTGCACTTTTTATCAGTACATTGACCTTATAACTGTATCGGACTCTCTTTTTCTGTTTGATAAGATCCTCGCAAGGCCAGTGCGCCTATGAGGCGCGGACAGGAATAAGGGTTAAAGGGTATCGGACCTCTTCCTTTATTTTAAATAAAAAATAATAAAATAATCATGTCTAACAATTACTGACGTTCAACTACACACATTTTTTAGTATTTCCTGGATAAATATTATCCAATTAGCAAGAATTATTCTAAATTTTTATACTTAGCTGTGATTAAAAGGTTTGATCCAAATGAGATGTTAAGTTCAGCTCAACAAAAGTACAAATTCCGCTTTGTGTAGCGTCAGAAACATTTTCACAGACTTGGCTCCTGGGAGTATGGAATTAACGTCTGTCAGAAGAGAGACAAAAAAGTACGGCGATGAAGAAACTAAAAAAACAAACTCTTTGAATCTTATCTTCATTAGAGACTAATATACAACACAATAAAGGGTAAATGCAGTCGAAAAAGGTATTTTTAATGTCTCATCAGGAGGGAGGAAACCGTGTTTCCTACACGTCGCGTGCCTTTTGGTGGGTAGAGGTTGGTTTAACGCGAATATTGAGTTGGGGTCCATTTCATCCTTTTCACTTAGTGCAGCGTATGGAATCTGACACTGACAAAGTAGATTTCTTCCTGGATCTGTACTTCCCATCACACATATTTAAAGAGACCATTAATAGTCCATGACAGAGATTGTTTGAATAGAACGAAACTCTGCTATATTCTAGTCATCAGACACGCCTTTCCACTGCAAAAGTATCACAGACTACACACAGCTATCCGGTGTAATTCTTATCACCACAGTTTATTCTTATTATCCAACCACAAACTGCATTAATTAAACTATCTCATAGTGCAATTTAAAACTTGTATTATGTAGAAGTTCTCAGAATGTTATAGGCGTAATTAGAAAACTTTTTCATTTTGTTACTAAAATTTAGAATAAGATGAAAAATATACAACTGTTGTACCGAGGGTGAGATTTAAAATGGGGACAAGCATTGCTTGATAGGGTTACAGTGGGTTAGAAGGAGAAGAATTCATAAGATCTTTCATAGTGCTTCATGAACGGGCGGCATTTCCAGCTCTCAAAAGCCCTCTTAAAGCGAGGTCCATGGATTGAACTGGCCCTGAACGTACATCTCTCTCTCTACTTGTCAGTACAAAAGTTACTGGCATGCGGATTCGGGCTAGTGGTGACACAACGTTTGGCCAGGAATACATCTGTCTGTCGCCACACGAGGCAAGGTTCAGAGTTTACCAAAGGGGCAGCGGAATTCGGGACGGCACTACATATAACCAATAATACAAAATACATAGGTTTGTTTTGGGATACCACACAATCACGAGACGAGATTCAAGACGGGCACTGCTACAGCCGACGAAGTTATACAAAGGGGGGGCGGGTTCAATACCCACCTCACTTGTTTGAGAGCAAATAAGACCGCTTCTACTACTTATTAACGCTGGGAGTTCCAAAACAATACTGGCGGGTTATAGGGCTTCCAGTAGCACTCGGGGACCAAGCAGACAGACAAATAGACGGGGACCATGCGATATCAGCCTTCGAAACGAGAAAACGGCCAGTAACATCGTACGATAAGCCCAAATACTAAATCAGCGTATTTGTTCTGACGTGGAGAGTAATGATCTATTTTAAATTAAAAGAGTCTTACTCTAAATACTAAAACTAAAACCTACTCTAACTATACATTTTAGAAACATAATTTATGTGTCATGCACGACTTAGTGGCTCTAAGTAAAAAATGTACTCATATAATACATTTTTCATATCTTTAAAACTTTTTATTTCTTGATTAGATTTTAAGGCTTGATGATTAAAAAAACTCTTCAAAACGCAACCCAAACAGGATGCATGTACAAAGAAACGTATATTGACTAAGTATACGCCGAACATTTTAACATACTCAATTGTGTATCTAAAATTGTAAATATATTTAGATCCAGAGCATATGTTTATTTTGAATACCGAGATATTAAATATAGATTTCACAATGCAGACAATGGAAAGAATAGAAAAGAAAACAATATAATCACCTTTCATGCAATGTTGTTGAATAGGGGTTTTCCATGAAATAGATTACTGTGAGGAGAACAAGAGTGCTGAAACACATGGAACCCAAGTAGAATACAGAACTGCCTTGTACAGTGAGAGGCTTAAGTGATCTATTGAGACATTTGTTCCCACGTGAAAGCTTTTATGTTGTTTATTTTCACCACAAGTTTTCTTTACAGTCTTTATTGCATACAGGCTATGGATAATTTGCAGTAATGATCAACTTTAAATGTTAATATAAGTTTCAAGTGATTGAATTTTTTCACGTCCTTCTGAAGAGAAACAAAATAAGTCGGAGAAGAATATATTCTGATCTACGAAAGAGCTCAGTTTGGTTTACCCAGGAGCCATCCCATGTAATTATATTTTTTTGATCTCTTCAGATGTCCATGGACCACAGATCCCGTTGTCAGACCTTGGAGAGTGCCAGATTTAAAACATTGCATTAGGCGGAACCTGAAATAGAGCTATACTCAACATTCGAAATGAATAAACCCCTGTAACCGTTGCTATGATATACAATTATTAAGTTTTTTTTATGAGAGGCCGATCTCCCTTTTTAAGCCTTACTTGTACGCCCTCATAGGCCACTGGCCTGTGCGAAGATCTTTCCGAAATCCTTCCGTGGGAGACGGTTACGGTAACCACAGTTGCTTACAACAGAGCTGAGAGTTTCTTGAATGATGTTGTAGACAATTTTTGTGGTGAGAAAGATTCTATGGCAAATTACGATGTAAGGACCCTGATTGGTGACACTGATTTTGGCCTGAATTGTAAATTCAAGAATGATCCATACACATTCTACAGTTTTCGGAACTGTATATTTCTCTTTTATCACAAGAAAATTGAACTTTTATCTTTATTGACATAATTTCTATGGCAACTTTACATAAATAGCTTGAGCAGTATATTTCACATTTAATATATCCACCCAATTACAAATATCATATACAACGAAAGATTTCTTTAAATTACTACTTATTATGAAATTAATAAAACATTTATTCAATTTTATTGAATATAATGTACACAAACCTCATACATAGTGCTCTAAAGCAATAGAAGTATTTATCTTATCCTTTCCAATGGCGCAGTGGAGGGTGCAGTGGTTATAGCAAGATATACGAATCTACGAATACAATTTTGAGCGTGGCTGGTGTTTAGATGGGTGGCCCCTAAGTGGCGCTGCCCTTGAAATAAATGGT
The DNA here is from genome assembly GCF_021130785.1 of Homalodisca vitripennis. Taxonomy (NCBI): domain Eukaryota; kingdom Metazoa; phylum Arthropoda; class Insecta; order Hemiptera; family Cicadellidae; genus Homalodisca; species Homalodisca vitripennis. The sequence goes on from NC_060208.1 coordinate 33,158,886, forward strand.
TTGTTTGAAAGTCACCTTTCAGCCTTTGGTCCCCAGGTTTAAGTGTTAGAGAGGACTTATTAACCCTAATAATCGCCTAACAAAATAATAATACAACAATAACAATAATACTTTTTAGTTTTAAAAGAATTTTAGTTTTTATTATTTATATTGACATATTAAACACCAATCACTAAACAAAACAATTTAAAACCACAGGCAAAACAATTATATGTCTATTAGATCCATGTCGTCACTTTTTATGCAGTTATATTGTAGTTTGAACTATCAACTATTTTGTCTTTTACAGTGTGTATAATACCTTTAAGTATATGGAAAGGATCTTAGAAACTATAAGAGATACAGTAAAGATTAAATAGACAACTTTGCGAGTAATACCGAGACCAAATCGATTATGTTGTCAAATTGATTATAGGTTGCTAAATTAATTCGCTGTGCTCGAAAACCGTTTTTGTCAACATTTTAAAACTGTAACACCTCTCCTAATAGTACCTATATTAAAAAAGTTGTTTTAATTAAATGTGCATGAAATTTGTTCTAGTTTAAAATATTAATGTTTTTCGAGACCAGCAAGTACAAAGCGTAGGAATCGAGTAATAGTTTTGAAATGCAATGACCATTTTACCCAATTAAAATACAGTAAATTTATTATTCATTAAAAAAATACAATATATGTTAAACTCGTACTTCCCTCGTGGTTTTCATCATATAACTATTACAACCTCGTATTTGTATGGTTATGTAAAGGGAATTCCTTTCAACCAGGCATTATTGAAATACATTGTTTAGTGAAACAGAAATAGACAGAAAAAGTTAGTCTAAATATAATCTTTTTTAATATTTTTGAAATTGATCAGTAAAATATCATGTTACTATTAAATCTACCTTCTTCCGCTGTCCGCGTTGGGAAAGGCCCGGTGGATACGGTCTGCGAAAAGATAATGGAGGATGAGGGGAACTGGGATTGTTTGTCACAGTTCGTCCGGGGCATCCTCCTGGAAAAGAAACCCGATCTGGACCGCAAAGTGGCCCAGATCCCTTGACCGAGCGGCTGGATAAGGAGCGAGCCCCACGGGCTTAAGCCAAATTTAGGCCTAGCCTGAAGTAATGTGATAAACAATCCCAGGTTAGAATTCTAAAGAGTAGAGGAGGTTTTTTAGTGGGTAAACCCGTTTTTAGGGGAGTCTTACACTACAGTCTGGCCACCTGCGTGCGTAATTGCATTTTTCCTGCCTCTCCCTCAAAAAAAATTAAAAAAAACTATCAAATTCTATCATAACTTATCATTTCATAAAAATTAAAAAAACCAAAGCAATAAGTGACACATTGATTTTTGCTGCACCCAGCGTAGGCTTAGTTGAAATGTATAAATCAGCCAATATACGAGTTCAAATTTAACATCTGAAAGTCAGGTAATTTCTTTAATCTTCTTCTTAACTTAGAAGGCCATACTATGATATTTCTCTTACTTAAAGGAATTGTCCGTTATGGACTATGTGGACAAATTTATGGTATATGCGGACAAATTATATAAATTTATAAAATATAAATTTATATATATTTATATATATATATATAAATTATTATTGATCATACTTAACTGTTTAGTTAATTTAAACATAATGATAAACAATACGCATTTATCGACCTAATCTTTAATACCTGTATTTAGACAAGGGATTTAGAATTAGGAAAAAGTCTTAATGTCTTGATAGGACCTTAGTCTTAATGTCAATCAAAGTTTCTTTTAACATTGTGCGGTATACAACATTGAGTAGAAAACGAGAGATAAGGACTGTGTACCAGACCCACTACATCTGCTACTGCTGAGTCTACATTATTGCTGACGTTTATCAGGACTGCAGGTCTCTTGTGGTATCAGCAGCGACATCGCAGCGCTCTTAATTTACATTTCTGAAGATATTATGTTTTATTACAGTTTCTTTGCCAGTCCTTTTATTGAAGATTTAATAAGATAAATAAATGAAGGAGCGAATACAAGGGAAATATTTTTAAGTAAATCTGGGACTTATGTATTGATGATATTTAATTGAACATAGAAAATGTTAGTAATCTCGTAGAATCTAATAAGATTGATAATTACAATAAATGCTCAGCTTGATAACTGTGGAAGTTTCTTACGGACAAAGCGCGTAAGATTCTGTCTTTGTAGCTTAAACAGACCAATTTGCCTAACAGAATTCACTCTCACATATACAAAAATGGTTATTTGAATTCTCTCATTGCAACGTCTCTCTCTCTCTCTCTCTCTCTCTCATTGCAACATCTCTCTCTCTCTCTCTCCCTCTCTTTCTCTCATCTCTCTCTCTAAATAGATATATATATATATATTTATATTTATACGTACTGTGTAGCTGTGTTACACGGTCATCGGTTAATATCTATATATTATTGGTGTTTTGTGAGGTCTCATTCTTCACAAACTCAATTTACAAACCTAGTTAATAGTGTACATAAATAAAACATTGTGTTTTAACTCAATCATTTTGTTATATTTAATATTTTACTTAATTAATAAGTACTAGTAATTTTATATTATTAATGTTATTAATTTGTAAATAGCCCCTACAATTCATGTTTGTAACATAATGGAAATAAAGATGTTTTAATTTTTTAGTTAAATTTTTTTTTCTAAAATATAGTGGCCTACTATACTATAAGTAATGTTGGAAAGCATTACTCAAGATACGTATCGTTCGATATATTACAACTAATAAATAATCACTCAGAGAAAATAAATAGAAAGATGGTTTTAGCCTTGACATGGAATAAAATCTTTTTTAAAGGAGTTAATATTTTTTGGACTTCAAGATGTTTAAGTCGGAGCTTGAACCCTTTTTGAAACTATACGAAATTTGGAAATTTCTTATCCGACATATCAGCGTCTAACCTTTTACCACATCCCTTTCTATTGGTCTCTATACATTAAAACTCATCTTATAATATTACTAGTATTCTGAAATGTTCAACAAATTTAGTTAAGATTCCTAACTTAGTCATAATAAAATTATTTAAAAAAATATTTAATATTTAATTATTGTCATTATTTTTAACTTTTTTTCTTTCAGTCATTTTATACTAATTTTAAAAATACAAACACTCCTTAATTAACGTACTATGTGATATTCATATACAACAAATGTAATTTTAAATTAGTATCGTCAAGGATACATAAAGACTGCAACACTCATGAAGAGGTGATTCAATGTGAATGTTGAATTAAGTTCCAGTTTAACTTGCTCTTAGTTCAGCGTCTAGAATCTGATGTTGTCACAGTCTTGATTCCTGGAAGGACGAAGAAGTTCAAATTGAATTCTTTACTTCGATTCGACATCAGAGGCAAAATATAGTGTAATCTAATTGCATAATTGAGTGCTCTGCGAAAGTTTAGAAAAGATCTCCAATCGAAAAGTGAATTTGAGCTAAACACAATAATAATACTGCTATACATTTAGATGTTAGTTGTTCTCTTATTTTATTCTAATTACTAAAGATTATGTAAAGGCATCCTATTTCCTTCTTTTCTGGCCTTTTCATAATCTTCTTTGTGTTGTTGTCGGTCCTTTTGTCCTTAGGGTCGATAGCTCTCGATCAAAAAGTTCTATAGATTCGGAACTTGGTGCATAGTTTCATATTAGTCCAGGGGAACACAGTTTTGGAGTTCCTAGGTCAAAGATAAGTTCGTCCGTCTTTCTACAGTTCATTACGTTATATGTGATCCTTTGATACTCCATCATATTGGTTTTTACTAGGAATATATTTATCATGAATTATTTACTTTAACTGAAACAAAAAACAGTATTAAGAACCAAACAACTCTTACACTGTTAGCTTTTTACACTTTTATAGAGCTTTAGTTCGGTCATATCCACAATTAAGTTTTTAAAACTCCTGTTTTATACTGGGTCATATAAGGTGTTATTAACTAAACATAATGAATACGCACTCATCAATTTCAAATAGTTTCATCATAATATATGTACAAATGGTATGTAAAATAACTCTAGATCCCGTGCCCAAACCTCAAACATACACTTGTGACATATAGCACATGACTTTCAAGTAATATTAAAAAAACTCTTGTAACGTAAATAATCAAAAATAATCTACCTTGTAATTTTTGGCCCAATTCGAAATAAATTGTGGTTTTAAATAAAACTCTAAAAGCTTAAAAATTATTTAGTGAAAGTAGAAACGTGCAACAGTAGGCTACCTCTTTAAGAAACTGTTTCTAATAACACATGTATCTGAATATTAACATGATAATCCGTCATCTGGAGGAAACATATTTCAAAGCACGCTCGCGTGTATGTGTGTGTGTGTGTGTGTTTCCGTGAATTAATGTTAGCATTTCTTTAGAAATGTACATTAAGGGGACGTTACTGCTACTTATAAAAATGATGCATGCTTTCTAAAAAATACTTCTAAATAAATTGTACTAAAAAGTTAATGTAATAATTTTATGGCGGTATGAGTTTTACAATTTTTGCCAAATTAACTGCTTTTGTCATGTTTTAAACACAGATCGTTAATTGTTAAGAAGACTGGAGCTAATGTCGCAGTCCATAGAGACAATACAAAACTCATGAACAAAAGCTGAGACATTTATTGACATATGAACAGTTTTCTTGTTTATTAAAACTTCGAAAAACTAATATTGATTAAGTGCTATAGAGCAACTGCTTATGTAAACTGTTTTTTCCATAAATGCCCTATCTAAATAATACAAACATATTCTTATACGAAATAATTGTTTTAAATTTCTTTTATTCTATGGTTATTAATAACTACTACATATAAGCAGTTATATTAAATAGAAATATCATTTCAGCTTCTTTGTCCGTTTGTCTGGACAATATATCAAAAACCTACAAATTTTAAACTTTGCATGCACTTTTTTAAGCTTAATTTCTAAACAAGCAATATCGAGTTTTTTGATGGTTCATTTCACTCTATGTAATTTGGCTGAGCGTTAGCGAACATCATTGCATTTGTCTTATGGATAATCATGAAGGAAACGAGAAATGGTAGAATAAAAAAATTTAAACTTACGTAAAATGCCATTTAACATTTTAAAGTGTGAAATTCAAAATATTTATTTTAATATTACCATAATAAGTTCTACAGCTAAATACAGGAACGGATAAGTGGACATAAAATATAGTTTTCCGTATTCATTATATTGCGTCTCTTAAAACAAAGTTTTACCCCTATGTTTATATATTCTGAAGTGATAAAGTGTAATGGTTAAAACAAATTGTGCTATTACCCATGGACTATCAACCACCATAAAACAGTGCTTCAGATAGTAGGTTTGCCAAGTCCCATCGGGCTTCCATTTGCCTATGAAGTATTCACACTGCAAATACACAAACTATTTGGAGAGAATCCAAGTTTCTCAAAGTTTGTTTGGAGCCATTTATATCATTAAAATCAATATTTCATTTTGTAAATTGATTTATCACAAACTTGTTTGCTGCATGATTGTTACTGGTTTAATTAGTGACAAGATTGCAATACCTTACAAAAGCCATTCTTTCACGAGATATCTCCAAATTTAAATTATCAAATCCTTACTTTTCATTATAACGGAAACAGTATGTGATTTTACCACTCTCGAAAAAAATAGTTACATGTGAATACTTAACGTGTTTTTTTTTACATAAGCGTATTACTTAAATTTAATAATTATGTGTAATATTGAAATAATCAAGGAACATTTTCATAACACTTTTTCTTTTTTCTTTGCGGTACATAATAATCTATATATAATATTTAATTTTCCAACGGTTGGACAACCAGTATTCTTAAACCTTAAGTTACATCAAAAGTGTGTAAAACAAGTCATTTTGTGTAAATATTTAGAATTGATTAAAACTTTTTGCACAAATGTAAATGGGTTCCATTTTGAAACGTTTCCTTGGTCAATACTGGCTAATGAACTCATCGTAGGTCCAAAAACAAATATGTGTCCGTATTAAGGTTAGTCTTGATATATATAAAATATGTGTATATGTGTTCAAAAACTCTTGATATATTCAATAAGCCCATTTCTATACATTATTTTGTATTATGGAGGTTTTGGGTTCTCAGAACCATGATAGGAGAAAATGCCAAAAATATCCGGGAGTACAGTAATGACCGTGATTAAAATAGGAGGATTTATACGAAATCTTCCTAATTGCACAATAAGTCAGCAGGTTTCTGTACATGTATAAATATAGCCGGTTCTAGTGTAGTAAGAGATCGATAATGACAAATTATTACTATATTCAAACTATTCTGTTGCCGCTGAGACGCGAGACCGCCCCTTTGCCCTATGCTCTTTGTTTCCCTGCAAAAACTTGGTTCAGCAAAGGAGTGCATATATCGGCTATTGATGTCGTTTTCCGTGTATAATATATTCCAGCTGTCACTATATATTATAGCGTACTCAAAATAAGATTGAAAGCTTGTTCCTTCTTTGAGTACCATCTAGCTGTAAGAGAATCAACACAATTGTTATTTTTAACCTCCCTTTGAATCGAACCGGTTAACTCTCGGTTGTTACTTGGAGTTCAAATACTGATTTATATGCTACATAGGGATCTAACTAATTTAACTAAGACTTTTAATATCGACAAAACATACCAAGATTTACCGATGATATCTTTAAAAGTTGTGACACTTATCGTATTAAACCATTTTAATTGTGTTGCATGAGGCTACAAAAACAGTTATAACACGTAAAATTATAAAAAAATGTAAAAAAAGTTATTTCAAAATCTTAGGAGTAACTTTTTTTATTTTAAAAGGTTGATTTATTCTTTGAAAGGGTTTGCGATGCGGAACAAATGATTGCGCTACAAATAAAAGTTCCACTCGCCACTAAAAATAATCAGTCGTGGCTTTGAAACCAATGTTTTAAGTTGAATGTTCCTTTCCCATTACTTTTCTTTCAACTAATGGTAAAAATCCAACTTTAAGAGTCGACACGTTCAAAATAACCATTATGTTTATCGAAATGTTTGGATTATAGTTTAAAAATTAAAAAATCACTATTAGTATAAGTATCTTTTGATAAAAACATAAACTAAATTACGAAGTAACAAAATACTATTAAATATACGAGTTTAATTGTACACAATTGTCCAAAAAATCTGAATGATTGTCAATAAGCTTTAATACTTCTTTATTGCTAATTCATTCTTCCTATTTAATTATTACTTCCGTGGTCAAAAATATTATAAACTTCTTCTTAACATATAGTTTTTATTATAGAATTCGGATGATTCCGAAATCATGATACATATCAATTCTACCTATTCCAGGATAAGTGTCAGCTCACTGTGATTGTTTTAATTTCACCTTTTCTATTTAGAGAATATATATGCGACCTTTATAAACCAAATGATATAAAGTTAGCGTCTGTGTTTCTATTTATTCACTCTTTAACACTATTTTCTTGTTTCTTAGGTTAGGAATAATATTAATTGATAAATGACCATTATCGTATCCCCATTACATTTAAAGAAGATCACAGCTTTTGATCTATGGATTCCTCGTACTTCTAAAACATAAACGTCCTAAAAGCTCAACGTTTTTTTTTGCACTTGTGCTGTAAACACAGATTCTCTGATCTCACTTGTTAACTTGGATTATATTGTGGAGTTGCATGGTTTATTAGTGTTAGTCTTTTTCGTTAGCTATAGAAAGCCGAGTATATGTCGTACCTTACATATTAATTATATTCCTAATTTCTGTAGCCTAATTGTTTTCTTAGTCGCATTTAATTAACATTCGAATAATAACGCCATTTGCAGCACAATGTAGGTAATATTTAGTAATGATATTAATAAAGTACTACAGTTTGGTTTTTGTTTATATTTGGCATCTTTCAAGTAGAAACTTATCTTGCCTAATCAACTTTGTGTAAAGTCAAAACGTATAAAAGGGTAAAATTAAGTAATCTTATTAATTTAAGGAAAATTAAAGTAAAAAAATCTTTAGCACTCGTTAATATCAAATCATCTATAACGTTTTAATAGAAAGACAACTATTTATATATCCATAACAACTTTCCCATTCTTAGTCTTGATATTATGTATTTCATTACATAATGTTAACCTTTCATTTTTCAATTGTCTGATGTTGGTTTCGGATACAGTGATATACATTATACATTTTAATTTGTTTACCTGCATTGTTTCAAAATAATTTACACACACAATAAAAGTACATTTTGAAATGAAATGAAAAATTATATATTTATACAGGCAAAGTTAGGGCCGCATGGCCCTTTCTTACACTTAACTTGCGAAACACACAATTACAGAAATGTTTACTATTCTTCTATTTTCTCGTTTCCATCATGGTTAACCAAAATACCAATGTAAAATACTCGCTAACGTTTAGCCACATGCCATAGAATGATATTCACCATCATTGAACTCAATGATTCAGATACATATGAAAATCTTCCTACACCATTTTAAGTGTTTAGGTCAGTTTTTTCGAGATTTCTTGCGGAAATACAGACAAACAGAAATCAAAATTTTCCAACCCCACGCGTGGGAGGCTTCGCTAAGCTCAGCCAAAAGAATTCAAGAGCTGATTCTAATTGATACGATGATAAAGCGTACAATGGTATTAGGACATCATACAGGCAGATTATTCAAAATAAATAATTATTCAAATACTTTGTATAGTCTTAAACGGTCTCCTTTTTAATATAAAAGAAGTAAAATAATTTATTGAAATAAGGTTAGCAATAATTAGTTCTCTAAATACAAAAATCCTAAAACCACTTTATCACAAAGTAGTGCTTAATGTATGTTATACAAAATGTATAACACTCTGCCTTAACGTGTCACTGAAGAATTCATGACCTTAAGTGCTGAGTGGGCAGTTAAGTATACAAAGAGAGATTCAGAGAGAAGAAGCTTAAGATAAAAATGTATATCAACGTATAGTGATAAAATATTATATGACTTTGAGGAAATCGTTATTTTACAGTTTCAGCCCCTGAATATAAAACACTCATTATAAGAGTAGTAATACATGATGATTTGATTTAAAGTTAAATAAAAAACAACCATTATAGTTTTTTGTGTAAAACAATAAAAGAACACAAAATGCGTCACAACCTCGCACAATGAACCACGGTCACCTTAAATTTATGATTGCTCAAGCCAGGAGCAAAAAACATGTTGCCAGATGAAAGATACAATCTGTTTTGCATCTATAATAAAGCATTTACAAGATACTAACTATCTTAAAATATCACCAGTACTTATTTCAACAAAATCCGTCAACGCATAAGCAAACATTACCATTTTAAATACACGCTTGCACAAGCCAACAAATAGCTGATACCCCTCACGTGTGACATGTTTGTTGCTCCCAGTAGTGTCATATGTAAACAGTTGGCATACAATATTATAACTTACTCATATCTGCGTGAGATTAATGTGACCATTATAACTAAACTCAGTACATGATACTAGGGATCCTATATGGATATAAGTAGGATGATATGGGTTAAACTGTTGACATTCCTTACAATATCTCACGTATGCCTGAGACTTATGCGACCGTGATGGCTAAACACGCTAGTGTGTCTTATATGTACTGGTAAGATCATATGGGTTAACATAGGTTAGTTATTGTAAACTTTATCAGGAGATTTTGCTTAACTAATAAAAATTAACTTTATCTTCTATTGACAGAATATCATTTTCAGGAGTATTTATTAGGGAATTATAAAGGATATGCCTTTGACATACTTGATATCAATATGAAATTGACAAGGGTAAGTAGTCGCTTATAGATGATTTAAGAGAACCAGGTGAATTTTCTTTATTGTAGTTTTATAAATGATTGAATATTATTTTAAAGAGCAAATCAAGTTTATGTAAAACGATGGAATAATATTTCATAAAAAAAAATTCATAATATACCCAATTTGTTAAGCTATCTATGCTAGTTTTTTTTTTTTTAAATAAAGTGTGTATTTTACACAATGAATATAATGTTCCATTAAACTGGAAGCCATTTTTAATTAAGTTCCCATACAACTGAAATATTTTTATGTATATATGGCAGTTCAATATGACTGTGTAGTATTCCAATTTAGTTAATGATTTTAAGTTGTATATAACTTTAATTTTAAAATTTACTAATGTAATAACTTAAGCATTAATAATCAATTGGAGCTTAACACAAATAAGAAAAAAGTAATAAGAAAAGCTCAAAAAGTTTTAATACATTTTACCTACAATGGCCGATGACTGGTTTGGATAAAATTCACCTGGAGACCAATCCAGGCAGCTTGATTCGAAGAGTAGTAACCATTTCACACTGTAACTGCATGGGTAGTAAGGAGGTATATTGGAGTTCCTTATTTATTTTTGTTGCCTATCTTTTTACTTTACATTTTATACTATTAGGATAATACAATGGATCTTGAATATTTTTTGAAATGCTAAGTCCATCTATTAATATTAACTTTTCATATACCATATTTGTAATATGATTGGCTACATTATATTCTACAGTAAGTAGTCTTTAGAATTTACTCCTAACTCACTCATCGTTAATGCGATATCCCACGATGTAGAAATTTGGCACACGTATGCCTAATGATTGAAATATAAATATAAGACAAATTCATACAGATCAAATATCAATAGGGGTTTAAAATCTGGTTGCAACACCTGCAAGAATTGTATTTCGTATCTAAACGTGTCAATATCCAAAAATACGTAGTTTTTAATAAATTTGTCTTTTACATTCAACGGACAAATAAAATATTTGCATGCAGATCATTTATTATGCATAAAGGTAAAAATGGGGTTAAAAAAACTTATGAAATCTATTTAAAAACACCCGAATGTCTTGGAAAGGTAAAATTGGAATAATATGTTTCATATTACTGAAATAGGAAAACAAAATCTGTTTTAAAATGATTTAGCTGGGTTGAAATGTGGTTGTAACACTTAGAATAACCGTTTTTCCTTTTTTTACAACCTTTATAGAGCAGTAATAGGTTAGGTCTTAGGTAAGAGGTCAAAAGCTGACCGTACAGATATAACATGTAATATATAGGTAACTCAAGACCTACATATAAAACCAAAATTAATTGGTTTAAATCAAACATCTGCAGGGTTGCAAACTAGAAGAATTAGGTGTGCCACTTTAGGTGATGTTGCTATCATTGGAATAACCAGTAAGTCAACATCGTTTTTGTGGCATGTTTAATAAAGCTTGACCAAGTAATTGAAGTCATCATTTTTTACTTATAAATTCATAATCATATACTATTTTACATGATGACTGTCTGATGTTACGTTTATTATACAAAGAGAATAATTCTTCTCAAATATAGGTCGTTGGCAGGCCTGGTCTGCAGAAGACTGACGTGTGTTATTTACTTATGTCTCTTCTGTAAATATGTACTGATTTATCCCATCTCTAGATAAGAATTGTCTGAGTCCGCGGCGCAGGTGTTGTGGGCCGTTGCCAACACAGGAGGCCTCCGCAGAAATTACCCCTGCTTGTAATTAACCGCTGTACGCTCTGACCGTCTAGACTCTACCTAAACGCTGCGAGTGATAGCAGCTGCGACTTCAGATTCTTCACTGCACTTTGCCTACTTGCCCGCCTTGTCGCTTGCAGAATTGTCTAAATCGGAATTTTTAACACTAGGACTGTATTTAACTTACTTTTTTATAGGACTGACCTAATTAATAAAAAGGTGATGACGCGTGGTATGTCAAACGTCGCAATAAATGTGATTGAGGAAATGTTTACAAACTCAGAGAATCTTGACGGTGACACAGAAATCCTAGTTAATAACATCTGTGTTAAATTACGAAAACTAATGGATAGAAATCCACATATTAATGTTTCAGAATTTGAATTGGACATATTCAATTTACGTACGGATTTATACAAAGCTTTGACGACCACAAAACATCTTGAGGAAGTTATTGATAAGTTGAAGTGTTACATTTTAACTCTTGAAGTGAGACTGGAGCGTGAGAAAGAACGAAAACAGTTTGATCTAGATTTAGCTTACAATTAATTAGACATTATGCGCGAAGAAAAAGGTGTTGCATTAAAAGAGAATAGTGCTGTTTCTGCTAGCTTAATAAAAGTTAAGGCCAATTTGGTAAAAAAAAATCCTAATGAATTCTTTTCCTTAAAAAACGTAGTTAATGATAAGGATCTCGTATACCTAAGCTTAGTGCAGATTTAGTAGCTAGCAATAAACAAAAGGCACAATAAAGAAATTCACTATTCGACAAAGAATGCACTAGAAGGAAAATCTTGGCTTAGTAATAGATGGGTTGGTGACAATATTCTGGATTCTTACTTTCAAACTTTTAATAATAATACTTGAAAAGTTTTAAGAAAATTAACTTTTATCTGCCCGAATGTATCTCAAATGGTAAAACATGTTAGTTGTGTTGATGTAAAGGCTCTTTTAAGTAATTTAGAATTTTTTAAGTGTGACTATGTTTTTTATGTATCAGTGATAGTTTAGATACTTTGAAGGCGGATACTGGCTCCCACCGGAGTTTGATATTTGTTTATGTTTATGGGCAGTCAGTATTCCACCTAGATTCACTCAATGGTGCTAATGCGATTGCTGCTAAGTTGGTAACCAGTATACTTTGGTTCACGGGGGACAATCTCCATAAGTTGAGTTTTGCTCAACAAAATAACAGCTATGAATGTGGTTTAAGTGTACTTTTTAATGCTAAATTAATAAAATAGGGGTTTTGTAATACTCCTAAAAATTGCCTTATTTTCTCTGAATAGTATTCACTGTTTAGGGAGTGGTCTCATAGCACTTTGTCTGTAGGCCTTGCCGTTGGCAGAGCCAGCCATAGGAGATCCAGTTGATTTGGCAGCTGTTGCAACTGATGCTACTGCGGTGACTTCAAGTTTTGATTCTAGTGTCGATGTAGTGTCGATACCAAGGGATGTTTCTGAATAATAAAAAACTTTAAAATCCAATAAAAAATTAGTTATAAGGCTAAAAAACTGTAAATTCTTTTACAAATTGCACAACAATTTTTATCACATCACTGAATTCAGGTTAAGTTCAGGATATTCAATGAAAGATTGCTGTGAATAAAAATTGCTATTGTATAATTGCTCAGTCTATATGTATGGATGGTGAACTTTTATTCAAGCAGATTAGGAAATCATTTAGGGCAGTCTGTTGGTTAGTAACTGAACATTTTGCTACGAGACATGAGAACGTATTCTCCTTTGTGAAACAATGGCAGGCCCAAAATATTATAGATCTAAATTATAAACACAAACAGATTAGAGTAGTAAAAAGTGAAAATCCGGTGTAAAGTTACATGTTGTTACAACAAAAGATAGCAATTTTGCACTTTGTAGAATAAAGGACCAGTTTCTATTCTTAGTTGACCTCTATTGATCTTGTAGAAAATTAAGGAATCAATTCAGGGGTATTTCGGTTTCGAGTTACAGTACATGTTGTAATGAAAACTGAAAAAAATATTATCCACCTGTGGAACAATGGCCCTGTCTACATGGTTGAGTGATAACATTTATGTAAAAGCAGATTAGGTAAATAAACACATTGGTAGTCCAGTGTCGAGTTATTGCACATGTTTTAGTGCGAACTGAAAAATATTGCACTTTGAGGAAATATGGCCCAATCTACTTATTTGAGTGATAAACTTTTTACATAAGCAGAATAAGTAACTAAACACACACAGTCCGGCGTCGAGTTACTATACATGTTGTAATGTGAACTGAAAAATATTGCCCTGTGTGGAATTATGGACCAATTTACATTGTGTGAGTGATAAACTTTATACATAAGCAGAATAAGTAACTAAACACACACAGTCCGGCTTCGAGTTACTGTACACGTTGTAATGGTAACTTTCATAATATTGCTTTCTCTGGAACATTGTACCAGTCTACATGTTTGAGTAATAAACATTATACATAAGCAGGTTAAGTAATTAAACACATTCAGTCCAGTGTCGAGTTACTGTACATGTTGTAATGCTAACTCTCAAAATATTGCGTTCTGTGGAACAATGGCCCAGTCTGAATGTACATATTTGTATCATAACAGAGTTACGTACTTACAAATTTAGGGAACTGCAAAGGAATATAAAGTAGTTATTCAAAAATCAATTAAATATTAACTCAGCCTTTTACATCAAAATAAAATTGGTAATGACATAGCGTATTACTAAAAACTTACTGGTAAACAAGTATGACACATAGTTACATGAAAGACGCAAAATTTTGGCGAATATTGCATTTGCAAGTATAAATATAACAGGTTATTTCTTATACTGGAGCACATAATGAAATGCTTTTTCTGCTGTTACTGATTATTCGAAACAAAATTACTTTCCCAAACCTTTCTTTCAAACAACATAAACACTGTTATAATCAGTATCATTCGTTTATTTCTGTGGAATGGTAAACACAAAACGTCTAAGGTATATTCTTGACCTTAATTATAATAAATATGTAAGGGGTAACTTTAATTTATTGAAAATCGTGAGATTTTTCACACCAAATATTTTGTATAAATCAAACATTTCAAATAATAAACTGAGTTACGTTCGTGATAGGCTAAATTAAATCATCAATTCAACCGTTTCTGAAGTGAAACTTGCGTATAATATTGGAAAAGTTTATAAATGTATAACTTCTTTCTGTTTGGATTGAGTGAGACCTCTGTTTAAGAAAGTTAGGAGGTAATTTTGATATAATTATAAGCGTTGACAATCACCTTTTCAGGTCATAGGAGATATATAAACGAATTTTCGAATAAACTAACAGTTATTGAGTATTAGCTGCATTCAATTCTTATTAGATTAATTTATTCGTTTCGCATTTTTCAATTTACATGAAGTATTTATACCGTGTTTTACGTTATATGGCAGTATATAATAAATAGTATCAAATTGCTAACCATGGGGATCCTGTCGTAGAGGAATATTTTTTCAGCTATAAAATCAATCCATAATAGAGTGAGTGTCAGAGATATGTACGTCTGTTCACACGATTTATTAAACACGATCTTGAATTGATAATTTCTATATGATTGAGGTTCTACACAAAGCTTCATTTCTATGCAGGAAATGCTAAGTTTTATTTCGGTTTTTGAACATTATACATGGGTAACGTTCATAAGAATAATACATTTGTACGAAGGATAAGCTTAATCCTAATAAGACATTTTTAGATCACATAGTAACACTTGAAGTTATATACTGGGTCGGCATACTCTTGTATTGCGTATTCTTACCTTGTTAGTAGCATACTGGATCATGAATAGATTAGAGACCACACGATGTGAGTGTCTCGTTTTTTTAGGTACAAGGTATTTTTTGTTAGGTTATGTATTTTTTCTCCCAAACTGTAGTATGAAATACAAGGTGAGCTATAACCTTAAATAATGTGATAATTATTTACCCTTAACTTCTAGAGCACGTGCAATGATTTGAGATCAATTGCAATAGAGAATCTCTTCCAAGGATATTCACTGATCAGAAGAAGGCTTAAGTACGTCTTGCAATGGTACGTATCCTAGTGAATGATACAGCAAGTTTACAGATTGTTAAGCAGCTAAACGAATTTTAAACAGTCATGATTGCAGGCCGAGAGAAACTAAAGATAATAGTTATATTTTTTTTTAGTTATAAACTAAACTAGGCCAATTATTTAAATTTATATACTATGAATACAATATTAATGTAACAAATGTTCAATATTGTAAACTAGCAGATATCACACGCATATCTATTTTACTACTGTTTGTTACAAACAATTATTTTAATCCATTCCTTAGTTATATTAATTTGAATTAATACCTTTTAATTAAACCCACTTCAAAGATATCAGTTTAGTAACAATTCAGTACCTACTTAACCAAAGTCGGTGGAACTGGGCTTATACACCAATCAACACTGAACATGTTCTCTCATTCTATCTCTGTTTGACATCCTACACTACAACTCGTATGTGACACTGATTATGTCACAAATAATCATGTTTCTCTGTTGTCACATAGCTGTATTCGTAGCTCAATACAGTGGACTTCTATTGTACCATTGGTGTTTTTCAACTACTATTAGTTGGTGGAACTACTTAACCAAAGTCGGTGGAACTGGGCTTATACACCAATCAACACTGAACATGTTCTCTCATTCTATCTCTGTTTGACATCCTACACTACAACTCGTATGTGACACTGATTATGTCACAAATAATCATGTTTCTCTGTTGTCACATAGCTGTATTCGTAGCTCAATACAGTGGACTTCTATTGTACCATTGGTGTTTTTCAACTACTATTATATTTCTTTCTATTATTATTTATATAATTCTGAGTATTGTTACTTAATATTTTCGATAACAAAATTATATGGAGCTAAAATTAAAATATATTTTTTAGAAAATACATTATATACAATGATAAACCGAGTGAGAAGTTATTAGAAAATTATACAAACAACTTTTTTACTGTAAATAAAATAGTATTGGATTTCCTTGATATTTTTGTATATTAAATTCAGCAATGTGGTTTGTGCTAAATTAATTTTATTTTTTCTTACATGGATTAACTGGCTGTAGAAAAACGTGCAGTACATTTCTTTTTAAAACGTTGGCGACGTTTTTACGACCTCTTTTATGTTTCTTCGTAATTTTAAACATACGTGTACGCTATGAATTAACAATAAAATGAATATATGTATATTGTAACTACTTTAGGAAGATTTCGTATTAATAACTCGGTTTATTGTAATTCACTTCATTGTTACAAATATCTTTTTATAACCTCACCAAACATGGAAAAAACCACCCCCAGTTTCAAAGTTTATATATCCGTTTTAAATTTCGTTTTCTGTATATGTTTGTCGCATCCTTTATTTTAATATAATATTGTAGAGATATTTAAATGGATTTATTTTTATTTTGAAATTGTATTAGTTTTTATATTTTACCTAAATTTTACATTACATAAATATTTTCAGGGCCTTTCACCTGAACTTTAGTAAATCTAATCAGTAAATAAGCTATTTTGTAGAAGAATGTGCAAATTGTAATGAAGGACTCCGGGTTATCGTCATGTAAACCCCTGGTATAAACATTCCTGCTAGTTTCGAGGAATCCCATTTCAATTATAACATTCAAATTCCTGATATCCGTTCTATGTCACTGATTAGGGTGAATTCCACATTGGAAGACCTCACTCTGAATATGAGTATGAACGACGTTATATTTCCTACCTGTAAGTATTTCCTATCTGTATTTCCTATCTGTAAGTTAGTTCTTTGGTAGTACATAGAACACTGTCAGTTAAAATACAAAACGTAATCTTACCTGGACTGTGGCATTAACCAACACTTTGCTTTTATTAAAGTATTAATTTGAAATAGAGTAAACATATTATTACCACGTACGAAATTCCCTTATCCTATAAATTAACGTTTATTATCTGTACCATAAAGAATGTAAAATAAAAGTTCAAATAAGGGCCTATTACTACTTAATATTTTGATAAAAATGACATATCAATTAGTTGGACTTTGCGTGAACTGAAGCACTGCTTCATATATCTATAATTTATCAGTGCTAGAATCTTATTATGCAATATGAGAGAGAGAGAGAGAGAGAGAGAGAGAGAGAGAGATCCTGAAACATAAAAACATGACACGTGAAATATAATTATCGTACAAGTCCAAGTTTATTAAATACTTAAATTACTTGTCACGATATACTTGGAATAAAGTCTTCAAAACTAATCATTAAATTTGCCAAACCAAACCCGAGGAAAGATTGGTTACCAAAAATGCATACAAGACTGTCTTGGTTGAACTACCCTAAACTAAGATATTCAATTTAAATTATTGTATGTTAGTTTAAAGTTTCGCCTCTTTTTTAAGCGAAGAAATTGTATGTCATTTGTATATTAACAATGACCATGCGTATAATTAACATTTTTGCAAATTTTCTATGTTTAATTCTAAAGTTCCCGTTGGAAACAAATGAGTACGGATCTATGTTGAATGTATATTCTCCTGCTGGCCGACTTTGAATGCATATCGCCCAAGAATAAAAACTCTTGCTGGATAAAAAAAATTTGAAATTGTGAGGCCCTTGGATCTTGTACAAATGAATGTGGCGTTTACAGGCACAAATTTGTTAATCATTTGGCTGAATTTTGTTGTAATAATAAACAAGATTTATAAATATGGAAGACATATGTGCAGCACCGATTTGAGACACAGACTACTTTAGGGGAAAGAGATACATTATTCAATATATTATTTTATTCTTGATTTAGATTATAGCAAGAAATAATAAGCACGGAACAAACAATAAACTACTCAGGAGGTTTTAATTCTGGTAGTTGATACCAACAAGTTGAACCCACATTGTGTAGAGCTAGATTTGTTACCTAAATCTGCGCAAGCCTAGTATATGTCCAGGAGTGGGATATAAATACCCTCAAATGTCCAGATATTCTATTAAAAGGTTTCATCGATGGGTGGCATGATTAATCGATATGGTTTAGTT
This sequence comes from Homalodisca vitripennis, assembly GCF_021130785.1. Taxonomy (NCBI): domain Eukaryota; kingdom Metazoa; phylum Arthropoda; class Insecta; order Hemiptera; family Cicadellidae; genus Homalodisca; species Homalodisca vitripennis. Next base: position 33,177,480 of record NC_060208.1, read on the forward strand.
CGGAGAATTACTGATGGAATGGGTAAAGCTCTCTTAGTGCTAAAGGCTATTGTTAGTCTAAAACAAGGAGGCATTGTTCTTTATTCTTTATTTCTGAAAGAGAGGAAAACAGAGCTGGACTAAGATGTAATGCGCCCTATCTCTCCTATTGGGATCTCAATAGAAGGTGGGCTCTTCCCTTACCCATCCTGAATATCCAGTAAGTCCAGTTTTTGGTCAAAGTCCAATCAGATGTTTATCAGTTTCTTATCACTAATAAATCAGAAAACTGAATAACATGTTTTTTTGAGAACACAATAAAAAGGGCCTCCAAAAGTCTGGAAATCAAATGTGGTTTACAAAGTTTAACTTGTCAGATACAGTATGAAAAACAATTTTAGTTTGAACCTATCTTATAGACCTTCAAGGCTTGTGAAAAAAGTAACAAAACCATTCTTAGTTCAGTATTTATAACAGATAATATGAAACGGATCAGAAAACCCGGATGGATATTGATACACCCACAACACAAATAAATATTTCATTTACTGGTAGCGCTAATCAATTATTATAACTTACAATTCAAGTGAAGAAACGTCTCAAAATAAAAATGAAAACAATGAATTTTTTTTTATTAGGCAAAAGAAAACCAAATATATAACTAAACAAATACTACAAATCTTAATACATTATTGAAATCCTCAAAATTTATAGCGTTCTAAGTCTTGCCATTTAAAAAAATATTGCAAGATTTAGCTAAAATCTTATTTTTTAGAAATTATATTGTTTATTGAAAGATTCTTAGTTCAATATGTTGGTGCAATAAATAGTAATCTATTCATGATTTTGCACTTAACAATGGTGTTATGATAGCCAAAAAAGCTGGAACAGAATTTTTTGATAAATTATACAATTACATTAAATATCCTTTGCAAAATCCTCCTTAAAGAACCTTTTAGAATTAAATGTAAAATATAATAGACGTGTGGTATTGTGTATAAAATTATATTTTAAAAATTGTATTCAATGCATTCAGATGAAATCATTGTTTATACTTCTCGATACGATAATATAAACGAAATGCATTTTTCATGTTAGTTTATAGTAAAAATACAGTAATGAAGCTAAAGTTATGGGCGAGACACGTGTGTTTTAATTATTGGCATGTTTACATCGAAACTGTATAAATAATTAATACATTTTGAGATCCATAAATATTTTTATTATTAATTTGAGGATATAATAAGTAAAACTATGTTGAATAAGTTATGTTATTTAAAAAATCTTTACTTACTTTGTATAGAACACACAAATAATTTTTCCCTCTACTTTGCAAAACGGTAAAATGTTAATGTCTATTTGTAAAGATACTATTAATAACTTGTAATAATTCTTTACTTAGACACAATTTATCTGCTCAATTTAAGGTACTATATGCATATATACATATTATATATAAATCCTTATTATTTACATTTAATTATTATTTCAATATTATATACATCAACAAAAATATAACTCCTATAAAACTGTTAAGATTATTTCTTATTTATGTTAAGTAAATTTCGGATTAAATTAATCTATCACCAGGTGGAAAATAAAAGTGATATAAGTGAACACTTTTTATTGCAATGTGTCAATTGTTTTAAACTGATTGTTAGTGATAAGTAATAAACAAATATTGAAGTCATACAGACAATGTTTATTAAAATTACATACTTTATGTTATAATCTTAAGCTGTAGATATTCTACATTACATAGTGATTTCATATAAATATGACAACATAAAGCGTAAAATAGGTTTATAATTATGAAAGACTGTGGTTATACTAATATATAGTCATAACCAATTTTATTTAGGGTTATATTAAACCTTCTTATCTTTACCCAAACTTTAGTCATACTGGACTGGTTTCATTTAGAAATTTTCCAAATATTTTAATCAGTTGTTTAAAAATGAGTTTTTAAACTTAAATTATAACCGAGAATATTTTTAGTATTTATATCATTATTATTATTATTTTTCGGTAACATTATTTTTAAGTTAATAAGCATTAAAGATATAAATTTGAAAACATATTACCTTATGGTACAAAGTTATACTTGTGTTGTTTGTTTCTTAAATTATAATGAAGTATAATGGCAATAACAACTTGCAGTGATTAGTACCTATCGCCAAGATATATAATATCATTTTCTAAATTCATTGCAGTAAGGAGGAATCACACGGGTACAACATTGCGGGTATGGCTTGGTAGTGTCCTCAAGAACGTAGGTCCAACCTTCAGGCACAACTACATAACCACATCTGGAAATGAAATTCCCAATTATAACAGATAAATATTTTCAGAACCTTTCTTATTTATACTGAGTTCTTATATAGCAAACTTAATTAACTGAAGAGTAGTTGTTCGCCTAGTTAGATAAGATATGAAAACTAATATTATAACATATGTTGTGTGTTTCACGCGTTTTCATGTTTATTACGATATGAACTTAGAGTTTTTGTGAACTTTACGGTCAAACATTTTCATTCAAGCCGTTAACCGCCGTTTTGCAAGCATTTAAAAGTCCCCAACCTAACCTTTGTAATATGATGTTCTTCTTTAATAATTTTAAACGTAATTAGCCATACGATCAAGTAAATATTATTTCAGTATTCATGGTTAGAAGAAGGTTAGGACTAAAATTTATATAAAGTTTTAGGGCGTATATGGCCAAATTAATTGTATTTCCTACGCCACAAATAATTTTTCAATTTTTCTCTGATCAAGAACTCCTCCAAAACGGCTGGACTGATTTTAATGAAAATTTTTGCATGTCTTCAGGTGCACTCGAATATGGTTTTTACGTAGCCTACAAATTATCTCTGAATTAAATTTATAAGATAAAATGTTTTCAAAGCGCCTTCTCTTTATAAACTACAATTACGAGATAGTTACGTATATGAAATAGCAAAACATTATATAAAAGCAACATGTAGCATATAGTGTTTTGTCTGAAGCTATCCGTGATTACCACGTACATGTCTTTATTTATAGCTAACTTGATTCATCAAAGTTAATTTTACTGACCAAGAGAGACTGTGCCGCCTCATATACATGTGTATCATTATATTTGTCATCCCTCAAATGAGGTATATGCAGTAAGAATTAGTTAAAGAATATATAGAAAATATATAAACAAAACTGCTTGTGAAAACGTCAGGATTATCCGCAACTTCGCACGCAATTTAAAAGTCCGCAGTTTACGTATTCAAAGCGAATCTTATGTAATATAAGGGTGTTCTATGATAACGTAATTAGGCATACGATAAGGTACATAATTATTTCAGTGTTCATGGTTAGACGACGGTTAGGACTAACTCTTATATCGAGTTTTAGGCGAATAGGAGCATTTCCGATGTACAAATTATTTATATTTCCGATGTAACAGCTAAGTTAGGCGTTTTGTACTGATCAAGACAATATATACGTAAGTCTCAAAAATCAGTCTTGCCTATTCCTGGAATCGACGGTGTTAACGAAAGTCTCACAGTTTATGAGTGGAAGTGGCCCTTATAAGTGTCATGACACTGTTATGGTAGTTGAAATTTTATTTTCGGAAAACGCATTATTCAGCATAAACATATTTAACATTGCAGGTGTTTGGAGTTGTATTAGAAATAGTGCTTGAGACGTCATTTTAGTGTACTTCTATTTGTTGAAAAAATAAATACCAGATATATGGAAGTTTTAGACAATAATAGTTTGAGTATTCATTATACGCCTAGGATTTCAAGAGTTAATTGGGGTCTGAACTTAACGTATAATATTATTTTGTTTCCTATTTGTCTATACCTACAATAAAAGTTATTATATACAAAACTGCAAATTCGAATATAATATGTATAAATATAAGAATAAAAATTAATGTTCTTCAAATACTAAAAACGGAGATGAAAGACATATTTTTCACATACGGGAATTTAAAAATTAAGTGGATCTAATAATAAAATAAATAATAATAAAAATATATCAAGGCAGGATTCCCATAGGAACAGAAAAAGTATTAGGTAGGTAGATCAATATGAAAGACATGAAGGAGGCTACGGATTCCTGAGTGGATGTGGAAATAATTTGATATAATTAACATTTTTTTAGCATAGCTAGGGATACACTAGGTTAGTCCCATAGGCTAAGTTGTCCTACACATGTTTCATGTTACACTTTCCACGGTCTCATATCCTAATAGTCTGGGTTACAGGACGTTTCTATATGTTAGCTGTCACGAATTTCTATTGCCGACTACTTATCTTAATCTTGTTTTGAATGATAAAGGAGAAAATAAACTAACCGTATTTTGTCTGATATTTGCTGATTTTTAAATCTAATAGCAGTTCGTCTGATTTTTTGCCCATCTGTGCAAAACCTCTCAACAGAAATGTCTTAAGCACTCGAAACTTAGGTCCTCTTGGTACCAGAAAAATCTATTTTGATTTAGGGTAAAAAATAAAAGGATTGCTCTTCACCTCTCTATCTATCTGTAATATGCAACTTTCCTTACGTTCTTCATAAAGGCCCTAGTCTATAAATACTCCGCTGTATCAGTGAACTGTATGTAGATGTTTAAAAATATATTAATTATTATGATTATTATAATGATATGGGATAAATACCTTACTAGTAAGGAAATAGGTATATTATCAATAAATATCGCTGTTTTATTCTTATAGTTTTCTTGAAGTATAACTTACGAAGCTGTTGTCCATTGATTGTTACCCACGCATACATTTAACAAGCAGTTCCCTGGAATGTCATACTGTTCTCCAACCTGAAAACTTTTTCCATCCAAAAAGCAGCCAGAGCCTGCAAAACATTAAAACTCACCTGATTAGTTTCAAAATTCTGAACATATGCAACAAAAATTTATAACTATGAATTTGTTTTTAGGGATAAAGACAATTTTATATTAAGTTAATACACAACGTTTAGTGTCATTTTTCACGAAAATCATCACCTATTAGTACTGTATTATAATTGTAATAATACACTAAAAATAAAATTATAATTTTGTAACATGAACCTATTTAATGAATGTTATAAACAAGGCTTATTTCATAAAATATTTCAGCTTAGTAAGATCATTTTTTTATAACTATGGGGTTAGACATTAACATGAAATTGTTTGCCTATATCTATACTTGCTGTGTGAATGTTATTGGAGCAATCTCTTTTCAAAAATATCACTTACTATTTTTAATCTGAAAACTTGTACTAATGTATTCGGATTTCGATCTAAACGAATCATTTGATGCTGTCAAATATCTGAGTTGGCCTTCATGGTTTCGAGGAAAAACATAAAGTAAATTTTAGGCCCGTTTACATGTTGTTATGTTTAGGCTTTTGACAAAGTGAAACATAGTGTTCTTTCTTGCAGATTGTCCTTCCTTGGCTTAGTGACATAGCTGTACAGTTTTTAGGACATATTTGGATAATAGGCCAGTATGTTTATCTTAATTGGTTTCCTTTTCTAAAACTGTTCATGTTGCACATAGTGTACACCAGGGTTTAATTTTGGGATCCATACATTTTATTCTTTCTATTAATGGCTTTACCCGTAGCCAGTTTATTCACTGATACCTAATTTCTCATACTAATATTGTAGAGACTGGTTTCCAGGTGACTAGCTTTGCCTTAACGTATATACGGTTCTTGACCTTCCACTTATGATGACACAAAAGGTACAGGAAGTAGGGTTTTATAAAATTTTTTGCGTTATATATCTAATCAGATTTGAAGTGGACCAGTGATGTTGAAAATTTTGCTGCACGACTTTCAAGAAATTTGTAGGCACTTTTTATGCTACAAAAAAGATTTTTGTGCTGCATAAAATTGGATTAAGAATAATCTCTGGTCTAATTGTAATGCTCAGTGTTCAAAAAGTTTAATGCCCTGATCCTGCTCACAATCTATTTACTGCATGCAATTGTGTTTGTTATACATAATCTTAGCAACTTTCATAATGTTATTGATTTGTAATAATCACTTATAAGGAACAGTGTTAACCTATAAAATATAGGTTTACAGATAAACAATATTCAAAATAGCATTAAATTTCAGGGAGTGAAATTATCCAATTAAATAAATACTTGCAACTATCAAAGTTTACTCAGATTCAGTAGGATAATAAATAGCATTTTAATAAATGCATGTACTTAAAAAGTACAAAAAATTTATGGTGTAGACTTTGGACACTTAATACGTTAATCTTATACGTTAAGATATTTAACTATGTAATACATTAAGGAATGAGAAAGACCACCATTCAGCGATGTATAGCTCCTCCACCGAGAAGCCTACATTCTTTGTTTTAACGAAAACTAACATATTTGACCCCAAATAAATCTGTTAATGACTTTAACATCCAAAAATACCCCCTAATGTAGCTTCTGGAGGAATAGATATCATTCATAGAACAGTAAAATGAAATGAAATGAAAAATGTCTTTATTGAATACAACGTAAAACATATTCAATTGGCGAGGTTAGGACTATTAAGTCCTCTCTTACACCCAACCAATATATTAATAAACTATGTTATTAATTTATAATATATTAAATAAACTATTACTGTAAAACAAGAGCTACAATACAGTTTAAATTACTATTTTACATTCAAAAATTATAATCTCTGTTTATATAAAGTAACAAAATGAAATAAAGGTTCTCTATGAAACTAAAAATAAATAAATAGAATAAAACTTACAAGGAAATTAACAGAAATTCATCCATCACCATTCATACAAAGCCATCTTCCCATACCCTATGCCACGATATCGTCAACCCGACGAGGCCCAAAACAGATGGTCCCTAAGCACCCCCCGAAACCGTTCCCGACTACGAATACCTCTGATATGATCCGGGAGATTATTCCAGAGTCGACAAGCAGAGACTGTGAATGATTTACTGTAAATTGAGGATCTATGAACAGGAATAGATAACAGAGAGGCTCCACGTCAAGTATTCCAATTGCTTGTTTCAAAAATTAAAGGAAAGCGTTCAGACAGATAGGAAGGGGAATAATCGTTATACAACATGGAATGTAACATGCTAAGAATGTGGAACTGACGGAGTAGATTCAACTTTAACAGATGTAACTGATTGATGAAAGGTGTTATATGGTCATATCGCCTAAGGTTGAAGATAAAGCGAACACAATAATTTTGAGCACGTTGTAATCTGTCTGAAAGCTCAACCGTCATGTCATTTATAACTTCGCTACAGTAATTGAAATGGCAGAAAATCAGGATCTTCACTAGGATTACTGTACTTTCAAATTCAAGGGTAAATAAATAGCAAATTGGACTATGAATGCCAACAAATACCCTGCCACAAGTCTCAGTAACATTATTGGCCCAACTAAGAGTTTTTGTAATAGTCAGTCCAAGATAACACTGATAACACTGTTTTTTAACAGTACCATGTGTTAAAGGTCCCTCTATTCACTGATCTAAAAAAACTTTAATTTACTTCTCCTGTTATATACAAGGTAGTCCAAAATGTCATGGTTTTAATGCTTTACAGTTATTTATTGTTACCTTGCTTAATTTATGAAAAAAACACAAATATAATTATGACATCTTATTTTTGTGAGTCCTTTCGAGTTCAATGAACACATCATCAAACCCACATAACTGAAATAAAAGTCAGTAGGTGTTAATTGAGCACGAAAATGCATTTAATTCCAATAAGAAGAAGCTTGTAAAATAACTTATATTGTTACCTTGTTACAGATTTTAGCAAATAAACATTTGTATCCAACATTAACAAATAAATACTTGGTAGACACTAACATTTCCAATAGCACGGTATAACTGTAATTGGACATATTAAGACCTCTCTTAAAAACTAAAACTGTTTGTACTTAAAGCTTGGCTTTATATAGTATGCTTAAGAAATTGCGCGTCGATCCATACCAGTATCTCGCATAATAGGTACGGTGTTTTTTAATCATGTAGTAGTCACTTTAGAATATCTTAAGACAAAGGTTGGAGAACAAAACGGCATTCAGTCGTCTGTGAAAAGCAGAAGCCACCATATTTTTAGTTACATAATATTAAATATTTTCTACATTTCTTCTCCAATGAATGTACAAACTAAAAATTCCAAATGTAATGATTCAGGTTTTAGGTGCTATACAAGGTTGGAGGTTCAGACATATATAGAAAATACAAAACAGGAGCATTTCCTCGTCAATATAGAACTTAAGTACTTTGTGTTGGTTTAAGCAACTTTTCTCGAACTTTCAACCCTACTTACTCACAACTATAGCTAAAATACGAAATACAACACAGTATTTATGTTATACTTCTTTTGAATTTTACAGATTAATTTGATATACATATCAATAATATGTAGTATCAGGATCTAAACTCCATTATCCTCCTTGCGTCAACGACCACCAAGATAAATCTACGATAAAAACTGTCATCAGGATATGTGCATATAGAAAAAGAAAATTCCAGCTGCGGTAAACTGCGGTCATTGTGGATTGATCGTCGTTTAGATATTAGCAACCTCTGAAAAGTCATCGTATACAGATCGATTTGCAATAAATCGACGTGACTGGGTAATTAATTGTAATTTTCTTAGTTACTTTGTTCACTTTTAGGATTGATTGGTTACAAAAGTAATAATGAATAGTTGCAGTGAGTTAATTTGTAGTGTTTTAGAATAAGAACGTAATTTCATCAACTGTATGCAGTAAATCAACTCCTGTAACGATAATATACCCCAAAGAACAAAAATTTATATTCTGGTATCGAAGTCAAATGTTTCTACATTAATTTAATAGAACGTGGCAATAAACGGTCAAAATAAGAGAATTTTTTCAATAAGCATAAAAAGGTATTTTAGACCTTGCGTGGTATCAAGAAACTCACAGCAAGAGTTCAAGTATGCAGGGTCGGTGGGCTAAGAGAACTTCAAAAATAACGAAGCGAAGTGTAAATAAACAGATTTTGAGACATTTTACAGAGGAGGTAATCTCGCCCGCTCATTTAATACCAAAAGAAGGAATTATTTTTAATAATAAAAAGCCTTCGAGGTCCTCGTTAATGAAAATGTATTAAAAGACGAATACAGTTTTCTTATAAATGAATCTGATGTAGTAGGAATGTACGTTCATACTATATATGAAGACAAATTTTATTCACATTATACTTTTGATATGTATGAAAGTTTCGCCAGAGTGCCTTTAAAATTGCTTAATCATATTATCAAAAGAATCCTTTCCCTGTCTCAATAATAAATATTTAGTTTCTCATTAGACTTTTCACAAGCATCACCCAGATGAGATTATAATGGCTTCTCTGGTCCTTATTGATTATAAACATAAATACGAAGATGTGTGGACATGTTACTAACAGTATTTTTCATACATCGTTTGTAAAATTACGTATCTAGATAGAGGTGTATAGGGAAAATGTGGAGAAAATCAACGATTAGCTTGTACTAAATTTTTCAGACGAATTGAATGCAAATTTGAACAGGGAAATCTGAAGTAATATATATATATATATATATATATATATATATATATATATATAATATAACTATATATATATATATATATATATATATATATATATATATATATATATGTATAGTAATATAATATATATTTATTTCAAAATGATCAGTAATTAGAGCATTTACAATTTGATACTGTTCGACCTAACTTTACATTTGGACATTTATCAAACATGGACCCCCATCCGGCTAAAATTGCTATTTGGGAATATCCTTGTTTTCAAAAATGTATTTTCTAGGATTGTTTTGGGTCGAAATGTAGAAGTGTTCGTCACAAAAAAGAAGGCAGGTCTGTCGGTTCAGCAGCTATGTATTGCGGAGAGGTAAGGAATGCCTCACTCTGTATAAAATGTTAACGCCAGTATATGATTGATTGATTAAATGTATCTACATTTAATGTACATAATGTTATACTAAACAATTACTATTATTTTACAAAATTATTCATGATTACTAGCACCAACGATAATATTATAAACTTAAGTAGTATTAAAATCATGTATTAAACGGCTATTAAGTATTAAATATTACTAACTACTTTTCAAAAGCAATTTTAAATATTGAAAAACAAACAATTTACTGTAATATTTTCATATTTTTTATATAAATTTACATTTTCTAAATTATAATTCAATACAAACCCTTGTAAATTATTACTAAAATAATTTGTAAGAAAACTACAAAGCTATGACCTACTTTTCGAAATATTTCTAGGTACTGGTACTGCAGCTTCCAGTACGATGAGCTGAGAGCACAGAGTGATTACGAGCGAGACCAAAAGGCGCATCTTTGTAGACTGAACTCGGGAAGATGTAAATTGAACACAGAAACTTGACAGCAGGGACTTCAAGGTCTGCCCATTCAATGTGCATTAACTGTGCTGGCGACGTTGAATGCTGAATAGGTTGAACAGAAATGAATGTAGAGTGACTTTACCAAGAAAAATAATGTAATAATATAACAGTTTATTCATAAGTTTACATAGGGGCACGTTTATTACTAATAAACTAAGATCTACATACTGTAAATCTAATATTTTCTTCCAATAAATTAAATTCATATTAGGGTATGCATGAATTGTAATTCGTGAATAACGCCATGGTTATAAATTAAGATACCTAAAAACAAGATTGTAAAATTTATGACAATAGTATAATTAAATAAGACAATATATTTCATTACATATTTGTTTATAGTATTTATTTATTTACTGACTGAACATCTTGTAAAGTCTCTTTTGCAATTCCTTCATGAAAGTCTCTAAAACTGTTAAAATTTTTAAGCTACAGATGAATAATATCCGATAGCTTAAGCAGTGTTATCTTCCAGTCATTATAAATACAACGAAATATGTTGGGATTGAAGTTTTAGTCTTAAGAACACTATTATTTTAAGTTTCAATTTCACTGTAATAAATTAGGCACTAAATTCTTTTCATTTTGTAAGCCTAGTGTACTTTGAGGTTCTACATCCCAAAGTATGCATTTTAACATCCAAGTGTTTAGGAAGTTGTTATATTAAAACAGAAATGTATATGTAAACTGACTATATTTTCGATAAATGTACTCATAACAGTTAAAAGATAATGTTACAAGTTTGAGTTTAAAACTTAATAAGTGCACAGTTTAATATGCATTATAATGATTTTAAGTAAATACAAAAAGAACAAAGACTGATATAATTGTTTATGAAAAACTATAATTGTTTTATGATATTTCTTGTATGTTTTGTAGCTCAATAAACTATACCATAACGTTTGGTTGAATAATTTCTGGACACTTTGTATATGAATAAATTAATAGAATAGTAAGAAGGAACAGAAATAACCAGGTATATGCGTATTACTACGAGTAAGCCGTTATGAATAACCACAGGAGATGAGCAGGAGATGTAGGAACAGATTAGCTTATGGCATTACGCAATTACCGCCAAAGCCCAGTCCATTACCAGATGTTGGCCAACAATGTATGGTTAATGAGCAAATACCGCCTACTCATGGTTCATCTATTTACAACCCAATGGACTGAAAGTACATGTGGGCACACTGAATTAACGTATAGGTATATTATTTTTCAACCCAACAGTTTGAATGTTAAAAATATCTATATATAACAAAAGGATTCGAGAAATCTGTAAAATAGTATAATTTTAACTTCATAAATTATACTCTTTCCTACAAGAACAGGTAAGTTAAGAGAGGCATTTGGATTTGATTAGGTCATCCTTATATTTGCACCTTTCTATATGAAAATATCACCTCTAACCATAAACTAACACATGTATATCTTATCCACTATTACTCCACAAGTATATACAAGCCCCAGAAGTACACGACTAGCCCTACAAAAAGCAGATTACCTAATACCATGAGAGTAGGTACTCCTAAAGTGCTGTCGTTTCAATAACGGTGTTAGTGCAATAGCAATCATGTTACATGGCATGAAAGAAGATCTCGTTGCTTTGTAGTTCAGTCTGTCTGCTGCACAGCATGGATTTTATCCGTATATCAACGCTGTACTATTACACCCTGCAATCACTCTTACAATTTCTATACTAACAATATCAACACTGTCAATATATATATATATATATATATATATATATATATATATATACACATATATTTCCTACTCTACACTACTTTCACTATTGCAACAAGTATCATTAAATCGTAAATTGCCATAACCTCCAATTATATCTGTCTATTTGTTGAGAGTGCAAAAGGCCGAGAGCTCTGAGACGTTGGACTGTGAATATGAGATAGAGATTGTACAGGTTCAAATCTTGTCTGTTACCGTTGCATTCTTTATCAGTACCATCGGCGATTGATAAGGCCTTCACACGTTCTAGTGGCCCATTAAGACGTGCGGAATAAGGTTTAAAAGGGGATCGCTTGTCAAAATAAAATTAAAATTTCCCAAATTTAAAGTGAAGTAATAGCTGTAGATATAAGTTTTCAACTATCATGATTTTAAGTTCTGGATCAAGAACCAATGAATATATAATTGTTTCGAATACCCAATGACTAATAGTAAAAGTAGGAAGAAGCAAAGGGTTTGTCGATAACACCAACAGTCCTACCAACTGCAAGCAGGAAGAGGAATTTCTCCGATAGTAAATCCCTGCCTCATGATAGGTAATATGTGAGGGGATTTTCACATCATCACATATATCCTTAATGTACTCTGAGAGAATCGGGATATTTCCGTACATTTGACGATATATAAAATCAATAAAACTTAGTTTAGAGATCAGATTTCGCTTTTTCCTCCATCTTGTTTCTTTCGCGCTGAAAGATATTAACTACAGGTCTTCGGCCAGTTCTTTTTGGTTGGTCCGTCAGTGAAGACCTTTTGTATCCTTTATTCATTAGTTAATTGTTGTAACTATTGCTTTTTTACTATTCAGTGCATATTTTAAAGATAGTGTAAATAGAGTTGATTGACGTAATTAATTACTTATGCACGCAATAACTCTAGTATAGTTAGATTACGAGTATTTTTAACTATATTGTATTTATGTATTAAGGTAGTTATTCACTTGAGAAAGAGATCAGATGTAGATCTAGACAAGTAGCGTTAGTGATTTGTTTTCCACACAACGATGGCAAGTAACATTTTTACTTTACAATCCGTCGCCAAAGGAAACTTGAATTCTTATATGCTAACATCAATAGTTGTAATATTTTTACGAAATCACATTACATACCATATAAAAATCTGCATAATGTATTTTATATTACTCATCTAACGCAATACGATGTAAAATACTCTACGGGTATACTTTACGAAGAAAAATACTTCAGTTACTTGCTAGTTGAAGTGTTTAAACTTTTACATTATACAATTATAAACGGCTGGTGAAATATAAAGCAGTGGGAATTTTGAGTACATATGGCTTAAATTTAGAAGAACTCAAAATAAAATAACATTACGTGTAATATAACTCAGTTAGATCTATGGATATGATCGCTGGATAAGGATATTACGGTCTACAACCACCAGGAGTGCTGGTGAGATGTGTATAACCCTTGAAAATATTCCCTTTATTCAAAGTTGTAAGAAAAAAAATATTCAGGAACAATACTGTTAGAGTCATAGTTATTCGCTGTCTAATATGAAGGCTTTTTATTCAATAGAGCCCCTACGACGTTTTCTTTATGAGTATTTTTTGTTTGAAATTACCATTCTGTTCTTTTTTGTTTATTGTTGTTATGAATGCTATGTGTTTTTACATTTATACTGCAATAAAATTTAAAAAATCAATAATAACCTGTTATGAATAAACACGACCTGTAATGCCCATGCGCGTTACAAAATTCAAGTTTGCGTGATCAACTTTGTATATTAACAACACAACAAGACTGCGTAAATGTACGTATTTCGTATGTTATATACTTAGCCTCAATTATATTATTTCATGATTTTTCATTATGAATTTCATCATAGAATATTATCAGTATATAAAAGACAAAGCCCTCACTCTTTCATTTACCAATGCTCAGACAGTATTAATTATTGAATCCTTGTTATGAGTTCTATAGCCTAATCACTATTATTTATTAAAGTTGTTCAAACATCATAAAGCATTTTAAAGTAAATTTACTATGTATTTTAATTACCAAATTTTAATGTTTGCTATAACATATGTTTTTGTAGTTTAACGCAATTTTAACATACTATATTTGTCATTCTATTTCAGAAAATAATTTCAAACAAAACTTCTGATGTTTAAGTAATTGAATCCAAAAGACAAGTAAAATTTAAATTTAAACCTAAACACTGGATAAACACAGGTCTTTATGGTGAATCCTCAAGGGATAGCGCCTGTAACAGAACTGTTGCTCACAAGAGACACTTCATTGTCAGCTTGGCTTTGTCATGTCCACTAGATAGCAAGAAGGGGGTAAAGTCCTTGTGAAGTATCTTTGTAGAAACATAAATCATATTATTTTTCTATTATTTCATCAAAGAAAACTCACAACTATCCAATACATTTTTATTTTTTCTCCTTCCGACATCTAAGAATCCATCATGATACCTGACGATGGCATCTATGATGTCGAAAGGCCTCGTGTGAAAATATAACAATTATTGGATAATTGTGAGTTTTCTTTTATAAAATAGTGTATTCCAGTAAAAAGAGCTCTCCTATCAATAAATCGTATTCTTGACAAAATTCTTGAAAACTTTTCACTGATTTATTTACAAAAATTAGAAATTTATTTGGAGACTCTGTTGTCGACAAAAGGCATACCGATATAACACAATTTAAACAATGCTTCTTCAGACGAAATATATGATGTTTACTTCGCTTATTGTAATTTCCCTGTAATTAACTTTAGAAAGTACAAGTAAAATTGAAAACCATTATGTTTATCTTTTTACAAATTGTGGTTTAGTAAAAATGTATATAGTGCAAAATGTGATACACAGAGAAGTGAAAAATCTCTTCCGAAAAAAAGACTAAACAGTATAGATATATTTACAGGAGTAATTTGAGGTTTCATGAAGACTAATGAATTGAAATAAAAAATAAAATTGTAGAAATACTAGTAAAATATTTAATATGTGATATTACAATACATAAAAGGAATTAAAAGTATTCGTCAAACAATATGTTATGTCAACTATTAAAATTTAAACAAGAAGTGAATAGAAGTTTAAGCGGTTACGTTTATCAGCCATTAGTCATTAATCAAAATCTAAACATTACTGCATTACAAAATTATTGCATTTTAAATTTTTTTTCGTAATTGGTATAAAAAAACTCCTAGAGGTATTACAATTCGATACTGTCGTTTTAAAATATGGAATTATATTGTGTTGAACATTTTAACAGATCTTTCATACAGCCGTTTTCCAATCAAAACCGACTGATAATAAGCCAAGAAAGTTAAGACTCTAAATTATACAACTTATTTGTAACTTTCTAATCATATAGTTTTATAGGGTAATTTTAGAAACCACGTCAATTTAAAATCCATAAACTTTGTAAGTCGATGACTGTTACCATCCAAATATGTTCACACATCACATACACTTTGTTGAGTGGCCAATCGTTCTTAACAGAACAACATTCTCTTCGTTGGCACCACAAAACAAAACTCCAATTTAGAGAAGTTTTAAGTTTAACACTCCCATTTACTTGTGAACAACGCTTATCACAAAAACGATATGGACTGCCCTATTGTTCTAATTATAGCAATATTTTCTCAGTTTTAGAATAAGAAACTGGATACCTGAGTGTTTTGAAGATCAATCCACTCATATAATTAATCAATCATATTTCTGTATATCGATTATCACAGAAACGAACATACTGCCTTGTTGTTAGAACGACAGCAATATTTTCTCAGTTGCCACAACAAACGAAAATTCACATCAGACTGCTTTTATGTTTATAACATTCATCTAATTGTGTGTAAAGTTTATCACACAAACGAAATATACCGCCTTATTGTTCCAAAAGGATCAAAATTTTCTCATTTGTCACATCAAAACGAACCTCAGCATAAAAAGTCCATTTATAATTAATGCCGTCACCTACTTTTGTATAATTTTTATCACACAACCTAAATATACCGCCCAATGTATCTAACGAGAATAATATTTCATCATTTGTCAGAACAACATCTCACATTTCATCAGTGATCTTTTACGTTTAATGATCTCATCTAGTTGTGTATAACGATTAACACACAAACGAAATTACTGGCCTATTGTTTTAAGCGAGAAACAATATTTTATAGGTTTTATTATCTTATTTTCAAAACTACTGTATATTGGCTTCGTTAATGTAGAACGTACAATTGTTGATAGTACACATGTTATCTAGCAATATTTTCATTGAATAGAATATATTAGTGTACTTAGGCCACCTGCCTTCTAAAGTCTTTCAGTATAGCCCTCGATCGAATCAATTTGGAAACCACTGCACTAAATTTAAAAACGTGAGATAGATAGACTTAGAAAATTCCATCGTACACATCAGATATTAGGGTTTGAAACCTAGAAATACTATTTTTAGTAGTCACGACTAAATCAGAGTATTAAATTGTTCCCTAAGATTTTGGAAATTATTATGAACGTGTTTCTTTAATGGATTATGAACTAAAAATTGCTATAAGATAGGTTTTTCAGTCATATAGGCTTCAGGTACGTGTATGTGTGGTCATATTTTTAACTACGGCTCGCCCCAACTGTCTTTACTTTTCTCACAAAGTCCATGTTGGCGGATTTCATTTGTGGATAACAGTTAATTATATTTACTCCATGTAGCATGTACTATTCAATATACGCACTTCATACACTGCTCAAGTATTACAACATATTTATAAACTTTCTTAAAATAACTCATCAACATGCCTTTGCATGGTAGACGAATCCAAAGAGAAAAACATCTTACACTTTCCTGCATAAGCTTAATAACTGTTTGTATTTAAAGTACAAAAATTGGAGCAGTCTTAAATTAAAACTGAAGGTTGGAGGAAGATAAAATTTAATTACATAAAATTTCAAAAATTTGTAACGGTTTTTTTGATGAAATTCTATCATATTATAAATACTTGATCAATTACAATTCCACTAATATATATATAAATATATATATATATATATATATATGTCAGAACTTTGTTCAAAATGTATTAATTTGTATTTTTTTACTTAAAATTTTTTATAACTAAACACAAGAGAAGCAAGAAACGAACGCTATATCGATCAAAATATTCGTTGAAAGATTCAGGTAAAACAACGAGAAGTTTACCAAAGTAGTCCAAGTCACGAACAGGGGATAAAGAGCTTAAAAGACTGCCTCTCCTTCTGATATCGACACGTACATGAATTTTAAGGGCATTGCACTTTAAAACGTCATGTATAATCCTTATATTGAAATGTAGTAAATTTTGGAAATTGCTTAGAATATAAACTTTATCACATGGTTATTTTAAAACGGTCACTTTTTTATTTATTTTAAATAATTAAGTAATAAATAAAGAACACGGATAAAATTTCCGAAAATTAAAAAATACGACGTCATTATATTCGGCTTACACCTACGTAATATGTGAATATGTAATATTTTAATATCAGAATAAGTGAACATAGTTCTTAATCATTTGATATTAATTAATTTGCTTTACAAAAACTAACTATTTAGTTTATGTATGAATATATTGAAAATACTTTTCCTAAACGAATCTAAGACTTACCAATTGGGAAGCTTGGAACTAATTACTTTCATATCTCTATTGGCCTTCGCCTGATATACTGCGATCGTGGCCTTTCCATCTGCTGCAAATCTGCTTGTTATCACTGTAAGTATGCTTACTACTTAATAATTAACGAGCCAATTATAAATTTATTAATGTTATTGCACAAACACATTTACACCAATGCATTAAACGCACAATAATTTATATCTTCGTTGAAACAAGAGAAACATTACTGGGAAATATACTGAACCGTATAAAATTAGATTGCAATAACAATTTGTATTGTATATAAACCAATTAGGAACCTGAATACACTGAAATAGTACTTTACAATTCGCTTAGCTCCTAACCTTTGTTTAATTTCATATAAATTGCTAATAACTAAGGTTTTAGGTTATATGTATATGGTTTAAGAGCCATAAACGAGATCACACTTTAAAGTATTTTTTCAGAACAGTGTGTTTATTGTGGAATCGTTATTTAATTATATGAATATCTTTCAGTAACAGTTTTAACAAAGTTTATATGTCTATTGTTTAACTTTCGTTCACCAGATTCTTTCCGAAATTACGATAGTCCACCTACGTTTGCTGAATCAATCAATTATAATAAGGAATGGATCTGCATATAAGAAATAATACGCATTAAAACCCTTATTCCTTTGTTATAGAGTGTGTTTTGGAAGATTTAAATTATAAAGTAAACAAATTTAGATTTTTTTAAACAACTATACCATAATGATAAAATAGATATTTCTGGGATGGGTTATTAACTATATCTTCAAAATAAGAAATTTCCCATGGTTCGAAGACTAAAAATAGGGCCGTCATAATTTTAATCTTTAATAATTAATAATAACCGACACACACATTCAAAAAACTTATGTTTACTTATATTAGCTATTTTTAATTTTAGAGAATTTTATACCTTAGCACATATTTATCTCACATTATATCACACATTTACCTCAACATCATTAGGGCACGGGAGGGTATATCAGGGGATAAAGTGCATTTAAAAGTATTATGAAAGGTATAATAATATTGAATTTAAAATATGTATATTACAATCAATATAATGTTTAATCCAGTTACCAATAGTTACTACAAACTATGGAGCTAAAAAGAAAATTTTTTACTAAACTAATTTATGTATTGAAAAATCTGTAAATTTTATAAAAATTTTAATAAATCAGACATAGGATCGAGTTTTCATATCTTGTTGTGTAAAATATTCCTATAAAATATATCTTAACTGTTAACTTTGGGGAACTGACTTCACATTATATATTTATTCTAATTGAAGGTATGCGTATGTAATACAAACTGATATTTTAATCAAAATTATGAATATCTAAAAATGAATCCAAAATACCTTTTCTGAATTTAATTCTGCAGTAAGATTTTCACTTCAGCTACATCTTGATGATATCCCCTCATAATAAAATGAGAAGAGAAACCAGACTGTAAGACCGATATAATCCTAAAATAATTTTTAAAGAGTAAAAATATCTTATGAGAATCTTTGATAGTGCTATAAGATATTAACATTTTATAATTCTAATTTACCTTAAAACAAATATCCTTCATGTCAATATTTAGTGTCAAGAGGAATTAATAATGCCTAAATAAAAGAATATTACGTCGTACAGATTTCTCCACCGATTCAGGAAATATTAGTTTGTGTTCATCAGAGCAGTTCCTTGTGTAGATGATCATTTTAGACATAAAAATATGTTTAAACTAGGGGTTTATAGCCTTTCAAATCACTATTGAGTTGTCGATATATTGTTTTATACCGATTATCGTACACACAAATCCTTGGGAACATATGTTTGTTCAGATTAATGGTCCGAGCCTTGTTCTGTTAGGGACAGTGACGAATCCGTCTAAAGCAATGAGAGAAAGTTGAAATAATTTAACTGACACGTGTTGTTTAACTCACACTATACTTCATACATACTAATCCTGTAACTTGTATTTGTGGGGCATATAATTGAATCTATATGTACTTTTGGCCCTAGAAAAGACACGTTAAAAGCTTATGTTAAACTTACCCATCACTCGATAAAACGAATATATTATGAAGAATACTTTATGAAATTAATTAGATCCTTAGTCAACTGTATAAAATATTTTTATAAATTTTACACAGCAAAATAATACACATATCTTCAGGAAACTAGGAGAAAGAACATTTTTAAAGTTTTTAATTTGTCAGGAAATACCATCGAAGTATTATGTCACCGTTTTCCAGTTTTTAGCTCAAGTACCTGACTTTCGATAGATTTATATTGAAAATGTCTACAACTCTAATTTACCCTGATTATTGCACCTGTATTATTGCATTGCCTCTCTATAAGACTATAGCTTGTATACTATATGAAGCGTTACTAGATCAATGCTTTTTCATATTATAAAATATAAGCAATTATTTTACAACTCCAAAAATAAGAAGCAGAAGCGCAAATGACAGCGTTACGTACAGCAGGCGAGAGTTGCGTTTATTTTAGTTACAAATTAATATCGGATAAGCAGGTTATCCCCACTACATAAACTGACCCATAAGCCGCAGTGGTAATCTACACCGATGATAATCCTCTGACCATGATGACATGGGGTCAGAAAACAACCGCTTACTTTGTGAATGCGGTGGGCTGTGATAAAATGCACCGACATTGTTTCTACAGACAGTCTCAAATGGCCTTTATACTAAAACATCTTTAATGGAATCAAGGTTATCTCCGTGTGGGGAAAACCACTGCATCTAAACAAGGCTTTTGTAGAACTTGTGTTTTATCTTCTTGTTGTATACTGTAGAGTTATAAATCCATAATTTATATTTCCTTGCAAATAAATAAATGCGTTTTTCACGTATTGTAAGGATTGTACTTAAAAAGTTAAAATCTAATATGTTAGTAGTGATATGAGTATAAAAAAATTAGATGGAGCGAAACAATATATGACCTGAGTAGGGTCAACACATTTAAAGACTGTACCGAATGACGATAACACATGGGGGTGGTGTTTTCTGAGGTCGTAGTAATAAATACTCGAATTGCAAAGCTTACTTATAAGTTCAATTTATTTGAGACTTACAATCACCACTTTTAGATGTTAAATTAAATATATGCCTTGCCACGTTGCTGCAAATTAGAATATAAGAACTAAAAATATATATATCTGCTACGTAGGCCTAACATATCCAATGTTCTACGGAATTATGCCTACGATGTTTTACTTTATAAAACATTAAGATTTCACTTCCCTTCGCAATGTGTAGACTCACAACCCGGGTGTCGGCGTCTTGGCACGAGACATTAAAGCTGTAGTCTAAGAACGGTTATTTCTAGTCGGAGATCACTAGAAGATGAGTAGAAGTTAAGAAACTGGTAGCCATCTACTCAATCAGCTACGTGAGCTACGTTAGCTCGCCTAAAACAAATTCGCGACGTTATTAGCCATTTAATGATACAAAAAACCCATTACAACAACGTGCTCGTCAGAAGGACGACGCCACAACTTTTATCTATCTAAATAAAGCAAATAAAAGATCTTCAAGGGTAAGTTACTTTACTATTTACAACTTTACCTTACGTTACATTCATTTTTATACGTTTGGCATCAAAGGGCTAATTCAATAATACGAAAAGATAAATTTTATTTACGGACAAAGCGCGCGAGGTCTGATCGGTCACGTAATTGGGCTGCTACAAAGCGTTAGAAGAAAATACGTATTCATACGCGTGCCAATTTTACTCCACCGATAATTTATTTCCGGAACATTGGATGAAAAAAAAATTATATTATACTGGCTGACTAGGTTGTAAAATTTACATTATATAAAATTTAAATAACTAATTAACGGTACAAGACCTTGGAGTAATGATGAACTCCACGCTTAGTCCTTGGGACCATGTCGTTCATGTGTGTAACAAAGCTAACTCGCTACTTGGATTCTTTTGTCGAACGTCAAGGGATTTTCGTTCTCCATTTACACTGGCCACTCTTTCAAGTCCATAGTCAGACCGGTCCTGGAGTACTCTTCCGTTGTCTGGTGTCCTTACCAACTTGGACATATTGCCCTTCTTGAACGGCTGCAGATCAGACTTTTAAGGCTTATTGGGTTGCGTCTTGGATACCAGTACCTGGAGACGCCGGTTGATGCCTTTCGACCTTCCCTTGGACTGCCACTTCTGTCAACAAGAAGGAAGATTGCTGATGTGATGTTATTGCACAAGATTGTGAACGGCGCAATAGACTGTCCAGATCTTTTGACTCTGCTTGAGTTTCGTGCGCCTCGGGCAAGACGTTCACAGGACATGTTTTGCAGGCGTGCCTCGCTCTCGCTCTACATCCAACACAGCGCCATTCCTCGGCTGATGAGGGATGGGGATGAACTCTGTAGAAATGTGGACTTTTTTGGTTCATCCTCTCAGCCTTTCCGCAGGAGCGTAGTCAAGATCATGTGTAGTGCTAATCCGTAGGTGAGCGAGACTTGATCATGGTTTAGGTGGTAATTAATAATTCCATGTGTTATTCAACACGATAGTTTTCTTAAGTTTCACATAAAAAACCCTTTTTAAAGTGTTTATTAGAAAACACTGTAAAAATTTTCTCCACGAGTAGTTCTAATAACATAAATGTCTTTTTGGGCATTGTTTATACAGGCTCAAGAAAAACCGCTGACTTTGACACTATGAAATTGTGAACTTGCATACAAAAAATCCTTTACAATTTCAAAGGAAGTACCCAAAAAACTAATTACGCCGTTGTAATATAAATATGTATGTATATTGTTTCAACTTACAGGCTACTAATTCATTTAAAATAAACTTACATTTCTCTTAAAAACATTAATATGTATGGTTAATTCATTATTCTTATTATTAATATTATACTGATAGACTACTTACTTACAATATAAGTATGAAAGTCATAACTCTATTACACTTCAAGTATCCGTACCCACATTGTACCACTTACTATCTCTTAGTGTTTTAGCCTCTTAGTAAGTTAAACTCTCGTTACCAATAGTGTCCTAGTATAGAAAACTCAATTAAATTAAAATAAAATTATAGATAACAACATGAATCTATCTTTTAAATTATTATATTCGCTAAATATATGATAGGGAGATAGAGTCCCTGCGTATCCTTTTAAAAGTTGCGTCATAGAATTGATTATGAATAGTAACTCGTGCTTTTTATCGTATTTTGCAACAATTATTTGCCAGGAGTAATTAGAAGTATATTTTCTGTAAATAATAATAAATCTAGATGATAAAGATCAATAGTTTGATTTTAACGAAATTCTTTTCTAAACGTTCCTTTAAAAATTGTCATTGACCTAAAAATGTGTATTACTAGCAGGTATTTTGTTCCTTCATGTAAAAAAACTGTTTGTATAAATACGTGTAATATAAGATTTAACTGTCATCAACTAACATGCAATTATTTTTCAACAGTTTTGGAATATAATACAGAGATATCTAAATACCGGCTAAAATGGAGAATTTCTAAAGCGAATCGATTTTGATTGATTGCTCAAGGCAGAAACAATCAATCTTGCCCTGCGCAGGAACTGTAATTGAACTGATATCTGCGAGGCTCGTCACCGCTAACGATTATGTCTACTTCAGTCTTGTCAAATTTAAAGGGAGAATATTTAATGTCAACTTAATGGCTTCGTAAAATTACAAATTCATAATATTATGAATATAGATTTATATCATATATTGAGAATTAATTTGTTTTACTTGTAATATGTAAACTTGACTAGACCTTAAAGCCTGTTATATACTTAGTAATGAGCTACCAGAGCATAAATTGTACACTGTATTTGTATAAATACAGTCTAAAAAGTTATAAAGTTCTTACCATTGATTTGCCTACATAAAACCTGAAAACCTTTCATAGTTAGTGTATTTATTAATTAACAACATAATTAGATTTATTTATTAGTATTGTATGTATCCTACATACTTAAAATAACGATTTTCAAAATGGAAAAAAATATAATTGCTAAATATAAAAGCAGCAGATAAAAGTATTTTAACAAAATGAAATGATCGCAACACAGGTTCAAAGATACTACCTTTGGAAACAATATGGTCCTACTAACTTCTCCTTCAACTTAACTTCCCTAAGTCAGCAGAATAGATTTCTGAAGGGATAGCTAAATTCTGTCACTACAGCGATTGGTTGAGATATTTTGAACTTGACTGTTGCATTTATAGAAGTAAAATATTATTTAATTTTCAGCTATAATACAGTAATATCAGTTATCAGTTGGTATCAATATTTTACAAATGGAATGTAGAGAAAACTGCTTAAAACTAATTAATGCATTTTAAGAGTTTGCTTTCAAAATATTCAAAAAATCATCAAATAATATTCAAAGAATCATGATCATGATGCAGCATAATAATCCACAACTACTTTTAATGTATATTTTTCTTCAAAAACAGAACTGTTACGCTAATAAAAACTTTAATTTTTCTAAAAACCACAAAAAGTCATCTGATTTCAAAGTATGCGAATATCTTAAACCATTTATTGCGTGCTTATCTTAGAAATATTTCTATTTAATAGAGCAACTCACTATTTGTATGACTAATACTGTAATTAAACTAATAAATACAGTATATCACTTAATATCTAGCAATATGTAGTGATTTTAGCTTAGCTAGCTAGACAGATTCGATAGTCAGTTGTACTACTTTACTATCAATTAAACCAGTTAAGCTGCAAAATATGTTGTATTAAAACTGCTTTTATAACAAACTCGTATATTTTGGTTTGTAGTATTATTGTGTTAAACGGATAACCCAAACGTTATCCTTCGTTTATTTCATCAGTTAGTACAGAGCAATCAAATTATTTGAGAACATTTGCCTACATAGCCAATGTATTCAAATTCTCCATTGTCTAAACCACTGTACTTGTAGTAATCGACTTAAGTTTCAACCACTTTGTTGGATTTTTTTTTAATTCTCAGGAGTCTACTGGTTCATGCACTATACATTTTTAACAACAAAATTTGTTACACTCTATGATTTAATGGAAACCATTAAGAACAATTTAATGCGTTAAAGATTGACCTAAAGTAATTAATTTTCATAGTCACACTTTTATAGGTAAACAGTATTCTTCCCTCTGTCAGATTAATAAACAATAGCCTGATATTTGCATATTTTAAATAAATAATTATTACACATCATATTTTCATCAAATGAAGAGTCATCTATAACACGATTCGCATAAGCTACAACATTACTCATTATAAAAGTCACTAACAGTATTCCTCTTAAGCTTAAAAAATAAGAAACTTTTTCCAAAGTCAAAAGACAATATTGTCTTGGGGAAGTACTCCTCCAAATCACATCAAGACTGCATATCGAACAATCGAAGGCACTCTTGTCTTTGTTACTATTTATCATGAAATGCTTTTAGTTTGAACAAAACAATCCAGATGAGTGAACATGTTTTCATTCCATTTACAACAGCTTAGTTATTTCATTAAATTAAATTGATTTATTTATTTTATTTATAAAAAAGTTATCGACATAAATACAAAATTCTTTTAACACTACCTACTTTACTATATTGAGTAACTAAATACAACATTCTAAAATATTATAAAACTCGAAAGGGGGATTTAGAAGCTGTTGCAGAAGTTTGCAAATAATTATTGCCACGTTGGTTAAGCGTGGTCGAGGGCTAACTACGCATTGGCTCTTATTACGCACGTTACAATTCAGGTCATCCTCTAACATTATACATATGTACGAATTTACCAATTTATAGTGTATAAACTAGGAAGATTGAACTATACACATGGTTTAATGTACTTCTTTTAATAGTCTATTAGAATAATACACAAAAATACTCGTAACTCATCAAGTAGTTAATAAAGGCTAATAGTGAGTGTTAAAATAATAATTTATATAGAAAAATATACTAGTCCAACTGCTTGTTTAAGCTGTCTCCGAGTAGTAAGTTGCCCATGTGTAAATGTGTAAGAATTGTCCTAATAAGGTTAAATTTTAATTTTTAATGAATATATGTATGTGAGATACCTCAGCCTGAGTGAAATTGGGGTTGAGCGAATTACATGGTGAAGTATTATAAAAATAATTGATTGAGATAAATATGTTTCAATGCTTATAAATTTTACTCAAGTAGTATTTATATTTTTAAAAGCAAACCCCTCATTTACACACACGCTACACGTTATATATCTTCCAGATTTTCTAGTTAGTTAAAATTTCGCATACAAATGCACTTGGTAAATAAAAAGCTATATTATTTTCTTAAAGATCTAAAATTTATAGTAGCTGAAATGGATATACAACCCCTGGAAGACCAATATATTTTTAACATCCCAATTTCTACAACGATGAAATTTGACACTAAAGTGTTTTATTCAATAAAAAAAAGCTGTGAATGATTTGGCTCAACGATAAACCACTAGGCTTAAATATGTGGTTGAAAGCCCTAGAAGAACTATGTTTTTTTATTTTAAAACTTTCTAATGTCCAAAAATAAAAAAAATACATACCACGAAAAACACATGTTTCTTATCACCTACATAGCTTCAAAATAAATTCACGATTATTTTACCAAACATAGCAGGTTAAAGAGAGTTAAAACCTTAGAAAACTATATTTTTATGTTTAAGCACCCAGCTGTACTAGTAGGTAAAAATATGAAAAACTTGTGTATTATGATCCGGAATACCTTAAACCGGCAGTAGAGTATAATGGCCAGAATCAGTTGTTTTGCGACTATAAGTAGATTTCTTAGATAAACTTGGTATAATATATTTTCTTGAACGGGGCAACAATGCACGCGTTACTTTGGTAGCGGTAACAGATTCAAAAGGCTGGAACTAGTAATGTTTTGACTAAAGTACACTTTTCCGACCAACTTCTTTAAACATCCATCGCTACTATAATCCAGGATATATTTATGACTAGATGCAGATTATTGTATGTGTATATTATTTTTTCTTGGTTTGGGCAACAATGTAATCAATAATTCGGCGCCACAGATACCCTAGACTTACAGCAGCCGGAAATAGATTACACTGGCCGGAAGTTTAAGATTTATGACTAAAGTAAACTTTCAGATCATCATATTTATTTGTTGATTGGGGTAACACTGCTTACGTTATTAAGGCATCGGGAATAGTCTAGATAAGTTAAATATTACAAGTGAGCATTCGTAAAAAAAAATAAATTCTAATTGGACATGAATGTAACACAAGTCATCCGAACCATACATGCTTTATTGTTCTTTATTTAGCTATAAAGGTGAAGATTCATTATTTGATGTACTCCCCCTGCGAATGAGTAAAAAATATTAATTGTTTGAAAACGATATGAGCGGGAATTTAACTAAATAAAAATATTTCATTTTCTATCTTTGAATGAATAAAACAACGCTAACTCAAACACCGTTTTCAGTGTGAAAATACTATTAATATAAAAAAATGTTTATTACAAACATTGTATTTATAAACGGTTATGAAATATTATTACGTATTGTAAATAAGTTACTAACATAATTTACAGTTGCCGATACATTAGATAATTTAATTGGTTGGAACATAAACCTTAAGAAAATAGAAAATAATAAGTTGGCTTATTATACTCTAGCAACTACAGAATTATTTTGAATACTTCACACAATTACTTAATCAGGATATAAACTATTTTAATATATATATATATATATATATATATATATATATATATATATTGTTTGATATTCATGTAAGGTAGGCTACATTATAGGGCAAACATTATAGCTACAGTGTGTAATAAATAAATATAATATGCAAACACGTCAATCTATGGCTATATATGGTTTTTAAAAATGTATTAATTGTAACAAATAAACAAACGATACGTCTGCTATACGTTCTACCATTGAAAGTTCGCTTTAAAAAAATATTTTATCTTTTAACATTTCAACGATACATGTCGTTTAGCATATGTAAATGACAACAACGCCTGGTCATTTCATCGTAGAGTGCAATATTTTGTCTGAACTGCCACAACAAAACTCAGCTTGACTTTGAGAAGCTTATGTTTCATACTTAGCTTTTTCAATGTGATATGATAAACTAAAAGTTCATTCATACAAAGAATACAATCTTAAATTTATATAATATAAATTACATGATTTTAATAACATCGGCTTAAATTTAAATAAAAACAATCTGTTTTGCTGCTTTAACAAATACATGAAGTATAAATATTCACGTAACTGTTTGTTATAGCAGAACATATTCTGTCTTAAAGAACTTCAAAAAGTAAAAATGATAGGAACAGTTTTATTTTACCGGTTGAATTGAGGGCTAAAAAAGCCCTCTCTGACACTTAGCCTGGGGTCAACGGATAAAAGATCATATATAAATTACCACTATCAATTGCTTCATGTACAGGATCGCTCAGCGGTTACCTATCCAAGTAGCAAGCACGCTTGACGTTGATTGACTCGGTTATCTTGTAACAATAGCCATACCCACTACACTGCTCTATTGGTATATAACCTATTGTTCTGTAAGCTACTCAATACATGGAAGCACAATAATACAGCAATAGATTTAATAATAATATTGACACAATATACTAGTAATTGAAGGCTAAGAAAAAACATTTGATTGTTAAGTTATAAATAAAGTATTTAGGATAAGGAGAATAAATTTAATAGTAATAGATCTAGGTAGGAATAATATAGTAGAGTGCACTACGATGTTTTAAGCACGATTTTTAAGCACGTTTGAGTAATCAAGTTTTCTAAGCACAACTTTGCTAATAATAATTATCCGTCTATACAAGCAGTACATTATTTGGAGCTCTGTCTTGATTGGATGAAGCTTAACCAACTAAATCAATGTTATCACAGGGTAGCAACTTTTTTATAATTTGGAATTATTTAATTTGTTGACGTTATTTTATTCTATATATTGTCTTGGTTTCCTTAAACTATGTTCAGATAAAAGATATATTCTTCTGACGTTTGAATTGTTGCAACACTAATGTAGACGATGCCACCTTGTTAATATGTTTTGTATACTATATTATATACACACACACACACACACTCACACACATATATATATATATATATATATATATATATATATATATATATATATATAAACAGCTTATTGGTGTAATTAATGAAATAATAAACAAATAATTACTTTTTAATATAATGAAAACTCAGTGACTTAACTAAGGCAAATTATTAAACTCTACTGTGTTCGCGGACACAAATTTACAGTACATTAACTGCATTAACATTATTTCAGAACATTGACTGTAGAGGCTTGGGTGATAAGCCTTTGAATGAAATAAGACTAAATTAGATTAGCTGAAAGGCATATCTAAATATTAACGTCAGTAATCTTATAGGATCTTTTTTCCATATACGCATATTTGCCAAAAGAATTACATCCACATAGAGAGTGCAAAAACTATTATTAGTCCTAAAAAAGAACTGCTTAAAATATCCCGAAGGAAGATGGTACAGTCACGTTTACACGTGATATATATTTTGGTAGTATCGATAATGATAAATTATATTTATGTATGTGGCACTATCGTACGTAATTAACAACAAAGATTAATACACCAAAATAAATTGCTACGCCGGGATTCTCACTTGTTGGGAGAGAACCATGACCCTTGATTATAGATAATCAAGGCCATAACACATCAAAGCCCTCTTTATCCGTCTATGAGTAATATTTTTTTATTTGGTTGTTTCTATCACACAAATACAATACTTTTTAGAATTTGTACGTTTTCATGTTTTATTTTTTTAGAAAATACACGTGATCTAGAATAACATAGTTACAAACATAGTATTTATGTTATTCTGTCAGTAATTCCTTTATCTAATCACCAATCGTCTATAATGATGGATAATTTTAGTTGATTACACCTAGGTTTAAAAAATCATTGCGTTATGCATGGACATATAAAAAGTTTTTTTTTTTTATAGGTAAAGTAGTTAGTGAACAATATTAATAAAGTAATGCATATTGCTGTTGCATGCAAAAACATACTTGAAATCGGCTATTTTAAACAACAAATGCGGTTTTAAATAAATATATACTGTTTTGAAAACTATGATTAATGGGTTATGACTTACAATGAAATAGGTTTAGAAACGTATTTCTTAAGTATAAAAATACGTTACAGATAATAAAATTAGGCAACAGATTTTTTAGAGATTCTGGAAGATCGGAGATGATTTAAAGGGAAAATGTTTCAGAGAGTGTCTGTCCTTACACAAAATGTCTATAAGAATGATAAAATATGCAGATTAGTGATTCGTGTAAATCTTCTTTGAAAGAATTAGTTTTTCAGTTGTTTTTCCCTGATATGTTTTAGTAACAAATTTACAAATTTAAAAATGAAATTATTTAATAAAGGGGTTATTACGATCAAAAAACACGATTTAATCAAATCCGTAGATTTTGGAAATAGAGAATTTGGAAATATTTCATCAGAAGAAAGAGTCAGATTTTACAAGAAACTACCAAATTGTAATATATTACAAACCAGTGACAAACAATTCAAAATATTTAAAGAACTTTAATTTAAAGTAGTTCTATCTATATAAAACAAGCAACATATATTTATTATCTAACTGTATTATTTTTATGTGAATATTTAATGACGCATCTTACATGCTGGCTCTTACTCAAACTCATATCAAACTATTTGTACATAACTTTGAATAACAAAATTATTTTAAGCCATGTTGGTTACACAGAATATCCTGTTGAGTAGTTATTTTCTCAACAAGCACAACACAGGCTCTATTTTCGTGAGGCTCTAAAGAGATCAGCGTACACAGCATATAGGGTCCGTGTATTCAACTCACTGAATAGCAGAATCTACAGTGTAACATGTGGTTTGTGTTTATGTTTTTTATCAAGGTATACGACACAAAATAAATATAGAGAGCATCCCTCTAACAATTTATGTTTTTAATACAAATTTATCGAAGATAGTAATGTATTATACACTATATATTTACTGTTAAGCACCAGTCAATAAGGGGAAATATGCATTAACAAATAAGATTATTTTAAGATTATTTCCTCTAAAAGTTAAACCATGAATTTGTAAAAATTTAATATTAGGAATATAAGGAATACCTTAATAATATTTTAAGAAAGTACTTGCAAGACCTAAAAAGGGTGCAACTGTTATCGCAGTTAAGCCTATATTCTTTGAATAAAGTTGAGTTGAGTTTTTAATTGTTATGCAAACATTTTCAATTTGAAATTTTGTACAAGAACACATTTTAAATTTAATCATGTAGTGGATGTTTATAAGTCCCATAAAATATGTCATAAAATACTGTTCATATAAAATTAAAATATTTTAAATAAATTAAAATATATATATATATATATATATATATATATATATATATATATATATATATATACTAAAACATAAGAATTATTAGTACATTAGAAGTATTACCCAAAGTATGCACAATGAAATATAGTTTATTAACTGTAATTTTATAAGCGTTTCTATAGTTTACAGTTTCGTTTTAGATACATTAAGTTTGTAAGTTAACCTTGTTTTAATACATTATGTACAAATAATTTATTTTAGTGTTAAAAATCGTAATCAATGGCCTGTCTGCTTTAATGTAATGTAGTTATACCTTCATTAAGTCAAAATTTGCAGGACGGATATTCAACTACATTTTGCATTTATTTCCTAAGAAACAAAACTGTATGGTTACGTGTAACATGCAAATATATTCAATGCACACAACTGGAGAGGTAGAACCAATTATCACTTGTTTTCAATATCGATGTATTTTTTCTACAGCCTGACTACTGTCAGAGAGATGGCACCCACACAAAGATACCAATTAGGGGTTTCTGCTCTTTAATCAGAGCTCCAGCTGATGCAGTGGTTTTTAAATTGGCTTCAATTGTCGATTGACCGTAGTTAAAGCCCCCCTGCGTCCTTTATTATCGGGATGGGTGTGACTGTGGGTGAGTAATTTTGATGATTCAAATTTTTAAGGCTTGATTTTAATCTGCACATGATTGTTGAATGAAATGTATGATTAGACTAAATTAAAATGGTAAAAAAATATATATATATACATTTAAAAGTAAAAACAAATGACTTGTAATGTAAGAGCATTTGTATTAGTAGTTTAATATTAAACAGATGGCATACAAAAAACTGCTTAACTATAAAAACGCAATGATACAAGGGATACTTTATATGGAACAAGTCAATTACATATAAAGTAAGCCTATAAAGTAAGCCTATACTAAAATTAGTTAGATTATTGCTCATTTTAGTATAAAAAACTAAGTTGATAAAACTATGTACGCTTCACGTTTAGGTGTATAATGTGTTAAGGCTTAAAATGCAAGTCAATTATTATTATTTAATTTGTATTCAGTTTGAAACACGTTATATCTGCAGAGTACAATATTTAGTATACTGTTACAGACATAAGGGCTGTTATTTACCATTTTTTACTTCAAAATCAATAGGGTTCTTCCCTGGGCCAAATTTATATCTATGTACCAATTTAAAAACTAATAGAATCGTTCTGTAACTAATTATAGCACAGACGGGAAGACGGTCGGACATATAGACAAACGAACAGCCATTACTTCTTTTTATCCCATAGTCAATAGGAGTTATATTCAAAATGAATTCAACACAATTTGTAAAGTCCCATATCCATATAGCACATACATAGGCAGATGGGTGGGAAATTACACAACTGTATAAAGACTCTAGTCGGTCCTTAATATCAGAAATGTCACTCTATATGGAAATGGATATCAAATATATTGCATAATACATACAAATATAAACGTGTCATTGATGATTTATTTATTTTCGTGAAAGTTTACTGAGATAGAGATATGTTAATTTAATAGGTGAATTTCATATTTGACAACACAAGCAAGAATATACTTGAATGCCGTTTGTAAGCGGATATTTCAACTTATTGAGATTGCTGAAAGTTGGAGAAATAGAGACGAGAGTGAGTGCTTTGCCTTTTAAATACTGGGTATATGAAACTAAAAAGAGCTAAAAAATAAATGCCTCCGATGGTGTGTTCTTCAGTTTAGCGTCTGTTTGTCTTTATATGTTTATAATTTTTTATTTCTAAAACCAGTAAAGACACAAAACAGCAAATTAGTAGAATTATTTATCAGACTTAAATAAAGAAAGAAATTTATATTATATTATTATTATATATACGAACGCACACAATTGACATTTTAAACGCCTAATATTGTAAAGAGTTATAGCTTTAAAGCCATTCATTAATAATGATAAATTTATTTACATTTAGTTCCAAACATTTTGACACCTACAACGTAAAAGACGGCCGAGAATATATGTAGGTGTAAGCTTTTAAGTGTAATAATGCACAGTTCATGATGCCGTAAATATGTGAATCAATATACATATTTCATTACAAACGTAGAAATCGTTTAGCTACAATATTTACTGACACATTTTTATGATTAAAATTTCAAAATATGTTTAAATAGATTGCAAAATTCCACTATTCTTTAATAGTTTTGATCATATATATTATTTAACGGTATAATGCTTAAAACATTTCCCAAACTCCCGCTATATTGAAACAATATTGTAATGTTAGTTTTTTTTCACTAATTTGTATAAATAATTGTTTACAGATAAGTGAAACCCGTGCCGGTTTACAAATCACTTTTACTGATCTAGTTACATTTTTTTATAGTATAATTTTTGTAAGTGTACTTATTAAAATTGTTATTGTACATTAAAAAAATAAGTGTAAAATTAAAATAGGTACTGTTAAGTAAAAATGTATTGTACCAGATCAGGATCTGGACATAAGAACGTATACAAACTACATTACCATGTCTGATTTGTTCAAAAACATTTGATTGGTTAAGACGGAAGTTTACACACACACACACACACACACACACACACACACACACACACACACACACACACACACACACACACATATCTTATATATATAAAAATCTTGAGTCACGATGTATGTTGCCAATAAACTCCAAAACGACTGAACCAATTTCAATCAAATTTCACATGTATCCGTAATTTAGTCTAACTTAGAAGATAGGATAGTTATTATCTGAATTATTCGCTTATGTCGTGAATATAAACGAATAAAATGAAGAAAAGTTTTCAAAGCGCCTGCACATTATAACCTGCAATTACGAGATAGATACGTATATTAAACAGTGAAACACTATTTGAAGGCGCTAAGTTATGATGTATAATTGTCTAAACTAAATTTTTTGGTTGAACTTAAAGGTTGAGTGGTAGACCACTTTGTAATAAAATACATTATGCATGTACAATACATTTTTGACATATTTTCTTGATCGTGACATCAAGGTAAAATCTACATCGGGGTTGGAAATATAATTTACTTCAACCAGAAATGCTCATACGCGGGCAAAACTTACGAAAAGCGTGCGAAGCCGCGGGAAACAGCTAGTATATATATAAATGCAAATGTTTGTTTGTATGTTCCGTTATAACTCTGGAACCAATGCACGAAACATCGTGAAATTTTGTACAGTGATTCTACACGTTCCTGGAAGTAACATAGGCATACTTTTAGAGAGGTGGTTTGGTCCACTGGAAAATGTTTTAATAATTAATTTTTAATTTCTAAGTAGTTGTTGATTTTATAATATTTTACCTTCGATCCGGCAGACTGCGCTGCGACACGTAATACAAAATGAACTGATACTTAACAGCTGTTTATACTTTCAGCTGAAGTTCATCAAAGAGGCAGAAACATTTGTTTACATTTAAAATTTAGAAAATTATTATTGTTAAGTGCTTAATTAGTAGTGTAATGCAGATTGCAAAGACGAAGTTATTACCTAATTTTAAATTTAGATTGCACCAATGGTCAATAAACTATCTAATGCAAAGAAAATACTATTGAACACTGTTATAAAAAACCACCTCATTGTTGAAAGCCGTGAAAGTTTGTACATAAGGTAATCGAATTTGGTTAGACTGAAGGTAAATGAAAAGAGCCGAAAGAAGACGCTTTATGATCGAAATTGGTTTTCGTTGATACATTTTCTTGATCGGAGCACAAGGCAAACTCCACAACAATACTGGAAATATCTTAGACAGAAAATTAATTTTAACAAACCGAATTTGATTCTTTATAAACAAAATAGTTTATCGACATTCATCTATACATAGTAATTGTACTGAATAACTTGTCAACACCTAGCAAAAACCACGAAAGACAGATCAGGAAATATTGTTTATACCTTCATAATGCGCTCAAGAGGCTCACGAAGGAACGACTATCAATTATATCAGGAGTGTTTAAGAATGTGACAGAAAAAGAATAAGTGAATATAGTGTATTGTTTTTCAACAGGAAATTGCGTACGAAGCCGCGGGAAACTGCTAGTATATATATATTTTTTTTTTTTCAAAAAACGAAAGTCGGCATGATCATAACAATGCCTTTACATGTTTCTGTCATCTGACCTAAATCACTTTGGAACATTTTCGCGACGCTATAACGAAATAAATAGTTACCATTTGAATGAAAAATTCGCTTCAGAGTCTAAGTAATAAATAAACCAATTGTCAATTAATTAATTATTTACATAGAATTACGTAGACTAATCGAAACAATTCATTTAACTAAAATGTTTTTAAAATTAAAAGCATTCCATGAGGTAGACAGGAGTGCCTCGATTGTTCAAGAAGCAGACTTGATGTGATTTAGAGGAGTACTTCCCCAAGACAATATTGTCTTTTGACTTAGAACACGGGCTCTCTTTTCCAATGCCTGAGGGAAATAAGAGCCCTACTGGAACGGCTTCTTACACATCAGTAATCTTCATAAAACTGTGTATATACTTCTTCACAGAAGTATATACAAATACCGAATATACATTTTTTTATTGAGATACTGCAGTAAAATTTTCACAAAATATATGTAATAATTTGATCTATAACTGACCCCAGTATCCAGTATGTATTACTAAATTCAGTAGACATATTCCGTTAATTGATACACCGTTGCTACTGGAAGGACAATTCTTATCGTCCAATAGAATGATGTGCAATTCTATTGGCTTTAGCCACACGCTCAGGAAATAAAACTAAAAGAAAATAACTTAGAAGTAGGCTATAAACGTTAAAATAAAGAGTATTGTAATTCTACAAATATGATAAAATTTAACCAATTTTAGAACATTCATTAACAAATGTCTAAAAATTTAATCTTTTTAATTTATTAAAATAATAATATCAAACACAATCTTTTTTTAATAATTTCCTAATTTGAAGGGTATAAGGATATCTTCTATACTAGTTGACATAACTTTTGGTATGTTATTCAAAGAATCCAAAGAAATAAAAATTTTTTTCTTTAATGTATTAAAGCCACTATTGTCAGAAGATATGTATTATGTATTATACATGAAACTTAATTGTAGTAGTATAGCAGCATTTTACATGTAATAAAACTCTACTTGGATTCTTTCTCGTTGTAAAATTTAGATATAAAACCAATGAATAACAGTAATATTTATGTAGAAATTTAAATATAAGATTTCGTAGATTTCGCGGTACTTTATTCCAAATCCAGGGAAATTAATTGTTGTGACAGTTATAAGTCATCACTCCATCGTAGTTTGATTTTAATCCCAGTTTTAAATAAATATAAATTAAAAACATACATGCAAAGCAACACTTGGCTGCTACACTTCATTTTTTGTATGTCCAGACTGATGAGGACTAACACAAGACCTTCCACTAGACAGAAAAAGTACCATAAAACACGTCTCACGTTGTCCGGGAAGACAAAAGTGTAGGGAAAATCATCGACGTTTTGTGTAGTGTCGTGCGCGTCATCAGTTTGTAAAGGAGGAGGTGCTTATTAG
Organism: Homalodisca vitripennis; assembly: GCF_021130785.1. Taxonomy (NCBI): domain Eukaryota; kingdom Metazoa; phylum Arthropoda; class Insecta; order Hemiptera; family Cicadellidae; genus Homalodisca; species Homalodisca vitripennis. Next base: position 33,214,228 of record NC_060208.1, read on the forward strand.
GGTATTTTATAAATGAGGACGTGGGTAGATTGCGATACCAAAAGGTTGGTGCTCTATCTTGTAACGTAACGGCGGCAAACGTCCAAAATCCTATTCTTGTGGAAATTTAAGTTGTGCCGTATTGAAGGTATAACATGAAGATACACTTAAAAAATAATAGCTTATCATTTATACAACAAGTTTTATACACTGTAGGATCCGTCTAGAAAAATCCTAAATATAGATGTTAAAATTCAAATTTACGATAATAATAATAAAATTATAATAATTTTAAGTTCTATAAAGATTATTTTCGGATATTTTAAAATAATTCTTGAAACAAGTAACATTATTTGTAAAAGAAATGCGTAATTATTCTTTGCTTTGCGAACATAAATCATAATTTTAAACCGCATTTCTATTTGACTTTGAGCTATTTATTGTAGCACACATACGCTAACAAGTGAGGACGGATCTCATTACAACATGCACCAGGGCGGAAATCCAGTTTGTTGGAGAAAGGCTAACAAACGGCTATAACATTGTTCAACTACTGCTCCAACTAAACTCAAACCAAACCAAATTATCTACTAAAATTAGGATCATGGACATGTAAATTACGATGTCGACTGTTTCCTACGGCTAATAAATCGGACAAACCAACGGCAACGTATTCTCCATACTAAAATCAGAGGTAAAAATTTAGCATAGCGAACGGGTGTTTATAGTAAAATATAAAACAACGCTGCACCAAACCGAAAGTGAGATTTTATATAGGAACGGGGAAAACATCGATCGATGATAAAAGCTAAATATTTTGGAGAATTATCAATTATTTTTTTAAATGGAATCTACTGAAGAGGAATGAAACCCTACTGACAGTCATTCTATTATGTGTATGGACATTTAAAGAATTACATATCTTATAGGAATAACTTAAATTTGCATCCAAAATATTCAGAGCAATAATGAATAAAAAAAATAATATTTTATTTATAAAGTAATTATATTTTTAAAACGTTAACCTAAGTATTTTTAATATGGTAATACATTAAGGTAATAGATAAGTGACCAAGTTGCTTTAAATATAGATCTAATTCAAAAAAGTAATTTGAATTTGACTAACTTAGTACTGTTTTTTCATGGCTATTATCAATAGATTAGTATTGCTGTTTGAGAATTCCGAAACAATCTCTTTCCTTAGCCAAAAACACATATATAAATTATTTGCCTTATTGGATGACACTGTTTCAGTAATGTCAATAATATTTCGATCTCTTTAAAAAAATAGTTTTTCTTTGTAAAATTTATCATGTTGGTTTCATGTGTTGCCCCTAAGAATGTTACAATAAAATCCTTTTTTATTATTTATACATTAAAAGCTTGACAGTTACAGGTCACTACTGTGTTTACAGACAGTAGTTTATTATTCTTGTGTAAAATGTTAATAAGTTTTTTTTTTTTTTTTTTTTTTTTTTTTTTTTTTTTTTAATGTAGGGCAATTAAATGTATATAGGATTATTTGTGTGTACTTTAAATACGGGTATGACCTTCTACATCAAAGTAAGGAAACATAAGACTGAGGATACTAACAAAACGCGGTCTTTCACTAAAAACCAAAATATGATTTTAAATTTAATATGGAATAAATTATTATAACTATTTGTTTGGTGTTATATTAATCTTCATATTAATTCTATGTTATTCTATGTTATTTTTATAAGTACATGAAGCACCTATAAAATGAATAACTTAATTTATTATTCTTTGTCAGGTTCATGTTTAAATATTCCATACTCGATTCGATTTAGGTTATTTTTTAATAAATCTTAATTATTAATATTATTCAGATTTATTGCAATCATAAACCTAATGTATGATATTATTGTAGTTACGTTTTTATTTTAAGCATTGTTAAAATATCTTCATTAACCGCAATAATTTGATTTTGCTTATAAATAGAGAAACTCAAAAAACCTTTCCACTCCTAAACGTTGGGATTTGGTCATTATTTGAAAGGAAAATAACTGGAAATGAACATTGAACGAAAAACGTCGGTTTCGATGCACGCCTGATTATTTTTGGTTGGGATTTGAACTTTTATTTGTATCTCAATCATTTGTTCCGCATCGCAAACCCTTTCAAACCATAATGTACCTTTTAAAATGGTATCGTATTGATACTTTCAAATATTATTTATGCCTTTACGATTATTGATGTTAAATTTTGCCCTACGTCATAGACTAAGAATAAGGCTGAGTCCTTCTAACCAAAAAAGTCACCGTTTTGATTCCCAGCGAGTTTAAAAATAAGAGCAAACGGGTTTTCGTAATTCAGTTGTCTCTAATAGTGTCTAGATGGTAAAGACTCTCAAACTTCATCTCAGTACGCTGCAATACAGGTGCAGCTAGATTATTCTAACAATACCAATGTCTGTAGACACGAAACAATGTCGAAACATCTTAATTAGTTAGAGTATGTACTCTTTTGCTCAACCAAGCTTTCCCAAGGGAGCAAAGTGCATTTTCCGTCTCAGCGACAACAAGGTGGCAGGACTATGTTTTTGAATCAGAACACGCCCCTTTTCAGAAAGCTAAAGAGGGTGTGACAATCTCAATGTGAATTGTAGTGTGGTGTGAAACCCTTCTAGTGCTTAAGCACGTCCAAACAAGAGTCCACCCCTGCGGGTAGCATAAGCTTCTTGACTCTCCCCATTTCTTGTCAACTTTGAATAGTAATATCAATGTAATTATGTACAGTAGTAGTATCAGAGTAGTATAGGTATTGTAATTTTTGTCAACATTTAAAAATTTGCTACACCAGAAACGGCTATATTTACTAATACAAAACATGCACAGTCGCCAGCTGAGTTGGTTTGCTATTAGGTAGATCTCGAAGAAATCCACCTTTGGTAATCACAGTCATGACTATTTTCGGGGGATTGTTTTGAATTCTCTACGAACAATGCCCTTTAGGACCCAGAACCTCCATAATCCGAAATGATGTTTGCACGCGAGCTTATGCATTATAACACGAGCTTGCAAGAAAGTATTTGCATGAATTTTAATATATCCAGATGAAACTTATTATGAAGATATGTTAGTATTTAGATTTACGATTAGGTCATTAGCCATTGTTACCAACGAAACTCTTCACGATGGCAGCTCTTCACATTTTTGCGACAATCTCCACTCATACATTTCATATTTCAGAGCCAAAATAACACTTTAACCTTATATGATAATTTTATTCGTTAAAATTTTTCACATTTTTATATTGAATAAGGTTTTATGACGGTGGCCACTCAAAGTGTGCAAAATTAATATGTGTAGCTTAACTATTATTTAAAGAAATCAAAGCCGTGGTTTAGCCGAAAATTTCTCCTTGAATATTTCAGTATTGTACTTGTTTATTCGATTTATATAAAATTACAACAATCACGGAGAAAGAATATATGGTATAACATTTTACAATTAGATTTTTAACAACGCTGTAATTAAGGATTTTTTTGTAAGATGAGGAGTTATATACTTTAAATTTGGATAAAACTGATCCTATGAATTATTACAATTTTACCATAGCTTAAATCCAAATTAATAAAGCAGCAAACAGGTTTGCCAAAAATCAGTTTACAAAATGAAATGTTGCTCTTAATAATACTTTCTTCTCAATATCCTTTAAGAAATTGGAAAACTTCCTGTCTGAAACAACCGTTTTTATAGAGGTTGATACTCCATGACTAATTTATTTAAATTATCACTACTAAAAGGTATTTTAACTATCACAGTTAGCCACGACGGATAATAAAACATGAACAGTGCCAATATTCGAAAAATAATTCTATAAACATATGTAAATGTGATTAACAAGAGATGCAATATGTATCATAATGGTCAACATTAAATTTTCTGTCCATTTTTAAGCATTTTGTGTATTTAGCTCTTATTAAATTAGCAATATTAATTTCTATTTTTGCAACCTTCTATTAATTCCATGCGTTAAATTGTTACATGACAATTTTATTAAGTTTAAAAATATGTTTATATAATGATTTTCTCTTTGTCTTGAGGGTTACTTATAATACTAATGGAAAGATGTATGATAACTTTAAAAATAACGAATATTATTTTATATGTAGGTTTTGTAATAGTTAAAGTCTAAATTTATAGAAAAAGCAGGTTAAACAAGTAACCATTTATAGAAATTTGAGAAAATTTTTATCAATACTAGTTTTTATATAGTTATAAGAAATAATAAATCTGTTTATAAGGCATTAAAAGTCTCAGCTTTTGTTCTTGAGGGCTGCATTGTCTCTACGGCCCGCTACATTAACTCCAGTCTTCTTAACATTTAATGATCTGTGTTTAAAACACAATAAAAACAATTATTAAATATTTTTTAATTCTTAAAGTTTATATAATGGCACGGAATTAAGCAGTGATTTGGGAACAACAAAAACATTTATACCGTCGTTAAATGCGTAGTAAAGTTAACTTTTCAATAGCAAATTTCTTTATTAAAAAGCTGGTGTTTTCTGTAAAAACACACACACACACACTATAATCGTCATCATCATCATCATAATATCATTAAAATTTCTCTTCGCAAGATCACTGATTATCGTGGTAACATTCATATATGACTACATGGGTTTTAGTAGAATCTATTTTTTACGACTTAGTCCACTTTAGCACATTTCTGATTTTCTAATTAATTTTTTTAATTTTAAGAGTTTTATTTCAAACCATGATTTGATTGCTCCAAATCATTACAAAATAAATAAATAAAGTTTGAACAATATTTTACACAAAACTGTTTTAATAAGACTTGAAAACCGTGAACTATATGTGAAACTGTACGTTTGACTTTCAGACGCGGGAAGTGCGTTTTTCACTTGACCATTTATACTTTAAATATAAAAAAACTATTTGAACTGGGTTTATGAGATACATTTTATTTTGGTAAAAACACCTTATTTGATCCAATATCAAAAAGGAGTTTTTAAAAGTTAATAATGGATACGGCAGAATAAGAGCTTTATAAAAGTGTAAAATCTAATAATGTAACAGTCTTTTTTAAATACTGGTATTACAGAGTTAAAAAAAATAGTTTATATTAAGTAATGCCTAGTGATTAACCGACATAAGGGAGTATTAAAGTTCACAACAATAAACTACTGAACTGCAGAAATAATAATTGACTGGACTTTGAACTATTAACCCCTAAATTATTTTATTTCTTCTTTGGTTCAACAGGACCTTAAAAACCAACATTTTAGATCTCTAGCAATTTCGTATTAAAGCCTTTTGCTCAGACGGACCATTTAAACAAAGACGGATGAACACTAATACTGTTCCTCCTTGAATCAATAAAAAGCTATGTATATATTTCTAAATATATAAAACTTGTCGGTTACGACATAACCTAACCTAAGGACAGAAGAACCTAAAACAACATACACAAGAAGGCAAGATACATGATGGCTGTACATCACTCTTTAGTAAACTGAATTAAATGTGAGAACAAATAACTCTGAAATCTGTTAGAATAGGCATGTTGAGGTTCTCTTTCCTCTCAGATATCGTGTCTAAAACTTCGCAGCGCACTCAATTGAGCACCCGATGAAACAATGAGAATATCTCTTCAGTTGGATAACACTATATTTTGTAGTCTAGGGCTCACTAATTTCGAAACGATGTAAAGAATTCATTTAGAGTTTCTTCGTTGCCGTATTTTTGGATCCCTTCAGACAAAAATAGATCAAGGTTACAATAGTCAAGTCTCTGAGGCCGTTAGATTCTTGCTAATGGTGAACTAGAAATAGTTTTAACATTTAATCTAATCACAATTTCCCGCTGTTGTAGTTTTTATGCACCCAGGAAGACTCTACTTTTAAAATTAAATTATTTATGTAAGAACTTTACATTGTATAGGCCTATACATTGTAAATATAGACTTATTGTATTCGTAAATTAGAAGGAAATTATCTAAATTAAAAGTAATGAAACACACAATAAGTAATTATTAGGTATTTTATTTTTAATACTTATATTTTGGCTTAGTTAGGAATTTGAACTACATTTGATAAGATCCATAAAATAGTAAAGTATTCCCGTAATAGATGTATAATTAAAATTGATACGGTAGCTAAAATAGGCTCAACAGTAAGCTAAGAATAATTTCATAATCTTTCGTAAGCAGATATTGAGTGAAATATTTGAATTGTCACTTTTATTAATGGTTACGGAGGTGATTTGTAAAATAAATAAATGCCGATATTAGTTACCTAATGTTTTATGCCTTACAATATATCAGTATTCGCTCTGGCTCGGCTAGGACTTGTTTACCAATTAGAGTTCAAAATGGATGTAGCAATAAATAGGGTGGAGCCCTAAATTTTTATTCTTACTTTCAAAAATTATCTACACACTTTAAAGTAGACGAGCTGAACCAACACCGACCTTCTCCCTGAGTGATCGCCGAAGCGTTGCAAGAGGTTGGCAATCCAAACAGCAATGCTTGATTCGGTTATCCTGCGATAAACATTGTAACCACTACACAGCGTAATTTGCAAGGATTAGATAAACCTGCTTTAGACCAAGTCAGGATTTAAAATGTCTTCTGTACAAATCTATATCTATATTCTACCAAATATTCTTGTTTACTGTTTTCAATTAAATTTCGTATTGATTTCAATTTAGGTAATAAAGAGTAGAAGTCATTTCATAAAGAACCCTTGTTAATATTTGAAGATGCTACTGTAAGTTATAAAATGGTTTAAGCTAGTACAGTAAATATGTAATAAAGTGTTATTACAGTACAGAACAGTGAGTAGGTTACGACTATGCGTCATACTGAAAATACATTTCTGTTAAAATATTAAATTGAATATTATTTACTTATTAAAATTCAAAGGGAAAGAGCACTGAGACTTATGTAAAGAGAATGTAAGTTTCGGAAGATTTGCGTAAAATATTGTGAAGTTTGCAAAAGTAGTAAAAGTCACGCACGGAGAGGATCAGGAGCTTGAACGTCTTAGCCTCTCCTACCGTTGTAGACACGTACTTGAATCTTGGAAATTTACTTTAAACATCATCTTTTATTTAACAAACATCAAGCATGTTGAATTATGTACATTGTTAAAGAATAATATCATACATAGATTCCTAAACAGTTATACTTTATTGCAGCTCTTTATTTAAGGGAGGTAACAGACTCAATTCCCAAATGATATAAAAAAGACTTTCATTAACCAGTAATCAACAAAAAATAAACCAAAATAACCCAAGTTAATTAAATAATTAAGGTGGATCATTCTACTTTTCAATAGTTTAACGTTAATACAATAGCTTTGTTGTCATAAACTAAAGAAAAGCCTTGTACGTGTGTCTAAGCTATTGATAGTATTATTCTCATTTGATAAATAAAACATGTTTGGTAATTACCTACTTGAAATACTCATATGATACATAAGGAAATATAAAATATATGTAATCGAAGATCGTTAAGCATTTTTCGTAATATTTTTAACTAAACTATTATTTTTGTGAGTATGATGTCAATACACAGAAACAATTTCTATAAATAATTTTTAGATCTACCCTTATGCACATTTGTATTCTGACCCTTTTTATCTACATTTCAAGCCTTTTATACCACGCATAGGGTCATTGCCTATGTTGTTCAGTCCAGGGCCACCATTGCCAAAGCAGTTCTGCACCTTTTAACTATATCTGATTTCCTGACAGAGTTAGCGAGGCTTTTCACTCAAGGGTATGGAAAAAGATCATTACTGTCTATCCATCTATCTGTCCGCAATATATATCACGAAGTAATAAATTGACATACAGGCTTGAAATTTTGCGTAAATCTTAATTTATATATAGGCAACATGCTACATAGCTTAATGATAATTATGTCACTACATGAGATTAACGCGAGAGTTAATGTTTTCATTGGTCTTATGTAGGAAATGTAGACCATGGATGCATGTAGATGTGTAAAACATATGTAGTCAGTGTAGATTTTCAGCAATAAAACTGTTTCATAAAACATCAATAAAGCTTGTTAAGACAATGCCAGTTAGGCGTATCTTGACACTGCCGTGTGAATTCTACAGTTGGAAATCTACAATCTATTTGTGTCTTATTCGGATGGTTAGAGAAGAAAATGGATGGCATATCAGCAACCATGTTTTAAAACACGAGCCTCAGTGTGGTATTGCATGTATATTGACTAACTTTTATAACAATAATGAAATAAATATATATCTGGCTAGATAGATCAAGAGTTCTAGCGCTCAAATTTTTAACACAATGCCTCCACCTAATGCCACCAGCTATACGGAACACCACCTAGATCACGATCACATTATTTCTGCGAGTATCAATATTATATCACCAGCCTAAGGGGTAGATTGATGATAAAGTTTCACAAACAATCATATATCATGTTATACACCATCGAAGATAAAACTTTTACCGATAATCTTATCATCCTCAAGGTGGTATCTTATCTCCTGAACATACTTCCATTGCTACGCTACAGTATCCCGCCAGCAATTTACACTACCTTTTTTTAAATATAATCTGGCCATCCATCTTCATAAGATGGATTCCATAAAAAAAAACATACGTATAAGTGAAAGTACGCTACTCTAACATTAAATCTCTCGCCTAAATATGTCACCGATATTTTATCAAAAATGGTATGTGTGTGTTTTGTTCTTTTACGATTCTTATTTATTTACAGTAGATTACTTATAGTCTAAAACGTTTTATTTAAAGCCTTAGATTTTTTGCTACAAATATTCTTATCTCTTACTTAAAGTTTTTCTAAATATTGCATTGTTAAAAACCTGAATGGTTGAAAATGAAGGTTATATTTAATTATTTATAGATTGTGACATCTTAGTATAAGGAAAACACTTCATTTGTTTACTAGAATATTTTTATAAGCTGGTATTATTGTAGTTATAGAACTTAATGGTTTTCACTTACAACGAACGACGATTTGATGTGGTTGGAATATAATGAGCTTTTAGGCATTGACAAATATTATTTTATGAAGTAAAATAAAAACTTTTGATGGAATAAACTGATATTATATTTGCAAGAGTCATTACATTACCATCTCTGGTACTTAAAGTTATCCGCTCCGCCGAGTGTGCAAAGTTTCTCTTGAATTTCTAACTTATCTGAGGTTCCCGTAGACAGCTCTTCAAAGCAAACTCTTATTTAATTTACTTCTCTAATTGTACAATTATTATTTTCACTACAGTTATCGTATAAAAGTTTTATTTTAATTATATAAGTTTTCAATGAATTTTGGCAGGGCTAATTAATTACATTCCTTCTAATACAGAACATGAAACTACTGTAATTCTCATAAGAGATAGTAAAATTTTGTAAATAAAACAGACCGACTGTAGTAGGCTACTAATTAGGTAACTATTGCAGTAAAAATTTTAGTGCAGATGAGAGGTTAATATGTATGTCCCCTAAGCCGCAATGTTAATTGACATTGATAATAAACCGCTGACCACCACGGAATACAACCGCCTGCTGTTTAAGTACGCGGCGGGTCCGCACACCGCCACTAACACCACAAGCAACCAGTACTGACCGTTATATTAAGCCGATATCACTAGAATATTTGTTTATCATGATGGTGGAAAAATTGCTGTCTACCAATAAAGTTCTTCTGTTTGTCACTTATTTAAAACATATGTTAAATAAACTGATCCTTTCATAAGTGGTATTGTCTTATAATTGATGTTATTTAACTAAATATTTATCAATAGACTACTTGCAGTTGCTGATGTTATTTTAACAAGTTTATATAAACAATGTTTTTAAGAAGAGCTCACTAAACCAGAACTTTAATTTTTAAATATAATCAGTAACTTACATTCATGATTTATTAGACAAATTAGACCACTACTCTGTACCGGCTGAGCGAATTAAAATATACATTTTATTTAGCTCTAACTCAGAACTTTTATAAAAACAAGAAATAGTAAATACTTTAATATACTTTAGTGCCCAAAATGACTCTGGGACACTGTTTCTGCAACATATAACAAATATTCAGCAATATATTAACGAGTATAATTACTCTAGTATTATAGCCAACCATATGATATTGGGTTAAAAAACCGCATGAGCAACATGCGTTTGTTTTAGTAATAAACTTTAAAGTAAACAAAAATAATCTCATAAGATAATATTGGAAGTTTGGAATCCCGTGAGGCGCAGCGCTATAGCACGATCTATTTTAAATGTAGAAAACACGTTTTAGATCATTTCAAAAACCTTGAAATACCATATAAAATGTAACGTTAGTATTACTTGAAAGTCAACTTCTAATTCTTTGTCAGCCAAATGTATTGTATTACTTTAAACTTAATTATTAAGTTGTTGTTATTCTTATTTAGCGTTGTATTCTAAAAAAGCAGTAATTAGTTATATTACTTAAAAGTAAAATACTAAGTTGTTGTTATTCACAACCATCGTTGTATTAAAGAAAAAAATTAAATAAGTTGTTGATAGCCACATGTAACGTTGTATTCCTGAAAAAATTACTACTAATTTTTTGTTAGTCACAAGTAACGTTGTATTCCTAAAAAACAACTAAGTTGTTGTTAGTCACGTGTAACATTGTATTTCTGAAAAAACAACTAAGTTGTTGTTAGTCACGTGTGACGTTGTATTCCTGAAAAAACTACTAAGTATTAAAAAAAACCACCAACACAAAAACGAGCAGTCTTCCACTCATTGATATATAGATTATTAAACACTCCTCTATCAAAAGAAAAATTCAAAATAGAACTTCAGTATATAAAAGATGTTGCCGTTTTTAATGGATATAAAACAGATTTAGTCGAACATATATTTAAAAAAGCAAAAAAGAAACATGAAAAAAAGTTAAAAACAACACTTTTACCTATTAAAGACACAAACACAAATTGGATAAGCACTACATGGACAAATATATCTAAAGATGTACAAAAAATCATTCAAAAAACATACAAATAAAACGTCACATTTAAAACAACAAGTCAATTGAAGAATAAATTAAAAATTCCAAAAGATGAAGAAGAAATTATTAATAAATCAGGTATATACCAAATTAAAATGTGATGACTGCAACAAAAAATACATTGGACAAACAAGAAAGAAAAATTCATACACGATATAAAGAACATTGCTCCCACATAAAATTCAACAGAAAAGAAAAATCGGCCGTCGCCCACCACTGTATCAATACTGGACACATTTATATCACAAAAAAAACTAAAACTATTAAAACATGTTAACACTCCAAGATATTTAAATGCATGGGAGTCATACTACATTAATCAAACAAATACAGAAGATCTATTAAATCAAGAAGATGGACCAATACAATATTCAATATTACTTAAACGAAGACTACAAAAATAAGATCAAAATTTATATAGTATAATACCAGTAATAATTTAATTGTATTTACACACTACGCCACACAGGACAAAAAAAGAAAAAAAAGTGATGTGTCTGAAGATGATAGCCTCACTATTGAAAGGCCTCACAAAACAAATAAAAGTTTTAAAATATTGGTTTTATGTTTTTCATGTAATTTACTTAAGTTGTTGTTAGTCACAAGTAACGTTGTATTACTAAGAAAACAACTACGTTGTTGTTAATAACGTGTAACGTTGTATTCCTGAAAAAAACTACTAAGTTGTTGATAGTCACATGTAACGTTGTTATTGCTCTAAAATTAAAGTCAAACAACCAAGATTTCTTCTAATATAACATTTATTATTATAAAGTTGGTTGTACGAAAAATTAGTTAGATGTTTCATATTTGTATTACAAGGATTGACTAGCTGTAGTAAACGAGTTATTACTGGATAATTGTGCTTTAGCTAAATCTGAAAGTAGGTATAGATTTATTATTATTAATTTTGTCGGGTGTAATTTAGCGTTATTAAATTTAAATTTAATCAACATAGTGTTCTTTTAAATTTACGTAAAATTATATGGAATCAATCAATCATGATATCCGTATTATATTTGAGCTCTACACAAAAAGTTAATCCATTCCCAAAAAAGGTAAATGTGTTGAAACAAAATGACGAACACCTACTCTAGGAGCTTAGGAAATTGTAGATGTAACATTTGTAATTCAATATAGCCAAGAAAACACGGAAAAGAATTACTACACTAGTTAGGCATACATCTGTAACACAGATATACGTCTTCCATGTAACATCAGATTTATTGGTACCCGTTAATTTTTTTTGCAACAGAGGAAAAATGTTTTAATACGACTTTATAAGGCAGACAGTAATATTTCTCTTCGTCTTCATATTTTTCTCATTGTAAACACGACAATACTTTGCTTCTTCAAATAAGGTATATCAGATGTTATTCAGATTCCCTCGACTCATGACAAGCTTTTATGTTTCACCACACAATGCAACCCAGATCAGTTAATAGCTTCTGTCTTCAGTGAATAATTAATTAGGATTCGAAGAGTATCTGGGCCTAATTATACTACCTGTCAAAGTATCTGACACAAGATATTAAATTTTTGTCTGCTCAGGTAAAGTTAATATTAATTACATTTGTCATTTGTAAATAATTAAATTATTTTATTAAATTATATATTGTTTTCTTCTTACTTCACTTAATTATATTGCACTTATTGATCTAAAAAATTGCACTATAAAATAACTTTCCAATGAAACAAGTGTCGGATTTTATGAAACAATATTGAATTTACTCTATAATAATAACGTTGACCCGTAAACACTTCAAAACCTCGATTTAAAATATTATAGTATTATTTCATATTTTAAATATATAAATAATGTTTATACAAATGCGTTTTAGTTTCTCTTCTAATCTGTATATTGTATGATAATAATAATATAAAACAAATTTTACAATACCTTATAAAAGGTTTGAGGTACTAAAAATAGTTTGAATTCACAAGTACTATATCTTGAAAATGGTACATCATACAATCCTACAACAAAATATTAGACCGTGAATACTAGATGGCTACTAGTACGGCCGGCTTACAAAATATAAAATAAGTCACCACTATTAAAGTTTGCCATAAGTTGGTTGGTTGAGTTTTTGGTCATGACATGAAAACTTATGAACTGTGGTGTCGACCACTCTTAATTTATTTCTAAAGTTCTCGGGTTCGATGTGTCGGACCTAGGACTCTTAGGCCTAGGTTAAATAGGTATTTATAGTACAAATTCACTTAGTTGACCATATAAAATAACATATTTTATTTGTTGAACAATTTGAAATAATTTAAGAGAGAGCGTGATCACATGAGCTAAAGCGTCCAGAGCCCCGGCACGACTGCCCAAAAACAACGGACATCCATCCAGGGTAGCGTTGTCCCAGATGCTTACTCACGTGCTTCAGCACATTCCTGCTTGTTTACTGCAAATTAACTGCTGGTTTTCAGGCTTACTGGTGACATACCTAGTCTGGAAATTAAATATTTTCTCCCACTAGCGTTACATATGCTAACCTAATACGACAAACTACATTTTACTTATTGTTCATCATTACAATAAAATAATTTAATTATGTATGTGAATAAAATTAAATATATTGCAGATAATTTAATATTTAAAATTGGCTGATTGAGACATATTTTCTAATGTCTTATCCCAGTTGACTAAAATAACTCGATGCTCGTTAATATATATTAATATATGTATATATATATATATATATATATATATTAGTATATATATATATATAAAGAGTTATATATTATTATAATTTAGAATAAAGATATAAATACTTAAATCCTTGAATATTTCGACTGTATTGTTATCAAAAAATTATCAAAAATTGTATATATCAATTAGAAGTAAAACATATAAATTTTTAGAATCATATTTGAATGAAGTTGTAATTTTCAATAAGCTCCTTGTATATTATACAAAAAATCATTTCACATATTTAAAAATTAACAATAGTAGGGTAGGCAAATTACTCATTGTATATATATATATATAAGAGCTTATATATATAGAAGACTTATATAGGCTTAGACGATATATGTAATTTTTGGTAGCACATTCACCCGGCAAGTGGAGATCGGGGTTCGATTCCGGCGGAGGAACCGCCATTGCGATTCAATGTTTATTTAAATAAATGGGTAAATATTCGGCTATTGCCATTTATTCTTAATGAATGTAACATAGAAGTCTTGACAGGTATTTTGGTCTTCCGATATTAGTTCATAAATTCATTTTAACTAACCATATGTAAAATAACGGCCAAATACAAAATAATTGAATCGTTAAAAAGTACGTCTTTTTTCCTTGTGTTTTCACTCCATAGCAAGTAGGATCCGTTCGAGTACATAGTGTTCAAAGGTTTGATTTAAACATTATTCGGCTATTGCACATTTATACAAAAAATAAATGCTGTCATTAAAATGACAGGTATTTGGTCTTCCGATCATATGTTAAGTTTGGTTATTTCCACATATTTATACGGCCTAATACAAAAGTATTATCGTGAAATAAGTGAGACAAAGATTGTGGTATATAGCATTCACCCGGCACATTTAGACAACTACTATGTCACTTTTTGCGATTCAATGTTTTCCTAAATAAATTAAACTGTCGGCTATTGCCATTTATAAACTTTACGAATGTAAATAGCGATCTTACTGCGCATTTGGTCTTGCCGACCCATATATGTTAGTTTGGTTATTTAAAATCTAACTTAATGTGAAAGAATACTTGGCCAAATACAAAAATAATTTGAATCTGTTTTCTTCCAATCAACGATAACAGCAATATGGGTTTAAGATTTTTGCGATTCAATGTTTGACAAATCATTAAATTCGGCACCATATTTTATACAAATTTTAATTAGAATCGTTTAGTTATAATCATTGACAGGTTTTTGCGTCACTTTTCCACCTGTAAATTATTTAACAAAGTTGCTGAACAAACATAAATTATTTAATAAGAACTTTCAAATATGAAATTGTATTAATATTTATTTCACCAATTATTATTTTAAAATAGATATCCGTCACTTTCAGAAGCAACATAATTTAGACTATTCAATGCTCTCTCCGTATTATTTTAACAAAATTGAAATGTATTGAACGTTCACATATTTCAATAAATTTATAAAATATTATACAACATACATATCAGTAAAAGTTTGTGCTGTATGATATCTCGCCACTATTTAAACAGTTTATTCATCAATATTTATTATTATATAAATAAACATGGCGCTGTTTTCTTTAATCATTGTCACATTATTTGTCCACCTCAGCTATAGGGTCAAAGAGCTGATTGCCAATTAACATTGTTATCGTGACATCACACCGGATAAAGCAACGTTATTAGGCTTAGACGAAGTAATTTCCTGTTTTAACCGCAGAGCGATCTTGTCCATGCAAGCAACCGACAGCCGTTGGTGGTGGTTCTAGTAATTAAGCCGTATGTCCCCAGGTTAAGTGTATTAGAGGGCTTCTTAGTCTTATTCTTTGCCAGGTAAAATAAGACATCTTTACTTTAATTTTTACTCTAACACTGTGCAAGCAAAAACTTTGTTTATCGATAGAAAAGTTTTTCTAAAAAAGAACCCGATCGTTTTTTCCTTGTGTTTTCCACTCCATAGTTCTAGTGAGGGAAAAAATAGAGACGTCGAAAGACTACAACCTCAAGCAGTAAGGTTTGATAAACAGTTTTGTAGCTGCACAGTTTCGATACTCAAAATAAAAGCCGTCGCTGACGCATAAAATAAGTTAATACACATCAGTAACTGTGATGCCACATATTTAATCTTACCTCTAATAATTACGTGTGAAAAACTAAAAATAATATGAAACGAATACATTTAAAAAAACTTTACTATTTGTAGTCCCTTTTGATACCCCGCTGTTACATTGTTTCACAAAAGCTAGCATATATAATAATTATTTTTCTCTTTATATTAACTTGTTTTTAGTGATTTTAGCATAAACCAATATTTGGGATTATAAAATACAAATATAAATATTTTTATATAAATACATGTGTCAATAGATACAAACTATTGTTTAATGGGTGGTTCAGTCCATCAATGCATAACTTATATTCATGACATATCTTTACAATGTTTTTGACTAGCAATGTGCTAAAATATTTTAAAATTATTGATATAGAATTGTTTTACAGATAATTTGTTTTTCGTAAAATTTTTGTTTATTTCCTATAGAAATACATAATTTATAAAGGTGTGAATGAGTATAATGTTTGTAGAAGGGGTGAGTTTTGCAAAATATTTGTTCTTTTATACTCTCACCCTAAATTCAAGCAAAGTTAAAATAGACAACAACGAAAAATATTGTGAAATTCCAAACAGAGTTATCGAAGTACTTTTCAATGAATAATGCACCGTAATGAAACTTGACCCTGTTTATCCCTCTTGTGAACACGATGTAATATTTATAAATTTGTCAATAAATATATTTCAGTAAAAACTTGATGCTGAAGATATCTCCCACTCTATGATAAAACATGTTAAACATAAAATATGGTTTGTTTTCAATTCAATATATTTACAATTGTAAAATAATATATTATTATATATATATAAAGATATATATATATATATAGATATATATATATATATATATAAAAAATGTGGTGTGTGTGTGACCGCATGAGCGATCTTGTCCATGTATGTTGGTGGTGGTTATTGTCATTTTAAGCGTTGGATTTCTTTTTAATTTATTGTAACCATTATTTGTTTTATATGTTTTAGCAATTAAAATGTATAGAAAAAAAAAGAAACTGCATGGCATTGTTTTGTTCGCCATGGCGGTTACGTCGTGACTAACAACTCAAGCATAATTATGTTTACATTACAAAATGTTTTTAGTGTGTTTTTCTATTTGAACAATTGTTCGCTGACGCAAAATAATATTAAACGTATAATTCCTTTTTTACTCTCGAGAAGACTTTTTGGGCAGAGAAGCAAACGAACAAAACATAAAATTGTTTAGATACCCAATTACCATCATTCCCAGCAGACAAAAACAATCATTCATCTATTAATGACGTTCGGCGATTTAGATGGTTGGGTATAAACCATCAGAGAACCCGTTTCAATTAGGTTAAAATGAAGTTTTTATTGAAAATTTTGTATCCACAGATAAATAATTGGTTACATGATGAATTCAAATTATTGTTTAATTAAGATACGTTGGCATAAGCTAGTGCTCTGAAATAGAGTACTGTCGCCAAATTTAAGCGTTATTTTATACAATTATTGTTTATATCTTTATGAATACATGTTTCACACTTTTAAAATTTCACGTGCTTGTACTCAGTTTAGTTTACAACTTATTACTTTACTACCTGTATCGTTGCCTAAATTCACGGTTATCTTAGGAAAACGAAAATTAATGCTAACACTGAGCGACTTATCGAATGGGGTGACTTCATGAATATAACTCAGTATGAACTTAATGTTCATCCCACATTTCAACACCATGTAATATTTTATTTGTTTTTAAACTTTTAATATATTTACTAAGTAATAACTTGATTTAAAATCATACTATCAGTCATGAAAATCACACGAATCACATGTAATATATATATAACATATCCAGTGTGTGTGTGTGTGTGTGTGTGTTTTGAAAGTATTTTACCTGATTATAATTTCATGGTAACCATTGTTCTAAACTAAAAGTTGTTTTTATAAGTTGAAATGACTTGAACACCCACAATGAAACTGCATGGCATTCGCCATTCGGTTAGTCATGTTTATATTATGTCAGTTACAATAAAATGTCTAGTGTGTTTTTTCTTTTGTAGTTTGCAAAATTTTAAACGTATACCATATTTTGATTCCCTAATAAATAGCAAACGAACAAACTTATAAAATAAAATAAATTAAATCATTCCAGCACAAAATGAGGTAAGCCTGTAACGCGATACGATGTGGCTTAAACCATTCAACTTTCTGTTAGATTAAAATACCGTAAGTTTTCTGAAAACTTATCCACAGTCCATGAAATATTTTCAGATAATATTTGGTTATATGAATTCATATGCATGACGTTATTCTTGTAATATTGATGAATAGAGTTAAGTTAAGGCAGATAAATTTATATCTTTATCGATAAATGTATGACATTTTAAAATCTGACTCACTTTACTACCGTATTGCCATCACGGTTATCTAAAACTTGAAAATTTCCGCTAACACTTAGCGACTTTGTGGGGTGACTTTAATGAAAAATAAGCTTCATGCAACATTTCAAATCAATTTCATTTATTTTTAAACAGTAATTTTTAAAATCATACTATTCAGTCATGAAATCACACGAATCAAGTATTATAAACTAAAAAATACTTGTTACCTATTAGAATTCATTCGTTGTTTTAAAAAGGTTTATAAGTTGAGACCCACATGAACGTGATATAGGTTGTTTTCAATCGAAAATAGCAATGAAGTCTTATTCCAACATTGTACAGATGTATATCAATTGTGTTCTAATATAATAATTATCAGAAACAGCCTAGTTCATTGGAAATATATCGAAAATAGCCAATGACTATTATGCAAGTGTTGCAGGATCTGTCTATTATAGGCGTTCCGTTATAAATGTACTATTATGTATAAAACCTATAGGAATTTAAAAGTCAATATTTAAATATAAAGTTGTTTATACACTGCGATTTGGAGTTTACAAATTGAGTATCTATATACTCTAAAAAACATACCAGGAGTACGTGGCATGTTAAGCTCACCACATGGACTCACACACTTTACGAGTAGGAAGACGGTAACCCGACCCTTGTCTGCCATTACTTCCACTACTTGTGACAGACACATCCTTATACTTATTTCCCCAGAAGAACTCATGGTTCCAAATATCTTAAAACGACATATTACACCAAAAGTAAGAGTTATACTTTAGTTATAAAATTTAATTAAAATTATCTACATTATTTACGTACCAATTGTTATGATTATGGAAAAAAAATCTTAATAGATTCATAAATAAAGAACAAAAATTATATACTGACAGATAAACCGTTAACGAAAGAAGTTAGACCATTGGTTGCATATAGTTTTTAGCTCCTCTTGGTCTATGGAACGAAATCTTAAAGTTTGTGTCAAGGGTTTATTACGCCCGGTATTTAAAATACAACGCACTCAACCATAATCATCCAGCTTCCCGCTATCTCAAAAGATAAACTTTTGCACATTTATACCCCTTTACTTTAGAAAATACAAACCCATTGAAGAACTATATTTTTTGTTTTTAAACTTCCTGATGGCTGGAGACGATGCAATTTTAATACACGCCCATTTAACAAATAACAAACTAATCTGTACTTCATAAGATCAGCCAACATATACGGATTGAAATAGTAACTTATATTTGGCAGAACTATATATTTGTTTTTCTAATTTCCCTACGTCCTAGAAAGATGAAATTACACACACGTGCCTCTTGACTTAGTAAGAACACTAAAACATTTTCATGAAGATGAAATATTTATAGTGGTTTAAATGGGGTTAAAATCCCTATCACAATGAGTTATTTTTATTTTTTTAGATGATGTTTTACAGTACTGGTTATGGGCGTATGCTATAATTAAAAAATATAAATATTTTAAGGAAAATTAGGTTGCATTAAAGAAATGAGAAATTCTTACTATGTTAAAGAAGATTTTCATTATATTAAAGACTTATGATCACTTTACTTTAAAATGCATAATGAATAAATGTATAATGAAATTCTTTTAAAATATTTATATTATAAGAAAGGAAGCAACTCTTTTTAACGGAATTTTCACAAGTAATTTATAAATATTTAGGCTATATATTATTATCATTTGAGATCCATTTATACCTTATTATTGTTATGCAGTCATTCTTTAAAATGTAAAAAAGCTTCAGTAAATAATAGAATGATTTATAAGGTAAAAAAAACACTTTAAATAACTATGTGATCAAAATGTCAAAAGAAATTATTGGTATTGAATCATAAATGTCGGCGACACAGTTTTATGAAGATTACTAATGTGTAAGAAGCCGTTCCAGTAGGGCTCTTATTTCCCTCAGGCATTGGAAAAGAGAGCCCGTGTTCTAAGTCAAAAGACAATATTGTCTTGGGGAAGTACTCCTCCAAATCACATCAAGTCTGCTTATTGAACAATTGAGGCACTCTTGTCTACGTCATGGAATGCTTTAAATTTTAAAAACATTTTAGTTAAATGAATTGTTTCGATTAGTCTACATAATTCTATGTAAATAATTAATTAATTGTGAATTGGTTTATTTACTACTTAGACTCTGAAGCAAATTTTTCATTCAAATGGTAACTATTTATTTCGTTATAGCGTCGCGAAAATGTTCTAAAGTGATTTAGGTCAGATGACAGAAACATGTAAAGGCATTGTTCTGATCATGACGACTTTCGTTATCTGAAAAAAAATAAAATATATATATATATATATATATATATATATATATATATATGTGTGTGTATAAACTTCCGTCTTATCCAATCAAATGTTTTTGAACAAATCAGACATGGTAATGTATACGTTCTTATGTCTGGATCCTGATCTGGTACAATACATTTTTACTTAACAGTACCTATTTTAATTTTAGATTTATTTTTATAATTTACAGTAACAATTTTAATAAATACACTTACAACAATTATACAATGAAAAAATGTAACTAGATCAGTAAAAGTGATTTGTAAACCGGCACGGGTTCCACTTATCTGTAAACAATTATTTATCCAAATTAGTGAAAAAAACTAATATTACAATATTGTTTCAATATAGCGGGAGTTTGAGAAATGTTTTAAGCATTATACCGTTAAATAAAAGATATGATTATAAAAAATATTGAAGAATAGTGTAATTTTGCAGTCTATTTAAACATATTTTGAAATTTTAATCATGACAATGTGTCAGTAAATATTGTAGTTAAACGATTTCTACGGTTGTAATTAAGGGAAAAATTTTTATTCATTCACATATTTACGGCATCATGAACTGTGCAGTATTACACTTAAAAGCTTACATCTACACATATTCTCGGCCGTCTTTTACGTTGAAGGTGTAAAAATGTTTGGAACTAAATGTAAATAAATTTATTATTATTAATGAATACTGTAAAGCTATAACTCTTTACAATATTAGGCGTTTAAAATGTCAACCGTGTGCATTCGTAAATATAATAATAATATAATCTAAATTCCTTTCTTTATTTAAGTCTGATAAATAATTCTACTAAATTGCTGTTTTATGTCTTTACTGGTTTCAGAAATAAAAAACTAATAATCATATAAAGACAGACAGACGCTAAAACGAAGAACACACCATCGGATGCATTTATTTTTTAGCTCTTTTTAGTTTTATATACCCAGTATTTAAAAGGCAAAGCACTCACTCTCGTCTCTATTTCTCCAACTTTCAGCAGACTTAATAAGTTGACATTTCCGCTTACAAACGGCATTCAAGTATATTCTTGCTTGTGTTGTCAAATATGAAATTCACCTATTAAATTAACATATCTCTATCTCAGTAACCTTTCACGAAAATAAATAAATCATCAATGACACGTTTATATTTGTATGTATCATACAATATATTTGAGATCCATTTCCATATAGAGTGAAATTTCTGATATAAGGACCTACTAGAGTCTTTATACAATTGTGAAATTTCCCGCCCATCTGTCTATGTATGTGCTATTTGTGGATATGGGACTTTACAAATTGTGTTAGAATTCATTTTGAGAATAACTCCTATTGACTATGGGACAAAAAGAAGTAATGGCTGTTCGTTTGTCTATATGTCCGACCGTCTCCCCGTCTGTACTATAATTAGTTACACAACGATCCTATTAATTTTTAAATTGGTAAATAGATTTAAATTTGGCCCAGGGAAGAACCCTATTCATTTTGAAGTAAAAAAATGGCAAATAACAGCCCTTATGTCTGTAACAGTATACAAAATATTGTACTCTGCAGACATAACGTGTTTCAAACTGAATACAAATTAAATAATAATAATTGACTTGAATTTTAAGCCTTAACACATTATACACCTAAACATGAAGCGTACATAGTTTTATCAACTTTGTTTTATATACTAAAATTAGCAATAATCTAACTAATTTTAGTATAGGCTTACTTTATATGTAATTGACTTGTTCCATATAAAGTATCCCTTGTATCATTGCGTTTTTATATTTAAGCAGTTTTTTGTATGCCATCTGTTAATATTGAACTACTAATACAAATTTTGTTACATTACCAGTAATTTGGTTTTTGCTTTTAAATATATATATATATATTTTTATAATTTTAATTTAGTCCAATCATACATTTCATTCAAAAATCATGTGCAGATTAAAATCAAGCCTTAAAAATTTGAATCATCAAAATTACTCACCCACAGTCACACCCATCCCGATAATAAAGGACGCAGGGGGGCTCTAACTACGGTCGATCGACAATTGAAGCCAATTTAAAAACCACTGCATCAGCTGGAGCTCTGATTAAAGAGCAGAAACCCCTAATTGGTATCTTTCTGTGGCTGCCATCCCTCTGACAGTATTCAGGCTGTATAAAAAATACATCGATACTGAAAACAAGTGATAATTGGTTGTACCTCTCCAGTTGTGTGCATTGAATATATTTGCATATTACACGTAACCATACAGTTTTGTTTCTTAGGAAATAAATGCAAAATGTAGTTGAATATCCGTCCTGCAAATTTTGACTTAATGAAGGTATAACTACATTACATTAAAGCAGACAGGCCATTGATTATGAGTTTTTAACACAAAAATTATTTATTTGTACATAATGTATTTAAACAAGGTTAACTTGCGAACGTAATGTATCTAAAACGAAACTGTAAACTAGATAAACGCTTATAAAATTACAGTTAATAAACTATATTTCATTGTGTATACTTTGGGTAATACTTCTTATGTACTAATACAAATATATATCATGTCAATATATATATCAATAACATTTGATATTTTATTGGACTTAAACAAAACATGTAGTGGATGTTTTTAAGTCCCATAAAATGTTTAATAAAATACTATGCATATAAAAATAAAATATTTTAAATAAATATATATATATATATATATATATTTATTAAATATATAATTATAATATAATTATATATAATTATAATCACGGACTTAAAACATCCACTACATGATTAAATTTAAAATGAGGTCTTATACACGATTAAAAATTAAAAATGTTTGCATAACAATTACAAACTCAACTCAACTCAACTTTATTCAAAGACTGCGATAAAATTTGCACCCTTTTTTAGGTCTTGCAAGTACTTTATTTAAATATTATTATGGTAACAAAATATTCCTAATATTTAATTTTCACAAATACATCGTTTGACTTTTAGAGGAAATAATCTTAAAATAATCTTATTTGTTAATACACATTTTTCCATTATGGACTGATGCTTAACAATAAATATATAGTGTAAAATACATTATAATCTTCGATAAATTTGCATTGCAAAAATAAATAGTTAGAGGGATGCTCTCCATTTTTATTTTGTGTCGTTGACATTGATAAAAACATAAACGCAAACCACATTTTAAACTAGAGATTCTGCTATTCAGTGAGTTGAATACACGGACCCTATATGCTGTGTACGCTGATCTCTTTAGAGCCTCACGAGCTTTGTGTTGTGCTTGTTGTGAAAATAACTACTCAACAGGATATTCTGTGTAACCAACATGGCTTAAAATAATTTTGTTATTCAAAGTTATGTACAAATACTTTGATATGACTTTGAGTAACAGCCAGTATGTAAGATGCGTCATTAAATATTCACATAAAAATAATACAGTTAGATAATAAATATATGTTGCGTTGTTTTATATAGATAGAACTACTTTAAATCAAAGTTCTTCAAATATTTTGAATGATTTGTCACTGATTTCTAATATATTACAATTTGGTAGTTTCTTGTAAAATCGGACTGTTTCTTCTGAATAAATGTTTCCAAAATCTATATTTCTAAAATCTAAGGATTTGATTAAATCGTGTATTGTGATCGTAATAACCTCTTTTTTAAACGATTAAAATTTAATTTTTAATGTAAATTTTTTACTACAAAATATCAGGCAAATCAAGTCAGAAAAACTAATTATTTCGAATAAGATTTACATGAATCACTCACCTGCATATTTGATAATTCTTCCTGCATATTTGATAATTCTTATAGACTTTTTGTGTAAGGAAAAACAGTCTCTGAAACCCTTTTACTTTAAATCATCTCCGATCTTCTAGAATCTCTAAAATATCTTTTGTGTAATTTTATAATCCGCAACGTATTGTTATATTTATGAAAAAGGTTTCTAAATGTATTTAATTATACGTCATAATCCATTAATCATAGTTTTCATTTATTTAAAACATCATTTGTTGTTGAAAATAGCCAATTTTATGTATTTTTTGCATGCAACAGCAATATGTATTACTTTATTAATATTGTTCACTAACCACTTTAACGATTAAAAAAAGAAGTTAAAACTTTTTCTATATCCATGCATATCGCAATGATTTTTAAACCCAGGTGTAATCAACTAAACTTATCCATCATTATTGACGATTGGTGATTAGATAAAGAAATTATTGGTAGAATAACTTAAATACTATGTTTCTGTAACTATTTTATGCTTGTTTACGTGTATGTTCTAAAAAACATAACATAAAAACATACAAATAAAAAGTATTACTTTTGTGTGATAAAAAACAGCCAAATAGAAAAAATATTACTTGTATATGGATAGATAGGGCTTTATTGTGTAATGGTTAGTATTGTCGCCCAAAACAAAATAGAAACCCGGCGTAGTGAGTTCTTTTAGTTTATTAATCTTTGTTAATAATTACCTACGATACTGCCACATGCATAAATATCATTTATTATTATCTTTACCATCTTCCTTCGGGATATTTTAAGCAGTCCTTTTTTAATAGTTTTTGCTCTCTCTATATGAGTGTAATGTTTTTAGCAAATATGCGCTTAAAGAATCAAGATATTATAAGATTCCTGAAGTTAATATTTAAAATTTCCTTTCGGTTAATATAATTTATTCGTATTTCATTCAAAGGCTTATCACCCAAGTCTCTAAAGTCAATGTTCTGAAATAATGTTAATGCAGTTAATGTACTGTAAATTTGTGTCCGCGAACACAGTGGAGTTTAATAATTTGCCTTAGTAAAGTCACCGATTACTTATTATATTCCAAAGTAGTTATTTGTTTATTGTATCGGTAATTATATAATTAAGCTGTAACTATATTTATTATTATGAAAGATAGTCTAAAAACCGGAATAATTAGGTAGCATAGTCTACATTGGAGTTACAACACTTAAAACATCCGAAAAAATATTCTGTTATCTGAACATATTCTGAAGAGAACATAAAGTATAAAATTCCGTCAAAAAATGAAATAATTCCAAATTTTCTAAAATCTGTTACTCTGTGAAAAAAGAGATTTATTTGGTTAAGCTTCATCAGAGCTCCAAATAACGTACTACCTGTATAGATGGATATTTATTATTAGCAAAATTGTACATAGAAAACTTGGTTACTCCAACACGCTTAGAAATCATGCTTAAAACATCGTAGTGCACTCTACTATATTATTCATACCCAGATCTATTTCTATTAAATCTATTCTTCTCATCTCAAATACTTTATTTATAACTTTGTAATCACAAATTTTATCTTAAGCTTCCATTACTAGTATATTGTTTTCATATTATTATTAAATCTATTGCAGTATAATTGTGCTACCATGTATCTGAGTAGCATACAGAACAATAGGTTATACCAATATAGCAGTGTAGTGGGTATGGCTATTGTTACAAGATAACCGAGTCAATCAACGTCAAGCGTGCCTGCAGCTTGGATAGGTAACCGCTGAGCGATCCTGTACATGCAAGCAATTGATAGTGGTCATTTTATATTATCTTTTATCCGTTGACCCCAGGCTAAGTGTCATAGAGGGCTTTTTAGCCCTCAATTCAACCGGTAAAATAAAACTGTTCCTATCATTTTTTCTTTTTGAATTTCTTTAAGACAGAATATGTTCTGATATAACAAACAGTTTCGTGAATATTTATACTTCATGTATTTGTTAAAGCAGCAAAACAGATTTTTTTTATTTAAAAAGCCCATGTTATAAAATCATGTAATTTATATTATATAAATTTGAGATTGTATTCTTTGTAAGAAAGAACTTTTAGTTTATCATATCACATTTAAAAAGCTAAACATGAAAACAGAAGCTACTCAATGTCAAGCTGAGTGTTTTTGTGGCAGTTCAGACAAAATATTGCACTCTACGATAAAATGACCAGGCGTTGATGTCATTTTCATATGATAAACAACATGTATCGTTGAAATGTTAGAAAATAAAATATTGTTTTGTAGCGAACTTTCAATGGTAGCAACGTATAGCAGACGTTCGTTTGTTTATTTGTTACTATTATTACTTTCTTATAAACTATATATGTATAACCATAGATTGACGTGTTTGCATATTATTTTTATTTATTACACACTGTAGCTAAAATCCTTGCACTATAACGTAGCCTACCTTACTTGAATATAAAAAAAATGAATATTAACTATTAAAATAGTTGATATCCCAATTAAGTAATTGTGTGAACTATTTAAAATAATTCTGTAGTTGCTAGAGAATAATAAGCCAACTTATTATTTTCTATTGTCTTAAGGTTTATGTTTCTACCAATTAAATTATCTAATGTATCGGCAAGTGTAAATTATGATAGTAACTTATTTATAATACGTAATAATATTTAATAACCGTTTATGAATAGAATATGTGTAATATTAATTGTGCATATTAATATTATTATCGCACTCAAAACGGTGTTTGAGTTATCGTTGTTTTATTCCTTCATAGATAGAAAATTTAATATGTTTATTTAATTAAATTCCCCCTCATATCGTTTTCAAACAATTAACATTTTTACTCATGCGCAGGGAGTGTACATCAAATAATGAATCTTCACATTTATAGCTAAATAAAGAACAGTAAAGCATGTCTGGTTCGGATCACTTATATTACATACATTCATGTCCAAGTAGAATTTATTTCTTTTACAAATACTCGATCTGAGAAGCCTAATTTAATAAAACTAGTGTCTATTTCCGGCACTTGTAATATTTAACTTGTTTAGACTATTCCCGATGCCTTAATAACGTAAGCAATGTTGCCCCGATCAAAAAATAAATATGATGATCTGAAAGTTTATTTTAGTCATAAATCTTAAAGCAGTGTAATAATGCTACTGTAAGTCTAGGGTATCTGTGACGCCGAATTATTGATTCCATTGTTGCCCAAACCAAGAAAACATAATATACACATACAATAATCTGCCTCTAATCATAAATATATCCTGCATTATAGTAGCGTTGGACGTTTAAAGACGTTGGTCGGAAAAATGTACTTTAGTCCAGTTACGGTCATTTGAATCTGTTACCGCTACCAAAGTAGCGCATACATTGTTGCCCCGTTCAAGAAAATATATACCAAGTTTGCCTAAGAAATCTACTTATAGTCGCAAAACTACTGATTCTGGCCATTATACACTACTACCGGTTGAAGTTATTTTGGGTACCTACTGGTAGTCTGTTATTGGCATAACACACAAGTTTGTCATATTTTAACCTTCTAGTACAGCTGGGTGCTTAAAAATAAAAATATAGTTCTCTATAGGTTTTAACTCTCTTTAATCTGGTAAATATTCGTTAGTTTCTTTTGTTACTATGTAGGTGATAATTAATATGTGTGTTTTGTGGAATGTATTTGTTTTATTACCAAAATGTTTTTTTATCTGGCACCACGAATGTTCAATGTATTGCCTTCGAACGTAAGGAATAAAAATTCAATCAAAGTTTTCTCAAAATACCTGAAGGATTGGCTTTTTTTAATAGAAAATATAGAAAATATGCTGTTTAAGTTTAAAGAGTAAAGGAAAGAATTGTTATTACTATGTTTGTTATTGCTTGCTACTGTTACGTTTGTTATTGTGTGTTATTATTAGGTTTTGTTATTACTTGTTATTGTTATGTTTTGTTATTACTTGTTATTTTACGTTTTATTATTACTTGATATTATATTGTTATTTATTATTAGTTTGTGTACACAGTACTATATTTATTTATAGATATGTTGTCCACCATTCAGTTATGTATGTGAGATTGTGAGAGTGAGTGGAATTTAATTGTTTTAAAAACGAGTTGCTCATTTCATTTACTAATTTGTTTGTACAGATGCGATGTAAAAATAAAATCAAGTTCCATTCGAAATATTAAGGGAATGGCTCCAACGTGCAGCATTTAATGTCTCAACTTTAATTGTAGTATGTATTGTGGTAATCTGTAGGAAAAGGATTCAACACGCGGAGATTTACATCTAAATATATAAAAGTGTATTTAAATTATATAAATCCCTTTCTGTATTTAATTAAGTACAGTTTGAAAAGCCGTTTTTATTCAGAAATGTACAATAAATATATCTCCAAACAGGCAATGCCTTGGAGGTTTTCTTTGTTTCTCCTAAATGTATTATAACTTTTAATCTATCAGGAAATATGTGTGTGAGTTTGTACGGTCTGGATAGGTTAAAAACTGTAGCAGAGAATTACATTAGTGAAAATAGTGTGTAGCAAGTATCAGGTCAAGCCCGTGCATCCGAGACTCTCAATAGTGTTTTCTTATGTTTAATACTATGTAGTAATATATTGTTAACATTATTGTTGATAATGCTGGTGTAAATTTAGTAACTTATTTTGGAGAAATAAAGTTTCTTTCTTTCTTTATTTTTGGAGATTGGAATGTCTTAAAATAAAAGATATAGTCTTCTAGCAGTTGCAACTAAATTTTAAACCCTATTGGTTTATCACTGTGTCAAATAATTTACATGTTTTTATTGCATAAAACACTCATGTGTCAAATATCATCGTTGAAGAAATTGGCATGTTAAAATCATGTCGTTCTTCTAGGGGTTGTATCTCAATTTCAACCACTAAGAATGTTAGATCTTAAAGAAAATATATTTTTTTATTTGCAACGTGCATTCGTGTGCCAAATTTCAACTTACTAGAAAATCGGCTGTATGATTAGTAACGCGTGTATGAATGAAGGCTTTGCTTTAAAAAATATAAACACTGTTCCAGTAACATTTATAAGCATTGAAAAATGTTTATCTCAATTAATTTTTTTATAACTACTTGATCATGTAAATCGCTCAGCCCTAATCTCACTCAGGTTGAGGTGTCTCACACACACATATATTCATACAAAACCAAAACTTGACCTTACCACAATTGTTACACATTTACACATGGGTGACTTACTACACAGAGACAGCTAAAACACGCAAGTGAGCTGGTATATTTTTCTACATAAATAAATAAATAACACACTATTTGGCTTTATTAAATAATTGATGAATTGTGAGCAAATTTCGTTCATTATTCTAATACATTATCAAAGGAATTACATTAATGTACATGTATACTTCTATCTCCCTAGTTTATACACCATAAATTGGCCAATTCATATAAACGTATAATGTTAGAAGATGTCCTAGACTTTAAAAGGCGCACTTAGAGCTAATGCGTAGTTTGCGCTCTGGAACGCTTAACCAACATGGCAATTATTATTTGCATATTTCTGTAACAGCTTCTTAATCCCCCTTTCGAGTTTTATAATATTTTAGAAAGTTGTATTTAGTTACTCATTGTAATAAAGTAGGGAATATTAAAAGAATTTTGTATTTATGTGGATAAATTTGTATAAATAAAACAAATGAATCACTTTAATGTAATGAAATAACTAAACTGTTGTAAACGGAATGAAAACAAGTTCACTCATCTGGAATGTTTTGTTCAAACTAAAAGCATTTCATGACAAGTAGTAACAAAGACAAGAGTGCCCTCGATTGTTCGATAAGCAGTCTTGATGTGATTTGGAGGAGTACTTCCCCAAGACAATATTGTCTTTTGACTTATAAAACGTACTCTTATTTTTAAAGCTTAAGAGAAATACTGGTAGTGACTTTTATAATGAGTAATGTTGTAGTTTATACAAATCGTGTTGGAATTAAAGGAACCTATGTACCCAGATTCAAGTGTCTGGCAACTATCGGTTAAGAGTTATCTTAGAAATACACGTACAGACCGATAGGATGTTCTTTGACTGTTTAACCACAAATTCAATAACGATCTTTTTTAGGCCAAGAGGAACCTACGTACCAAGTTTCAAGTTTCTTTGACCTTATTATCAATATTTATCACAAAGACCAACAGAAAAATATATTATTACAAAATCGCTATGTTGGGTCTCAAAATCGTTGAGCTTGCAATGATTAAATTCTAATACAATAAAATACCCAGCAGGGATCACTTCTGGCTGGTTTATACCTACCAGTTGAACCCACCACTGGGCACAGCAAAAACCGATGTGCCACTTCAATCTGGGCAACATTATGGATGTCCAGTAGCAGCACATCCACTAATCGCAAATGTTGAGATTCTGGGGTTCATGGGCAATTCGATAGGTTTACTGTGGAATTCGATAGATCTACTGTGGAAGATGACTGTTGGAGTTGGTGGGGTTTGTTCCCTTACCTCAGAGGTTCTTGTTAACCTCAACAAGGGTGGACCACCCCCTGCCTACTTTGACGGGAGAGGCTGGTTCAGAGCTGGCCTCCCCTTCTTCCGGGATGACTTTGAGATGTAGTGCCCTAATTCTTCCTCATGGATCTCGATAGGAGGCGGCCCCTACTCCCTAACCTTACTCATCCTGAATATCCTGTCATTCTGGAAGCAGCGCAAAGGTTCTTACAGGACTAAGTGCAATTTATAAGCTTCTTGTCCTAAGAGAACAAAAAAAAAAAAAAAAAAATACAACAAATAATCATAAACCTGAATAAGCTCCTTTGAAGATTTATAAAAATATTTCGGCATAAAATAAGCTAAATTCTCTTTATGCCTAAACATACTTTTATTGCCATTTTTTTATTAGTATAAAATTCTTATGGGTAAGTTTTCACTGGAAGTTACCATAGGTGCAAACCGAGTAATAGTATTACCCAACAAGCGTTTCTAGAGTATATATCTGTGTGTTGCAACAAAATCTGAACGGAAAAAATTTTGCTAGATATAAAACAGAGAGAGATAGCAGAAATATTTCGTAAGAGCAAGACCTAGTCACGCTCTCTAAATAATATTCCAGAAAGCTCCGACAACTAGGACTTCCGAACAACAGTTGCAAGATTTTCCGACGAAAATTGTTTTATTTTATAAAAGACTTTTTATAATAGTAGTGCTATTAAAAGCACTTTTATAAATAGGAGAGGAAACAACGCTTTTTCCATTATACAAGTTACTGATAGTAAATCTAACCACTAGACAGGAAGATATGAGTCTCCAAATCTTTAGTGACCATACATCAAAAACAATATTATTAATTTTGCGATTATATGCGATTAGTAAGCGTCTGTTACTAAAATTCCTGATAGTGTCCTATTAAAAGTTAACAACTTATAAATTATGATTCAATTGAGGGGGTCAGTCAATAATAAAAATCTAATACAAGATGTATTACAATATTATTGCGGTGTTGTTTAGGATAGATAAAAGATACAGGAAAATTTATAAACAACAAAATAGCTAGACTAGGACGTATGGATTGAAGATAGGTACAGTTTTATACTTCTTCATTATTGTGATCTTGAAAACCATATGTTTAGTTTATACATAACATAAATTATTTTATCGATATCTAATTTGTTTTATGTAATTTTTAATAGCTTGAATGTAACAAATGTTGTTTAAAATTTATAAAACATATTTTGAAATAAACCTCTAAAATGTTTTTATGCAGTCTTACGGACTATATATTATCTATGTTACGTTTGTATTAATAAGTAACCAAATTTTTTATTAAAGCGCCTTTTAAATAATAATAATAAGAAAGTAACGAGCAAAAGAACCCCTTTCAGGGGCTACTTTTCCATGACGATAAGCCCTAATAACTTAATCCGTGCAAAAATGTAATGATGTCTAATGTTATAGTCGAGTACATAATACATTTTTGTATTATATATATCAAGTCTGTGATTATTGCTGATAGGAATCTGTATTATTATCAACGGTCAATAAAAAGTCAGAAAGTAATGGGAAAGCATTTGTAATGTATTGAATGATTAAGAGTTTACTAATGATAATATTGATATCAAAATCTTGACATTTCACACCACATTTCAATAATTTGATCAAAATAGATCGTAAGGTTCGATGTAAATAATAAAAGCTAACCAGAAATTTAAAGCTATTAATCATAAAAGAATGATGGTAAACTTGCATTTAAATAAAATGAATAATAAATATTTTAAAGTAAAATTAGTAACTCCTTTTAATACATAAGTGATGTATAATTTAAATTAAGAAAAAATGTGTTGTTTAAAATCTCGCAGTATTGTAAAATAACTTATATAAAGACAGAACAAGTGTAAAAGTTATTTGTTTTTATCAAAAAGAATTAGAGTAATTTAAATTAGTAAAGTTGTATGAAGACGGGTAGAATAAGGCATAAAAGGGGATCGGCTTCTCTTTAAAAAAAGCTTAATCGAGCCCAAATCAAAAAGTCAGAATTTTTTTATAATTTTACCATAGAAAAATTATCATAAATGAAACATATGTCAATCCCTAAAATTATTTTGTTTTCCATACTTTAAAATTTTAATATCCATGGTCTTTTTTTACCATGATTATACGATGTTCAAAAATTCTACTTACTTTCAGTTACCATCACTCCTCTTGAAATACAATTTTTTTAATTTTCCTTATCTTCAGAAACTATACCATATCTTAATGGGCTGTGATTATTGTTTTGTTTTAATAATAATAAATAATAGGTATGCCAAAACTGATAGCACACCTTTAATAGGCAAGTTAAAACGTGGTGTAAAGGGAGTAAGACTAGTCCTAACGTATACAGGGTGATTCATGAAGTTCTCCCCCCCACTTCTACAGCACATTGTACTAGTAAAAATAATGAAAAAATGTTATATAAACATAGGTTCGAAAAACGCTTCGTTAGCGAGTTACAGCTAGCGAAAGATTTCGCCTGAAATTCCTGTGTAAAGAGTAAAATAAAGCCATACTGAACTTTTGGAAAGGTTAAGTAAGTAAGAAATATCGTGGATTCTTATGTATTTTTTTTTACCTGATAAAGATAATAAAATAGGTTCAGAACTTTACCTGTAGTAGTTTTTGATGGGATTCAGGGTTAAATGCAAAAAATTGGGGCACTAAACAATTTTTTTTTTTTTAATTTGATGTACAATAACTTTGTTAAATTGGTAATAAAATACATAAAAATCAACAAACATTAATTGTAGAGAATTTAATTCTGAAAAAATTGATATCATCAAAGTCTAAAATAAAACAGAAATAAGTACCAAAAAATCGATTTTATTCAGTATAATACAGTTACTAGTTTTTAAGCAAAATTAATCAGATTGGGCCAACCGTACGCACCTTTTTATAATAGATGTTCGAAAATGAGGCCATCATTATCAATACATTTTGCAGCACGTTTGTGTATTGCTTTTGTTGCGTTTCTTAATTTTTCAGGACTTCCCTGTATCTGCACAGCCGAATCCATAATACGGGTAATTAATTCATCACGAGAATTCACTTTTTGTCTTGTATACAATGTCTTTCATCCATCCCCAGATGCAATAATCCAATGGAGATAGATCTGGTGATCTTGGTGGCCAAGGTGGAGGCCCTCCACGACAATTCCAGTGTCCAGGAAATTGATGATTTAAGTAAGCAGAAACGGCACGTGAAAAGTGGGGAGATGCTCCGTCATGCTGGAAGTACAAATTTTGTCTGAGATGTAAAGGAACATTCTCTAACAGCTGCGGCAACTCTTCTTGAAGGAAATGCAAATAGAACTCAGCATTTAGGCGTCCAGGTAATATGAAAGGTCCAATCAGCCGATTGTGCAAAAGGCCACACCAGACATTGACGCTAAATCGGTGTTGAAAGTTCTGTTCCACTACATCATGTGGGATTTTCTTCTGCCCATGAGTGTTCATTGTGCAAGTTATTGACACCATCCCGAGTGAATTGTGCCTCATCCGTAAACAAAATACGCTTGTAGAGTTGATTATTAATATTCAAAAAGTTGCAAAACTCCAAGCGAAGCGGACCATCCCCTAACTGTAGATGTTGAACCTTTTGTTTATGAAACGGATAAAATTTGTTTCGATTAAGTGACCTCCGCACCGTTGACTGCGAAACTCCTATCCGCCTAGAAATACGTCGTTGTACTTACACCTGGACTGCGATGAACAGCATTAATAACAATATCATCGTCAAGTTGGACAGTTCGGTCATAATTGGTTCTAGTACTTAGTAGTGATCCTGTTTCCCCGAAGAGTACGAAAAGTTCCTGAAATTGTTTTGGTATCTGGAATCCTCCTATTAGGGTAACGTAGTTCATATTCTTCTACAGCAGCTCTAGCATTACCATTACAGTAACCCAAAATAAAAACCATATCAGCGTATTCCTCTGATGTAAATAAGTAAAGCATTTTTTCGCTGAATAAACAATCGAATTATAAACTCACAGAAAAAAATTGCATTTAATAACACGATTCACAGAACCCGATCTCCTGAATGTAGCTTGCAAAACACCACTAATATACAGTTTCTATCGTGCGCGTTACCAACTTAGAAATTAATAAAAACAAAAAACAGCATTTCGATGATTAGTAAACAAATAATGGGAAAAATGTTTGCTTAATTTTATTTTCGAACATTTGATGTAAAATTTTTATAAAAAAAAATACAAACGTAATAAAACATGATATTTTTATTTACAAACAAATTTATTTAACAGTTAATCTTGTTTTCTCAATTTATCTCATCATTAAGGAACAAACATTTTGTTTTAGTTTTATTTTAACTAAATTACCGTACGGTATTTCTTTACAGCTAGTAATGTATTATACTGAATAAAATCGATTTTTTGGTACTTAATTTCTGTTTTATTTTAGACTTTGATTATATCAATGTTCTCAGAATTAAAATTCTCTAACAATTAATGTTTGTTAATTTTTATGTATTTCTTACCAATTTAACAAAGTTATTGTACATCAAACTTAAAAAAAACATTGTTTCGTGCCCCAATTTTTTGCATTTAACCCTGAATCCCTCAAAAACTACTACAGGTACAGTTCTGAAACCTATTTTATTAGCTTTATCAGGTAAAAATTCATAAGAATTCCACGATATTTCTTACTTAATTAACCTTTCCAAAAGTTCAGTATGGCTTTATTTTACTCTTTACCCAGGAATTCAGGCGAAATCTTTCGCTAGCTGTAACTCGCTAACGAAGCGTTTTCGGACCTATGTTTATATAACATTTTTTTATTATTTTTTACTAGTACAATGTGCTGTAGAAGTGGGGGGAGAACTTCATGAATCACCCTGTAGAAATCTCAATACTCAGACACTGTGGGAAAGTGGGTAAGGAAGTACGAGGGGGCAGAGGGGTGGTGGCTACTGACATGCTATTAACACTGCAGTGAAGTTCGACCTGCTCTTACAATTTATGCGCTGCCATTCAGCGATGAGTTGATATATTTGGGGCAGTAGACAGCCTTGCATTAAGGCCTGGCTTGCCGTACTTGCACGCACATCTCCCGATAAACGCTCCGTATCCTTACTTTTTAACCTTAAATATGTTTTTACAACGATTTTACATAAGAAAATTCAAACAATAGTTGAGTCGTAAAAATATAATGATAATGTAAAATATTTTTACATAATTTGTTTCAATATAATTACAATCATTAAGCAAAACGTACGGTAAAATATATTTACAATTTATTTTGACATTGACAAATTTGTGTTTATTCAGAGGAAATCGATACACAACATCTACTACATCTAAATTATACAAATATATCAATTATAAATATAAATTATAAGTTATGTATATGGTGTTGCTCGTCTAGATAGTTTGAGACGTGGCTTATGAATCTAAACCTACATTGGGTACACGTGAATTTATATATAGTTTGCAGTTTTCTTGATTATTTTTGAGGATACTATGTAACTAAACAGTAGTTTACCAACCACATACTAATCATAAACATAATGACGTTAAGTAATTCATTTACTAAACGTTGAAATGAATTGTAATCCTAATATTTTAATACAACTTTGTACTTTTGTAAAGTATTCAAGGGTAAGGTAAGTTATTAGAGATTCTTTAAAGAACTTTGCTAGTTAAAGTTCAACAAGGGACACCTGAGTGCAATGTTCTTGAAAGTTAGTTTCTGAAGTTCAAAATAGAGCTTCAGTTTGCGGTAGAGCTGTAAAATACTACGAGTTTAATATAAATGATCGGTCATCTACTGGCGTTGAAAGTACTAGCCTCGGCTTGTACACTAACAATAACAGTTATACTTTAGATTTAACATAGAAGCTTCATTAGTAAACCTAATGGTAAGTATCGACTTTAGGTAATACTTGTTCCAAACATACGAACTATAGTGAAGTATAAGAAATAGATGTGAATAAGTGATTTAACAAGTCCAGTCGTAAAAGCATTGCAACGAGGTGGCGACAGCCGTGGAACGGTTACAGATAGAAGATGTAACAGAACGCCATACTCATCCCGTTATATATTGTCTCTAACAGTTTATCGGAATTATTGGTAGGCTATTTTTCAAATTGAATAAGTTAAAGGATGTATAAGTTAATGACTTGTTGAATTTAAGGGGGCAGTCTGACCTGAAAAATTTTATTTTTTTATATATTTTTGGTTTTTTATTACTTATTTTTCTTGGAAATGCCGACAATTTAATTATATATAACACTTAAGGCTCAAAGACTTCCATCATGCTGTAAAAAAAATAAAATAACAAGGTCTGCATAACATTTGAGGTGAAGTTTTGGAGCCGCAGTAGTTTGCGGTGCGCATACACTTCGTATAATAATGATTTTGTTTTATTTGATGCTATGATTTAGGTTTCTACATTTGGCTAATCTGCTTGTAGGCTCATGACTCTACGAAACACATTAAAAACTCTGTTGGCTGATGGTAAAATGCTTACTGGAAAACATCGCCTAAGTGAACTTGCAGTGAAAAAATTCAAAGTTTCTATGGATTGGCTATTAGAAGAATTCAGAATAATCTAAATGGTATAGGATAGGCTGTCTGGGCTATATATTTTCATGTTTTTTCAGTTAATAAGAACCCCTACCACCAGCTCTGTATCAAAGATGAAAATACTTGGTGCAAATTTAATCTGGCTCAAAATAATAAACAGACCTATGACCACAGGAAACATTTTCACTTAGCGAAGTGTAATTATGCAAGAGCTTAGGCCTACATTCTCAAACCTATCTGACCATGCATTGTTGAAGAAGTGTTTGAATGGGAAGACTGAAAACCCCAATGAGAGCCTCAACAATGTTATTTGTGTCGAGACACAAAAAGAACTTTTGTAAGCCTGGACACCCTCCACTTTGGTGTATTTGATGTGGTTTTATCATATAACGATGGCTATTTATCCAAAATAAAAGTCTTAGAACATATGGGATTTGCTGCTGGGCGCAACATGGTCTATGATATGAAGCGTCTCAATTGGGTATACAAAGCCGAAAAAGCCGTACAAGACCTCGAAAAAAAGATTCGACAAGCCAGAGTTCTTGCAAAAAGGAAGTTGGAGGACCTCTATGCTGAAGCACAAAATCCTGACAACCCTTCTTACAGTGCTGGACACTACAAGTATGGCTTTATTCACTACAGTGAGTAAAGCCAAACATTTCCTTTAAAAGTAGTTACTTCAAAGGTTTTTCCGCTTTTTCCGGAAACTTACTTTTTTACACGAGATTTCACATATCTCTAGAACTATTAAAGATTTCTTCACCATTTATTTACAGGTAGACATCAATATAAACTAATGACATACACGGGTATTTGGTGTTTTTTCTTAATGAGGCAGAGATATAAAATATTTATTTTCTAAAATAATTTCCAAAAATCAAGTTTTTGTTTAGTTCTTTAAAAATTCAGAATTAAAAAAGAGGCAAAATCTTGTGTCTATCACTAGACATTAAGCCTATGTTAAAAAAAAATATTGAACTAGGCCTGTTACTTTATTAGTAAAGTTAAATTTAGTTAACATTACGTTGTATAAAGGTCGTACTGCCCTTAAAAATATTAACACATGAAATACAAATATTTATTTATATTAAGCGTACACTTTCATTAAGATTACAAATAATATTATTGACTTTAATAACATGAAGCGTGAGCATCATGGTTTCAAAAATAGAGATGAAAAGGTAAAAAAACTTGCTATATATAATTAAAATATATATATATATATATATATATATATATATATATATATATATATTTTACTAGCAGACCGACAGACGTTGTCTGTGCACACGTCTTTAAATTCGAAAATTTTAAAACTTTGATTAATCTGACACAATCTGGGCTGTTTTCATAAAAATTTATATTAAAAGTTATTACTATATCTAACGTCATTACATGTACATTTAATCACACTTTCCACCAACTGATAGTGTGTGAGTATAACATGAGTGAAGTGAAATGTAGAGGATGTTTTAAATGAAAACTTAAACTTATTTAAACTGAAGGTAAAAACGTGTGAAACAAACTATTTTATAACAGGTATATTTTTTCAATTTACAACTTCATTTATCTTAATGCCATTGTATGTACAATATTTTTTGTTAATCCTTCAGGAGTATACACAAACAAATTAGATGGTTTTCCGACCCTGGAACACGCAACATATAACTGGCGTGAGAAAAGCATGGATTTTCTAAATCTAAGCCACAAAAACTGTCATTGTTTGACCTTGTGACTTATTAATAGTCATAGCAAATGCCAAGCGGATTGGAAATTGCAAACGTTTGAATGGTATAGGCGAATCTGAAGGAATTATTGGGATCCGTGGTAGAAGTACAACTTCACCTTGAAATCTTCCGCTTAAAATACTGGCTTCAAGAATGGTTGGCCATGATTTTTTTTTATGACCAGTCTCGTTCCATTACACAATTTCGGAGCATTCAAATTCCGAAGCAAAAATTATTGGTGAACCAATCTTCAATCGCAAATTATGTGTGGCATTCCAGGTAAATCCAGTGAATTTAAAAACTCTACAGGATAGTTGACAGCTTCATCAGGATCAACAACGGTGTCAATTGATTTGAATGTAATTTCATTACCAGGCAAAGATTGTTGTATTTTAAAAATTGATTGCATCAACATCTAAATTTTTTGCGGCTTAAATAGCTCGCTCACATAGCCATGCATGATTGGTATAATTATGTTGCAAATCTGGAAATACACATTTTTACTAAGTCATCTTTGGTAGCCACCATGTTGCAAAAATTCTCTGGGAGTCTTATATATTGTGTATTTTCATAAAATTGAAACTTTACCATTGCCAATGTCTAACAATATTTTAGAGAATTCTGACGCTAAAGGATCATTGTGAAGTTGAACGCGCATATTAAGAGTAAGGCATAATTTGCTGACACTTCGCCATAGATAAGATTCTTTCAAACATGCATTTATTTCGTTCCGCATATGTCGCACGTGGAATGACGGGTAATGTTTGTCTGAAATCACCAGACAGCAGAAGTAGAGTACCACCAAAAAGCCTAGTATCATCTTTGA
The DNA here is from genome assembly GCF_021130785.1 of Homalodisca vitripennis. NCBI lineage: Eukaryota > Metazoa > Arthropoda > Insecta > Hemiptera > Cicadellidae > Homalodisca > Homalodisca vitripennis. The sequence goes on from NC_060208.1 coordinate 33,254,072, forward strand.
TATCTTTTAGGGATCTGTCGAGAGCTTCAAGCGAATGCTTGGTGGGGCCATTGTACATTCGTCCCAGATAATAATTTTGCACTTTTTCAAAACTTTTGCCATGCCTGAATGCTTATTTATGTTTACACATTGCTTCGGGATTTGTCATGAATATTTAAAGGTAATTTAAGTGCTGAATGCGCAGTCCGTCCACCATCAAGTAAGGTGGCTGCAATGCCTGATGATGAAGCAATTGCCAATGCAATATGATTTTGTGATCGAATGCGCGCAAGTATCAGTGAGATGAGAAATGTTTTGCCAGTGCCACCTGGTGCATCCAAAAAAAAGAATCCATCTTGTTGTGCTGCAAATGATACGTTTATTCGATCATACACATTTCGTTGCTCAACAGTAAGCAATCGTTCATTATTAGCAACAAAAGTAGCCAAATAAGTCATATCGAATTGGTGTTCACGTTGAACATCGCTGTTGATGATATCTGCTGCTGGGCGGTTCGGTGCTGGCATGTTGAAATGGATGAGCGGCATGTTCGAAATGAGAGTACAAATATCTTCAATCATTATTAATGCCTTGTTATATATTTCTTCTGAGAATTCAATGTTGGGATTTTGATTAGTAGCTCTAATTACGATGCAAAATATCTTCACTCATTGAGTCTTTATATTTGTTCCACAGAGTAGATGCTTCAGTTGGAAAACACGTTGTCAATATTATTGAAAATAATTGACGAATTTGCTGTGGAGATGAGCTCAGTGCTGCATCTGCAAGTGTGAGGTCCCAATGGTTATCATCCTCTAATAAATTTAACTCACAACATGCATCAAAGAAAGTGTCATATAAAATACCATTTACTTTTCGCAAATATTGAAAGGATGTTGGTCCAGGAACATTAACCAATAACAAACGCAGAAAAAAGCATTCGCGTTGCTTAGGATGAACTGTATATAATCTGCCTAGAGTATTTGTCATAAATATATTGGTGAACTCTGGGACTGGAATGCCTCGTTTCCGTGGTTCCCAACGTTTTGATTGTTTATTCCATGTAAAAAATTTAGGAACATCAGTATACAGTAACGTCTTTGCGAATTGACCAACAACATCTTGTCGTTTACAAAGGTTGAAAAATTCAGTAAGAGTTGTTTTTGGAGCTGTTAAAGCTTGTTGTATTGCAGTCTGTTCTGTAAAATAAACACGCTGTCCATTTTCAAGGTGCACAGCCAAATGTATAACAGCAGGATTCCTTTCATGTATAGGGAACGAAAAAATGCGCCAAATAGCTTCATTACTACTTATGTATCTCCCCAATTGATAAACGTGTTATTTCATCATTGTCGTTTACATTTTGAACAGAAAATATAGCTTTATCACTGCCCTTATGAACGTACTTACAAATGTATTTGATAGACTTCACCGAACTGCATAATTCAACGTTTATGTGTGCTTTATAGGTTTTGCACAGCAATGGTGAATATGGAACCACCCAGCGATTATCAATATCTACTCTTACACCGTTTGACAGGCGTTAATTCATATGATTGACCACCATTGTCTACGTCTCTACGACGGTAAGATGGATAACCGTCGATATTGGTGATAGTATCAGTTTGACATGGTTTTGGAAAACGTTTTGTACATTTCCCATTATCCATACATGGTGACACCATATTTAGAGTACCACATGGACCATGGATCATATTAGTAGTAACAATGTTAAATAATTCTTTATCAAAATTCGGATCCGGAATCTCCGCTGAAATAATTTTGTCAATTTCTTGTGGGCATACTTTATCCACTAACCAAATCAAAATATGCGCATGAGGTAAACCTCGTTTTTGCCATTCAACAGAGTAAAGCCAACATAGTGTTGTTCACCAAATACCGAGTGATGTGTAATCAAATTCATCAAAAAGATTTTAATTTTTGTTTGAACACACGTGCAGTAATATCATGGCGATGCATTGTTGTTTGACCTGACAACAGTAAAAATGTTAATTTCATCCCAGTTTGGATTACACGTAAATGTGATAAAAAGATCTGGTCGGCCGTATGCACGTACGTAAGTCATGGCGTCTTGAATATCTTGCATATGACGCGGACTACCAATGTATGATGATGGAAGAATATATGCGGTACCGATGTTGTTTATATCATTCGTTGCATATACGTTACCGATTACAGCATCACGTAAATGAATGTATTCCTCAGAACGAAGTTTTACTTGATTAAATTTTATATACCGTAACCTCTCACTTTCGATTTTAACATACATATCGACTACATACTGTTGAAATAGCTGTCTGCATCGGAGAATGTGATTTTCTTCATTAGCACGAATCATCAACCGGTATGCGTAGAAGTTCATCGCACTAAACTTTTCTTGATCAGTTCTTCACCTGGAAATAAAAACATTTTTAAGATAAACAGAAATGATTGGTTAAAAAAAAAGAATAATCCAGTTTTATGTTTGATTTACATCAATGACTTGTGTAATGGGCGCTTCAGGGGTCGCGTGTTTGCCTTTGCCGATGACACAGCTTTTATTTTTTAAAATTAATGTTTAAACACCATTGAAAAATGAAATGGAGAATGATTTAAAAACTATTACGTTTATGGTTTGATAAAAATTACATGATTTTGAGTGAAAAAAAACAAAGTTTTTAATTTTTGGTCTAAAGACAGAGTACAATTTGGAAACACCTTTGAAATTCCATGATTTTATTTGTTTTAACAATACCTACCAACAGTGCAATTGCATGATTATAGAACAGAACAATAGTATTAAATACCTTGGACTGATTATCGACAGTAAGCTAACATGGAAGTCACATATTTTAAAATTGAAAAAGGAAACTGTACAGTAGCTTAAGAAAGTTTTATTTGCTTCGACAATTATGTCCAAGGAAGGTTATGATCAATGTGTATCACGCTCTCATTGGATCCAGGCTGGGGTATGGAATTGCTTGCTGGGGCGGAGCCTACCAATCGACACTTTATCCTATTATTATATTACAAAAACACTTTGTCCGTGTGATTGCAGGAAAGGGAAAGCTTGAGCATGCCTGGCCGATTTTTCTTGATTTGAAATTGTTTCCACTAAAGCATCTATTTATTTATAAAGTGTTAAAACAATTTTTTGTAAGAAGTACAGCTTTCTTCGTAATGACTCGTAGTACAAACCATAACTTAAGACGATGTCAAGTAATGCATGTCCGAAATCACATTCAGCAGCGTATCAAAATTTTTACAGTAGTATTGCACTCCGAGTTTTTAATACAATCATCCACCAACTTGAAATTTTTTCTAATATAGATCAATTTTTGTCTAACTTAAGAAAGTGGCTTTTTATTTTATTACAGAAAATCTAGATATTGTTTTGAAAATTGTACAATAGAACACTATTGCAACTGCATTATTAACAGTTTTAATTGCAAATAGTTAGGTTCGCAAACATATTATTTTGTATGTGGTTCTGATTATATTTAATTTAACTTACTATTGCACAGATATTACATGTTTAGTTATTTTGATAGTTTAATAATATACTTATTTATTTATGTCATGCCGTTTTTTAATCTTTAATAATTTTTAACGTGCTGGCGATCCCACCACAGGAATTTTCGTAGGGGATAACCTATTTATTTTGCTTAGTTATGAAAACATAGTGAGTATTCATTTGCAACCAATTTTTAAGTTGGAAAACTTGAGTGTTTTTTATCATGGTTTGTTCAAATAATGTAGTCAATGTACAAACTATTTATTTAAATTTAAATATAAGTATATTGTATTTTGGATGTTTGGGGGTGATGGGGCGCCCTTTGCGAGGGACTGTTTGTAATAAGTCAAAGTTTCTTGATGGTAAAATATGTTGATAGTTTTTATTTATGTCATGCCGTTTTTATTATGGAATGGTTTTTTGCGGGGGATTTTTCGGTTGTTTCTTGCGTCTAACATGTATAATAGCATCTCTAAGAATCAATTAAAAATTTATCTTTAAAGTATAATATAGTTATTTATTGTTTGTACATGTTTAAGGGTGTAAAATTACATATTCATGTAGAGTTGTAAATGTGTATTTATTGTACTAAATGGTATTGCAGTAAAAATAAAGAATTTTCTATTCTATTCTATAAATAATAATAATCTATAAGTTTTACCTGTAGTTGGATTCCGTTGTTTAATATTTAAATGATATCCATCTTCTCCTTCCCATAAAATATCAATGGATATTGCAGTGCATCATAAGAACGATGATTGTCTTGAATTATTTGCATCGTGTTATCTCTGCGTTGTATGCGAATATCTCGACGTTCACATGGATCACCAGCACATAACAACTGCAACTTCATTAAGAGTTGGAACATTATATGTGCTGCGTGCTCTCCATGGGGCACTTTGTCTGCTTTAATAACAATGACGTAGTTGTCGTATTCCAGTCTGTTAGAAATGAGTCTTGAACAATCGTAACAATTGGTTATGGTTTAGAAAAAACGTTTCCAAAATGTCCACAATTTCTCGTTCCTCCATTTGCTCCATATGATTGTATACACAGCGCATATGGGTTTGTTGCTCCTCATCACCCATAAAATAAATTTGTAAGAATTTTGGATCAGCATCAGGCATTGGAAGCAATGAACCAATTTGGTGGTAAACTTGACCTTGAATCTTGAATGTAGATTCAAAATTACGTCCATCTTCATTATGAACAATTTTTGTTGCTCCAAATGATGTCATTTGAAAGCAAGAATTGAATTTACGAATTTTTTTAAAAAACAATTTTGATTGAGATGTGGTTCCAGCTAATAGTGATTTTAAAGGTTCGGGGTGGTGGTTTTAATGGTGGCAGTGAAATTTTTCCAGATGTGCAACATAAACCAGCTGTTTCATCTTTGTACTTCAAAGCATGACCAATATTGACACTCTTTGTCCATACTGCCGATCATAATTAGTACATGTGATGAATAGTCTATTTCAGGGTCATATTCAAATGCGAGACGATTAAGAGATGCTCGTGTCAATGCTCGACTATCTTGCATTCGCCGTTGGTTACGCTCTCTGTGTGCATTGGTCGTTCGTTGACGTGCCTCACGTTGTCTTAATGCATTAGCACGGAGACGTTGATTCCGTTGTTCTGAATTTTTCATTTGCACGTGTACGTGCAACTTGATCCATTAAAGTTACATTATCCGTTGAGTGTTCTTGATCTGTTCTATTCAATCGACGATCATGGGCCAATTGTGCGTGTCGAGTACGTCGACCAATATTTCGTCCTCTTCCACGAAGACGTGGCATTTTTTCTGTAAAAATAAAATTCTGTATAATAGTAAACAATGAATATGAGGAAGTTATTGAATATGTAATTTTATTTAAGTAACTTCTAGATAAAAAAATGGGTACTTGGGATTATACCGACCACACCCAGACATGAATCGTTTATTTCACATTTCGTTTCTACTGATTACTAGATTAGCGTAGGTAGAACAATATTTCGTCAATATAAAACAGGAATTGTCTTATCGCAAACCCCTCCCCATCCTCAGACAGAGGTCAAAGTCGAGCGTCTAGTAGATAACGTGATTGCAGTCTCGCCGCCCGTTTCAGCTGGTGCATCGCTTTGTTGTACTTCCGTGTTTTACCTCTACATTTCTCCAAACACAAAAATTCAACAAAAACAATCATTTACCAAACTAAACTCTTTATTAAAAAAACACTAAAAACTTGTTTTTATTCTTGATCACATTCCGCCACCCAAAATGCGAGTGCTCCGGCCATCAGCGCGGGCATTGACAGCACCTTCGGTGCTGCCCCGCGCTGATGTCGACGAAAGAAAAACATCCCTCGAGATAGTACCTATCAGTAAAATATCAAATTCTAGAGGGGCTAATCAGAAATATAAATTGAATTGTAATGGAAAGGCAATTATGTACCGTGCAAATCACGTGATGCCGCGAGGCCTGCCGTAATCAGGATTCTCGAGAAAGATAAGATAACAGCGATCACAATACTGGAAATGCTTGTAAGTTTGTAATTTTGTAATTGAAGAGTTGTTTTTTCGTTCTATCATGTTTGTTTCTATAAATTTCTATTTTTGTGTTTTTCATACTAGTGTGGTCGGTTATAATCCCAAAGTACCTAAAAATGTATAACAACGTAGACTACGGTATCTAAAATACTAAATAAGTATTCCCTATAGGTCTGAAGTACAACAATAAATGGCCACCATCACAATCGAATTATTGATATTTCTGATTAATCTATCCTAAACTACCGAATTACATTATAATTATTTAAAATTACATTATAGTATCTGTATGGCAGGAATTTAATTTTTAATTTATACTAAATAAGTATTCCCTATAGGTCTGAAGTACAATAAGTGGCCTCCATCATAATTGAATTATTGATATATCTGAATAGCCTATCTAAACTACCTAAACGACGAACGACGATTCCACAGTTATTTAAATAGGCTGAAGTATAATAAGCAGCCACCATCTCATCGAATTATTGATATTTCTGATTAGCCTATCTAAACTACTGAATTTTCATTATAGTTATTTAAATTACAGTATATACAGTATTGTATTTAAATAAAATACAATTCCTAATTATTTCAAACAGAATTTAATTTAAAAACCAATTCCTACATTATTAACAATAGTTATTGACACATGTGATTCTCTATTAAATTTTAATATTACAATTAGCACTCACACAATAATTACACGATGATACAAAACAACACACAAATTTGATAGCAGCACAAACTGTCGGGAAAACCTGGAATTAAAATAGAAAAACTTTTGAAAACTGCGATCGTAGCACATTCTGCTGGATCCAATTTAAAACATACCAAGATTAAAAAAACAATTTATTTATAAACAAAAAATTAACTGATCAATCGGTGCACACTTAATATTTACAAATTTAAGTTAAAAGTGTATTTTACTAAAACTGCAATTTTATATCTGGATAACCTCTATTGATATTCCTGATTAGCTTATCTAAAATTTAATTTAATTTAAAACCAATTCCTACACTATTAACAATAGTTATTCACACATCATTGTGATTTGGATGCTACTTAATTTGAACTTATCTGACCAATTTTGACTGCAGATGGAAAATGTAAATTACAACAAATTATTTTAAATCTGTCCATTAGTTTAAAACTTAATTATCTAAAATGTTAACAATAGTTATTCACACATAGAAACACAACTTTTGATTTGTATGCTACTTAGGTTATTTGAGATAATGCGACCAATAATCTCTATTATGTACTATTACAATTTTAGCATTCACACAATAATTACACAATGTTTTACTTTTTTATTTTCTTCTTTTTGCCTGTTGGCTTTTATAAACTTATATAACGCGGCACGTAGTACACTTTTTATTTTAATGTTATTTGCCGTATTTACTTTTGAAACATGAACCTTACAAAAACAACACCACACACATTGATAGCAGCACCAAAACTGTCAATTTCAGGTAAAAGATAAAACTTCCAATTTTATATCTGGATAATCTCTAATCCTCCAAAGTGAGTACAGAATATATTGAAATAAGAAGTGGTGTTATTTTTATATGTTCATGCTTACTCTATGCTTTCAAGACTATTATTGATTTAAACGTGATGGCTGTGTTGTAATATTATAATGTTTACAATAGAACAATTAATTGGTGAAAATTTAACTTTGCAATCTGCGTTAGACTACTGATCAAGCACTTTATAATAATGTAATCTAAATGTAAACAAATGTTTCTGCCTGTTTGGTGAACTTTAGCTGAAAATATTCACATCTGTTAAGTATCAGTTCACTTTGTATTACGTGTCGTTAGCGCAGTCTGTCGGATCCAATATAAATCACTCCAACATCAACAACAATTTATAATTAAAAATTTAATTAAATTTGCCGAATAAATAACCATATGAAATTCAGTAGTTTGGATAGGCTATTCAGAAATATCAATAATTCGATTGTGATGGGAGGCCACTTATTAAACTTCAGCCTTAACAGAAAATCATCTAATTTGTTTATGTACACTCCTGAAGGATTAACAAAAAAATATTGTACATTCAATAGCATTACGATAAATTAAGTTGTGAATTTAAAAAATATACTTGTTATAAAATTAGTAATTCAAAATTACAGTATAATATCGGAACTGGCCAACAGAATTTAATTTAAAAACCAATTCCTACACTATTAACAATAAGTAGTTATTCACACATGTGATTTGTATGCTACTTAATTTGAACTTATGTGGACCAATTCTGACTGCAGATTAATAAATGTAAATTACAACAAATTATTTTAAATCCAATTAGTTTAAAACTTGATTATCTAAACTGTTAACAATATTCACACATAGAAAACACAACCTTTTGATTTGTATGCTACTTAGGTTATTTGAGGTATGCGACCAATATACTCACTTCAATAAATTTGCAAAATGAGTTCAATAACTTTATAAATAACTATAGTTTTTTATGCACTTCAAACATCTTCAATCTCTATTAATGTATTATAACAATTAGCACTCACACAATAATTACAGAATGTTACAAAACAACGCACAAATTTGATAGCAGCACAAAACTGTAGGGAAAACCTGGAATTGAAATAGAAAAAACATGGCTGTGTTGTAATATTATAATGTTTACGTAGAACAATTTGGTGAAACATCTTTGCAATCTGCATTACACTACTGATCAAGCACTTTACAAATGTAAATGAAACTTTCTAAATTTTAAATGTGAACAAATGTTTCTGCCTCTTGGATGAACTTCAGCTGAAAATATTCACAGTGTTAAGTAACAGTTCACTTTGTATTACGTGTCGTGGCGCAGTCTGGCAGATCCAATGTAAAAACACTCCACCATCAACAACAATTTATTATTAAAAAATGAATTAAATAAACTATTTAAAATTGGACCGAATTATGAATCTAAACCATTCTCGGATCCAACAGAAGACACACAAAAAGTTTCATTAAAATCGGTCCACCCGTTTAGGAGGAGTTTAAGACCATACACACGCACACAAGAAATATATATATAAAGATATTCAAATTTATTATGTGCAACTTACAATAACATTTTGAGTAACATTTAAATTTAATTATTTAAGTTTATTAAACCTATACAGTGTATATTGAGTATTGAGTGTTTATAAGTGTATGCATAGTAGTTAAGTGACAAGCCGTGAAGCGTTGGTTTAAGTTTAATTAACAAGGATACGAAGTTTACATCAAAACAATGGATAACACAACTGTTCAGTGACAAGTTGCATAAGAAAGACTTTGATCACTACTTAACCATTGTTTGAAGTTCTTTTTCAGCACGTTATGGATAAAACAATTTAAGGGTAAAATACATATAAACATACTTGAATTTACCTATTTACAATGCAAAAATTGAACAAGTATAATGATATTTCCAATATAAAACAAAGTATAACAATTTCATGATTGCATCAATTAATTACAACATGTTACTTGTCAGAAATATGTTGGTTAACAGTTTTAGAAGAACATTAACAAAAAAAGTTCGCCTAGATCTACGTTTATTTAACTTCAGAAGCAATTTAAGTTACGACGGTTGTCTTATTAGTATGTTCCTTATGCTGAAAAGAATCTATTATCAGTAGTTTCAAATTGATTTACACATGTATTAACGCAACATTACAATAAAATTAATACAGTCAAGAAGAAAAAAATTATAATTAATATTTAGGAATAAAAAGCAATAAAATATTTGTTATGAACGGATCATAAATAAAGGAATAAATTCCTGTTTATTACTCTCTTTCAATGCATAAATATCCAGGGGGATTTCTAGCCTGGGAGAGCACTCGCATATGAGTGTTTGCAGCTACTGGAGGCTTCCTATCTCCTTCATGTTCAGGAATCTTAAATTTTCTGGTCTTTGTGAGTTCTCACTCCTCTATATTCCAATTGAACCCTAAGGCTGTTGAAGCTTGCAACCTATTGGAGAAGGCCCCATCGTTTGAGTTCCACACTCTAAGAGTTCCAGACCACTGACAAATCTTTTTAATGGATCATATATTCTACTAAAAACTTATATCGCGTATTGAATCAGGTTAGGCATCCCCATTGTGTATATCACGACCATAGAGTAATTTTGTAATGTAGCACGGCATATATAGCAGAAATGCAATCAGGATACTCAAAAATAATATGTTTAATTCTCAATTATTCTCAATCAGAAAGCTTACCTTGCAATACTGACATTATATCTAAAAGGTACTCTCATATAGATAAGTTTTGCAGAGAATTGTACTGAGAGGAATCTGAAATGGAAATTGATCAATGTGGCACTAGGTCATTATGCAGTAAATCGAACATTTCACAGAGAAAGAAGACCCATAATCGTTTCCAAAATAATAGAGGTTACATCGCCAATTCATAGTGAAATCTGGTCATACCGAACACACATATTATAGGAAAGCTCAGTAGCCATATCACAAGGGTAACTCGAAGATGCTGTACGAATTTATTGAAGCGCTATTGTTAGAGATCCTCTTTTGTGGTAATATTCTGTAAACACACCAAAGTCAGGAGATAAATAAAATAATATTTAAAATTGTTTGATAGTCTAGCAATTCAATTCCTGTAATTCATAATCTGTTCTATTGTGTTATTTTCACATGATTTAATATTGATATAGCTGGAATATGAAATAGTATCATGTACATGAAGTCCAAATACCTAGGTACCGAGCAAGAATGAAAACAAAGGTAATTTTTTATCGTGTTTTTAAAAAAACTAGCACTAGAAATAGCTGCCATAGGTTTAACTTCTGTGTAATTATTTCTGTCAAAATTTAATTACGAGGCTACACTTGTAGTATTTTAATCAATTCTAATAAAGGATAAGGAAAGTAAAAGGATAAAAACCCATTTGCAAATTTGTATTGGCCTCTCTGGGAATCGAATCCCCTCTTGCTATAGTAATATTAAATTTTTCTGTATTAAATGGGAAAAATTTAGGCGGTCTAAATGTGTTTATACCGTAATAACTTTTTATGTGATTTAATTCAGCTTTTATTGTAATTATTATTAACTGATAGATGTGTTTCACATTGTATTTTAATCAACGAAATACAGAAGTAGACAGTATATAATTAGATCTCATTTCCTTTTTCGCCTCTCTTAATAATAGTAATACGAAGACTGACAAAACTGCATAACACACATAGAACGTGCCACACATTCTGTAATCCTGTGAAGAAATCCTTTGTTTTAAAAACAGCCCACCATTTATCTGTGGCATCTTTCATGAGGTTTAGCCTATTGTGTTCAAACCCCTGTAGTGTCAGTATGAACTCGTTGCACTATGTTTTTACGTAGTTTAGGGATAGTTAAGTATTTAATATAATATTGATTTTAGTACTTTATGTGAGAAATGTACACATTTTATAACGGCTATGAAAAATATTCGAGCCCCAACAAAACATTACCCTTGATAAGCTTTTAAGCTTTTAAATTTCGTCTATGCAGAATTCATAGACCTGCTATTGAAATAACACTTCTGACAGAATTCCTGAAAAAATGTAACACCTGCAGTGGCATTCACTAAAAACAAGATTAAAAACTAAATTTAATTAAAAATACCAATATAAGATTGAATTTGACAGTTGAAAGAGTAAATGCTGCTTTATTCTACTTAGGGTACACAAATCAAGAACAATATTATTACTACTGACACATTTAATTTTGTGTTTCAAATATACTTAAACTCATTATAGCTTTCAATATATATAGTTTACGTTTAAAACCTTAAAAATCAATCAACAACAATTATTCAATCAAAACATCTTTTAACTATTATTAAATACTATAACATTCACGGAATAAAGAACAATCAGAAGAACCTAAAACAGAAATAGTTTGGTGGCACCAAAATAGGTTGGGAAAGACGGTCGGAGGCCATCTGTCGGAGGTTATCCACTTGTGGGGAAAAAGTGCAGTAGGAACTGCACTCAACTAAGTTTCAACATAACCAGGCTTGTATTATATGATCTAAATTATTGAAATCAGTGTTTTATTCAGATCCTACAAAAAATGTAATGATATTCTACGGTGAATGTGATACATCCTACAGATTATGGCTTAGGGCACAGATGATTAAATATAAGATATATTGGACCTAGTACATCACTGAAAAATTTAAAGTAATTACCTCACTGTACTCTCTGATCATTTCCCTTTACATTTACAGAGCCACTCATAAATTCCTTAAACTGGTAGTAATATTAGTACAATATTGTAGAAATATAGTGTAATGAAGATTGGTATTCTTGGATTGTAATAGGTATTACAAGCCTTATCGCAGATATAATTATTTATTAAATACTTAAAATCCTCAGTTAAGAACGTATTGTGGTGCATACAAAGATTTCCAAGTAACTAATATTCGATATGGTGTATGACGAATTCCCTTTAATAGATTATTACCACTAATTTTAATATAAACTGTGGTAAGTCTAAACCACTTCAGTCATAAAAACCATAATGGCAACACCTGTTGTGTTCTAATTGGTTTAATAGCGTGTAGTGCTTATAGTGCACACGTTTGTGTTTATATAGCCACCAAGAGCATTTAATCTGGGCTGTACTGCATTATTATAATTCCTTCCTAATTAACGTTTCATTAAGTAACACAAGGTAGAAGTACACCACCAATTGTGTCGTCAAATTTTCACTTTGGGTGCTTATAAAACTTCAAATCTAAAGCTCATTTGATTCTCGAGATGTCCTACGGACAGATAGACAGAAATGCAATAAAAAAGGAAGTGTTGACAAATTTAAATTTAAATAGCAAAATTATAACAGCAAGGCCCTATTACATGGTTTTCCTTTGTAGGATAGGAATTGTTAGGGTGCATGCGTAACTCAATGTTTGAAACTATTTGACATGTTTAAATATTATACGGGTGCATGGAAATTTTTTTAATTCTGATAGTATTTAATTGCCATCATGGTTACCTAGAAGACCAATTAAAAAATATTTGTTAACTACCAAGGAGTTTATATATATATATATATATATATATATATATATATATATATACTTTTTCCGATTCAATTATTTGGTATTTGGCCGTATCTGTCACATATGTGTTTAAATAAGCAAACTAACATATGGTCGGAAGACCAAGTACCTATTAACGACTTTTATTTACATTAAATTGTATAAATGGCAATAGCCTTATTTAATTTCAATAAACATTGAATCACAAAAAGTACCTGCTCCACCGGGAGCATACATACATAAAATGTACCATTTTAACGCTTTTTAAAATATTTTTTTATTTATATATTTGCACAAACATGACACACAGACGGTGTAAAATTAATATATTGGATAATGCATATCAAAATGGTGCTATGTGAGTTAATGTTTACTTATGTTATTCCCTCGCTTTCGTATTTAAAAATGGTATGTTATTTAAAGTACTTGTATTTACATTATTTTCCTTGAGACCGGTATAGTAAGTGAGCGGATAAATGGTCTTCATAAATATTTAACGTGATTAACATTATATATACTTGTGTTTTCCATAGTATAAATAATGTTATTCTTACCTGTTTTTATACTTTATTCATGGTATTCTATTTACAACTTTAAAATGTTAAAATTATTTTACATACTTTTTACAGTTTTTGTCATAAAATAAATAGCGTTTTTTCCTATGTCAATATTGAGTTTAGTTTCTAGGACCTTTCTATTGACCTTTATCGCAGTAATAGAGAGGCAGATCGACAAACGGATGGCCAAGTACTTAATTCAGGTTGCCCTTGTTGGGTCCCTTAAAGAAGCAAGAGGAATATGATGCCAAACAAAGCTGCTCAGACTGTATTAATTTTTGATTAGTTTTATAACAACACATCAAGACCGAATCTGAAAAATAACATGTATGCTACTTTAATTTGACAACTATTTTCATACTTCTACTTTCATATTATTCTCATGTTATGCAAACTCTTTTTTTCCAAAATAATATTACTTTAAATATTATTTATTGTATATTACTGATGATTTATACTGTTTATTTATTGATTTACATCACCGCAAAGGTTAAAAAAATTAGATCGTTGGTGTTTCTGGACTCTTTGCGTGCTTTAAACTGTATTAACTAAGACTTAATAACGGCAATAATGCATTTTAATCTATTACAAAAATAACCATGAAACGTGTATAGTAGTATGTAAATCTAGTTGAAAATATTTAATAAAGTGTTTAAAGTGGGAGCGAGGGTTTAGGTGCACTAGTAGGGTTCTTCAAACAATCAGCCTGGGTTGCTTGCTGAGCATGTCACATCCCCAGCACTGGGCATAAATATTATAGTGTTTCTCACTATCGTTTGTCTTGGGCTTTGGAATTCACTAACTGGACAAATTTTCAACTCAATACTGACTTTCAACGTATGTTCACACGTTCACTTTACTACAACCTTAAGTGAAACCTAGAGAAGTGTAATGTGTTTCATGATATGACACAAAAACTGTTACGTGCTTCAGTGCCAGTGGCGTAAGGGTTAAGCTCAGTAGCAGGTACCTACTCTTGTTAAACATGCTCGGTGTATAGTAGACCTTTTGGCTGGCTGCACATTTCCTTTAAACAGAAAACACTTTACATGGAAACACTATGCGTGGTATTATCCTGTTGAGTAATGCATAACGTTCTAAAACACATGTAGCCGGCAGTACTTGTGGAAACGGACTGCGGTTCCGGCACAAGATCTCTTAGTACAACAACCGCAATGATGGACACAATCGTTGCGTAACTAAGGTAATCAGCTAAGGTAACAGCTCAACTAAGGTAATCACCTCGCAAAGTTGAGCTGAAGGTGGGCAAGAGAAGCTTCTCCTAATTTGGTCAGACTAGGTATAAAAAACTCTCTGAAAGCATCTGTCTAGCTAGCTCGGCCAAATTCGCTGTATTTATGTCTTTTTATTATGTTCTATACTGTATTTATTAGTTTAATTACAGTATTAGTCATACAAATAGTGAGTCTTACTCTTAAATAGAAATATTTCTAAGATAAGCAAGCAATAAATGGTTTAATTTATTTGCTTACTTTGAAATCATATGATGTTTCGTAGATTTTAGCAAAATTAAAGTTTTTATTAGTGTAACAGTCCTTTTTTTAAATATGCATTTTAAGTAGATGTGGATTATTCTGCTGCATGGTGATCATGATTACTGTTGGAAGCGATTGTTTGAATATTTTGAAAGGAAATTCTTAAAATGCAGTAATTAGTTTTAAAAAATGTTCTGTACATTCCATTTGTAAAATAGTGATCCCAACTTATAACTTATGTCACTGTATCATACCTGAAAATTAAATAATACTTTACTTCTATAAATGCAACAGCCAAGTTCAAGATATCTCAAATAATCGCTGTAGTGACAGATAACTTAGCTACCCCTTCAGAATCTATTCTGCTGACTTAGGGAAGTTACGTTGGAGGAGAAGTCAGTAAGACCATATTGTTTCCAAAGGTTGTATCTTTGACCCTGTGTTGCGATAATTTCATTTTGTTGAACTACTTTTGTCTGCTTCTTTTATGTTTAGCAATTATATTTTTTCCAAATTTAAAATCATTATTTTAAGTATAAATGATACATATTATACTAATAAATAAATCAGTAAGGAAATGAAATAGACAATTTAATATAAGACGATAATACCGAATGGAAAGTGATATTTTCTTTATTCTAATTACATTGTTAATTATACACTAACTATGAAAGGTTTCAGTTTTCATGTATGCAAATGAATTAAAAGAACTGTATAACTTTTGACTGTATTTTTACTAATACAGTGTACAGTTTATGCTCTTGTAGGTGACTACTAAGCATATAAAAGGCTTTAAGGTCTAGTCAAGTTTACATATCACAAGTAAAACTAATTAAACTCAATATAAGATATAATTCTATAATAGTTCTATTATAGATATGTTATTTTACAAAGCCATTGAGTTTACATTAAATAATCTCCCTTTAAATTCGACAAGTTCAATTTAAGTTCAATTACAGTTCCTGGGCAGGGCTAGTTTGATTGTTTCTGCCTTGAGCAATCAATCAACATCGATTCGCTTTAGAAGTCCTCCATTTTACCCGCTATTTAGATATATTTGTATTATATTCCAAAATTATTGAAGAATAATTGCATATTAGTTTTTGATGACAGTTAAAACTATATTAAAAGTATTTATACAAACAGTGCTTTTACACGCAGGAAGAAAATGCGGGCTAGTAATACACTCTTTTAGCTCAATGAGAATTTTTGAAAGGAGCGTTAGAAAATAATTTCTATTGATCTTTATTAGATTTATTATTATTTTCAGAAAATATATTTCTAATTACTCCTGGCAAATAAAGATATAATTTTCCAAAATACGATACAAAGCACGAGTAACTATTCATAATCAACTCTATGACGCAACTTTTAAAGGATACGCATGGACTCTATCTGCCTATCGATTATTTTGCCAATATAATAATTTAATTAGTTAGCTTCATGTTGTTATCTATAATTTTATTTTAATCTAATTGATTTCAATTGAGTTTTCTATACTAGGACACTTTTGGTAATGACAAACGTCTGTTCTGATAAAAGTAACTCAATTGTTTCAGAAATTACGGACATATTATGAAATAATCAGGTTATTGTTTGAATCATAACTTAAAACTATGAGACGCAGGTTTAACACATGGTATTTTAATAAGCAGCTTACGTAAACACATTATGTATCAAGCAGTCAAAAGTCTTCTAAGAATCGTAAATCGACCACAGAGTACAAAAAGTGCCCATTCAAATAGTGACAACATTACGAGAATTGAAGCTAAATTACGCCTGCTCATATATACCATCATAGAAACTACACATTTTAAAATGCATAAGAATAAACAAATGTAACAAATTACTCATTTGAATTTGCGTTTGATGGAAATCATTACAATATTATACCATAAGAACCCTACCCCTTTACTAATCCTAAAAAGACAGTTTCTTAATCGTGTGTGTAATCATGTTCTTTAATTGATTTTAATATCAACCGGTTCAGCTGATACTACAGTTTAATAACGTAATAACACTTGGACCCACATAAAAAATTGTGTTACTAACTTTAAGTATTTAGACAAATATATATTTTGATTTGTAATAAAATTAAAACAATTTACATAATTAGAGTTTGGCTTTGGCTGAAACATTAAGTGGTAAGTAAGATAAAGAGGTAAAGATAGTAAGTGGTAAACTTGTAGTATAATAGAGTTATGACATTCATACTTAGATATTGTAAGTAAGTAGTCTATCAGTATACTAATAATAATAGGAATAATGAAGTAACCATACATAATAATGTTATGTAAGTAATGAAGGAAATGTAAGTTTATTTTAAATGAATTAGCAATCTGTAAGTTGAAACAGTAGACATACAAATACATATTTATATTATAAATATTAACCTTATAAGCGTAATTGGTTTCTCGGGTACTTCCTTTGAAATTGAAAAGGATTTTTATATGCGTGTTAACAATTTCATAGCGTAAATTCAGCGGTTTTTCTTGAGCTTGTATAAAAAACTCCCCAAAAAGACATTTTTAAGTTATTAGAACTACTCGAGGACACGTTTACAATGTTTTCTACAAAGCACTTTAAAAAGGCTTTTTATGTGAAACTTAAGAAAACTCAGTAAAGCACTGTATGGATACAATATAACATAGTAATACTGCAAATAACCAGTCGCTGCTTCAACAAAGTGACCCCATATAACTCTGTAAATTAGCGTTGTCATTCACACTTAAGACGCCCACCATAAGAGCGAAACTGCCAGTTTATGTTGCTTTTTTCGTTGGTACATTATAGCAAACCTTTCATTAAAAATCCTTTAATGTGAATAAGAAAACCACTTTCCCCACAACCACCCCCTAAATCATTTTACATTGTCGTTATTAACAAACTGATAAAACTTGAACATACTACCTATCTCTCCTATACCTTGCTATACTGTAATATGTCTATACTCTACTGTTATTTAGTATAATTATAAACGTGGGCAAGAGAATCTTAATAAAAATGAAAAACCTGTACATTTCATCTGTTAATTACTGTATACATTGTTTCACTCCATCTCATTGTTGTCATATTCATATCTCTACTAACATATTGAATTTGAACTTTTACTTACAATTCTTACAATACATGAGAAACGCATTTATTTATTTTCATTGAAATATGATTATGGATTTATAATAAAAAAACACTACACAAGTTCTACAATAGTCTTAAAAAGTCTCTTCAATTAAAGATGTTTTAATATAAAAGCTAAAGTAATCGGTTGTTTTCTGACCCAATGTCATCGTGTTCAGAGGATTATCATCGGTCTGGATTACCACTGCGGCTTGTGGGTCAGTTTACGTATATGGGAAAACCCGCTAAAACCCGCTTATCCGATATTAATTTATAACTAAAATAAACTCTCGCCTGCTGTATGTAACGCTATCATTTGTGCTTCTGCTTCTTATTTTTTTACTTATAAAATAATTTCTTATATTTTATAATGTGGAAAAGCATTGACCTAGTAACACTTAATATAGTATACTATCTATAGTCTTATAGAGAGGCAATGCAATAATACAGGTGAAGTAATCAGGATAAATTAGAGTTACACATTGTCAAAATAAATCTATCGAAAGTCAGGTATTTTAGCTAAAAACTAGAAAGCACTGACAAAATACGTCGTTGGTATTTCCTGAAAACTTATAAACTTTCAAAATGTAGTTTTCTCCTAGTTTACTGAAGTTATGTGTACTATATTATTAGGCAGTGTAAAATTTATAAGAATATTTTATACAGTTGAGTAAGGATATAATTAATTTCGTAAATTATTTTTCATAATATACTCGTTTTAGCGAGTGACGTGTAAGTTTAACATTAGTGTTTAACGTGTCTTTCTTTTCTAGGGCCAAAGTACATATAGATTCAATTAGATGCCCCACAAACACAAGTAACAGGATTAGTATGTATGAAGTATAGTGTATTACCCAACACGTGTGAGTTAAATTACTGTTTTTTAAAGAAAACATATGTTTCAACAAGTCGTACTGTTTCGTTGCTCAATGCCATTATTTAAGGAATTCCCAGAATAACATCATTTGGAACTCTAATTTGACCTGAGAAACTTTCTAATTTAACTTTGAAGTATCAAATAGTGATTATAATTCTCTAAGATCACCACTGAACATTCTTTCACTGCTTTAGAAGGATTCTTTATTGTCTCTAACAGAACCAAACTCGGACCATTAATCTGAACAAAGATATGTTCCCTAGGATTTGTGAGGTAGAGTACGATCATCGGTAGAAAACAACATATCGACAACTCTTTCACTCTTGTTTCTCCATATCATGTTTCAAAGGACTCCAACATTATGTGGAATAATAACGTAGATTAGGAAGCCTCTCACAACAACTCTGAGGTAACATAAGGTTATTAATCACCACACTCAATCTTGCTTCATTGCTTCAACAGGAATTCGATATTGCAGATATTACTCGGACTATTACTATTTAAGAAGATATGTTCTCTAGCATGCGTGAGGTTATTCAAGGAAAAATACATCTTAGCATCTTATTTCTTATATTTAATTTGTGTCAATTTGTATTTAAAACTACCCCTACAGAAGTACAGGGTTTTCATAAATGAATGGTACAATTTAAACATAAAATAAAAAGAGAACCGTACGAAGTACATTAAAAATATTTATTTCATTAGAATCCTCGTTAAAAACAATTTTATACTGATACATTTAGTACATTTCAATGTGTCCACCACCGATAGCTCTGCAGACATCTAATCTATGGTCGATCTCGGCCATACACTGTGCAGCATGTCTTTTGTAACCGACGATACTGCCTCATAAATCCTTTTCTTTAAATGAGCTAAATCACGGATCTTATGAGAATAAACAATGTTTTTAACGTATCCCCACAAAAAAAAATCGCATGGAGTCAAATCCGGGCTTCTAGGAGGCCATGCTATTGGGCCACCTCGACCTATCCATCTTTGTCCAAACTTGTCATTCAAAGCATTACGAACAAAGTCCTTATAATGGGGTGGCGCACCATCTTGTTGAAAATACACCATATTGACATTAGAGCAATAAAACTAATTGAGCTGAAGAATTCAGAGGTGCCAACCATATTTTTCTACCTTGCATAGCAAATTGTTTATAAGCATTCAAAATTCATTTATGAAAACCCTGTATTTACTGAAGACCTAGCTTACAATAAAATTTTTACCACAGCAACTGTGATTGTGATATAATAATTGGGAACGGGAAACTCCCGTTATTACACCTTCAGTGTTTTATATTAACTCAAATGACGTCACTAGGCCTGGTCCCATCACAAATGATGTCATTGTGAGGTAAGTTATGATCATTTTAAGAAAAGTATACATCCGTATCTAATTCCGTCTCCCTTAACAATTTTATGTTTCATAGTACACCTTTGGAATCATTTTCTGCAACCCTGATGCATACTGCGAGCCTTAAGAACTGTAATTTTTACGTAACTAATAGTGATTTGAAAAGCTATAAACCCATAGTTTAAACATGCTTTTATGTCTAAAATGATCATCTACACAAGGATCTGCTCTGACGAACACAAACTAATATTTCCTGAATCGGTGGAGAAATCTGTACGACGTAATAATCTTTTATTTAGGCATTATTAATTCCTCTTGACACTAAATATTGACATGAAGAATATTTGCTTTAAGGTAAATTATAATTATAAAATGTTAATATCTTATAGCACTATCAAGGATTCTCATAAGATATTTTTACTCTTTAAAAAATTATTGTAGGATTATAACGGTCTTACAGTCTGGTTTCTCTTCTCATTTTATTATGAGGGGATATCATCAATATGTAACTGATGTGAAAATTCTTCCGCAGGATTAAATTCAGAAAAGGTATTTTAGATTCATTTTTAGGTATTTATAATTTTGATGAAAATATCAGTTTGTATTACATATGCATACCTTCTATTAGAAAAATATATAAAGTGAAGTCAGTTTCCCAAAGTTAACAGATAAGATATGGTTTATAGGAATATTTTACACAACAAGATATGAAAACTCGATACCATGTCTGATTTATTAAAATATTTTATACAATTTACAGATTTTTCAATATATGAAGTAGTTTAGTGAAAAATGTTTTTTTAGCTCCATAGTGTGTAGTAACTAATGATAAATGGATTAAAATTTAATATTGATTGTGATATACATGTTTTAAATTCAATATTAATATACCTTTCATAATACTTTCCAATGCACTTATCCCCTGAGATACCCTCCCGTGCCCTAATGATGTTAAGGTAAATGTGTGATACAATGTGAGATAATTATGTGCTAAGGTATAAAATTCTATAAAATTAAAAATACCTAATATAAGTAAACATAAGTTTTTTAATGTGTGTGTCGGTTATTATTAATTATTACAAATTAAAATTATTAGGAACTCTTCTTGATTACAGGTTCAAACTTTATAGGTGTTAGAAAAGTAGTACGTTGATTTTTCAGTAATTTTGATTTGATTTAACTCACTGCAGAAAGGCCAGTGCACAAAGTACAAACTCAGTTGATGAACTGTCTAAAAATTTCTAAAGTTATTTTATCAAACATAAAATTATGATAGAGAAGATAGAAAGAACTTCGCTTTTAAGCAAATAAATAATGAAATAATGATTTATTTCCAATTATTTTTTACATAGTTGTATACATACATAAATCATCTGGAAATTTCCTGGCCACTTTTGCTAGTATTGTGGCCAGGTGAAAAAAAACACATTTGTAATTTAAATAGAATTTTAAATTGAAAATTATGAGTCTAGCATTAACATTATAGTTGAAAAAAATGTCGTTTTCTGCAGCATCTGATAAAATTCTAAACTAAAAGAACAAATAGACTTAATTTTTTTTCTAAGCTTAAAGACAAACAGTTGTTATGACTATATAACAATACAATTTAAATATTATTACTAACAATGTATGCTTACCTAACAATATAACTATAAAATTTGTCACATTAACAAACTTAATATACATTTATAGAAAACACACTTTAAGGAAAAAACGTACTATCTAATAATACTTTAACTAAGAATACTATTTAAAAAACTTGCGTCATTCAAAGACAATAGCCAATCAAACACTTTTTTGGAAAATTTATATAAATTGCCACTGGATTTAATGCTGGTTATAATATTTTGGTCCCAAGTACTGAAATGAATGCCGAAAAAATGACTTGTTTACTTTTGGCAATTTAAAGTTAATTTGGTGGCTAAATCTTGTAATATAATGAAAATTTTCCAAACCAAGATTTCCGCTTCTAATATAAAATATCCTTAGCACTTTATAAATGAAAATATGCTGAACAGGTAATATACGCAAATTTTGAAACAAAGGAAAAGAACTGTCCCTTTTTGACCCCTTTAAAATTATTCGCCAAAAGTAATTTTACAAAAAGGTTATGGAGCCATTAATATTTAGTTTTAGTAACTACGTAACTTTGAACTTATAAAGTCATAGTCATAGTCTACACTAATGTAACGCTATCCCTCTTGCACACATCTTTTCCCTCACGGATTTTCCTTGGATATACACATAGACATTAACTATTTTCATATCTTTAACAGCCGGCTGTTTTGGAGGCCATCTTTGATTAAGGTCTATTAGAGCAATGTTAATCCTCATGGCACTTTGACGACCATATTTTTACTGGTCGAACTATGGGAAATGTCTTATTTTAAAGATATAGTTAATAACCCATTCCAGAAATATCTATTTTTTCATTATTGTAAAGTTTATTTCAAAAGAATCTAAATTTGTTTACTTTATAGTTTAAATCCTCTAAAAAGTACACTCTATAACAAAGGAATAAGTGTTTTAATGCGTATTATTACTTATATTCAGATCCATTCCTTATTATAATTGATTGATTCAGCAAACGTAGGTGGACTATCGTAATTCCGGAAAGAATCTGGTGAACGAAAGTAAACAATAGACATAAACATTTTGTTAAAACTGTTACTGAAAGATATTCATATAATTAAATAACGATTCCACAATAAACACACTGTTTTGGAAAAAGACTTTAAAGTGTGATCTCGTTTATGGCTTTTAAACCATATACATATAACCTAAAACCTTAGTTATTAGCAATTTAGATGAAATTAAACAAAGGTTAGGAGCTAAGCGAAATGTAAAGTACTATTTCAGTGTATTCAGGTTGCTAATTGGTTTATATACAATATAAACTGTTATTGCAATCTAATTTTATACGGTTCAGTATATTTCCCAGTAATATTTCTCTTGCTTCAACGAAGATATAAATTATTGTCCAATTAATGCATTGGTGTAAATGTGTTTGTGCAATAACATTAATAAATTTATAATTAACTCGTTAATTATCAAGTAGTAAGCATACTTACAGTGATAACAGGCAGAGTTGCAGCAGATGGAAAGGTCACGATCGCAGTATATCAAGCGAGGCCAATAGAGATATGAAAGTAATTAGTTCCAAGCTTCCCAATTGGTAAGTCTTAGATTCGTTTAGGAAAAGTATTTTCAATATATTCATACATAAACTAAATAGTTACTTTATGTAAAGCAAATTAATTAATATCAAATGATTAAGAACTATGTTCACTCATTCTGATATTAAAATATTACATATTCACATATTACGTAGGTGTAAGCCGAATATAATGACGTCGTATTTTTTAATTTCCGGATATTTTATTCGTGTTCTTAATTTATTACTTAATTATTTAAAATAAATAAAAATGTGACTGTTTTAAAATAACCATGTGATAAAGTTTGTATTCTAAGCAATTTCCAAAATTTACTACATTTCAATATAAGGATTATACATGACGTTTTAAAGTGCAATGTCCTTAAAATTCATGTACGTGTCGATATCAGAAGGAGAGGCTGTCTTTTAAGCTCTTTATCCCCTGTTCGTGACTTGGACTACTTTGGTAAACTTCT
This sequence comes from Homalodisca vitripennis, assembly GCF_021130785.1. Taxonomy (NCBI): domain Eukaryota; kingdom Metazoa; phylum Arthropoda; class Insecta; order Hemiptera; family Cicadellidae; genus Homalodisca; species Homalodisca vitripennis. The sequence continues at coordinate 33,278,167 of NC_060208.1, forward strand.
CGTTGTTTTACCTGAATATTTCAAAGATTTTCGATATATCGTGCGTTTATTGCTTCTTTGTGTTTAATTAGAAAAAAATTTTAATAATAAAATACAAATTAATACATTTTGAACAAAGTTCTGACATACAGTATATATTAGTGGAATTGTAATTGATCAAGTATTTATAATCTGATAGAATTTCATCAAAAAACCGTAAAATTTTTGAAATTTTATTTGATTAAATTTTATCTTCCTCCAACCTTCAGTTTTAATTTAAGACTGCTCCTATTTTTGTACTTTAAATACAAACAGTTATTAAGCTTATGTAAGAAAGTGTAAGATGTTTTTCTCTTTGGATTCGTCTACCATGCAAAGGCATTTTGATGAGTTATTTTAAGAAAGTTTATAAATATGTTGTAATACTTGAGCAGTGTATGAAGTGCGTATATTTAATAGTACATGCTACATGGAGTAAATATCTTTACCTGTTATCCACAAATGAAATCCGCCAACATGGACTTTGAGAGAAAAGTGAAGACAGTTGGTTTAAATACTGGCGAGCCGTAGTTAAAAATGTGACCAAACATACACGTACCTGAAGCCTATTATATGACTGACCTATATGACCTATCTTATAAGATTTTTCAGTTCATAATCTATTAAAGAAACGCGTTCATAATAATTTCCAAAATCCTAGGGAATAATTTAATACCGTGATTTAGTCGTGACTACTGAACATGGTATTTCTAGGTTTCAAACCCTAATATCTGATGTGTACGATGGAATTTTCTAAGTCTATCTATCTTACGTTTTTAAATTTAGTGCAGGGGTTTCCAAATTGATTCGATCGAGGGCTATACTGAAAGACTTTAGAAGGCAGGTGGCCTAAGTACACTAATATATTCTATTCAATGAAAATATTGCTAGATAACATGTGTACTACCAACAATTGTACGTTCTACATTAACGGAGCCAATATACAGTAGTTTTGAAAATAAAATAATAAAACCTATAAAATATTGTTCTCGCTTAAAGCAATAGGGCAGTAATTTCGTTAGTGTGTTAATCGTTATACACTAAATGAGAACATTAAACGTAAAAGATCACTGATGAAATGTCGGATGTTGTCCTGACAAATGATAAAAAAATATTCTCGTTAGATACATTGGTTGGTATATTTAGGTTGTGTGATAAACATTATACACAAGTAGGTGACGGCATTAATTATAAATGGACTTTCATGCTGAGGTTCGTTTTGATGTGACAAATGAGAAAATATTGTTCCTTTTGGAACAATAAGGCGGTCTATTTCGTTTGTGTGATAAACATTACACACAATTAGATGAATGTTATAAACACAAAAGGAGTCTGATGTGAAATTTCGTTTTGTTTTGGCAACTGAGAAAATATTGCTTTCCTTCTAACAATAAGCCAGTAATTTTCTTTCTGTGGTAAACGATATACAGAAGAAATATGATTGATTAATTATATGAGTGGATTGAACCTAAAAGCCCTCCAGTTTCTTATTCTAAAACCGAAAAAATTTCTGTCATTAGAACAATAGGGCAGTAAATATAGTTTTTGGGATAAGCATTGTTCACAAGTAAATGAGGGTGTTAAACTTAAACGTACTCTGATTTGGAGTTTTGTTTCATTGTGACAACGAAGAGAGTATTGTTGTGTTTGGAACAATTGGCCACTCTACAAAGTAAATGTGATGTAGTAACATATTTGGATAGTAACAGTCGTCGACTTACAAAGTTTATGGATTTTAAATTGACGTGGTTTCTAAAATTACTCTATAACACTTAACTATATGATTAGAAAGTTACAAATAAGTTGTATAATTTAAAGTCTTAAATTTCTTGGCTTATTATCAGTCGGTTTTTATAGGAAAACAGCTGTATGAAAGATCTGTTAAAATGTTCAACACAATATCATTCCATATTTTAAAACGACAGTCTCGAATTTTAATACCTCTAAAACAGGAGTTACTAATTTTTATACCGATTACGAAAACAAACTTAAAATGCAACAATTGGGTAAAATAGTACTGTTTAGATTCTAATTAATGACTAGTAGCTGTTAAACGTAACAGCTTAAACTTCTATTCATTTCTTGGTTACATTTTAATACTTTACATAAAATATTTTAGGATGCATTGCATATCTTATTTCCGATCTCTTTTAATTTCTCTTAAAATTAATCCTGTAAATATATCTATATTTTTAGTCTTTTTTCGGAAGAGATCTTTCTGTTCTCTGTACATCACATTTTGTACTAAACGTTATACAGTTAGTATACCACAATTAGTACAAAAATAAATATATGATTTTCCATTTTACTTGTACTTTCTAAAGTTAATTACAGGGAAATTACAATAAGCGAAGTATAAATCATATATTTCGTCTGAAGAAGCATTATTTAAGATGTATCAGTATGCCCTTTTTTGTCACCAGGGTAATCAAATAAATTATTATGATTGTAAATAAATCACTGAAAATATTTTAAGTGAATTTAATGAATCTTTTAAGCAAGTTTTAAAGAATTCTGTGAAGAATATGATTTGTGTTTCTATACAGATACTTCACAACGACTTTACCCCTTCTTGCTATCTAGGGGACATGACAAAGCCAAGCTGACAATGAAGTGTCTCTTGTGAGTAACAGCTCAGTTACAACCGCTATCCCTTGAGGATTCACCATGAAAACCTGTGTTTACCCAGTGTCTACGTAGAAATTTTAGTTTCAAGTCTCTTTTGAATTATGTAAACATCAGTAGTTTTGTTATAGTGGATTTTCTAAAACACAATAGCGTCAAACTACAAAAAAAATCTTGTCTTACAAACTAACACATTAAAATTTGGTAAAAAAAATACATAATAAATTTACTTTAAAATGCTTTATGATGTTTGAACAACTTTAATAAATAATACTGATTATGGTATGGGACTCATAACAAGGAATCAATAATTAATACTCTATTGGCAAATGAAAGAGCGAGGGCTTGTCTTTTATTTACTGATAATATTCTATGTTGAAATTCAAAATGGAAAAGCCTTAAATAATATCATTGAGGCTAAATATATAACCTACGAAATACGTATATTTACCCAGTCTTGTTGTCTTGTTAATAAACAAAGTTGATCAGGCAAACTTGAATTTTGTAACGCGCATGGTCTATATATGTTGTGTTTATTCATAAGGGGTTATTATTATTTTTTTAATTTTATTGCAAAGAAAACGTCGTAGAGGCTCTATTGACAGTGAACAACCATGACTCTAAGTGTGTTGTTCCTGAATACTTATTTCTTACAGCTTTGAATAAAGGGACTATTGACAATGGTTATAAACATCTCACTCGCACTTCCGACGGTTGTAGACCGTAATATCCTTATCCAGCGAGCATATCCATAGATCTAACTGTTACACTTAATGCTATTTTATTTTGAGTACATCTAAATTTAAGCCATATGTACTCAAAATTCCCACTGCTTTATATTTTACCAGCCGTTTATAATTGTATAATGTAAAAGTTTAAACATTTCAACTAGCAAGTAACTGAAGTATTTTTCTTCGTAAAGTATACGCATAGAGTATCTTAGATCGTATTGCTTTAGATGAGTAATAACAAATACATATGCAGATTCTTATATGGTATGTAATTTGATTTTGTAAAGATAGTTGAACTATTGATGTTAACACATAAGGATTAAATTTTCCTTTGACGACGGAGGATTCTAAAGTAAACAAGATATTTTCCATCGTTCTGTGCAAAAAAAATAATGTATTAAAGCCACTTGTCGAGATCTAAAGTCTGATCTCTTTCTCAAGTGAATAACTACCTTAACACATAAATACAATATGAGTAAAAATAAACAAACTATACTAGCATGATTGTGGGCATAAATAAGGAATCACAACGATCACCTCTATTTACTCTATATTTAAAATATGCGCTGAATAATAAAAAACAACAATTACAACACTTAACAAACGAATAAAAGATACGATATGTCTTCACTGACCGACCAACTACAGAGAACTGACCGGAGACCTGTATATTAACTACATGGCGGAAGAAACAAGATGTTGGGAAAAAAGCTGAATTAGATTTCTAAATTAAGTTTTATTCATTTTATATTTCGGCAAATGTTCGGAAATATCCCGTTTCCCTCACAATATACAAGGTTCTATATTATGGTGATGTAAAACGTTCCTTTGACTCGATACCTGTCTTTAAGCCGGGATTTACTATCGGAAAATTTCCTCATCCTGCTTGCAGTTGGTAGCACTGTTGGTGTTATCCACAAACCCTTTACTTCTTCTTACATTCACTATTAGGTATTGGGTATTCGAAACAATTCTATACTTATAGTTTATTGAAAATTTATTTATCATTATAATAGAAAGCTTACATCTACAAACTATTACTTAACTTTGAATTTGGGAGATCTTAATTTTATTTTGACTAGCGATCACCTTATAAGACCTATTCAGCACGTCCTAAAGGGCGACTAGAACGTGTGAGGATCTTATCAAGCGCCGATGGAATTAATAAATAATGCAGTGGCAACAGACAAGGTTTGAACCTGTTCAATCCGTATTTCAACGCTATACTATTACAACCTGCATTCACTATTACAATTTATATACTAACAATATCTACACTGTCATAATATACATTTCCTGCTCTACACTACTTTCACTGTTGCAACTATTATCATCACATCGTAAATTGTAAAAAGCTCCAGTTGTATGTTTCTATTATTTGAAAGTGCAGAAGGCCGAGAGGTCTAAGACGTTGGACTGTGGATGTGAGCTCACGGATAAAGTCCAGGCTGTGCAGTAAACAGACTGAACTAAAAAGCAACGAGATCTTCCTTCATGCCGTGTAACATCATTGCTATTGCACCAACACCGTCTTTGCAATGACAGCATTATACGAGTACGTTCATGAAGTGAGGTTAGCGGCCTTTTGAAGGGCTAGTCGTGTATTTATGGGGCTTTTATATACTTGTGGTGTTATAGTGGATAAAATATACATACTTTAGTTTATGGTTAAAGGTGATATTTTCATATAAAAAGATGCAAATACAAGTATGAGCTAATTAAATCGAAATGGCTCTCTGAACTTACCTGCTCTTGTAGGAAATAGTATAATTTATTAGGTTAAAATAATGTTATTTTACAGATTTCTCGAATCCTTTTGTTATATATAGATATTGTTACCATTCAAACTGTTGGGTTGAAATATAATATACCTATACATTAATTCAGTGTGCCCACATGTACTTTCAGTCCATTGGGTTGTAAATAGATGAACCATGAGTAGGCGGTATTTGCTCATTAACCATGCATTGTTGGCCAACATCTGGTAATGGACTGGGCTTTGGCGGTAATTGCGTAATGCCATAAGCTAATCTGTTCCTACATCTCCTGCTCATCTCCTGTGGTTATTCATAACGGCTTACTCGTAGTAATACGCATATACCTGGTTATTTCTGTTCCTTCTTACTATTTAATTCAATTATTCATATACAAAGTGTCCAGAAATTATTCAACCAAACAGTATGGTATAGTTTATTGAGCTACAGAACATACAAGAAATGTCATAAAACAATTATAGTTTTTCATAAACAATTATATCAGTCTTTGTTCTTTTTGTATTTCCTTAAAATTATTATAATGCATATTAAACTGTGCACTTATTAAGTTTTAAACTCAAATTTGTAACATTATCTTTTAACTGTTATGAGTACATTTATCGAAAATATAGTCAGTTTACATATACATTTCTGTTTTAATATAACAACTTCCTAAATACTTTAGATGCATATTTTAGGATGTACAACCAAAAAGTGTTGTGCCTAATTTGTTAAAGTGGAATTAAACTTAAAATAATATTGTTCTTAAGACTACAATTTCAATCCTAACATATTTCTTTGTATTCATAATAAATTGAAGATAGCACTGCTTAAGCTATCGGATATTATTAATCTGTATCTTGAAATTTGTAACTTTTTATAAATTTCCACGAAGGAAATGCAAAAGAGACTTTGCAAGATGCTCAATCAGTAAATAAATAAATACTATAAACAAATATGTAATGAAATATATTATCTTATTTACTTATAAGAGTACTGTATTGTCAGAAATTGTACAATCTTGTATTGAGGTATCTTAGTTTAGAACCATGCCGTTATTTACCTATTACAATTCATGCATACCCTAATATTATTTAAATTTCTTTTTAGAATATATTGGATTTATAGTATGTAGATCTTAGTTTATTAGTAATAAACGTGCCCCTATGTAAAGTTATGAATAAACTGTTATATTATTACATTATTTTTCTTGGTAAAGTCACTATACATTCATTTCTGTTCTAACTATTCAGCATCCATCGTCGCCAACACAGTTAATGCACGTTTAGTGGGCAGAACTTGAAGTCACTGCTGTCAAGTTTCAGTGGTCAATTTACATCTTCCCGAGTTCAGTCTACAAAGATGCGCCTCTTCGTCTTGGTCGTAATCACTCTGTGCTCTCAGCTCATCGTACTGGAAGCTGCAGTACCAGTACCTAGAAATATTTCTAACAGTAGGTCATAGCTTTGTAGTTTTTTTACAAATTATTTTATTAATCACTTGCAAGGGTTTGTATTTTAGATAATGTAAATGTATCTTACAAATTTGAAAATATTACTGTAAAGGTTTCTTTTAATATATTTTACCATTTTTAGAAAAGTAGTTACTAATATTTAAAATCATGTATTAGCTGTTAAATATATGATTTTAATAGGAATTCAGTTTATAATATTATCGTTGGTGCGAGTAATCATGAATGATTTTGTAAAATAATAGTAATTGTTAAGTATAATGTACATTTAATCAATCAATCACATACGGCTGTTAACATTTTATACAGAGTGAGGCTATTCATACCTGTCCGCAATACAAAGCTGCTGAAGCGACAAACCTGCCTTCTTTGTTGTGACGAAAAGTACTATATTTCGACCCAAAACATTCTTGGAAAGTATTTTTTTGAAAGGAAGGATATCCCAAAATAGCAATTTTAGCCGGATGGGATCATGTTTGATAAATGTTCAAATGTAAAGTTAGGTCGAACAGTATCAAATTGTAAAGTCTCTAATTACTGAATATTTACAAATATATATATATATATATATATATATATTCAAAAATGTCTCTTATTTTGACTCTTGATTGCCATGTACTATAAATTAATGTAGTAATATTTAAATTCGATACCAGAATATAACTTTTTGTTCTTTTGGGTATATTATCGTTGATTTACTGCATACGGTTGATGAAATTACGTTCTTACTCTAAAACGTTATACAGTAACTCACTGCAACTTTTCATTATTACTTTTGTAACTAGCCCACCCTGAAAGTGAACAAAGTAACTAAGAAAATTACAATTAATTACACAGTCACATCGACTTATTGCAAATCGATCTGTACGGACACTTTTTAGAGATAGCTAATATCTAAAATGACAATAAATCTACAATGACCGCAGTTTACCGCAGCTGGAATTTTCTTTTTCTATATGCACATATCCTGATGACTGTTTTTATCGTAGATTTACCTTGGTGGTAGCTGATGCAAGGAAGATAATGAGTTTAGATCCTGGTACTACAGATTATTGACATGTATACCAAATTAATATGTTAAATTCAAAAGAAGTATAACATAAATATTGTGTTGTATTTCGCATCTTATCTATAGTTGTGAGTATGGGAGAAAGTTCGAGCAAAGTTACTTAAACCAACACAAAGTACTGAAGTTCTATATTGACGAGGAAGTGTTCCTGATTTGTATTTTCTATATATGTCTGAACTCAACCTGAACACCTAAATACTGAATCATTACATTTTGAATTTTTTGTTTGTACATTCATTGGAGACCATTGATTATTCTCAATCCAATTTTATGCAAGGCAAAAATCGCTTCTGCAGCAGTCTTACCCAATGCTAATGCAACAATTACCCAAAATTTCTTGAAATTCATGCAGTAAAACTTTCAACATGACCGAACAACTTCGAATCTGATTTATACATTTCACAAAACCCTACTTGCTCTACTTTTTGTGTCATCCTAAGTGGAAGGTCAAGAACCGTATATACGTTAAGGCAAAGTTAATCACTTGGAAAGCAGTCTCTACAATATTAGTATGAAAAATGAGGTATTAGTGAGTAAACTGGCTACGGGTAAAGCCATTAATAGAAAGAATAAAATGTATGGATCCCAAAACTGAACCCTGGTTTACACTATATGCAAAATTTAAAGTTTTAGAAAAAGGACCAATTGATACTGTGGCATAATATCTGAATGTGTCCTAAAACTTGCACTACTGTCACTAAAGCCAAGGAAGGACAATCTGCAATCAAGTGATTCGTTTAGCTCGAAATAAAAATACACTACTAAAAGCTTTCGGATTATAAATAGTAAGTGATCTGCTTGCAAAGAGATTGCTCCAATAACATTCACACAGCAATTATATTTATAGGTATGGCATAAAATTTCATGTTGATGTCAAACCACATAGTTATAAAAAGAGATGATCTTACTAAGTTGTAATATTTTATGAAATAAGCCTTGTTTATAATATTCATTAAATAGATCCATATCATAAAATTATAATGTTATTTTTAGTGTATTATTACAATTATAATACAGTACTAATAGGTGATGATTTACGTGCAAAATGGCACTAAACATTCTGTATTATCGTAACATAAAATTGTGTTTATCCCTAAAAACAAATTTATAGTTATAAATATGTGTTGCATATTTCAAAATTATGAAACTAATCAGGTATTTTTAATGTTTTGCAGGCTCTGGCTGCTTTTTGGATGGAAAAAGCTTTCAGGCTGGAGAACAGTATGACATTCCAGGGGAATGCTTCTTATATGTCTGCGAGGGTAACGAGCAATGGAAAACAGCTACGTAAGTTATACTTAAAGAAAACTAGAAGAATAAAACAGCAATACTTAGTGATAATATACCTATTTCCTTACTAGTAAGGTATTTGTCCCATTTCAATATAATAATCATAATAATAATTATATTTTTAGACATCTAAATCTAGTATTTATAGACTAGGGCCTTTATGAAGAACGTAAGGAAATTTGCATATTACAGATAGATAGAGAGGTGAAGAGCAACCCTTTATTTTTTACCCTAAACCAAAATAGATTTTTCTAGGACCAAGAGGACCTAAGTTTCGAGTGGTTAAGAACTTTCTATCGAGAGGTTTTGCAAAGATGGGAAAAATATTAGATGAACTGCTATTTTATTTAAATTCAGCAAATATCAGACAAAAAACGGTTAGTTTATTTTCTCCTTTATCACTCAAAACTAGATTAAGATAAGTAGTAGAAAATCGAAGTTCGTGACAGCTATCATATAGATACGTCCTGTAACCCAGACTATTAGGATATGAGACCGTGGAAAGTGTAACATGAAACGCGTGGGACAAATTAGCCTATGGGACTAACCTAGTGTATCCCTAGCTATGCAACAAAAATGTTATTTATATCATATTATTTCCACATCCACTCTGGAATCCGTAGCCTCCTTCATGTCTTTAATATTGATCTACCTACCTAATACTTTTTCTGTTCCTATGGGAATCCTGCCTTGATATATTTTTATTATTATTTATTTTATTATTAGACCCACTTAATTTTTAAATTCCCGCATGTGTAAAATATGTCTTTCATCTCCGTTTTTAGTATTTGAAGAACATTAATTTTTATTATTATATTTACACATATTATATTCGAATTTGCAGTTTTGTATATAATAACTTTTATTGTAGGTATAGACAAATATGGAAAAAATAATATTATACGTTAATTTCAGGCTCCAATTAACTCTTGAAATCCTAGGCGTATAACGAATACTCAAAATATTATTGTCTAAAACTTCCATATATCTGGTATTTATTATTTCAACAAATAAAAGTACTCTAAAATGTCCCAAACACTATTTCTAATACAACTCCAAACACCTGCAATGTGAAATATGGTTATGCTGAATAGTGCGTTTTCCGAAAATAAAATTTCAACTACCATAAGAGTGTCATGACACTTATAAGGGCCACTTCCACTCATAAACTGTGAGACTGTCGTTAACACTGTCGATTCGACTATTTGAGACTTACGTATATATTTTCTTGATCAGTACAAAACGCCTAACTAAGCTGTTACATCGGAAATTATTTATTTTAACCAGAAATGCTCCTATTCACCCAAACCTCGATATAAGAGTTAGTCCTAACCGTCGCCTAACCATGAACACTGAAATAACAGGTACTTTGGGATTAAACTGACCACACCCAGACATGAATCGTTATTTGACATTTTGCTTTTACTTATTACTAGATTAGCTTAGAACAATATTTGGTCAATATAAAACAGGAATTGTTTTATCGCAAACCCCTCCCCATCCTCAGACAGAGGTCAAAGTCGAGCGTTCTAGTAGATAACGTGATTGCAGAATCTCGCTGCCCGTTCAGCTGATGCGTCGCTTTGTTGTACTTCCGTGTTTTACCCTTAAATTTCTCAAAACACAAAAATTCAACAAAAACAAATATTACCAAACAAAAACTAAACTCTTCATTGAAAAAAAAAACACACAAAACTTGTTTTTATTCTTGATTACACTCCTCCACCCAAAATGCGAGTGCCGGCCATCAGAAGGTGCTGCCCCGCGCTATGTCAACGAAAGAAAAACATCCCTCGAGATAGTACCTATCAGTAAAATATCAAATTCTAGAGGGGCTGGTCAGAAATATAAATTGAATTGTAATAGAATGGCAATTATGTACCCCGCAAAAAACGTAAATAATCATGTGATGCCGCGCGGCCTGCCGTAATCGGGATTCTCCAGAAAGATAACAACGACAACAATACCGATAATAATACCTGAAAATGCTTTTTGATTGATGGAATGTTAGTTCTGTTACTCAACTACATCGTTTTATAACGTTCTAAGTTCATAATGAAAAATATTTAAGCGTTGGAGGCATATAACGGAATCTGACCCCATTAACAAGTGATAATCGTTGTAAGTTTGTAATTTTGTAATGAAAGAGTAGTTTTTTCGTTTTATCATGTTTCTTTCTATAAACTTATATTTTTGTGTTCTTCATACTGGTGTGGTCGGTAAAATCCCAAAGTACCAAATAATATGTACCTTATCGAATGCCTAATTACGTTTAAAATTTTCATAGAACACCATGATATTACATAATATTTGCTTTGAGTACGTAGACTGCGGACTTTTAAAATTCGTGCGAAGTTGCGGATAATCCTGACGTTTTCACAAGCAGTTTTGTTTCTATGTTTTCTATATATTCTTTAACTAATTCTTACTGCATTTACCTCATTTGAGGCATGACGAATAAAATGAATGATACACATGTATATGAGGCGGCACAGTCTTTCTTGGTCAGTAAAATTAACTTTGATGAATCAAGTTAGCTATAACTAAAGATATGTACGTGGGAATCAAGGATAGCATCAGAAAAAACACAATATGTTACATGTTGCCTTTATATAGTTGTTTGCTATTTCATATTCGTAACTATCTCGTAATTGTAGTTTATAAAGAGAAGGTGCTTTGAAAACCTTATATATCTTCTAAATTTAATTCAGAGATAATTTTTAGGCTAAGTAAAAACAATGTTCGAATGCACCTGAAGACAAGCAAAAATTTGCATTAAAATCAGTCCAGCCGTTTTGGAGGAGTTCTTGATCAGAGCAAAAAGGAAAAATTATTTGTGCCGTTGGAAATACAATTAATTCGGCCTTATACGCCCCAAAACGTTATATAAATGTTAGTCCTAGCCATATTCTAACCATGGACACTGAAATAGTATTTACTTGAACGTACGCCTAATTACGTTTAAAATTATTATAGAAGAACATCATATTACAATAAATACGTTGAGTACTATTAAATGCTTTCAAAACTGCGGTTAACGGTTTGAATGATACATTAGACTGTAAAGTTCACAAAATCTCTAAGTTTATAACGTAATAAACATTAAAACGTGCGAAACACACAAAATATGTTTTAATATTGGATTTCATATATGTTATTTAACTAGGCGAACAACTACTCTTCAGTTATTTAAGTTAGTTATGTATGAACTCAGTATAAATTATAAAGGTTCTGAAAATATTTAACTCTTAATACTTTGGAATTTCATTTCCAGATGTCGGAGTGACTTTGTGCCTATAGGTTGGACAAGTGTTCCAGGGGACACTACCAAGCCATACCCGCAATGTTGTGGCCGTCTGATTCCTCCTAAGTGAAGACTGCAATGAATTTTGACACTAATATTATATATCTTGGGGATAATTACTAATCACTGCAAATTGTTATTGTCATTATGCTTCACTATAATATTACCAACAAACAGCACAAATATTGACATAAAACAATTACCAAAAATAAATAATAATAATAAAATAATTACTAAAAATATTTTTGGTTATCATATAAGTTTAAAAATCATTTTTAACCAACTGATTACAATATTTGGAAAGATTCTAAACTAAACAGTTTCACTATGACTAACGTATGGGTAAAATTAAGAAGCTTTAGTATAAGCCTAAAGATTATTTGTTATGACTAGATATTAGTATAGTCTTTCATAATTATAAACATAGCTTATTTTATGCTTTATGTTATATTTATATGAAATCATCATGTAATGTAAAATACATATCATGTAATGCTTTAGATTAAAACATAGTGTATCAGGTATTTATCAAGAAACATTATTTGTATGACTACAATATTTGTTTATTGCTTATAACCAACAATCAGTTTAAAACTCAATTTATTTACTGATTGTACCATTGCAGTAAGCACTGTTCAATTTTATTACTTTATTATCCATCTGGTGATGGATTTAATTAATCCGAAACGTACTTAACATAATTAAAATAGTAACAGTTTTATAGGACTTTTATTTTTGTTAATGTTTAAAATAATGAAATATATTTCCCCGCATTTTGATATTGGTCACATGCTAAATATTTTCTGTTAAACCAATTTGCTTCAACTAATCTTGGACATTCACATATTTCACTGACTGTAATACTTGTCTGTGTAATTCAATCAAAGTGGTGCATAATAAATTCAATTACTATATTTTATTGAAATATTTAATCCTATCATATCAACATTTCACCTTATAGAACTGTAAGGAAAATATGACTAGTGAAATGTGTAGGGAAAATAAAGTATAATAATTGTATGTAATAATAAAAATAATATTGAAATGGGTGATTTTCAAATATTAAAAAGATACAAGCTTATTTTGGTAAATTGAAATAATAACAACTTGTATTGAACTCATATTGTATAACTATATATATATATATATATATATATAAATATATATATATATATATATATATATACAGTATATATATATATATATACAGTATATATATATATATATATATATATATATATATATATATATATACAAGATATAGACTAATAAAAGATTACTGAACAAAGTTGTCTGAAAGTTCAATTTATAATTTTGCCAAAGATATAATTAAGTTTCTAACGTATGAACTTTCCCATAAAGGTGTGATAGCAAATTTGGTATATTATGCTCTATGTCTGTGCATTTATATATATATAAAACTTAATTATATCTTTGGCAAAATTATAAATTGAACTTTCAGACAACTTTGTTCAGTAATCTTTTATTAGTCTATATCTTATGAGAATGGAAACTACCATTACATGTTTTAAGGTTAGGGACAACTGTATTACCAAATTCTTAAAATGGAATAGATTAATTGTGTCTACGTAAAGCATTCTTGAAAAGTTATTAACAGTTTCTTTACAAATAATCGGTAAAACTTTACAGTTTTACATAGAAGAGGGAAAAATTATTTGTGTTTTATACAAAGTACGTAAAGGGTAAAACATCTTCAATTAAAGAATCCAGCTTATTCAACGTTGTCCTATATCATATATCTTCCAATTTATATTAAAAACAATTATACATCTCAAAATGTATTAATTATTTATACAGTTTTGATTTAAACACGCCAGTTAGTAATACAAATGTATCTCGCCCATAACATTACCTCATTATTTTATTTCAAACTAACATGAGTAATTCATTTCGTTTATATTATACATATCGAGAAGTATCAACAATTATTGTTTCATCATTGATTGAATAAAATTTTAAAATGTCCTTTTATAGACGATACTGACATATAAAATATTTTGCATTGAATTTGGAAAAAGTTCTTTACGGAGGATTTTATAAAGGATATTTAAAGTAAATATATAATTTATGAAAAAATTCTGTTCCAGGTTTTTTAGCTAACATAACACCATTGTTAAGTGCAATATCTAATATTTATATCTAAAATAAATATATTTACTATCTATTAAACCAAAATTCTTTGCACGTTTTTAAACTGTTATATATATATTCTTAATGATTTATTTATTATTCTCTAAGAATCTATAAATAAACAATATAATTTCTAAAAAATAAGACTTTACCTGTATCTTGCAATATTTTGAAAATTGGCAAGACTTAGATCGCTATAACTTTTAAAAATTTCATAATTTATTATCATTTTTAGCAATCGTTTAGTTATACTTATGGTTTTCTTTGACCTAATAAAACAAACTAATTGTTTTCATTTTTATTTTAAGACGTTTCTTAGACTCAAATTGTAAATTATAATAATTGATTAACGCTACCAGAAAATAAAATATTTATTTTATGCCGATATTTAGATGTTGTGGGTGTATCAATATTCATCCGGGTATTCAGAACCGTTTCATTATATTATCTGCTGTAAATACTGAAGGTCTATAAGATATGTTAAATATAAAATGGTCTTTCATACTGTATTTGACGAGTTAAAATATACTTAAATCACGTTTTACTCCCAGACCTTTTGGAGGTCCTTTTTATTGTGTTGTTTTTAAAAAACAAGTTTTTCAGTTTTCTGATTTTTTGCTGATTACTTAGGATAAGAAAGTGATAAACATCTGATTTCACTTAGACCTAAAAACTGGACTTACTGGATATTCAGGATGGGTAAGGGAAGAGCCCACCTCCTATTGAAATCCCAAGAGGAGAGATAGGGCGCATTCCATCTTAGTCCAGCTACTAAGGAATGGGGTAGCTCCGTTTCGCTCTCTTTCAGTAAAAACGGATAAAGAACAGTGCCTCCTTGTTTTACACTAACAATAGCCTTTAACTCTAAGAGAGCTTTAGCCATTCCATCAGTAATTCTCCGAACTAAACCAAATCGATAAATCATGCCACCCATCGATAAAACCTTTTAGTAGAATATCTGGACATTTGAGGGTATTTCTATCCCACTCCTGGACATATACAGGGTTGCGCAGATTTAGGTAACAAGTCTAGCGCTACACAATGTGGGTTCAACTTGTTGGTATAAACTACCAGAATTACAATTTCCTGGGAAGTTTATTGTATGTTCCGTTCTTATTATTAACTACCATGATTTAAATCAAGTTTAAAATAATATATTGAATATTGTATCTCTTTCCCCTGAAGTAGTCTGTATCTCAAAACGGTGCTGTACAGATGTCTTCCATATTTAGAAATCTTGTTTATTATTACCAGAATTTCAGGTAACTGAATGTAGCGTTGTGCCTGTAAACGCTACATTCGTTCCTTCAAGATACAAGGGCCTAACAATTTCATTTTTTTTATCCAGCAACGGTTTTTTATTTTTCTTGGGCGATATTCATTCTAAGTCGGCCAGCAGGAAAATGTACATTCTACATAGATCCGTACTCATTTGTTTCCCACGGCCACTTTAAAGTTAAATGTAGAACATTAGAATAAATAAAATGTTACTAACGAAATTGGCCGTTAGTTAATATACAAATTACATAGAATATCTTCTCATTTAAAAGAGAGGCAAAATTGTACACCAATATACAATAGTTTTTATTGCATTTCTTAGTTTGGGATAGTTTAACCCAGACATTCTTGTATGCATTTTTGGTAGCTATTCTTTCAGTTTATTCGGCTTTGGTTTGCCTAATGATGGTTGAATCGGTTTTGAAGTGTCAACATCATTCCAAATATATCGTGCCATGTAATTCAAAGTAACTGCTAAACTTGGACTTGTAGGATAATTATATTTCATATGTCATGTACGTTTTTTGTATAGCAAGATCACTTTCTCTCATATTGCATGATAAAATTCTATAACTGGTCAATTATGGAGTGATGTGATAAACAAATCTGGAGTACTGTTTCAGATCACGCAAAGCCCAACTAATTGATATGCTATTTCCATCAAAATATTAAGTATTATAGCCACATTATACTTTTTATTTTAATTAGATTTATTGTACAGATAATAAACGTCAATTTATAGGATAAGATGTAAGGGAATTTCGTACATGGAAATAATATGTTTATTCTATTTCTAATTAATATTTTAATGCAGCAAAGTGTGTTGGTTAATGCCACAGTCCAGTTAAGATTACGTTTTATATTGTATCTGACATTATTTTATATACTACCAAAAACCTAACTTACCCTAACTTACATGTGGTAGGAAATATAACGTCGTTCGTACTCATATTCAGAGTGAGTTCTTCCAATGTGGAATTCACCCAAATCAGTTACATAGAACGGACAACAGGAATTGTACTGTTATAATCGAAATTATCAGGAATTTTATCCCAGGGTTTTACATGACACTACACCCGGAGTCCTTCATTACAATTTGCACATTCCTCTACAAAATAGCTAAGTGGATTCACAAAAGTTTAGGTGAATGTCCCTGAACATGTTTATTTAATGTAATTTATGTGTATTTATTTAAGGTAAAAGTAAAAAACTAATACCAATTTCAAAATAAAAATAAATCCGTTTAAAAATGTATACAATATTATGTTAAAATAAAGGAGCCAAAACACAAAATAGAGAAAACGAAATATATAACGGATATATAAACTTTGGAACTGGGGGTGGTTTTTTTATGTTTGGTGAGGTTATAAAGAGATATTTTCAACAGTAAAGTAAACTGCAATAAACCGGGTTATAATTACGAAATCTTCCTCAAGTAGTTACAATATACATATTAATTTTATTGTTTTTCCATAGCGTACACGTGTGTTTAAAATTACGAAGAAACATAAAAGAGCTAGTAAAAAAGTAGATGACTTTTTAAAAGAGATGTACTGCACGTTTGTCTGCATCCAGTTAATCCCTTTAAGAACAAATAAAATTAATTTTGCACGTACCATATTTCTGAATTTAAAATACAAAAATCTCGAGGAAAACCGATCCTATTTAATATAATAATGTTGTTTTTATAACTTTCTAATAAATTTAACACTCAGTTTATCAATGTATATAATTTATTTTCCAAAAGAAGAATTTACTTTTAGCTCCATATAATTTTGTTATCCAAAATATTAATGAACGATACTCAGTATTATATAAATAAATAATTAAATAAATTCAAATTTAAATTAATTAAATAAATAATAGAAAAATTATGCAAGTAGTTGAAAACACTAATCGTACAATAGAATTACACTGTATTGAGCCAAGAATATGAATGTATGTGACAAAAGAGATACATGGTTGTTTGTGACACTCAGTGTCACATACTAGTTGTAGTGTAGGATGTCAAACAGAGATAGAATGAGAGAACATGTTCAGTGTTGATTGGTGTATAAGCCCAGTTCCACTGTATTGAGCCACGAATATGAATGTATGTGACAAAAGAGATACATGGTTGTTTGTGACACTCAGTGTCACATACTAGTTGTAGTGTAGGATGTCAAACAGAGATAGAATGAGAGAACATGTTCAGTGTTGATTGGTGTATAAGCCCAGTTCCACTGTATTGAGCCACGAATATGAATGTATGTGACAAAAGAGATACATGGTTGATTGTGACAATCAGTGTCACATACTAGTTGTAGTGTAGGATGTCAAACAGAGATAGAATGAGAGAACATGTTCAGTGTTGATTGGTGTATAAGCCCAGTTCCACTGTATTGAGCCACGAATATGAATGTATGTGACAAAAGAGATACATGGTTGATTGTGACAATCAGTGTCACATACTAGTTGTATTGTAGGATGTCAAACAGAGATAGAATGAGAGAACATGTTCAGTGTTGATTGGTGTATAAGCCCAGTTCCACTGTATTGAGCCACGAACATGAATGTATGTGACAAAAGAGATACATGGTTGTTTGTGACACTCAGTGTCACATACTAGTTGTAGTGTAGGATGTCAAACAGAGATAGAATGAGAGAACATGTTCAGTGTTGATTGGTGTATAAGCCCAGTTCCACCAACAAACTTTGGTTAAGTAGGTACTACTGAATTGCCACTACACTGATATTTATAGTGCGGTGATTAAGTGACACTGTATGTTTAAGACACTTAATATCTTTTAAGAGGATTTAACCAAACGATATTAATTTAAATTAATATAACTAAGTGTCACGTACCCCTCAGTAGAAGGGGACGCAAGGGGGTAGCAAGGGATGCTAAATAAAAGAATATTTCAAGGATTAATTTTCACTTACCCATTCATTTAGTTGTACGATGCCCTCTCCGTAACTTCCCTAACCAAAACATAACTTTACAAACTGCCGAACACATTAATATAGTCACTCCCGGCTGACCGACATCGCTATTCAAACCAGGGCCGTTGGTGTCCCGCAGCACCGCCTCCTGGATGTCGTCGTCGTCACCTCCGTCTAGACCCGTCGCCGCTCTCG
Source organism: Homalodisca vitripennis (assembly GCF_021130785.1). Lineage (NCBI taxonomy): Eukaryota > Metazoa > Arthropoda > Insecta > Hemiptera > Cicadellidae > Homalodisca > Homalodisca vitripennis. Next base: position 33,296,975 of record NC_060208.1, read on the forward strand.
GTCCGGCTCTGTCTGCTGTCCACTGTCCACTCAGTCTCCTCCCCACTCCATACCATCGCTTCTTGGAGGGAGAATTCCCTCAAATATTCAGACGAAGGGATATTTGTTGGACCCCTTCGTCACACTCCTCCCACTAAGAGAAAAAAAAGAAAATCACAAAGGGATTTCTTTTTTTTAAGTTCATACCGTCGAAGAACAAGGTTAACACTGCAATAGTCCTGACACTTCAGTAGCTCCAATAGCACGTAACAGATGCGCCAATAGTTCACTATGGCATCTTAAAATCACAAAGTCTTGTCTCATTATTAATCTCACTAGAGCCTCTGGATGGAGAGGACAGCTTGAATGTAATGGTAAAGACATAATCACTGGATTAAGATAATTGTTTGTGACAAACAGGAGTAAAAACATTATGCATGTGATACCTGGTTGTTTACAATAGCAAAAATTTGTTCCAGGGCCATTTTTTAATCACAGTATACTAATTTGGAAAATTGGGCTAGTTTAGATTATAATTTTTTTAAATTGTCAAATCATATCCATTCTGAAATTTCTATCGGCTTGCAATCTTTATTGATTGAAATTCGTTTAGATCCCTCACAATCTGGAAACTTGTCTCGTCATTTACTAGGAATTGTAAAAAAACTAATTTTTCGTTTTAAAGCAGTCTTTTTAATTGGTCAGATGAAATTATCAAACAACTTGGCAAAATATTTTAATATTTCTACAGAAACATGTGAAACGTAAAAATAATCTAATAAGATAAGGATGGAATGTAGCTCATTCTCAGTAAGTGTTAGTTGAATTTAAAATTGGTTTAGATATCTTCTATGACCTGAAAAGATGTTTGCTAACCCGAAATAAGTTAAAATTTTACAAATATAGCAAAACGATCTCCTAACTTTATATACCAAACGTCTCATTCGATCCAAGCAGAAAGAAGTTATACATTTATAAACTTTTCCAATATTATACGCCAGTTTCACTTCAGGAACGGTTCAATTGATGATTTAATTTAGCCTTTCACGAACGTCACTCAGAGTTTCTTATTTGAAACGTTTGTTGTTGAAGTTTTGTGTTTACGATTTCACAGTATTAAACAAATGATACTTATTATCGCGGTGTTTTGTTGTTCAAAAGAAAGGTTTGGAAAAGTAATTTTGTTACGAATAATCGGTAACAACAGAATAAACAGTTATTGTGTGCTCCAGTAAAAGAAATAACCTGTTATATTTATACTTACAATTGCATTATTCACCAACATTTTGTTTCTTTCAGGTAACTATGTGTTATAATTACCAGTAAGTATTTAGTAATACACTATGTCCTTACCAATGTTGTTTTGATATAAAAGGCTGAGTTAGTCTTTAATTTATTTTTGTATATCTACTTTATATTTCTTTGCAGTTCCCTGAATTTGTATGTAACTCGGTTATGATACAAATATGCACATTCAGACTGGGCCATTGTTCCACAGAGCGCTATATTTTCAAAGTTAGCATTAAAACATGTACAGTAACTTGACACCGGATTGATTTTGTTTGATTACATAATCTGCTAATGTATAAAGTTTATCACTCAAACATGTAAATTGGGCCATATTTCCTCAAAGGGCAATAATTTTCAGTTCGCATTGCAACATTTACTGTAACTCGAAACCGAAATGCTACTGAATTTATTCCTTAATTTTCTTATATAAACATTTTACTAAACAAAGAATTCAAACTGGTCCTTTATTCCACAAAAATGTATAAACAAAACATTAATATGTGGATTGTTAGCCTCTACCTTTCTTAATTTAATAATGATGTTAGTAACTCAGATTTCTGTGTCACGGTCAAAATTATCTGAGTTTGTAAACATTTCCTCAATCACATTTATTGCAACGTTTGACATACCGCGAGTTATCACCGTTTTATTGATTAGGTCAGTTCTATATAAAAAGTGAAATACAGTCCTAATTTAAAAAATGCCGACTCAGACAAATCTGCAAGCCACAAGGCAACTAAGTAGGCAGAGTGCAGTTAAGAATCTGAAGGCGCAGCTGATATCACTCGCAGTGGGTAAGAATGAGTCCAGACGATCAGAGCGTACTAACGTTTTATACACATTTGAAATCGTAACATGAAAAAGTCGGTCTGTGAGGATTTTTTTGTTTTTAGGACAGGCAAGTTTTGTAAGCGGGAAAGTTTGAAATAAAGAGTTGAATTATTTTTTTTCATTCGAGACTTTTTTTTCTAAGACCAGTCGTTTTCCTGATATTATCGGCAGAATATAGGCGAAAACCCTGACCGAATCGCCCGGCCTAAAACAGAAGGCCTACACTCCAGGCCGCTCTCGGCTCTAAATTAAAACTCAACATATCGTTAATTTAAAATTCATTTAAATGTAATTAATTATTTTTAATGTGTTAAACATTTTTAAACCCCATTAATAGGGCATTCGTTTATGATTTCATTTAAATAGTAACTGTCATTGCAATTAAATATTAACTAAACTTGAGGCAATACAAGGTACAATAAAGTAAACCACTAGACATAGACTTATTATGTTTATAAATAATGTACTTAATATAATGGAAATTACAATATGAAAATTAGACACATAAATATCCAAAGCTTAAAATAAAACGTACCTCTCTACTGTCCTAAAATTGTTACAGATTTTAATAAATGAGTGCGTATTCTGCTTTTTTGTAATGAGGCACTGCCATTTTTGCGGTGGTGATGTAGTCGGACTTTGAAGTATTGTATACAAATTGCTTTTTTTTAACTAATATAAGTTGATTTACCTCAGGATCTTGTTCAAAACAATGGCCTCCTGGGAACAGATTTACACCGATACACTTTCATAACACTGAATTTACCATTCTGTCCTCTAGTTTTTTCACAGTTGTCACGTCGCCTTTATTAATACGCAACTTTACTTCTGTTTCATATAACAAACAAAGTTTTACAACACCTTCAGAAGGCTGTAAAAGTCCTCCTCGGTTTTTACAACTGTTGCGGTATTGCGTTTCCTCATTAGCCTGTAACAGCTGTAGGCACCCGCTACAGGCTATTTTATTTCTCAATGTTCATACTATAAAACCAGAAAGGTACTCCACAATATGCGTCGTTACATTTGAGTGTTTCCTACAATATCTTAGAAATAGTCGAGATATTCACCTTCCTTCTCATGGTCTAAAACCTCCTCGCTATCCAATGACCTGGAGTTGATGAATTTATTTCTTGTACTTCAGATCCTTTTATATGTGTAGGCAATATGAAGGTTTTATTCAAAATGAGGGCATTTCCTGTTTCAGATTCTTTAAGTTCCCTATGTAATAGAATTCGTTTGAAACTTCCTGAAATATCTTGGCTGAAATATTCCTGATGGTCTTGGCTAACCTTGTATAAGGGAAGGTAGGCCAACGAGAGGATTAGGCGTACAAAACGGTAAACAAATGAATACAATAAGCTTACATAACCTAACAAAATATAAATGCAATACTAACCTGTGAAAGGTAACACCTTCAACTTTTCCTCTATCAGAGCATCCATATGCAATACAAGTTGTTGGCATTCTGGTGCCGAGTGATGAGACAACATCTCATTAAAGAAACTAACAATGACAGTCGGTGGCTGAACAACCTACTGTAAAACGTGGGCCTAACTCCACACTGCCAGATAGCAGCGAACACAGTCTGAGGGCTCTCCACTAGGCTGAATCATCTCAAGGTCGCCGCCATTGTTGTAGCGTCGCGCGCCAGAGTCGAGTTCAACGGCTAACCCCACTGCTCCATCTATTGGTCTTATGTGATCTATGAAGTCTTATCATCACTGCCAGCGAGCGAGCTCGTCAGCTTGGTTGAATGGTTCTTGATTCACACATTCAGCTACTTACAGTTGTCTGATACAACCGGACGATTGAAATGGCTAATGCAGACTCAATAAAGCAATCGAATCAATACATAATAAACGTATAACGATGTTACGACATAAGTAAATAACACACGTCAGTCTTCTGTGTCCAGGTCTGCCAACGACCTATATTTAAGAGGATTATTCACTTTTTATAATAGATAACGTAACATCAGACAATCATCGTGTATAATGGTCTTATTACACTTTATTATTAATTTATCAAGTAAAAAATGTTGAGTTCAATGACTTGATCAAAGCTTTATTAAATATGCCACAAAGGCGATGTTGACTTACTGGTCATTCCAATGATGACAATATCACCTAAAGTGTCAGACCAAAGTTCTTCTAGGTTGCAAACCGTTTTAAATCCTGCAGATGTTTGATTTAAAAATAATTAATTTTTGATTTGATATGTAGGTCATGAGTTACGTATTATTAAATGTTATCTCTCTAAGGTCGGCTTTTGACCTTTTACCTAAGACCTAACCTCTTACAGCTCTCTAAAAGTTTTAGAAAATAATAGTAAAACAGTTATTCTAAGGGTTACAACTCAATTTCAACCCAGCTTAAACAATACAAAAACTATTTTGTTTTCCTGTTTCATTAATATGAAACCTATTATTCAAATTTCACCTTTCCTGGATATTCGAATATTTTAAAATAGTTTTTATAAGTTTTTTAACATCATTTTTACCCTTATGCATAAAAATAATCTCCATAAAAATATTTTATCTGTCCGTTGAATGCATAAGACAAATGTATTAAAAATTGCATCTTTTTAGGACATCAAAACGTTTAGATACGAAATACAGTTCTTGTAGGTATTGCAACACTATTTTAAACCCCTTTGGATATTTGATCTTTATTAAATTGTTTTACATTTATATTTCAATAATAGGCATACGTGTGCTAAATTTATACATCCTGGGATATCGTATTAACGTAGAGTGAGTTAAAGGTTAAATTCTAAAGACTACTTACTGTAGAATATAATGTAGCCATTCATATTTACAAATATAGTTTATGAAAAGGTAATATTAATAGATGGACTTATCATTTCAACTATATTCAAGATATATAATATTCAAGATCCATTGTGTTATCCTAATAGTATAAAATGTAAAGTAAAAAGATAGGCAACAAAAATAAATAAGGAACTCCAATATACCTCCTTACTACCCATGCAGTTACAGTGTAAAATGAATACTACTCTACGAATCAAACTGTCTGGATTGGTCTCCAGGTGACTTTTATCCAAACTAATCATCGGACATTGTAGGTAAAATTTATTATAACTTTTGGAGCGTTCAAAGTTTTTCTTATTTGTGTTAAGCTCAAATTAATGATTAATGCTTAAATTATTACATTATTAAAATTTAACATTAAAGTTACACACAAATTAAAATAATTAACTAAAATGGAATACTACACAGTCATATTGAACTGGCATATATACATAATAATATGTCAGTTGCATGGGAACTTTATTAAAAATGGCTTCCAGTTTAATGGAACATTATATTCATTGTGTAAAATACACACTTAGTTTAAAAAGAACTAGCACAGATAGCTTACAAAATTGAGTATACCCCATTATGGATTTCTATTTTATAAAATATTATTCCATCGTTTTACATAAAACTTGATTTGCTCTTTAAAATAATATTCAATCATTTATAAAACTACAATAAAGAGAATTCACCTGGTTCTCTTAAATCATCTATAAGCGACTACTTACCCTTGTCAATTTCATATTGGTAAGTAGTCAAGTATGTCAAAGGCATATCCTTTATAATTCCCTAAGAAACGCTCCTGAAAATGATATTCTGTCAATAGAAGATAAAGTTAATTTTTATTAGTTAAGCGAAATGTCCTGATAAATTTTAGAATAACTAGCTTATATGATCTTACAAGTACATATATGACACACTAGCGTGTTTAGCCATCACGATCGCATAAGTCTTAGGTATACGTGAGCTATTATAAAGAATGTCAACAGTTTAACCCATATCATCCTAGTTATATCCATATAGGACGCCCTAGTATCATGTACTGAGTTTAGTTATAATGGGCTCATTAATCTCACGCAGACATGAGTTATAATATTGTATGACAACAGTTTAACCCATATCATCCTAGTTATATCCATATAGAACGCCCTAGTATCATGTACTGAGTTTAGTTATAATGGTCTCATTAATCTCACGGAGATATGATTTATAATATTGTATGACAACAGTTTAACTCTTATCATCCTAGTTATATCCATATAGGACGCCCTAGTATCATGTACTGAGTTTAGTTATAATGGTCTCATTAATCTCACGGAGATATGATTTATAATATTGTATGACAACAGTTTAACTCATATCATCCTAGTTATATCCATATAGGACGCCCTAATATCATGTACTGAGTTTAGTTATAATGGTCTCATTAATCTCACGGAGATATGATTTATAATATTGTATGACAACAGTTTAACTCATATCATCCTAGTTATATCCATATAGGACGCCCTAGTATCATGTACTGAGTTTAGTTATAATGGTCTCATTAATCTCACGCAGATATGAGTTATAATATTGTATGACAACAGTTTAACCCATATCATCCTAGTTATATCCATATAGGACGCCCTAGTATCATGTACTGAGTTTAGTTATAATGGTCTCATTAATCTCACGCAGATATGAGTTATAATATTGTATGACAACAGTTTAACCCATATCATCCTAGTTATATCCATATAGGACGCCCTAGTATCATGTACTGAGTTTAGTTATAATGGTCTCATTAAACTCACGGAGATATGATTTATAATATTGTATGACAACAGTTTAACCCATATCATCCTAGTTATATCCATATAGAACGCCCTAGTATCATGTACTGAGTTTAGTTATAATGGTCTCATTAATCTCACGCAGATATGAGTTATAATATTGTATGACAACAGTTTAACCCATATCATCCTAGTTATATCCATATAGGACGCCCTAGTATCATGTACTGAGTTTAGTTATAATGGTCTCATTAATCTCACGCAGATATGAGTTATAATATTGTATGACAACAGTTTAACCCATATCATCCTAGTTATATCCATATAGGACGCCCTAGTATCATGTACTGAGTTTAGTTATAATGGTCTCATTAATCTCACGGAGATATGATTTATAATATTGTATGACAACAGTTTAACCCATATCATCCTAGTTATATCCATATAGGACGCCCTAGTATCATGTACTGAGTTTAGTTATAATGGTCTCATTAATCTCACGCAGATATGAGTTATAATATTGTATGACAACAGTTTAACCCATATCATCCTAGTTATATCCATATAGGACGCCCTAGTATCATGTACTGAGTTTAGTTATAATGGTCTCATTAATCTCACGGTGATATGAGTTATAATATTGTATGACAACAGTTTAACCCATATCATCCTAGTTATATCCATATAGGACGCCCTAGTATCATGTACTGAGTTTAGTTATAATGGTCTCATTAATCTCACGCAGATATGAGTTATAATATTGTATGACAACAGTTTAACCCATATCATCCTAGTTATATCCATATAGGACGCCCTAGTATCATGTACTGAGTTTAGTTATAATGTTCTCATTAATCTCACGGAGATATGATTTATAATATTGTATGACAACAGTTTAACTCATATCATCCTAGTTATATCCATATAGGACGCCCTAGTATCATGTACTGAGTTTAGTTATAATGGTCTCATTAATCTCACGCAGATATGAGTTATAATATTGTATGACAACAGTTTAACCCATATCATCCTAGTTATATCCATATAGGACGCCCTAGTATCATGTACTGAGTTTAGTTATAATGGTCTCATTAATCTCACGGAGATATGATTTATAATATTGTATGACAACAGTTTAACCCATATCATCCTAGTTATATCCATATAGGACGCCCTAGTATCATGTACTGAGTTTAGTTATAATGGTCTCATTAATCTCACGGAGATATGATTTATAATATTGTATGACAACAGTTTAACCCATATCATCCTAGTTATATCCATATAGAACGCCCTAGTATCATGTACTGAGTTTAGTTATAATGGTCTCATTAATCTCACGCAGATATGAGTTATAATATTGTATGACAACAGTTTAACCCATATCATCCTAGTTATATCCATATAGGACGCCCTAGTATCATGTACTGAGTTTAGTTATAATGGTCTCATTAATCTCACGCAGATATGAGTTATAATATTGTATGACAACAGTTTAACCCATATCATCCTAGTTATATCCATATAGGACGCCCTAGTATCATGTACTGAGTTTAGTTATAATGGTCTCATTAATCTCACGCAGATATGAGTTATAATATTGTATGACAACAGTTTAACCCATATCATCCTAGTTATATCCATATAGGACGCCCTAGTATCATGTACTGAGTTTAGTTATAATGGTCTCATTAATCTCACGCAGATATGAGTTATAATATTGTATGACAACAGTTTGACCCATATCATCCTAGTTATATCCATATAGGACGCCCTAGTATCATGTACTGAGTTTAGTTATAATGGTCTCATTAATCTCACGGAGATATGATTTATAATATTGTATGACAACAGTTTAACCCATATCATCCTAGTTATATCCATATAGGACGCCCTAGTATCATGTACTGAGTTTAGTTATAATGGTCTCATTAATCTCACGCAGATATGAGTTATAATATTGTATGACAACAGTTTAACCCATATCATCCTAGTTATATCCATATAGGACGCCCTAGTATCATGTACTGAGTTTAGTTATAATGGTCTCATTAATCTCACGGAGATATGATTTATAATATTGTATGACAACAGTTTAACCCATATCATCCTAGTTATATCCATATAGGACGCTCTAGTATCATGTACTGAGTTTTGTTATAATGGTCTCATTAATCTCACGCAGATATGAGTTATAATATTTTATGACAACTGTTTAACTATGACACTACTGGGAGCAACAAACATGTCACACGTTGGGGTATCAGCTATTTGTTTGCTTGTGCAAGCGTATATTTAAAATGGTCATGTTTGCTTATGCGTTGGCGGATTTAGTTGAAATAAGTAGTGGTGATATTTGAAGACAGTTAGTGTCTTGTAAATGCTTTATTATCGATGCAAAACCGATTATATCTTTCATCTGGCAACATGCCTTTTGATCCTGGCTTGTGCAATCGTACATTTAAGGTGACCGTGGTTCATTGTGCGAGGTTGTGACGCATTTTTTGTTCTTTTATTGTTTTACACAAAAACCTATACTGGTTGTTTTTTATTTAACTTTAAATCAAATCATCATGTATTACTACTCTTATTATAGAATTGTTTTCAATTAGTGTTTTATATTCAGCGCTAGAAACTGTAAAATAACCATTTCTTGAAAGTCGTATAATATTTTATCAATATACGTTGATATACATTTTTATCTTAAGCGTCTTCTCTCTTTGTATACGTAACTGCCCACTCAGCACTTAAAGGTCGTGAATTCTTCAGTGACACGTTAAGGCAGAGTGTTATACATTTTGTATCAGATACATTAAATACTACTCTATTATACAGTGGTTTTAGGATTTTTGTATTTAGATAACTAATTATTGGTAACCTTATTTAATTAAACTATTTTACTTCTGTTATATTAAAAACGAGACCATTTAAGACTATACAAGGTATTTGAAGAATTATTTATTTTGAATAATCTGCCTGTTTGATGTACTAATACCATCGTACGCTTTATCATCGTATCACTTAGAATCAGCTCTTGAATTCTTTTGGCTGAGCTTCAGCGAAGCATCCCACGGGTGGTGTTGGAAAATTTTTATTTCTGTCTGTAAGTGCACAAGAAATCTCTAAAAAAAACTGATCTAAACACTTAAAATGGTGTAGGAAGATTTTCATATGTATTTGAATCACTGAGTTCTATGATGGTGCAATTTTACAGTGGTATTTTGGGTAACCATGATGGAAACGAGAAAATAGAAGAATAAATCAGTTTGTATATAAAATCAATAGATTAATAAGAGATTTTAATATATTAGAACATATTAAATGTGACCAAACTATACTATAAATACAACATCAGTTTACAGTGAATTGGTGGGTTGATTTTTAATAGTTAAACGGTGATATGTTGTGGCAAGATATTCAGAGAAAATTATTAAATTAGACTTTAAATTTAGCAAATTTTATATATTGCGTAAAACTTAATTTGTAAAAGAATGAGTTTTATGATTGATTATATTTTGTGTCAACTACTTTTTTGTATGATTGATTTTCTATCTTTGTGTCCACAAAAAATCTTGAGAATGAAATGAGCTAGATTCAAAATTGCATGTAACCTCAGCGAATCCTGTTACGTTACGAGGTGTAGTGTACTTTTTAATTGTAATTTTAATAAAACAATAATACATTGTTTTAATTGATATGGTAAATATGTTCTTTTTAGCTCAATTAATTTGAACTGTTACTGATCCACGAATCTAGTAGACATTTCTTGTTAATTAATACATTACTAGTAAGAAAAAGGACTATATCGTCCATCATAATTATGTGCCTGTCATTTAGCTTTTACAACACTCTATTGTTGTCTATCTTGAAAATATTTTATGTAGATAGGCTTAACAAATAATACTTTCTCATTTTGATACAGATTTATACACTGCAGGGTTTTACTTATCTAAATGCAAATAATCCTTTTAAAATAATAACACATTATAAATATAAATGTTGAAACTCATATAATAGACATTAATTAAAAACTTCTGTTAAATTCAAGCTGTATAAACACTATTTTTAGAAGAAGTAATTAAGTAAGAACAGTTTCGAAAGAAATGTGTAATTTTTCTTATTTTGTGAGCAAAAAGAATATTTTAATAGCACGTTCTTCATTTAATTTTGACCTATTCAACATAGCACACATAAGCTAACTAGTGAGGACGGATCTCATTACAACATGCACCAGGGCGGAAATCCTGTTCGTTGGGCAAAGACTAACAAATGGCTATAATGTAATTCAACAACTGCTCCAACTGTACTTCGTGGATGACTGTTAAACTTATTTATCAAACTAATAATTCACAAAAATATAGCAAAATACGTGTATTACAAATACTAGGGCATATGGTAATAATATTGGATCATTTATCAAACATTTGTGTAATTGTGTGTTTCGCAAGTTAAGTGTAAGAAAGGGCCATGCGGCCTTAAATTTCCTGTATAAATAAAGAATTTTTCATTTAATTTCATTTCAAAATGTAATTTTATCGTGTGAGTAAATTATTTTGAAATAATGCAGGTAAATAAATTAAAATGTATAATGTACTGTATATCACTTTATCCGAAACCAACATCATACTATGTTAAACATAAATGAAAGGTTAACACTACGTAATGAAATACATAATATCAAGACTATGTATGGTAAAGTTGTAATGGATATATACATATTTGTCTTTCTATTAAAGCGTTATAGATGATTTGATATTAACGAGTGCTAAAGATTTGTTTACTTTAATATTGCTTAAATTAATAAGATTACTTAATTTTACCCTTTTATACGTTTTGACTTTACACAAAGTTGATTAGGAAAGATAAGTTTCTACTTGAAAGATGCCAAATATAAACAAAAACCAAACTGTAGTACTTCTTTAATATCATTACTAAATATTACCTACATTGTGCTGCTAATTTCGTTATTATTCGAATGTTACTTAAATGCAACTAAGAAAACAATTAGGCAACAGAAATTAGGAATATGAATATGTAAGGTACGAAATATAATCGGCTTTCTATAGCTAACGAAAAATACCAATAACTAACTAAACCATGCAACTCCACAATATAATCCAAGTTAACAAGTGAGATCAGCGAATATGTGTTTATAGCAAAAGTGCAAAAAAAGTTGAGCTTTTAGAATGTTTATGTTTTAGAAGTACGAGGATTCCATATATCGAAAGCTGTGATCTTCTTCAAATGTAATAGGAATACGATAATGGTAATTTATTATTCAATATTATTCCTAACCTAAGAAACAAGAAAATAGTGTTAAAGAGTGAATAAACAGAAGCACAGGCGCTAATTTTATATCATTGGGTTTATAAAGGTCGCATGTACATATTCTCTAAATAGGAAACCTGAATAAAAACAATCACAGTGAGGTGACATTTATCCTGGAATAAGTAGAATTGCTATGTATCATGATTTCGGAATCATCCGAATTCTGTAATAAAAACTATATGTTAAGAAGAAGTTTATAATATTTTTGACCATGGAAGTAATAATTGATTAGGAGGAATTAATTAGCGATAAAGAAGAATTAAAGCTTATTGACATTCATTCAAGTTTTTCTGACAATTATGTACAATTAAACTCGTATATTTAATAGTATTTTGTTACTTCGTAATTTAGTTTATGTTTTTATCAAAAGATACTTATACTGATAGTGATTTTTTAATTTTTAAACTATAATCTAAACATTTCGATAAACCTGATGGTTATTTTGAACGTGTCGACTCTTAAAGTTGGATTTTGACCATTAGTTGAAAGAAAAGTAATGGAAAAGGAACATTCAACTTAAAACATTGGTTTCAAAGCCACGACTGATTATTTTTAGTGGCGAGTGGAACTTTTATTTGTAGCGCAATCATTTGTTCCGCATCGCAAACCCTTTCAAAGAATAAATCAACCTTTTAAAATAAAAAAAGTTACTCCTAAAATTTTGAAAAAACATTTTTTACACTTTTTCATAATTTTACGTGTCATAACTGTTTTTGAAGCCACATGCAACACAATTAAAATGGTTTAATACGATAAGTGTCACAAGTTTTAAAGATATCATCGGTAAATCTTGGTATGTTTTGTCGATATTAAAAGTCTTAGTTAAATTAGTTAGATCTCTATGTAGTAAATAAATCAGTAGGTGAAGTCCAAATAACAACCAAGAGTTCAGCGGTTATCGAACCGATTTGAATCGTCAAATGGAGGTTAAAAATAACAAATGTATTGATTCTCTTACAGCTAGATGGTACTCAAAGAAGGAACAAGCTTTCAATCTTATTTTGAGTACTCTATAATATAGTGACAGCTGGAATATGTTATACCCGGAAAACGACATCAATAGCCGATATGTGCACTCCTTTGCTGAACCAAGTTTTTGCAGGGAAACAAAGAGCATAGGGCAAAGGGGCGGTCTCGCGTCTCAGCGGCAACAGAATAGTTTGAATATATTAATAGTTTGTCATTATCGATCTCTTACTACACTAGAACCGGCTATATTTATACATGTACAGAAACCAGCTGAATTATTGTGCAATTAGGAAGACTTCTTATATATCCTCCTATTTTAATCACGGTCATTACTGTACTTCCGAATATTTTTTGCATTTTCTCTTATCATGGTTCTGAGAACCCAAAACCTCCATAATCATAAATAATGTATACAAATAGACTTATTGAATATAACAAGAGTTTTTGAACACATATGCACATATTTGAAATATATCAAGACTAACCTTAATACGGAGACATATTTGTTTTTAGACTTACGATGAGTTCATTAGCCAGTATTGACCAAGGAAACATTTCAAAATGGAACCCATTTACATTTGTGCTAAAAGTTTTACTCAATTCCAAATATTTACATAAAATTACTTGTTTTAAAAATGTTTGATGTAACTTAAGGTTTAAAAATAGTGGTTGTCCAACCTTTCGAAAATTAACTTTTATAGATAGATTATTATGTACCACAAAGAAAAAAAGAAAAAGTGTTATGAAAATGTTCCTTGATTATTTCAATATTGCGCTTTATTATTAAATTTAAGTAATACCCTTATGTAAAAAAACACGTTAAGTATTCACATGTAACTATTTTTTTCGAGAGTGGTAAAATCACACACTGTTTCTGTTATAATTAGAAGGAAGGATTTTATCATTTAAATTTGGAAATAGCTCGTGAAAGAATGACTTTTGTAAGGTATTGCAATCTTGTCACTAATTAAACCAATAACAATCATGCAGCAAACAGGTTTGTAATAAATCAATTTACAAAATGAAATATTGCTTTTAATGATATATGGCTGTAAACAAACTTTGAGAAACTTGGATTCTTTTCAAATAGTTTGTGTATTTGCAGTGTGAATATTTCATAGGCAAATGGAAGCCCGATAGGACTTGGCAAACCTACTATCTGAAGCACTGTTTTATGGTGGTTGATAGTCCATGGGTAATAGCACAATTTGTTTTAACCATTACACTTTATCACTTCAGAATATAAAAACATAGGGGTAAAACTTTGTTTTAAGAGACGCAATATAATTAATACGGAAAACTATATTTTATGTCCACTTATCCGTTCCTGTATTTAGCTGTAGAACTTATTATGGTAATATTAAAATAAATATTTTGAATTTCACATTTTAAAATGTTATATGGCAATTTACGTAAGTTAAATTTTTTTTATTCTACCATTTCTCGTTTCCTTCATGGTTATCCATAAGACCAATGCAATGATGTTCGCTAACGCTCAGCCAAATTACAGTGAAATTTACCATCATAAAACTCGATGTTGCTTGTTTAGAAATTAAGCTTAAAAAAGTACAAGCAAAGTTTAAAATTTGGTGGTTTTTGATAATTATATTGTCCCGACAAACGGACAAAGAAGCAGAAATGATATTTCTATTTAATATAACTGCTTATATGTAGTAGTTATTAATAAACACAGAATAAAAGAAATTTAAAACAATTATTTCGTATAAGAATATTTTGTATTATTAGATAGGGCATTTATGGAAAACAGTTTACATAAGTAGTTGCTCTATAGCACTTAATCAATATTAGTTTTTCGACGTATTAAGAAACAAGAAAACTGTTCATATGTCAATGAATGTCTCAGCTTTTGTTCACTAGTTTTGCATTGTCTCTACGGCCCGCGACATTTGATCCAGTCTTCTTATCAATTAACGATCTCTGTTTAAAACATGACAAAAGCAGTTGATTTGGCAACAATTGTAAAACTTATACCGCCATAAAAATATTATTAAATATAATATACTTTAACTTTTTAGTACAATTTATTTAGAAGTATTTTTTTAGAAAGCATGCAACATTTTTATAAGTAGCAGTAACTCCCCACTAATGTAATTTCTAAAGAAAATGCTAACATTAATTCACGGAAAAAAACACACACACACACACACACACACACACACACACACACACACACACATACACGCGAGCGTGCTTTGAAATAAGTTTCCCCCAGATGACGGATTATCATGTTAATATTCAGATACATGTGTTATTAGAAACAGTTTCTTAAAGAGGTAGCCTACTGTTGCACGTTTCTAGTTTCACTAAATAATTTTTAAGCTTTTAGAGTTTTATTTAAAACCACAATTTATTTCGAATTGGACCGGTTATTTCGAAACATTGCAAGATACGAGTAGATTATTTTTGAAAATAATAACGTTACAAGGAATGTTTTAATATTACTTGAAAGTCATGTGCTATACGTCACAAGTTTACGTTTGAGTTTTGGGCACGGGACCTAGAGTTATTTTACGTACCATTTGTCATAAAATATGATGAAACTATTTGAAATTGATTAGTGCGAATTCATTATGTTTTGTTAATAACACCTTATATGACCCAGTATAAACAGGAGTTTTAAAAACTTAATTATGGATATGACCGAACTAAAGCTCCAGAAAAGTGTAAAAAGCTATCAGTGTAACAGTTGTTTGGTTCTTAATACTATTTTTTGTTTCAGTTAAAGTAAATAATTCATAATAAATATATGCCTAGTAAAAACCAATATGATGGAGTATCAAAGGACCAGACATAACGTAATGAACTGTAGAAAGACGGACGAACTGTTCTTTGACCTAGGAACTCCAAGACTGTGATCCCTTGGACCAATATGAAACTATGCACCAAGTTCCGAATCTATAGAACTTTTCGATCAAGAGCTATCAACCCTAAGGACAAAAGGACCGACAACAACACAAACAAGATTATAAAAAGGCAGAAAAGAAGGAAATAGGATGCCTTTACATAATTTTTAGTGATTAGAATAAAATGAGACAACAACTAACACCTAAATGCATAGCAGTATGATTATTGAGTTTAGCTCCAATTCACTTTCCGCTTAGAGATCTTGACTAAACTATCGCAGAGCACTCAATTGTGCAATTAGATTACACTATATTTTGCTTCTGATGTCGAATCGAAGTAAAGAATTCGATTTGAACTTCTTCGTCCTTCCAGGAATCAAGACTATGACAACGTCAGATTCTAGACACTGAACTAAGAGCAAGTTAAACTGGAACTAAATTCACCATTCACATTGTATCACCTCTTCATGGCTGTTGCAGTCCTTGTGTATCCGTGACGATACTAATTTAAAATTACATTTGTTATATAGGAATATCACATAGTACGTTATTAAAGGAATTTTTGTATTTGAAAATTAGTATAAAATTACTTAAAGTAAAAGAAGTTATAAACAATAACAAGAATTAACATTCTATATTTTATTTCTAAAAGTTATATTATGACCAAGTTAGGAATTTTAACTAAATTTGCTAGTGTCCACAAAGTACCAAACTAGTCCCATAATAGTTTTATAATTAAAAATTAGTACATTTACTAATATATGTTACATAAATTAACATTTTGCTGTCAAAAAAAAAACACTTAAATGTTCACTGACATTATTGAAAATAAAAATTCCTCCAAAATTAATTTTCAATAGGACATTTTTTTTAAGTACTTGAATATTATTACTGCTGTCAACTGTCCAGAATGTCCGATGAACATTTCAGAATACTAGTAATATTTTAAAATGAGTTTTAATGTATAGAGGCCGATAGAGAGGGATGTGGTATAGCGTTAGACACTGATATGTCGGATAAGAAATTTCCAAATTTCGTATAGTTTCAAAATGTAAATTCAAAAAGGGTTCAAGGTCCGACTGAAATGTCTTGAAATCCAAAATATATTTATTATTCTTTAACAAAATGTTATTCTATTGCAAAGATAAAACCATTTTACTATGTATTTACTCTGAGTAAGTATTTTTTTAGTTTTAATATATCGCACGATACGTATCATGAGTAATGCTTTTCAACATTACTTATAGTATAGTAGGCCTTAAACTATATAAAAAAAACATTTAAATAAACAATATTTAAAAACAAATAAAAAATATGTATTTCCATTATATTACAAACATTTAAAAACTTTAGAACCGTTTATAAATTAATAACATTAATAATAGAAAATTACTAGTAGTCATTATTAAGTAAAATATTTAATATAAAACATTATTGAGTTATAACACAATTTTTAAATTATGTTCACTATTAACTAGGTTTATAAATTGAGTTTGTGAAGAATAAGAATTAAAAAAACACCGATTATATATAGACTTTATACTTTTAGACTTTTAAAATAACTACCTATGACCGTCTAACACAGTTATGTATATATATATATATATATATATATATATATATATATATATATATATATATATATTATATATATATATATATATATATATATATATATATATATATATAGAGAGAGAGAGAGAGAGAGAGAGAGAGAGAGAGAGAGCGAAAACATATCTTATATCATATAACGTTGCATTGAACGATTCTGATAGACTTACACATAGCTTCGTTAAATAACCATTTTCGTATATGTGAGGTGAATTCTGTTAGGCAAATTGGTCTGTCTAAGCTACAAAGATATTATCCTACACACTTTTTCCGTAAAAAAAACTTCCACAGTTATCAAGCAGAGCATTTATTGTAATTATTAATCTTATTAGATTATACGAGATTACTAACGTTATGTATGTTAGATTAAATATCATTAATACATATGTTCCATATTTACTTCTAAATGTTTTCCTTGTGCTCCTTCATTTATTTATCTTATTAAATCTACAATCAAATGACTGGAAAAGTAACTGCAACAAAACATAATATCTTAAGAAATGTAAGTGAAGAGCGCTGCGATGTCGCTGCTGATACCACAAGAGACCTGCAGTCCTGATAAACGTCAGCAATAATGTCGACTCAGCAGTAGCAGATGTAGTGGGTCTGGTACACAGTCCTTATCTCTCGTCTTCTACTCAATGTTGTATACCACACAATATTAAAAGAAACTTTGATTGACATTAAGACCAAGGTGTAACTTTTTCCTAATTCTAACTCCCTTGTTTGAATATTAAAGATTAGGTAGGTAATTGCATATTGTTTTTCATTATGTTTAAATCTACCAAACAGTTTAGTATGATTAATAATAATTTAAGAATATATACCTAGTTAGTGTCCACAATAATCCATAAAGGGAAATTCCTTTAGAAAAGAGAAATATAGCATAGTATGGTCTTCTAAGTTTAGGAGAAGATTAAAGAAATTACCTGCATTTCAGATGTTAAATTTGAAATATATTGACTGATATATACTTTTAAGTTAAGCCTACGCTGGGTACAGCAAAAGTCAATGTGTCACTTATTGCTTTTTTCAGTTTTTAATTTTTATGAAATAATAAGTTATGATAGAATTTGATAGTAACATGCTATTTTACTGATCAATTTCAAAAATGTAAAAAAACATTATACTGTATTTAGACTAAATCTTTCTGTCTATTTCTGTTTTACTAAACAATGTTTTCAATAATGTGCGGAGTGAAATATCAGTCAGGCTTTACCAACTATTAAAAAGTAGAAAAGAATTCCCTTTTCACAACCATACAAAAACGAGGTTTTATTAGTTATATGATGAAAACCTCGAGGGAAGTACGAGTTTAACATATATTGTATTTTTTAAATCAATAAAAAATTTACTAAATTTAAGGTAAAAATGGTCATTGCATTTCAAAACTATTACTCGATTCCTACGCTTTGTGCTTGCTGGTCTTGAAAAACATTAATATTTTAAACTAGAACAAATTTCATGTAAATTTAATTAAATAAACTGTTTTAATATAGGCACTTTTATGAGAAGTATTACAGTTTTAAAATGTTGACAAAAACGGTTATCAAGCACTGCAAATGATCATAGCAACCTATAATCAATTTGACCACATAATCGATTTGGACTCGGTATTACTCGCAAAGTTGTCTATTTAATCTTTACTGTATCTCTTATAGTTTCTAAGATCCTTTCCGTACGCTTAAAGGTTGAGACACACTGTATAAGACAAAATAGTTGATATGTTTCAAATTTAAACCACAATAAAACTGCATAAAAAGTGACAACGTGGATTTAATAGACATATAATTGTTCTGCCTATGGTTTTAAATACTTTTATTTAGTGATTGGTGTTTAATATGTCAATATGAAGAGTAAAAACCAAAAAGATTCTTTTAAAGCTAAAAAGTGTTATTGTTATTGTTGTATTATTATTTTGTTAGGCGATTATTAGGGGTAAGAGGTCCTCTCTAACACTTAAAGCTTGGGACCAAAGGCTAAAATGTGACTTTCAAACTACCATTTCAAGGGCAGAGCCTCTTAACGGCCACCCATTTAAACACCAGCCACGCTCAAAATTGCTTGATTCGTATATCTTGCTATAACCACTGTACCCTCCACTGCGCCTTTGGAAAGGATAAGATAAATACTTCATTTGCTTTCGAACACTACTATGTATGAGGTCTTTGTAAATTATATGCCATAAAATGGATTAAAGTGTTGTATTAATTTCATAACAAGTAGTACTTATCTTTCGTTTTATATGATATTTGTAATTGGGTGGAGATATTAATGTGAAATATAGTGCTCAAGCTATTTATGTAAAGTTGCCATTGAAATTATGTCAATAAAGATAAAAGTTCAATTTTCTTTTGATAAAATAGAAATACGCAGTTCCGGAAAATTTAGATGTGTATGGATCATTCTTGAATTTACAATTCAGGCCAAAATCAGTGTCATCAATGAGGGTCCTTACATCGTAATTGGCCATAGAAAGTTGTCTACGACGTCATTCAAGAAACTCTCACCTCTGCTGTAAGCAACTGTGGTTACCGTACCCGTCTCCCACGGAAGGAATTTGTTTTTTCCAGCCATAACTGAACTATAACAAAATTACCAGAACCACAAAGAAATGACTTTGCCGCTTTACGATCGTTCATATCACTACCAATGTATTTTAATTACTTGAAACGTTACGGTATATTTAAAATTTCTATACTTGTATGATAATCATATTAGAGCGACCGCAACTAAATAATCCATACTACAATTTGATTTTATTTATGTAGCGTACAACCATTAAAACGATCTCTTGTAATAAACAAGTGGTGATGGTAAAGAATGGTTTGATTTTCACCATGGGTAATAAGTGAACAAAATAAGTTACCTGAAGAGTATAGTTCTATCGTTTGGTGTTTGTAATTTAATACTTGGGAGTACCGATGGCCGAGCGGTCTAAGACGTTGGACATTGAATCTGAGTTGGAGATAGAGGTTCGAATCCCATCTGTGACCGTTTCACTTTTTATCAATACTATCGACCTTGTACTGTATCGACTCTCACCCTTATTCTGTTTGATAAGATCTTCGCACAGGCCAGTGGCCTATAAGGGTGGACAAGTAAGGCTTAAAAGGGGAGATCGGCCTCTCATTAAAAAAAAACTTAATAATTGCATAACATAGCAACGGTTGGAGGGGTTTATTCATTTCGAATTTTGAGTATAGCTCTATTTCAGGTTCCGACTAATGCATTGTTTGAAATATGGCACTCTACAAGGTCTGAGTCCGGGATCTGTGGTCCATGGACATCTGAAGAGACCCAAACAATATAATTACACGGGATGGCTGCTGGGTAAACCACACTGAGCTCTTTCGTAGAGTAGAATATATTCTTCACCGACTTATTTTGTATCTCTTCAGAAGGACGTGAAAAAATTCAAACACTTCAAACTTATATTAAAATTTTAAGTTAATTAATGAAAATTATCCATACACTGTATGCAATAAAGACTGTAAAGAAACACATTTGGTGAAAATAAAAGCACAAAAGCATTCACGTGGGAACAAATGTCTCAATAGATCACTTAAGCCTCTCACTGTACAAGGCCATTCTGTATTCTACTTAGGTTCCACGTGTTTCAGCACTCTTGTCCTCTTCACAATAATCTATTTCATGGAAAACCCCTATTCAACAACATTGCATGAAAGGTGATTATATTGTTTTCTTTTCTATTCTTTCTACTGTCTGCATTGTGAAATATATATATATATATAATATCTCGGTATTCAAAATAAACATATGCTCTGGATCTCAATATATTTACAATTTTAGATACACAATTAAGTATGTTAATATGTTCGGCGTTATATACTTAGTCAATATACGTTTCTTTGTACATGCATCCTGTTTGGGTTGCGTTTCGAAGAGTTGTTTAATCATCAAGCCTTAAAATCTAATCAATAAATAAAAAGTTTTATAGATATGAAAAAAGGTATTATATGTACTTTTTTCACTTAGAGTCACTTAGGCGTGCATGACACTTAAATGATGTTTGTAAAATGTATAGTTAGAGTAGGGTTTAGTTTTAGTATTTAGAGTAAGACTCTTTTAATTGAAAATAGATCAGTACACTGTAACATGTTATTTTTTTTTAACATACAAAATTAAATTTAAATTAAAAAATATTCATTAGTAAAATTGAAAAATTAGACCAGACAATTTTTTTAATATTACGAATAACGACTTGAGTTTTTAGAATTATCATAAAAAGGAGCGAAATAATTATTTTACTGACGATGAGTCAGACGCTATCTGGCAGGTCCGTGCCCGCACGGATATCGCCGCTTCCCCTCCGATCACGGCGAGAGGAGAAGGCTTCCCCCACCCCCGCGATCGCGCGAACCTATATAATGACGGCCGATTGAAGACACAAGGGAGAGACAGCCAGTGACAGCGGACACCGCCGACGACCGCTGCTCACCACTACTTCGACCCCTTCCCCCGACCCCGCTCGCTGAACGACTACATCGCGACTCGACGCCCGCCGCCGATATCCAGCACCAGGTAAGGAACAACGACCCTGTTCCTTACTAAAGTGTTTTATCTCCGCCACCAACAATTCTTCCAAATTTTTTTTATGTGAAACAGAATTTAATATTTTATTTGTCATTTATGAAAATTAATCGATCTGAAATATATTAGTAATGTTTGATGGTTATAGATTTATTTTGATGAAATAATTGTTTGATTTTAAATATACTCTTAATAAATTTATTTGATATTTAAGGGGTATCATTAAATTTAAATAGAATATATTTGACTTTCTCAATTTACTGAAACTTTAATTACTTTTTCAACTTGAATTACTAAAGGTATCTTTTCTTCAATTTAACTTATATTTTGAATTCCAATTACTCAGATTATTTTTTTTTGTCATTTCGACTAAATTTTAATTACTGTGTTAAAATTTTCCTTTCTAAATTTTTCAGATCTCGCATTTCTTTTCCTGGCGATCGATCTGACACCTCATCCCGAGTTTTCCTTTACGAACTTTCCTACCAATTATCTCCTAACCCGGAAAAAAAATTATAACAGTCGGGACTCGCCTTACCACTGCTTTCTTTCCGGCGATAGTACTGGCATCCTATACCCACGACTTCCTTTTATAAATACTTTTCTTCCCACCGACCCCCGTCCCTCATAAACTAAATTTTATGTTTCAATCGACGTAAATTTTTATATTAGGTATAAAGTTTTCTCGACCATCATTCTGTTGTCTGATTATTATCACATTTCTTGGCGAATCTCTAATCTACTCGGAAATATTTTTCTTTCTTATTGAAGTTCAATCTAATTTTTCAATTTATTAATTATTTATATCTTTGTAAGTGATTATCTTTATTTTTCTCCTTTATCTATTTCGGGACTCGCAACCCTTTCTTTTTATTTCTGCGAACGTCCTGACACCCTCATCCCGATAACCTCCATTTGTAAGTGATTATCTTTATTTTTCTCCTTTATCTATTTCGGGACTCGCAACCCTTTCTTTTTATTTTTGCGAACGTCCTGACACCCTCACCCCGATAACCTCCATCAAAATATTTATTTAACGATATTTTAGTTTATTTTTCTGGTGTGAACTGTGCAGATAGGGTGAGTGTTCAATTTTTCTTTGATATTCATAGAGCCCTAATATTTATAGTAATTTAGCTTAGTAGCCTTATTGCATAGTTTAAAATCATTTTACCTTTATCTTAGCTTGCATATGGTAGGGTAATTCTGCATGGTGTGTTATAAGTGATTACTTTGTTTTTTTTATTTTCCAAAATTATATGCCTGAGAAAGTAAACTTGATATTTTATTTTGGATCTATACACTTGCCTACAGAATAAATACAGCTTAGTATATTTTTATATTATAAATTCATCTAGCTTTTGCATCCCGTAGAAATATTTTTTGTTAATGGTTAGTGCTTGCTTTATGTATATAGTAGTTGCACTGTGATATTGGTGCATGGCTAATTTTTAATTTATAAGATTGTATATTTGCTATTGGTGTTATTTGAATATTGCTTTTGTTTGCCATTGCTATTCATATTTTGCTTTGATTTTGTATTTTGCTTCTACTAACCATCATTATTTTAACCGATTAATTATTCCAACCCCGGGCTCTTACAATAATTACTGTATACGACTCCCCGACCAAGTTATCAGTGGAGACTACTCAGCTTACTTGTAATTCCTCACTGACCGACGTATTAATAAACAATACAGTTGTTTTCGAAAATCGAACTCGCTTGAACAATAACTTTCCTAGAACAAGAAATTTTTATTTTTCTGAGCAAGATTATTTTTTTTTATTTTTCACGTCTTCAAAATTTTATTGGAGTTGACGTGATGAAGTAAGCCCAACGTTATTTTGGAAGTATCAATTCCTTCCGCAGGGCCCTCTGATTCGACTCCTAACAATAAATAATAGTTATATGAAATTCTCGAACCCTGGAATTTTCTAACCCAGCTCGACTGGCTATCTGGCAAGTTGCGAATATTTTCGCTTGCCCCGAAAATAACATCGCAACACTCTAATTCAGAACAAATACGCTGATTCAGTATTTGGGGCTTACCGTACGATGTACTGGCCGTTTCTCGTTCGTAGGCTGATATCGCATGGTCCCGTCTATTTATCTGTCTGCCTGGTCCAAGCGTCTCTGGAAGCCCTCTCTACACGCCAGTATTGTTTTGGAACTCCCAGCGTTAAGAAGTAGTAGAAGCGGTCTTATTTTCTCTCAAACAAGGTGGGTGGGTATTGAACCCCCTTTGTATAACTCGTCGGCTGTAGCAGTGACCGTCTTGAATCTCGTCTCGTGGTTGTGGTATCTCAAAACAAACCTTTTGTATTCTCGTTGGCTATATTAGTGCCGTCCCGAATTCCGATGCCCTTTGTCAACTCGTTTGCAGTAGTATGGCCGTTTTGAACTTTGCCTCGTGTGCGACAGACAGATGTATTCCCTCCAAAATTGTGTCCCACTCCGATGCCAGTAACTTTTGTACTGACAAGAGAGAGAGAGAGATGTCGTCAGTGGCCAGTTCTTCCTTGGACCTCGCTTTAAGAGGGCTTGAGAGCTGGAAATGCCGCCCGTCCATGAAGCCATGAAAGATCTTATGAATTCTTCTCTTCTAACCCTCTGTAACCCTATCAAACAATGCTTGTCTTTTTAAATCTCACCCTCGTACAACTGTTGTATATTTTCATCTTTATTCTAAATTTTAGTAACAAAATGAAAAGTTTTCTAATTACGCCTATACATTCTGAGAACTTCTACATAATACAAGTTTTAAATTGCACTATGAAGTAGTTTAATTATGCAGTTGGTTGGATAATAAGAATAACTGGTGATAAGATTACACCGGATAGCTGGTATGTAGTCTGATCCTTTGCAGTGTAAGGCGTGTCTGATGACTAAATATGCAGAGTTCGTTCTATTCAAACATCTCTGTCATCGACTATTATGGTCTCTTTAAATACGTATGGAAGTCAGATTCCAGGAAGAAATCTTCTTTGCCAGTGTTAGATTCCATACGCTGCACTAAGTGAAAAGTGAAATGGACCCCAAATCAATATTCGCGTTAAACCAACTCTACCCACCATAGGCACGTGACGTGTAGGAAACACGGTTTCCCCACCTGATGAGACATTAAAAATACCTTTTCGACTGAATTACACTTTATTGTGTTGTATATGTGTCTCTAATGAAGATAAGATTCAAAGAGTTTGTTTTTAGTTTCTTCATCGCCTACTTTTTGTGTCTCTTCTGACGGACGTTAATTCCATACTCCAGGAGCCAAGTCTGTGAAAATGTTTCTGACGCTACACAAAGCGGGATTCTACTTTTGCTGAGCTGAACTCAACATTCTCATTGGATGAACCCTTTTAACCATAGCTAAGTATATCTATAAAATTTAGAACAATTCCTGCTAATTGGATAATAGTTTATCAGGAAATACTAGAAAATGTATGTAGTTGAACTCAGTATTGGTTGAAATGTTTTTATTATTTTTTATTTAAATAAAGGAGAGGCCGATCCCCTTTCAACCCTTATTCTGTCAGCCCTCATAGGCCACTGGCCTGTGCGAGGATCTTTTCAAACAGAATAAGGGGGAGAGTCGATACAGTACAAGGTCAATCGTACTGATAAAAAGTGCAATGGTCACAGACAGGATTTGAACCTGCGTTATCTCTAACTCAGACCCAAAGTCCAACGACTTAGACCGCTCGGCCATCGGCAATCCCATTACCATATGACAACCTCATAATAACTACTGAACAATAAACACGAGCACATTCCAAATAAGTCCATCATTCTAATAGTCTTGTGTTTATAATACATATTTTATGATGTGTAAAAATTAACATTTGTATTGAATATCACACATACAGCAATTTGAACTTCGCTCTCTCTCTGGTTTTATCGTGCGTATCATTGTACAGTGTAAATTTACTAATAAAGTTGATGCTCGTCACAGTGATATATATTTATATAAAATAATATTAATTTCTAACTGGTATACAAAACAATATAACTTTAACTAAATTACATTACTGTTGAGTTATACAAGTAAAATAGTCAAGTTTTTTTATTTTTTGCATTGTGTGGTTTACCACACAAATCAAAAAATATCAGTGATCAATCAAAGATCAATGTGTTATCTAAAAATATACATAACTTCATTACTGTTAATTTTATTATCATTAATGTTGCATACATGTTGCATTCACTAAGACGACAATTTTGAAATAATTTGCATCTTGATTTATTGACGTCCCTTAAATATATTTTAAAGGAAATCTGTTTAGAACTTATAAAGCATCCTGTAATATTGTTCCTTTTTCCTCGCAGTGTTCTCCTTTTAAATATGACAATAGGTTGCTTCCTCAAATAACGCACTCCTGTTGTTATTAGGTTTCCCTCGACAAATGACAAGCTTTCAGGTTTCAGTACACAACACAACTCAGATCAGGTAATAGCTGTAGTATACCGGAGCCTTCGTTCAGTGAATAATTAATTAGACTTTGAAGAGCATCTGCGCCTAATTAGAGGACCACTCAAAGTATCTGACACAAGATATTAAATTGTCAGGAATTCAGTTAAATTTGTTTAACTTGTATATTTTATATAAGGAATTATTTTATTACATGAAGTTCTTTGTTATTTACAATTATATTGCACTTATAGGTCTAAACATTTAAATAAATAACATTTCATATTTACAAACAGCTTTTAAGAAATAAATAGACTTTTAGTTAAGCGTCGTATTTCATAAAATGGTCTTTAATTTTCTCCATAACAACTATATTAATCCGAAACAATCTTTGAGTCGTTACAATGTAAAAATCATAGTATTAGTGAGCTCTTCTTAAATATATGAATAATGCTTATACAAGAACGTTTTAATTTTTTCCTAAAACCTGTATAATTTTAATAATATTACATTTAATAATAGTACATGTCATGACTCGGCAGCGGACGGACGTGTGTCGCAGCGCTCCGTAACATAACCTCAAACGTTGCTCATCAACTGTCATCTGTGCTACACTTGGTTGTTATTGTTAAGTGTAGCTGCTTCATAGTTCAAGCTGAACATATTAGTGATATTATTGATTTGGTGTTTTCCGTGAAAAGTTTGTGTGATTGCGCAACACCGGGAAAAATGACTGATTGTGGTCGCTGTGTGAGACCGATCCCTAAAACTGGGAAAAATGCTCCTAAGGTGGATTGTGCTGAATGTAAATTGTCATTTCATGGAAAATGTGTCGATCTTACACCTGACGACATTCAGTATTACGTCGAGAACAATACCGTATGGAGGTGTGAAGCTTGCGCAAGGAACGACGTAAAAGCATGGCCCTTGAGTCATCTATGACCTCTACCATTACCAATGAGGATGTTTTTAATCTAGTATCGCGGAATTGAGAAAAGGACCTGAGAGGAGTTGAAGCTGGACTGGGCAAATCGATCAACACTGCCTTTTGAAGAGTTAAAAGAGACTAAAGGCCTGGTTAGTAAACAGGGAGAGGAAATGTCAGCACTCTTAGAACTTGTAAACAAACTCTCCACGGAAAACGCTGCCCTCAGGAATAAGGTCCGCTATGCTCGAGAGCCGTATGGACGACATCGAACAGTATTCCAGGAGGGATACTATCGAGATACACGGTATCCCGGCTGATAGAGGAGAACAGATCGTCGAGGTGGGTGAAAAACAGTGGGGCGAGCCTTGGACCTGACGATAGATGAAAATATGATCAGTGCTTGCCATAGACTGCGAAACAGGGAAGGATCTGGCAAGCCCCCTGGAATTATATAGTGAAGATGACCCGTCGCATGGATGCTGAGGCTGTCCTCCAAAAAAGGCGAGTGAAGCGTAATTTAAATACGCACGATATAGGCCTAACTGCAAGTCCTGCGATGCCTATATATATTAATGAAAGCCTGAGCCCTGGACGACGCCGACTTCTGAACGCAGCCCGGGAAAAGAAAAGTGAAAAACATTACACATATCTATGGATCAGAGGAGGCAAGATATTAATGAGGAAGGCGGAGGGCGAAACTGTGAAAGTTGTAACTTCGCTGGCGGACCTGGATAAATTGTGAACTACAGTTTGTGGAAATGAGGTTAGAAAATTGTATATTTAGGCTAGTATTAGTTATCAATCCGACACTTTTTTTGTTGTTGTGAAATATTAATAACACTAATAGTATAGTGGTTTTTTAAATCAAAATATTAGAAGCGTAAGGCAGAATTTCAATTTATTTTTAAGTGAATTAGAATCTGCTCGATTATTTCCTGATATAATAGTTTTAACTGAGACATGGATTAGTAAAGCTGAATTAAATTATTATAAATTTTCTGGCTACAATGCTTTTGCTAATTGTAATGAGGAGTACAGGGCGGGAGGTACCATAGTGTACGTCCGCGACTGTTATCAGTGTAGCGGTGTGAGTGAGAGAGATGATATTAGATCAGCTGATGTTCTGCAGCTAGACGTCAGAGTCAGTGACCTTGAGCGCTTTACACTGATCGCAGTCTACCGTCTCCACTCTGCCTTGCGCTCCGCATTCATTGATGATATTGAGGATGTATTAACGGGTCTAGGAAATCGTAATATTGTTTTGGTAGGTGATATGAATTTTAGATATATTGAGTCAGTCAGCTGAGAGCGATAATTATTTGAGCCTTTTGAGCAGCAAAGGAATGTTAAATTTAGTTAATGAACCCACTAGAATTAAAGGAAATTCGTCTTACAATGTCTAGATCATGTTTTTGTACGGTTCTTTAAAAAGGGCAATCTTCAGTTTGACTTCAAAGCTAATGTTTTCCATTATTAATTTAACTGATCATTCTACTGTTCTGTTTTCAATTCACTTTTGCAATCCAATAATTAAAGATACTGAAGAGTACTATAGCCAGATTGATTTGGAAAAAACTTACTGCTGAACGTTATTAATGTAGATTGGGCTTGTGTATATGAAAAAAATACTGTGTTCTGATGCTTTCCAATGCTTTATTGATGTATTAGAACTAAGTATAGGTAAATGCAAGTTTGATGTACGTTCAAATAAAAGTAAACAGGTGCATAAATTAAAACCTTGGACTACTGACAGGCTATCATTTAAGCTTCAAAAGAGAAAAAAAATTTACAAGTTATTGATGAAAAAATCCAAATAATGTAAAACTTAAACAGTATTACACTAATTTTCGAAATCAATTAAATTTAGAATTAAAAAGTTCAAAGGAGTCATTTTTTTAGAGATAGGTTTGAGGGTTTCGATCAATGATGTTAAGTCAAAATGGAAAATAGTTAACGAACTAATTGGTGAAAATACAAAAAATACTGTAATAAGGGAGGTCGTTGGGGAATCTTGTATTATACACGAACCTAAAACTTATCGCCAATGAATTCAATTCACATTTTTTTTAAATGCCCCTCGGAAATTGAGAGGTCAAATAGATCAATCGAATCTAGCGCAGCACATGGTTTTCGACAACGTATTCAATCAACGCATCAATCTTAAATCTTTTTTTATGCAACCTATTTTAAGTGAGGATGTTTCTTCAGTTATTTCTAGTCTGAAAAAACAACAAATCACCAGGATTTGAACAAGGTCAGTCCAACGATGATAAAAAAAATAGCTCCCAGTATTTATTCCGATATTAACATATCTCTACAACTTCAGTCTTATGACAGGGGAATTTCCTAGATGCTTAAAAAGTGCAATAGTAGTTCCAATCTTCAAACGTGGGGACCTACACAGCCAAACTGTTACCGACCAATTTCTTTGCTCTCAGTTTTTTTCAAAAATATTGGAAAAAGGTTGTTAAAAAGCAGTTACTTTCATTTCTTAATAAAAACAAATTCTTTAGTAATAATCAGTTTGGGTTTTCGAGAGGGTATGTCTACTGAGGATGCCTTACTTTCATTCATGGAATCAGTTTACGAGCCAATTAATAATAGTAAAAAGGTATCTGCATTGTTCATTGATATTACAAAAGCTTTCGACACGATTGATCATGAAATTTTACTTCATAAGTTATGGCTGGCTGGTATTAGAGGTTTACCACTTGACTGGTTTTCTAGTTATCTCTCACGGGGAGAGAACAAAGGGGTAAACATTGGGGTGGCGTCATGGGAGATCCAGGGAAAATTGAATTTGGTGTTCCGCAGGGTTCTGTTTTGGGACCAATACTTTTTTTAATTTATGTCAATGATCTTTGTAATGGTTGTTTTAATGGTAAATTGGTTGCGTTTGCGATGACACTGCTTTTGTTTATACAAACCATGACTTAAATTCGCTTTACCAATCAATGTCAAAAGATTTATTTTTCCTAAGGTTATGATGTTTGACAAAAACTTTATGATATTAAGCGAAAAAAACTAAGTTCATGTTATTCAGTCTGAGATTCGACTCCAAATTTAATTTCCCACTTAAATTTCATGGAAATTAAATGCCTTGTTCCGCTTGTTCCTGATTGTGACTGTTTGGAATTACAGCAAGTCAATAATATGAAATATTTAGGTTTAATCATAGATTATCAATTGACCTGGAAAAACCATATTTCAAAATTAAAAAAAAGAGCTTTATTTCAGTTTGAGAAAGTTTTACCTATTAAATCAGTTGTGTGGGGTCTAACAAAAATTTTAGTCAATGTATATCACGCTCTTGTTGGATCCAGGATAAGCTTATGGTATCACATGCTGGGGTGGGACATTACAGTACTACCTTATATCCGATAGTAATTTTTCAAAAAAGATTCATCAGACTTATTTCGAAAAGGACAAGGTTTGAACATACTTTGGCCACTGTTTGTTGAGATGAAAATTCTTCCTCTACGGTATTTATACATTTTTAAAGTCCTAAAAATGTTTTTACATTAGAAGCTCTGCTTTTTCAATAACAAGACAGCCTAGTTACAATCTTATAGGCGGTACCAAGTCGTTAGTGTGCCTAAATCAAATTTAAATATACATCAAAATTATTTTACAGTTAGTTTTGCACCACGATTATTTAACCATAATTAGTTATAAAATTGGCGACTTACAAAACACAGAGAGAGTTTTTGAAAAATTGAAAAAATGGCTTTTTGAACAAGAAGCTGTCGATAAATATTAAAAATAGTAAAGTAGGTTGAGTCTTGAACATTTTGAATCGCTTGCACTTACTTATTGCCTGAATTTCCTATGTGTTTTTGGTACATCTATTTGTTTGCTTACTGGTATTTGTCACTATCTCTTTAGTGTCTTTTTATTTCTTTTGAATGTGTAAATATAATTACTTGGTATGTTGGTGAAGGAGATTTTTACCATTGAAGTTACAAAGAAATAATTTCCATTCAGTGGCACAGTGTGTTTTTTAATCAATCTCTTTTTCATACATAATTTTTTAAACTATGTGTTACGTTTTTCGCTGCTAGCCGTTTCATTCTTTTTGTTTAAAACAAGTGATGGAGATCCCAGCTCAGGCTTTGCCTAGGGGATTCCTATTTATTTTGCCTTATATTTATTTATATTGTTATTGTGTTAATTTATTCTACCTTTTTATTGTTATATTTTGAACTCATGGTATTGTAAAAACCTGTGTTGTGTACTTGTATATGAAAATGTACTGTTTTGTACTTGTTTTTTGGCAAAATAAAGATTATTTATTTATTTATTTATTTATTTAATATTTCTATTGTAAAATAAAAAAAGATATTTTAGTAACTAATAAAAATAATTTAAAACACTAAACATCTTTTGGATAAAATCTCTTTTAAATGGTACTTCACAAAATTCTGTAACAAAATATGATACTGTAAAGTGTTTAAAGTTTAAAATTATCCTTTTCCATAGTGGTAAAACCAATATGGCCACCAGAATAGCCCGTTCTCAAACCTTAGCCTTTTTTGATTGAGATATGAGAAATAATTTATTTATTAATTATTAATAGAGAAATAAGGGATAATTTCTATACTCTACTTCAGGTTTACAACAACACAAGGTCCTTGCACCAACCCAGTGTACTATTTTGTAATGGATGTCGTATTCAATCATGGGAGGAACGAAAACTCAAATTAAAATAACGTAACCCTGAAAGACCTTTTTGTATATAGGGTATACAACATTCGTTTTAGCCTATGTACTGCATCTCGTTTGTGTACGCTGATGTCATGAACTCAGGTTCCTCGTGGTGGATTTAGGAAATTATTTTGAAATTTAAGAGTAATTTTTTAGATACAAAATATCCTCCAAAACAGGGGGTCGATAAGTTTTCTAGCTTAAACCAAACTACTAGGTGCTATTTTATTGTTTTTACTTTTCAAATTTTTAGTAGGTACGCCATGAGGTAACCAAATTTAGTGATTGATAATAGATAGGATTTCATAGCGCTAGCAAAGTACCAGACCACAATAATATAACCATAAGACGAATAATCATTACGTACCATTGTTAAAGTGTTATTGCTGTACTCTGCACTCGCTTGGACTACAATTGTAATGATTTTGAATTTTCATTACCTTAAAACGTTAGCAGCTGATTATTTTCTAAAACTAGTTGTCTACTTTCTATATCTAACGTATTCAGTCGATGGTTTAAATTAGAAACATTAGCTAACCTTATTATGGTGACTTATAATGCCTCAAATTATATATGTAAGGCTGAAATTATGCATTTAAAATCTTCAGCTACCTGTAAATTTAAAGAACTTCTAATATACTATATACGTGCTTAAATAGTAGTTTCTTTATTTTATAGTTTATGACATAGTAATAATATTTTAGGTATTCATTTTATTACAAAATTACCATTTTTTTATTTGAATGGAGCATGTTTTTTTTGTAACACAACTCGTAGTAATAACTGAAATAAAATACAAGCTAATCATTATCACGTAAATAGAAAAAAGTAACAATATAAAATAAACTTAAAAAATATTACTGTATGTAATAGGAAGTTATAGACTAGAAACAGAGGAAAAATTCGCTATTTATAATTACACTACTTGACTTTTCAAGAAATCAGCAGAGGTTTTTTAAGAAAGAAATCAATCGTCAATTACACCAGTAAAAAAACTACCACCATTAAAACGCACCAGTATTTGTCAAGTGTGAAATGAGAAAATATTGAAAAAGTAAAACACATGAAACGATCATTTTCATCTCTGATAATATCATTCATGTTTGATGTAATTAATGCAGATCGATTTGGCATTCTTAATATTTATATGTGAAGTATATAATTACAAAATAACATTAAAATGCTAATTATTAGTTGGTCTGTATTTGACTAGCTGACACTGATTTAATTTGTATTTACGTATCAGATGGTTGATGCTATGAGTTGGGAATATGGGGAAAAACGTAATCTAACTTTTAATCCTTTAATGCCTTCCCATTTAAACTTTCACCTAAATTAGCATGTCTGACAATCCTTATTTTTAATAGAGGAAATATAATTGTAAATAAAAACATAAATAAAAAGTTTGTGTGCTAACACAATCCAAATAAGGTCTCAAAATGAGTTATGAAATATTTAATCTAGGGGTGACCAGGTTTATCACTTAAGTGTTACGCTTACGCATGCAAATGTAACATAAAGATGTTTGTGGTCACAGACAACAAAAATATGTGTACTATAAGCACTCCACGCTATTGGAAGCAATTAGAACACAACAGGTGGTGCCATTATGGTTGTAATGACCTAGGTGATTTAGATTTACCACTGATTAATCTAACGTTACTAGGGCTATGCTGTTACACATAATGATTCTTTAATGTCATCACTACCAGA
Organism: Homalodisca vitripennis; assembly: GCF_021130785.1. Lineage (NCBI taxonomy): Eukaryota > Metazoa > Arthropoda > Insecta > Hemiptera > Cicadellidae > Homalodisca > Homalodisca vitripennis. The sequence goes on from NC_060208.1 coordinate 33,330,742, forward strand.
GGTTATTGATATGTTATTTGATAATGCATCATGTTCGCACACATTTGCGAAGCTCTTTGTCAGTAACTAATTACCTAAGATAATTTGGTAACCACAGACTGCACATAATAAGTGTTTTGTGTTGATATTCTAGTCAATAATACAAATACGTGATCGTAACTAATTTTATTATACCAAGTTTCTTGACTTTACATTGTCATTATTTCTTACTAGATTCATTGTAAAATAATTATCTCATAATATGAATGAAAGACTTCAACACAATAATACAAATAGACAATCATATTATGGAAAGGATGGGAACTATTCCTATAAACTAAAAGGAACATTGAAGTATGTCCGTTTTTCTTAAAAATAAAATTCGCCGTTAAACTATTAAATTTACAAAAATAGTAACACAACGTTTGAACAAAACTCAATTTGGCAAATAATATCTGTTAAGTATTATTGCGTTAAATAACTTGTTTTTTATTGCCTAATATGAAAAGGCTACTTTTATTGAACAATAGTTATGTTTATATTTTTTGGGCAATTTATACTCTATACTTGCCTTTATTTTACTAAACTGTATATACTGCATTAATTCTATATCTCTTTCTGCGACCTAGTGCCTACAATACCATTCCTTACTGGATTAAAATATTCACGTACAGTGACAGACCAATGAACCATTGTTTCACGAATCAGCTGTTTACTGTACACTCACCAACCAATCACAACGGTTGACTTATCAAGGCTCCGTGTTGCCCACCTTGCAAGCAACGGCACGCTTGCTCAGTACACACTCTAGCCACTGCTGACCATACTTACTCAACACGTGACTTTATGCCCCATGTGTTACTCTCTCACTTAAATATTAGTTTTTATCTCTATTTGTTTTACATTTACATTAACATTAAAGTCAGTGCTCTAGATTGGCAATCTCTACCAGAACGTCTCTGTTCCCGGACACCCGCGTCTACCGTGCTCTACAGGACTGGCCACAGTGTTATGAACTATTCGTTTGCGGTCGTATTGTGCGTGAGTGAATCCGTGAAGGACATCTTCCGTCTTCACGCCTGCCTACAAGACAGCAGCTTATTTCCACACTTCCTGATCACAACCTGGCCCTCAACAACAGCAGACTACGGTTACCCCTCATGAAAACAAAGGTAACTGTTTATTTTCTACACTTTATTTGAATATGCACTGTTCATAAACATAAACACTGTTCATTATGTGTAACCTGGTGAACTCTTGTTAAAATCAGTGTGTTCGGCATCTTTACTGCCTAGTGTGAAGTGGTCCTTCTTAATCGAGCCTCTAAAATCTTATTTCACGGTTCTCATAACCAAAATGAATTATTTTAAATATCAAAACAAATTAATACAATAATCATAAATAATAAAGACCTGCAGGACTATATGTAGGTTTTACTGATACCATCTTATTCTATTTTTATCAGGTTCATAGCCTTTGTCAAGAAAAGCAGAATGCCCAAGTTATTTAACAAACGGAGTGTAATTTATTAAAAGTATTGCTCTTAAAAAATTTCAATACGATTAGTTTTCTCTTTACTCTAATGGGTAACTTACTCAGGTAGCATTGCAATAATCATAGCTGATTTTAGGTTATTTCAGGTGTTATTTTACTATAAATGATAACTTTATTTATTCCCATAAAGTGTTTCCGTGCAAAAGGAATCACAACTGATTGTTTAGCTCATTTTAATTTGTGGAATTTGTAATGATAATCCTGAAGGATAAAATATACAATGGTTTTTGTGACCTCTTTATTTGGGATTTTGACAAAGCAGCTTGATATTTATAATGACTCCATCATTTATGAATTCTTCCATGTAACTCTGTGATATAATAGTCTTACGGATTACCCTGATCTGATATTGTTGTTCATGACGTCACGGTGCATTACGACAATATTTCTTATTCATACAGTATTTCAAGTTTCTTGTTGTATAGATAAAATCCATATTTTCAGCCTCTTGCAGTTATATTTTTTAACATGTGTTGAAGAGGGGTATCTACTTTGCCCAAATTTTAGGACGTTAAATGATATAATTATTTTTTAAAAGCTTATCACAGTTTACAAAAAACAATTGATGTCCATTTTATAAATATTTAAAAACACGTTAATCGTCAAATTATAACAGCAAAATTTCAAATTTAAGTTAGAATTGCAAGTAATTTGGAAAAAATAACGCAATTTTATAATAGTTGCATGCATGACCACTGCTTGCCGGTTCACATAGTTAAAGCACAAGTAGAATAGGAAAATTAACATCCTGTTGTTAGTGTCTTCACGTGAAAGCTTAAAAGATGATTTATTAGGCTTAGACGAAGTAATTTCCGGTTGTTAACAACTGTCATAAGGAGTTGTTCCTTTCCGGCAGGTGCAAGATTCATGCTGTTATAATTGTAACGGATAAATATACATACAATCTGCCTTATTATTTAAATACCTTAACAAATTTAAACTAAATATCTTTTTACATATTTTATGAGAAATTATTCTATCTGGATATTTTACATATAAAAAATGGTACTGCAATTAAAAAAACACAAATTTTACATTTTTGCCATGTCCTTAAAACCTCATAATATTGTGAAATAAAGACAACTTAAAGTTAATTAAGCATAGCTGCATTTGAGAAACAGGATGAACATTAAATACTATTAATACCACTAGTGAATAATAATACATATTCCAATAATGAATTACATTTTTCATTAACTGGTATGTCATTTTATTAAGGTAGCTCTCGTTTCTACATGGTACGAAGCTGATATTGTACACGATTTATATAAGTTTTTCTGCCAAATAATTTACATAATATATGTGCTGCTAACCGTTTTACAAGCGTTGCATCCTAAATTCGGCCTCACTTTGTAGCTCTTGTGACAAAACAGTAACATTTTATTTTCATCTCATTTAAACCAAAATTGTCTTTTTTTGATTAAATACAGGGGACTATAAAAATGAATATTGTCATTCCAACCAAAAAAAGCGGAATAGCCGGAGATTTGCACAGCTACTAGTTGGACTTTACTTGTTTCTGATATAATAGAATTTGGATAAGAATCTTTTGTTATAATCAAGGTCATGTGCCTTGCTTTCCACGTCTACATATATCATATATATTCTAACAGAGTTGCTGAAATCTACATCTACTAAATTATTAGTCAGAACTTTCATGTCAGAAATCTGATACAATTGAAGGAATATGTTTACCAATTCTACGACAGGAAAAGTTATGTTTATTTAGAATTTAGCTCAAGTCCACCTTCCTCTTAATGCAATAAGGAATAAAACAACATTCTCACGTTGAAAAGCATACAATATTTCAGTAATTTACACAACACTGCTCTTAAAAACGTTCTGCGAGCTGTACTAGTAATATCTTACTTCATTATTACTATTACAACATTGATTTAATCGTAGTTATTTTACTGTGTTAAGTTTTTTATATTGTTACAGAATACATATTCTCTACGGTGTTACTTTATTGATTTATTTAAATGAAATTTTAAAGATCCATAGGCTACATATCAGGATAAAATGTATTGAATAAAAATTAATAAATTTGACAATTCTGATTTTTTTTATATTTGATTGTAGGTTTAATACACATCCATATAATTTTAGTAGAATACGATAGTTCTCCAATTTTATTATTTCTTTATAAGTAACGACGGAAAAGTTCCCAAAACCTGACAATCTTTCACAATTTTATATATACTTTCAAAATTTATTTATTTAACGGCCTACCAAGTGGCACAAAGAATTTTAAGCTTTATAATGGATTTAGTAGTTGGGAATTAAATTTGAAATACTCGTATAAAATTATGAACTGCTATCTTTTTGAGTGTAGAGTTTTATACTTAATTACTACTTGTACTTATATTTAGTTACTTTACCATAATAAAGTATTTTATAAAAAATACATCATATTTAAAAATAAAATAGATTGTTTTAAATTAGCTTAATTAGCTATGTCACTAGAATTAAATGTATGGAGAAACGTCTTTAACATCAATGACTAAACAATTATTATCTCACTCCAATGTAAATATCTTTCAGTAATATGTCTAGTTCCTTTCTTATTCAATGAATTTTATAAGCTGCAATAATCTGCAAATTGAAAATGAAATATTTTAATAAATAAATATTTCATATGAACTCCATATGTCTAAAATTATTTAATAGTGAAAGTTTCTTGTGATCGTATAATATTCATTAATGTAAGTAGAAAATCGATCAATTTCTTGCATCTTAAACTTGTGTAGTGTTTTGCAGCCCATTTGTGAACTACGTCCTTATGGGTTAACTTCACAAACTAAGTTTCAAGAACTTTGAACTCAGCTGTCCCTTATTAACCTTTAACTGGCAAAGTTCTAGGAGTACCAATCATAACTTGTCGTGAACTAGAAAACTTCTATAAATCTACAACCTAGATTGGTCTTTAACAAGGATAATACATTTTCAACATATGTAAGTGCTTAAAGAGTTTAAAACCACTCTTATTTTACTAACGTAATGAAGATGGAAATATTGATATTAAATATTTACCATTAATATAACTAATTCCGTTGTTGCCCTATTTTAAGTTACTTTACATCTCACAGTTTTCCTTAGATATCAAAATTACTCTTATAAATTTATTGAAATTAAACAAAATTAAATAAAACTCAATTTTATATTAAGATTTCAGGTAACAAATAAATGAATTAAATTATCACGAGTAACAGCAATAGTATTAGAATGATAAGCACTGCTTCCATAAAATAATGTTAAAAGAGTATGTAAGTATTAATAAACTATTATACTTTTTATTGTAATTTGAATTTAAATAGTGGACAGAATTGCGTTCCCTACATGCTAATAATATTATAAATACAAAATTGACTTTTTTGTATTGCTGTAAAAAAAAATAACGTTGAGATTCTAAGGGTCCCCGGTATGAGTACAAGCCAATTCTTATTTGAGAAATATCCCATCTTAGTCACTAAAGTTTCGAAATATCAATGGAAAGAGCCTATTAAATGTAATTTACTGTTCTGTAAAAACATTTTTATGAATGCACAGCTATATTTTTAATCAAATAAATACTAATTTCAATTTATTTCACTTTGTAGTGTGAAATCATAAATAAGTTTCGTATAAAAAATACTTTATATATTAACCTCAACTGCAACCGCTGTAGAGCAAAATTTCAGAAAATATCTATATAAGAAAATTTGTTTTATTATTATTTTTAATTTATTTTATTAAAATATTCTTAAAACCATTCTGTGTATTTTTTGCAGTTACAGTATAAGGCAAAGTTAATATCTAACATTTTCTATAAATTTAAAGACTGTTATACATTTTAATTTTAATTACAGATTAATAAAAGTTTAATTGTCCTTTCAGAACTAGGGTTCACAGACAAGTTTATGCAGTTTTAACGGCAAAACCAACTATGGAACATAAATTACTAGGACTAGAGTACAATGACAAAAAATATACACCATTTGACATATTTTATTGATCGTGGCAACAAGCCAAACTCAATATTTGCTTTAAAAATATAGTTCACTCACTCGCATCAGAAGTGCAAATACACCTGCAAAGCCCACAAAATTGTGTGCGAAGCCCCGGGTAACTTTTAATATAATAAGTGCATACATGTTTTAAGTGATTATGACTTAAATATTGTAGGTTATTGTTATTACAAAACCATTAACGGGGAAATGAATATTCCTTTTCTTATAGTTAGCAACCTAAACTATTGAACTTTCTACTTTCCAAATGGCAATATTATCCCATACATAATTATAAATAAAACTATTAACTTTTACAATGATCCTAGATTGCATTTATACAACGTTGTAGGGGAAAACATGTTTTATTATGGTGGTATAATAGCGATATTTAACTTGTTTCCGCACAAAAATTGCCTATGTGTTTTTTATAAACTAAATTATAATAATAAAAATTAAATTAAATTATGAACACTCCAAGGTTTAAATTGTTTGTTTCATATATTTGCCCTAGCATTTTCGTTTACCACAGTACAAAATTTCAAAGTTTGCTTCAACAAAAATAAACATTTTTGTTCTAACGGACTACCAGTTTTGTAATATAGTAACTTTAGTTTATTTTTACACACTATTGATTTAGTATTTTAAACGTTTAATAAAGTGTAAATGCAGAGGAAAAAAATCGGTTATCTTATCCAGGGTTTCCAAAATGATTTCACATAATAGAGACGTAACCTAGTTACGTTTTGACAGAGAGATTATAAAAACCCTAATGAATCGATGGGTTCCATTTTTAATCTTGATTACGCAGTAGTAACCCGTTCCACAAATAGTGTGTGAACAAACAAATATATCTAAATTTGTTCAGCAGGAGAGGCTTTGATAAATTTTAAGCCAGATAATTGGAAATATTAATAACAAGAACGCAAGATCTGTAATAATCATGTTTGTTTGTGAAAAAACTCTTCTATGTATATTTTGTAACCTTATCAAAATGAAAAGCCTTTCCAGTAGCTCTTATTGGCTCACAACATTCGATGCTGAGTGGCCTAACTGTGTAGAAATGTTTGGAGGTAATGAAAAGTAAATATTATGCGAAGGTAATACACTTTTCACGTAATATTGAAATAAAGTTATTCAACCGAAGTCATTTGATTTGTATTTGCCTTGAAATATCACCTTTATTGACAAATATTTTCTTGATATTACGAATACGTGATGTTAACACATACACGTCCGAACTTTTACAAACGGAAAATTTTTCTATAGCATACATAACATATAGTATATCTGTTATAAAACCTATTAGATATATTAATAATATATCTAATAAAACTCACAGCAAAACAAAAGAGTACTTTTTCTTGAAGAAAAAGGACCTAAAAATTAATACATCAATGGTCTATTCCTGATGTTACGGTTAGCTAAAGATTTTACCCGAATTTCAGCTCGGAATTTTCGTTTAAGAATTGAAATTTACAATTTTTTAGTAGGAATTTAATTTGTTTTATGGTTAATTAACAATTATGGTCTAGATATGAAAAAATTTGTTTTATCCTACATTTCTTTGCATTTTGACAATGGTTCGAAACTACTGAACGTATATTTCTGAAACCTATTGAATCAATTTTTCAGGAAAAACAATATAAAAAATGTAATTCTCCCTTTAATATAACTTACCAGTGTTTCAGGAAGACACCTCGTTCTATACGGTGAGCTGAATTCCAGATGACTTCTTTTGCTAGCTATAACTTTGCTAACGAAGCATTTCCGGAACCATGTTTGTACATACTTTTTAATTTTTTTTACATTTAGAATGAGCTCTTACAGTTTTTTAAATATCTTCGTGAATCAAAAGTTGCTAAAATAAATATACAAAACATTTACAACTTAATCAACTTACATTTTATAGTAATTAACGTAAATAAAAGGTTTTACCTCTGTTGTTATGAACGGAAAAAATATCTTTGTTTAAATATTTAAAGAAATACACATTTGCACATCTTAAAAGCTTTCTTACGCATTATTTCTTGGCCGATTTTGTACGCTTTAGGTATCAAAATGCTTGTAACTAGATCTTTCAACTTTAATTATTATTAAAACAGTTCCATAATGTTTGGGAGTTTTTTTAAATATTAGGCTTTAAAATATCAACCTTTTACAATCGTGAAACCTAATATGGTGGAAAATATGGTTTTTCTTCTAATTTTAATCTACAATAAAAGTAGTTACAAATTTCAGCTTTACTTCTTCACTGGTTGCTGGAATTAAAACATTTAAACAAATAATCACATACAGGTAGGCAGACGATAAACATAAAGATATAGACCATTGGTTGTTATAGTTTTTACCTTCTCTTGGATGATGAACTAATATCCTTAAATTTGAGTTTCGTATATAAAAGATAAAGCTTTCACTGACCCACTTATCTCTAACTTTCTGCTGTCTCACAATAGAAATATAACACTTTTTTACATAATTAAATAAGTAGAATTACTAAACCCCTAAAGCATGTTTTAAACTTTTCAATGTTTTATAAAGATGAAACATACACTCGTACAGTTGGCCAATGCTATAATGATATAAGATAAATATATTTCATGAAAACCAACTACCCAAAGATATTATATGTTTGTTTTTCTGTTCGATGTTATTGGAAAATTAAGTTGCACTAAGAAACAAACAAATTCTTACTATGTTAAAAAATGGTGATGACTCTACTTTAACATGAATTATAAAGAAATTCATGATGAAATTCTTAAGAAACCGTTTTATTATTAGAAAGTAAATAAACTGTTTTGACCAAATTAAACTTCTAATACCTATTTATATGAATATACGGTTCTAAATGGTGGTTAAAAAACAAACGACAAAATTATTTCTCAGTTTAGATCTATTTATTCCATATTATTATTTTACAGTTATTGATATGTTGAAGTTTTAAACTGTTTTAGTAAATAATAGAGAGATTTATATCGGTTAAAAGAAATTTAAATAACTTTATCTAACATAGTTTAACAAATTAGTTTTATTGCGTCATAATTGTCGACGACACGCTTACATGAAACTTACTTATGTGTAAGAAGCCGTTCCAGTAGGGCTCTTATTTCCCTCAGGAATTGGAAATAAGAGCGCGTGTTCTAAGTCAAAAGACAATATTGTCTTGGGGAAGTACTCCTCCAAATCACATCAAGTCTGCTTATTGAACGATCGAGGGCGCTCTTGTCTTCGTAAACAATTGTCAAGGAATGCTTTTTATTTTAAAAACATTTCAGATAAGTGAATTGTTTTAATCAGTTTTTTATATATTAGTGATTAATTGAATGTTTTTAAAAATTTAATTATTACTTTGACATAAAAGCGAATGGTTCATTTAAATAACAACTAGCTTTTAGTTAGAATAACTTCACTGCGCTGATTATGATGAGTTTCGTTATCTGACCATGTAGTATGTGTGTATAACTTTATGCACCAAAAACGACATTTTTGAGCAAATTAGACATGATAAGGTAGTTTATGAACACTATACAGCTCCTTATGTTCCAATTCTGAAGTGGTACATTAAATATTTTCTTAACAATATTTTAATTTGCAATTATTTTTAACATTAACATTTACAGTTTTAACAAATATATTTTAAACATTGATATTGTAAAAATGTACCTGAATTTATTAAAGTCATTCCTAATTAAAGACGGGTTCCATTTATAGATAAATAATTATTTGATATATATTATATTTAGTCAAAAAGTAATATTACACTATAGTTTCAATAGGACGCGCGATTGAAGGTTATAAGCCATAATACCGTAAAATTGAATATGATTGTGAACATTTTTAACAAAAACAAAAGTTGTTAATCTAATAAGAAAACTGTATACATCTAATCATAGACATTTCTCATTATATTATGTTATATAACGTAGCTCTTAACGGTTTATATCTTTTATCACAATTAAAACATTTAAAAGCTTACATCTCCATTATTTTTGACCGTTTTATGTGTTAAACTGTTTTTAATTAGATGTAGCAACTTTTATTCTTTTTTACCATTTCCATCTTTGCAAAATTGCAACCATCCGCTATCTTAAATTGTAATATAATAATGTAATGTAAATTTTTCTCTTGTCTTTATTTTGTAATAAAAATAATTGTATCGAATTTCATCTTCATATCTTTACTGGTTTCTGAAATAAATATATTTAAAAACATACTTAGAGTGACAGACGGTAAAGAAAAACCACTGGCTGCACTTAGATTTTAACTCCTCTTGGTTCATCAACAAATATCCTAAAATATGTGTAGAAATGTTCGATACACTCCTTCTTTAAAAATCAAACCCTCACTCACCCTCATATTCTCACTAAATCACTCTAATTCCTTAGCTTTCTGCTATCTAAAATTGTCGCAAAAACATTACATAAATAAATAACGTATTATATTTGAAAAATTCCTCATATACGCGATCGGTTTTCAATAAATAAAAAAAAATCTTTGTACTGTATCCCTGCCTTTCGTAAGGTAAGGTTACTGTGTTATATGGATGAACTTAAAGTAAAAACTGATATTGATGTCATTGTATTGAATTTACAGTATGCAATAAGAGTGTCTGCATTCAAGTAGCATTTAATTATATACTTGCTTGTGTTTAAAAATTCTATGCAGCTAATAAAAGTACATCCGCATATCTAAGTACACTTTCACGAAACTAAATAAATAATCAAAAATTTTTTAATTTTCTTATGTATTATACAATATATTTGAACTCCATGTACAAATAGAGTGAGATGTCTGATAGGAAAGACCCGTCAAGACCTTTGTGAAATTGTTTTATTGCCTGTTTTCATCTGTTTTTCCATGTGTTCCATAACGCTTCATGCAAGGTCGTAGAGGCTTTAAAATTGTGTTTGAATTCTTCGTATCTCAAAGAAAACACCTATTGATTGTGGGATCAAAGGATATAATGGCTGTTCGATCGTCTATGTGACCGTCCGTCTTCCCGTCTGTGCAATAATTAGTGGCAAAAGTATCCTAGACATTTTAAACTTGGGACATAGGTTCCAATTTGGCCCAGGAAAGAACCTTATTCATTCACAAAACAAAAGGTAAAACAATGGTTCTTCTGTCTGTGACGGTACACAACATACTTTGCTGTACAAATGTCACGTGTTTCCAACATAAAACGATAGAATAATAATTTTACTTATTGGTTCTGAATTTTAAAGCCTTTAATAAACATTATATGTCTACACAAGAAGCGTACACAAGTTGTTTTCCCAACAAAGTTTAGTATACTAAAATTAGTAATAATATTAGAATATTTTGCTTGGTCTATATAAATTGTTCAGTTCGCCATCATATTTATATAAGAATTTGTGTAGTGGCACTCATTAGTTTAAAATTACTAAGAATGATATGGTTAGGTTTTAGTTTGTCATTTGGTTTTAGATTTTTAATATATTTATGTATTGAAAATTAAAATTTACTCAATTAATTTAACTGATTTAACGATGATATGTAATTTAAATAAGTCCTTAAATTTAATGTCAGAATTGCGACACTCATCTTGATAATAAAAGACCCAGGTGCGCTGTAACAACACTCAATCGACAACTGACACCAATTTCAAATCCGCTGCATCAGCTGGAAGTTACATTAAAGAAAAAAAACCCTAATTGGTTCGTTTTGTAACTGTCATCCCTCTGACTGTAACCAGGCTATATAAAAAATAAATCGATACTGAAAAGGATAATTGCCTGTAACTCAGCAGAAAACTGCGTCGTATATGTTTGGCAAGTAACAATATAAGTTTATTTTTAAAATAAGACGTAAACACCTTATATTTTTTCACTTTAAGCAAATAAATGCAAAATTTTTTTGCTTAACCGTCCTCAGAGGATTTTCTTATTGAAATATAATTATATTACATATATTACTTTTGCCATTGATTACGATTTTTAAACATTAAAACAGTTTATCTTTACATTTCTTTAATAATCTAAGTTTTAAATATGGTGTGTTTAAATAGGGTTAAATTATGAACGTAATGTATTTCAAAGGTACCTGTAAAATAAATAAACAATTATCAAATTACCATTAATACATTATTTAATATAGTAAGTACTATTGAAATTATGTTAACAACTATTATTGTTCCACTATTAAATAAATTGTAAAAACATACGTGCATATATATATATATACATACCCATCATGTGTCATGAGATTAAATTCAAAGCTAATTTATGTACAAGAGTATTAAATATGATAATATTTGCCTAACAATTAAAAACTAAACTAAATTTTATATATATATATAAGTATATATAAGTATATATATATATATATATATATATATATATATATATATACTGTATGCAGAAAATAAATGCTCAGAGGCTTCTTTAAACAATAGAAGAAAAAGACTTCATATAAATCCTTTAATATTTCGACTTTAATGTCGTTTTCAAAAAGGTACAAAAAGTGTATATAATGTAAGAATTAAAAGTAAACATATGAATTTTTATAATCAGCTGAAATATTCTATTCTGACTTATACTGTAATTTATAAAATCCTTGGTATATTATAATAAAAAGGGATTTATATTAAAATTAAAATTTAGATTAATAACAGCATAAAATTAAATTAAATATAAACAATTTTGTAGTTTTGTAGTTGTACATTCATAAAAAATTAACAAAATTTTAATAAAATTAATAAATTTAAATATAGACAATACATTGTTTTAGATTTGCTAGATTAATTTAGACTATTTTAACAGATCATTTCTTATTTAATCCAAAAGGTAATTTTGACTTAGTGACTAATTGATATGCTTGTTCTAAATTTTCTAATTGAATTTTTGAAGAATCTTCTGGTACTTTACAAATCCCTTTTAATCTGTAACAATTATTAAATATTTCGTTATGAGCCAATGCATGTTGCGAAACCAATTTGTCGTCTTGTCTGTTGGATGAAGACCGATGGTTATTCATCCTAATATGTAAGGGATTTGTCGTTAAACCAATATAGTCCTTGGGACAAAATTTGCAAGACAACTGATAGATTACATTTTTCGATTTACAGTTAATGTTATTTGAAATTTGGTATGTTTTATTAGTTGTGCTACTTGTAAAAGTGTTAGAAGGATTTAGAATTTTGCATGTAGCACAACGCTTGTCTTCGCAAGAATGACAACCTAAAAACTTTTGATCAGCATCTGAATTTGGAATTTGGTTAGGCAATAATTTAGGTCTTACCAGAAGGTTCTTCAGATTAGGGGCTTTACTAAAAATAATTCTCGGGGGTTTTGAAAACAAACTATTTGTCAAAGGGGATGATTCTAAAATGTTGTAGGCTGTTTTTAATATATTGTTAGTTTTATGTAGCCCCGGGAAATATTGCGTAATAAATTTAGGATCATCTGTATAATTTTTCTTGTTCATGCTGCTGTTGTTATTTCTTTTCGATTTGTGAATTTGATTTCTAATAATCTTGGTAGGGTAGTTCCTAGCAGTAAAAGCTTTAGATAATGTTTCTATATAATGGTGGTAATCCGAGTTGTTTGAACATAAATTTTTTGCTCGGATTGATAGGCTTTTTGGTATGGACTTTTTAATGTGAACAGGATGGCAACTGTTGTAGTGTAGGTAATGCATGGTATTAGTTTCCTTTACATGAATTTTTGTCTTTAGATAGCCGTGTTGTATAAAAATGTCTAAGTCCAAAAAGGTTACAGTTTTAGAAGAAAAAGTTCCAAGTAAATTTTAAAAATGAAAATAAATTGAGTTGTTTTAAAAAAGTTTCCAATAAAGTTTTACCATGTTCCCAGATCACAAAAATATCATCTATAAATCTCAGCCAAACGAGAGGTTTGTGTGGCTGAGATTTCAGAAAATCTTCTTCGAACTTACCCATAAATAGGTTTGCATAGGAAGGTGCCATCCTAGTTCCCATTGCTGTACCATTAACTTGTAGGTAATTTTGATCTCTAAATTTAAAATTATTCATTGTGAGTATCATATTAATTAAAGTAACTATAAAATTTGTGCTAGGTTTCGAATTGCTTGGCCTATTGTTTAAAAATGAAGTTACATACTGTTTACCTTCACTGTGTGAATGGTAAATATATATATATATATATATATATATATATATATATATATATATATATAAATATATATATATATATATCATTTATTCTAAGCTGTGAGCAAAATTTTTTCTATTCATTGGTTTTGAAAGCACTTACTTTCAATATTTTGTGTTATAAAAATATTATTAATATTCAATATTAACAAATATTTTAGCTTTACTTAAGTCGAAAATAACTTAAATGAGATTTGATTAGTTTATACACATTTCCCCTCCTAGACTCATGCTTGGCAAAAAATAAACAAGTCTACACGCATTTACCCTCTTCAATACATTTTTGTTTACTTAATATGTACTGAAATAGTATGTGGGATGCCCTTCATTCTTACTTTCTTTGCTACCAACTTACAAAAACAATAAACACACGCAATATTTAAATCTAGAGATTTTGCTACCCAGTGGTTTGAATGCACGGACCCTCTATGCTGTGTACAATGATCTCTTTAGAGATTTCCGGAATTTCTGTGGGTTTCGTAATAAAAATAGCTACGCTTATAAGAAAAATTACCATTTATTAATAACAACGTCAAGTTGTGTCACAAATTCTAATATTATTATATAATGCTTTTTAAATATACCCAATATTTTATACTAATATCTAAATATTATAAAAAAATTCCATTAATATTATATAGATTGTTAAATAAGAGATATTCAATAAATATTAGATAAATTTATTTTTAATTTATACAATGTTAATCTTAGATTTTCTTTGTATGAAGAATTTGACTGTCCATTCTTGTAAATCTGACTCTGGCTTGTTATGCAGGATTTATAAATATATTTAATGTGTGTTGCTGAATTCTACAGATTTGATTACATTGTGTTTTGTGATCTTAATAACCTCTTCCGTCAAATGATTGACACACAACTTTGTGTTACATTTACATTTTTACTAAAACAAATAAGAGAAAGCAAAGTCAGAGGTTCTATTTTTGGAAGGAAATTCTACATGAATCCCTCGACTGCAGTTTTTACAATTCTTGTGGACCTTTGGCGTAAGACAAATACCAAAACTTTCTAGAATCTCTAAAAAATCTGTAATCTCATTCTTTTCAAACATACTACATGAAAATTGTATTAAACATATCATGTAAACCTATCTGAACCCAGGTAAGAAAACATCATACTTGATCAATCGTAGATTTAATAACAAGTATTTGTTTTATAAATTGGTTGATTTCAAGATACAAATCTATTAGTGATTTTTGTTTCCAAATAAAACAGTAATAAATATCATTTTAATAATATTGTACAGACAATTGCAAGCAATATTTTCAGCGACTGACCAAGCTATTCAAAACAGTAGTTTGAAAAAACTGATGCTTTATTAATGCATAATGCAATGTTTTTTTTATACTTAGTGTAATAATAAACTACCACATAAACTGCTAATCGTTATAGGTTATTATTATTGTTTATTAAATAAAAGAATTATAAACCGAATGGCATAATTACTTATTATTTAAATTTTATATGCTCATTATCGTTTCAGTTCTAAAAAGGTTTATCACTTAAGCCTCCACAGTAAATGTTCTGAGATAATGTTAATGCAGTTAATGGATTGTAAATTTGTGTCCGCGAACAGCGGAGTTTAATGCTTTCCCTGAGTAAAGTTCCTGATTTTTCTTTATATTGCTAAAAGTAATTTATTCCATTTAGGTAGTATAAGAAATTCAAAAATGTATATCCAATAAGATTTTAATCATTTATTGTATCGATGATTAATGAGCTAAACTATATAGATGTTACTATAAGTATTATTATAACAGATGGTCCACGGAAAGTGGATAATGATGTGGCTCAGTCTACATTGGAGATAAATCCATTAATTATTATGTAAGATAGGGAAAATTGGCAATAGCGGAACAAAACTAACCAGGTTTTACATTAGGTAAAACAGATGTAAGGTTTGTGATATCCGACGATAGTATAAGGAAATAAGACATTAAGAGTAGAGGAAATATTTTATAAGAATAAGTTTATTCCAAATTATCGGAAAGCTGCTAGCTTTTTATGAGAGAGTAATAATGAGTCAGTCATTTTTTAGTTGTTGGTATTAAATATACAATTAAGGCCTTGATGGTGTTCTTAGAGTAAATATTTAGAAATTAGAATAAAATTAACCATTTAATAATCAAATTATGGTTTTACGCAGAACATATTTCGTCTTAGCTGCTCCGACAGGTTAAAAGGCTAATGACAATTAAGGAAACTTTCGTTTATTATTTTTTATAATTTTATGTAGAACATATTTAGTTTCACCCTCCCGATATATTAGGTAACTAATTCCAATTAAGGGAGCCACCGTTTATTATTTGAAGGATACTTTTATGCAAAACATACTTTGTCTCAGCCGCTCTGATAGAGTATGAGACTATTATTAATTAAGGGAGCCTCCGTTCATTAATTTAAGTGATACTTTTATGTAGAAAATACTCGTCTCAGCCGCTCAGATAGAGTATGAGACTATTATTAATTAAGGGAAGCCTCCGTTCATTAATTTAAGTGATACTTTCTATGTAGAAAATACTCGTCTCAGCCGCTCCGATAGAGTATGAGACTATTATTAATTAAGGGAGCCTCCGTTCATTAATTTAAGTGATACTTCTATGTAGAAAATACTCGTCTCAGCCGCTCCGATAGAGTATGAGACTATTATTAATTAAGGGAGCCTCCGTTCGTTAATTTAAGTGATACTTTTATGTAGAAAATACTCGTCTCAGCCGCTCCGATAGAGTATGAGACTATTAATTAATTAAGGGAGCCTCCGTTCGTTAATTTAAGTGATACTTTTATGCAGAAAATACTCGTCTCAGCCGCTCAGATAGAGTATGAGACTATTATTAATTAAGGGAGCCTCCGTTCATTAATTTAAGTGATACTTTTATGTAGAAAATACTCGTCTCAGCCGCTCCGATAGAGTATGAGACTATTATTAATTAAGGGAGCCTCCGTTCGTTAATTTAAGTGATACTTTTATGCAGAAAATACTCGTCTCAGCCGCTCCGATAGAGTATGAGACAATTAAAGCCTCCGTTTGTTAATTTAAGTGATACTTTTATGCAGACCGTCTCACTCCGATAGAGTATGAGACTATTATTAATTAAGGGAGCCTCCGTTCGTTAATTTAAGTGATACTTCTATGTAGAAAATACTCGTCTCAGCCGCTCAGATAGAGTATGAGACTATTATTAATTAAGGGAACCTCCGTTCGTTAATTTAAGTGATACTTTTATGCAGAACATGCTTTTTCTGAGCCAATTCGATAGGTTAGGAGACTAATATTTTTTGAGGATTTCTCCGTTCATTAAATGAAAAATGATTTTATAAATCATCTTCTCTCACAGGTTTTAATAGTAATATCACATTAAGAAATCATCCATTTCCGGTTGTTGTATTATAAGAGCGAAAATGTTACTCGTATATACGTTTGCCAATGACAAGAATTGTGAGAAACGCGTCTTGGTTCCTCCACGAAATATGATTGTGATCAGAATGGTTTTGCAAATGTATGCATCACATGCTGCAGACTCAGTTTCATAATTATACATAAAATCCAGTATTATAATCATGAAATAATGTAACATACTTTGATATAGGAATTATTGTCTAATACATTCTCATACATGTAATTATTGTTTTGAAATAAAATATTATTTTATGAGCATACGTTTTTTTAATTACTTATATTATTTTATATATAACGTTTAAAGCACCACTGTTTGGCTGAGCGTAGAACAGTCTATTACTCGAGGAGCTGGAAAAAGTTAATTTTTACTGCATGTTTGTCCCCACAATATCTCGAGAACATACTAACATTCAGACTTAAAATTTAGTCTAAAGTTTTATTTATACATAAGCTACATTAAGTTTTATTATGCACAGAATTAGGCTAAAAACTAATAGTTTTACATAGCACTTGAGGTGGATTACGATGGCAACGAGTAAATCACAAAATAAATAAATTTGAAAATAAAACTAGTAGTAACATAGGACATTTTACAATGAGACAAACAAGTGCAGCTTATATTTTAGTAATTTTGTTAAAGATTTCTATATAGACAAGAATAATATTTTCAATGGTAAATGGCCATTTGCGTGCCTTAATTGTACGTAATTGAAGAGGTAGATGAACTGGAGTTACATTTAAAATTCGTATTGAATCAGTAATAGAGAAAAAGCCCACTCTTTACATTAAACTAAACATATTGTCCAAGAAGTCATCATCATTCTTATAGTATTTTAATCAAGAAATGAATACTAGTACTTCTGTTGCAGAAAATCTAAGCTAAGATGAAATACGATTTAAAGCTAAACTCATCTTCAAGCTAAGTTCCTCTTGGTAATTATCATGAAAGCTACCGATAAATTGCCTAAGGTTTTACTGATGTAGGCACATGCTACCATATTATTTTACCCGTATATATTGCTATTACATTTATTCTCCTCGTCTAAAACAATTTATTCATTCCTTTGTAATCGAATAATTTAGCTAGAGGTTCTTTTACTAAAGTAGTGTTTCTATATCATTATAAAATACTGTTGCAATATTATTGAGCTCCTAGGTCCTGATTAGAACGCATAACAATAGGTTATGCCAATAGAGCAGTGTAGTGGGTCTGGCTATTGTCACAAGATAACCGAGTCAATCAACGTAGAGCTTGTCTTCTGCTTGGATGGATAACCGCTGAGCAATCCTGTTCTTGCAAGCCATTCGGGGTGTTTGGAAGTCATCCTTAACCAGTTGGTTCCTAGGTGAAGTGTCGGAGAGGGCTTCTTATACCTAACTTTACCTCAAAAAATAAGAGATTCTATACATATTTGTTTAGGTTCTTTTTTACAAAATAGGTTTTGTTATATACAATAGTTCAGTAGATTATTTGCACTGCAGGTTTTTACAGCTCAAAAAAGCTTTAATAATAAAATTCAAGTTAAAAAATTCTTATATTTTATAAACATCTAAATTATGGAACTTATTCTTTATACAAAAAAACAAGTAGTTTAGTCACAATGGAAAAGCTCGACATGAAAACATCAGCTACTCTGTGTCAAGTTGCCTGTTGTTGTGACAGTTAAGTTGAAATATTGCACTCTGCGATTAAATGACCAGGCGTTGTTGTCATTTACATATGACAAACGACATGTATCCTTTAAATATTAGAGCATGAAGTATTTGTAAATGTGAATTGCAAATCATTTAGGGCTTTGCAGACATTTTATTTGGTTATTACAATTAAAACTGCCTTACAAATTTATGTAACCGGAAGTTTACGTCAATATATAAAGTTTATTTTTTGTTTTTACATATTGTTGCTAAAGGTTTAGCAATATTATGTAGTGCATCTCTCTTTGAGTTAAAAAACTTTAATAGCAGTATATTTTTAGACTAATAGATGAAATAAATGTAACTGATAGTAAAAAAAAAACTGGAAATTATTTTGGATAGATTAAGTATAATATTTTGTAAAATTATTCAGCATTATATTTTTTATTTAAAATTCTCATATATACAGGGTTTATTGCCGCATTATTAGAAAATTATTAGAAAACAGTTTATTTAATTCCTTAGTGCTTTATGCTTAACACTCAATGCTGAATGCTTTATGAAATTATTGTTTTTATAAATTTACCGTACGTACACTTTCATGGTTATTAGAGTGTAAAGTAACACTTTTAATTCTAAAGTATTTCAGGTTTATAGTTTACGATAGCGACTAAAGAAGCATTTCTTGTTTGGATCGGTTATTTTACACTAACTCCATATTTAAGGTTGCCTTGTTTCCAGAATTTAAAATATATACTTAATCAATCTGAGGAGACTACTTTACTCAAAAGTGTCTGCTATCAGCCTTTTTAGTCTTATTTCGTTCTAAGCTATTCCGGGTGTCCTAGTAACGTTTAAAGTGTCACCCCACAATATGAAATTATATGAGATGTTCTAAAAAATCTATTATAGTCAAAAGGATTTTACCTGTTGTCATTATAACCTACTCCAGTATAAGGTATTTTCGGTTCCGTAGTAGCGATTCCACTGTTGCCCCGACCAACAAAATATACACTTGGGTCTAAAATCTCTTCTTCGGTCAGAAAGCGTATACTTATACTTAAAATAATCTCCTTCTAATCTAATTTGTTTCTTGTGCTGCAGTAGATTTTGCCAGTCAATAAATTATGAATGAAAAGTATAAATTTAGTCAAACATTGATACTTCCGGTAATCGGTATTAATTCCAATGGTAAAGAAGCCTTTGCATTGTTGCCCTGATTAATAAATATACACTATTATAATATACAGGGTGTAAAAAAGTCCTGCACGGTTTTTATAATTCTCGAATGATTACAAGTAAAGTAATAAAATAGGTGCAATACATCATTACTGCACCTATAAATCTACTTTTTGAAGTAACTACCATTTTTTGCCAAGTCAGTAAATTGTAACACAGTGTTTGTTTTCCATCGAACAAAAATTTTACTCTATTAGTCTAGAGCGTTTAGTATTTTACGAGCTATGTTTACTTACATAACTGACACTTTTATGAAAAATTAAAACTTCTTGAAGGAATTTGCATGATTATATAACAAACAGCGTTTCCTTACAGCTCAATAATTTAAAATTCAGTCATGATCTTTAAATGATATTATAGATTGTAGAAAGCTATGCAAATTAAGGCTTCTTAGCGATGCCTGCAGGAATTTACAACTTTGATAATTTGATTTAATAAAATTACAAAATTTTTATAATAGTACTTATGAATATTACTTTAAATAATATCAGAGGAGATTACACTCTTTCTCCTTCATACGAATAACTGTTTCTGATGGTTAATCATATAAGTGGCTATTTTTAGAATTCCTGAAAAAGGTAACAGGATTAGAAATTCTAAAGTATCGATATTAGGAAGTAAAACTAAATTTCAGATTAAATAACTATACCAGTTTACTCTTCCCTTTTAACAAACTTTCTAAAAAAAAAACATATTTCAACTTATATATGTATAAGAGTTACAAAGTAACAAAGTTCTGGATTAAAGCGGCTTTTAAGTAATAAGAAGAAAGTAATGAGTACAAGAATCCCTTTTAGAGGGTAATGTTCCATGATGATAAGCCCTAATGACTAGAGTGTTCTTATTCGTGCAAAAAATTAAAGCTGCCTGCCTAATATCATCATGACTACTTAATAGCTGTAAAAAAATTTATTTTTCGTTTTATATATCAAATTATCCAGTTAATGCTGATAGTTCTTTTCATCAACGGTCAAGAAAAAGTCAGGAAGTATTAGCTATATTATTTGTAATGTTTGATATGATTAAATGTTAAGTTTTAATAAAACCACTATTACAATGATTTATATGAAGCTACAAGAAGATTAATATACATATTATGATATTTTACATTAGATTTAAATAATAAAAAAAACGTATACAAATCTAGCTAAAACAAAAAAGATCATAACATTTCGGTGTGAATAATAAAAGATACAATACATTTAAAGTGATTAATCAAAAGAGTGAAATAGATACACATGCATTAAAAAAAGAATAATGCAATAATTAAAGTAGTTAAATTAGTCGTTCCACGAAAAACGTAATTTTTCTTTCACCTGGCTTTTCTTTCATCTTCAAAAACATCTTTTTCGTGTTTAAATTTACTACAATGTAACATAACTTCCATAAAGACAGAAAGTTCTTATACGATACTAAAAAAATTATACGAATTCAAAGTAGTCAATGTTTAGTCATAAAAATAAAAACGGCCGAAAATATCATATTGAAAAGTTTCCGGCAAGTGCACGAGTTATAGCTTTACCTAATGATATGTTTTTATTTTATTTATTTATAGCTTAGTAAAACTATAAATTGACGTATTTATAGTTGCGTCAAAAAACATTTATTAAATAATTAAGACATAAGTGTATTTGTCTCCCAAATTGTCTTGCATGTAAATACTCTAATATGTACATATTCCTTTGACTGTTTATCTTTGCCGATGATTATAAGATGTTAAAATTTCCCTACAAAACTCGTATCAACCCCCTTGCAATAAAATACTTTTCTTTGTCTTTGGGAGTGATACTGTGCCTTAAAAGTGCTGTGATTAGTGTTGTTTTAAGAAATAAAAGAGAGTATTTAAACCAAGTAAAAACGTGGTTGAAAGTGATCAAAACTAGTTCAAACGTATAGGAATCTCGATACTCAGAAAGTGTAGAAAAGTGAAGAAAAGAGTTTTTGAAGGTGAAAGAAGGTTACCAGCTTGCTATTAACACTGCAGTAAAATTCGACTTACTTATAAATTTGATGCGCAGCAATTCAGCTATGAGCTTATATTTTTGGTGCGGTAGATAGCCTTGCATTATTTCCTGCATTGTTGCTCAAGGTCTGCATTGTCGCACTTGCGCGCTACACTCCCAGATCAAAGCTGCCGAACATTGATTTTAACCTTTTAATCTACTTTTGATAATACTACAAAATTATACGAATAAATAGTGAGCAGTAAGATTGTTTTTAATAGTGATGTAAACTATTGTACCTTATTTGTGTTAAATCTAATTTCCAACATTAAATAAATTATAAAATAGATAAATATCAATATTGTTGCTGTATGGCATCCCAAATGTATGTGTCACTGTGAGATCAAATTGAGGAAAAAAGTATATATTTATATTTTATAAAGATATCATTCGTATATTTATGTTGCTTCTGTGTATAAACAGCCCATGTATTTTAGCCTACATTCAGTACACCAGAATTTATAAATGATTGTAAAGTTAACTGATTATTTTTCTTTGCACTCAAAGTCTTATTTTATGTTACGAAACTAATTAATAATTTAGCATTATACATGAAAAATGTAAATGGAATAGAAAACTTATAATACTGTTTTGTATGCCACAGGTTAAAGTTAAAAAATGTTTAACGGTTTGTTGCTCTTAGCAGTTCATGTCCTGTAATCCATACTCAGTTCCATTGCAATATTTTCCCTTCATTTAATGATTATATAACTGGAAGATAGAACAATTTTAATTCTTTACAGCGCTGAATACCTAGACACCGAGCAAGATTGCAAGCAAAGACAGTTTTTTAATATTCAACAACTATCACCAGAAATATTTATCATAGACTCAATGTATGTGTAATGATTTCTATCGTATTTAAGGGAGGTTCTGGCTATACCAGTAACATTTAAACCTATTACACGAAACATTTTTAAAGGAAAAAGGATACAACACTATTTTGGAAATTCTTATTCACCTCTCCAGGAATGGAACAAAAACTTCTCGCTATAGTGATAGACAATGCTGTGGTACTAAAATCGTCAATACTCTTGTAATTTAAGTATATTACTTAAATACTTGATGTAATTAAGCTTCCTTTGTAATCAGTATGAACCGATTAATGTATTAATAACTATATTGCAATTAGTAAAACATTCAGAAGTAGACAGTAAACACTAAGTTTACATTGCCTCATTCGTCTCTCTTAATAATAGTAATATGAAGGATAACAAAAACATAACTCACATAGAATGGGCCACACATTTTGTAATCCTTAGCCACCATTGTGGAGAAACCTTTTGTTGTCAAACAGCTCGCCAGTTATCTGTGATAACTTTCATGAGGTTTAGCCTATTGTACTCAAATCCCCATGTAGGGTATATATGAAATTGTTGGGGTCTTTTACCGTCTTTTTACAAAGCATACTTTAATTTTAAGTACTACTAGAATAGATCTAATTTTGTAATTAAAACGATAAAGTATAGCTAATACTATTGAGAGCTAATTAGTTAAGTATTATTACTAATACAATATTTGTTTTCGTATTTTCTTTCTCAAAATAATAAAATACCTATAATATTAATATTATAGCCGAACTCATTGTTAATTTCAGTAAATAAAGTATAATTCTACTTCAGAATATTGACATATTGAAAGGAAACACAAATTTAATTTGAAAATACGACTAACAAACTCATTACCTAATTCCACAAACTTTAACAACAACGGCATATATATAAATTAAACAGGATTTTTCCAGACATTTGCCATCGTTCAGTGAAACAAGAAAACAGTAAACACTACGTTTCGAGATCTGCAATCTGATCTCTTCTACAGGTAAAGAACTAACCTAATACATAAATTACAAACTAGGTTAAAATAAACAAATCTTACTAAAGCGTTGTGGCACGCCTAAGTCAGGAATCACAACCTACATGTTGTTGTCAGCTTCACTAACACTAAAGACATGCACTTAATACAAAACTATACAAAACACTAATCATTAAAACTAAACTACGGAATACAGGTCACAATACGTCTTCACTCGTCTACTAACCACCTACGGACTGACCAGAGGGACTAGCCAATGGCAATCGTGACGGCTGGCTAAAAACAAGATGGCGGAAATAGAAAGGGAAGGGGAACAGGAATGGGCCCTTTCGTTATTATTGGTTCATGCGAGATGATCTTCTTAAACCATATTGTGACTCCGCATTGGTTTTTATTACAAATATCCGATCCGTTTGATACTTTTGGTTTTCTCTTTAGTTCATTTTTTAGAATTGGCAAACCAAAGCGGCCTAATCTCGACTGATGGTTGACTGATTGGTTGGTCTGCCAATTTTAATGTATGTATGCCTCAATTAATTTCCTTTTGAAGAAATGTGGTTCCCGATGTATTATGTGGGCTTCATCCCAATTCATATGATGGTCTTCGGACCAACAATGGTGTGCAATTTTTGACTTTTCTGTGAAACCCTTTCTCGTGTTTTCTTTGGTGTTCTTTTATCCTTACGTTTAGTGGTCTTTTTGTCTCGCCTATGTATTCCCTATTGCAGCTACATTTTATACTGTAAACACAGTTTTTGGAATCCTTTGTGCCATTTTTTGGTTTGTTTTTTACGAGACTTTGTCTAAGAGTGTTGTGTGTGTTTTAAACGCGGTTCTAATGTACTTTCTACCTACTCTTCTAATTTTTCTCCGATAATCCCGGCACATAAGGGATTGACATAAACGCAAATTTATCACAATTCTGTTTTTCTGACTCAGGAATGATTCTTCTGGTTCGTTTGCACTTATTAATTACTAATTGAGGGTATCCATTGCTTCTGAGATCCGATTCAATTTTCTTAAATTCTTCTTTTAGTCCATCTTTATCTGAGCACAAAGCTCTTTGCTCTATCAAACAACGAGTAGGCTACTCCTTCTTTGACAGATTTTTGATGGTTGGATTGATAATTTAAAATATTTTCCTGTGTGTGTTATCTTTCGAAAAACAGTTGTCTTAAGGACATCCCTATCTCTTAATACACACACATCCAAAAAGGGAAGCTTGTTTTGGACTTCCACTTTCCATTGTGAGGCGGATGGAAGGAGAAATACTATTAATGTGATTCAAAAAATTATTTTAATTCAATGTCTCCATGAGAAAAAATAACAAAGGTATCATCCACATACCTCCACCAAATCTTCGGTTTGAACTGAGCTGAAGCCAAAGCTTTTCGCTCGAATTCCTCCATAAAGATATTGGCGAAAATAGGAGACAGTGGAGAACCCATTGCCATCCCCTCATCTTGACGATAAATTTTACCCTCTAACTCAAAATAATTGCATTGAGTGCATAGTTCTACGGCATATAATTAAAACGACGGTATTTTTTTTTTTAATATCCTTAAATATTTGCTTCTTTAATTCATTGATATGCAAAATTTTTTGTATTAGCACTATACAATAAAACCGTTTTAGTTCAAAAATACAAATTTCTTGCGTATGATGATTAATGAATTGTTGTATATGGGTTTTCAAAATATCAATAAACACAGTATATCTAATTCAAAATTGTGTAATGCAACGAGCAATAAGCTAGTTAGTTAGTTGTAAGACAGGTGACAGACTGTAACTGAGATAAATTCTGTGCAATCATACAAAAATTAACCTTGCACGTGTCAGAAAGTCATAATTCCTCATCGTAGTTGTTAACAACGGAAAATTACTTCGTCTACTCCTAAGATATCTCCTTTTAACCCATTACGTCATAAAAATAACAACGTGGTTTGGTATTCTACTTGAGCTTACTTTTATACAAACATTGTGTAGGTTCTATAACTTATATCATAGTGCAAAATTAAATGAATTTAATCTAAAGGTTTTAAAATATTTTGCCTTTCACTTTAATTTAAATTCTTTTCAATACTGCTTGGCATGGATGGATTAGGTTTAAATGAAACTAAAATTGGATATGGTAATTTACTTGAAGACAATGTGCTTATGATATATTATTCTATTTTAATCTCATTTTTACATTTAATGAAAGGTGTTTGTAAACTTTTGTTTGTCAAATTACTACAGGGTACAATTTTTATTTTCACCATTAAAGTTTTTACAAAGCTTAAGAAATCATCATACTAAAATATATCATCAATGTAAAACAATGAAAATGTTGTAGTTTGAAGAATATGTGATGATTTTAATAGAAATTTTAAGCTCAAACTAATTTTTTTTATAATTTAAAATTACATTAATTGACTTTTTTGACTTTTAATTTTTGTATTTTTAATCAAAGTAAAAAGAAACATTTAGTTAGTGTTTAAAGATATTTTAATTAATTTATAATATTATGTATCGCATATTTCTATGAACGCCCGCCCTAATGAAGAGGTATAATAAAAATGATCACTGATTCATCAAACAATGCCTCATGTAGAATATAGGTATTATCAGGACTGGATTTTATTGTGTGGGGAAATCCGATATAGTTGTTGAAGTGTTGGTCGAAGTGAAATAAAAATCTATATTCTTTATTTGGTGAAACAAAGAGTTTTTATGTAGTCAATGGAGCGCAGAAGAGTAAAATAGATATAAAATGGTTGTTAGAATATAATAAAAGTATTTTATCTTCATCATATTAGTGAAAATAACAAGAACGATTATTACTTAAATGGTTTTTAAATATTTAAAAACGCTACCGTTATTTTCAAGGTTATATTATGCTATTTATTAATCATTTTATGTTGTTTTACTAGATAATGACGAATTTAAATGTCATATTGTAAGTTACTAACACATCTTATACCAAGATTTTATATGTTTCCTCTTTAACCTCTTTATTTTTGGATTTGCTTTGTATATATAGATAAAATTTAGTATGACTCTGTATAAAATAAAAGAGATAAAAAGCAATCTTCTCCATTAATATATGTTTAAATTGTAATTAGTTACAAATTTTAATTATAAATAACCTTTAAATATCTAATACCCAAACAATTCAATTACATGATGTATGATTATAGATCCATAGTAATTTAGAATCGAAAAAAGAGGTCTTAGGTATATATTATTTTATTATAAATTGTTGAGAGGTCCAAAAGTGAAACAAAATAGGCACTGGCTTTTACAAGCGCGTGAAGAAGCATTTTCGGTTCGAATAAAATATATTTTAGAAGTCACAATAGAGTTTGTTATACTGCCGCGATAAAAAAAAATATAAATATTACTTAGTCAGAAAAGTCAACTTCAATCAAAGTGCGTCTACTTCAGGCTATGTTAATCCACATCTGTTAAAAGGTAGTAAATATGAAGAAAGTATTTACATAAATATACAAAAAAGACTACTTTAGACATTGCAATTAATTTCCGGTTTTAGATATATCTCATAAGGTAGAATCCGTTATTTAAAATATTTATAATGTATAAAGAATTGGTCTGTAATGTTGACTTTGATCAAAAGGCGTCCATTTCCAGTCATTGTAAATGACTTCTAGTGTAAGGTAATTATAGCGGCGTACCAGTGTTTGCACTGTTACCACAATCAAGAAAATTGTTAAATGCATTGGATAGTTAAGTCTTCTTCGGTTGAAAAGCACAAAATTCCGGTGGCCGTTATCTACTTCCAGTCCAAGGTATTTTTGGTTGAACCAGAGTCTGTTGACTTCATATACATATGCGTGTCCAAATTTTCCATTTTTAGGACAGATGGAATGTGCGAAAAATATAGTTTTTTATAGAGGGTGGAACACCATCGATTCTGTTCTATTGGTCGTTTATCTTTATGAAAAATTTGTCTATAGTGTATTAAAACGTTAAGCTATTTAAATTTTAAATTCTATCATTCTAGACCATGGCGAAGTTGAAAAACTAAAATATATTTGTATAGCGGTAGGGTTCATCTTTAAGCTGCTATGGGTTATATAACTCTAACAAATTACTTTTAGTTGTTTCGTCTTGAGGCATATGTGCAGCAAACTTCTTCTTTCCAGGGCATTGCAAAATTGGAAATTAAAAATGTACTTCTGTTAGTTCCAATCCTATTTCTACCCCTATACGTGATCTTCAGGAATATTACAAGACACTTTTATATCGAGTTTTAACTTTCTAGGACGTAGAAGGTTTAAAAAAAATATAATTAATTTAATAATGTACCTTTATTTCCACCCTTGCTGAAGTTTACCCCTATACGTGATCTTCACGAATATTACAAGACACGTTCATATCGATTTTTATCTTTCTAGGACGTAGAGAGGGTAAAACAAATATAATTAATTTAATAATGTACTTTTATTTCCACCCTTGCTGATGTTTGTTCCAATCCTATTTCTACCCCTATACGTGATCTTCAGGAATATTACAAGACACGTTCATATCGAGTTTTATCTTTCTAGGATGTAGAGAGGTTAAAACAAATATAATTAATTTAATAATGTAACTTTATTTCCACCCTTGCTGATGTTGGTTTTTCATCTAAATAAATCAGTTTTTCTATGTAAATCATGAGGCATACATGTGCCAAGTTTAAACTTTCTATGATATCGGAAAATATGATAAATATTGATTATGACTTTATAGGGATTTTGCCTTATTTAAATACATTTTTAGACGTAATTACGATAGTAATATTGAGTGTAGCAATTATTCAGATGTTTCTTTTTCATCCATATCACTTTCGCTTTCTAGCAAATTAAATAGAAATCCTTTTTATGAATATAAATAATTCCATTTCGCATTGTAATTAATTTTAAGTAAAGCATAAAGTAAATATTAATATCAGTAGACTACTGCGTACAGTATATTGACATTATAAGTTATAATTGGATTTAGTTTAAGTATTAACTTTTCAAAAGAAGAGTTTGTTGAAGACTCTTGGAGCAATTGGAAAAACTTATAAATATTACTAAATGTTGTACCGTATGACGATAAACACACGGGGTGGTGACTTCTGAGGTCGTAGTATTAAATACTCGAATTGCAAAGTTTACTTATAAGTTCAGTTTAATTATGAATACTTACAAGCACCACTTTTAGATGGTAAAGGAAAAGTATGTAATGCCACGTTGCTGCCAATTAGAATATAAGAACTAAAAATGTATATCTGCTAGGTGGGCCTAAAATATCCAATGTTCTGTGGAATTACGCCTACGATGTTTTACTTTATAAAACAATAAGATTCCACTTCCCTTCGCAATATGTAGACTCACAACCCAGGCGTCGGCGTCTTGGCACGAGACTTTGAAGCTGTAGTCTAAGAATGGTCCTTCTAGAAGAGGGTAGAAGTTGGGAAAGTGGTAGCCATCTACTCAAACAACACGTGAGATACATCAGCTACGTGAGCTACGTGAACTCGCCTAAAACAAATTCGCGACGGTATTAGCCATTTAATGATACAAATTACTTATTATAAAAACGTGTTCGCCATAAGGATGACGCCACAACTTTTATCTATCTCAATCAAGCAAATAAAAGATCTTCAAGGGTACGTTACTTGACTATTTACAACTTTACTTACGTTACATTCATTTTTATACGTTTGGCATCAAAGGGCTAATTTAATAATACGAAAAGATAAATTTTACTTACGGACAAAGCGCGCGAGGTCTGATCGGTCACGTAGTTGGGCTGCTACAAAGGGTAAGAAGAAAATCGTAGAGAATACACCGTGCCAATTAGGTAGTTACTCCGCCGGAACATTGGATGTAAAATAATATTATATTATACTGGCTGACTAGGTGCGAAATTTACATTATATGAAATTTAATTAACTAATTTACGGTACAATGTAAAGAATACATAACATTTCCATTTTATTTACTTTTCTGCTGAGGCCTTTCATAACCGAAGGTTTCAGCTTCAGTCGCCTTAAGAGGAAACCTTCGGTTCGAAAGGCCTCACCCGAAAAATAAATAAATTGGAAATGTTATGCATTTTCTACATTTATTTATATTTAAAACAAGACTTATTTAATGGCTCTGACGTAAATATAACTTATATGTTATTTACAATTTGTACAAAACGTTACACATTGATCAGCGTACTTCATAAATAATGTTGAAGATAAAATCAGATAACAGTGATAAAGATATATAGCTTTGTTGTATATATTGTTTTTCAGAAAAAGTAATTCCACGCAGACAGGTAAAGCCAGTGACGTCTGTAAAACAACACCTAAATCTCCTTTGTACACAAAATTGGCTGATACGTGTTATTTATAGTTCATTGGATTAGCAATGTGACGTCTGAAGGAAGACAAACTATACAAAAACCAGCTGTGTACTAATAACGTTATTTTATCTATATTCGTGCAAATACCTTATCTTACAGTTATGAAAATTACGATTAATTCTTTTTAATTGTACGCAGTCAACATTAATCGTTTTCGGACTATTAGTTTGTCTGGAATTACTCAAAATGCATATTAAATGTGATTTTTAATATATTTTCCACGGATAATATTATAAACTAAAAATAATTTAAAAACATGTTTCATTGATCATGTTAAAATTAACTGAATAAAAGTGGGGTATAATAAATGCTTCCTTCAACAATCTTCTAAACGATTTCTAAAATTTAAAATACTTGTAATATTTTGTTTTTGAATACTAACCTCACTGATTAAGAATAAAATAAACTGGGTTTTGCTATCCTTACCACTGTATTAAAGTATTTTTATTAAAAAAAAACATATATATTTTTCTAAATATAAAATACCAAATAGTCATTATACAAAGGTCCCATTATAACTATTAATCGGTTATATACAAAAATTTATCAAGAATCTGAACATTATTTCAGTTTTACTTTATCCATTAATTGTTTCAAATCACGTAGAGCTTTAAGTACATTTTATACAGATACATTTTCATACTTTAAATTCAATTTAATTTAATAATTATACAAATATTGACTATATATCTCGTCACTGTTATATTACTACTATGTTACATAACAGAAATCCACGTATAAGGATGTTTTAAAATATTTATAATAAAAAAATCTAATACCTATACTTAAAATTTTAACCACCATATACAAGTATAATTTAACATTCGAACAAATTTAACTTTTGTAGCAAACAATATTAGTTTGATTGTCAGAGAAAGAAACGTTATGAACGATAATTAAATGCAAGAAAAACAGAATAAAACTGCAGTATTTGGGATAATTATATCAATGTTATGTGGTGTATCGAACAAATAACAAATAATACAACAGTGATAAATGGATGGATTAATTTTGATTAGCGAGTGTATGATTGAAGCTCAATTGTTTTAATGTGATAGCTGTTTTATACAATATCACATTAAAGTGGGTCTTGTTTTGATGTTCATTTATACATTGCTATCCAATTATTAACTTCTCTATAATTAATAAGTACCATCAAGTGGTCTAAAACTAAAACGTGTTACTTAAATAGTTTCATAATAATTTAGTGATTTATTAGTCAATTTTGAAGTATATGATGAAAAACATACCTAAATAAACAACCTTAATATAATGGATATGAAAGTCTTGTTCATGAAACATGAAATACGTACAATCATATCATGTTTGGCAGGGTCATACGTTATAAATAGTTGTACTGATGATGGTCACAGCAATAATTAAGGTTTATTTATCTAAACTATTTTATGTAAACTGTGACTGACTGTCTTACAACCTTGCAATATATTGTAATTTGTATATAATAAATTTGTTATCTTTAGTGCGATAATACTTAAAATTTAAGATATATTTATTTAGAATATTTGGTTTTGAGTGACCTTATCACTGGAATTATTTTGAAAATATTTAACAACCTATAAAAACAAACATTTTTGTAAAATGTTTAGAATTAAAAAAAAACTTTTGATTGCTGCTCCGTGTATGATTATTGCACAGATCATAAAGAATAAAGCCAAATAAAACTTGCTGTTTTGGTATTTGTCGAACAACAATCTCGGATCAGGTAAAAGATGATAATAAAGCTCGAAAATGCTATATGGATTCTGATGAAATACGTTTTGGTGTTAGTAGTGATGCTGTTGAACTAACTCTGATTATAACTATAAAATATTGACCGACTATCGCAGTATGCGTTCATTTTGTGGCTAGGAATAGAACTCTAGTCAACCAGCAGCCCACAATCTGGACTTAAATGGAGATTCCTCATAGATGTTTGTTACAGGTAGTTTGATCCATGTATTATACTCGCAATAGTATTCTTTGTTTATTACTAAACTATTGAACCCGTAAGACTATAACATATCTTTTGGAACATTTTTATCCTAGGTTGCCAAAAAAGAAATGTTTCTAAAAATGTTTGACAGTTGTCGCTTTTCAGCACATTTCAAATATTGCAACTATTTAAAATTTAGGATATTTAAAACTCGTAAAACATAACAAATTCAAGTGGCAAGATTATGATTTTCGCAATACTAATCAATAGTTCTATTAAACACAGTTAAAATATTTGTTTTTAAGTTTGGCTTTCTTTTTTATGGTCGAGAAGCTTTGTTTTAGAAACAATGGATTGCGGTCCGAACATATGTAATAAGGTAAGTTTAATAACATAATTGTCCTACCTAAATTGTTAGAACATAGATTTTGTAGGAAGAATAATGACTTAAATAACAGATTTGTTTTATAAAGGTAAAAAAATCAAAAATAATTTCCAAAACACAGGATTTAAAGACACTGTAATTGTAACAAAAAACACCATGAATATCAGTAGTTTTAGCGCCATTTATAATATTGTAACAAGTCCATGGAGGGCTGTGGAGTGGTCTTAGAGACAACCAAGGAATTATATACATGTTTAATTATTAATATCCCATACAGGGATCATATTGACCAAAATCCCCTGTTATCCAGCAATTATGTGCTGCAGAATCATTCTAAAGTAAATTTAATTGATATTATTATAAAAATAGGACTATTACGGCTAATAAACATTTGTGCTCTTGTCTGTGAATCACTGAATACAAAATATAGGGGCGATGGAAAATTCTTAGAATGATTATTTTATTCCTCTGAAATATTAGTGATTATACAATTTACATAGATCATTTTTGCATTTACAAACGTAATATTAAAGCGAAAATATAAATTATTTACATCAGAAAGGGAAAATTGCAATGTTAAATTCTATTAAAAAGCAAAACAAATACATTTTATCTTGCTTAATTAGTTTTTTTCACGCGATCTGAAAGAAAGACCAAAGGGCATTAACACGTAGAATCTAAGTAGAACACAATACCGCCCTCCACAAAGGTTGAAGTGATCTATAGAGACATTTGTACCCAGGTGTGTGCTCCCGTGTTGTTTGTTCTATTCAAATGTTGGTTTAAAGCTCTTGATATTATGTACTATAATACATACAGGCTATCGGATTTGTCTTTTAATGGACCTAATTTCAGAGGTTTCCACTCGCAGTCTAAAATATTGTTTGTGGGAATTGAGTCCATATACTAATGCCTTTGAAAAGTTTCTCCTCCTTCAGTTTATTCTCATATACATATTAAAAAACATTATAATTTTGAATACTACTTTTTTCGTAACTGATGATATAAAATGATTTTTAGTGACCTCATTGATGCAAAGGATGTGGAAAAGGTTAACTCATTAATGTTTGCAGACATTTTGCGGGAACTTATTTATATTATTTAAGAATTTCTAATGGTGAAAATGCATTTTCACCTTTGATGAATAAACCATAAAAGTAGTAGGTGGGTCTACATGGAAAAATGTTCGGTAAGTTCGTGTTTTGATGGAGGACAATAGATCATCTGTTTGATCTATTGTTCACGCGTACGGCAACAGAACATCGTTGGAGGATAATAATAACACATTTTAAAAATGCAAAAAGCAGCAATACGTTTTGTTTGTTTTTAAATGTGTCAACATATGTCCTTGAAACGGGAAAATGTTGTTGCAGGGCTCTTCAAGGAATCAGCCTGGGACATGTGTTGTTGAATATGTAAACTTCTATAAATATGGATATGATTCTTATAATCCGGAACTAATTAGACAAATGTACAGAGCAATGTTGACCTTGAACGTATATGAACTTTTTTACAATTGACGCCAAATGTAGAGAAGTGAAGCATTCTTCATAATATGATACAAGCACATTTTATAAAGACGTTCTAAGAGAGTAGCGTATGGCTGAGGTGTATTAGCAAGTACCTACTATTTTTACTAAGGTAAAAATGCTATGCGTCATGCAATGAGCTTTTGGCATGTTGAAAGGTCTATGTTCGTTCAGGAACAAATATCTACACCTTATGAAGTGTCAAGATTATTAAGTAATTTATAATTTTTGCCCTGCGCAGCACGGCAACAGCACATCAAGGGAGGACAATAATGGAATTCGAAGAATACCAAAACAGCAATACGCTGAGTTTGATTTGAAATGTGTGAACACATGGCCTCGAAACGGCAAAAGGACGTTGTACTTTAAATTTAAACACTTAGCGAGGTATAACCTCTGGAGTAATACATTAGGTTCTTTTTAGAGCCATTAGGTTCTCGCACAAAGAGCCACAGTACTTGTGCGAGAGACTGCAGTTCCGGCACAAGATCTCTCAACGTGGAAACGACAATGATGAACACGTTTGTTCTGCTAACACTAGGATAAGCAACAACTCTGAAAGCATCTTTCTACCTAGCTTAAACAAATTTGCTGTATATTGCTAGGTTTTAATTATTCAAGAAGACGTAGTTGATAGGTATCAGTTGCTTGTTGCTCCTGGCTTCTGCAAGCGTATCTTTTAAGTGGACGTGCGCGCTTATGCGTTTACGGATTTCGTGAAAAATGTACCGCTGGAATTCTTATAAAAATTTTAATTAATGGTATCTTAAATTAAATTGATATAACTTAAGTAAAACAGCTGATGCCTATCAAAAACAAAATATAGCTGCTGTCAGCTTTTGCAAGCGCATCTTTAATGTGGTCTTGCTCGCTTATGCGTTTACAGATATCGTGAAAAATGTACCGCTGGAATTCATATGAAACTTCAAAAGATTGGTGTCTTTTACATTTGATTTATTAATCTAAGTAAGACAGCTGATACTTATCAAAAACAAAATATATTTTAAAAAATATCGCTGCTCCCAGCTTGTGCAAGCGTACATTTAAACTGGTTGTGATCGTTTATGCATTGAAGGATTTCGTTAAAAAAAGTACTGTTGAAATTGTTTATATTATTGGTATTTAGTTAATTTTTTATAACTATACTTCTTTACTTTTATTTGACTTAATAAGTTTTAAAAAGTACGTCATTTTGATAATATTAAAGAAAATAACATAAATAATGTTCTTTATTTTTTCTTTTATCAATTAAAACATATGTGCCAAATTAGGTTTATTTAGCGTAACTATTTTTAGAAATAACATGTTTTTATAAAACATACAAAATGGCGGCTAGTGGTTAAACGACACATTCTTGACATATGTTCATATGACATATTTGTTTTTAATCATGAGTACTATTAGCCACAGAAGTGTGTGACACCCTTTTGTTAAGACGATGTATATTTATATATATATATATATATATATATATATATATATATATATATATATATAATAATTTTAAGTACAAGGGATACATGTCTTACAAAGAATGGAATCATTAACAAACAATGAAATACACAATTTGGTAAGCCATATAAAATAACGAATAGTATAATATTTTACTTCGTTTCTTAGTGATATTGTTAATGAAACACAAAATATTTTAAAAAATCAAGTTCCATGTTTTTAAAATTTATTGAAAGAACTTATAGTTTGGAACGGTATTCATAAAAATACAGTATATAGTGTACATTGTTGTATGTGATTAATAAAATATAGCAGACTTTATGATATGGTTTACATCTCACCATTAAAACAAACTAATGCCCAATAAATAATATAAATCCATACTCATTCAATTATTTATATGCAATTTTACGAAGCCATTAACCTTACTCTAAATAATCCCGCGTTACATTGGACAAGACTCGAGTAGACAGGATCGTTAGCGGTGAGGAGCCTCGCAGATATCAGTTCAATTACAGTTCCTGCGCAGGGCAAGTTTGATTGTTTCTGCCTTGAGCAATCAATCAACATCGATTCGCTTTTAGAAATCCTCCATTTAAGCTGGTATCTAGATATTTCTCTATTATATAAATAAAATTATAAAAAGATAATTGTATAGTAATTTTTTAATAAAAATTTAATTTACACTAAACTTAATTATAAAAAACAATTTATACTTACATACAATAAGTACCTTCTGCGATTTTGTCATGCAAGTAATAAATTTGTCAGACATACATGTCAGACTCTTTTATCAATGCTACATTATATTCAATCAATAATCTGATTAAGAAAACCATTTCTTCCAGAATATCCTCCCACATTAAATTAAATCTTCGTTTAACAACAAAGTGATAAACACATAATCTTGTTCCAACTGAACTATTCTGTGTTATAGTCACTAATATCTACACTTTACCGTGATATGGTAAAAATATAAAACTTGGCCAAGAGAATGTTAATAGACACATAAGCCCCTATATATTTGACAAATTTTTACTAAAGTTTCAGTCAAACACAAGAATGTCGTATTAAAATTGTACCAACAACACATTAAATTTCAAAATTTTTCGTAAAATTCTTTAAATAAATTATTAAAGCTATTGTGTTGCATGAATCCACATTGGTAACTAAATTCGATGGTTAAAGTTATGGATATATAACTGATTGTATAATAATATGACCCAAAAGAAATTCTAAATTAGAGGTTTTATAAAGTAACTGGATTCTTATGTATGTGACTATTAGTCTTGTTTATAAGCAGTCACGTGAGCAACCATTATTTTATTGAAGATGTTTTAATATAATGGCCAATTAAGACTATTTACAGTCTCAATGGTGAGCGTGGCGTCATCACAATCCGCCGTCACAAGTAGGCGGTTAATGTCAGACTCCATAACATCGTGGTCAGAGGGTTATCGGCAATTTCGATTGCCATTGCGGCTTATGGGACAGTTTACGTAATGGGGATAAACCGCTCATCCGGTCTCATTTTATAACTGCAATGACCACATCTCTTGTCTACTGTACGTTGAGTTATCATTCATGTAAAACTTACTTCTGAATAATTTAATAAGTAACTGATATTCATGTTTCTAAAGTAAATTAGGAGCTTAGTATTATTTTACATTACAGTTGGATTATTACAAGATGAAAAGTATATGAGCCAATATAGAAGTTGGAAAAGCCACATTGCAAACATTCGTTTTCGAAGAAGGATTCAATGTTAATGTAGAGTTATATTGATTTCATTTAAAGTTACTGCCAAGATTGAACATGATGAAATGAAAAAGAAATGAAATATTACTTTATTTGAAGCGAAATTAGGGCCTCATGGCCCTTTCTTACATTTCACCTCAAGATAAGATGGTGGTAAGATTGATTAGATCCATAAAACATTTAAGTGTTTAGTACAATGATTTTCTTCATTTAAGTATTTTTAATAAGCACCTGTTTGACATTTATTGTATAATTTACTTAAAAAACATGGAGATGTAGAACCTTGTATATTAAAATATAATACGTTACTTTATACAAATTATTACTAACAAATCCTTTTAAAGTCAATGTCCATCTCATAATGAAGGAAGTACTTCAGAAAGATAAAATTGATGAGAAGGGATGATTTATTTTATGTAGAGTTTAGATTCTTTAGACAAGCGTAGTGTCCAGATTACAGGAGTTAAATCTGTAACAATGTCAAATCTAGAACGATACACGAAGCGGAAACGAAGGTAAATTCATGATTCACGAAGAGAGTTTAGTAAACATTTTTACAATTGGTTTAAATTGTGACCTCGTTAATAGTTATTAAACCATATATAGCTCTTATAAATTTAGGTACTAGCAATTCAGATGAACTTAAACAGAAGTTAGCAACTGACATATATCGAAATTAGTACTCTAGTGTATTGAGATTGCTAATTATTTTAATTCGATAAAAACTGTAAATGCAATAGTTTCATAAGGTTCAGTGTATTTTACAGCAATGGTTTCCCCTATTTAAGTGTAGATATAAATTATCGTCTAAGTCTGCATAGTGTTTTTTTAAAGTGTAAAGTTGCAGTGATTCTAATAACTTTATAATTGCCACATTTATTATCTATTTAGCTTACGTATAGTGATAACAAGCATAGTTATAACAGATGGAAAGTACCCGGTCTGAGTACTTCAAAGTATAATTCGGATCTATTAAAACATCACCTTACTTTATTACTTAATTAACCGAGATCAAATTTGAATGATTAATAATCTAAGTGTGATTAAGTTTAATATCTAAGCAATGCAAAACTTTGATCAAATTTTAATATAAAAACTATATTTAACAAGTTATGTGCATGTCCTTAAAATTAAAGTACGTGTCTACATCAGCAGGAGAAGATAAGCCTTTTAAGCACTTTATTCCCTTGTTCGTGACTTAGACTATGTTTCATACTTACTTCACGTTGCTTTACCTGAATATTTCTAAGCTTACATTCTTGTAAAATAGTTTTATACTTACTTGTGTTGAAAAAAACCTAAAGTAATACAAAATTCAAAATTTTTCGTTTGAATGTAAAGTGAAAGATTTTAGAAGATATATGACCGAAATACATTTTAATTTAATTTATAAAAAGAAAAAAATATAGTTAGATAATAAGTTTACTTAACTAGTTATAATTAAAGCAAATAAGTAGTTTTATGAATAAAACAATCAAACATATTATGGACAAAATAAACTCGATTACTTACTAAAATGAACGTCCCACACAGTATTTGACAATAATTACATTTTTGAATTAAAACTTGTCTTACTTGTTTTTGAGAAATGTTGTTAAGTTTTTTTGGCCAACTACGTCCGTCCATCTTGGCTGACAATTTGACATATTAAATCCAAAATAGATTGTAAGTGTTTATCAGAAAAGTTTTCTTTATACTTTACATTTTATGTTATCTTTAAATATAAATTTATAACTGAATGTATTTAAATAGCATAAGTTTTAAAGTATAGCGTAAAGTATAAATACATGTTTAAATAGGTTTAATTTATAAAAAAAATATATTATTAAAAATAAGATACTCATACTATGAGTGTTATCAATTGGTACTAACATACTAAATAAACCAAAGAAATTAACTTAATTCCAATAACTCCCTTTTTATTACTAACCTTGAAGGTAATTGATATATGCTGCCATGGAATGTGGTGGATATTTTGAGAAAATACTGACACACAAGACTTCGTCCTATCATTGCAATAAATGAGAGGTTTTATGTTCTTCATAAAGAACATCATTGGAGAACGTGGACATCATAAAACATCCTATGTTGGTAATATGTACATTATAGCTTAATATTTTGAAAGAGGGGAAGGTTATTGAAAGTTGTAAATATATAATGTATTTAATAAAGATATTTTACGTACATTTTTATTGCTAAAAAGATTTGGATAACTATAAAAACGATACATTTCTTGAATCTCTTGGTTTTATCATTTACAAAGAGGAATTGATTTTCCAAAGACTGGCGTAAATGCTGCGTCTGTGCTGACAATGTAAGCCTAATGAACAAAAGCTACGGCGATGGAATAATTTATTGACAATTTTCATAACTTTTAAAATGGAATATAAATGAGTGTCGTTATAAGCTTTAAGTTTTGAGAACATTTACTTATACAGCTCGTTTTATTGTATATACAAATCTATAATAATATGTTTTTGTAATAAGTAATTGAAAATAATATAACCATTACTTATGTTGCGAGGAAAGCTTCATAAATCAATAAAGCATCATCAAAAACCAATAAAAGGTAAAACCTAATAAGCAATACACGATAACAAGTTTCCTATCTAGCTTAGATTAGAAGGTGTCTAACTGTATGAGCTTTTCTGAACAAAAACATTATCATGTCAAGAATGGTGAAGATAAATTCATGAGACTCTATGAATCCTTGGTCATGTAGGGCTGAATTACACAATCATAATAAAGGTATTTGTTTTAAAATGGCGGTTATAATTAAGCACACTAGTCGACAATGATCAGAAACTTTCTTTCTTATTATTCCTGCTTATAAAAAGAGAAACAATTCGTTTCTACAAATAAACTGAATACAACATGAATACTAGTTCATTGTCAAGCTATGTGGTATGTAGGCTATCTGTTAGGCAAATTCTGTTATTAAAGTGCTTATCTTAAACTTTTCTATCATACTTTCAACACTAACATAGTAACGCAAACTAATAATATATTTGAATTTTCGAAATTTCAATAAGACACTAATGCCTTCTGAAACCCGCAGTAGTAACGGTGAATTAGATGCCTCCTTGGCGATATTACTGATTACGTTATAATTATTGTTCTAAACAGATTATAAATCTAAAGAGACTGAGCTAAATTCTTCAGAGATATGTTTTACATTATAAACGCAGCTTTAACAGATATATATATGTTTTTATCCATGCAAAAATCTTTACTTACAAGCTCACCGATTAGCCGCAAGACTTTTTTTACCTTTATTGCAATATGACGGACGACTGGTATTGCCGTAGAAATAATATTTTCTAGTCGTCAATTAAGTAGAATAATGTTTGAAATAGCGTTAGTGTAGAATAGCTGTATATTTAAAAGTGTAAGATTCGGGGGCAGCCAACTTCATTTGAGCGAATAACGCAGTAGACATAATGAACTGGTCAAATACTCTCGATGGTAAGCTCATTATGTCAAATGGTAATTGCAGTTTTATGCAAGAGTTTTTTACATTTGACACAGAAGTCAACGATAAAAATTAAATAATGGATAATACACATTAAGGGACATTTCTAAAGTGGAGTGTCGTTCTTCTATTATTACAAGAATATGTAACTCGAA
This sequence comes from Homalodisca vitripennis, assembly GCF_021130785.1. NCBI lineage: Eukaryota > Metazoa > Arthropoda > Insecta > Hemiptera > Cicadellidae > Homalodisca > Homalodisca vitripennis. Next base: position 33,371,585 of record NC_060208.1, read on the forward strand.
AGCCACAAGGAACTAAATATTTATAAAAATATTTTCATAACCATTTACATTTTCTACCATTGTCTTATTATATCAACCCATCTCATTGTCAATATTTTAGAGTTCACAGTGTCTAGAGCAGTATAGAAACATGAATTAATATACTATTAGTTGTAGAGTTATTATTATCCATTTAATAAAACATATACTTTGAGTAGGTACCTGAACTTCGATTCATTTTATATTTATCATAAACTGAATTTTCAACTTCATAATATGAATTTTGTCACCCAAAAAAATGTACTGTATATCTAGAACAGGATAATAAATTCGATTTAACTTTCACAATTTTAAATATAAACTATATACAATTTTTATGTCCAAATTAACCTTCTTGAATTAAAAACCAGAAATCTATATCAAAATCTTGCAGAAATCTTATTTAGTACACTCAAAGAACAATGTTTATGTCAATGCAAGGTTTATAAAAAGTTTATGCAAAATTTAAACTCGTGGAATAAATAGGTTCACGTGGTTAATGTGCCTTAAACAAAATATTCATTAATATTTAAATGTTTAGATCCTAAGCCTCACAGTTTTATTTAGTTCCTGTTATTTATTTAGATTCTCTTTAAATCTGTTAAAGTATGTCTTTAACAATATAAAAATATTAAAATTATTTTTCAGTACAATTAAGAGGTTTAAGAGCTGAAACACAAAATAAATACTGTTATAGTTATTTTACATATCTTTAGCTACTGAATAGTTTAAATAAATTTAACAATCCACCAGTAAGAGTATTTGCAAACAGTTGAAGGCTTTCACATTATATTCCTTTGTTAGCCTTTGCCCAACGAACAGGATTTCCGCCCTGGTGCATGTTGTAATGAGTTCCCTTCTCACTTGTTTACCTTATGTTCCACCCCCCCCCCCCCCCACCCCCCCCCCCCCCCACCCCCCCCCCCCCCCACCCCCCCCCCCCCCCACCCCCCCCCCCCCCCACCCCCCCCCCCCCCCAATTTGAAACATCTATTATAAATAAATGTAAAAGTAATTTTATTAGTCTGTATTTATTTTATCACAATATAATATAATACATAAATACATTTATAGTTAACTTTATTTGCAATTTTACATTTTAACGAAGTAGTTTCAAGCATTCTTTATAATATTAGATTGTAACTTCAAAGTTAGCACAGTCTTCTTAAAAATAATGTATAATCTAATTTTAAATAGTGAACTAACTAATAACTTAACTTTAAAGATAGAATAAAAATATTAATTTTAACAATTTTGTAATAATAATTTTTAGCTCTAATGAATTACTAAACAAAAACATCATTAAACGTAATAGGGTTAGCTTAAGGTTAAAACCACAAACACTTGTCTGAGTAAAACAGAGGTCTTAAGCTGCTTATGGTTCTTCAGGTTTAATATATTTTTAACAGCGGATTCACCGTAATTAACGATGGAAGTTTTGTTTAAAACTGTAAAGTTTATTGATAACGCCTAAGTTTTACTTTGTTTGGTACCCGTCACCCATCATTCTTTGATTATGTTTACTTTAGAGTAATAAATTATAAATAATTTTAAAATAAAAAATGTGAATTACGAAGCAAGAATTTCAGTAGCAGTTAGAAAAAGACATGCAACCCACAATGTGCGGCTGTACCACCTCTCTATACGTAGCTTTATGTTTTTTTGTATTACCCTAAACTTACTTTTTTGCGCCCTGGTAACCTTTATAGTTAAATATGTGTTGCTAAACTTACCTTTAATTTTCACATGTAGAGTATTGTATTCAGTATATACGTACTAAACTTTAAAGCATGGTGCGTGCACCAGTCAGCATGAGTTTGTAAAAAACCGAATACTCGTACTGCCTAGGGAATCATATGTACCATCACTTCACGATTACTCGTAGTGGTCTTGGACCTACCCATGACTGACGAAACTAAATTATGTCGAAACAACAGAGTAATAACTCCATTGTGACAGACGTAATTATTGGAATTCATCGACACAGATAAATCGCATTTAAAAGTTCGGCCTAAAGGAATCGTAAACGATGTAACATTGAGTCTATGCTCTGAACCATTTCGTCTTTCTAGATGTACGTGCTGTTACCTTCATTTATTTTCATATAATTAATAGAAATGATAAAAATCATATTTTTAATAATGGGAACGAAATCGATCTATACTTTTCAGAATGCTATGGTGTAGCAATGGCGAAATAGAGTGCGGAAATTTGCTTACGTGTGGTTTTTGTGTATATACAATAGATATTTTAAGAAAATGTTATTTATATCATCGTGTTTTAAAAGTTGTATGGTCTCTCATACATTAAAGCTGCAAAATAATAAGCATTAATAGCTTTTATATTGTCATAAAGTAATAAAGTTTGAAGCAATAATACACAAACCAAAAAGAAAATTATGCGGCATTTTGGAATACATTTTATTAATAACTTAGTAAAGGATTATATATAAAAATTTTGAACGTACACTCAATGAGTTGACACGCATTATAGACTACGTAGGAGCAAGGAAAGAAGACATACTAATCATGCTCGAACATGGGTACTTAATATCCAAGATAGAGTTAGAAGGAATCGTTGCATAAAGCTGGATAAAGCAGCTTACATTTTATAATGTACATTTGTTATGAGATTGAACTGCGATGCTCTTGCAGATATAGTTATCATCATAGACAGAGTTCATATTATGTGAACATAGCTCTAAAATATCCTGAACGGAGTTTATATATGATGAAGTGGATTTCAGAAAGCTTGAACGTTAAACTAACATTAAGCTTAATGTACAATGTATGCTTGATACGAGAATTTACTGTGATGTTCTTATTGATATAGTTATCGTTTACAGAGTGCATACAAAAGTTCTAGAATATTCAGTAGGGACTTATATTAGAAGCGTTGAGTAGATCTGCTTGTTACTCTATAATTTATATCGTTAATTTATATGATCTTTAATACATTTTTTGAAATGTTTCACTGAATGGAATTGCATAAGAGTAGTATGCACAAATCTTTTGCGTTATTTTCCATCCGTCTTGTTACATTCATCACGATTAAGCTTTTTTTTCGATGAAATAACATCCTAGTAATACATGCATTACTTTCTAGAAAAATTCTTGTTACGTCGCGGATAAATAACGCAAATAATAAAATATACCATTATAATTTTAATTTTGTTTAACCTTACTAGTTTACCTTACTAAAATACCTCTTACTTACTTTTGACGCTTACCTCCTGGAAAATCATGTACCCACAATAATTCTTGTATTTTAAATCGTTTTAATGTAAATGCTACAACACATGAATTGAATGAAATAAAATAATACAACCTGCCATGGTTCATTTAAAAGAGAGAAAATAAATCTTAGTTTCAATAAAACCGAATATAATAATAAAAAGACTTACAGTACAGTATCTATGTAAATATTGGCAAAATATATCACCTCGATTTGGAGTTGCAGAGAAGGATGAGTGTACTGATGGGCTTACAGAATATTATCAATGACTGACTTTCCCTTATATAAATCTGTTTTATACCGTTCCTTCGTAAGAAATGAAAAGAAAATTCAATATAAATTTTCGTTTAACTTCGCTTCTCTCCTTCCTAAAATGAATCATTCAGACGTGACTGGCATTTAGAAAGGGTCTGCCACTAGTTTCTTCCGCGTCATCCAATTTTATTTCCTTTATTTTAAAAACATACAATTTAATAAGAAAACCATACCTTTACTATCAAACTTTATTTCGTTATAATAAGCAACGATTACAAAATAAAGTTAGGTTCAAAGTCCTGTACTAATAATCCATGTGATTACGGGAACTGAAAAAAAAATATTAAATTATAACAATTCAGCAACTAATGAATTAAAGCCAGTATTTAAAAACAAACAATTGTGTGAAAGATAGCATTCACACCCACTTTAATTTACAAAAATGTACACTGTCTTATACAATTATAATGTTATTTGTACGCTTCCTTTTGTATACTACAAACAAGATGTGATGTTTTGAAGAAAAATTCTTCAGATTTAAAACTTTATCACCAACTCATAAATTTCTGACCCCTCTTAAACAAAATATGATATGGGGAAATTAAAAACAGCATTTTGTGACATTTATTTTAACAAACAGCTGCATAAAAACCAAACATTTACATATCTGTGTACTGCGTACCAAACTGTGCTAAATAGGTTTTTAAGAATTGGAGCAAGAATGTATCAGATTTTAGATTTACTGTCTCTAATTAAAGTAAAAGTACATTCTTTACTTTTACTTTAATTTGATACAACTTCATTGGAACTAGATAAAAGTAAGTCTCATGTTTTTAAACTAAAATCTTGTAAATCGTATATACAAGCAATATATCGAGTTTCTGATCAAATTAAAAGGCTTGGATGTTAGAAAACAATGCCGTAAACCGGACCACTATGGTTTACCTTATCCAATATGGCAACAGATTAAGGTTTTCTTAAAAATGTGTTTCAATAATAAAAAAATCCATTATTTTTAACTGTCAGCTCAGTCTATCCATGCATTATGATTTTTAAGACGTTCAGAGAGACGCCGCCCCCCTCATGTGGTATAAAACAGGAAATCGCTTGAAAACGTATTATTGACACTCAACTAGTATATTCTTATTTGTAATAGTTTGATTACCATGAGACCGTTTCCAAACCTAATTCACACACTGTAGAGCAGTGTTTCCAAAACATTGGGTAGCGACTCACTGGTGGTTCGCGAGGATATTTTTCATGGGTCGTAGGATCTATTGCCAGGAAAAAATATTTCGATATTTTGTCGTTTTGTTTCTCTCACTTGGCTATAGCGCAACCGTAGACGATGAGTCAACGCTTGCCTTATCACGCTCCCCACTACCACGTAGTAGGCTATTTTTAGATTTGGACAATTCTAGTTGTCCCATTTTTGGTGTACTGTACACCAGTACCTAAGTGCATTCAAAACGATTTGTAGGTTACTTTTTCGTGTTGTAAGTTGTAATCGTTTAACTAATGTATGCGGATGTTGTGGTTTGTTTTTTTGTAGTGAATGAATTATAGTGTTTTATTCCATTAAGGAGGCAAGGATTAAGACTGTTTCTAACCTTAAAGAGCGCACCAATCGATGGTGAAACCGTCCATGTCTACTGGAATTCTTGCTGGTAATCCAAACATAAATGTAAGTATTATTAGCACAAACATATCTAGAATATAACTTGTAATTAAAAAGGCAAAACTTGGCTTCCATAAATATATCACTGATTTTTTTATTACGGTTTTGTATTTTCGAGCATTGAGGAAGACCCGCTTCCTCAATGTGTAATTCGTTTTACAATTTCAGCTAATGAGAGCATGAAACAATCTAGACTGGAAAGACATTTCAAAAACACTTGCACTGTACAATTGTAAATTAATTGGATTTTATTTATCCAAAAACAAAGAATTATTAATGATAAAAACACTAATGACGAAAATATCAACGGGAAATGGAAACAAACAAGCGACAATATCTATAAGCTATCTTTATTGATAGCTTAAAAAGGAGGAGGCCATACTTGTAGGTGAGGAAATTAATTTAGTGCGGCTAAAATAATATCAGAAAGTTTATTCAACGAGAAATGTACTAAGATTATTGATGAAATACCTTTATCAAAGACAAGCGTCATTAGATGGATTGATGAAATGGTGGACAGCGGGAAAGAAGCTTTCATCACATTGCTAAGGCAAAGCGATTTCTGTACTATACAACTTGACGAAAACACTGACGTTTCCGGCTTGGCCTATTTATTCAATTTTATTCATGTTTAATGTAATGGAACCATCGAAGAGGAACTTCTTTTTTGTAATTCATTACCATTCACAACAATTGTTGAAGAGATCTTTAAATGTCTAGGTAATTTTATTAAAGACAGTGATATTGAATAGTCAAAATGCGTTGGATTGCCAAATGGTGGGGCAGCAGCTGAAGTCCATCCCGAAAAAAACACAATTCTTCATTATGTGACGAAATGGGTTGTAATAATAGTCATATTCTTCTCCATTGCGAAGTTATTTCGTTATTAAGGATAGAGTTTTCACTAGAGTATTTTAATTAAAGGTTGAACTGAACATTTTTTCTAATGGATGATGAATTCCCCGCTTGAATTGCTCGCTTGTTTGAGAGACGAGATCAGCCAAATACGCTCAATTAGACATTGCAAGTTAAATACAACTATAATTTTTATGCAGAATAAAAAGAAATACAATATGGTGAGCTAAAATTTAAAGCAATGATTTTGACAGTTTCTCAACAATGCACAATTTCATTGAATCTAATGATTTCCCAGTAGACGATGATGAAACAGCTACGACATTAAAGGAGCACTTGTCCTTCATTAGTTCTAATCTTAAATTAAAAATTATTTTTATATATTTGATATTATTTGTTCTTGAAATTATCTTATTTTATTTCTAATATTTTGGCTATTGTTAGACATTTCATCACAATGTATAGCGTATTTTGTAAAATACAAAAAACTGATTTATTTTTCTTTAGTTTTTAGTTAGTATATTTTTAAATAAAAAATATAAACAATTTTTTGTTGTTGATTCATCTGTTGAAAAACTTAAAATAAATGGTTTTAAAATACATATTAAAATATTATTTGTTGCAGTAATATCATACATATACATACATATATACAGTATTTAAATTTGTTATTTGATTATGAAACCGGTTTAACCGGCAACTGTACATGTGATGTAATGCCATTACTATCATTTCAAAACTATATTAAGAGCAAAGGAGACAAAGTAGGTGGGATGGCTATAACAAAAGGACACAAAAGGAGTTTTAAATTAGATAATTTAACTAGTTACTCAGTGTCTTTAAGGTATAAATTAATTGGAGAAAGTTTTGTCCTAAACGCTATTCTCCTTCTGATCTTAATAATTATAATTGGGATTGCTCGACTCCCGTAGGCTGAAACAGGACTCGTTACCTCTGTATTTTCAAAACAAATTTATATCTGTTATTTTGACGTTAGTACTATGCATATTATCATTATTAAGGTAATATTCAATCATAATTACTCACTCAAGCTTACAAAGATGTCAATAGCATAATTTAATTTCAAGAATTGATAACAATACACAATGTTAGAATGGAATAAAATAATAATCGGTGCCACATTTTTTGGTATGCAATTTTTTTTTTCGAATCAACGTCTAAAGAAGCGGCGGCACGGCCGCCAAATAGTACAAACTTGGTTTTGTACTAAAAACACGGCAGAACTACAGGTTACCTATTCTTGCTTTGTAGTTGACTTGAAAAGGTGTTTCCCAAATTCGAATAAAGATGTGAACCGGTAATAACTTACACAAACGATTAAACTTCAGTGGTGGTTTACGCGTTGGATTACAAAGAATCCGTTTATCGTGGTTTGAGCACTAGATACTGTACCACTAGTAGTATTAGTAGTAAAATTAGCATAATTTATTGATCAAAACACTTTGATCAGGTTACTATGAATTAAATTAAAATGTTATTATAAATAGAATTCTTATTCGTTTTAACAGTATACTTGGTAGTATACAATGACGGTAAAATACCTGAGAGTAGACCGCCAGGATGATGTATCTAAATGGCTTCATGCTATGTAAAGGGTTACAAAGTGAGAGATTAACGAATTATCTCTCAGTTTATTGTAATTTGCGAGAGAATTGGAATTAATAACTATTCCAGATTACTTATAAAACCATAGTAGAGACTAGTTTTAATTCTATGCCGATTTTTAAATCCTGAAATCGTCGTATAGTAGAGAAACCAACGAGTACCCACAAATTATATATTAGACATTTTGCTTAATTTTTACCTCCAAATCCGATTCTTACTAACATTTTTATTTTAACAATAACAAAAATAAATAGATCTTTCGTAGAGGACATTATTGCAGACTTTGTCCAAATCTAGACATGAAACTGTTATTTAGTACTCCCTATTTAGCTGCATATTAAATTCTCCGTATAAAATATATCTCCTTATCTATTCCTCTCTCTCTCTCTCTCCACCAATTAACAAAATGGCTAACGAATGGAGCATCAATTAATATCAGAGGAAACCCTCTGGAAATTGAAAGCGTCACAAGCAGAAAGACAAAATTGATGGCAAGATTTTCTTGATAAATGTTCTTCCTTTGGATTCTGAGTGATTTTAATAAATAACTTTATTCAATTACCTGAGTAACATATCCTGCATTATCATAAGCCTACATAAAAACTAGTATAAGCTACCTCTTTCTATATTGAATACAGTTATATTATTACCATTGATAATAATTGGTAATTTTATGATATCTGAACTCGTAAGAATTTAAAACTGAGTACACTTATTTAGCATTGTAATATATGACATAGTAAATATGCATCATAAAGAAATGAGTTACAGACTGATACTTTACCAATCCCAGTAAGGCCTATTATACGACATATAAGCTGATGTATTCCTGCCTTTTCGCACCTATATATAGCATATCGTAACTGTAAGTATAGTAAAAATGGTATTAGGTATTTATACAATTATACTTTAAAATATTATAATTTAATATCAGGAAATGTTAGTAAATAATATAAAGATATAGCTTTCTCAATACTAGGTCAAGTATACATCTGGTAAATAGGTATAACTAGTATAGTTTCCCCATTTTGTCAAAATGGATTCAAATATTATTTATATCAAAGCAGTTAATTTTAAATAAAATAGATCAATGTCTATTTTATCCAATACGTCAATATCAGCGTATATTATTTTCTTGAATATACTCTCGATATAGTACAAATAATAAAGGAACATCAAAGTTCACCAAACGACATTGGTATTTGTTCCACCCTAACAATAATATAAATAATGCGAGAGAGTGTTTTTTTTTTTAATTGCTACGCCTTACGCATAACTACTCAACCCATAGAACTGAAATTTTACATGGACATTCTTAGCGTCCTTGGTCTAACAGGACTTCTTAATTTCTAAATCCCTCCTGGGCTACGCGCCACTGTTCTCTAAAGTAGTCAAATATCCTATCTTAGTTTCCTAAGTTCCATTAGAGCAAACAATTGTTATTAATTTAAAAATCCTGTTAAATGTAATCGAATGTTTTGTTTCAACGTGTTTTATGATAACACAGCCATATCATTAGTTGAACACTATATTCAATTTGTTTAAATTTAGAGTGAGAAAGCACTTCGTAAGCTTGATATTGACAAAGCTTCTTGCTTCAACCTACCTGACACCACTGTTGAGCACATATTAAGAAAGTTCTTTTTTAATATACTGTTATCCTTACATAGTAACATATATTAAGTACACATTATTTGGTCAATGCTGTAATGTTGACATAAAAGACTAAAATACTATCTAACATTTACTATAAAAATATCAGACATAAAACCTATATTATTTGTCTTTTGAAAGAAGTAGGCTTTTTGGATCTGTATGTAGTTTTTTATTAAAACGAGAAACATGAAAAATTCAATTATGAAACAAACATACTTAGGCCGGAGTAAATAACAGTTATTATAAATATAAAGTTTCGACAGTTTCAACACGGAAACTCAATAACGGCGTCGTAATTAATTCCCCGACCATAGGTGTTTAGGACATAGCGAGCGAAACGCATGTAACGGCAATTGAAATTACATATTAATACAAAACACATTAAATTAATTTTTTTACTGACATTGAATTGACGAGGGACATTGTGTCCATTTTTTACTACATCGTATTAATATCATAAATTTATTTTCATAAGACGATTAATGTTATAAAAGTGTTTTATATTGGTAACCGTTTGGATTAGGGTTTCCATAGCAAATGTTCATTCTTATAGCAAAAGAAAATTTATAGGTAGATTTATGAGTCATCCTAGTTTAAATGAAAAAATAATCGAAAACTAGTGGCCAATTAAGCACAATTAAAGGAACTATTTCGTATTCAAAAAGTGATGTTATTTCTCAAATTTCTAATGGCTTTGAATCAGATTTTAAATTTGGTGTTTTTGAAGCAGCTGGAAATTTATCTCATTTTGGATTAAGATTTTTTGAAAATGTTACTATTCCGATCTATAAAGGAGGATTTTATCTAAGTTTTATAAGAGCAGAAGACGATGATGTGATTCTGAAGACTGCAACTGGAAATGTTATGCCTGTTGATGGAAAAATAACAATTACAGATTTTTTTATTAGAGTTCCAATGATTGATTATAAAATCACGAGTAAAATAAGGTTGATTGATGAAATTACAAAAAGTCAAAACATTATGTTTAATTTTCTAGATTGGCAATGTATTGAACAAAAAGGTATTTCCGGAACAACTTATTCGTTCGATATCACAAATATTTATAGAAATATCTTCAATCCCAAGTTCGTTATCATAGGTTTTCAAAACAGATAGACAGAATAATCAAGAAAAAAATCCTTCAAAGTTTGATAGTTTGGATGTAAAAAATATCAGAGTAAAATTGAACGGTTCTTATTATCCAGATGAATTACAAAATTTAAACATTTCCGGAGGTCTTTTCAGAATCATGTATCAGATGTATCAAGATTTTAAGAAAGTTTACTGTAATAATAAGGAAATGTATTACAATCCTAAAGAATTTTTAGCGAATAGACCTATTTATGTCATTGATACAACAAAGAGTTTGACAAATATTTCTGGTTCAAAGAACGATATAATTATCAATATGGATTTTCAAAAAGCTGTTACAAACGCGATTTGTTATGTTGTTTTTGTCTCTGAGAAATGTTTAGCCTATGATGTGATTAAGAACGATATTAGAGAAATTCAGTAGTTAATGATGTTCATATTATTCTCTTTCATTCCTTCTAATATTTCAAAAATATACTCTTTCGCCACTGAAAAATCCCGATTTCTCCCGTAATAATCTTTATAATCGTACACATAATATCCTAAATAGTTGTACAATAGAATGAAATTATTTCTATTTATCTCTGTTGTAGAAATGTAAACACAAACATTTGCGCTGAAAAATTTATATCTCGGCAGACTTAGTTCCATAATCTCCATTTATAAAAAAATCTTTTTGTTTAAATGGAAGAGTATAATGCCAACTGTTACAAGTGTTATAATAGAGGAGAAATTATTGATAAAAAATATTTAGTTTGTAGAGATTGTAATTTAATTTTGTACGAAAGACCTAAACCTAAGAAATTTTGAAATAAACTAACACATTTGAATAATCTGCTTACAAAATTGCAATATGGAGACAAGAAGCAAACAAAATTTGTTACAGAATTTAGAAAACAGAATAAAAATTTTTACTTATCTCTTGGAACCATTGACAAAATTATTTTCCTTTTCAAAGAATACATTAGGTTTGTAGGTATCGATACACACGTTTATTATGAAAAGATATTACCTGTATTTTTTCATTATCTGGATGTTGAATTTGTCTACGATTTTAAGCCAGAAATCCTCGATGATTTTATAGTACATTTGGAGAAAGTAAATGAAGAACCTCGTCAAACAATGAAGATGTTGGCAATTCCCTCGACTTCTCGAGTGATTGTTAGCAAATTTCATTTTTTCCGTCTTTGAATTTTTTCTATTTAAATGGAGTTCTTGAAGGAGTTAAATGATATTGGAGAATGTAAGTTTAAAGAGTATAAGAAGTTAAATGAATTGGAAGAAAATAAGAAATACAAAATTTTGAATTTGGAGAAAATGAAGGATAAATTCGGGTTTACAATAATTGCCGAGTTGGAAGATTATAAAGTACACTTACCGAACAGACTTTTGACTGTTTTGGATGAAAAAAAGATTAAAGAATTGAATATAAACATGATAAATTACACTTGGTTGTTACTGGAAAGAAGACTATTAAAAGATAAAGACTGTGTTACTATCAATTTTGTAGAATAAGGATTTTATTTCGTGGCTTGATCAATATACTTCCAACTCCTCGGGGCTCCAACCGCCATGTAAACGCTTGAATTTTTCAAGAATTAGATTTTCTCGTTCTTCTTTAGAATCACAAGGAATATTACGAACATTAATGTGTTTCATTTCATCCAAAATGTCATCAAAAACGAAAAGCAAGAATTCTTTGTTTTGTTTAATGAATTTTATTGATAAATCTTGATATTGACAAAGAGTCTCTAGTAATGCTGTATAATTCCTACATCCTCTTTCATAAACACTTCTGTAGCTCCAATCCTTCATAGTTTTGATCAAATTATGGTGGATAAAGTTATAATAGTGCCCAAAAAACTCCATACAAAATTGCTTAAAATATTCTGTTTGCTGTTTTTCTTTTAACATTTGTCCAAGATCTTTTGAAATTAATTCATACATGTCCGCTAGACCTATCCGTGTTGAAATATATTTGGAATCCAAGTCCTTTAAATTTAATGCTGATATCAATTGTAGTTTGCAATATTCTGGTAACTCTTTGAACTCTTTACAATTTTCCCCCCTGGCAACTTCTTGAAATGCTAGAAACTGAAGAGAGCTTGGTGAGTTCATGTTTGCTATTTAGTAGAAAAGTTTTTTTATTAAAGTATGTTTTTAGTAACAATGTTTTAAATTGATTAAATTTTATTAAGATTTCGAAGATTTTTCCTTTATTCGTAGCAGATTTGACAACATTTTACAAAGCACAGCTCAAGAAAGTAGAAGCTCAGATTCGGTAAATTTTTCATTCCTCAGGAGTAGATAGTAATGAACCGATCCTGGATCGCTTTTGGAGACGAACGACTGTAGATTCGGTTAATTTTTTCAATGAGATTTGCTGTGTTATTTCTCAGCTTCCTTTATGGTACATTGAACAGTATTTTACATTGCTTTTCGGTCGGCTCCGAAAGTGCGCTAGGACCGCCATATTATTATCTACTTATATATATATATATTTCTATTTATCTATGTGTTCTCTATATTTATTAATTATTATTTGCTATATTTTATTAATCCATAGTATCTTATGCAAAAGCCTTAATATACATTTATTAGCTTTAATGGGTTACTTTTTCATATATATTAAGGTTTATTTATGTGCAATCTCTATATTTATTCTTATTTATTAATGTGTTCTCTAGGCTATATTTATTATTAATTATTTATTATAGTTTATTAATCCATAGTCTCTCATGCATAGGCCCTAGCATATATTTATTAGGTTTAATAAGTTACTATACTATTTATGATTTATTTTTACTACATTTAGCCCCTAAATTTTTTTTCTTATTTAACTTTTGGAAAACTAATTTTTCGGAATTGACTTTTTTTCACTTTCAATTTAAATGGTTAAAGTATCAATAGAATATTCCATTTATTATCAAAATGTAAGAGGGCTCAGAACTAAAACTAATACATTTTTTTGCAATTTATTGATTAAGTAGTTTTGAAATAATAGCCTTGACAGAAACTAATTTACAATCAAGTTTTAATTCATCAGAGCTCTTCTCTGATAACTTTTAATGTATATAGGTGTGATAGAAACTTAGATATTACAGGGAGACAAGGAGGAGGGGGAGTTTTATTAACTTTGTCTAAAGATCTACTGTCAAGTAAATTTGATAACTTTCAAGTAAATGTAAATGGTTGTGAATTTGTTTGGGTAAAAATCTCAAATAATAAGGGAAAAGTATTATATATAAGTGTAGTTTATTTTAGACCTAGATCTCCATTAGGGGTTTACCAGGCTTTTTTATGATTCTTTGCAGCAAATACAGTTTTCAGTTAATAGTAACATAGTCATCATAGGTGATTTTAACTTGATAATATATGGATCAGATTCTAGCTTAATCACTGGTGATAACCTTTGCAAGGAATTGTCTCTATTTTTAAATTTACACGGTCTTAAATTAAAAAACAATATTTCCAATTTTCAAAACAAAACATTAGATTTAGTTATTTCCAACATGGATAAGATAGAGGTAACCAGGTGTGAGGATCACTTAGTGACAGAGGACCCTTATCACCAGGCTATTGAGGCGAGGATTGTTGTTGATTCTCCGCTATCTTTTAGGTCAAGGTCAACCGGACCAGCGGGTTATTGTTTTAGTAAGGCCAATTTTCTTTCAATTATATCAAGACTTATCTTCCGCTGACTGGTCTCAATTGTATTCCATCCCAAACGTAAATAGCGCTGTAAATTGCTTTTACAGTCAAGTGTATGAAATAGTTAGAAAATCTTGTCCTCTGAAAAGAGAAAAAAGATCGAATTATCCATTATGGTTCATCCCATCAATTATTTTTAATTTGAAATTAAAGGAAAAGTTGAGGAGAAAATATAAAAAAATACAGTTCTTTAGAAAATTATAATAGATTTAAGAATCAAAGGTCTTTTTTGAAGCGCGAAATGAAGGTTGTGTACGATAATTACTTGCAAAACATAGAAGTTTTAATTAATAGAGACAGTACTAAATTTTGGAGTTTTTTAAATAGTAAGAGATCTGAAAATTGTAAGTTAATGGTTATGGAATATAATGGAGTCAAGCTAGATAGTGGAATGGCAATCGCCACTGCATTTGCAGATTATTTCAGTTCGGTTTTATAACAGATATTCCTACAGCGGAGCCGAGTGTAGAGTCAGCGACGGCGGCGGCGCCGTGTCTGGCGGGTGTGTCATGCCTTGCTCTCCCCGCACATTAGCGAACATGACGTGCTGGAAGCTATTAAAAGGTTAAAATCTAAAAACACCACTGGGCCTGATTTTCTACCTCAATATTTATTTAAAGGGTGCGCGGGACACTTTAGTAAAACCATTAAAATTTTTGTACAATATAAGTCTGACCTCTAACGTTTTCCCCGACAAATGGAAAATTACAAAAATTACTCATATGTTTAAGAGCGGAAGGAGATCGGAAATATTTAATCACAGGCCAGTGGCAGTTTTGAATGTATCAGCTAAAATATTTGAAATAATTGTACATAAATATCTATTTAATCACTTTAAAAAATACATTTCTCCAGCACAACATGGATTTGTTCCGGGGAGGTCGGTTAGCAAAAATTTGTTAAAATTTACAGGATATATCTCCTCGGGGCTAGACTCTGGAGCACAGACTGATTCTTTGTTTCTCGACCTGACCAAGGCTTTTGATAAAGTCGATCATCAAATATTATTGCAGAAGCTGCATTTTTTATCATTAATTTTTTTAAAATCTTACATTGTTGATAGGAAACAATTTGTTTTTTATAATGGTTTCAGCTCATCAACCTTTGATGTTCAATCAGGAGTTCCTCAAAGTTCAAATTTAGAGCCTTGCCTGTTCACTATATTAATAAATGATATAAGTAATTGTATATTCTCTTCTAATACTCTTTTGTTCGCGGACGATTTAAAAATATTTAAGCAAATAAGGTCACATTCGGACGCTGACGAGCTGCAAGCCGATCTTAATAAAGTTTTTAGATGGAGTATTGTAAACAAAATGTCTTTTAAACGCATCAAAATGTCAGGTAATGACTTTCAGAAGATCTCGTAATTACATAGAACATGATTATTTTTTGAATGGAGTACTAGTATCTAGAGTAAACGAGAAAATTAAAGATTTAGGTATTTATATAGACTTTACTTTATCTTTTAACTGTCATGTAGATGCGTGTGCTTCAGCAGCTAGTAGAATTTATGGGGTTTGTTATTAGACAAATTTTCAATTTTAAAAATGTTGAAACTCTGATATTGCTGTATTATTCATTTTTCAGGTCGAGGCTAGAAAACAATATCATTATTTGGAATCCTATTCACATTAAATATCAAGATATGTTAGAAAAAATTCAAAAACGATTTTTAAGGTATTTATTTTTCAAATGTTTTAACATTTTTAACATTTTTAACATTCATGGAACGTACGCAGTTCCATATGACGAGTTGCTGGAGTTGTTTTGGGTTCGGGAGTCTTGAGCTGAGGAGGAAGGTAGCTAGCCTGATGTTCCTATACAAGCTGGTGCGAGGTGTGGTAGACGATCCTACTAGCCTGGCCGTCTTACCTTCATTAAATAGTAGGAGCAACCTTCTGTTTTCGGTTCCATTCTGCCGCACGACGGCCCATGTTTCCTCGCCGCTTTACCGGGTGATGAGGTTGTACAATTTTATACAGAGCTTAGGCTCTGATGCAGACATTTTTTTTTGACTCACAAAAATGTATTTAGAATTAAATGCCTCAGAAGTTTAGATTAACTAATCAGCTGTGTACAATGTAATTAATTTTAACTGTACCTATGTTTGTAACTTTTTGATATTCCATCCAATTAATTGTTCGTTCCTATTTATTTGATGTGCGTATATTTATTACTAATTTTCTGTTGTTATCATTGATACATTTATTATTATTGTTATGGATTGTTATAGATTTATTTATTCTATTCCGTTAACTTATAAGTTAAAAGTTATAGATTATATAAGTTACAGGCAATAGCCTGTAAGTAACATATATTTTTTATGTTATCACATAATTATTTTAAAACTGTATATAAAGTGAAGTGAGTGAAGAACATTCCCACAGTTAATTGTTTATATCTAAAAACTGCTTTATTGTAAACGGTTAATACTGTTATAAAGCTTGCAAATAAAATAAAATAAAAAATATCTGAGTATTTAGAGAATGGATCTGATCTGAACCTAAAACATCCATCATTTGAAAGTAAAAACTTAAATATGAAACCTTGAAATTTTGAATTTTTCAACA
Organism: Homalodisca vitripennis; assembly: GCF_021130785.1. NCBI lineage: Eukaryota > Metazoa > Arthropoda > Insecta > Hemiptera > Cicadellidae > Homalodisca > Homalodisca vitripennis. The sequence continues at coordinate 33,388,283 of NC_060208.1, forward strand.
ATGATCGATGAATTATGAGCTATGTTAATATCTTGAAAGCTTTCAAAAAGTAAATATCACTTTTATTACAACTTCAATTACGTTTTACTTCTGAAGGATAACATTAAGCTCCTTATAACATAGAGCAAAACTTGTCAAACATAAAATTTCAAATTGAGGTGATAGAAATACTGCTGCATATTTATCTTAATTTTTTACTCAGAGGATATATGTTTTTCTTTGTGATTGGGCGTTTTATTACACCTATTAGAGTTAGTACACTACAATTACTAAAAGAAAGAAATATTTGGTTTTCCTTTTTACATGTATATTCTGAAATGAAATGCAGGGGTATTTAGAAATCAAAAGAGAAAATAAGTACAACGTTTAAAGTAATTATTTCAACTTTCATTTTTGGGATTTTTTTGTTTTCGTCGCCAAAGTAACTAAAATGATTTGTAATGATTGTATGAAATTAGTGAAAACGTTTTATGGAACATAAAAAAACTTATTTATATTTTATACAAATTCTTCACAATGACTTTACCCCCTTCTTGCTGTGTAGAGGAGATGAAAAAGCCAAGCTGACAATGAAGTGTCTCTTGTGAGCAACAGTTCAGTTATAGCCGCTATCCCTTGAGGATTCACCATAAAGACATGTGTTTATCCAGTGTCTGCGTTGAAATTTTTGATGTACGTCTCCATTGAACTCACTTATGTAAACATCAAAAATGTGTCAGAGTTGATGTTTCAAAACATAATAGCTAATTTATACTGATTTTGCGACAAATTACGTAAAATCTTTTTAAACGTAAAATAGTATAAACTGTTTGTATACATTTCATAAAACTGTTAGTTAACTATTTAAAAATGTTTTACAGGGTATATAAATGCTTATATATACGTATGATTATAGTATAGAAATAGGATATACATAAATGAAAAACCGTGTTAGTTTCCAACGGATGGCAATCTTCTAATGCGGAGGTTTTGTGCAAATGTCATTCAAGTAAGACATCAACCGATCTCTAAAATTATAGACACAAGTTATAGCTGTTGGTCCACATGAAAATTTAATCGAAAAGTTTAAATTCCCAATAATATTTCTTAATTCTTTACATTAATAAAAACTGTAAGAACTAAGTATGCATGTATGTCTCAAAGATTTTGATATATATATATATATATATATATATATATATATATATATATATATATATACAGTATATATATATATATACAGGGTGTATATTATGTCTGGAAACACCCAAATATATCCTTTAATAATTTAAATATAAATTTGAAACCTCTTACAATCGTGATAGAGATTGGGCATCTACTTTTTGGAACAATGTTTTGTTATGTCACACCAACGGGGGACGTCCTGCCTAGGGTATCGTGAATATTCTTAATGGAAGCCTATACCTTGTGATACATAATTTTAAAGGTAATAGCTTACTGAATTGAATGCCACAAACCGCATCTCAAAGGAATTATTCTATCAGAAAGTAGAGCATTTTTAGTATTGAAAATTTACTGATGTTCAACAATGTAATTTTAACATGGTTCTTGCCACAAAATGTGTTACACAAATTTTTTTAGCATTTTTTAAAATGTTCAATTAAAATAAAATAAACAATTTATTTTTAAGCTGGTTTCATTAGTACAAATTTACCAGTTTTTATTACAATGAATAAAACTTATGAATCACTTTCTCTGATTACTTATGAATCTGTACTTGGTGTTTTCCAGTCAGCAGGAAGGTTTAAAGAGACAAAGGTCACTAGCCTATGAGAAACATTATTGTGTTATTAATCATCTGGTCTACATGTTTCAGTTTGTTGAGCATGGAGCTTTCACTAGACAGGTCTAAGCTTGGGAATTACAAATGGACAAAGGTCATATCATTCCTGTCGAGTTAATCAGTGTCTCTGAAGCATTGCTGTCAACAAGTTATCTAATTACAGTAGTTCAGTTTTTATTTGGCATTTTAATGGAATTGTCTGAAAGAGAACGAATTACTCTGTTGATGATGCGAGGATATGGCGATCGTCAAAGATCTTATCGGGAAGTTTGTAATTTGTTTAATGACACTTTCCCAGAAAGGAATCCCATAAGTGTTTCAACAATATCAAAAACTATTGAGCGTTTTGAAATGACAGGGAGTGTACGTAATCGGCCAAAGTCGGGTAGGATACAATCTGCAACAGATGAAGAACATGTACTAGATGTTTTGCAAACATTTATTGAAGACCCACATACATCGCTCAGAAAAGCTGCACAGCAACATGATATGCACCCTATGTCTGTGAGTAAGATTTTGAAAATTAATAAATACAAACCATTTAAAGTTCATTTAGTCCAACAGTTAAGTGAGGATGATTACGACAGAAGAGTTGAGTTTTGTGAACTTGTGATGCGCAAATGTGATGACAATAGAGATTTTCTGACCAACATACTATTTTCTGATGAGGCAACTTTTTTCCTAAATGGCAATGTTAACAGGCACAATTGCCGTTACTGGGCTAGTGAAAACCCACATTGGATTACTGAGTCCCATTCACAGCAACCACAAAAACTGAACGTATGGTGTGGAATTTTAGGTAACAAAATTGTTGGACCCTTTTTCATCAATGGAAATTTAAATGCCGAACTTTACTACAATATGCTCCAAAATGAAATAATCCCAGCTATTCAAATTGCATCAGGAGAATACTTTGATAATGTATGGTTTCAGCAGGATGGTGCTCCACCCCATTATGGGAGACAGGTAAGAGAGTATTTGGATTTAAGGTTTCCTCATAAATGGATTGGCCGAAGAGGAGAAATCGACTGGCCTCCAAGATCTCCGGATTTGTCACCAATCGATTATTTCCTATGGGGTCATTTAAAATCCAATGTTTATAGAAGAAAGCCTCATAATTTGGAAGACCTAAGAAACAGGATTATAGAGGAGATTGCTTTGATAACTGAAGAAATGTTAGGCAACTCTGTCGAATCATTTTACACAAGATTGGCTCATTGTCAAACCGTAGAAGGAACACAGTTCGAACAATTGCTTTGACACCAAATGCAGGTAAAACGTTTGTTGTAAGACTTTTCTAACAGCATACATTATTTTTTATTTGTAATAAGAAATCAATAACATAAGTATTTCCATAATTGTACTGTCATAAAAACTGGCAAATTTGTGCTAATAGAACCAGCTTAAAATGAAATTTTTTGTTTTATTTAATTGAACATTTAAAAAAATGCTAAAAAAATTAGTGTAACACATTTTGTGGCAAGAACCATGTTAAAATTACATTGTTGAACATCAGTAAATTTTCAATACTAAAAATGCTCTATTTTCTGATAGAATAATTCCCTTGAGATGCGGTTTGTGGCATTCAATTCAGTAAGCTATTACCTTTAAAATTATGTATCACAAGGTATAGGCTTCCATTAAGAATATTCACGATACCCTCGGCAGGACGTCCCCCGTTGGTGTGACATAACAAAACATTGTTCCAAAAAGTAGATGCCCAATCTCTATCACGATTGTAAGAGGTTTCAAATTTATATTTAAATTATTAAAGGATATATTTGGGTGTTTCCAGACATAATATACACCCTGTATATATATATATATATATATATATATATATATATATATATATATATATTATATATATATATACAGATATATAAAATCAGGAATTGGAGCGTTTTATAAAAATTTGTGGCGTACTATGTATGAAACTTAGTGCACCATTAATTTTGGTAACTATATTATGTTAATACTTAACTCCTTATTTTGGAAGATGAAAAATCATGTACAGTTAAATATATCGCACAGGTTTATAACCCGATAATATTAGCTGGTTAGAAACAGTAGATCAACTTTTTTACCATCAAACATTTTAGTTTATTAGTTGACACGTTTAGGTAAGGTAGTATGTTTTAACTAAAACATATATAACTAGCAATTTACCTGCGGCTTTGCGTGCGATTTCTTATTGAAAAACAAGGGCGTCGAAGGCACGTGCTTTAAAATTGATTATATTATCACTGGAGATATTCTACTATCTTGTTCACTGAAAGAATCAGAAGGTTTTTACTTGGATGAAAAAGCGGTGTTTTGGGTTTAAAAATCTAACGAATTGTTGTTTTGGTTGTTGGTAAATTTGCACGAAACTCGAATCAATTTAGATCTATATAAAACTGAACAAAGTTAGATTTCTAATTTTTATAAATCAAAATTAATAACGCTATCTGATTAGCTTGCGAATAAGGTAAAAAATGAAAAACTTTTTCCAACTTTTTAAAATATTCATTGACTTACGTAACAAACATAATTAAATAATCAGTTACACGTATTGTCGGGCTATATTAAAAGAAGTACACAAAGCTCATGTAGTTAAAGTTTCTATATAATTTAAATACCACAATAAAGTTACTCGCTATTATCTGAACCTTATAATAACACTTACACTGAGCACCGCGTTCACCGAATAAGCGGTGTTGAGTGTTTGTCTGAGTATGATAATTAGTTTATTCAGTGGGTTATGCTTTTACATGATGTTTATCAAAGCTACTAACAGCTTAGTCGTGTGATTAGTTAAACAATTCAATAAAAAACTATTTAGAAACCGTTTAATATAGTATCACTTCATTGGAAGAGATAATAAAACACAGCTCTTAATCACGCCACATATATTCTCTTGAATTACATGGCAAAGTAGTGTAAAAACTCAAACTTAAATTTCCAAGGTGAAACGAGCTTAAGAACCGGCTGTAGTAATATAATCTTTAGTTTTCCCCCATAAGAACAAAATAGATGCAGTTTTACGGCCTTATTATTAGTTTTAGTACTAGATGCTTTATTTAAAATGTATATTAAATCAAATCCAAAAGCGGTTTTGTTACTCACGTTATTATCGCGGTTTTTTCTGAAAAATATCTTGAAATTCTTTGTACTGCGTCGTTTAAATATTCAAAAAGTACAAATTTTTCAAAAAAAGTCATTTAAATTCTGGATACATTTTAATTAAATACTTATATTTCATACAAAAGTACATAAGGGTTTAATATATAAGAGGAAGATAATCTAGAGCGAAACCCAACAACATTCGTATTGAATCCAGCTTATCCCACCATGACTGTATTATATGTAGAAAACTCTGTTGCTCCACCGTCTAACAGGGACATGTCAAAAACATAGTATTGCACTCAGTTGTGCACCTGATGAGACAATAAGAATATTTATTCCACTAAATTACATAACTTTTTGTAGTCCTAGTGGCTCTGATGTCGAAAAAAATGCAGTTCGTTTGTTTAAAGCTCCTTTATTCTTCATCGCCAATTCTATTTTTTCTTTCAGACGATTGGTTGAGGTTGAAATGTGAGAGTATCAAAACGATATACTCAAAACAAACCGTCAGACAAGTAAATACATGTTAAATTAGCATTTGATAAAAATAAACAATTGACTTTGTGATTTTCTTTCTTTTTTATAGTATATAGAGTATAGTAGTGCTAGTAGTTGCTGGAAAGTGCATTGTATAATGTTCACGATGTAAGTATGTAATAATGGGACAGATCACAACAGTAATGCAGATCGTAAGGAATCATCTGTATGCACTAAATCCAGGTAGAAACAAAGACTTACAGGTCGGAACAATAATTCCCAATCAGTGATCGTATGATAATGACTCGTTTATGGTTGAGAGGCTCTTTGATGTAATGGGCTTAACGTTAAAACTGCTGACCTATTATCCCGCAAAAGCCCTAGTTAGAGTGTCTAAGCCTACTGAATGCGATGTAATTTGACTTGGAATATTAAACACAAGAAACATATCTCTGCCGAAAAATCTCATTTTCACTCCACAAAAATGATAAATTCCAAGTCTGGAGTACCCTTTCTACGATATTCACGCAATGTTAAAATAATATATCACTATTGTTATTACCTAGGATATTACTTAAATCTAAATATGTGTGAAATATGATTTAATACTCCGTGTTGTTTCATTATCAAAGCTAATGCTTTTAGTATACTATAGTACGGGACTGTAATCTTGGGTTTTTCCAATAAAATGAGGACTGAGATATCGCATCACTTAACAATATATGTTTCTTGTGATTAAATTAGGATTGTAATTATTAATCTACATTACCTTACAACACTAATAAATAATAAATCTAAATTTCAAGGCTAGCAGTAAATATGGCTCGTGCTATAATAGGATTTAAACAACTATTCTGCTCCAACACCAACATAGCGTGTATTTAATGGTTTTATACACATTTAAAGATATTCTTTGAATACAATATTGATATTTTCGGAGTCATTTTAATATAACCTAAAAGTAGCTTGCTTTAATTTTATATGTTTAAACACTTTTTGGTTTCTTGTTTTCATAATGTAGTTTTTTAAGCATATAAATGTATTAATGTATAAATGTATTTATTTTAAAATTTCTTATTTTTAGCTTTTTATATTATTGAATTAAACATTTTATATACCAAATATGAGGTATCAGTATTCTTTTCCACGGTTTATAAAATGTGCAGCAGTCGGTTATAATTATTTATCTATCCCTTTGCATAATGGATTATTTGTGTAATAAATAAAAAGAGATATTGTATTATTATAGTAATATGTCCAAAATACTTTAAGCAAATAATAATGGTTTATAGTGGTTCCAGTTGCTAATTTGTTTAATATTATTGTAAATATAGTTGAAAATTACCGTAGAAAAATGTTAGTGAGAAGCGTTGAGAGAAACGTGTTTGATATTCGAGTAGCTACCTAATAGAAACCAAATTTTGTATACATTTTGAACAAGATGAGAAACTGATGACATCGTAAACTCTTTGCACTTACGATACATCAAGATCGTAAGAATTTGTCGAAGAATAAGTCATTTGATTGCTCTCATCAAATTTTGAATCTCTTACCACATAAAGATTTTCTCAAATAATCTTTCCAATTATTGTAAACACATTCTTCTAACAAAAAGTGAGTGAGAATACCATAAAAATCAATGAGGGTCAGTTGCAAAAGCAGCTGTAACAATGTTTATCATACTTTATAACAAGAACTGTATACCAGTAATATATATCGGACATTGAAGTGGTAACATGAGGAAACAAACTAAAAATAGCACATTAAAGATGTATTGCTTATGAAACACCCGGTAACAAGCTATGCTGAATGGAAAGTATTAACTCTAAGCTTTTTTTGAACCTTCAAAATTTTGAATCGCTTACCACATAAAGATTCTTTTAAATAATCTTGCCAACTGTAAAAAAAAGTGAGTGAGAATACCGTAAACATATCCGTGATGATTAGTCGCAAAAGCTACTGTAATTCTTGTAACAGATGTTCATCATACTTTATAATAAGAACTGTATACCAGTAATATATATATATCAAACATAAAATAGGAATCAAGCTAGCAATAGCACATTGAAGGATGTATTGCCTATCAAACACCCTGTAACCCAATGTTGATAGAAATTACTGTAAGACCTTTTCTATTTTCGTATCATTTAATCATTTTAAATAAGCTCAGAAACGTAAATATTGAAGTCAAATCCTTAATACTTGGGAATTAAACATTGACAGTGGTTTTGTGTGATATTTCCCATGATAGAATACAGGCGTCATGGATTACCACCTTTTAGGACTAGTTATAGCATCCCTATGCTACTAAAATAATATCAATACACTGATGAAGCCCTCTGATGATTTCGAAGGTAATAGCTTTTTATATTATTTAGTGCGTTTTCCTAACAATCACAAAATCTGAATGTCACACAACTTTATTGGATACTTGGTTTTTACACCGATTACATTAGTTATACAGGGTGTGCATAAAGTCCTGCACAGGTATAATATTTTCTGATTGATAACAGATCAATCATCAAGATTTGGTATATCAACACTACACCTTAAAATCTACTTTTTGAAGGAACTATCAGTTTTCTGTAACATCATGGGGACGTCCCGCAAGGAGTCAGAAGGAAATCTTAAATAGGAGCATAGGTCATTATGCACATAATTTTAAAGGGTTTGTATAGCAGAGTTTAATGCCGCAAACTGCACTCAAAAAGATTGATCCAGTACAAAATGGCGGCTGTTCAAAGGTTTTACTTGGTTACATTTTATTAGTAGCCATAACCCCTCAAATCAAAATAGTGTAGTGTTGATGTACCAAATCTTGTTGATTTATCTTTAATCGTTCAGAAAATATTATACCTGTGCAGGACTGTATGTACACCCTGTATAAGCATGCTAAAAAGGTTTAAAGTAAGTAACAAACGTAATGCAAAATCCGATATGTCACTTAAATCTGGGCAATGAATTTCTAGTAGCAGCATACCAATAGTGGACACACACACACACATATAGCCGCGATTGTCGTGATAATGAGGTAAAATGGGGTGATTTCCAGTTTCTGCGGCTAGGGATGACTGATGGTGGGTGTGGGGCTGTCTTAATTTTAAAGGCTATTTAAAGCCTAAAAATTAGGTGTGTGGATTTCTCTACTCGCTTTGACTAATAAAGGCAGGTACTCAGCAGGTACCATTATCCTTTCTAATATAACATTGACAGGGGGTGGTTCGTGCCCTCTAACCTTACCCATTGTGATAATGTCATAATGGAATTAGCGCAAAAGTTATAACTTGCAACTGTTGAGGTATCTAATTAGTTGTTATAGGTTCCTTAAACACGGAACAAGTGTTTGATGGTCTTAAATAAAATAAAAATGCCTTTATTGCAAGCGTTTCTCAGTATAATAACTGCTTTACAGAACAACTCTTGTCATATCTTACACTATTTACAATACTGGGAAATGAAAATAAAAACTAAAACCTATAGACTAAAGAAAACCCAAACAAGATAAATAATTACTGTACAATCATTTTTCTTAATTTACTTTTAAAAACAGTAACAGAAGTCTTAATACATAGCCGTTTGTAATTTCCGGGATTGTATCATTTTGAAATTTGCAGCGGAATTGTAGCATTTCAGCGTATCTGTTCTGTTTAATTGAATTGAATTTATTGTAACTAATTTCAAAATATAAAACTGGCACGAAAACATTTACGCAACAGTTAAAAATTAAAAAACAACAATTTACACACGTACAATGATAATATATAAGTTTAAGGTACCGTTATGTGCAAATATTTACAACTTCTATTAAAGTGGTTCTTATGGAAGATTGAAATAGTATTTTAATGCGTTAGGTTTAAATTCATCACTTGATAGAAATTAGATAGTACATTTATCTTTTCAATATGCTTTACACTACTGATTAACCAATTTATTTCTAATGTTTTGTAAACTTTGCATTTAAATAAATGTTTCTGTCTTTTTGCTAAACTTCAGCTGAATGTTTTAACAGCTGCTAGTTGCCATTTCAATTTGGATTACGTCTTGTAAATATTTTATTTATTTTCAGAATCTTTAAATATTGTCTGAAACTCCTCTCTCCTTATAAACCTTCCTTGGATTTCAACGAATATTTTCTTTATTAGCCTTGGTCTCACTGTTCTCAAGACAATTGCTTTCTCCCACATCTAGCGATAGTTTTTCATACAGTAAATATTGTGTCTTAAAAATAAATATACAAAGTATTTCATCGTTGCTGTCATATATACAAACGCATAAAATGTAATGGTAGCATGCTCGCCCTGCAAGTAATCCGGTTTCGAGTCCTAGCAGAGCAATTACTTTTAGCTATCCAATAATTGTTATGAACACTATAGATATAATAACCTATAAGACAAACTAAATATATATTTATTAATGTTATACTACAGACGTTAACCACACAGTAATGATAGCGAATACATATCAGCAAGGGGGGAAATATTGACGTAGTTAATGTATACAGAGTAGATACATGAACACGGTTCCTCAATATCCGGGATGTACCTACAAAGGAAGCGATGCATAAAGCTGCAACGTTATGGAATAATCAGTGTGGTTTGTATATTCAGTATTAGTTTATATTGTATTAGTTTACTTCAATCCCGTTAAAAGCTCTTTCCCATAACTGTTTCTTTTTCCACGCTTAGTGCATTACAATATTTTATATGTACCAACAACATTTAAAACATTAAATAGTTTACAATGAGAATTTTAATTTAAATTAATTTCAAATAACCTTATACAAATATTTCCTTTGCAAAATTTTCTATAGGCAATGCATTTAACTATATTTGTACCAGCAATGATTTGTTTAATTTAACAGTCGTGCACAGTATAAATATTAGGGGTTTAATTTTTTTTATTAAATGGTAAGTGGTAGTATCAATAACTTTCTATTGAGTTTTGATAATAACTTTTCAAATCGCCATTAACTCAAGCACGAAAAACCACAAACGGAACTTCTATACAATCAACTGAAGAGGCAGATAATAACGGGAAGAAGCTGTTACTTATTTTCAAACCCATCATAAATTCATAACTATAGTTTTAAAGTTGAAACCCTTAATAGTTGTTATAAAATATAATGGTATTTACATAAGAGTATACAAAACAATAATTACAGAAGAATACTTATAAAATTAGTAATATATTTCTGCCCCATATGAGGTCTGTTATTTTTTCCGAAAATTAATCACATACCAACACCGTAACATGAGGATAGAGGCGGCTGCTTCCCACTCCTTACTATCACCGCCTTTGTATCACATAACGCGTCATAGGAAGTGACAATTCGTAATGGATTATAATTGTGTTGCATAGTGCCCTTGGTTATGTGCACTAACATCGCTTGGGTTCACTTTCACCAGTACTGCTACCATTGCATCAGCAAGATATTTCTTTTTTTATTTTATATAAAACACATTTTGCTGTCAAATGTAATATACTTTGTGGTGGGTTCTTTGCAAAATTTGTAGATTTGAAAGTATTTTTTGCATCTCCTTATTGGCTTTTTTGACGCTGAAAAAGATAGTGGGTGTGAATCCTTTAAACCTAATGGCCTATGCCTTTAAATCAGGCAGCCAACCATTCCATCCTTGGATTTGTGTGGTAGATTGCTTTTCTAATAGATCCGGTGATAAATAATAAAGACATTATCATAAAAAGTACAATTTTTTATTTATGACACATAATAACGTCAAAATAAATGGATTTTTATATAAGTAGACTCCAAATAGAGCAACTAATATCACCAATATTTTTAAAACAAGTTTAAAATTGACCTTTTTTATTATATTTTAACACATAATAATAGCATTTAATTATATTTAACTTCATTTTTAATCGTAAATTCTATCGAAATTATTATTTAAACCATTCCTTACAATGCTATTTTACATCTTCGAGGTAAGTAAAATTTACGTTATAAATATAAAAAGTATTTTTAAACAATGAACTAATCCTAACTGTAAAGATTTATTAACAATATTCGTGGTACAGTTGTGTAATAATTATTTTAACTCTAATGAATAGGTCATAAAAACAACTCTAAACGTAATAGGGTTACCTTAATGTTAAAAACACAAACAATTGTACAAGAAAACAGAGAGTTCTTAAGCTGCTTATGTTCTTCAGTATTTCTTTAATATTTTTGTATTTGTGGATTAGCCGTAATTAACGATGGAAGTTTTGTTTAAATTACGGGTAATAAAAGTTTCCTAATAACACCAAAGTTTACTTTGTTTCTCCCATCACTCAACATTCTACATTAATATTTTTATTTTTTATAAAACACATTTTGCTGTCAAATGTAATATACTTTGTGGTGGGTTCTTTGCAAAATTTATGGATTTGAAAGTATTTTGTGCGTATTTAACTTTATTGGCTTTTATCACAATGAGGAAGTTGCTGAATCCTTTAAACCTAATGGCCTATGCCTTTAAATCAGGCAGCCAAACATTCTATATTTGGATTTGTGTGGTAATTTGATATCCTAATATATCCGGTGATAAATAATAAATACATGATTATAAAACGTGCAATTTATTATTTATGACACATACTAACGTCTAAATAAAAGGATTTTTATATAAGGAAACTCAAAATAGAGCAACTAATACTTCTAATTTTTTTAAAACAAGTTTTAAAATGACTTTTTATTTTATTATAACACATAATAATTACATTTAATTATATGAGACTTCATTTGTAATCGTAAATGCTATCGAAAGTATTATTTAAAGCATTCACTACAATGCTATTTTATAACTTCGAGGTAAGCAAAATGTATGTTATAAATATGAAATGTATTATTAAATAATGAATTAATCCTAACTGTAACGATTTATTAACAATATTCGTGTTACAGTTGTGTGATAATTATTTTAATTCATTAGAATAGGTCATAAAAACAACTCTAAACGTAATAGGGTTACCTTAATGTTAAAATCACAAACAATTGTCCAAGAAAACAGAGAGTTCTTAAGCTGCTTATGTTCTTCAGTATATCTTTAATATTTTTGTATCTGTGGATTAGCCGTAATTAACGATTGAAGTTTTAATAAATTGAAAAGTTTCCTAATAACACTAAAGTTTGCTTTGTTTCTCCCATCACTCAACAATCTACATTAGTATTTTTCTTTTAGAGTAAAAAATTGAAAGTTGTGTATTATGTAAAAATATAAATTTTTAAAGTATGGTTTTTTTTAACGCTTAATACGTTTTATGAAGGAGGAATTTCACTAAGAATTAGACGAACATAAAAATCCCACAATGTGTAGTTATACCTCATCTCAACTGGTAGTTCTATGTTATTTATAAACCTAACTATACCTTAAATCCGCAATTTCGTTTAAAGTACTACTGCAATTGTACTGTCCGCAAGAACATTGGACATTTTGAAAACTCATTTTGTATTTCAGAACGACGGGGAAAATGGTTATTTTCAGTTATCAGCTAATGGAACTAGTTTTATTTTGTTTTTCCTGCTTCAGTCAGCTGCCATAAATACATATTACTGTTATTTTCAAGGTCATGTCTATACGATCGTTTTCATTTGTAAGTATTTTACAGATTATACAAGGTTATATTCCTCGTTCTCTACCCCCTAGAATGACTGCCACCTTCATCCTTAAATGCGAGTTACTGAAATGGATATAACTTTCACATGTCGAGGTGTTGTATTCAGTAGAAACTAAACTTGAGAACAGGATGCTCTAGGCGGAATGAGTTTATAAACGCGAGCCGAATACTCGTACTGCCCAGTGTATGGTATATACCATGTCACGATGTCGTCTTATAGTGGTCTTTGGATCCACCCATACCTCAAGAGACTAAATGATGTCGAAACAACAGAGCATAACTCCAACCTGACAGATGGAGTAGTTTGTGTTCATCAACCCAGGCAATTCAAATTTTGAAGTTCAGATTTAACGCCGTAACATTGAGGCTGCTCACTTAAACACTTCTAATTTTAGGATGTTGCCTCTATTCCTTCATTTAGTTGATAAAGTTAATAGAAATATAACGGTTCATTTTTTATAAACACTTATGAGGTCAAATATAATTCCATAATCTATATATTCCATAATACTGCATTGAATCAATAGTAAATTAGATTGTGGAAAATTGGTTATATATGTACTATGTTTATACATTAAATATCTTACGAAAAAGCATAATTGATATCATTCGTGAATGTGTAAAATAAACATACGAGTTAAAATACAAAGCACTATCATTACTTCAGGCTGAAAAATTAAGCATTTATAGCTTTAAAAGATTTATAAATTATTAAATTTTAAGCACTGATAGATGTACGAAAAAGGAAACGAAATTCCGCAATATAGAAAACATTGTTCAAAAAATTTAAAAGAAGCTTATACTTAGACGTTTTCAACATAAACCGTATGATTTGACACATATTAGAGGGTATATAAAAGTAAGTACGTAAAATATTGATATAATTAATGTATGCAAGGTATATAGGCGAACAAGGATATTCAATATCCAAGATAGAATATTCAAGGAAGCATTGCAGAAAGTTGGAACGTAGACTATAAGTGTTATACTACATAATGTAGTACATAATTTGTTATATGTACATAATTTTACTGAGATTGCCTTATAGAGATATTTAATGTATACATAGTGCACTTTACACAAACAGAGTGCACATTATATAAACATAGCTCTAAAATAACAAGGACGGAATCATATAGGAAGCGATGCGTAAAGCTGGAACGTTAAGGTAACATTGTTATAATGTACAAATTATGTTTAATATGATTTTGTACTGTGATGCTCTTTATAACATAGAACGGTGCTCTTAATACTGGTTTTAAAAAGGGTTAATAATATTCTATTTCTGTATACTAAGTCTATATTGTGTGGAAATGCTTTCAAAAGCAAAAGTAAAATTATTTTATCCTTAAAATAATATTTACGAATAACAAAATGAATTTAATAAAAATAAAGTTATAGTTTACTTTATACAGTTAAGAAAATCATAAGTAAATAGGAGTAGTTACGATTAACTGCTTTTTTGGACATAATTTGGTATAAAATATTTACTGATGTAAAACATATGAATTCATTTACTTTGTAACATTAAACATTTATCAGTAACATTAAATATGTATAACTGACAACTACGTGCATGTACACAGTGCATACTACGCAAACATAGCTCCAGAATGTCTAGGAGTGAGTTGTATAGCAATCGATGCTCAGACTTGGAGCGTTACTCTGTAATGCTATCGTTATGTTATGCAGTATGATCCATATTAGATTTTTATTGATTGACGTAGGATTGGACGAGTGCACTAAAAACACATTTATTCCGTTATTTATCATCTGTTTATAACACTTAAGTGATTGCAACTTTTACGAAGGATTTAATTTTCTTTTAGGATAAAGTAAAGTTCAAGTAGCACAAACAAACTTTTAAATAACAACACCGTTATCTAAACTATCCTGACGTAATTTTTCAATATTAGAAATTAAACAGGCTAAACTATGATCAATACCACAGCTTTATAGGAACTTTTTTTATCTACTTTTACCTATTTTTAGTCATATCGTATAATTTTTCTCCACATTTTTTAAACACTCAGTACATTACGTGTCAAATAATTATAATAACACTCATGTAGATTACCAATCACATAAAAATTACTTTATATATATATATATATTTATTTATTTATAGAAACAGGTTATTTTCTTCTTAATAAATAAACCACGGTATATTGGTTTGAAACATTTATAAATTTTCGTGTATCTAGGTACACTTCTTCAGATAAATATACATGTATAAATATTTACATAAATTGAAAAAACATTAGGTTAGAACACAAACAAGAAAAACAAACATTATAAATAAATACAGTAGATCAGCAGCTGATGGGCCATGGCGTGACGTGTGTGAATAAGTTGACGAAAACTAAATTTATCTTAAATTAAGACCCCTTGGATGTCTTGTCTGAAGCACCAATTGGTGTGCAGTTTCACTTTTTTTCAATTTAAATCTATTAAGGCTTTCGTTTGAATCTTCAGGGATCTTATTTATGCCTTTGATGGTGTAGCAATTTTCAATCTGATTTTGTTTATGGACATTGATAGCGTGACTGGCTAAAGGTTTTTCTGTATCGCTATGGACAATGTCAAATCGATGGCCAGTTACTCGTATCCGTAAAGGATTCGATGTCTGGCCGACGTATTGTTTTTCACAAAATTTACAGTCAAATTGGTAAATAAGGTTTTTTGTGTCACAGTTGATAGTTCCTTTGATAGGATATACATGATTGGTTACATTACTTTTGAAATTTTGACTTGTAGACATGATCTTACAGGTTCCACAACGGGGTTTTTGGCAAGGTTTACAACCAAAGGACTGTGATTCCTTATTTTCCTTTTTTAGAGGATCAGTATAGACCAACATCTGTTTAATGTTGGCGGGCTTTTTGAATACAACTCTTGGAGATTTTGAAAATAAGTCTTTAGTTACTTGAGAATTTTGAAGTAGGTTAATTCCTCTAATACTCTTCCATGTTTAAATAAATTTAAAGAAGAAAGTGACTGGGAACCTCCACCATTAGCCCCTGATAATCCCATTGAACAGTTCATCAACGTCATATTGTCAAACCTATCTAATCTTTCATTTAAAGATTCATTAAAAGGAAGAAACAACTTAACGCCTATTGAAATAAAGTCTATAAAATCACTCCAAAATAACAAGGACATTATAATAACACCGGCTGACAAAGGAGATAAGGTAGTTATTCAAAACATGCAAGATTACATCACTGAAGCAGAAAGACAATTGTCTGACTCAAATACATACCAATCACTTGACAAAGATGCTTCCAATGAATTTAATAAAATTATTAAACAATTTCTTAAACAACATGGGGAAAATGAAGAATTATCTCTTAAAACAATAAATTTATTAACTCCAAAAATTCCAAGAACTCCAACTTTTTATCTTCTTCCAAAAATTCATAAAGATATTCGACCACCTCCAGGACGTCCAATCGTAACCAGCTACGGTTGCCCAACTGAGAGAATTTCTGCATTTATCGATGATCAGCTGCAACCATTTGTCAAACAACTACCCTCCTACGTAATGAACACTGATGACTTCATTTCAAAACTATCAAAAGTTAATCAACCTGTTTCGAAAAACACAATTCTAGTTACTGTTGATGTCACATCACTGTACACAACCATACCACATGATGATGGTATAAATGCTGCTAAACATTATCTCAACAGCAGACCCATTGACTCTAAACCTTCTACAAATTTCTTACTAATACTTATACATTTTGTTTTAACAATGAACTGTTTTAGATTTGACAATAAATTTTATCTACAAGTCAAAGGCACAGCCATGGGAACAAGGATGGCTCCCTCTTTTGCCAATTTATTCATGGGATTATTGGAAGAAAAATTCCTAAATTCTCAGAACCATCTTCCTTTAGTTTGGTTCCGTTTTATTGATGATGTATTTTTTTCTGTGGGATCATGGTGAAGAACTCCTTCAAGAATTTCTACATGCATTGAACACGTTTTCAACCCTCAAATTTACTTGGAAATTTTCTCATGAAATTCTTACTTTCTTGGACGTAGATGTTTTTATAGAGTCTGGTTTGCTAAAAACTAAAATACACGTAAAAAGACACAAATACTATGCAGTATTTGAATTACAATAGTTGTCACCCCACTTACGTGAAAAAAAAGTATTCCGAAGAGTCTTTCAATTCGTGCGAAAAATCTTTGCAGTAATGAATACGATTTTATTAATTATATCAGTAAATTGACTTGTGGTTTTAGAAAATTAGGATATCCCGATAAAGTTATCAAGAACAATTTGAATCAACCATCAAACAAAAATAATAATCCTTTTCCCCAAAACGATCCGAAATTCATAACAAAATTTTATCCTGGCCTTCACAAAATCAACGCAATCATGAAGACAGCCTTTAACCTACTTCAAAATTCTCAAGAAACTAAAGACTTATTTTCAAAATCTCCAAGAGTTGTATTCAAAAAGCCCGCCAACATTAAACAGATGTTGGTCTATACTGATCCTCTAAAAAAGGAAAATAAGGAATCACAGTCCTTTGGTTGTAAACCTTGCCAAAAACCCCGTTGTGGAACCTGTAAGATCATGTCTACAAGTCAAAATTTCAAAAGTAATGTAACCAATCATGTATATCCTATCAAAGGAACTATCAACTGTGACACAAAAAACCTTATTTACCAATTTGACTGTAAATTTTGTGAAAAACAATACGTCGGCCAGACATCGAATCCTTTGCGGATACGAGTAACTGGCCATCGATTTGACATTGTCCATAGCGATACAGAAAAAACCTTTAGCCAGTCACGCTAATCAATGTCCATAAACAAAATCAGATTGAAAATTGCTACACCATCAAAGGCATAAATAAGATCCCTGAAGATTCAAACGAAAGCCTTAATAGATTTAAATTGAAAAAAAAGTGAAACTGCACACCAATTGGTGCTTCAGACAAGACATCCAAGGGGTCTTAATTTAAGATAAATTTAGTTTTCGTCAACTTATTCACACACGTCACGTCACGCCATGGCCCATCAGCTGCTGATCTACTGTATTTATTTATAATGTTTGTTTTTCTTGTTTGTGTTCTAACCTAATGGTTTTTCAATTTATGTAAATATTTATACATGTATATTTATCTGAAGAAGTGTACCTAGATACACGAAAATTTATAAATGTTTCAAACCAATATACCGTGGTTTATTTATTAAGAAGAGAATAACCTGTTTCTATAAATATATATATATATATATATATGAATATAATATAATTAATATGAATGATGTCCTGTATTTCGTCTACTGAAATGTTTGTGCATTATTGACAGTCCAGCATAATTTTACCCTACACACTTTCAGAACTAATTTTTTTTTTAAAGAACACATCTCTAATTACAGTTAGAAATAATAAAAACCCAAAGGGATAGTTTACTTCTGAAAGCTTTCTAACTTGTCATTTTATTATTTTAAACAAGAATGTGATTATATCAGATTATATATTGAGAGCCAATTAAGCTATTTACCCGAAAAATGTATGTAAGATAAATATGTAATTTTTTAAACGTGGAATGACAACATTAGTCTCCTTTTATTACTTTCCAAGTAACGCTATAATGGGAACTAAATGATGCATTAAAACAATGTATTAATATCTGTGAATATAGCGCCTATCTATGCATAAATGTTGTAACTTCTTAGGTAATTTAGGTTTATGCAACTTAAACGCCACCGAATTCGTGGGGTACAAGCATACTAATGCAAGATATGAGAAGCTAAATGATAAATGAAAATTTAGTAAACTTTAACTTCTTACGATAATAGAATTCGTATATAACGCTTATATAAATATGTCAAATTGTTTATTTACATAGAATTAAAGTTCGCACTCAAAATGATACACTTGGCCGAGCACGCCGAGTTTTCTCTTGAACTTCTAACTTCCCTGGGCTTACGCAGTCAACTCTTCAAAGGAACCGCTATTTCATTTCTCTCTCCTTTAATAAATATTTGTCCTTATTTTTCAAGTAAACTGGTCAAGTAAAACTTTCTGTGAAAGATACAACCTACAACCAACCTGGGAAAACCCACTTAATTTATTTGCGTTTCAAAACAGCGCCGAAAAACTTTTTTTATATCCACGTGAACTCTAACTTTTCCTGTTAAATGAACTTATTGAAGCTGTGACTCGTAATAAATAAAACAATATAGCACTATTCATAATGGACTATGTTTATAGCAAAATAATTCATTGTCCATCTATTTCAACATATGTAGAACCTGGATTTCAAGACACAATTTAAATATTTTGATACATAGTTCTATTCTGAGTATAGCAGTAAGACTGTACTATCTAATTTTGATTATAAATGGTGCTAGGTACAAATTTAAACCGCTGAGTGTATTCTACAAATTATTAAAACGTTCTATAAACTCATTTCAATTACCAAAACTGTTAATGTGTGCATATATATTACTAGAAATTAGCTTTCCTCCCATACAGTTTCTGACGGAACAAACACGGAGGGACCGGGGAATTCGCTCTTTCTGGCACTAACATTACTCAACCTTCGTGACTTCATTCCAGTAAACACAAACACAATGGGCTTATAACCTTTGCAGATGGAATGCTAAAGGAATACACCATATACAATGTGATTTTTTTGAGGTCCAAGAAAATACCACAGGGATAATGTTTAAAAAAGCTAACCGCTGGATCATCAAACAGGCCAGTTGTTTCAGGGAACTAGCCTAACATTGAATTTAATTCAAGACATTGCTTTAATTCTTTTTACTCTGTTAATATAATCATTGCTATGTACCACTCATATTATATTTATTATTACCCTACCGTTGCTTTATTATTTTATCCCTTCAGACGAACTTGGATTTCAGACTCCTGGAGTCAAGTCAGTCTAACCTTGACGCACCTTGAGCGGAAGGTGAAATTGAGTTAAAGTCTACATTCGCATTGAACCTAATTTTCCACCATAGCTTTTTTATGTGTTGCAATTTGTGTTTGGTTTCGAGATTAACCTCTGGTTATAGTGAATGCTTATCTGCAAATACAACTAGTCAGGATTAAATACAGAGAACAATGCCAGTATTTTACCCATAACTGCACCTTAGTGGAGCTAAAGGGAATTTTCTTGTTCGGGGTAAGTATCAAGAAACAGCTCCAGGAGTCATGAATGAGATGTGGAAAAACGAGGCCGATGTTGGCGATATGGTGTTTAGTTCCAAACCACCTGCAGTACTGACTCTAACATTAACAAAATACCACACACTTAGATCCGAAAAATATATATTACAGCCTTATTTTTATAATACTAAACGTAAATCTAAGTAATGGTATTTTAAAGTGCTTACTAACTGGACAAAATACTTTATAATTTATTGTGTCGCACTAAAAGTAACAGATAATTTATTTACAGCATATTATAATATTTTTATAAATTATTTACTTTGTTAAGTAATAATTATTACTTGAGTTGTATAAGATAATTCCATAAGGGAAGTAATTATTGAACACACTATCTAATAAAACCCAATGATGGGATATTTATAATCAAGTCTGGAATTTGTAAAACAAATTTCAAACGAGGTAATAAAATTAAAGCTTACATCGTTAAATATAAGTTAAGAATTTTTACCAGATCATTTTAAATAATAAAAATTACTAAAATATTTGTGAAATTTATTGTAACTAAATGTCTTGATATACTTGAGATTTGTATAAACAATACAAAAAACAACAATACAACAACAACAATACACAACAACACAAAAAACACAACAATACAAAACAACAATACTAAAAAGAGTTCATTATACTGAGAATAATCCACGAAGAGCACTTATATGAAATAAAAGACATGGAAATAAATTACATTCTGTAATTAAAGAGATTATAAAAATGTCATTCTTTTGGGAAATGAGTAGCCTATTTTTAAGAGATACAAATATTACAAATATTATCAATCTAAACAGTCTTGTATTAAAAGGGAATTTACATACCTAAATCTGTTATTTAAACAAATAAGCTATTTTTAGGGAAACAAATAAAATAAAAAGGCATTTGTTGTACGTCCATGCGAGCGGTATAATTTATCCCAAGTAAAAAAAAAAACTTAATAGAACCAATAACAAGCATAAAATACTAGCAATGAAATCTCTGTGTAGGTATTTGTGAAGTATATTTCTTCAATCTGCAGTTAAAGAGAAAAATGTGTGTGCTGATCGGCTTACGGGATATTATTAAAAGCTGAGTTTTACTGAATTGTATAAATCTGACTTCTATTATGTTCCTTTGCAGGAGTTTAAAAGAAAAGTCAATATAACTTTCCGTTCACTTTGCTTCTCTCTCTCCTAAAATGAATGGTTCGGACGTGACTGACATTTAGACAGGATCTGCACTAGTTTCTGTCTTCCGCGTCAGCTGAATTATTTCCTTGATTTAAACATAAACTATTTACAATGAAAATCGTCAAGTTTTACTTAATTTATTATTTAACGTCTAAAAGAAAAATGAATTATTTCCTTGATTTAAACATAAACTATTTACAATGAAAATCGTCAAGTTTTACTTAATTTATTATTTAACGTCTAAAAGAAAAATGAATTATTTCCTTGATTTAAACATAAACTATTTACAATGAAAATCGTCAAGTTTTACTTAATTTATTATGTAACGTCTAAAAGAAAAAGACTTAGATTTAAGCATATATTGTATAACATTTAATTTGACTGAGGATATTGAAAATTTTATAACATAACAATTTAGGAACTGAAGAATGGAAACCAATACTTAGAAGCAAATACAGTTCACAAGATAGCATTTTCTAAATAAATTATACCGGCATCCATATTGTACTATACGATATAATTTAATGTTTACGCTTCATATTTTATAGTGCAAACCATAGGAAGATAATTTAGCAAAGTTATTATGTAATTTTAAAACCAATGAATTAACCAATTTCATATTTTAATATAAAAAATCCTTAATTTTTAAAGTTTTAACGCCAACGCATGATATTCTGATCTGGCTGAACAAGATATAGGGAAATTAAAAATATTAATTTGTGTACTTGAACAAATGTAGGTAAAGAAACATACATTTTCATCTCTGTATACTTAAGAATGGCAATACATATGGGTTATTAAATTTAATCAAACTTCTTCAGTTTATGCCATTTCGGATTCATCTTTCAAAATTTATGAAGGCAATACCCAAAGTATAGTACAATATAAAATTAAGTACAATGGCTTTAATGTCTGTACTGAAAATTTTACATAGAATCATAGGTCGATTTGTACGTTCAATTAAAGTTCTTCGTTAGTAGAACTTAAATCTTTAAACCAGACCTCCAAAGGTTCACCCTAGTCATGGGAAACTATGGATCCCAACAAAAATGCAGTTTATAATAATAACACAGAAATAGAAATGTTATATGATTCATATTTGGAGTATTTGTCAAAATTATACAAAAATAATACAGTTTGTATTTATAGGCTTAAAATAGATAATTAAGGTTTAGCTCAGATGTTTGACTTGGCTAACGTTTTATGGGAACTCCTTTATAAACGAGGTACACATTATATAAAATAATATTCAAAAGAAATATTTATTAAATAACAAAGACAAGCAATGTGTTGCCATTGATATGTAAATAATGAAAATGTTGCGTATTAAAAAAACACACACACACACAATAATTTGAATTTGTATAAAAAACCAGCTAAACCTTGGTAAAATTAATTTAATGTCATTACTAGAATTTGAGAACTAAATTAAGAGGCAAGAAGACAAACATAGTAGGATGGGATAGCTATGACAAAAGAACTTCTAAATGGAATCCTAATCGTGATAATTATCTTAGTTACTCAGCGTCTTTAAGCTATAAATTAATTGGGGAACATGTATTGCCCAAAATATAAACGATATTCATTTTCTAATCTGAATAAATGTCAATGTTATTGCTCGACGACTTTGGGCTAAAACCAGATTCGTTGCCTTTAAAATTATTTCATAAAATAATTAACTGTTCATTGAAGTTAGGGTAGACAAATTATACAAATTCAGTTATTATTTAATTATTATCAAACATAATCCGAACAAAATAACACAAACACCTATATCTATATGTAGTTTAAGATTTTATAGGTGGTAATAGCTTAATTTAATTTCAAAGAATGTTAAACGGTACACAATGCTTGACGGAATAATAATGATAACAGGTACCATTTATTTTACCGATGCAAAGACAGTCGCAGTAGATCTAGTTCATCAGATCGCCATCAAAAGAATCAGCGTGAGGCGCTTCGTTGTTCTTGTAATAAACACACAAAGGGAGCCGCGAGTCTTTTCTTGCCTTGGCGTAGGCTTCACAAGGGTTTCCTAGCTTGAGAACAGGAAAGTAAGTGATAAATATGATTAAATGTCAGGTGATTTAAGCAAAGCATTAAAATGAACCCTTTTTGTCTTAGTAAGGCCCAATACAATTTTTATGGAATTTTGAAATAAATTTTGGTTATACCCAGTTAATAAAGACAATAATAATATTAGAATAACAGCAATAGAAAATCTGTTTTTATTAGTGTGTAGAAATAACAAAAATAAAAAACGAATATATAAAAATAACAGCATATATATAACAGGAGGTAGAGGTGAAAATAAAACGAGTTCAAATCACAGCCAATAAGAGTCTATTAATAAAAATAACCGAGGAGACATAATATTAAAACTTAATTTGACTAACATTACAAGACAATGGGCATTAACAGATTTTTCAATATCCAGAAAGTCGTAAATTAATTCTACTAAGGTACTTTAGAACGCTGCCACGAAGAAGTCCACTTGGGTAGCCAGACCGCTGCCCAACCTCTGGATCCTAGAGACCCTGCCGTTGTAAGCGTATAGTTGGTTGGCTCAAAAATCTTCTTTGAAAGATTGTCTTTTACCTCTTTCTCCGAGGAATCGCAACTAAAAAGCTGCCAGGGAGATCTGGACAGAAAAGTATGCCTTTAACCAGCTTAAATAGTGCTGGCCTCAACGTCATCATTCCTGTCTATGACTGAGTATTACCAGCCCTAAATTTGGTGGAAGATCCTTTCCAGATAACAGCGAGTGAAGTCAAGATTAACCTTGGGGCTGGGAGAACGAAGATTTGAAAGAAGTTCCAGAAGTGAAAGGGATGCTAAAGGCAGAATGCTGTCTGTCCTCGACTAGTACAACATCTTTAGCCACTGAAAAACAATCATTGGAGTGACAGTACATTAAATGAGATCCAGTATAATACATGGATAGTTATGGACGGCATTAACTTTGAATAAGTTATATTGGTAGATAGATCAGTCACAAGACACGCAAACTCTGGCGCCAATAGTATTTAGCCAATCAATAAGAATAATAGTATAATACGCCATAGAGGAAATTAAAACTTCATGAAAGGCATCATACAATGTGTACAAATTGATTTTGGTTGATTTGGAGGATGATAGACAGACAACAATAGAATACGTGAGGTGAAGAGATTGCATCGGATAAAACACAATCAATTTTGGTGCATGTCGTAGTGAATTTACGTCAGGTTACCGGAGCTTTTGCCAATTTTAAAGTGAGTTCTGTAATACCTGAAGACGGTAAAACCAGTAAAATTAAGTTCGGAGTAGTTTAGATCAGTGGAAAGGTTATCAATAATGGAGGTTACGGTAAAAGAAAATGTAGCAATATTGAGACAATCAGTTCATTTTGTTCCTCATGCCGTTTACATTCAGAAAATGTATTATCAGTTGCGAACCGTTGGTACTTAGGCGTTTTTTTGCAATACTGACAATTGCTGGGACTTTGTTTCTATATTTAATTGTTAGATCAGTCTCAACGCAGAATCAGTGATCTCTAAGTTCAGACCTTATCTTTTGGAGGTGTTCTTCTTCACGAGGCATGAAGTCCCTGGATATGTTTACTGACTTACATAAACGCTACAAACCTGAAATTCTTCCCGAAATATGGAAAATATGGAAAGGATCTGATTGACATCACTCTCGCTTTTTGAAAAAACCTTCAGAGGTCGTTCCTTGTTACTGTGCTTCCTCCTAACAAGAAAAGACTTTTTCCTATCAAGACTGAGACTGGGTAATAGAGCGATATAAATATTGGAAACAAGTTCTATATCATGTTTAATTTTTGTTTCAGTACCCGGACTTGAGGAATTGTGCAACATAATACTGGTCACACGGCGTGCTCGTTTATTCGTCTCAGTAATTATAGTTAACTCAGGCTCATATATTTTTGAAATATTCGTGCTGTGCGCAAGTTTTCCTATCAGCTCTTTGATTTTTCTTAATTTCCGGCTACCCGCTTTTTGCTGTTTAATATTTCTGTTTAATTTTTCAACCCCAGTTACAACTTTATTAGCTTTAGGTGGGAGGAATGTAAATGTGTCCATCCTGGTGTTAAATCAAAATTATTGCTTGCTATAGCTGTTTCATCAATATTGGAGGTTTTCTTAGACATGCATTCCAATTTTAAATAATATATTTTATGCTACATTCCAATGCAGTGATGGAATCAGTTTTAATACAATCAACACGCCCACAGTAACTTCTTCACAACACAATTACTTCACTCTATGGCTCATTAACTTCCTTTCTATTTATATCTATGCCATGCTCTCCAAAACCTTGTGGTTATTTGTCGCATTGAAAAACACTTTTAGTTTAAGAAATAGCCCTGTATGGCCGTAAAGGCTTACCAGCCTATAGTAGATCATTATCTATAGTTAAATATTACTCCTTAAAACGCTTATAATAATGTATTATTCAAGGATTTGTAATATATTAAACTTATGGCAAACACTTGTGATAATTAGACAAATATAAGCACACATTACATTTAAATTTAATTAAAATGTATGTCAAATTGTGTCATAGTCAGTCATGTATTATATACTTGGGACCTTTCGGAGGATACGTGCATGATCCTTAAAATAAATCTTTTGACTTATTAGTACTTTTGACTTATGCTTATTATAGTAATGGTCATATATTTATGATCTGACATTACTAAACATTATATTATGGCCTTGTTGATTTCGATTATGATACATGGATATCAAGGATAAATCAGAAGAGTTTTAATTCTCATAAGCTATACAATGACTAGTTTTCTAGTAAAAACAAACAATAGGTCATGCAAGGTAGACTTACAGAAACTCATTAACAATTATCGGTTGAAATAAATTATATAAAATTGCCCAATTAAACTATTCAAGCTATATCCGTCTCAAGAACATTTAGGTGTGTTGTGTAGAACATGGTTTTTTATCGTCCTCAGCTCTCGCTATAAATTTTATTATCAGTAAAAATAGGTTTCATCAACTAAATTTAGTTCTTTTATTTATTTTTTAAATTCTATTCTAATTGCAATAAAGACCAGCTAATACATATTGGAAGATAACACAACAACTCAGTGTAAAATAAATTAGAATAATTAATATAATCTTGGTTAATAATAACATCAGAAATGAAAAACAACAACTTTAAAGTATATTCCTTAGCAATGTTATATAAAAAACTGTTCCTCTTGACACACTCATACTACAAATGTAATAGTACACTTGATTTAAAAATATTACAATACTATATTTTATCATGAAAGCATGTAATATTTTATCTGTATTGCCGTAGCTTCGTGTTTAAAGCGTCTATTTATATTGCAGGGTGGAATGAAATGAACGCTATCCCTATTTCATTAATTAAAGACATAAATACAGGGAGCTGGATTTTATCGTGATATACGACAGGCTGTGGAAGTCACTCGTAGTCTGAACTCCATATTTAATGTGTTTACTAATCTGGTTGAAATAAATAACTACATTAATCGAAATACATTTTTTCTTATTCAGTAAAATACTTCAAGTGTGTGTGCTTGAAAAATACTTATTAACCTAGGAAATAATACTATTACTAATAATTAACAACTAATATCTTCATAAATAAGTATATATGTATATACGAGTACCTGAAGGTTATTGACAAAATTAATTTCATCATTTTGCAATTTAACATGAACTTTTATTATAATAGTAATACATTATAACACTTTATGACAATTCTATGCTGAGCTACAGAGAAATGCAGCATATACGATTCACCCATACACTAAGTAAGTAGTATCTTTCAATGTTTATTATGTGTATATTCTGACACTGTATCAACATAAACATTCCGTAGGAAACTATACAACCTGTATTGATTCCTTTTAACTGTTATAATATTGATACGTTCCAAAAGGAAACACTAACAATGTATTTATATAATTATTGTTTAAGTGAAAATAAAAAATTTCCATCTGTCTATTGATAAATATACTATTTCGCATAACTCGCATGATATACTATAGTTCATACATTTTAAAATTCTGTTTTAGTGATTAGTCTCTTTACGCCTGGACGTAATTCAAATTAATTCACGTTTAATACATAGCACAAGATATCTTAATATTATTTAGTCGACTCTAAAACAAGATAGGCATTATTAACGAATATACCCTTACATTGGCTCACTTAAAGTCGTTGCAACGATTGTTGGTTGGACAAATTATTCTTTATTTAATTACCTTAGCATTTTTTAATAACCTCCTTACAGCCAAAAAATATTTTGTCTTTCTACTAATTTCATTAATTTATTGTAGAAAACTTGGCAAAATCAATTCCTGCTATAATTATTAAGGTTAAAATAGTGAAATTGTATAGCATTTATATAAGCTCCTGGGAGTGACAGAAACTAATTCATGTTTAATTTGATAAAATATACTTTTTAATTTAAATATATAATCATAAGAAAATGATTAATTTTTAATAATTGCTTTTCAAGTAGTTAAAATAAAATTCAAAAATTATAACAACTTGTATGTACATACAGTAAAATGTTCATATCTTTATCTTTATCGATTTTAAGCTTCATTATAATGTAGTCAAGTTCATGTTTCAAAAACGCATAACTCCTCAATGAATAATTCAATTTTTTTCCTGTATTCACAACTAGTATCTTAAGGACTGAGATCAAAATTTGAAAATTAAATACATATTCAATAATAAAAAATCATTGCACACTCTTAAAAATATTTCATTTAGGTAGGAATATAACGTAAACAATAACACCGTAATTGGTAACATATCTAAAACATTAATACATGTTGTAGCGGATTTATTTATCTGAGTTGCGTCACTTACTCCAATTTAACGTAAAATACGAGTCCAATTTCATCGTATCCCATAATCAGGACCACAGCGTCCTAGATAACAGTATGTGCGCTATGTGCAATATCCGACATGAAAGGGTTCATAAACGTCAGTGATACCAGGCCCACATAGTTAGCTGATTCTTCTGTAGTACAGTTATCCATCTGGAGTAATTTAAGTCTCTCAAATGACTTTTAATATAGTTAATAAGCTCTTTGACCACATTTTTATTTTCTCAGTATAGAAATATGAAGAAAAAGGAATCTGTAGTGTAATATTCAATATTATTGCTAGACAACTGACAGATCCAGATTCCGGTCCCTACGGAGTGAATTTTTGTTGTACCTTAACCTTACTTTAAAATTAATTAAGGTTAATGCCACTTGTGCAAAATGAGTGTAGCCTAAATATACGGCGTGTTTTTTGAACTGTCCGTTAATATTGGGAATTTGTTGGAAACAGAAATTCAAGATTAGAATGGGACAGACAGTTTATTATTCTTGTTTCTCTGCCTATATGTTTTAATATTTTTGTTTCAGAAACCAGTGAAGATAAAAAATTAAAGTTTAGAACAGTTGTTGTTCCTTCGGTCTTAAAGCACGAAGAATATTTCAAATATATGGTAATGCAACTTTTCAAGATAGATAATGATTGGAAATTTTAAACCTTAATAAGAAAACAACTGGTAAGTCTACAAAATTACAAGACAATATATATATATATATATATATATATATATATATATATATATATATATTATATATATATATATATATATATAAATTTATTTTGAAATGTATTTAAACATAAAACATTCACACCGGTTGATAAATAGTGTTGATGTAAGATTTTGAATAAGCAGATTTTGTTTACACGTTTACAGTATGAATATCTTTATACATAAAGTATATTTAGAAATGTTAATATATCCACTTATATACGAATAATGCTTACATGAATTCTGGAAGTTATGGAGTAGTTCCGCTGGTAATTTTCGCCCAGATAAAGATTAAGCCTATAGTTCTATTAACAAAATAAAGATGACGTACTGCAAACTTAGACAAACAGGATGTTTCTTATGGTGAAAATTGTTATAAAATCGGTCACATTTCAACTAGTTACTTCATTTTATTTGTATACTTGATAATACACACCTTACATACACACATTTAACAAATTACTACACTACCAATATTTTTATTAAGATGTTTAAACGTGATTAAAAACGCACACGCGCACACACACACACACACACACACACACACACACACACACACACACACACACACACACACACACACGTTCTTTTTGTTATGGCTTATCTTTACTTTGTTAATATTTATGATTATTTATTATTGTTGTTATTTTGTTTATAATTTTATTATAGTTACGTTGTTATATATATATATATATATATATATATATATATATATATATATATATATGTATCTGTTATTTATCTTTAGGCTTAATTATCTATTTAATGGAACTATTTTGGTGGAACACTGGACTGGATTGAATTTATTTGAATATTATTGCATGTCATCTTGATTTAAACATGCACAATGTAATTGGGTGTGTAACCTGTACTGTTGCATGTAAATAAAATAAATAAATAAATAAATAATGTCAATACACTATCTAAAGTATCGTCACTGTAATAAAAATAGGTAATTTTTTAATCAATATCGAAAATCAAAACTTTATTTGGATGCAATCGAATTTATTAAATCAACATAATGGTTGTTTTATGTTTCAAAGTTAAATCTATTTGTAGCGGTTCACATTGCAACATATCCTGTGCGTTCGTTTCTATAAGGTTTCTATGCGTTCATTTCCGTTTTTTTAATAGATAGTTTTATATATTTAAACCAGTTATAAATATCTTTATAAATTTATTGAAACATGAAACAATCACATCGGTTGACAAATAATGTAGATGTAAGTTTTCGACTGGTGCAATGCAAGATAATTAATTTTGTTTATACGTTTACAATATGAATATCTGTCTATATAAAGTATATTTAGATATGTTTTATATTCGATTATATACGCATAATGCTTATATGAATTCTGTAAGTTCTGGAGTAGTTCCGCAAGTAATTTTGGCCCAGATAAAGATTACACCAATAGTTCAATTTACAAAATAAAAATTACTTACTACAAACTTAGACCAACAAGATGTTTCTTATGGTACTGAATGTAAAAATGTTTGTAAAATCTATCACATTTCTGCTAGTTACGACATTTTTATTAGTATACTTGATAACGTCAATATGCTATGTAAAGTATATTTACTGTAATAAGAATAGGTCATGTTTTCTTTAATGACGAAAATCAAAACTTAATTTAGTTGCAATCGAATTTACGAATTCAACAGTATGGCAGTTTTTGCTATATCAATGTAAAATCTATTTGTACCGGTTCAAGCTGCAACGTATCCTATGCGTTTCTTTCTACAAGGTTTATATTCATTTCCGTTTTTCAATTAGATAGACATTTGAAACATCACTTTCTACAATATCGTTGTCGTACTTTAAATCTTTGAACCAAAAATATTAATAAATTTACTGGCATGAAATCGTTGTACCTTCTGACGCATTAGTGCATACTAATAATTTTTTCTCACTAAAATCAAACAAAAAACTTATTAATTATTATTTTATAATCATGTCTATAACCATGTTACGCATACAATTACCACTTATTAATTTAAAATATGCTTTTAACCCTGAAAAATAATTTATGTTTAATTATTAATTTCTTTGATGAAGTATATTTAAATCGTAGCTATATTTCATGTTAGGATACAAGTAAATACATATGCATTAAAATGTATATCACACTATAATAAACGTTATAAATAATGTGTATTAAATTTTGAAGCTATATTGATTTTGTAGAAATGCGTAAATTCACTTGATTCGTGAGCAGAAAGCACTAAAATTCCATTTTAGGTGTAGTTTAAAGTTCAGAACTGTAACACACATAAGCTAACAAGTGAAATGGGAACTTATTACAACATGCACCAGGGCGGAAATCCTGTTCGTTGGACAAAGGCTAAAAAACGGATATAATGTGTAAGCCTTCAAGTGTTCCACCTACTGCTCTCGATAGAGGATTGATCGAATTTATTTAAACAATTTAGTAGGACAAAGTATGTCAAATTTATATAAATAGGTACCTTTATTTAGAATATAAAAGGCCTTAGAGTAAATTCTTTATATAACATACCTAACATTCTTTCTGAAAACATACCAACCAGCTCGAAACTAAACCAGTATTCCTATTGTTTGAGTTATCTTAAAGAAAACGAGTTCTTACATTTCTAAATTATCTACACATCAGCATTTTCTAGATAAAAAGACGTAGTAGAAAAATGTATCTCTTGTATGTCTACAAGTGAAGTGAACTCTTAACTCTATTTTCATATACGTTGTCCACTTAATGACCACCAACAGTTATAAAAAAATACCTGTATCATGATGTATAACTCTAAATGGTGATGTGATCTGCCAGATTTCATGAATTCATATATACCGTTCCTGAGATAATATTTTTAAACACACACACACACACACAGAGAGAGAGAGAGAGAGAGAGAGAGAGAGAGAGAGAGAGAGAGAGAGAGGGAGAGAGAGAGAGAGAGGGAGAGAGGGAGAGAGAGAGAGAGAGAGAGAGAGAGAGAGAGAGAGAGAGAGAGAGAGAGAGAGAGAGAGAGAGAGAGAGAGAGAGAGAGAGAGAGAGAGAGAGAGAGAGAGAGAGAGAGAGGTTGCGTGACACGAAATTGATTTTAAAGTTTCTCAAACTATAAAATTTGTTTGTCATTATACTCAATCATGTTACTTGTCATTCAAAATGGTTATTAGCTGTTAGACTTAAATAGTTTTACATTTTTATCAAAGGTATAAAGATGCTGTATCTAATTTCACCTCGTTGTAAATCCGTTAAAAAAATCACAAATATTACATGATTATAAGTGTGATATCTTGCTTAGTGTTGAAGTTGAATGAATGTTAATGAGTTTTTGAAATTTATTACTATGTTATCAACTGGGTAAGATACATTTATGAAACTTAAATATTCATTACGAATGTAGCCATAAAAATTTAATTATTATAAGATTTAGAATTACCTATTATAAAAGTTATATGTTTTTAGAATTTCATATTTACAAAAATGAGGTGTATTAGCAACTATTCTATTCAATGCCAAGGTTTTACTAATAATTATTTTTAATACGTTTTTAAAGTTATGAAAATTTTCAGTAAAATATTCTAACACCGCAGCTTTTCTTCATTAGGCTTACATTGTCAGCAGCGACACAGTATTTACTCCAGCCTTTGGAAAATCAAATGATTTCTTTTTATTAAGAAGAAGTAAATTCTAGATCTGTGTTATTTTTTATTCATGCCAAGTTCTTCAGCAGTTGTTAACTATTTATAAAAAAAATATAACATTTTTAATTGTATATAGAAAGTAAGTGTATGAGGTATGTGATTTATAAATACATGACATATTTACAAGTTACAGTAAACTATCTCCTTTTCAAATACAAAAAAAGCTATGACTTACATATTACCCTCACTTCGATTTATTGTTAAGCTTCTTGTTCTGCAATGATGAATTTTATGAAGAACATTAAATCTCATCTACTATAATGGTAGCACGAATACTGGTTTGGTAGCAATGTACATAGAATCCAAAATATTAAAATGCTGAATGTGTCTTACACTCTAATTTGGAAAGAGACTGTGGGAAGGGGATAATTTAATGTAAAGAATATGGTCTATTTAACTGTTGTTAGTACTATTTATTTACAGACACAGTAGTAATGTAACATTTATAAAAAGAGTAACTTTCAAATTAAAATATTTCTACTACTTCTGGATTACTTTTTAACATGCTGATATTTAAATAAATTAACTTGTAAATTATTATATACAAAATTAATACGATTTAATATGTAATAACGTAAATTAATATGATTTAAACATATGTTTACCAACTGTTGAATAGAATATAATTTGTATTAGCATATAACCGAAACTTCCTAGATCTTTACCATATTATTTCCTTAAAGTCTTCAACGGTGTTGAGGAAACTAGGCAATGAGGTAAGTCATGTAATAGTAAGATAAAACCTTTCTTCTATCAGCAAGAATATATATATATATTTTTTTTTCCGTTCAATTCATTAAGTAAACAAATAAATGTACTAAATATTCTAATATCTAAATTTTGTGATTAATGCTACTCTAAAAACAGTAAAATAATTACAGTATTCAAATATTTTAGTTTTGTTTCAAAAGACTTTGACAGTCTGAAATGGAAAACAATGACACGGGCCGTGTAAGCCAATGTATTATGAATTACTGAAGCAAAACAGTTTATTGTAATCCATGTTTAATTGCATACTATTCATAACAATTAGACTTTAGATTGAACTATTGCTTGTGCCTTTGTATCCTTACAAATACGAACATGTGACTGAACAACGCAGATTTTATTTCAAAGATTTTAACCCTGACTTGTTTCTACTGTGAACCCCTTTTATAATTTTGAAGAAAATTCATATTTCCGCCCTGACATCCTGGCCAAGTTCGCTCGTACAATCTCTCAATGTGCAAGATAAAGAAAATTGAATATAGTTTTAGGACACTTCCTAAGCAATAAGTGTACCATAGATTCATTTAACTAGAAAGGTATTACATATTCGAATTATACGATGCTACTTATTATGGGCATGATCACTACAAGGGATAACCCAGCAAAACATATATCTAATTACGTAAAATTCAGGAGATTAAAATTTTAAACATGATTAACACATTGCAAACATTGTAATTTTTAAATATCACTAGCATTTACTTCCTATTTATAAGATCCTTCCTTAGTAAACAAAACTGGGTTTTCAAGCAAAACCATTTACTGCATTATCCTGTCACCTAATTGTTCGTAAACTCAACAGAGATTTTTTAAGTTTACCTACAGAAGGGTTTGCAATAACAGTACCGTTGTATCTAGGAAAACGTGATTAACACATTGCACACATTTAAATTTGTGAATATCACCGGCATTTACAATAAATTAAAATATTTTTAGATCCGTTTCTGATACTTCCATACTAAACAAACCTGGCTTTCAAGCAAAAACCGTTTACTATATTAATCTGTCACTGAGTGTTCGTAAACTGAACAGAGATTTACAAGTTTATTTATTATGGGTCTCCCATACCAGTGCCATTGTATCTTGCCCCAACATCTGCAGAAGGTTTGACATCCTTGAGTTGCACAGCGATGATGAGGTAGGAAAGGGCAGTCATAGCCACCTTGGTGATGAGTGGGCGATCCAGGAAGAAGAGACCTCCAACAGAGAAGTGGACATTCTTAAGAGATAGGCGGGAGAACAAAGCGACCTCTTCCCAGATCTGAACGGAAGTTTCAGGTTGCAGCAGTTGATGGGCGATCAACGCGGTCCTGTTGGCTTCCTTGGCGCACGCATAGCAGACGTCACATTGAGCGACAAACATGGCTACATCCACCAACATGAAAATTAAAACGCTCAGATTTGGAAAAGGAACCACCTTCTGAAATGCACTTAAGGAATACGTACATATTAAATACCGTGAAGGATATTCTGGTCGTAACACTTAGCAGGTTGTAAAGACAGAAGTAGGAGTTGATGTCCCACACCAAGACGTGTAGTTGGGTGTGCAGTCTGAAAACCGAGTTGATCCTTTGCACTAACAATGTGCAGAGACTTGGTGTCCACATCAGTTGCCAGGTTCTCTAATCGTCTGTTGAGTGCTGAGAACTTGCTAGCCAGCAAATCTACGAACACAACATGGTGGAGGACTGGGCATGTGAACGCGAGATCCAAAACAATATTTGATATAGCCACTGTGGTTTCAAGTTGAAAACTAAAACCTACAGCAAATTTTGCCATCAATACAAGAAAGAGCGTTGTGATCATCATGGTTTGTCTCCAGATCTTCTCAGTGTTAAGCTCGCTATTGACAATAGTCATGTCGTTTAGTATTTTCTTGTAGCTCTCTCTAGAGACGTAACTGTAAAATATGAACCCCACTGAAGCCAAAATATAGCATATCAATGATAACAAATATAAGCTGTTTTCCATTGATTCAGACAGTTTACTACCAATGCGGGCAATATGTATGGCTGCAGGTGTCATCAGTACAAGTGCTAACCCACAGAAGTATTTATCTGACGACGTACAAGCTGGGAGATGTCCTAATCCTCGCATCAAATACTTCAGTGGTTTGTAAAGAATTGCAATATGTATATCAATCACATCATTATTTTCTAGAAATTATGACCATCTTCTAATAATCCTTTCCACCTGTATAGATCAGTTATTTCATCAATATAAGAGACTCTTCAGGCTTGCTAACTATCCATCAAAGTGATATTTGTCAATTCACCTGACATTTCAAGTGGCGTTACTGCACTTATATTTGCCATTTTAATTGGTTAATGCGCTTTTTCTGTTAACGCAAGTGCTGATAATGTTTATTGGAAAGTTTGAAATAATTATTTTAATATCTTTGTAGCAAACTAAAAATATTATGCTCTTTTTAAAATTAAAAATATTTAAGATTAACGAAATTTTACAATTTATCAATGAAAATATTTTGTTTAAATAAAATTTGTTTGAATACAATAATTTCATTATTATGTAAATTATTTTAATCCCTATATTTCAATAATCAGTATTTAACTATAAACCAGAAGAGTAATCACTAGTGTATACGCTATTGCAATCATCAATAAAAATGGTGTTGTCTTGTTCTATTAAAGGCCTATCGTTAAACGAAACAAGCAAATTGGAATACTGATTTTTTTTGTTCATTTAAGGTCCATATAAACTTATTTAAGTATAAAAATGTGTCATATTTTACATTCCAAACAATGATTGAAAGTTTTATATTTATTGCAAAAAGAAAAGATTACTATAATTAAATAAATAAAATACCCCCATGTGTACATGCGCGTGCGCGCGCGCGTATGTGTGTGTGTGTATGTGTGAATGTGTTTATTAAGTTCAAAATGTAGGTTTATCTTTACAACTAATATACAAAACAATGAAACAAACCAAATTTTAAAATATTTATATTGTAAACACGTGTTTCAGCATCAAGCTACCGTCTGTGTACAATTTCAAAACATATAAAACTAATAAATTAACAAATAAGTATATATACATATATGATATTGTTTATATACAACACTTCAATTTTTTCTAAATCTTATAGTGAAATAATTTTAATGTATTTATTAATATATTTTCAGATTTATATTATTAGCATTTGTAAGATGTTTACCATAAGTTAGATAATATGCAACATTTTTTGAAGTGAAAACTTCTATAAGCGCGTTGAGCGTTTTGGTAGAGGGTAAAATCCTCGGTTCGCGTCACCGACATGCTAATGATACTAACCTGCATGAAAAAGTCAGTCTCGCTGTGTTAAAACTGTCCCGGCGGAGTATGAAAACAGACTGCGAAAATCAGTGACCTTTACGGCTTCCTCTCGCGATTTAAAAGTGAAGCCAATGTCGTAAAATTCTGTAAGATGCGTCAAATTAAAGCTCTTAATATTGGCAATCTATTGGTTACATTTTTAAATATTAAAAAAATTTCGAAATAATTTTGATTATTGTTTACATTTTACATAGCGTTTACAATGACAAGAAAAAGTAGTAAGTGAGGATTTTTTTTTTATTTTTTGGTCAGACAAAATTTGTCAGCGAGAAATTTGTGTGAAAATAGATGAATATTTTTTTTGTAATTTATCATTTTTTTATTGGAAGTTTAGTTTAGCCTGTTGTAGCGTATGAAGTGATGAGTGAACGTTTCTGCCGGAACTGTAGTTGGCGCATTGGCTCACTGATACCGTATTAACTCAATAAATTAGTTTATTGTGCAATAAAAATACCTTTACGAAAGAACCAAGTTAATTATCTAATTTATTAGTTTTAAAAATATTGTGGGTTTAATTGTTATTGCAATTATATACTTTATCCGTAAGTAAAGTTAAATTGACCACGTGGGAAGTTCAAAAGTAAGTATGAAGCATATTAATATTTTTATACAGATAAATGAATAATGAAAACAACGAATATATTTTTAAACATTTTTAATAGTTGTACGAATATTTGTATTTAAAATTTAGCATTATTCATTTTAATTATGTTTTTAATATTTAACCTCTTCATCATGAAATGAGTATTATTACGGTATAAGATTTATCTTACTAGCGTGGTAAAATAGATTTCTAGTTATTTGATAATATTTTTTCGTGGATTTTAAAATTGTAAAATTAAAAACGCGTCACATTTACAATTACAGATGTACTGCTACTATAACGTATTGTTAATTACTCTCAACTTAATAGTTCCGTTTTCACTTCTATCGGCAGTTCCACGACTGCTACTGTTTTTTTGTGTTTTAAGCATAAAAATTCAACATGAAACAGGAATACTTTGTTACAAAATATTAAGCATTGATTGTTATCCTAATTTTAGAATATCACTATGTATTTTTATTAAATACTAATTTTCTTATAAGTTGAATAAGTAATAAACTGAAGTTTATTACAGAGTTCAAAATAATTTCCTTCATATCAGAAACAGCATTATCGTAAATCACATCATTCTAAACCAAACTAGGAAGCCTTTTTCTTCCACTAGAGGTCGGTGCAAAACCTTTACCATATTTTTTGCGATACTCATAACCACAAGATAGGAGTACGTCATACTACGTTTCGGGTGACAGGCTTTGCTGAAGTTAGGCCTCATGTTACTTGCTGTGGTCTGGAGTACCATTGTCTAATATAACGGAACGAGCTAATTAATCTTCTACACTATTTTGAAATCAGAACCTTCTATACCCTATCAATAATACAAAGTTTTAATTGAATGAGTGGTTAATAGAACGTAGCTTCCTTTTAACATTTTTAGGTTTGAATACCACCTTCTTTTTACAGCCATTCACAGAACTCTTGTGATTCACAGAAGTCAAGATGTCAGCACAACTCTTTAGACAATGAATTTTTTAAGCGAAAAGTTTCAAAATCGATCTTTACAATTTTTATGACAGTTAATGTTCTTACGTGGTAAAACTTTTAACCACTTATTCTAAGAATTTTTACTTCACATATGGTTTAAATCTCATACCGTATATT
Organism: Homalodisca vitripennis; assembly: GCF_021130785.1. Classification (NCBI taxonomy): domain Eukaryota; kingdom Metazoa; phylum Arthropoda; class Insecta; order Hemiptera; family Cicadellidae; genus Homalodisca; species Homalodisca vitripennis. The sequence continues at coordinate 33,426,716 of NC_060208.1, forward strand.
TGTCAACTGTCCGTACCATATTTCAAGAAAAACTGACTTATTGACTTTAAGTTTTGCAGAAAGCTTAAGGTATTTTTAAGAAACATCGATTTGAGATTATGGTGAACCCACGAGATTTGGTTGAACGTTGGAAAATATTTTTACAACGGTCTTTATGGGAATTATGGCACCTATAACATTTTTAAATAAATAAATTCTGTAAACAAACTGAGTAAATTCGTGTTACACTTAAACATGTGACCGTATTAAATAAATAATAGTTTAGAAGATTATTTTTGTGATGCCTGTGTTGCTAAACGAGATGTGACGCAATCATAACTTGTAAACAAATAGTTGGGGTCTAGGCCATTAATTAGAATGGTTCTATTTTATAACGCTAACTTATTGATTTATTCAGTTTTAATGCTTCAGAGAAGCTATTAATTAGCCAACTAACTTCCAATGGACTGGAATGAAACCCTACATCGATTATCTCCAACCTACGGTCCATTTGAGGACTTCATTCAGCACGCGGCCCTGTCAGTAGTTAAGTTAATTTTCGCTTTAATAACTAAGCGGCGATGACATGTTGAGTAAGAGAAGCGCGCCAGCTAGGCAGACTCAACAACTTTTTGGGTTTATACTTTAAATGCTGTTTCTAATAGTATTTTTTAATAGGTTATTAGGTATATTTGGGTTTACGACGATCTGGTGAGGAATGGGCTAATCAAACTTTACTTTTTCACACTCAATATTTGTTTCCAGATTGTCTTGACAGTACATAAACGCTGCTTTGTGCTGCTTTAAGTTTGAGATTAAGTTTGAGATTGATTAAGTGTGTATAATATACAGTTTACCATTTATTTCAAAAGAAATTAAATGTTGTAATTATGTTTGTGTGTTTCTTGACAATTAAAATGTGGTTTGTGTTGAAAACAACAATACCGCGTTGAGTTTGAATCGCAAATAATTTTTGTGTGTATTGAAATAGTATAATATATGTAAAATTACAAATCAAAATATTATAAAATCGATTATGCATAAAGTACAGTTCTGTCCTGAGCACAAACTGTACATTTTTTAAAAAGATATGCGATCTCAGCTTTGTATTCGGATATCCACGTTTATTTTTTGAGAAAGACGTAAGTGAACTAAGTATCATAAACACACAAATAAACTTCATACTTAAGACTAGACTGGATGCGTTTATTCACTGTCAACGCAACGTGGAAACTTGTATTGAGAGTAACAAAATAAAACCTTGTTATTCTTTTCTCAACATATTCATCTGTATCGCATTCTTGTTGACACTAAAAAAGCTGATAAAATACATGAACGACCGTATTAACTGCTTGCTGCAGCCCAAGGCTGCAAATGCAATGTGGTCAGTCCCCCCCCCTATTATCGGTTTCGTCTAGTTTCAACATATTTCTGCACGAAACATTGGCAGTGTGTTGTCGGTTTGTCTTGTCCTAAGTAGGATATAGTTAGATAATAATTGTACTTAATTATAAAGAAATTTAAGTTATACACTAACTGAGCCAATACAGTAATTAAAAAAGGAATAATCAAACGTGATTGTGTACAAAATACATTCGTTTTTTTACTAACATTAACATCGTCCATAGTTGCTGACAAAGCATTAATCACATTTTCAAATTAGGCCTTGTCTATCTTGGTAGGTACTTGAAATGGAATGGGAACGATTTTCAATTTAAACACAAATGCAGTATAATAATTTTCGATTTTTTATAACGATTATGCTTACGTAACCCACTTAAAACCCTGTAGCTAAATAATAATATCTTATCAGATTGCAAGTAATTAATTACTTACAGTAGCAAAAGAGATACATATTTCCAGAATTGTGCTGCAAATTTGACCACAAACTTTTATTTTATTATTTAAGGCTCTTCTTAATTCCTATCAAGAAAGCGATGAAACACTTTTACGAGACGCAAGCCTTGAAAGATTCAGATAGAACAACGTGAAGTTTGCCAAAGTAGTCCAAGTCACGAACAGGGGGATAAAGAGCTTAAAAGGCTCAGTTCCTCCTTCTTATGTCGACACGTTCTTGAATTTTGAGAACATTGCACTTAACACATAATTTTTATATTGAGATACGGTAAGCGTTGTACATTGCTAAACAATATTATCACACTAGATTTTAAATCGGTCAGATTTTACTTAGACTAATAAGTAATCGAATGTGATTATATTATCAGATATTAGAGTTATTAAACCGACTATTTGACGATGAGCAGAAAATACTATTCTTCGTGTAATTTTTGCATTAATAAAAATGCTTATTGTATACATGAACGAACGAATGGCTTAAAGAGTTTCTAAAATACAAGATTCGTAATACTTCAGAATACATTATTTTCAGTTTGCATCTCCGCAATATGTTAATTTAACAAGTACTAATAATAAAGCAGTAATATTAGTGTGGTTCTTTAATTATTTCTAATGAGACGAATCTGTACTATAATTAAGGATTTTGCTTACAAATTAATATTTAGAACATCCTATTCCTAATCTCATCTGAGACCTACAGATTTGCAGGCTTGTAGTTTATTAGTCATAACGTCTCTTGTCCAGTTGGTCATGCCTTTTATACCACGCTTATGATCACTTACGTAGTCACTACTAAATACTGTGGCGGGGCCTTTCCTCCTTTGTAATTGTGCATGTTATCACTATATAATCTGATTCTCGTATTTCTAAATTTAAGATATTATTTTACAACTACAATAACTACTACAACAACTACATAAATCAACTGCAGAATAATAACATTAGGTTCAATAGGTAATGCATGTGGTTAATGCAATTACTGCAACCTACATGTTGAGCAGTTTATGCCGCTTACACAAACTGTCTTATCAAATGCAATGTTAATAAGCACATGCGATAAACCTTTGACCACGATTCTATGGGGTCTAAAAACAACCTTAATTTGTGCTTGCGTAGGACGTCACGTACCCCAATTGGGTTTACAAACAGTCTTGACTGGCTGTTATATTGAAATATCAAATGAGTTTGGAAAACAACACGTATTACAGCTGTTAAATGTACATGTGTATATCTAGTGTTTCAATGTTGCAGAATACAAACTAGTTTTAAATAAACTTACATCTCCTATAGCACAATATTATCGTTATGGTTATTTGATTATTGATAATATTAAAATTATTGTATTATACTGATAATTTACTTACGTAATATGTAATATGTACGGATGAGAGACCTAAATCTATTGTACTTTGTCCAAACCCAAAGTGTACAACTTACAAAGATAAATGTCGAACTGTAATGTTGTAAAGTTTTTTCATTTTATTAGGGAGCCTTAAAAGTCCAACCTCCCACTCTTATTCACTTTATTATGAATAGAAATTGAGTGATTTACATGGCTATATGTTTATATAACCAACGAAGGTGTTTTTTTGACGTTTGAAAAAGTTTCACTCCCTCATTTACAGCTATTATAAAAAAAATAAAAGCTTACACTAAAGGTCTCTAATGTTACTCTATCTAATTTGATGTGGAATTAAAGTTTGAGTTTTTTATAAAGCCCATACAGTTTAAGTCACATTCAATATCACTGTAAGGCAGATGAGGCATTTAATCACTACTTATTTTGAAAACGTGGGACACAAAATCATAGAACAAGTTTCTACAAATATCAACAACTACGATTAACATAGCATTTATTAGGTTTTATTTTGTCTCGTCGAAGCCCATTGCAGGTCCTGTGGATACCAATAGCTGGTTTTGCCATTTTATCCGTTATTGGTTACCAGTTAGTATGTGAGACACATTCAGACCAGTTACTTGTTCAAAGTGCAGGTTTCTCGATACCAGAATTGTTTTCAAAGAAGAATGCAAAAACCATATAAAATGAAGATGATTTGTATACACAATAGATGTAAACATATAACTTTACTCTAAAATAAATATTTGACAACTTATGCAAAAGATAGCCATAGTTCCTGCGTATCTTTCTGTAAGTTGTGTCATACGATTAGTTATGAATACGCTTATGCACATTTATTTTTATATAGTATGTTGCAAATACTGTACTGGGCAGAAGTAATCAAAAGCATATTTTATTTAAGTAATAATAAACCTAGATTATAAATAGCAATACAATAATCTGATTGTATGACATTTTTTATAATCCTATTTTTAAATCCTCCTTAATAAAAAAAAAAAATATTATAACCAAGATAAAGTAGGCAAAGTATAATTACGGCAAATAAGTATTCAACTGTTTGTATAATTAGATTAAATATAGATTCAAATCCTGTTTAAATATACTATTAAATTTTACAATTTAATACAGAGATATATAGATACCAGATTAAATGGAGGATTTCTAAAGCGAATCGATGTAGATTGATTGCTCAAGGCAGAAACAAACAAACTTGCCCTGCGCAGGAACTGTAATTGAACTGATATCTGCGAGGATCATCACCGCTAATGATCCTGTCTACGTCAGTCTTGTCAAATTTAAAAAAGGGGTTATTCAATTTAAACTCAATAACTTCGTAAAATGACACATCCATATTAGAATGATTATAGAATTATCATATACTGAGTTTTAATTTAATTTACAGCTGATATGTAAACTTAACTAGACGTGAGAGCCTGCTGCATGTTTAGTAATGCAATACAATAATATGCATCGTATAGAATATTTGTATAAATGCGGTCACAAATTATAAGTTCTTCCAGTTTGTTTAGGGACATGAAACCTCAACTTGTTCCATAGTTGTGTAGTGGATACACTTTACACATTAATCAAAAAACGAAGCATCACACATCATTTGGTTCTTCTTAAATTGAAGTCTATCTCATTTTTTTTAACTGATTAACTTCTTCGTAAAATATGTAACCCCTTATACTATAATGATTTCAAAATTTAAAACATATATATGCTTCCTAAAAGTTCAAGAAGATTCGGGGATTATTTAAATTATCAGATAAAGTTGTTTTTTAATTGGATGATTTTAACACATATTCAAAGACACTTGCATTGGAAATAATATAAATCAACAATCTTCATGCTAATACTCGCACATGACTACCCTATGTCAGCATAATGATGCTGATAAGATAGCTAAATTATGTATCACTTCAGCGAGCGGTCGAGAGATATTTATATCATTTATAGAAGTGAATTTCTCTAGAAAATTCGAATACAGTACAGTAATATCAGTTATAAGCTAGCATAGATATTTTACAAATGGAATGAGAGAGAATGCCTTTGAAATTACTTAAAGCATTTTCAGTATTTGTTTTCAAAGTTATCATATTCGCGCTTATCATATACCTCATACCCAGCAATATTATGCTGTATAATCATTAATAACTCCATAATATATATATATATATATATATATATATATATATATATATATATATATATATATATAAATACACAAGAAGAACTGCTCTGATAATACAAATCGTATTATATAAAAATCAGGATTTTTTTAAAAGCTATTTGTATACATGTTTTTGTTTTAGAGAACAACACAGTTTAAAAAAACTATTCGTATAAATAATACTGTAATTTATTAAAGTAATAATAGTATAATACTAAAAATAAAGCAATATACAGTGATTTCAGCTTAGCTAACTATAAATTTTCTTTCAGAGAGTTTGTTATACCCAGTGTGACCAAAATAGAAGAAACCTCTCTTGGCCACCTCCAGCTGAGCTTTGCGCGGTAAACGTGTTCATTATTTCGGTTTTCGCGCTGAGAGACCTTGTACTGTAACCGCTGTCTCTCGCGTAAGTAGTGCCGATTTCCGGGCTGTTGAATGTGATGTGTTACTCAGCAAGTTAATCCCTTGGATAGTGTTTTAATTTCAAGCACATCGGCATTTTCATGTTTGAAGTACATGTTTATCACGTTTTAAATCGAACACAACGTATTTTGCTGCTTTTTGTATTCTTTGAATTCTACTGCTTTCCTTCCTGGATGTGCGGTTACCGTGCGAGGGGCCGTGATAATACAACAATGAAAAATCCAAGGACTTTATAATTTTTTCCAAAATGTTTCTTAATCTACATATACACTTTACTTTGTCAAAACCTCACTGTGCTTAGTGTTTTACCTTGGCAGCAATCGTAGGTACTTGCTACTAAGCTCAAACTATACGCCACTCTCACTGATTGTCTGCAACAAAGTTTGGCTTAAACCTATTTAATCTAAAAACGTGAATGGTCAGGATTAATATGAACAGTTGTCTAATTATTGAATTCCCGATAAAAAGACTGAGAGTCATTTGCGTATTTAGAGAACTTTACATATTCAACAACACATGTCTTAGTCAGATTCCTTGAAGAGCTCGAGTATAGCTGATGTCTGACCTCAAAACCTTGCGAACTGTGGTCTTCCATCAAAAGACAAACTTACGCATTTTCCAAACATTTTGCTAAGTAGACCTCCCTAATAATACTGCTCCTACTTGTGTGGTTTTTGCCATGGATGAAAATGCATTTTTGCCATTACAAACTTTAAATTCATAGATTATAGAATGCCAGAAAAATGTCCACAAACACTGATGACCTAGCGTTTTCATAGATTGTACAAGAATTATATCACTAAATAAATACTTTATATCATCAGTTTCGGACAATACAAAGTAATCAAAGTGGTAGTGTTTTAGTACTGTGTATAGCATGAGAATGAACTGATGAATGAGATACTTTTCAAACTCCGTAGTATATGGCCTCGATTTTTACAAAAATTAATATAGACACTTTAAAGAAAACTCTAAAACTAAGTCCATTACAAGACTAATCCGAGGGCCTGTATATTTTACAGTAAATAATACAAAGAACTGTAAAGAAACATTTGGTGAGAATAAACAACACAAAAGCACTCACGTGGGAACAAATGTCTATAGATCACTTCAGACTCTCACTGGAGAGGGCGGTACTGTATTCTACTTAGGTTCTACGTGTAAAGGCCCTTTGGCCTTTTCTTCAGATCAGATGAAAATATACTACGTTATGCAAGATAACGTTTTATTTGATTTGTTCTATAATACGGTTTAATATAAAATAATTTTCGGATTATTGAAATGGATTAATCAATCCGGTCTAAGGTAAATAATTAAAATTGTTGCTGTAATATAGTTTGTAAATGGCAAATTAAATTACAAAACCTGCGCACTTTTTAAATTATAATACAACACACATAATCGAAGTTGGTTACACAATATAGGGGTTAGAAAACTATATTTTTTAACTATATCTCAGATGATACCAATAGCTATGGTTTGCTACCATTTGACTCTATATTATTTTAATAGTAAAGAAGGAAACAGGATTTTTCCGGACATTTGCCATCGTTCAGTGAAACAAGAAATCAGTAACACTACGTTTCGAAATCTGCAATCTGATCTCTTCTTCAGGTAAATAGCTAACCTAACACATAATTACAAACTGAATTATATTTAATTAGGCTGAATTAGACAAACATACCAGAACGTTGTGACACGCCTAAGTTAGGAATTACAACCACTATATTGTGTGTCAACTTCATTATTTTTAAAAGATGTGCTTAATACAAAATTAAACACAATACTAATTATTAAAGCTGAACTACAGAGTACATGTTACAATACGTCTACATTCGATGATCAACCTCCTACGACTGACCAAAGGCCAATGGCAAATGCTGTTATTGTTGTGTTTAGTTTTGTATTAAGTGATCTGAATATTTTTGTTTACCATCATTATTCCTTACACCAAAAAGTATTTCATCATAATCAATTTTGCTAAGTTACATTACACATTTATTATCATCTTTCACCTTATTGAAATTTTTGTTTGACAACAACAAAAAAAGAAAATCTTAGTTTGAATCTTTCATCTATAGTCCATGCAATAATTATACATAGAGCAGCAATAAAATAATTCTTTTTATCATAAAGATGTTAGAAAAATTTATGTTTTATAGGTTTTTTAAATATTTCAAATATAGCTCCAATTTTATGGTCACTCTCAGCTATTTTTATAGCATATTATGGATTCTTGGCCAATAAATTAAACAAATTATTCATATACAAGTTACAATATATGTAAAGATTCTGAGAAATTCGTTGTTGGAAAAATCATTTAAATAAACAAACCTTTGTTTCTGTAAACGTGTGGATCACAATCAGTACAACGATTTATAACGTAACTCACAGTGAATCCTGGCACGATTGTATATATTTCATGTTTAATGTACAAGACTGTCATAACCATTAAATTGTGATTTCTTTATTTAAGATTGCTTTTTAATAAATATTACTTAACTGACTGGTAAATTACATAATTAATAATTAAATACGAAACTAATTAAGTGAAACGTTTTTATATGACCAATTCTAAAATCAACTATGTTGGTATTTATTAATTACATAATAGTTAATAATTGTATATCAGTGTATAGGTGAGCACTAAACAATGACATAGTGAAATTGCAAACGTTGCGCTGCAATCATGAACTCGCTAATCCATATTTATCCATGCATTCAACACTGTTGTGTTGCGATTAGTTATTTGTTAGATAATAACACTGATAATTAGCACCAATACGGCAGTATTTTTTAGTTTTTCTTACATATAATTATAGATTTTGATGTTTTATTATCACAACCAACACGAATACTGATTACTACAAAATTTAAATTTGTTCAAATTTAAAATATCATTAAGATGGTATTTAGTTATTAAGACTTTGGTTAAATGTTTTTTCAATACATAGATAGAGCATAAAACGAGGATTTTAAGTATTTAATATAATAGTAATCATAGCATACAAAATCAATATTCCTATAGATCTTGAAATTAAAGTGAATTAAAATATCTCCATTATTTGGAAACATATGCTAAATTGATATATGCATATTACATTTCCTCCATCTGATTACATTGATTGAAAACAGATGAGAAATTTATACGTATTAAAACTTTTTAAACTTATTTTACGTCCTTTGGGGAAAATAGAGGATAAATAATATTTAAATATTTGATTAATTAACTAACTGATAGTTGATAATAATTTTTGTAAGTTTGCTAACTAATTTTATTTGGTATTTATGACAGTAAATGCTTCTTTTAGAATAATGAATTTTAGAGCATGCATGAAATACAATAAAATTAGTTTATTTTACTGTAATCAAATTAGTATTTAAAATAATTATCAAAAGTATTTTGAACAGTAATTTTTTTTGAAAGTAACTTTGATTATATTAAACTATTATTCATTTATTAAATTTTCACTTTATAATATTAACGCTCAAAATATATTGCCACTTTTAAATATAAAATGTATTTTTAACATTAAAGTAAAACCAGACAAATTAATAAACCAGATACGATTTATCATAATTACGTATAAATAAACTGAGCTAAAACTTGTTTAAGGAGAATTTAAATAGCCTGGAAACTAAGGTATTGAAAGAGTGCACATTTACCGATAAATTAGCCTTATTAGCACATAGATGGACGTATAAATCTGAATTAATATTGTTAATCCAAAGAGTTATAAATGCACTGGTTCAGCTACTTATGAATAGAAAAAAGATTTAGAAGGTTATTGTTTAAAGACGTCACTGGCTTTACCTGTCTGCGGGGAATTACATTTTCTGACAACAGTACATATGACAAAGCTATATATCTTTATCACTGTTACCCGGTTTTGTTTTCAACATTACTTGATTACATGAGGTAGATAAACTGTTGTTTTAAAAAGTTGACTCGTAGTTGAATTATATATGCAATTATAAAATAAAGAATATTTGCAATAGATTGTATGCCGATTTTTTATGCAGTAAATAGTGTTTTTAATATGTAGTTTATGTATAATGTATGAATTATAGTTTAAAATAAATTATTTATTATATTGAAAGATATTTTTATTTTATTTCTTACCATGCGAAAGCCATACGAATAAGCAAAACAAAGCAATATATAAAAAATTTCAATTCTTCATCTGATATAAATTAAAAATATGTATTTGTATTAAAATATTATATCACCATCTCAATATAAAAAATATAAAACTCTCACTTACTTATTTCTTATATTTCCGGTATTACTGAAGGTTGAAATTAGGTACACGTACTCCATATGACTTCTGTGATAAGAATTTAAATGGGTTAATATTATTTAGAAGAAATATATTTAGTTTTAACCTAACCGTCTATGTCCTAAAAATATTAAATTGTATACACGGCTTAAGAGGCCAAATTAATCATTTTCATAGAAATCTCCAGCTGAAAAAATTGTATAAAAGTTTGAAACCGCACAGAAATATATGTTTGTGTTTCATCTTTACAATGGTCTGGAATAATGCAATTTATAATACACATGACCTAAAGTCCAACAGTTAAGGTAAACACTAGTACAGCATCAGAAATTACTTAGACCACGAATAGTATGCAATGGTCAGAATTTTTTACTTAAAACTTTTCTGAGCTAGTTATTTAAATATTTTCTTGGTTAAGAAAAAATTAACAATATATTTTATGATTATCTGGGTTTCTTTTTACCTTGCTTAAAAATAAAAAAAAATATCTATTTTGAATTATTTACCGACAAACATAATAGGGCTCAACAAAATATTAGTAGATAACCAAATTAAAACAACAAATACGAAAGTATGTAGAAAGCCAACAGGTAATTTAATACTGATTAAAATTTATAACTTAATATTTTCAACGTAGAAGAAATGCAATTAGATAACCAAATTAAAAACAACAAATACGAAAGTATGTAGAAAGCCAACAGGTAATTTAATACTGATTAAAATTTATTACTTAATATTTTCAACGTAGAAGAAATGCAATAGCTTCTCAGATCTGGTAGTTGAAGGGGTTAAGAGTACCCCGTTGGAAAACAGGAAACAATCGGAAAGCAAGAAATCTTTTGAAAACACTGTTTATTGAAATTAAATGAGGCTATTGCCATTTATACAAATTTAATGTTAATAAAAGTCATTTGACAAGTATTTGGTCTTCTGATCATATGTTAGTTTGCTTATTTAAACGCATATGCGACAGATACGGCCAAATACAAAAATAATTGAATCGTAAAAAGTGAGGGCTCTTATTGAAATTATATATATATATGTATATATAGTTTTGTATATATAGTTAGTTTTATCTTTAACGAATTAAACACAAACATGTATATAGTGGTAGTAATAATATTTTATTTTGTTGGCACCAAGTTATATAGGCTCTTGTTTGTTTTATGAGAGAATTCAACCTAATATAGTGGTGTCACAATTAAATTGAATTCATTTTATTTTGTTATGATTGCCACTGTAGCTATTGAAGTAATCCAGAAAATTCCAACAGAATCTTTATTGTAATGAGCAGATCTATGAACTGCATAGAGAAAATTGAAAAGGTTTGTACCAGTAAAGTCAATATATTGTTTGCGTTTGAGTATGGTTACACACGTTATGAAGTGTATACACTGCTTGCGTAAACTAATTAAATCAATGTTTTATTACATACTTAACTACCCCCTTCACAGTAACAACACTCCATAAATTTTATGCTGACACTATAGGGATTTGAGTACAATAGGTATAAACTTCATAAAAAGATACCACAGATAACTGGTGAGCTGTTTTTATAACAAAGGATTTCTTCACAATGGTGGCTCAGGATTACAGAATGTGTGGCACTCTCTATGTGTCTTACGGGGTGTTGTCAGCCTTCATATTGCTATTATTAAGAGAGGGATCAGCGAATGTGAGTCAAGTATTTACTGACTACTTCTGAGATTTTGCTAATTACAAAATAATTGTTAATATATTAACTTATACCACAAGAGCCTTGGCAAGAGTCATTTCATTTTAAAAATATAGACTATAATTGTAGTCAAAGGTTATTTTATAGATTCTTAGAGAAGTCAATATGAATTTTCAAATGGTTTTGGATCATTTTTTTTTAAAATTACATTTAATTTTAGTGTAGTACAATTAATTACAACGATTACTGGCGTAGCCAGAACCATCTCGGAAAATACGTTATAATTCATTACACATATATTGACTCTATGATAACAATGTATTTTGTTAATTTTTGTAAGTTAACAAAGTGCCTTAGTTTCCAGTCATGCTCGCTACCTAGGTATTTGGCGCTAAAAAGAATGAAAATTGTTGGAATGAAAATATTCCAGCTACATAAGCATTATAGGAGGGGTACATGGCACAATGGTAAAGAGTATTACATACGGGAAATGAACTGTGAAGTGTAACAAAAACTTATAATATTTCTGAATTCTTACTCATCGCACGTTTATGCGGAGTTTTATAGACAATTACCACAAAATTGCAGTACTTAAAGTGATCGTCTTTCAACTCAATAAATTCGTATAGCTTCATCGAATAACCTATGTGATGAGGCCACTAAGATTTCCCATAGACATGCGCTGGGTATTACTTATATATTTTACTTATATATTACAAGATTTCACTACGAAATAGTGCATAATGTCAACAATTTGCTATCGAAATAGAACCAATGCCAATGAGTTGTTATCATGTTTTATGGCTACATGTAAAACACTGTAAGTAATATTAGTTAGAGTGTTACTTTTGTGTTAGAGCATGTATAATAAGGACAACACTAATAGATTGAACAGTCAATGTTGAAATTCGATAACAATATTCGGTTTGGAACATTTTTACGTAGGAATACTCTCCCTAGCATACTAGAACATTTATTTTTTAACATTAAAATGTTAACAAAAACCTATCTCAAAAAAAACATATGCAACAAAACTTTCAGAAATATTTCATTTCTAGATATTAAATCTTGCATTAAACTTCATTTCTACATTGAAAAGAAGGAATACACTGAAATTACGATTGTTAATGACTTTACTCTAGTTTACTCGGCTGAAATCGTTACAAAAGTTTTATAATCAAAGATTTAGTTAAATATGACTTTACTCTAGTTTACTCGGCTGAAATCGTTACAAAAGTTTTATAATCAAAGATTATATAATATAATATATAATATTAATAATATAATATAATATAATATTATAATATCATATAATTTCGAGATACCTGTCAATTATAATATTTGTCGAGGATTCATTTGTTTGGAGTCAATGTGTACAATCCTTACCTACGTTATACTATTTTTTAATAATTATATGTGCAGTATTATTTTACTTTTGCAATAAGTATAGTTTTTTTTTCTAATAACACATGAATGATTAAATAAACCATTTACATAAGTAAATTAAACACGTTTTAGAAGCTTTGGATTTATACACTTTTTTCTAGCAAATTTTGAGAAGCAAATAAAATAATATTATTAGGGGGTTCTCTGAGACCAAAATGTAGAAAAATTTACATGACGGATATTTTTTTATCCGTAGTATTTGAAATATTGACTATTGATATATCACTAATATTACTAAACTCTTTATTTGCTTTTAAAAAAATAATGGTGCTAACTAATCACAAACTATTGGTTCCCAGTTTAAGTGTTAGAGAGGGCTTCTTAGCCCTAACTTCGCCTGGTAAAATAAGACATCTTTACTTTACTTTATTGTATTTCGTGACTGTCAAGTTCCTTGACAACAATATCTCTTGGTGATTACCTTTTCTTTGTAGTGTCATGAATAGTCCTTGTGCGGTTAAAGGGAAACATTCTTATGTGAAAACTATTGGGGAAGATTGCGATGTCAAAAACGAAGTGATTACGATAAAGATAACACATGTACTTTTTTCTCAAAGTAAACCATTCTGCAATTTTTCCCACTGTAATTTTTCCCACTTCAATTTTTCCAATGTCATTACTATATGTCGTTCATTAAAATAAAGCATTATTATCATGCATGTTGGCTAAAATTATAATATATATTACAGTATACTTCCCCTTCCATGTACCACAGTATGTTATTAGTCCTCTGCTTTGAGCTAATCTGACTGTTAAGTGTGATCAGACAATTTGTTCTGTCTTCTAAGCAGATAGCAGCTCCAAACGTTTACATCGCAATCAATAAATATAGGTACGGGAGTGCTATAGGGCTATAGTAGGCAGCGAAGCGGTAAATATTTTTTTAAATACGGCTAAAACTCATTAATCTCTTTACCAACCTAATAAAAAAAATACGTGAACATAGATAATAATTAAAACAACTGTTGCAATAGATATTATCATATATATCTTCTACTTCTTAAATATATCCTTCTTAAATACAAGTATTCGCTCATATTAAACATTTAAATTCCATAGAGCTTCGAAATTATTGTATCTGTCATTTGAAAGCTGTTATCTGTGATCTGACAGGGATTGAATTATTTACACTACACTAATACAACTGATACAAATAAATAAGTGTTTTGAGTATTATACAAATTGATGGTTATTAAAATGTATGGAAATTATGAGTAGGACTTACCTATATATAATAAGATTCTATATAATTATTTATAATAAGATTTTAAAACTAATTGAAAAACATTTATTTTTATTTATGCCACAAAATACATTACACTGTTTTAAAACCCATAAAATGTTGTAAAAATATTTGAACACAACTAATATAAGTACACTGAGTAAAATATGAAATCTGCCATAATATCAGTCTGTTGTGTCAGGTAATATTTAGTTTAGTAGTTCATAATATTCTGAATCTTGATGACTATCTCATATTTGAATATTTAGAGAATGCATCTGATCTGAACCTAAAACATCCATCTGAACCTAAAGTAAAAACTTGACTATGAAACCTTGAAATTTTGAATTTTTCAACAACGATCGATGAATTATGAGCTGTATTAATAACTTGAAAGCTTTCAAAAAGTAAATATAACTTCTATTATAACTGAAATTACGTTTTCCTTCTGAAGGATAGCGTTGCGTTAAGCTCCATATAATATAGAGCAAAACTTGTCAAACATAAAATTTCAAAGTGAAGTGATAGAATAAACTGCTGCAAACCTATCTATATTTTTTAGTCAGAGGATATATGTTTTTCTTTGTGATTGGTATTTTATTGCACGTCTTAGAGTTAGTACACTACAAGTACTAAATGAAATAAATTATATGGTTTTCCATTCTACATGTATATTCTGAAATAAAATGCAGGGGGATTTAAAAATCAAAAGAGAAAATAAGTATAACGTTTAAAGTAATTATGTCAATTTTTATTTTTGGGAATTTATTTTTTTCGTCGCCAAGGTAAATAAAATGATTTGTATTAATTGTACGAAATCAGTGAAACCGTTTAAAGTTTTAAAGAACATAAAAAAACTTATTTATGTTTTATACAGATACTTCACAACGACTTTACCCCCTTCTTTGCTATCTAGGGGACATGACAAAGCCAAGCTGACAATGAAGTGTCTCTTGTGAGCAACAGTTCAGTTACAGCCGCTATCCCTTGAGTATTCACCGTAAAGACATGTGTTTATCCAGTGTCTGCGTTGAAATTTTTGATGTACGTCTCCATTGAATTCACTTATCGAAAATGTGTCAGAGTTGATGTTTCAAAACAGAATAGCAAATTTATACTGATTTTGCGACAAATTACGTAACGTTTTATAAAACGTAAAATAGTATAAATTGTTTTTCACCATTTCATAAAACTGTTTAGTTATGTACTAAAAATGTTTTCTAGTGTATATAAGTTCATATAAATACGTCTGATTATAGGATTATTTCGGGCATTTGCCATCGTTCAGTGAAACAAGAAATCACTACGTTTCAAGATCTGCAATCTGATCTCTTCTTCAGGTAAAGAACTAACCTAATACATAATTACAAACTAGGTTAAAATAAACAAATCATACCAAAGCGTTGTGGAACGCATACGTCAGGAATCACAAAAACCATGTTGTTTGTCAACTTCACAAACTCTAAAAAACATGCACTTAATAACAAACTATACACAACACTAATCATTAAAACTGAACTACAGAATACAGTTCACGATACGTCTGCACTCGTCTACTAACCACCTACGACTGAGTGAGGTTTCAATATTTTGTAATTAGCACAATGAAGACACTCTCTATTATCTTAACTTTAAAATAATACTTACAATGCGCACAACCATCGCCAATTCAGCGGTGTTGAATGATTGTCTGAGAATGTTAATTTGTTGCTTATTTAGTGGTTTACGCTTTATATGATGTCCATCATAGCTACTGTCCAACATTACGCAAAACAGTGTCTGAATCTGGTTCTTTGAGATGTGATAAGTAATTTTTTAAGTTCTTATTTTGGCATTCTAGGTATAATGTAGAAGATTAATAAAATATTTACTGATTTATTTCTTTCTATAGATATTGAATAAGTATTGGCGACGTCCACCGAAGTTTGCAGTCATATAATACTACGTCTACGGTAACAGAGTTAGCTGGCACTAGTAGTTTGAAAAATAATTTTTACAGTGGGCTGGAATTAATTACGTCTTAGAATACGCTACTCACAACGAGTGGATCTTTTTGTTGATTCTATCAATAATTAATTATTCTTGTACAACACAAAATCACTGACTGCCTCCTACAGTCTGTTGACGTAACAACACAAAAACAACACGAAGTGAAGTCCTCTAATTGCTGTCTACACACAACACCACGACATCTGTCTGGTGAATACAATTCTTAGTTCTGTAAATCTCTCATCTTATATAAAACATTACATATGCAATACTATATGTATACGAAATTCTGTACGATACCATAACGTTACAAACAAGGTCTTCTTCAGTCCTAACGTCTTTTCAGATTCCAATTTCGTAATCTTTTTTTCCTATTAGTTAAAAAAATCGCCACAAATATGTTGCTGTAAGTTGTTTTCAAAACACAGCTTGTATACACTGTAACGCACATTCCAGTTAAAACGGTATGATTACTGATTTATGTTGCTAAATAACATAACAATTCTGGCCGTATTTTACTCTTCTACGTTTTGAGTGCAACAAAATCTTTGAGACATACATGCATACTTAGTTCTTATAGTTTTTATTAATGTAAAGAATTAAGAAATATTATTGGGAATTTAAACTTTTCGATTAAATTTTCCATGTGGACCAACAGCTATAACTTGTGTCTATCATTTGTAGAGATCGGTTGATGTCTTACTTGAATGACATTTACACCTCCAATCCGCATTAGAAGATTACCATCCGTTGGAAACTAACACGGATTTTCATTTATATATATATATATATATATATATATATATATATATATATATATATATATATAATTTCAATAAACATTGATTCGCAAAAAGTACTTGCTCCGCCGGGAGCAAGTATTTATTTATATATATATATATATATATATATATATATATATATACATAAAAAAATCTTGTAAAAAAACAATTTTAAAAATTAAAATTTAAATTAATTTGTAAAATTTTATATATATGTATTCCTGGTACATATATATAAAATCAGGAATTGGAGCGTTTATAAAAATTTGTGGCGTACTATGTATGAAAACTTAGTGCACCATTAGTTTTGGTAACTATATTATGTTAATACTTAACTCCTTATTTTGGAAGATGAAAATCATGTACATTTAAATATATCGCACAGGTTTATAACCCGATGATATTAGCTGGTTAGAAACATTAGATCAACTTTTTTACCATCAAACATTTTAGTTTATTAGTTAACACGTTTAGGTAAGGTAGTATGTTTTAACTAAAACATATATAACTAGCAATTACCTGCGGCTTTGCGTGCGATTTCCTCTTGAAAAACAAGGGCGTCGAAGGCACGTGCTTTTAAATTGATTAGATTATCACTGGAGATATTCTACTATACTGTTCACTGAAAGAATCAGAAGATTTTTACTTGGATGAAAAAGCGGTGTTTTGGGTTTAAAAATCTAACGAATTGTTGTTTTGGTTGTTGGTAATTTTTCACGAAACTCGAATCAATTAAGATCTATATAAAACAGAACAAAGTTAGATTTCTAATTTTTATAAATCAAAATTAATAACGCTATCTGATTAGCTTGCGAATAAGATAAAATATGAAAAACTTTTTCCAACTTTTTAAAATATTCAATGACTTACGTAACAAACATATTTAAATAATCAGTTACACGTACAGAAGTACACCAAGCTCTTGTTGTTAAAGTTTCTATATTATGTAATTACCACCATAAAGGTACTCGCTATTATCTGAACCTTATAATAACACTTACACTGAGCACCGCGTTCACCGAATAAGCGATGTTGAGTGTTTGCCTGCGTATGTTAATTAGTTTATTCAGTGGGTTACGCTTTACATGATGTTTATCAAAGCTACTAACAGCTTAGTCGTGTAATTAGTAAAACAATTCAATAAAAATTATTTAGAAACCGTTTATTATAGTATCACTTCATTGGAACAGATATTAAAAACACAGCCCGTAATTACGCCACATATATTCTATTGAATTACATGACAAACTAGTGTAAAAACTAAAATTTAAATTTCCAAGGTGAAACGAGCTTAAGAACCGGCTGTAGTAATATAATCTTGAGTTTTCCCCCATAAGAACAAAATAAATGCAGTTTTACGGCCTTATTTTTAATTTTAAAACTAGATGCTTTTTAAAAATGTATATTAAATCAAATCCAAAAGCGTTTTGTTACTCGCGTTATAATCGCGGATTTTTCTGAAAAATATCTTTAAATTCTTTGTACTGCGTCGCGTCGTTTAAATATTAAAAAAGTACAAATTTTTCAAAAAAAGGTCATTTAAATTAAGGATAAATTTTAATTAAATACTTATATTTGATATAAAAGTACATAAGGGTTTAATATATAAGAGGAAGATAATCTAGAGATAAACCCAACAACATTCGTATTGAAACAGCTTATCCCACCATAACTGTATTATGAGTAGAAAACTCGGTTGCTCCACCGCCTAACAGGAACATGTCAAAAACATAGTATTGCACTCAGTTGTGCACCTGATGAGACAATGAGAATATTTATTTCACTAAATTACATAACTTTTGGTAGTCCTCGTGTATCTGATGTCGAAAAAAATGCAGTTCGTTCGTTTAAAGCTTCTTTATTCTTCATCGCCATTTATATTTTTTCCTTTCAGACGATTGGTTGAGGTTGATATGTGAGATTATCAAAACTATATACTCAAAACAAACCGTTAGACAAGTAAATACATGTTAAATTAGCATCTGATAAAAATAAACAATTGACTTTGTGATTTTCTTTCTTTTTTATAGTATATAAAGTATAGTAGTGCTAGTAGTTGCTGTAAAGTGTATTGCATAATGTTCTCGATGTAAGTATGTAATAATGGGACAGATCACAACAGTAATGCAGATCGTAACAGATCATCTTTATGCACTAAATCCATACAAACAAAGACTTACAGGTCGGAACAATAACTCCCAACAAGATACATATGTCTGCCGAAAAATCTCATTTTCACTCCACAAAAATAAATAATACAGCACTATTGTTGTTACTTAGGATATTACTTAAATCGAAATATGATTGAAATATTATTTAATACTCCGTGTTCTTACATTTTCATTGTTAATGCTTTTAGTATATTATAGTACCAGACTGTATGCTTGGGTTTTGGCAATAAAATGAGGACTGAGATATATGGTTTCACCTTCGCATCGCTCTACAAGATAAGTTTCTTGTGATTAAACTAGGATTGTAATTATTAATCTACATTACCTTACAACACTAATAAATAATAAATCTAAATTTCCAGACTAGCAATGATATAACTCGTGCTATAATAGATTTTAAACAATTATTCTGATCTAACACCAACACAACATCTATTTAATGGTTTTATACCAATTCAAAGATATTCTTTGAATACAATTTGGATATTTTCGGAGTCATTTTAAGATAACCTAAAAGTATCTTGCTTTAATTTTATATATCTAAACACATTTTGGTTTCTTGTTTTCATAATCTAGTTTTTTAAGCATATAAATGTATTCATTTATTTTAAAATTTATTTTTGTTTTAGCTTTTTATATTATTGAATTAAACATTTTATATACCAAATATGAGGTATCAGTATTCTTTTCCACTGTTTATAAAATGTGCAGCAGTCGGTTATAATTATTTATCTATCCATTTATATAATGGATTATTTGTGCAATAAACAAAAAGATATATTGTATTATTATAGTAATTGTTCCAAAATACTTTAAGCAAATAATAATGGTTTATAGTGGTTCCAGGTGTTAACTGGTTTAATATTATTGTAAATGCAGTTGAAAGTTACCATGGAAAAATGTTAATGAGAAGCATTAGGAGAAACGTGTATTGATATTCAAGTAGCTACATAATAGAAACCACATTTTATATACATTTTTGAACATAATGAGAAACTGATGACATCGTAAACTCTTTACACTTACGATACATCAAGATCGTAAGAATTTTTGTCGAAGAATAAACCATTCGATTGCTTTCATCAAATTTTGAATCGCTTACCACATGAAGATTTTCTCAAATTATCTTGCAAATAGCAAACACATTCTTCTAACAATAAGTGAGAATATCATAAACATATCCGTGAGGATCAGTTGCAAACGCAGCTGTAATCAATTGGGAGGAAATAAACTAACAATAGCACATTTAAAGATGTATTGCCTATCAAACATCCGTTAACAAGCTTTGCTAAATGGAAAGGATTAACCCTAAGCTTTTTTGAACCATTAAATATTTAATCGCTTACCACGTGAAGATTCTCTCAAATAATCTTGCCAATTGTAACAAACGTGAGTGAGAATACCATAAACATATCCGTGACGATTAGTCGCAAAAGGCAAAAGCTACAATAATTCTTGTAACAGATGTTCATCATACTTTGTAATAAGAACTGTATACAAGTAATATACATATCAAACATAAAATAGGAATCAAACTAGCAATAGCACATTGAAGGATGTATTGCCTATCAAACACCCGGTAACCCAATGTTGAAAGGAATAACCTTAAGACTTTTATCTATTATATTATCATTTAATAATTTTATAATAATGTTTCATAACTTCAGAAACGTTGACATATTGAAGTCAAACCCTGAATACTTGGGAATTTAACATTGACAGTGGTTTTGTGTGATATTTCCCATGATAGAATACAGACGTCATGGATTACCACCTTTTAGGACTAGTTATAGCATCCCTAAGCTACTAAAATAATATCAATACACTGATGAAGCCTTCTGATGATGTCGAAGATAATAGCTTTTTATATTATTTAGTGCTTTTTCCTAACAATCACAAAATCTGAATGTCACACAACTTTAATGGATACTTGCTTTTTACCCCTGTTACATTAGTTATACAGGGTGTACATAAAGTCCTGCACAGGTATAATATTTTCTGAACGATAACAGATAAATCAAAAAGATTTGGTACATCAACACTACACCTAAAAAACCTACTTTGTGAAGGAACTATCAGTTTTCTGTAATATCATGGGGACGTCCTACAAGGAGTCAGAAGGAAATCTTAAATTGGAGCATAGGTCATTATGCACATCATTTTAAAGGGCTTGTCTAGCAGAGTTTAATGCCGCACACTGCACTCAAAAAGATTGATCTAGTACAAAATGGCGGCTGTTCAAATGTTTTACTTGGTTACATGTTATTAGTAGCCATAACCCCAAATAGTGTTGTGTTGATGTACCAAATCTTGTTGATTTATGTTTAATCATTCAGAAAATATTTTACCTGTGCAGGACTTTATGTACACCCTGTATAAGCATGCTAAAAAGGTTTAAAAGTAAGTAACAAATGTAATGCAAAATCCGATACGTCACTTAAATCTGGGCAATGAATTTCTAGTAGCAGCATACCAATAGTGGACACACATATAGCCGCAATAGTCATTATAATGAGGTAAAATGGGGTGATTTCCAGTTTCTACAAGTGTTTTCAACAAGTGTTTGATGGTCTTAAAACATAGCCGTTTGTAATTTCCGGGAATGTATCATTTTGAAATTTGCAGCGGAATTGTAGCATTTCAGCGTATCTGTTCTGTTTAATTGTATTGAATTTATTGTAACTAATTTTAAAATATAAAACTGGAACGAAAACCTTTACGCAAAAGTTAAAAATTAAAAAACAATAATTTACACACGTACAATGATAATATATAAGTTTCAGGTACCGTTATGTGCAAATATTTACAAATTCAATTAAAGTGGTTCTTATGGAAGATTGAAATAGTATTTTAATGCGTTAGGTTTAAATTCATCACTTGATAGAAATTAGATAGTAAATTTATCTTTTCAATATGCTTTAAACTAGTGATTAACCAATTTTATTCTAATGTTTTGTAAACTTTGCATTTAAATAAATGTTTCTGTCTTTTTGCTGAACTTCAGCTGAATGTTTTTAAAAGCTGCTAGTTGCCATTTCACTTTGGATTACGTCTTGTAAATATTTTATTTATTTTCAGAATCTAAAATATACTGTCTGGAAACTCTTCTTTCCTTGTATAAACCTTCCTTGGATTTCAACGAATATTTATTTATTACTGTTGGTTTTGCTGTTCTCAAGACTTTTGCTTTCTCCCACATCTAGCGATAGTTTTTATACAGTAAATATTGTGTCTTAAAAATAAACATACAAAGTATTTCATCGTTGCTGTCATATATACAAACGCATAAAATTGTAATGGTAGCATGCTCGCCCTGCAAGTAATCCGGTTTCGAGTCCTAAGTAATTCGAGAGCAATTACTTTTAGCTATCCAATAATTGTTATGAACACTATATATATATATATATAATAATCTATACGATAAACTAAATATGTATTTATTAATGTCATACTACAGACGTTAACCACACAGTAATGATAGCGAATACATATCAGCAAGGGAGGGAAATATTGACATAGTTAATGTATACAGAGTAGATACATGAACACGGTTCCTCAATATCCGGGATGTACCTACAAAGGAAGCGATGCATAAAGCTGCAACGTTATGGAATAAGCAGTGTGGTTTGTATATTCAGTATTAGTTTATATTGTATTAGTTTACTTCAATCCCGTTTAAAGCTCTTTCCCATAACTGTTTTCTTTTTCCACGCTTAGTGCATTACAATATTTTATATGTACCAAATATATTTAAAACATTAAATAGTTTACAATGAGAAATTTTAGTATAAATTAATTAGAAATAACCTTATACAAATATTTCCTTTGCAAAATGTTCTATAGGCAATGCATTTAACTATATTTGTGCCAGCAATGATTTGTTTAATTTAACAGTCGTGCACAGTATAAATATTAGGGGTTTAATTTTTGTTAATTAAATGATGAGTGATTTTATCAATAACTTTCTATTGAGTTTTGATAATAACTTTTCAAATCGCCAATAACTTAAGCATGAAAAACCACAAACGTAACGTCTATGCAATCAACTGAAGAGGCATATGATTACGGGAAGGTTTTTATCTTGTAAAGAACATTTGACTTAATGAGTTTAATAAGCCGTTACTCAATTTCAAACCCATCATAAATAATTCATAACTATACTTTTAAATTTGAAACCATTAAACAGTTGATATAAAATGCAATGATATTACATAATAGTATACCAAACAAGCCATATTAAAGATTTAAGCAAGAATAAAATACTTTAAAAATTAGGAATCTATTTCTGCCCGAATGAGACCTATTATTTTTCCGAAAATTAATCACATAACAACACCATATAACATGAGGGTAGAGGCGGCTGCTTCCCACTCCTTACTACCATCGCCTTAGTATCGCATAAAGCGTGACAGGAAGTGCTAATATTGATTTTCTCCCCAGTCTTCGAAAATTCGTAATGGATTATAATTGTGTTGCATAGTGCCCTTAGTTATGTGCACTAACATCGCTTGTGTTCACTTTCACCATTACAGCTACCATTGTATCAGCAAGATATTTCTTTTTTTTTATTTTATATACAACACATTTGGTTATCAAATTTAATATACTTTGTGGCGAGTTCTTTGCAAAATTTATGGATTTGAAAGTATTTTGTGCATATTTAACTTTATTGGCTTTTCTGACACTGAGGTAGATGCTGAATCCTTTAAACCTAATGGCCTATGCCTTTAAATCAGGCAGCCAAACATTCCATGCCTGGATTTGTGTGGTAGTTTGCTTTTCTAATAGATCCGGTAATAAATAATAATAAGACATTATCATAAAACGTACAATTATTTTTTATTAAACATAATAACGTCAAAATAAATGGATTTTTATATAAGTAGATTCTAAATAGAGAAAATAATATCACCAATATTAAAAAAAAAGGTTTAATATGACTTTTTTATTTTATTATAAGACAAAATAGTTACATTTAATTATATTTAACTTCATTTGTAATCGTAAATTCTATCGAAATTATTATTTAAAGCATTCATTACAATGCTATTTTACAATTCGAGGTAAGCAAAATATACGTTATAAATATAAAATGTATTTTTAAAATATGTAATTAATCTAACTGTAAAGATTTATTAACAATATTCTTGTTACAGTTGTGTGATAATTATTTTAACTCTAATGAATTGTTCATAAAAACAACTCTACACGTAATGTGGTTACCTTAGTGTTAAAACACAAACACTTGTCCAAGAAAACAGAGAGTTCTTAAGCTGCTTATGTTCTTCAGTGTATCTTTAATATTTTTGTATCTGTGGATTAGCCGTAATTAACGATTGAAGTTTTAATAAATTGAAAAGTTTCCTAATAACACTAAAGTTTGCTTTGTTTCTCCCATCACTCAACAATCTACATTAGTATTTTTCTTTTAGAGTAAAAAATTGAAAGTTGTGTATTATGTAAAAATGTAAATTTTTAAAGTATGGTTTTTTTGAACGCTTAATACGTTTTATGAAGGAGGAATTTCACTAAGAATTAGACGAGCATAAAAATCCCACAATGTGTAGTTATACCTCATCTCAACAGGTAGTTCTATGTTATTTTATAAACCTAACTATACCTTAAATCCGCAATTTCGTTTAAAGTACTACTGCAATTGTACTGTCCGCAAGAAAATAAGACATTTTGAAAACTCATTTTGTATTTCAGAACGACGGGGAAAATGGTTATTTTCAGTTATCAGCTAATAGAACTAGTTTTATTTTGTTTTTCCTGCTTCAGTCAGCTGCCATAAATACATATTACTGTTATTTTCAAGGTCATGTCTATACGATCGTTTTCATTTGTAAGTATTTTACAGATTATACAAGGTTATATTCCTCGTTCTCTACCCCCTAGAATGACTGCCACCTTCATCCTTAAATGCGAGTTACTGAAATGGATCTCATGGACTTTCACATGTCGAGGTGTTTTATTCAGTAGAAACTAAACTTGAGAACAGGATGCTCTAGTCGGAATGAGTTTGTGAACGCGAGCCGAATACTCGTACTGCCCAGTGTATGGTAGCCTATATACCATGTCACGATGTCGTCTTATAGTGGTCTTTGGATCCACCCATACCTGAAGAGACTAAATGATGTCGAAACAACAGAGCATAACTCCAACCTGACAGATGGAGTAGTTTGTGTTCATCAACCCAGGCAATTCAAATTTTGAAGTTCAGATTTAACGCCGTAACATTGAGGCTGTTCACTTAAAAACTTCTAATTTTAGGATTTTGCCTCTATTCCTTCATTTAGTTGATAAAGTTAATAGAAATATAACGGTTCATTTTTTATAAACACTAATGAGGTCAAATATAATTCCATAATCTATACTTTTCATAATACTGCATTGAATCAATAGTAAATTAGATTGTGGAAAATTGGTTATATATGTACTATGTTTATACATTAAATATCTTACGAAAATGCATAATTGATATCATTCGTGAATGTGTAAAATAAACGTATGAGTTAAAATACAAAGCACTATCATTACTTCAGGCTACAAAATTAAGCATTTATAGCTTTAAAATATATATAAATTATTAAATTTTAAGCACTGATAGATGACCGAAAAAGGAAACGAAATTCCGCAATATAGAAAACATTCTTCAAAAAATTTAAAAGAAGCTTATACTTAGACGTTTTCAACATAAACCGTATGATTTGACACATATTAGAGGGTATATAAAAGTAAGTACGTAAAATATTGATATAAATAATGTATGCAAGGTATATAGGCGAACAAGGATATTCAATATCCAAGATAGAATTTTCAAGGAAGCATTGCAGAAAGCTGGAACGTAAACTATACGTTTTATACTACATAATGTATACCTACATAACGTAGTACATAATTTCTTATATGTATATAATTTTACTGAGATTGCCTTATAGAGATATTTAATGTATACATAGTGCATTTTACACAAACAGAGTGCATATTATATAAACATATCTCTAAAATAACAAGGACGGAATAATATAGGAAGCGATGCGTTAAGCTAACATTGTTATAATTTAAAAATATGTTTAATATGATTTTGTACTGTGATGCTCTTTATAACATAGAACGGTGCTCTTAATGCTGGTTTTAAAACGGGTTAATAATATTCCATTTCTGTATACTAAGTCTATATTGTGTGGAAATGCTTTCAAAAGCAAAAGTAAAATTATTTTATCCTTAAAATAATATTTACGAATAACAAAATGAATTCAATAAAAATAAAGTTATAGTTTACTTTAAATAGTTAAGAAAATCATAAGTAAATAGCAGTAGTTACGATTAACTGCTTTTTTGGACATAATTTGGTATAAAATATTTACTGATGTAAAACATATGAATTCATTTACTTTATAACATTGAAAATTTATCAGTAACATGAAATATGTATAACTGATAACTACGTGCATGGACAGAGTGCATACTACGTACACATAGCTCCAGAATGTCTAGGAGTGAGTTGTTATAGCAATCGATGCTCAGACTTGGAGCGTTACTTTATAATGATATCGTTATGTCATACAGTATCCTCCGTATTAGATTTTTAATGATTAACGTAGGATTGGACGAGTGCACTCAAAACGCATTTATTCCGTTATTTATCATCCGTTTATAACACTTAAGTTATTGCAACTTTTACGAAGGATATAATTTTCTTTTAGGATAAAGTAAAATTCAAGTAGCACATACAAACTTTTAAATAACAACACCGTTATCTAAAATATCCTGACGTAATTTTATTATTTTAAACAATAATGTGATTATATCTGATTATATATCGAGAGCCAATTAAGCTATGTACCCGAAAAATGTACGTAAGACTAATATGTAATTTTTTAAACATGGAATCACAACATTCATCTCCTTTTATTACTTTTCAAGTAACAAGATAATGGGAACTAAATGATGCATTAAAACAATTTATTAATACCTGTGAATATAGCGCCTATCTATGCATAAATGTTGCAACTTCTCAGGTAATTTAGGTTTATGCAATTTAAACGCCACCGAATTCGTGGGGTACAAGCATAATAATGCAAGATATGAGAAGCTAAATGATAAATGAAAATTTAGGAAACTTTAACTTCTTACGATAATAGAATTCGTATATAACGCTTATATAACTATGTAAAATTGTTTATTTACATACAATTAAAGCTCGCACTCAAAATGATACACTTGGCCGAGCACGCCGAGTTTTCTCTTGAACTTCAGACTTACCTGGGCTTACGCAGTCAACTCTTCAAAGCAACCGCTATTTTATTTCTCTCTCCTTTAATAAATATTTGTGCTTATTTTTCAAGTAAACTGTTCAAGTAAAAGTTTCTGTGAAAGATACAACCTACAACCAACCTGGGAAAACCCACTTAATTTATTTGTGTTTCATAACAGCGCCGAAAAACTTTTTTTATATCCACGTGAACTCCTGTTAAATGAACTTATTGAAGCAGTGACTCGTAATAAATAAAACAATATAGCACTATTCATAATGGACTATGTTTATAGCAAAATAATTCATTGTCTATCTATTTCAACATATGTAGAACCTGGATTTCCTGTAGACAAGACACAATTTAAATATTTTGAAATATAGTTCTATTCTGAGTATAGCAGTAAGACTGTACTATCTAATTTTGATTATAAATGGTGCTATGTACAAATTTAAACCGCTGAGTGTATTCTACAAATTATTAAAACGTTCTATAAACTCATTTTAATTACCAAAACTGTTAATGTGTGCATATATATTACTAGAAAGTAGGTTTCCTTCACATACAGTGTCTGACGGAACAAACACGGAGGGACGGGGAATTCGCTCTTTCTGGCACTAACATTACTCAACCTTCGTGACTTCATTCCAGTAAACACAAACACAATGGGCCTATGAGCTTTGCAAATGGAATCCTAAGGGAATACACCATATACAATGTGATTTTTTTTTGAAGTCCAAGAAAATACCACAGGGATAATGTTTAAAAAAGCTAACCGCTGGATCATGAAACAGGCCAGTTGTTTTAGGGAACTAGTCTAACATTGAATTTAATTCAAGACATTGCTTTAATTCTTTTTACTCTGTTAATATAATCATTGCTATTTACCACTCATATTATATTTATTATTACCCTACCGTTGCTTTATTATTTTATTCCTTCCGACGAACTTGGATTTCAGACTCCTGGAGTCAAGTCAGTCTAACCTTGACGCACCTTGAGCGGAAGGAGAAATTGAGTTAAAGTCTACATTCGCATTGCACCTAATTTTCCACCATAGCTTTTTTATGTGTTGCAATTTGTGTTTGGTTTCGAGATTAACCTCTGGTAATAGTGAATGCTTATCTGAAAATACAATTAGTCAGGATTAAATACAGAGAACAATGCTAGTATTTTACCCGTAATAATATCGTAATAAATAAAACAATATAGCACTATTCATAATGGACTATGTTTATAGCAAAATAGTTCATTGTCTATCTATTTCAACATATGTAGAACCTGGATTTCCTGTAGACAAGACACAATTTAAATATTTTGAAACATAGTTCTATTCTGAGTATAGCAGTAAGACTGTACTATCTAATTTTGATTATAAATGGTGCTATGTACAAATTTAAACCGCTGAGTGTATTCTACAAATTATTAAAACGTTCTATAAACTCATTTTAATTACCAAAACTGTTAATGTGTGCATATATATTACTAGAAAGTAGGTTTCCTTCACATACAGTGTCTGACGGAACAAACACGGAGGGACGGGGAATTCGCTCTTTCTGGCACTAACATTACTCAACCTTCGTGACTTCATTCCAGTAAACACAAACACAATGGGCCTATGAGCTTTGCAAATGGAATCCTAAGGGAATACACCATATACAATGTGATTTTTTTTTGAAGTCCAAGAAAATACCACAGGGATAATGTTTAAAAAAGCTAACCGCTGGATCATGAAACAGGCCAGTTGTTTTAGGGAACTAGTCTAACATTGAATTTAATTCAAGACATTGCTTTAATTCTTTTTACTCTGTTAATATAATCATTGCTATTTACCACTCATATTATATTTATTATTACCCTACCGTTGCTTTATTATTTTATTCCTTCCGACGAACTTGGATTTCAGACTCCTGGAGTCAAGTCAGTCTAACCTTGACGCACCTTGAGCGGAAGGAGAAATTGAGTTAAAGTCTACATTCGCATTGCACCTAATTTTCCACCATAGCTTTTTTATGTGTTGCAATTTGTGTTTGATTTCGAGATTAACCTCTGGTAATAGTGAATGCTTATCTGAAAATACAATTAGTCAGGATTAAATACAGAGAACAATGCTAGTATTTTACCCGTAATAATATCGTAATAAATAAAACAATATAGCACTATTCATAATGGACTATGTTTATAGCAAAATAGTTCATTGTCTATCTATTTCAACATATGTAGAACCTGGATTTCCTGTAGACAAGACACAATTTAAATATTTTGAGACATAGTTCTATTCTGAGTATAGCAGTAAGACTGTACTATCTAATTTTGATTATAAATGGTGCTATGTACAAATTTAAACCGCTGAGTGTATTCTACAAATTATTAAAACGTTCTATAAACTCATTTTAATTACCAAAACTGTTAATGTGTGCATATATATTACTAGAAATTAGCTTTCCTTCACATACAGTGTCTGACGGAACAAACACGGAGGGACGGGGAATTTGCTCTTTCTGGCACTAACATTACTCAACCTTCGTGACTTTATTCCAGTAAACACAAACACAATGGGCTTATGACCTTTGCAGATGGAATCCTAAAGGAATACACCATATACAATGTGAATCTTTTTTGAGGTCCAAGAAAATACCACTGGGATAATGTTTAAAAAAGCTAACCGCTGGATCATGAAACAGGCCAGTTGTTTTAGGGAACTAGCCTAACCTTGAATATAATTCAAGACATTGCTTTAATGCTGTTTCCTTTGTTAATAAAATTATTGCTATGTACCACTCATATTATATTTATTATTACTCTACTGTTGCTTTATTATTTTATACCTTCACACGAACTTGGATTTCAGACTCCTGGAGTCAAGTCAGTCTAACCTTGACGCACCTTGAGCGGAAGGAGAAATTGAGTTAAAGTCTACATTCGCATTGCACCTAATTTTCCACCATAGCTTTTTTATGTGTTGCAATTTGTGTTTGGTTTCGAGATTAACCTCTGGTAATAGTGAATGCTTATCTGAAAATACAATTAGTCAGGATTAAATACAGAGAACAATGCTAGTATTTTACCCGTAATAATATCGTAATAAATAAAACAATATAGCACTATTCATAATGGACTATGTTTATAGCAAAATAGTTCATTGTCTATCTATTTCAACATATGTAGAACCTGGATTTCCTGTAGACAAGACACAATTTAAATATTTTGAGACATAGTTCTATTCTGAGTATAGCAGTAAGACTGTACTATCTAATTTTGATTATAAATGGTGCTATGTACAAATTTAAACCGCTGAGTGTATTCTACAAATTATTAAAACGTTCTATAAACTCATTTTAATTACCAAAACTGTTAATGTGTGCATATATATTACTAGAAATTAGCTTTCCTTCACATACAGTGTCTGACGGAACAAACACGGAGGGACGGGGAATTCGCTCTTTCTGGCACTAACATTACTCAACCTTCGTGACTTTATTCCAGTAAACACAAACACAATGGGCTTATGACCTTTGCAGATGGAATCCTAAAGGAATACACCATATACAATGTGAATCTTTTTTGAGGTCCAAGAAAATACCACTGGGATAATGTTTAAAAAAGCTAACCGCTGGATCATGAAACAGGCCAGTTGTTTTAGGGAACTAGCCTAACCTTGAATATAATTCAAGACATTGCTTTAATGCTGTTTCCTTTGTTAATAAAATTATTGCTATGTACCACTCATATTATATTTATTATTACTCTACTGTTGCTTTATTATTTTATACCTTCACACGAACTTGGATTTCAGACTCCTGGAGTCAAGTCAGTCTAACCTTGACGCACCTTGAGCGGAAGGAGAAATTGAGTTAAAGTCTACATTCGCATTGCACCTAATTTTCCACCATAGCTTTTTTATGTGTTGCAATTTGTGTTTGGTTTCGAGATTAACCTCTGGTAATAGTGAATGCTTATCTGAAAATACAATTAGTCAGGATTAAATACAGAGAACAATGCTAGTATTTTACCCGTAATAATATCGTAATAAATAAAACAATATAGCACTATTCATAATGGACTATGTTTATAGCAAAATAGTTCATTGTCTATCTATTTCAACATATGTAGAACCTGGATTTCCTGTAGACAAGACACAATTTAAATATTTTGAAACATAGTTCTATTCTGAGTATAGCAGTAAGACTGTACTATCTAATTTTGATTATAAATGGTGCTATGTACAAATTTAAACCGCTGAGTGTATTCTACAAATTATTAAAACGTTCTATAAACTCATTTTAATTACCAAAACTGTTAATGTGTGCATATATATTACTAGAAATTAGCTTTCCTTCACATACAGTGTCTGACGGAACAAACACGGAGGGACGGGGAATTCGCTCTTTCTAGCACTAACATTACTCAACCTTCGTGACTTTATTCCAGTAAACACAAACACAATGGGCTTATGACCTTTGCAGATGGAATCCTAAAGGAATACACCATATACAATGTGATTTTTTTTTGAGGTCCAAGAAAATACCACTGGGATAATGTTTAAAAAAGCTAACCGCTGGATCATGAAACAGGCCAGTTGTTTTAGGGAATTAGCCTAACCTTGAATATAATTCAAGACATTGCTTTAATGCTGTTTCCTTTGTTAATAAAATTATTGCTATGTACCACTCATATTATATTTATTATTACTCTACTGTTGCTTTATTATTTTATACCTTCACACGAACTTGGATTTCAGACTCCTGGAGTCAAGTCAATAATAGTATCTAACCTTGACGCACTTTGAGCGGAAGGTGAAATTGAGTTAAATTCGCATTGAACCTAGTATTTACACCTTAGCTTTTTTATGTGTTGCACTTTATGTTTGGTTTCCAGATTAACCTGTGGTTACAGTGAATGTTTATCTGCTAAGACAATTAGTCAGGATTAAATACAGAGATTTATACCAATATTTTACCCTTAACAGCACCTTAGTGGATCTAAATGAATTTTCTTGTTCGGGGTAAGTATAAAAAAACAGCTCCAGGAGTTATGAAAAAGATGTGGAGAAACGAGGCAGATGTTGGCGATATGGTGTTTAGTTCCAAACCACCCCCAGTACTGAATCTAATATTAACAAAATGCCACACACTTAAATCCGAAAAATATGTATTAAAGCCTTATTTTTATTTAAAATACCAAACGTATATCTAAGTAATGGTATTAAAGTGTTTACTAACTGGACAAAATACTTTATAATTTATTGTATCGTAAAAAAAGTAACAGGTAATTTATTTACAGCATATTATAATTTTTTTATCAATTATTTACTTTGTTAAGTAATAATTATTATTTTAATCGTACAAAATATTTACATAAGAGGAGGAATTCCTGAACGCACTTATAATAACACCCAATGATGGAATATTTATAATCAAATCGGGAATTTTTTTAACAAATTTCAAACGAGGTAATAAAATTAAAGCGTATATGTGAAAGAAACGGCCAAATACAAAATAATTGAATCGTAAAAAGTGAGGGCTCTGTGGTGTAATGGTAGCACATTCACCCGGCAAGTGAGATCCGGGTTCGAGTCCCGGCGGAGCAAGTACTTTTTGCGATTCAATGTTTATTGAAATAAATTAAATTCGGCTATTGCCATTTATACAAATTTAATTAATGTAAATAGAAGTCAGTTGACGGGTATTTGGTCTTCCGATCATATGTTAGTTTGGTTATTTAAACACATATGTAAAAGAAACGGCCAAATACAAAATAATTGAATCGGAAAAAATAAGCGCTCTGTGGTGAAATGGTAGTACATTCACCCGGCAATTGAGTGATTCGGGTTCGACTCCCGGCGGAGCAAGTATTTTTTGCGATGCAATGTTTATTTAATGTTTCTTTCACATGACGGGTGAATGTGCTATCATTACACCACCACAGAGCGCTTACTTTTTACGATTCAATTATTTTGTATTTGGCCGTTTCTTTCACATATGTGTTTAAATAACCAAACTAACATATGATCGGAAGACCAAATACGTGTCAAATGACTTCTATTTACATTCATTAATTTTGTATAAATGGCAATAGCCGAATTTAATTTATTTCAATATACATATATACACACACACACACAAACATATATATATATATACAAACATTCGTTATAAATATTTAAGCAACTAAGCAATTTTTAGGGGAACAAATAAAATAAAAAGCCAGCTGTTGTTCGTCCAGGCGGGTAGTATAATCTATCCCTAGATTAAAAAGTTGCCTACTTAATTGAATCCATTACTGGCACAAAAATACTTGCAATAAAAACTCTGGTAGTTATTTGTGAAATATATTTCTTCTATTTGTAGTTAAAGAGAAAAATGTGTGTAATGTGTGGCTTACAGAATATTATTAAAAGCTGAGTTTTACTGGATTATATAAATCTGACTTTTATATTGTTCCTTTGCAAAAGTTTAAAAGAAAAGTCAATACAACTTTCCGTTTACTTTGCTTCTCTCCCTCCTAAAATGAATGGTTCGGACGTGACTGACATTTAGACAGGATCTGCACTAGTTTCTGTCTTCCGCGTCAGCTGAATTATTTCCTTGAGTTAAACATAAACTATTTACAATGAAAATCATCAATTTTTATTTAATTTATTATTTAACATCTAAAAGAAAGAACTTAGATTTAAACACATATTGTAATAACATTTCATTCGACTGAGGCCATTGAAAATGTTAAAGCATAATAATTTAGGAACTTAAGTATTGAAGCCAACATTTAGAAGCAAATAAATTTTCAAGATAGCAACTACCGAATAAAATATACGGGCATCCATATTATACTATACGATATAATTTAATTTTTACGCTTGATATTCTTTATTGTAAACCATAAAAGACGATTTAGTAAGTTATTGTGTAACTTAAAACCTATTAATTTAATCCGTTTAATATTTCAAAATAAAAAATATTAAGTTAAAATTGTACCATCTACGAATAACTTTCTGATCTGGTTGAAGAAGTTATGGGGAAATTAGAAATTGGTATGATTTGTGCACTTTAAAGGTGGAGGAATCAAACATACATTTTCATCTCTGTATACTTCAAAATGTAATAAATATTGGTCATTAAATATTAAATTTCATGTCAAATTTTTCAATATATCCGATTTCGGATATACTGTTTCCAATTTATTAAGAATGTACCCAAGTTAGATCAAAATCCAATGTGTGTAATATGTATATTAAAAATGTTACATGTAAGGATAGGTCGGTTTGTACATAAAATTAAAGCCCTTGATTAGTCTATTTCAATGCCTCAAACCTGACCTTCAGAGGCTCACCCTAGTCAAAAATGCGATAAATAATTGTCATTGTTCATTTAAGTAAATGATAGTTACATTACAACAAAAAATAAATCTTCATTATTTATGCTTCGCAACTCGAACTATGCATAACCCTTTCACTACCCTTTACAATTTTGAAATTTTGATTTAATTAATTCGTTATATCCAAATTAATGCACAGAAATATTTTTTTCAGATTTTTTTTCTAACGTTTACTATTTGTTACAGACGTTTTTAATTTTTTTTTTTATGCTGGGACTTAGGGTCCCCAGTGGTATATGTAACACGGACACATAAGTCCCACAGGTAATTATACACAAGTAGGTAAATTGGTAGCTCAATAAGGTAAATAATAATTAGTAATTTATTCAAACACATGTTTATTACAACAAAATTAAAAAGAAAAATCAATTCCCTAAATTTGCACAAATACGTGAAGAGAATACTTTACATAATTAAGTTGTGATATAATGAAAAACACTTTTATACTAAGTGGAGGTCACATTCTGGCGCACATGGTTTTTGTTCGTTTTTTTCGTCTGCTGATGCCGAGCAGCGCTTGCATCTTCTCTGGTCTGTCCTTCCACAGGCAAATGAGTACCGACGTTGAACATTGTTTTCTTCACTCTCTTGATGTTTCTTCCCAATGCTAGCTCTTCTTTTGACTGAAGTATTTGTTGATCCTTCGGCGAGCAGCTGTATCCGCTAGAGGCAGCCATGAACGTCAGAAGACGTTTCCTGTGTTAAACTTTCTTGGTGCAAAATCCATGCGTTGACAACTGATGTTAGAAGAAGTTTATAGAACACCTTTTTCCACCAAATTTTTTTGACTTCCCTATCAAAATCGTACACACCTACTTTTTGATCAGAAAATATCAACTCCTCCATTATTTCATTGGTATAATGCAATACTTCAGGGCATGTATAACATCCTTTCTTTCTCCATTTTGTTGCATTCTCTGACTGTTGTCAACACCAGGGGGTCGAGTGTAATTTACTCAGGACCAACATACTGCCTTAGAATCCATCCATGATACTGCTCTACAGCCCTTCCTTACAACATAAAAATTCACTCTCATATTTTTAAGTTTTATTTTCAACTTAGGCACATTTACCCTGTTCCCGATGCAATTGCGACACTAGATGGCGTGGTTCCACATAACAAATTTGACCGAGGTGAAAAACGATCAAATGACGCACAACTTCTCCTTGTCACATCTTACAGTGACGAAAGTTTTGCCACACGAACTCTTTCACCTAAATGAACCGTCCACAATTTCAAGATCTTTACCTGCATAAACATTGAAGTCATAGCAATAGCCAGTGTCAAAGAATCGCCACCGTTTCCCATATTTTTATGCCCCCCCCTCCCCCCCCCCCCCCCCCCCCCCCCCCCCCCCCCCCCCCCCCCCCCCCCCCCACCCCCCCCCCACCCCCACCCCCCCCCCCCCCCCCCCCTCCCCACCCCCCCCACCACCCCACCCCCCCCCCCCCCCCACCCAGCAACCCCCACCACATACACCCCCCCCCCCCCCCCCCCCCCCCCCCCCCCCCCCCCCCCCCCCCCCCCCCCCCCCCCCCCCCCCCCCCCCCCCTCCCCCCCCCCCCCCCCCACCCCCCCCCCCCCCCCCCCCCCCCCCCCCCCCCCCCGCCTCTTTATGGGTTTCAGGAACATATTGTTTCATGGTCGTCCTATACCCTTGAACCATAGCCCATTTGATTCATCCATGCTTTGAAAATGTTGCTTCTGTGTCTATGCCTTAGGAAAAGTATGTTTCAAACAAGAACTACTTCATCCTACATAATAGTCTTGGTAGCATTCACAGGTTTGTTAGGCAGTTGAAGTACAGCTTCGACATCAACAACTGAACCCTGTTTTCCTTGATATAGCTTATACTTATAGCTACATTTCCCATGGAATTCTTGCATGGACCAGTATCAGATATTTTGGTAAGCGATTGTAGCACATGATGAGAAACGCAGCCTATTACAACCATTATTTCATGATAATTTGTCCTTAGCTATATTTTTTCCTCTTGTTTTTGTAGTATGTATAATCTTTCATTTGTGCAGTGCGATATGTACATAAAAAGGCTTTTAGGGAAAACTTCCAAAAATACTGTCATTTCTTTGAACCTCTGTTGATTTTAGCTAAATTATAGGCCTAACTTTATTGGCAAGGATTTTCAGGTTTAAAGTTTTTTTTATTAACCTTATTCCAAATGATTTTGGTCTCTCGTTACCTACAGGCATTTTTTTTTAACCTAGTTCCGTTCTATTCATTCTTGTAGTTTTTCGGCTGGGTACCTGTTCTTTCACCATAATCTGCAGTGGCCTGCCCTGGATGACTTTTATCGGCAGTGTCCGGCTGGTTGCTAGTTCCCTCGCCAGGATCATTAGAAACCCTGCCCACCGTACATCAGCATCATCAGGTTTTGAGCAGCTGGATTTTTCAAAAGCGTCACCCACCACTTTTTTTTCCGGAGAATCAGATTTGGTGAACGTCATTATCACTGTCAGCAAAAAAACTGATCACATTCACTTTCAGAACAGTCCAGAAGGTTTTATAGTCAGGGTCTTTGTCGCTATCATACATCAAATCACCTTCCGAAGGTCTATCAGTTCACCATTGAAGGAACTCTAGCAACTACTTATGTCTTTACTATTTAAATGCGAACATGGTCCACACCTACCACTGGTGACGGTATATTTCCCGCACTGAAACACCACTGGGACAACCGTGTCCCACACTAAAAAGACAAGAATATGGCATAATTGAAACAAGTTTCAACTGAAATAAATTCAATAAAAAAATTGATTGTATATACAGTACGGTTTATCTTGTGTAGATATTAGGGACACCAAATAACTCACTAAATTGAATTAAACAGTCACTAGCAAAAACAACATCACCATAACATCAAAAATGCAACCACATGGTCAGAACAAAACAACAGTTAAAATAGAAACCAGAGTGCTCCAGGCAAGTAATTTGCCAATACAGCAAAGTTGAAAATACCCACCTGTAGTGGACTATTACAAAATTGCCCTCAAATTTAGCATTGATCATTTAGTGTCCATATATTTTTTTTATTCTCTTCCGACATATGTGTCCCCAGTGGTAGTGAAAGGGTTAAATTTAATAATGTCAAGGCTTATTTTAAATAATGAAAATGTTCCATTGTAAACACACACACAAACATAATTAGAATTTGTATACAAAACCAGTTTAACTTTGTTCCATTTTCAACACACGCACACACACACACACACACACACACACACACACACACACACACACACACACACAATTAGAATTTGTATACAAAACCAGTTTAACTTTGGTACCATCATAATAAAATTAATGTTACGTAATGACTTATTTGAGAACTAAATTAAGAGCCAAGATGAGAAACATAGTAGGATTCCAATAGGTACGACAAAAGGCATTATAATTGGAATTCTAAATGGGGGAATGAAACTAGTTACTACATTTCTTTAAGCTATAAATTAATTGAGGAAACTTTATTGTCCAAAATGTAAATGCTATTCATCTTCTGATGTTGAAAATTAGTTATAAATGTGATTGCTTGACTGCCTTTGCCAAAAACATGAATCGTTGCCTTTGAATTTATCTCAGCCAATTATTATCTATTGCATTGACAAAGAATACAGCACAGTATACCAATTCAGTTATTAGTTAATCAATATTAAACCATAATCAGAACAAAATTATACAAAGCCTACCCACGTCAATTTGTAGTTTAATATCATATAGGTGGCAATAGCATAATTAAATTTTAAAGAATGTTCAATCATACAAAATGCTATGATGGAATAAAATAATAACCGATGTCATCTGTTTCGCTTATGCAAGGGCAGTAGCAGTACATCTAGTTCTTCACATCGCCACCAAAAGGAATTTTATGCTACTTGCTTCCTTGCGGTACTTCAAGTTCTTGTAATAAAAAACATAAAAAGAACCGCGAGTCGTCCTTTCTTACCTTGGCGTAGGCTTGACAAAGGTTTCATAGTTTGAGAACAGGAAAGTAAGTGATACATAAATTAAATTTCAGTGATGATTTACGCTTAGTATTCCAATGAATCCGTTTTTCTTAGTTAGGTCTAGTAATATTTTTAGAAATTTAAAAAAAAGTGTTATAATTAGTTACAAATGTATTAGTAAATTAATTTTTATTTTAGTTTTAGTGTATCCATTTATTCATTAATCAATGTTAATCCCCTAAATTACAAACAATTAGCATAAGCATAAAAGTTTCAGATAATTCCCAAGAATCAACAAATATTGGGAGCAGTTTAAACACGAGAAATACGAAAAGTAAAATTAAAGAACGAAATAGCGAATTTACATAGACAATAATAAATATGTGAATAACAGCAATAGTATACACAATTATATAAATATTACTCCGTAAAACGCTTATACTAATTTATTTCCTTGATTCATAAGATATTAAACTTATGGAAAACATTTGTGATAATTGGATGAATAAAAGCACACTGATGGAAATTACATTTAATAAAAACTTGTATGTTTAATTATATTCAGTCATCTATTATATACTTGGGTGCTTTTGGAGGTTAAGTGCATGATCCTTAAACACAAAATTTTGGCTAGATGGTCACATATTTATGATAGATATGATATTCGTTGTTAATTTCGATCATGATACATGGGTATTACGGATAATTTTGAAGAATTTTTATTCTCACAAGCTATACAGTGGTTACTTTTCTAGTATAAAACAATTCAGTAAAGAATGACGTAAAGTACTGTTTACTCGGACCTTCTTCGTATGGCCTCATTAACAATTATGAGTGGAAATAAATTATTTAACATTTACCAATTAAACTATTCAAACCATATCCGTCTCTAGAACATTCATGTATGTTGTGTAGAATATGACTTTTTATCGTCCTCAGCTCTCGCTATATTATTATTAATTGTAATTGTATTATTAAATGTTTATTATCAGTAAACATTGGATTCGTCTACTAAATGCAGTACTTTTATGTATTTTAAAATTCTATTCTAATTTTAATAAAAACCAGCTAATACATATTAGAATATTTTTTGCACAACACAACAACTCAGTGCAAAATAAATTAGAAAAAATTAACACAATATTGGTTAATAATAATAACAGAAATGAAAAACAATAACTTTTAAGTATATTCATTAGCAATTTTATATATAAGCAAATTATTCATCTTGACACACGCATACTAAAAATGTAATAGTACTTTTGATTTGAACATATTAATGTACTACATTTCATCATGGAAGCCTTTAATATTTTATTTGCAGTGCCCTAGCTAAGTTTTTGAAGTGTATATTTATATTACAGGGTGGAATGAAATGAACGCTATCCATATTTCATTCATTAAACACATAAATACAGGGAGCTGGATTTTATCATGATATACGACAGGCTGTGGAAGTCGCTTCTGTTCCGAACTCCACACTTAATTTGTTTACTAATCTGGTTGAAAGAAATGACTACATTAATCGAAATATGTAAACTAGATCCATTGGCATAAATAAAAAAAAACAAAGTATAAATTAAAAAAGGAGCTAAAATAAATTAATTAATTTTATAGAATACCAAAACTATACAATACTATGAAATACCTGTCGTGTAGTTCTTCTTACAAACTTTGATTCAATTATTTTCTAACGATTGCATTATCAAATTCCATGAAACTATATGTTTTCTATATAATTCTAACCATTGTTTCCATTGTCCTGAATTTGTCAATCTACTTGTCCGACTTGGTAAACGGCACACAGTACATAAAGAACGGACTAAAACGAGGATACTTTCTTGTCATGACACAACTAAAGAATTTTTCCACCGAACTATTTAATACCGATTAAACGAAAAGGAATTTTTGGACACGATAATATGTAAGCAAAAGGAAACCAAGGCTGGATAGAGTTGGAAAGATGCCACACACCTTGATAAAGATATCGGTCTAACTATTACAAAACTCAGAACAAAAGATAAGTCCGAACAAAAGTGCCGGGTGGACGAGTGTGCAGCTTGTTAGGAGACGCATTTGAAACAAAACGTATTCTCAAACGAAACAGGAAAAAGGGAAAACATCAGGTTATCTCTTCAATAGACTTTCTATGCTTATCCAGTTAAGATACCTCAAGTTAATTTTCCAGTGTCAGTTATATTTAACAAGAGTTATAAATATTGCAGACGGATAAATAGAGATAAAGCAGGACGTTTTCGGTCAAGCAGAACAAAAGTACCATGAATGGGCTATACGATTGTAAACGTCCATCCTTGGGATTTGGCTGAGCGTCATTGAATACTCTCACTCTCTAGGATAGCATAACGTCATCTTAGGAATGTAATGAGCTAAGGATTGAAATTCTGCATGCATTCTGAGCGAAGCCTTGAACACTAGACGTGGTGTTTTTTTGTTTGGTCTTTTTTTTACACTATTTGGTCTAATTTGATCCAACACAATATAGTTTTGTTGATAAGGTCAAAACTGATTCAATATATTTTACAATCCTATCCTCATTGCTTCATGTAATATGCTGTGCTGTGTGTCTATCTAGAGCGCTCTTGGCACTTGTAGTGGATATATTGGTGATTGGCTGGCCAACACTTGGAAAAGCGGCATTAATATTTAGTACTTCTTACTGTAAATATTCTGAATAGTATTATCCATTAGTACAACTAAAAGGTTCTTTTTACATTAACCTTCTTTGTAAATGTAGATCTACATTCACTAGTTAAACGTTTTGAATACTTCAGTAACCCGTGACAAAGTATAGTACTGTACTTCCTGGGTTAAAAAATTTCCGAGTGGAAATTGTTAATAGGTAATTTACTTCAATTGTGGTAGAGTTATTATATAATATTAAACACTATTTATAGTGTATTTATTTAATTTAAAAAGTAGTAAAGTATTTGGTTAATTACAAATTTTTTAGATGTTCCGACGTACATATTTAAAAATATTTATTTGTATTTAGTTAAGACTGTGCTGAAAATATGGTTTATATTATAGATTGAGTAGAC
This sequence comes from Homalodisca vitripennis, assembly GCF_021130785.1. Classification (NCBI taxonomy): domain Eukaryota; kingdom Metazoa; phylum Arthropoda; class Insecta; order Hemiptera; family Cicadellidae; genus Homalodisca; species Homalodisca vitripennis. The sequence goes on from NC_060208.1 coordinate 33,468,730, forward strand.
TGATCCATTTATATTCATCATTTTGTAATTGAATGGAGTTTGTAAACGCCATGTGGAGCTGTCCAGTACATAACCTGAAATACCCTCAAGGTAAAAACCCTAATACAATGGCTGTAGTAAAATTACTATTAAAGCAGATAGTACGTTTCAAAATAAATAACTTTACTAAAACGTTTTAATCGCAACATTCTAAAAAATTTCAATATTAACGATTGTATTAGATTTGTAAAGTATAGGACCCTTTATAATAGTCACCTCATACAAACAAAGTAGGCGCTTCTGTATAAATCTAGTAACTTTTAAAATTACGTTAAGTTATAGATGCGGTATGTCTGTTGCAATGTTTTACATGTGAGTGTGTTTTTTATTGTTTTCAAAAGAGCTAATTCTGGAAAGAGCTATCGACTGTATAGATCCACAAACCTGTTACAAGGTATGCAGTACAGTTACTCTACACACATAGCCGTGAAAAAATGTAATTTTCGGAAAACGTTTTATAGACACCTTAATTAAAGATCCTAGTTATTTTAGTCAAAAAAGTTAAATTCACTTCAGCCAAACACATGAAGAGCATTTGTATGAATAAAATGTCAAATATCAGTCTATGTACATAGTATTTTGACTGTGATTCAGCTATTATTTAAATACCTATTTAAGAATAACCTTAAAAACTATGATCTGTAAATCAATATTAACGTATTTATATTTTTTACTCTATCAGTTCATTTCAATTTCAAAAATTACCCCTGCTAAAACAAGCGCGGCTGACTATCGATTCCTGTCTTTGAGGGAATCCCTCTATAATTTCACAAAAACTAAGTAATGTCCTAAACAAGTGAATTGGCTCACGGCCTTGGACTATTACTTTGTTAGCGAGGCAGGTAATTTTATACATGTAGCAATTGCTCAGATTTACGTTGTTACTATGATTGATTTATTTTGCTATTCGAATGATAGCACTGTTCGCAGTCAACTGATGCTGGCTCTAAATAAGCACTATTAGTGTGACTATGCATTTTTTGTCTGTATGTGTAAATAGATATCACACACTAAAAACGCACAAGTTTTACAATTATTATGGATTCCATGTTGAAACTGTCTATGTTTCTATATATAAACTTTAATTGGACATGATATAAGTTACTGATTGGACAACGCACTATTCCATTCATTAATAATAATAATTTGTTTATTAAAACAACGTATAATAACAGTATGTAACAAGTGAAAACATAAAGATAGGATATCGTAGTACGATTATTCTGCCATAATCTAATCCTACATTCAGACGACTTGAATACTTTGCCTAACGTTTTACTACGAAATGTGAAGTGTGCATAGCAGTTTGTTTCTTATTTAGTTACGTACTTCAAATGTGTGTGCATGATAAATACAAAGAAACCTTGATAATAACACTATTACTAAGAAGTAAAAACGCCACTATTAAATTTATTTGTATATACTTAAATACTGTTGACAAAGTACGGACATCGTTTTTCAATTTCATATGAACACGAATTATATTAAACTATTATATGCTGAGCTAGAGGGAAATACAGTACGTACGCTTTTCCCACAGCAAGGACGCATAATTTACTCCAGCCTATGGAAAATCAAATGTTTTGTTTTAATTAAGAAACAAAAGAAATTCAAGACCTGTGAAGTTTTTTTAGTTACACAAAGTTCTTCAGCAGTTTTTAACTATTTATATTAAAAATAAAAATCTTTAAAATGTACAGAGAAAGTAAGCGTATGAAGTATATGTTTATAAAGACATGAAATATTTACAAGTTTCCGTAAACTATCTCCTCTTTAATTAAAAGTAAGCTATAACTTACATATTACCTACACGTCGATTTATTGTTAAATGTCTTGTTCTGCAATGATAAATGTAATGAAGAACATAAAATGCCTCATCTATTAGAATAGTAGACTGGTTTGATAGCAATTTTCATAATATCCAACATATTATAATGCACAATATGTCAATTACCTTCAAAGTTCGTAAGAGTCTGGGGAGGAGGGGAGTTAATTCAATGAATATGGTCTATTTAATAATTGTTAGTACCATTTATTTACGCACATAGTAGTAATGTAACATTTTATAATAAAGCAACTTTTAAATAAAAATTTTTGTTCATACTACTTCTATGTAATAATACAGAATGTATAATAATAATAATAATAGCAGTATGTTGCTATTTAAATGCATTAACTGAAAATGTTTATATGCTAAGTAACGTAAATTAATATGATTTAGAGATATGTTTACCTTCTGTTGGTAGTAGAAAATGCAATGAATATAATTTATATTACCTTATTACCAAAATTTCCTAGATCCTTATCATATTTTATTATAAAGCCTGCAACGGTGTTGAGGAAACTAGGCAATGAGTTAAGGTGTGTTATAATAAAATGAAAAGTTTTCTCTATAAGCAATAATATGTATCAATACATTTCTTTTCATTCAATTCATTTAGGTAAAATACTTACTGTACTAAATATTCTAATCTCTAAGCTTCCTGATTAATGCCACTCTAAAAACCATTATAATCTTTAAATAATATAGTTTGTTTCGGAAAGCCTTGACTTAGGATGAAACTGAAGACTATAATACGGGTCTTGTACGCCAAATTATTAAGAATCAATGAAGAATGATAAAATTATTCTAACGAAGGTTTAATTACATAATATTCATAAGAATTACACTTTGTTTTTCAATATTATTTATCTCTTTGGATCCATACGAATAAGAATATGTGATTGAACAACGCAGATTTAATGTCACAAGTGTTGACCTCGCCTTATTTTTACTGATATCCCACTTTTTTAATTTTGAACTACATTCATATTTCTGTCCTGACATCCTGGCCTAGTTCGCTCGCACTATCTCTCACGGTTTTCCAATATAAATAAAATAAAATATATTTAAATGTAAGCAAAAGGTAGACCATAGATTCGTTTTACTAGAAAAGGATTATGAAATCGAATTATACGGTGCTACATATTACACTAAAAGTGATAACTCAGAAAATTATATATTTTACATGTGAAAGCTGGGAGATTGCAATGCTAAAAATGATTAACACATTGCAAAAATTATATAAATAAATATCCCCGACATTTACTTCAAATTTAAAATACTTTAGAGATCCGTTCTAGATCCGTCCATAGTAAATAAAACCAGTTTTCAAGCAACACCATTTACATTATTATTCTGTCACATAATTGGTCGTACACTTAAAAGTGACTTGTAAGTTTATCTACGATGAGTATCTAATACCCATGCCGTTGTATCCAGCCCCAACTTCTCCAGAATGTCTGACGTCCTTGAGTTGCACAGTGATGATGAGGTAGGAAAGGGCAGTCATAGCCATCTTGGTGATGACGGTGCGATCAAAGAAGAAGACACCTCCAACAGAAAAGTGGACCTTGTTCTTAAGAGATAGGCGGGAGAACAAAGCGACTTCTTCCCAGATCTGAACGGAAGTTTCAGGTTGCAGCAGTTGATGGGCGATCAACGCAGTCCTGTTGGCTTCCTTCGCGCACGCATAGCAGAACTCACATTGAGCGACAAACATGGCTACATCCACCAACATGATGATTAATACTTTGGCGTTTGGGAAAGGAATACCTTCTGAAATAGACTTAAGGAATACGTACATATGGAATACCGCAAAGGAAATTCTGGTCGTAACACTCAGCAGGTTGTAGAGGCAGAAGTAGGAGTTGATGTTCCACACCAAGACGTGGAGTTGGGTGTGGAGCCTGAAAACCGAGTTGATCTTAGCACTAACAATGTGCAGAGGCTTGGTGTCCACGTCAGTTGCCAGGTACTCTAATCGTCTATTTAGTGCTGAGAACTTGCTAGCCAGCAAATCTACGAAAACAACATGGTGGAGGAGTGGGCATGTGAACGAGAGATCCGAAACAATACTTGATATAGCCACTGTGGTTTCAAGTTGAAAACTTAAACCTACGGCAGATTTCGTCATAAATACAAGAAATAGTGTTCTGATCATCAATGTTTGCCTCCAGATCGTTTCAGTTTTAAGCTCGTTATCAACGCTAGTCATGTCGTTTAGTATTTTCTTGTAACTCCCTCTAGAGACATAACTGTGAAGTATGAAGCCCAGTGAAGCCAGCATGTAGGATAATAAGGACAACAAATATAAGCTGTTCTCCATTGATTCTGCCAGTTGACTGATAATACGGCCCAATGCTCATTGCTGCGGGAGTGATCATTGCAACTGCTAACCCAGCAAAGTATTTATCTGACGACGTACAAGCTGGGAGATGTCCTATTCCTCGCATCAAATATTTAAATGGTTTGTAAAACATTGCAATACGTAAATCACGTCATTAACTCCTTAAAATTACGACCATGTTCTATGTCCTTTCCAGCTGTATAGATAAGTTATTTCATCAATGTAAGAGACTCTTCAGGCTTGCAAAGTGTCCTTTAAAGTGATATTTGTCAATCGACCTGACACTCCAAGTGGTGTCACTGCACTTATAGTTGCCATTTTAATTTGTTAAATGGGCTTTTTCTGCTAACGCAAATGCTCCTAGTGTTTATTGGAAAGTTTTAAATAATTATTTTAATATCTGAAATGAAAATTATTTAAAAATCAAATGAAATATTATAATTTATCAATACAAAATATTTTGTTGAAATACATTGATAATTAAAGAAAATCTTTATCCCTGTATTTCGATAATCAATATTTACCTCTAAACAAGGTGTGTATACATTACTGCAGTCAGGAATAAATAAACGTTATTGACTTGTTCTATTATTATTGGCCTCATTTTCAAACAAAGCGTACTGTACAATCGGTTAAAGTGATTTTTTTATTGTTTAAGTTATCTATTAACTTATTTAAGTACTAAAATGTGTCTTATTTTAAATACTAAACAATGAAAAAAAGTTTATATTTATTGCTAAAATTAAATACTACCGTAATTATATAAATACAAATAGGTATTTTTCTTTTTTTAAATTGATAGTGACATAGTGACAAGTCAAGATTTGGCACAACCCTTTCAGAAAATGGATTTTTAATGTGACAAATTTCAAAATTCCTCTTTAATTTTTTCAGTTTATTTTTTTATATGGTAAAACTTTTAACTACTTATTCTAAAAGTTTTTACTGCACATATGGTTTAATTACATACCGACTATTTGTCATCTGTCGGCATGGTGTTTCCAGAACAAAGTGACATATTGAATCTAAACGTTTCAGGAAGCTGCATATCTTTATAAGAAACATCGATTTCGTTGGTGGCGAAATCATGGGAGTTGGCTGAACGTTGTCAAATATTTTTACAACTGTCTTTAGGAGTATTATGATAACTAATATATAAATTCTAATATGATAACAAATATGATAAACTAATGATAAATTATTTTATAAACAAACTGCGTACAATCATATTTAATTTAAACATGGTCCATATTAAATGAGTAATAATTTAGAAGTTTATTTTAGTGAAGTCTACAGCGCTACACGAGATGTGAGGTACTCGTAACTTGTAAACAAATATTTGGCGGCCAGTACCTTTTGACAAGTAGAATTAATGATTTACTTTTACAACGCTAACGTATTGATGTATTCTGTGTTAATTCTTGAGAGGAACTATTGACTAGGCCGCTACCTTCCGATGGACAGGAATGAAACCCTACATCAATTATCTCCAAGTACGGTCCGTGAGAGGACTTCATCCGACACGCGGCCTACCAGTAGTTAAGTTAATTTCCGCTTTAATAACTAAGCGGCAATGAAGTTTGGGTAAGAGAAGCTTACCAGCTAGGCTGACTTAACAACCTTTTTAGGCTTATACTTTAAATGCTGTTTTAATAGTACTTTAAATAGGTTATTAGTTATATTGGGTTTATCACGATATGGTGAGACATGGGCTAATCTAACTTTACTTTTTCACACTCAATATTGATTTTCACGTTGCCTTGACAGTATATAAACGCTGCTTCTGCTGTTTTAAGTTTGAGATCTGTTTATGTGTGTATAATATACAGTTTACTTTTTATTTAAAAATAAATTAAACGTTAAGATTGCATTCCTATGTTTCATGTCAATTCAAATGTGGTTTGTGTTAAAAACAACAATACCGCGTTGATTTTGATTTGTAAATAATAATGTTGATGTGTATTAAAAAAGTATAATCCTATATGTAAAATTACAAATTAAAATATTATGAAATCTATTTTGCTTAAAGTACAGTTCTGTCCTGAGCATAAAAAGTACATTTTTAAATTAAACATATGTGATCTCAACTTTGTATTCGGACATCCAAACGTTTTTTTTTTCAAGGACGTAACTGAACTAAGCATCATAAACAGATAAAGAAACTTCAGACTTAAGACTAGAGAGGCAACGTTTATTCACTCTCAACACAAAGTGGAAAATTATATTGAGAGTAAGAAAAAAATAGTATTATGGTTATTCTTTTCTCACCATATCAACGTATCCATCTGTATCGCATCCTTATTGAAACTAAAAAAGCTGATAAAATACCTGAACGGACGTATTAACTGCTTGTTGTAGCCCAAGCCCGCGAATGCAATGCGGCCAATCCTCCAGTTATCGGTTTCGTCTAGTTCAACATATTTCTGCACGATAACTTGGCAGTATGTTGTCGGTTTGTGTCGTCTTAAGTTGGATGTAGTTAGGCAATAATTGTACTTAATTATGAAGAAATTAAAGTTATAAAGTAACTGAGCCAATACAGTAATTTTCTAAAAATAACAATCAAACATGATTGTGTCCAAAATACATTCGTTTATTTACTAAAATTAACATCCTCTATAGTTGCTGACAAAGCATTAATCACATTTTTGAATTAAGCTTTGTCTATCTTTTGTATTTGAAATGGGAATGGAATGATTTTAAATTTAAACGCAAATGCAATATAATAATTTTCCAATTTTTTGAACGATTATGCTTACTTAATCCAATTAAAACCCTGATGGCTAAATAATAATATCCTATCAGATTGCAAGCAATTAATTACTTACAATAGCAAAAGATATAAATATTTCCAGAATTGTGCTGCAAATTTGACCACAAACTTTTATTTTATTATTTAAGGCTCTTCTTAATTATTTCCTAGCAAGGAAGCGATAAAACACTTTTACGAGAACGCAAGCCTTGAAAGATTCAGATAGAACAACGTGAAGTTTGCCAAAGTAGTCCAAGTCACGAACAAGGGGATAAAGAGCTTAAAAGGCTCAGTCCCTCCTTCTTATGTCGACACGTTCTTGAATTTTGAGGACATTGCACTTAACACATCATTTTTATATTTAGATATGGTAAGCGTTGTACATTGCTAAACAATATTATCACACTAGATTTTAAATCGGTCACATTTCACTTCGACTAATAAGTAATCGAATGTGATTATACTATCACATATCAGAGTAATTAAACCGATTCTTTGACGATGAACAGAAAATACTATTCTTAATGTAGTTTTTGCATAAATAAAAATGCTTATTGTATACATGAACGAACGAATACCTTATAGAAGTTTCTAAATTAAAAGATTCGTGATACTTCAGAATACGTTATTTTCAGTTTCCATCTCCGCAATATGTTAATTTTAACAACTACTAATAATAAATCAGTACTATTAGTGTGGTTATTTAATTATTTGTAATGAGGCGAATCTGTGCTATAATTAAGGATTTTGCTTACAAATTAATATTTAGAACATCCTCTTCCTAATCTCATCTGAGACCTACAGATTTGCAGGCTTGTAGTTTATTAGTCATAACTTTTCTTGTCCAGTTGGTCATGCCTTTGATACCACGCTTATGATCACTTACGTAGACACTACTAAATACTGTGGTGGGGCCTTTCCTCCTTTAGAATTGTGCATTTATCACTGAAAGTCAACTGACTAGGTAGTTTATGTGCCAACTATTATATTAAAATTATAGCATGATCGCGTCTTTACCGGTGGATTATTCGCACGATGACAATAATTCTTATCTCAATTGAAATGCTTAACCATTATTTTTAAATAAACTGAACCCTAACACACACATACACACACACACACACACACACACACACACAGACACACATGATTTTTATTACGTCTTATTTTAATATAATTATTACATCTTATTGTAATATATTTTGAATGAATTCATCAGTTTTCTCTTAGAATTTTGTTTCTTTCATGCAAACAATATCTAGCTTTCTTCATGTATTTTAATAATATTAAATTTTACTAATGAATACATATCACACACACACACACACACACACACACACAATATATATATATATATATATATATATATATATATATATATATATATATATATAAATTTAAGCAACTATTTTACAACAACATATATACAGAAACTGTCTTATAAAACGCAATTTTAATAAACACCACCAAAAATCCTTGTCCACGATGCTATGGGGTCTAAAAACAACCTTACTTTGTGCTTGCGTAGGAAGTCACGTACCCCAATTGGGTTTGCAAACAGTCTTTACTGACTGTTATATTGAACTATCAAATAAGTTTGAAAAACAACACGTATTACACCTGTAAAATGTACATGTGTATGTCTATTATTTTAATGTTGCAGAATACCAACTTGTTTTAAATAAACTTACATTTCCAATAAAACAATATTATCGGTTATTTGATTATTAATAATATTAAAATTATTATATTTTACTGATAATTTATTTACGTAATATGGAATCTGTACGGATGAAAGGCCTAACTTTATTGTACTTTGTTTAAACCCACAACTGTAAAACTTACAACCTAGAAATCTCTACTTTAACTGTAATGTTGTAACATTTTTTCATTTTACTAGGGGGTCTTAAAAGGCCTACCTCCTTCCTTTATTAACTTTCTTATGAATATAAATTGAAGTTATTTACCTGGCTGTATGTTTATATAACCAACAAAGGAGATTTTTTGACGTTTAAAAATTGTTTACTCCCTCATTTACAGCTATTATAAAAAAACGAATAAAAGCTTACACTAAAGGTCTTTAATGTTACTATATCTAATTTTATGTGGAATTAAAGTTTGAATTTTTTATAAATCCCATACAAGTTTAAGTCACATTCAAGCATTACTGTAAGGCAGATAAAGGCATTTAATCACTACTTATTTTGAGAACGTGGAACACAAAATCATAGAACAATTTTTTACAATAATTAAAAACTACGATTAACATAGCATTTATTAGGTTTTATTTTGTCTCATCGAAGCCCATTGCAGGTCCTGTGGATACCAATAGCTGGTTTCGCGATTTTATCCGTTATTGGTTACCAGTTAGTATGTGAGACACATTCAGACCAGTTACTGGTTCAAAGTGCAGGTTTCTCGATACCAGAATTGTTTTCAAAGAAGTATGCAAAAACATTTTAAAATTATTATGTTTTGAATACACAAGAGATTTAAAACATATAACTTTCTTCTAAAATAATTATTTGGCAACTTATGCAAAAGATAGCCATAGTTCTTGCGTATCTTTATGTAAATTGTGCCATACGATTAGTTATGAATACGCATATGCACACTTATTCTTATATAGTATGTTGCAAAAGTCTGTACTGACCGTATTTAATAATTTAATTTTTATAAGTATGTATTTTTTTAATTAATCATAAACGTACATTATAAAGAGCAATGCAATAATCTGATAAGACATATTTTTATAATCCAATTTTAATATCCTCCTTAATTAAAAAAAAATATATTATATAGCAAGCCAAAGTACGCAAATTATAATTACTGCAAATAAGTATACAACTGTTTGTATAATTATGTTAAATATAGATTCAAATACTATTTCAAACTAATATGCAGTTTTACGATATAATACATAGATATATAGATGCCGGCTTAAATGGAGGATTTCTAAAGCGAATCAATGTTGATTGATTGCTAAAGGCAGAAACAATCAAACTTGCCCTGCGCAGGAACTGTAATTGAACTGATATCTGCGAGGCTCGTCACAGCTAACGATCTTGTCTACTTCAGTCTTGTCGAATTTAAGGGCAGATTATTTCATGTAAACTCAATTGCTTCATTAAATTACATATCTATATTAGAATTATCATATATTGAGTTTTGATATAGTTTACTGCTGATATGTAAATTTAACTAGACGTGAGAGCCTGCTGCATGTTTAGTAATTAAATACAATAATATGCATTGTATAGAATATTTGTATAAATACGGTCCAAAACTATAACATTCTTCCGGTTGGTTTAGGGAAATAAAAATTCAACTTTTTCCATAATTTTTTAGTGTATACATTTAAAAAATTAATTAAAAAAACGAAGCATCACACGTTATTTGGTTTGTTCATATCTTATTAAATTGGTCTATTATTTTTTTGTAACAGATTTAATTCTTCGTAAAATATGTAACGTTTATACTTTAAATATTGATTTGAAAATTGAAAACATATATATGTTTCCTAAAACGTTGAAATAAATTCGGGGAATATTTAAAACATCAGATAAAGATGTCTTAATTGGATGATTTCAACACATATTCAAATGATATTCACTTTGGAAACAATGTAACCCAACAATCTCCATGCTAATACTTTAACACGACTACCATGTCAGCAGCATAGATGCTGAAAGATACCTTAATTATCACTTCGGCGATCGGTCGAGAGATCTCAATACACACGTATATATACGTACGTTACATTTATAGAAGTGAAGTATTCTCGAAAATTCGAGTACAATACAGTAACATGTTATAAGCTGGCATCAGTATTTTAAAAATTGAATGGAGAGTGAACGCTTTTGATATTACTTAAAGCATTACCAGTATTTTCTTTCAAAATTGCGCTTAGATTATATTTACCTCATATCCATCAATAATATGCTGCAAAATAATCCATAACTTTCTAAAATTTACACAAGAAGCACTATTCCGCTAATACAGTTTTTTTATTTTTATCTAAAAATCAGGAATTTTTTCAAACAAGCTTTTTGTAGACATATTTTTGATTTAGAGAAAAACCAAAAACTATTTGTATGAATAGTACTGTAATTAAATTATAAATACATTATGATACTTAAAATATAGCAATATACAATAAATTTAGTTCAGCTAAATTAGAAAGGTATTTTTAGAGAGGTACTTACCAACCTCCAGCTGAACTTTGCGACGTAAAGGTGTTCATAATTGCGGTTCCCGCGCTGAGAGATCTTGTCCTGAACACTGCTGTCTCTCGCATAAGTACTACTTCTGTCTGGGCTGTAGAACGATATGTGTTACTCAGCAGGTTAATCCCTTGCATAATGTTTCCATTTCAAGCACATTGGAATTTTTATGTTTGAAGTACATGTTTTAACACGTTTTAAATCGAACACAGCGTATTACTCATTTTTCATTCTTCTAATTTCTTTGCCTTCCTTCCTCGATGTGCTGTTACAGCGCGTGGGAAGTGATAATAAAAATATTGAAAAGCCTAAGGATTTTATAAGCAAAATGTATCGTAATCTAAATAGACCTCCTATTCAGCCAAAACCTCACTGTGCTTAGTGTTTTACTTTGGTAGCAATCGTAGGTACTTGCTACTAAGCTCAAACCTTACTTACACCTCTCTCAATGAATGTCTTTTGGCTTAAGGCTGTTGAGTATAAATATGTGAATATACGTTCAAGGTCAGCATGGATATTAACAGTTGTCTAATTATTGAATTCCGGATCATAAGACTGAGATTCATTTACATATTTGTAGAACTTTACATATTCAACAACACATGTCCCAGGCAGATTCCTTGAAGAGCTCTAGTATAGGTGAAGTCTGTCCACAAAATCTTACCACCCGTGGTCTTCCATCAAAAAAGACCTTAGGTATCTGCCAAAAACTTTGTCAAGCAGACTTCCCTACTACTATTGCTTCTTCTGGTGTGGTTTTTAGCCATAGCTTAAAATGTATTTTCGCCTTTATAAAAACTTTAATTCGTACATTTTAATATACGCAAAATGTCCAAAAACACTAATAACCTAACATTTTCTATATATTTTACATCAATTATATCAATAAATAAACACTTTAATGTTATCAGTTACAGAAAATACTTAGTACTGAAAGTGATAGTATTTCATTTATTGTGTATAGCATGACGATGAACTGAATTAGGAGTTTTCAAACTAGGTAATATATGGCCTCAAGCATTAATATAGAAACTTTATGGAAAACTCTAAAATTAAGTCCCTTAAAATACAAATCCGAGAGCCTGTATTCGAGTATTTTACATTACATAATACCAAGAACTGTAAAGAAACATTTGGTGAGAATAAACAACACAAAAGCACTCACGTGGGAACAAATGTCTCTATAGATCACTTCAGACTCTCACTGTAGAGGGCGGTACTGTATTCTACTTAGATTCTACGTGTAAAGGCCCTTTGGCCTTTTCTTCAGATCAGATGAAAATATATTACGTTACACAAGATAAGTTTTTATTTGTTTTGTTCTATAATACGATGGTTTAGTAAAAAATAAATTTTGAAATATTAAAAGTGAATAATTAATCCTTTCTGAGGTAAATAATTCAAATTTTTACCGTAATATTACGTTTTAGAAACACAAAATTAGTTCTGTAGGTTACGCTCATGTTAAAATATGATAGCAATAAGAACTGTTATATCTTTTAACTACACATAATCGAAGTTTGTTACACAAGATAGGTGGTACAACACTATATTTATTAATATCTCAGATGATACTAATAATCATTCTTTGCTACTATTATTTTAATAGAAATGAAAGAAAACAGGATTTTTCTGGAAATTTGCCATCTTTCAGTGACAAAAAAACAAAAAGATCAGTAACACTGCGTTTCGAGATCTCCAATCTTATCTCTTCTTCAGGTAAGTCAATAACGTAACACATAATATTACAAACTATGCTAAAATAAACAAATAGTACCAAAGCGTTGTGATTCACCCAAGTCAGGAATCACAACCACTATGTTGTGTGTCAACTTTACTAATTCTAAAACATTCACTTAGTACAAAACCAAACACAACACTACTTATTCAAAACTAACTACAGAATACAAATCACAATACGTCTGCATTCGATCAACCATCTACGACTGACCAAAGGCCAATGGAAAATGATATTAGTGTTGTGTTTAGTTTTGTATTAAGCGATCTGAATATTTTTGTTTACCATCATCATTACTTACATCAAAAAGGATTTCATTAGAATCAATTTTGCTAAGGCATATTTCACATTTATTATCCTCTTTCACCTTATTTAAATTGTTGTTCGCCAACAACCAAAAAAGAAAGTCTTAGTTTGAATCTTTCATCTATAGTCCATGAAATAATTATACGTAGAGCAGCAATTAAATAATTCTTTTTATTCTAAAGATGTTACAAATAAATATGTTTGTTTTATAGGTTTTTTAAATATTAAAAATATAGCACCAATTATATGGTCACTCCAAGCTATTTATATAACATATTATGGATTCTTGGCCAATAAATAAAACAAATTATTCATATACAAGTTACAATATATTTAAAGGTTCTAAGAAATTCGTTGTTGAAAAAATAATTTAAATAAACAAACCTTTGTTTCTGTAAACGTGTGGATCACAATCAGTACAAAGATTTATAACGTATTGCACAGCCAATCCTGGTACGATTGTATGTATTTCATGTTTAATGTACAAAACTGGTTATAACCATTAAATTGTGATTTATTTGTTTAGGAATGCTTTTTATAAAATATTACTTCCTTGACAAGTATATTACATAATTAATATGAAATATGAAACTAATTAAGTGATACGTTTTTATATTACCAATTCTAAAATGAACTGTGTTGGTACTTACTAATTACAGAGTAGTTAATAATATTGTATATCAATGTATAAATGAGTATTAAACAATACACACTCAAATTGCAAACGTTGCGCTGCAATCATGAACTCGCTAATCCATAGTTATCCATGCATTCAACATTGTTGTATTGTTATTAGTTACTTGTTCGATAATAACACTGATAATTAGCACTAATACGGCAGTATTTTTTTAGTTTTTCTTACATATAATTATCGCTCTTCATGTTTTATTATCACAACCAACAACAATACTGTTCACAACAAAATTTAAATTTGTTCAAATGTAAAATATGATTAAGATGGTACATAGTTATTAATATTTTGGTTAAATGTTTTTATCAATACTTAAACGGAACCTTAGACGTGGTGTTTTAGTATTTATATAATAGTAATCATAACATATAACATCAATATTTCTATTGATCTTGAAATTAAAGTGAATTAAAGTATATCCATTATTTGTACATAATATTTTGACATTTGCTTAATTGATTTATTTATATTACATTTCCTACATCTGAATACATTGATTGAAAACATATGAGAGATTTATACGTATTAAAACTTTTTAAACTTCTTTTATGTGCTTTGGGAAAAATAGAGGATAAATAACGTTTAAAAGTTTGATTAATTGCATATCTAACTGATAGTTGTTAATAATTTTTGCAGCTTGAAGCAAATTTTATTTGGTGTTTATGACATTATATGCTTCTTTTAGAATAATGAATTATTTTAGATCAGGCATAAAATACAATAAAATTAGTTTTTTTAACTGTAGGAAAATTAGTATTTAAATAATTATCAAAAGTATTTTGAACAGTAAAAATTGTTTAAAGTAACTTTGATTACATTAAACTATTATTCAGTTATTAAAAACCTTGATGGTTATTGATTAATTTTTCTTCAGTTCATAATATTAACAGTCACAAATATATTGCTACTTATAAATATAAAATATCTTTTTAACATTAAAGTAAAAGCAGGCAAATTAATAAACCAGATACGATTTATAATAATTACGTATAAATAAACTGAACTAAAACTTATTTAATAAGAATTTAAATAGCCTGGAAACTAAAGTATTGAAAGAGTGCACATTTATCGAAAAATTAGACTTATTAGCACAGAGCTAGGCATACACACCTCACTTTACATTGTTAATCCAAAGAGTTATAAATAAAATGGATTGGCTAATTTTGAGGAGAAAGGAGATTTAGAAGGTGTTTCTTTAAAGACGTCACTGGCTTTACCTGTCTGCGGGGAATTACTTTTTCTGACAACAATATATATGACAAAGCTATATATCTTTATCACTGTTATCCGCTTTTACCTACAACGTTATTTGATTACATGAGGTAGATAATCCGTTGTTTGAAAAAGTTGATAGTTGAATTATATGCAATCATAAATAATATTTTCAATAGATTGTATGCACATTGTAATGCAGTAAGTACTGTTTTTAATATTTAGTTTATGTATAACGTATAATCATTTAAAGTTTACAATAAAATTATTTATTATAATAAAATATATTTGTATTTTATTTGGCAAATACGAATAAGCAAAACAAAGCAATATATGAAAAAATAACAATTCTTCTGATGATATAAATTCAAAATCTATATTTGTATTAAAATCTCATATCACCATCTCTATATACAAAATAGAAAACTCTCACTCACTTATCACTATTTCTTATATTTTCCGGTATTACTAAAGGTTGAAATTAGAGACACGTACGCCATATGACTTCAGTTATAAGAATTTGAATGGGTTGCTATTCTTTAAAATAATTATATTTAGTTTTAACCTGTCTGTGCCCTAAAAATATTAAATTTTATACACAGTACCTCACGGCTTAACAGGCCAAATTAACATTTTCATAGAAATCTCCAGCTCAAAAACGTGTGTAAAAGGTCGAAAACAAACAAAAAAATATTTCTGTTTCCCCTTATCAATGGTCTGGAATAATGGAATTTATAATACACATGGCCTAAAGCTCAACAGTTAAGGCAAACACTATTACAGCATTTAAAATATCTTAGACCACAAATAGGTTGCAATGGCCAGTATTTTTGACCTAAAACTTTTCTGAGCTAGCTATGTAAATATTTTCATGATTATTAAATAATTAACAATGCATTTTATGAATATCCGTGTTTCTTTTTACCTCGCTTAAAAATCAAAAAAATTTCAATTTAAATTATTTATGGACAAACAAAATAGGGCTTAACTAAATGTTAGTAGATAAAAAAAATAAAATAACAAATACGAAACTATGTAGAAAGAAAACCGGTAATTTAATACTGATTAAAATTAATTACGGGACTTACTATTTTCAACGTAGAAGGAATGATAATATTTTCTCAGATCTGGTAGTTAAAGGGTTAAGAGTACCCTGTTGGAAAACAAGAAACAATCGGATAGTACGAAATCTAAAGTGTTATTGTGAAAAAATGTAAATAACCCATTGACCAACATTAGGTTAATAAGTATAGAACAAGTTTATTATAAGTCTGTTCTCTAGCCTATTTAGTTCGTTACCTATGTTTATTTTCATATATTTTGTTTAAATTAATTTGGGATTTTTTATAGTTCATCAAAAGAGTACTCCGTCATAATGGAGAAGCCCATAATATTAACCACTTTATTTGTCTGCTGTTTCTATTATAATAATGTATTGGTAGGCCTTCTACTTGCATATTTTACGAATAAAACTATGTAGCCTAAGAAGGCTACATCTGTACATATAAATAGTACATGTGGAAAAATCAACATATATTACAGCCTAGTATTTAGTGTTTGCACTTGAGATGAATCTATTGTTTTCTGATAAGACAAATATTTGTAATTGAATTTAAAGATAACTTTAACTTGATATTTAAAATTTTAATAGTGCTTCATACACGTTTAATATTAAACCAATACGTGTACTCAAAATTGATTGTTCAAATACACTTATAGAAACTTTAAAAAGCAGGTCAATTCTTTTTTACTATTTGTAAGTGGGACACGGTTAAGTAAGAATATGAAATAAGTATGAATACAATTACTTATGTGAGTTTTTTCAATCCCCTCTGGTATTGATATCAAGGTAATGCATATTAATTAGATCAATAATAATTTCAACCTTATACGTAGGTAAAAATTCAGTTTAACCAGCAAACGTTAACGCAAATAACACATATTATATTCATCACCTAATATGTAATTCGGCAATGATTTTGTGTTATATTTGCACAAACATAAAAATATACATTTTGCGATATAAAAGAAGTTGACGTGGTATAGGGCTTCATTGTTATACCGTTATGACTGTCATTTCAATGTATATTAGATTTATTTATTTAATAATACAACATTTGAGAAGGCAACATACTTTTATGTAATTCAATCCTATTTAGTCCTTGTATAAAACACAAACATGTGCAATATAAGCACTGCACGCTATTAGAAGCAATTAGAGCACAACAGGTGGCACCATTAAGGTTGTAATGTCCGAGGTGATTTAGATTTACCGCTTATTACATTAACATTAGTGGTAATAATCTATCACAGGGAATCATTTATCACACTATATATCGAATATTAGTTATTTGAAAATCTTCTTATGCACTTAAATACGCCTAAGTAACCGTATTCATTGAATATATCTGCGGAAAGATTGATAATACCTTTTTAATACAAAAATATCGAACTTGAATTTTACCAAATGTAAAAATATAGGAGAGTCCGTTCCATGAGATTTCGTGGACCCTTAAGATCAATAGTGTGGAAAGACGAGTAGACCTGTCTGTTTTTTTTTTAACTTTAGCGTGATATGTGATATTTTCATTACATATTTTACATAGTGTGTTTATGTTCTTTATTGATAAGGTTTAGTTTTTGTATGGTACTTGTTTTTGATTGATCCAACAATTTTCATACTTATATTATATATTTGGGATTCATTCGATGTTTTGGAAGGTTTTGAAAACGATTATTGACTATACTAAAAGTGTTGGGCTGTTATTATCGTATATTTTATAACTCCTTTTATTGATTTCTCAAATATTAATATAATCATGAGATGGAAACACAGTAACTTATTTCGAACCTTAATGGTAAAAATTAATTTACTACTTCTCCTTTTAGTGTATTTTATAACTAAATCAATTCATTTCAACTAGTAATTACATGAATTTGAATTACGTTTTAGGGAAAATACTGTTAAATATCTATTAATTGATTACATTTTACATTACGAGTATCACTAAGAGAATCTTAGTATAAACAATAGGCTTATTACATATCAATGTTATTGACACTTTTTAAAGCGTAATAAGTAGATATTTTTAAATGATGAAAATCGTTAAAAGAAGATATATTAGGATTAGATGAAGTAATTTCCGGTTGTTAACAACTACCATGAGGAGTTAGTTATTCCCTTCCGGCAGGTGCAAGATTCGTGTTGTTATAATTGGAACTGTGTTATCTCAGTTACAATCAATCTGTCATCCGTGTTATAACTAATTAGCTTTATGCTCGTTACATTAAAACATTTTGCTTGAATAAATTATATTTCTTTGATGTAAATTATATGCGTTTATTTTACTTATATATAAAACCCATTGAAAAAACCCTGCAAATATTTACTTGTTCACTCATGGTTGTGTACTGTTGAATAAAGATAATTTAGCGCGGGTATGAATAGAAGTACCATACAGTTTAAATAATTTTCACATAAAAAACCATTCTAAATTTTAATTTGCTATTGATAAATGTCGTAGAAATATTTATAAAACTATATTTATCCACGATATATACTATATGTGAGACAATACAATATCAAAGATCAGTAAACTAAACCGTTCTCCTAAAAATGAAATTTATGTTACTTTTTATATCATCTAATATTTAAAAGTTAAAGTATACTAGATATATGGAAATCAATAATGAATTGAACCATTATTTGTTATTTTTATCTTTGACGACTTAAACACAATAATGTATTTAATTAGTGGTATTAATAATTTTATTTTTAGTTGGCACCAAGTCATATAGGCTCTTGTTTTTTATGAAAGAATTCAACCTAATATAGTGATGTTACAATTAAATTGAATTAATTTTATTTTGTATTGAATGTCACCGTAGTTATTCAAGTAATCCAGAAAATTCTACCGCTAGTTTTATTGCAATATGCAGATCTAAGAACTGCGTAGAGAAAATTTAAAAGCCTGCATTAGTAAAGTTAATATTTTTTTGCGATTTAGTATGGTTAAATACGCTATAAAAGATGTACACTTTTTACGTAAACTACTTAAATCAATGTTTTATTAAATACTTAAATATCCTTCTCACGGTAACAATACTCCATAAATTTTACGCTGACACTACAGAGATTTGAGTACAATAGGTATAAACTTCATAAAAAGATACCAGAGATAACTGGTGAGCTGTTTTTATAACAAAGGATTTCTTCACAATAGTAGCTCAGGATTACAGAATGTGTGGCACTCTCTATGTGTCTTACGGGGTGTTGTCAGCCTTCATATTGCTATTATTAAGAGAGACGGATCATGGAATGTGAGCTAAGTATTTACTGTCTGCTTCTGAGATTTTACTGATTACATAATAATTTTTAACATAATACTTAGTACATAATAATTACAAAAGAAGCTAAATTGTGTCACACGTAATCAGGTACTATGCTATGAAAATTCTTAGACCACAAGAGTCTTGCCGTTTCATTAACAAAATATAGGCTATAACTGTAGTCAGAAGTTATTGGCTCGATTCTCGGAGAGGTCAATATGAATTTGCAAATGGTTTTTTATCATTTCCTTTAAAAACGTTTAGTACAATTGATTATAATGCTACTGGATTAGTCAGAACTCTCTTAGGAAATACGATAGAAATCATTATGTGTGTATATATATATATATATATATATATATATATATATATATATATATATACATACATATTGAATCTATGATAACTTTTTCTGATAATAATTTTTTTATATTAACAAAGTGCCTTTGTTTTCAATCTTGCTCGGTACCTGCATGTATTTGGTGCTCAAAAGAATGAAAATTATTAAATATTCCAGCTACATAAGCATCAAATGAGGGGAAATGACACAATGTAACAGAGTATGACTTACGGAAAATGAACTGTTAATAGTAACAAAGAATGCTTTCGAGTTTTACTTAAAGTAACTACTGCTAATACTAAACTTTCAAATGTAAAAACATTGTTTTCTCTTACATAAAACACACTAAACAAGCTAAGTTGTATAATTTAAATTCATAAATAGTATACAGCATATTTTCATTAAATTGCGAGTATTATATTATACGTTTTGCCTAAAATACAAAATTTCTCACTAGCACTACTAGTATATTTCCTCAACGCTTTAAAATAAGAGCCCGTTTTCTAATTCAAAAGACAATATTGTCTTGGGGGAAGTACTCCCCTAATCACATTAAGTCTGCTTATCGAACAATCAAGGGTGCTCTTATCTTTGTTATTATTTGTCTTCATGCTTTTAGTTTGATCAAAACATAAGTGAACTTATTTTGATTCTCTTACAGGCGTTTACGTAGGTCATTACTTACAAGTGCGTAATTTATCTTACTATTAGATGACTTATTTATCGACACAATAACAAATTTTCTTTGTAATATATCAAAAAATCTTTGAATAACACTTGCTTTCTTATTATTATCTATAAGCTAAGTAAAAATACCTAAAACGCATGTAAACTGGAAAGGTCATTTAGAAACTCTGACTAAAATATGAATTATAACTGCCATGTTGGTTAAGCGTTAGAGTGGGCTTCTTAGCGCTAAACGCCTGGTAAAATATAAATCCACTAACATTTTATTCTTGTATGAATTACACACTCACACACACGCACGCACACACACACACACACACACACACACCACACACACACACACACATATATATATATATATATATATATTTAAAAGGCTCTCTTAGTTTAAAAACTTTTAATAAAATACCACTGTATTGATTTTCTTCAAGTAAAAAAATCCTCAGTCCACCTGTTGCTGTAAGTTTTCTCTGTACGCAATACATTTCTAAGTATTTTGCTAATAAGGCTAAGTTTTGGTTTTTAAGAATACGAGTGTGTGAGACCTTCAGCAGGAGTGAAAGTGGAGTTGTAGGAATTATATGAGGCTGTAGATTATAAATATTTGGGCTGGATGTTGTATGTTAAAGTTATGCTTTAAAATGCATCTCATTCATAAATACTATTAATAGTGTTAGTGCTTAAGTTTGTCAAGAACATTTTTTGTAACGTTAATATTTGTACGTTAGTGTGTTTAGATGTTTCATACTCAATCACACAAAATCTCAGTAGATTAGACGAAAGTTTAGACGAAAAAAAGAGTATTGCTTAGATATATGAAAATCACAGATATATTTTAATCCAAATATGCCATTTATTATAATATAATTATTTTCTAAACCTTTTAGTTTAATGAAAAATTTTTATATTTTTTACTGTTTCAAACAAATTATCAGAGCAGTAATATATCAATTTTATCATAGCCAGAAGCAGTTCAGTTTCAAACCTATTTATTTTATTACAGATAAAAATTGCCTATGAATAATTAATGCCAATTCTACAAGTAAAGACGGCAAGATTTGTGATCACTCACACATTTATCCCTAATACTCCAATATCCCAAAAATTTGAAATTTGGCACATGTACGACTCATGAATTCCAAAAAATAAGATATTTTCATAAATATCAAACATCTATTATATGGATTAATGTAAGTTTGAAACCTCTATAAGACATTGATTTGGTTTCTCACCTTTTCGATGTCTTATAAAGATGAAACTTAATACTCATGTGTCTTATGCTCCCATCAGACGAAGTAAATACTGTTGAAGAAGACAAACCACTCATAGTAGTTGAAATTAAAATAAATTCTTAGAAGTACTCTATTTTTGATTTTACTACTATACGATGTCCTTGATAGATGAAACTTTAAAACACGTTCTTCATAGAAAAACACGAAGTACAAAAAAAAAATAATTCAGATGAAAATAACTACACATAGAGGAGTTGAAATAGGGTTAAAACCCCAAATAGAACAATCTTTTTTTAATTTAAAACCTTTTCAGTGTTTTAGACTTTACACACACACTTTCCTCATCACCTGCGTGTAACAAAATCATTGTCACGAAAATTAGCTACCCTTAGAGATTTAAAGGGGGTTCAAACCCATAAAAAACTATATTTCTGCTTTTTTAACACCCAGCTGTCCAAAAAAGGTTAAAATTTGACAAACGTCAAAGTCAAAATATTTATTACACCATTGAAAATTGTTTTTGGTGTTATTCAGATCACACATTTATTAGGCTTTCTACAGACTGGCATTAACATAATCACCTTAAACCGCAGATACATTATAATGGAGGGAAAGGTCACTTTGTGACCCTAAGTAGATTTCTTAGACTAACTTAATATATATTTTTGTAATTGCAGCTACAATTCAAATGCTTTTACAGTACGTGAATTAAATTCCAATCATAGGAAGTAATAATTTTTTTACTAAATCAGACTGTTCAGTCCTATTTATGTACTTTTGGTGGGATGGGAAATGTAAATGCAAGGAAATAAAAAAAAGGATCATAAAACTCGCTTTATGTATAGTAATACAACAAAAGTTCTATGACTTTTTACCATATAAATTATATTTATCAATGGTTTATAAAGATTATTATGTAGTGCAAATAAGCAACTAAAATAATTTACAGTCACCGATTCATTATATAATTAACGTTATTGGAATATAAACTTTAAGAAAATATAAAATAATAAGTATTTGCAGTTCTAAGAACTAAATTGTACTTTTGAAAAATTCACACAATCACATAAGCAGGATATTCCTAACAGTAGATAATACAAAACTAATTATACTAATACATTCTATTATTAAGTACGGGCCATTTACTGATAATATATTTACAGTAATTGAGTTATATATGCTTAAGTTTTAATACAAACTACTTTGCTGTACATACTAAATACTCTATTATTAAAAAAAATTACTTTAATGAAGACCTTTTTCAGAATATTTCAAATAACGCCGATTAAGATAACGTGATTATAAGTAAAAATGTCACTTCATATTTTAATAATATGAAAGTGTATGGTAAATTTTGAAACTTAGACTCTACCGTACCATAATGAAATACGTTAAATTAACTGTGGATCATTTACTCCCTCTATTAAATTTTTCAATAATAAATGTAATTTTTAGTAGCTTTTAAAAATTGTAAAGTTTTGTCTACCTATTATTTAGGAAACAATCAATTATATTTATTTAATATATTTTAATACAATAAACAAATAAAACATCTAGAAACCACTATTTAGAATTCATTTTTACAAATATTTCACCCTCTAACATTTAAAAGATGCACGTCGTTTATCATATGTAAATGACAACAACGCCTGGACATTTAATCGCAGAGTGCAATATTTTGTCTGAACTGTCACAACAACACTCAGCTTGACACTGAGTAGCTGCTGTTTTCATGTCCAGCTTTTCCAATGTGATATGATTAACAACCATACTTGTTTCTTAACATAAAAAGATACAATCCTAAATCTATATGTTTATAAAATACATGATTTTATTAATTCAAGTAACTAAAAGCTTTTTTGGTGTTGTAAATACCTGCAGTACAAAACAGCTATTGAACTAGTGGTTATAACAAAACTTATGTTGTCTTAAAGAACCTAAAAAAGTAAAAAGAAATGTATATATTATCTTATTTCTCCAAGTGAAATTTGGGAAAGAATCCCTCTCTGACAAAACCTGGGAACCAACCCTGAACCATCACAAATATTTTGCAAGGACAGGATCCCTCAGCTGTTATTCATCCAAGCAGCAGCCATACTGATGATGATTCATTGACTTATCTTGTGACAGTAGCCATACTCACTAGGCCTACACTGCTCTACTGACATAGCTTATTGTTATGTGTGCCATTCAGATACCTAAAAGGTCAATAATACTGTAATAGTAAATAATAATGATATAGAAACAATATACTATTAAAAATGTTTTAGATACATCATTTAAATATAAACAAATAAATAAACTGTTTTATATAACGAAAATAAATTTAATAAAGATCTGTGTATAAATAATAAACAGGTTGTTGAAGAACACCCTGTAGAAGAGTGTGCCTACACCATTACAGCGTAAGGTAATCTATTGGCAGGTTTTTGTTAAAAACCAAGAGTAACTTAGCTTGAAGGTACATTTACCTATAAAGTCAGATTAAATCTGCTTGTATAGAAGTAACATTCATGTCTCTTGAGAGGGATTTTAATACGTTAAAAATAGTGTTGCCACTTTCACAATATTTTTTATTTTAAAGTAGACAATAGTATTTATTACCATCAATGTTAAAGAGAACGTGATGTTTTATTTTAGGATATGGTTTTAAAATCAAACATTATAATTTATAAAAACCTTCAAATAATACAAATATATCACATATTTATAGTCAATTTTTAAAAGCTATTTTAAAACTGAGAAAAATTTTTCATTTTAAAGAATTAGGTGAAATAAGAAGTTACAATAGGTATTAAAGAAGATATCTATTGAGGAAAGTTGATTCAATTCGATTGTTTTGCTCCAGTTCACTTTCATCTTAGAGGAGCGTCTGGAACCTGACGCTGTGACAGACGTGACTTCTAGAATCTGAAACAGTAGTGTCTGAAGACATCCAAAAAAATCGGAGACGGAAAAGCTCAAAATTTCTTTCCTTTCACCGTTTCGACATCAGAGACATCTAGACTACAAAACATAGTGTGATCTTGGTGAAGGATAGTCTCATCAGGTGCAAAATTAAGTTCACTAAATTGTTTTAGGCGCGATCTCTGAGTATGTTGGAGTAAGATAGTAGATATGATGGTAAGGGGTGATTCGATGTGACGTTGTCGTTCTTCTTTATAGGCTTTAATGACGTATAACCAAGTTCTATACAAGGACATTCACTAACACAGAACACATCCTTGTCTATACAGAAATTAAATTTCAAGCAAAGTTGGAAGTACGCAAATTAAATCTTACCTGACATAACATTTAGTAAGCTGCATATGTTAGTTTGCTGAATGTTAAAATTCAATATGATAGTACTCATTTACTTACAAATTTATTTATTCTGCGATTTCCTCGTTGCCATAATACTTCTCCTTAAAATCTAGGTATTTTCTTTACCGCTGATCCAAATTCTATGCATCATAGAACTTAGTGCTGCTTATATCAAAATGTAACTAAAGGCATAATTTTCGGTCTTTACGGCAAATTTTTCCCAATATATCGTGTGGAAGGACATACAGTCAGGCATAAAGAAATTAAGTTTGTCGAGCCTTTCGAGTAATATGATTCGCTAAGGTTTCACCAAGCAGTGGAGTTGCAAAATGTTATAAAATAATAGTTACATGTATGATAACTTATTAGTTAACCGATACATACATAAGCACGTAACAATTTTTATTTAAAATTATACTGGAATCAGTGTACATTTATGATTCCTGCTGTCTCCAGGAAGTGATGCAGACATCCGTCAATACATTTTGTGACGTAGACATTTGTTGTTGGGCAAAAATGACGGGTTTATCACCGCTTTTGCCATTTCCAAACATATCTACGAGTACTATTTTTATCTAAATCTTACAATGGGTGAGAATAAAGGATCCCGTAAATTTATCTTAGTCTCCTAACTTGTCGCAGGAGCTGAGACGAGATATTTTCTTATTAAAGTCAACGGTCAATTGAAAAAAATAGACATCTAACATGTCCTAACAGCTGATACGAAGTATGTGCTGCTTAAAGTCATCTTCCAATACATAAAGGGAGGAATACTTAAAATGATATTATTCTCCTGTACTGTCGGAGCAACTAAGAACGTAGTATGTGTTGCGTAGTCATCATTCTATTACAAAATTTAGAAGGCCTTAATGTGATATTAGTCTTCTACTTGTGAAACCTGCTAACACGAAATATATTCTGTGTAAAGTCATGATTCTATTAATAAACGGTGGAATCCTTGGTGATATTAGTCTTCTAACCTGTGTTGAAACAGCTGAGATGAATTATATTCTGCGTAAAACTATTGTTCAATTAGTAAAGCGAAGAAATCCTTAAAGTTATATTAATCTTCTACCTTGTTAAACCATCTGGTACGAACTATATTCTGTTTAAAGTCATCATTCGATTATTAAGCCGAGGAATCCTTGGTGATATTAGTCTTCTAGCCTGTGTTGAAACAGCTAAGACGAATTATGTGCCTGGGTAAAACTCTCGTTCAATTTAATAAAATGGATGAATCCTTAAAGTAATATTAGTCTTGCAGCCTGTTGGAACAGCCTTTTAAGTAGGAATTTTTATATGCTTTTATTAGCTTATAGATTTACATAGCCGCTGTCAACTCTTACGTAAATGTTTTTTATAAGATTTTAAACATTTAAGTTTTTTATTATCAATATTATTGAGGTTTAACTTCAATAATACAAATTAATCTGTAAAAGTAATTGAAGTGAGTGAAGCTCTAGCTTGAGTGGTTGAATAATAACCATCTCCCAACCAACTACGATTGATCTCAGGCAAGCAGCTTTTTGATAATTTTGAATTTTTTTATATGTTAAAGTTTTTCATTCTTTCTAATGTCTTAGACTCCTTATCCTATCGTGGAATAACAGATAGATTAATTTTGTTTTGTCACATCTCAATACATTGTTAGTTTTATAACTGATAATTATTTTATAAAGCAAATTGACTGTATCTTACCCTTTCGTGTCCCTCATGAATTAGCTGACTCATGGAGATATTGTCTTTCCAATGTAGACTGAATGATACCTTTATTCACTTTCAATGACTCTGTTATAATATTGCATTTAGTATAAGTGTAACTCTATAATTACTGTATACAATATCTATATAATTAAATATTTAATATTTTAGGTTGAATAAATAATTAAAATCATGAAAGATATTGCATACGTTACTTATACTAAATAAAAACTATAGATTGTTATTAGCAATAACATGAAAAATCAGTAACTTTACTAAGGCATTAAACTCCATCGTTTGCGGACACAAATTTACAGCCCATTAATTGCATTAACGTTATTTCAGAACATTTACTGTAGAGGCTTGGGTGATAAACCTTTTAATAATATACGACACAATTAGAATAAATGTAAAGCAATTTTAAATATTACCTCCAGTAATCAAATAAGATGTTGCTCTTATAATGAGATATACATTTTATTATTTAAACCATAAAATTTCAAAGTAATAAGTTGAGTTTAAAATAGACAATACCTTAGTAACTTTAATACCTTACAAGTTATTATTTATTTGAGAATATTTGAGCTTCATACAGAAGAATTATACAAACGTTAAACACACACAAACATACTTGATAAAAAATATTAAATGCAAAACACTCAACGTTTATATTTTTTTCTGGGTAGATTTAGATATTTGTTTCAAATATTAACTTTAATATATCGTTAATTCTTGTTAAGTCGTAGAAGATAGGGAATATACGAATTTTTACAGTTAAGCCAGCTGATATCAACTTGAATTACTTTAGTTTTGTAAATTAAAATACGCTGGATATGCCTATTATTTATGAATATTATTTTTTATCTATTTTTATTTACTCGTTTTGTATAGTGCGTGATAATCAAACTCATGGTTAAATATATTTTATATAACTTTGAATGAAACAATAATAGTGCCAAAAAACAAACAAAACAATGTTTGTCATGTGGTTGGTTACACAGTAGACTGTAAGAGTAGCTATTTCCATTAAAAACATAACACAAAGCACGGGAATCTCTAAAGGGATCGGTGTACACGCCATAGATGGTCCGTGTATTCAACCAACTAAATAGCCGAATCTCTATTCTAAAATATTATTTATATTTATGGTTTGTGTAAGTGGATAGCAAAGAAAATAACAATATACAAAATAGAGAGCAAAACATAAAATGTATTATTTTAAAATAATTGATTGACGATGGTAAATGTATCTAACGTTGATTATTTATTTTAAAGCATCTATCCAAGAGGTAGAATATGTATAAGCGAATAAAATCTTATTGAAATATTAAGTATTGTGTGGTATATAATTGTTTTTCCTAAACATATTTTTTAATATTTAATTATAATACTTAATTAATAATATTCAAAGGTGATTAAAGTACTTTTAAATATCCATAAAGAATATTAAAATATAAGAGTAGTACGTCACACCAGAGTGTCACGAAACAAGTTTCGCTGAAGTTCCATGCCAGATTTCAAGTTAATATTTCAAAATTATGAGGCAAGAGCTAATTTGTATTGTATAAGCACACAGCCTAGATTTTCTACAAATCTAAAGAGGGTTTTCCCTTCTAAGGTAAATTGATCGTCAGCCGCAATATTTCTGGTGGAGATGGAGATGAGAAGGTATCGATAAGGTTAAATATATTAAACAATATTGTTTTTCTCAGATAATATTTTTATTTCCTTAATTCACTTAAAAATCATTGTCAAAAACGTAAAGAGCGATGAATTATACAGGCCAATGCTGCATTAAGTCTATTTCTTACCACTACAAAGTTGCTCAGAGACTCGACTAATGACTTGGAAAGTATCACAATTACATGCTTTTCTTGCCCTATAAACATCTTCATAAATAGGGAAAATTTATTACTTGAGTGAACCAGATTTACTGCTACCTATTATGTGAGATCTTACTAAAAATAGGAAATTTTCCATTTTCATTATCCTACATATTGTGCCTCTTACCAAAGGGCAGAACCTTACGTTCATTAATAAATTTGTTACGAAAAGACAAACGTAGGCATTTTCTGGATTTCGCTGGTTTGATAGATTCCTAGTTTGATAGATTTATTATCTTGTGTAGTAAATGGATACCAAATTAATATCCATTGGTTGTGAATTCTTAAGCTTTTACACAATATATACTCACACAAGAAGCGTACAAATTTTCTTTTTATTTGTAGAAGTTTGTAATACTATTATGTGTTATATAGTATATATTAGATTATTATATAATTTTTTTTAATTCGTAAGTTAAGCATTATTAAATTACTAATATTAGTATATGGTATTCTTAGTATTTATAATTTTTATTTTATATTACTTAATTAATTCGAGTATATAGGCTATGTTCTACTTATTCTATTGTAAGTAGATTTAAATTAGGTTCTTAAAAAAACTGAATTGTCAGAATTACCCACCAAGACACACCCACCTCGATAATAAAGGGCGCAGGTGCGCTTTAACGCTCAATCGACAACTGAAGCCAATTTAAAAACCACTGCATCAGCTGGAGTTCAGATTAAAGAGCAGAAACCTCTAATTGGTTCCTTTCTATGACTGTCATCCCTCTGACAGTAATCAGGCTACAAAAAATACATCGATATTCAAAACGAGTGATAAATGGCTATATCTCTGCAACAACTTGTGTTGAATATATTGGCATATTAAACATTACTATACAATTTTATATTGCAAAATGGACGGAAAACATTTATATCTTAATACTTCAAGCAAATAAATACAAAATGTATCTGTATATTACAAAACTATATTACAGTGAAGCACATAGACCATTAATTACGTATTTAGAGTTTTAAGCCCCAAATTAATGTATTTATACAGATCATATAAGTTTAAAATGTATGTGTTGAAATATGACTGCATCATAAATATAATGTATTTAAAATAGATAAAAGTTTATAAAATTTCTAAGAATAAGCTATATTTCATTTTATTTTTTCTACGACAAGTTTTCACATTATCAAAAGCGGTGGTTACACATTAACTGTAAATGGCAGCACACATTTAGTATAATTTGGAGATTTGTAATAGAACCAAAAGAATAGATGCATATTAATTAAAGAAGATGGATTAGGATGAATTAAAAGAAAATGATGAACTTGTTTATATAAAATCAAGTAATTAAATACCTAGTATATATTATTATGGTGTTGGTTATTTATTCCTAATTAATTTTTTATGTAACATCCTTGCCAGGGATTCCCAAAAAATATAGATTTTACAAAAACCGAGTGGTATAATGATATTTTATTAAGTTTTATGTATAAATGCTAATGTACCTTTTCAGATATGACATAATATTAACATGTGTCGTCTATAACTACCATGTAGATTTTATACTAGTATACCACATCCTTTTTGATTATTATTCTTGTCTTTCAATTCCATGAGCATTTAAAGCAGTATCTTTAAGACTATCTATGATTGGTTTCAACAAACTTACATGAGATATGCTCATAAAAATATAATATATGTTGTACATGTAATGATAATGTAAATTATCTAATAGTTAATTCTTTTTTATGGTACCACTACCAAGGCTATAAAGATTTAAGTTTTTTGCTTACTCATTAAATGTTCGTAATGATTCAGATATGTCTATATATTTAAGATACTAAGCCATGCTGTTCTAATTTGTATTTATTGCCTATCTTCCATGCCTTCAGGTTTTTGTTCGCGCAGTAAATTTTCGTAACGATGCAGATACAAGTTTATGTATCAAATTATATATAAGCAACTTTTCAAACTACTACTATATAAAATTCTGTATATACCTACATTTTATATAAAAGTTATTTGATTACTACTTTATATACTGTTATAATTATTGTATTATTGTATTTTGTCAAAAATATAGACCTTGTTCATGGAAACGGGAATTTTATCGGAATATCTAACTGTTTGCCTTAAGTCCGATAAGTGTCGGATATGAGAGATTCTACTCAATATAAAAGTATGAATACCGTTGAATTTATCATCTCATATCAGAAACAAGTAAGCTATCGGATATCTTAAGAAATTGGTTATGCCGAGGTTGTACAGTATTATGAAGGTACGAGTACTTCACACATCACCTTGAGTAACATATATGCAACACTTCAAGTACATAGCTAAATTTATTATTATGTCAGATTTATATATTGTTGTACACAAGTTTGTTTGAAAAATTTCCATTATTATGTAATTTTCTCCTTGCAATTATGACTAACGCTAAGACCTATTTAAAAATGTTCGTAAACTTTAAACCAATAAACTTTCAACAGGATGGTTGAATGAGGAAGTACTAATACTTCCTTTAAGAAAGCCTACATTGAACTTCTAATTAAAAATATTTTCCATCTAAATCTAACGCCAATTTAAGAGCCTCAAAGCATTTAACAAAACTCTAGTAAGCCTAGGTGCAAATATAGTTGGGAAAACGTAGACTCTTCCATTATATACAGTACGATATGTTATTTATAGGATGAGAGTGGAGCAATATATTAAAATAAATAAATATATTTATAGCCAAAAACTTAATTAAACTCAAAATTTTTGCATGATATATAACACAAATTCAATTAAATTATACGCGACCAAATTTAAAACAAAAATATCATAAATAATTATTTATAGATAAATTGCAAACCAGATAGATTCAGTTAAATGTTTAAACCGCAGAAATTATGCAAATATATTTTTAAAGTTTTAATTGTAATTTTTTCAATTATACAAAAAACATTGTTAAGAAAATAATTATATAAGTAAATCGAGGATAGGACATGAGAACCTATACACTGTTCATAAACAACATTACCATGTTTAATATTTTCAAAAACGTACGTTTAGTTAAGAAAGAGGGTTCATACACACATACATGCTCGTAAAACGAAACTCATTTTATTAGCACAATGCTTTAATATGTTTCTGTGACATCTGACGTTAATCTCTTTGATATATTTTCGCAAAGTTATTTCCAATAAAATAAAAATTGCCATTTTAATTTACAATTAACTGTTTCAAATGAAAAGCATTCCACGACAAACAGTCCCGTAGACAAGAGCGCCCTCGATTGTTTGATAAGCAGACTTGATGTGATTTGGTGGAGTACTTCCCAAAGACAATATTGTCTTTTGACTTGGAAACTCGCTCTTATTTCCCAGGCATTGGAAATAAGAGCCTTGCTGGAACGTCTTCTTACACATCAGTAAAGTTCATGTAACGGTGTCGTTGACATAAATGATACAATACCAATAATTTGTTAAAAATATGTAGGATACACAATTATTTAAAGTTTAATTCCACTATAAAGCATTCTATTTTTTACTGAAACTGTTTGAAACTTCAAAGCACGTCTAACTGAATAATAACAACAAGCTATAACGGATCTCGAATGAGAACAAATGATTTACCTTTTGATTTGCAGCCCAATCAAGAAAGGACATGCGTAAGTATGAAATTGTTAACTTACTTTCTTATAATATAATTATTTCATCATAATTGCAAAATATATTTATGGATAGCTCATATTAAAGAATTAGCCCTACTTATGATCAATAATTCTTTATCATAGTACTGCAATACTAAGCTTAGAAGTGGTAACTGCTGTAGGAATTTCTTCTTTTCTTAATGGAACTTAATTTTCCATGGACATTGAACAGAAAAAGCAAACGTTTATATAGGTATATGTGTAGTTTCTCTTCATGAAATGTGTATATTCTGGCTGATTATAGCTTAGGGTATTTGTATGTCAGATTTCATCTTCCTTAGACCTCAATTAGTTCAAAATAAAAATATTGTTTTAAAGGTTTAGTATTTTTACTTAGTTACTGAGGCAAACTCGTACTAATTTTAAACTTAAATGTTATAGGAGAAAATTTTGAGAATTAGAGATGAATGTGTGAGGGAGATTTGTCGTTTATATACAGATTTTAACGGAACTCTATACACAAACATATGGGTATTGGTTCATAAACCAAGAGTAACTAAAAAATCAATTTAACCAACATATATTTTTTTGTTTACCGTATTTGTGTATGTTTTTTAGTTTTTTTTTTTTCAGAAATCAGTAAAAATATAAAATTGAGACTGCGTACGTTTATTTTAATTTCAAATTCAAATCACAAAGAATATTTATAATTACACTACCATATATCATTTATAGATTACGGACGTTGAATTTTTTAACCTTAATACTGCAAAATATAATAATATTAGGACAAATTTTATAAAATAATAAAAGTTGCTAAATCTAATTACAAATATTTTTACCCCTAATACATAAAAATCAATCAAGAAATAATTTATAAGCTTTCAACTACAGTTATGCATGGTTAATGATACCGTAAATGTGTAAACTAAGCTTATACGTTCATTATGTACTAAACAATTTTTTGATTATGGTGTAAATGTTTAAAAATTTGATTTAACGACTTTTATTAATCTTATTATTCTCTATTACAGTTTAAGAGCTTTAATGAATTAATAAGTTTTATAATAATTTGAGACTACAAAAAAAATAATTTGTAGGAAATTTTGAGTTTTACCTATACTTGTTTTTTTATCAAAAATAAAAACTAAAAATCACATACAGATAGGCAGTCGATAAAGATAAAATGATATATCATTGGTTGTATTTAGTTTTTTCTCTTTTTGGTTTATAAAACAATATCCTTAAGTTTTTTGTAGTGAGTATTATTACATCACGTATATACAATTATGCACAATACATTATTCAATATATATATATATATATATATATATATATATATATATATATATTGTATAATAATTTGCACTAATATTTTTCTGTTCTTAAAAACTCGAGTGTTTGTGTAAGCCTCATGAATTAGTAAGCTTTATTTATTTTTAACAAAATATTTTTCAGTAAAGAAGATATTTCAGAGTAAATACAAATCAAATAACTTCGGTTGAGTAACTTCATTTCAATATTACGTGAAAAGTGTATTACCTTGGCATAATGTTTACTTTTCATTACTTCCAAACTTTTTTACAGAGTTAGGTCGCTCAGCCGTGTATGTTATGAGCCAATAAAATCTTTTGGAAATAAATTAAGGCGTTTTATTTTGATTACTATATTTCGAACAAAATACACAGAGACGAGTTCTCTTCGGGTTACACAAACATAATATTTATAGCTGTTACGTTCTTGTTATTAATATTTCCTCCAATTTATTGATTGAACATTTAACAAAACTTCTCCCGTTGAAAGAAGTTAGACATCGTTTTTCTGTGTGATCGAGAGTTGATGAACGAGTTGCCATAGACACTTAAAATTTGGAGGAAAGTACTTGCTGTACAACTTCTGTATCAACATTGAAAGTAGCACACACCCGAAAAATTGGGATTCTAAAATTTCTCTCCATCAAAAAGTTAATTTATTACGTATCCATTACGTGTAACCATGGTGATGGATGTAGTGTAAGAAATAGCATTTATATTTTACGGTATAATTACGTATTTAACTTAATGAATATTTAAATACGTATATAACCAAATAATAACTTTTAATATAAATGTTATATCTCCTTTAAATTCAATACATTTTCCTTCTTTAAATCCTATTGCTTATTTATAAATAGGTCTATGTTACTAGTATAACTTCATTAAATCTTAAGGGACATTTCACTGTATTTTTAAATTTCGTTGGGATTAACCAAAATATAAACCTAATTAGTCGTTGTGCTTGGTTTATACTGTTTGCCATTTACTTCTTTTTTAAATATTTTATTCAAAAAATATTGTTAATTTAATTTATTACATTTAAATACAGCTATTGTTCTACTGTAATTTTCAAATGAAATTGTTTTCGTGGTAAAGTTGCTTAAAATTGTGAACCTACGCAATTATGTTATGTATAAATATTTCCTTATTTATTTTGTAAGTAAAATGACCGTAACTTTTAAATCTATATTTACTTAAATATTTTTGAAAAAGGGTTCACCTAGTTAAACCAAATCTACGTTGTGGATTTAATTAATTTTTCGAGGCTACGCTATAATTGGAACTTTTATGCCAGATAAAGTTTAATAAGGAAGAGCCGAGTCTAAAGTTATTGAAACTTAGTTTGTGAAGTTCACTATAAGGACGGAGTTAAAAAATGAGCTGCAAAACACTACACAAGTTTAAAACACGATTAATCCATCGCCTACTTACATTAATGATTATTAAAAACGGTTAGCAGACGTTTATTACATTAATTAAACATTTTAGACGTATAGCGATGGTTAAATAAAGTTATTTATTTATTAAAACTATTTCATCTTCAACATTACAGATTATTTATTACGTATTATTTTTTATGAAATCGAAGTTGTAATAGTAGTTAATGCAGTAATATATTACACTGGTATAGCTAACATAACTCTCAAAGTTTGAAGACTGGAGCTAAACTCAACATTGACATTCAATCATCCCTTCCCATAATATCTACGTTATATGTAGAAAATTTTGAGGCAACACCGTGCTTTAAGATCGAATCTAAAAGGGTAATGCACTCAATTATGCACTTATTAAGACAATGAGAATACTTTTTCACCAACATTACTCAACGTTTTTTTAGTCTAAGAGTCATAAAGTCAAAACTGTGTAAAGAGTTCACTTTGAGCTTCTTCTTCGCCGACAGTTTACGGATCCCTTCAAACGAATATGCGTCCAGATTCCAGGAGTCAAGTCTGCGACAGCGTCAAAGTACTGACGCTGCATTAAGATGAAGGTGAAACTGGAGCTAATCTCAACATTCACATTGAATAAGACCTTCTCACGATAGTTAAGTATTATTGAATTCACCACATTACACATAATATGCTATAATACACTAAGTTTTATATCACTACAAATTCAAAATTTTTAGATTTAGTTCATTGTTCATCCTTGTGAAAATATTTCAAATTAAAAAGAAGAAACTAATACATTTTTTATTTCTTTAACTTTCTCTTTAACTGTGGTAATAGTAAGGCTCAAAATCGCAAAACATACTCCTTTTATTCTTGACAGTCACACATTCTGTAATGCTGAACCACCATTGTGGAGAAATGTTTTGTCGTGAAAATGGCTCTCACAAGCTATGTGCGGTATCTTTTATGAGGTTTGTTCCTATTGTACTCTAATCCATGTAATGTCAGTATAAACCGGTTAGGATTTCGTATCAATTATTGTACAATAATTTTTTTTTACAGCTAAATAATGTTAAAGTAGATTACATGCGTGTAAACAAACATATATACGTCTACAAATATATGTCATTAAAGATTGAATATTAAATGGCTTTTCCAACGTATGTAAATGAAAATATATATATTCAAGTTTCATAGAAGTCTACTGAAGTTATATATTATGTATCAGAGTAACAGATTTTTTAAATATTTGCATACGTTTTACTTGCTTTGAATTTGACTAGAACCATCACAGCTTTTTCAAGTTCTGAAATAAATAGCATAATACTGAGGACCAATAGGTATAATGATGTCACACTACTAAAATGTATCAGTTTCATGCAGTAAATTATAAACTCAAATACCTAATCTTTATATTTTTTTGTTTACTCAGACTATATTTCCAAATTATATATTGAAGTTGACTGTATGGAAATATTCAGGCTGGATAAACCGGGAACAGATACATTCTGGGATAGAAAGTGTCAGCTGAGGCCGGGTCTCCGTTTTCCTTGTCCCAGAATACACGGACGGACAGGTACTCATCCGTAGCAACGAAGAGTCTGACCGCTGAATCCACATGGCACTCCCTGACGAAAGACCGTTGTGGCTGTCTAGTGACCCCCCGTAAAATGACCAATCGGCAGAACAATTTCATTGGCCACCACCAGCAGAGGTCTAAGGTTTCCCTCTTTACTCTAAGCACTTTCAAGACTATGGTCAACTGATGAATATTTCCTCAAAAATTCCTGGGAAGAACAAAGTAAATGAACGAAATTAAGGCATGGATTTGAAGAATAGAATTAAAAATTCTTCTTTAACTATTCTATTTAACTACTATAAACAGGCTGTTAAAAATATAATAAAAAAGCTATAGAGGATTGATCCGTCTAGTAAGCAAGACAAGTCACCATGTCAAAAACGAATACATCAGCCAACTTAGTCTAATAGGTTGTATTTCTACTGGAAAATACCTTAAGCAGTACTCCAGCAAGTTTTTTGTCACAAGAAGTGGAAGGAATGACCCAGGTTTCCATTGTTATACTCTTAGTAATAATGAGCCCATGAGTGTGGTATAATAGCTTGTGTTCTCCTGGTGTATTCTTATAGCATATATGTGTGATTTTGCATTGATAGAGGCACACATAAACCACTTATAGAGCACTCGGTTTACAAGTTACATAATAGACATAACTTTAAATTTGAATATTGATATTTAATATTTCAACAAATGTAATAAATATTCATATACTTTCAACGCAAGTTATCCGAAGTTCGGACCACGCCTTCAAATAGGACACATATTGACTACTATATTTTTATAGCATTCAAATATGGATAAGATCTAATAGTTCATTCCTCTTTTTAATTGAAATGTTTAATAGAGTGTACCTACTGTTGCTGTTTAGAAGAAATTAAAGGTGATTTTAAGTCTTTATATACTTAGAATTGTTAGGATATTTTGTTAAATTTACCACCAACAAAAACACATGTATGAGCATAATATCTCGAAAAGACCTATAGACTTGAAAATATTTAGTGCATATTTTGCTAAGCGTTTACCTAATCAACACAACTACGGTTATAGTGCAAGTGACTTCATGGGATTTGATATATATATATATTATTTTATATCTTTGCCTGACCCGTAATTTATATATATATATATATATATATATATATATATGTATGTGTGTGTGTGTGTGTGTGTGTGTGTGTGTGTGTGTGTGTGTGTGTGTGCATATAATATAATATTATATATGTATGAAACATGAAAAATGTAATCTAAATGATCTAAGACGGAAGTTGTCACTTTATGACTTAACTACTTTGTGAGACATTTTATGCAACAAAACCTAAATTGGAACCTGGCAAAACTTTATGTAAGTTTTGAATTTCTCCATTATAGATACTAAAATAATATGTGCCTAATATATCTACTTGAGTTTCTTTTTAAATCAGCATTATATTACATCAAACATTTTTTTACTAAGAAAGCTTCATAATTAAATATGAAAATTGCTCGTGAAGATGCGGGTAACTGCTAGTAAAAAATTTGAAATACTGTATGAACGAGAAGCATCCTTGACCAGTTTCGTGATTTCAGGAACAACAACAGCATACCTGAGTAGTACATTTGATTATCCTATCGCAGGGTTACATTGAAGAACTGATCTAAATGTCGTCATTATCCATGTCAGCATGCTTCGCTAAATTCCCTAAAAAAGAAGACGCGAAATGTGATTTCCTAACAACTGTCCATGTATCCCTCACGATCATCAAATGACAAATCTTACAAAGGGATGTGAGTTAAACAATCAGTTGTGATTCGTTTCGTAGGGAAATATTCTGGGCAAAGAATGTTTACACTGCTCTAAAGGTGAAGCCTGAAGTAACTTAAAAGGAGCAACGGTATATTACAATGCCCGAAAATACGTGACAGAATGCTAAAATGCAGAATTTACTTCAAAAAATCAAATTGTATTATGAATTTTGAAACCGATATCGGTCCCTGTATAAGTGTACTAGGTTTTATGTATTAAATGCGGTTTGTTGTCTAACTTGTTCATAGTGATTTCTCTTGTCGTGTGGAGCGAGGCTGGTAAAAAATAAAGAGGAAGGTAATTATTAATCTA
The DNA here is from genome assembly GCF_021130785.1 of Homalodisca vitripennis. Taxonomy (NCBI): domain Eukaryota; kingdom Metazoa; phylum Arthropoda; class Insecta; order Hemiptera; family Cicadellidae; genus Homalodisca; species Homalodisca vitripennis. The sequence continues at coordinate 33,507,309 of NC_060208.1, forward strand.
CTCATAATAATGTATTTTTGTATATTATACATCTTATTGTAGCATTTCGTTATTTTATTATTTGTCAGATTAAGATTTTTATACTCGTTCCTTCAACTTTTTGAAATTTCATAATTAAAAAAAAGTTTTAATTTTTACTAACGCACTTCAACGATGTTATTAATTTAGAAGAAAAGTTCTTATTGTGTCTATAATATTTTTGTCTAGTTGACTTACTGTAATTATTTCTTAGATACATATTATGTGATTATAATTTTTTTTAAATTCTACTAAGGACTAGCCCCAAAGTATAAAACATGTGTACGAAGGATGTGTTAAAGTTTGCAAATAAGGCAATAATTGCTAACGACCATATACTTGAACTATTTACTAAAATATCTACACCAATCACTTTGTAAGTGCACCCTGTTTTTACCAAGACATATTCGTTAATTAGAAACTGATAGATAACTTCTCACACGAGTCGGAACGTGATGCATTACCACATAACATATCATCACACCCTGGTATTGATCATATTGAAGAATCATTATGTGTAACAGCTTAGCGCTATTAATGTTAGTGTTATCAGTGGTACATCTAAATCACCTCGGTCATTACAACCTTAATGGTGCCACCTATTGTGTTCTAATTGCTTCTAATAGCGTGGAGCGCTTATAGTACACATATTATTGTTGTCTGTGATCACAAACGTATCAAAATTGCATTTATATGCGTAAGTGTAGCAGTTGAATGATACATCTGCTCGTCTTCTATTAGATTTTTTATAACTCATTGTGAGAGCCTATTTGGATTGTGTAAGCACCCAAACTATTTTATTTATTTAATAGGAAATTTCCTTAAAGAAATAGAAGAATTCTCATCCTTGCTAGTTTAGGAGTAAGTTTAAATGAGAAGAAATAAAATGGTTAAAATAAAAAGGAAGAAATAAAATTTGTTTTTCAATTTTCTCAGTTAACACTTATAACACCAACCATTAAATGCGTAACCGCATATTAAACCAGTGTCAGCTAATTATATAAAGTCCTTAAATGTGAAAATTTTTTATGTAATTGTCCACATATAACTGCTATATGTGCAAAACACTGTTTGTTTTAGTAATATCAAATTAAGATAAATGTAATATGAGAAAAACTTCTTATTGAATCCAGTAACATTATTTTAAACATTGTAAACCATCACCAAAGTGATTGATGAAAACAGAATTTTGCTTACTTAATCACCAATAGCTTAAGTACGGTATAGTTATGACTACTATTATGGTTAAATAACAATGCTTTGTAAAATATTTCGTTACTTATTTATAACTGATCTTCGTACTTACGCTGTATTGTTAACTATCTCAATTTTAGCTCCGTCGAACAATGTTAAAAAACCTTTAAGGTCTTATATTTAGATAGTTGTGAGAGGTTACAATTTAAAGATATATTGGATAAACATTCAAACCTATTATTAGTACTTTAGATTTTTAAATCAGTTATTGAAGATCTGTTTTATTTTATAAGTTAAATATTCATAAACATCACAACGCGTTTCAATAAGCATTATTTATATCTTAGATATAAGAGATGCTCATTCTTACTATGATTCATAAAGGAGCTTTAAAATATTTGAGGGTTGACGTGTTGTTATGGGGACTTCACAATATAGTTTCATAAAATCCGACTCTTTTAATTAGTTGGAAAGTTATATGTAGTGCAACTTTTAGATGAATAACTGCAATATATAATTACCTGGCGCAAAAAGGTGGAAAGGATATAATTTAATAAAATATTTACCTATAGTAACAAATGTCAAATGTATTATTAAGAACTATTAATGCCCTCCAACAATTTAATATCAAGTGTCAGATATTTTGACAGGTACTGTAATTAGTTACAGATGCTGTTCGAAGTCTAATTAATTATTCACTGAACAAAGGCTCTGGGAGACTATAGCTATTACCTGATATGAATTGTCTTGTATTGAGGGAAACCTAATAACCAGTTGGTTTGCATTATTTGACAAAACAAGGTATTGTCGTGTTTACAATGCAAAATACGTGAAGAAGAAACATTGTGACAGGATGGCCTCTAATTTATATTGAAATCATTTCATTTCTTGCAAAACAGTTAAAGTTCGTGAAACATCTCCACTTAAATTGTTTTAAAATTGCTATCTAAATGAAGCAATTTTACTACGTATATCTATGTTACAATGTGTTTCTGACCTGTCTACTAATTTTCTGTTATGTGTTTTTTTTTTCCAAATTGAAATAGAAATTTAACACCTACAATTTCATAAACTACTAGGTTTATCTCTACAATATTATTTAGTTTCACCACATTATTTGTTTTAGTAGTCAATTGATTTGATGCTTAGAGTTTAATTTTAATATTGGTCTTAATTTCATACTTTTATGAATATTAAAGGATAATATAATTGTAAATTTAATTAAAATTTAATGAATCAGCATTGACCCTAATCAAAGGAATAATAAATGTATATTGTATATACACAATTCTCCATTGAGAAAGACTACAGCTATTCAATCAGAGTTATGCAAAAATTACACACCCGACTTTATTTGTACGATTCAACATTTTTAGCATTAAGCAAAATTTATATATTTCGTTTTGCGTACTATTATAAATTAATGTAATTTGTATTAGCATAAAGCTTGGTTGTGTCGCTAACAGCAACGTAGTTGTTTATGTTCAATAAATATAACGCTACGCTTGAAAAAATAAAAGCTGCAAAATGTATTTGAATTGCTTTATATTTCATACTTATAATCAGTGTACTTTTAAAATCGTATAATTATAAAATATAAACACGAGAGTATTGGATTAATGGATTTATATTTTTTAATGTGTTTACGTTTGCTCAACAGCTATTATTTTATTACTATTTCATGCAATACCGGTTTCGAGGTAAGTAATTGTCTAATATTAGTAGTAATAAATTACTATGTAATAAAAAAGAATTAATTAAACTTTTTTACACATTAGTACATTTTACACAATGGTGTGAGGGGTTGTATCAATGAGAACGTCAAGTTCACTCCCTTGCACCTTTCGCTTAATGCAGCGTCTGAAATATGTCGCTGTCACCGACTTGACTCCTTGGATCTGTATTCAACGTCCACCTAAAAAGATAAAAATATCGACGAAGAAGAAGTTGGAATAGAACTACTGTCGGTATCAGAGACACCTAGGTACAAAGTAACAGATTAGCAGTGTAGTTTAAATGAAGAAGTATTTTCATTGATTCATCAGTTGCACAATTTCACAAGTTCCTGATGTAAAATATAAAAATTTTATTATGTCAAAGCTCTGAAATTTATAGGTGCAATAATACAGGACGTGAATGCAATATATGTTCATTATTCTCATAAACAGTACGTAGAATAGCATTAATATACAATTTATAGTACTTGTATTAAATAATTACGTTGCAATTTCTGTTAATGATTTAATTTAAAGTTACATTTGACATTACAAAGTGAGATTTCTTACACATTTAAACTATGTGATAATTGCTTAGTTTAAATTCTCCCAAGTAATATATTATTCTACCATCACTTTTTTACCTGATAAAGCATTTTTAAGCAACTATCACTTATTAAGCTTCAATAATTATATATGCTTTTATACCCCAACCTACACCAAACTTATATAAAGGTATTGTACGAGTATACGCAATAAAAATTATTTAAATACACAATGATCATTTTAAAAACAGACTTTCCAAAATATATACATTTTACTACTCGACCTTTAAAATAGCAGAAAAGCAATATTCACACATGTAATGTTACTGAATGGTGGTTTACAGGAGATATACCACTGAGTAAAGCCCAAGAGCGCCTTAACACGTAGACTCTAAGTAGAATACAGTACCGCCTTCTACAGTGAGAGGTTTGAAGTGATCTATAGAGACATTTGTTTTCACGTGAGTTTTCTTGAGTTGTTAACTGTATCCGAATGTTTTTTTACAGTCCTACGTGCATAAGGCCTATGGTTAATTTAACGTATTAATCAATGTTTCAATTTTAGCGTGAGTTTTAAGTGGTTGGACTTTTTACGTCCGTCTGAAGCGATAAAAACTGTTTTGGAAGTACTCGTGGCTAGGAAAACATAAACTTTGTATGGTTTCAAATTCAGAGACTAAGAAAGATCTATGTATTTTATTAATTACAATCCTTAAAAGTACATGATTTTTTTTTATTTCTTCAGATGAACATAGATTCCAAATTCCAATAGTCTAGTGTATAAAAGTGTCTCATGACAGAAAATACATTAAGTGGAACGTGAAATAGAGCTAAAATCAACGTACTTGTGCTCATTAGAACGAGTTTTCAAAGTAATAATTTTAACCAATAAACCTTTAGCCAATCCTCTAAATCCGCTCCTTTTAAGCACAAATCTGATAGTGAAAAGATCAATATTTCTGCTATTTGTGCCTACCATGGGAATTTTAACGTTACATGATTAATAAAACTCGAGTAGAATTTACTTCTTTATAATAAGAATACAAGTGATTTTTAAGCATCATCATTATACTGAGAAATTACTTCAAGGAAATTATAACTCACAATGTGGCTGCTGAATAACCTGTCTGCTAAGATTATGCTGATAATGCTAGCATTAAGGTAATTCCACAAATGAAGTTGTTATTCTTATCAAGCCCCTTCCGTGACAGACTTCGCTGACGCTTAGCCAATCACCAACAACAAATAATTACCAACTTAACACTAGCTTTTAATAATTCAAATTCCATAAGATTATCCGGTGTTATCCGTACCACATAATGGGTTTGCGTTAAACTTTCCTGTTTAGATTTGGCAACACTCGAATAGACAGGATCGTTAGCCATCAACAGCATCACAGATATCAGCTCAATTACAGTTCCTGCGCAGCCAAGTTTGATTGTTTCTGCCTTGAGCAATCAATCAACATCGATTGGCTTTATAAACTTTCCAACACCTGTGAGTCACTAAACATCTCTGTATTAAGATTTTTTAATTATTAAAGTTTGATTGCGTATTAATTTAAAATACGAAATAAAATTATCTATAATATTAAAACTGTTGTTGATATTATTACGACGATTTCAGGCATCTAAAACTATTATTTTATATACATATTAGGTATCAATAAATACTTTCCACTATCGATACGGTGTTCGGAGATTTAAACTACATCGTGCTATAGCGTTCTTCCCCACGGACTTTTTAAAGTTGTAAAGAAATATTTTGTGACTAATTTTAATTTATTTTAATAATGCTTGTCACAAAAAAGACGTATCTTACTCAGGTTACTATTTGCAACCAAATATAAAACATAATATTATTTCTTTTTCTGTAATATGAATATATTTGTATTAAAGAATAATGCTTAAAATGTATTATGTTGAACGATTTCGTAGTAAAACAAATCTCAAATTTAATTTTTGTTTGATATTTCATTAACAAATATAAGTTGTTCACCAAAGGCTATCATTAGCCAAGTCACATTATGTGAGTCGGTACGTCCATTATCTGAGTCGGTACGTAGCATAATACAGATATAATTCAATCATTTCCTCGTTTGTATTAAACATAATTTGAATTCGTAATAAATGTAAAAGCACTACATATGCATTGTATTAAACAGGAGATCTATAAAATCTATTTATTTGTACTTTTATTACATTAATGTGTAGATTTTTTTCTATTTTAAATCGATATGATAATTTTACCAGAATTTACCAATATGTTTGGCTGAAATAATCACGTTGTTTTAAAGTGAGATGTTGAGCCGGTTCTATACCTATATCTCCCCGGCTCATGTGTGTTTTATATAGTGTGTGTGTGGTTTATTGGCTGCAGAGGCGACTGACCATTTGAAGGCGTTTGGCCTTTCCGGCAGAGTGGCAAAGACTCCGAGCCGTGCTGTACTAGTTAGGAGCAGCTCCAGTTTAATTTATTTTGTTAAATTTAAGTGTTTGTTAGTTTTGCTGAGCATTTCTCCTTCTAACATGTGCAGCTAAGTTGACGGCCCCTCACTGATGAGTAAGTTTTGCTTTCTTTTAAATTTTAGTGATTATTTTCATTTTTCAAACTGTGAAGGTTAAGAGCACATGGTTTTCCAAATTGTAGTTTTGCTTTTTATTAACTTTTAGTACTTCTGGCTGTTAACTAAATTTTAAATTGGCTTTCAAATTATTTCTCTTACACTTTTGTTAGTTTTCACCCTTTCTCTTCAGCTTATATTAATTTTCTGTCTCTCAGTGAGGACCAGTCCTAGGCTTATGTTACAGTTCCTTTTATTCTGCAGCCAATATTGTTTGTAATGTGTCACTTGTTATGTAGTTTTTGTAAACAAACCCAGAGAGACTGCTGAAGGTTCATTTTACTAAATTTTTAAGCCTTCTGAGAGATGTAACGTTCTTCGGGTCTTTAGCCCACAACTCCCCCTTTTAGCCTACTTGGTTAATTTAAGGCCTTCTGCCATCAAATTTTAAATTTTAGATTCCTGTTAATAGGCTGCTACTTTTGGCCATCAGTTTTTTCCTAATCATTAAATTTTTTTTTTCACCAAGAGTAATACGCTTAATTTTGTTCTGTGACAGAGGGGATTTTCCTTCTAACTTTCCTTGGGGTTGTTGTTTTGAGTGGGGAATTTTATTTTAAGTGCAGAATGCCCTTCCCCTGCTTTTCACCAATTTTGAGCCTATTCTGTCAATAAATGCCTGTTTTAAAAATGTTTGAACCAAATTGTTACGTATGGTAGGCTACTGCGTATACCTCAAATAAATTCCTTTATTACTTATTGTTTTAGTCTTTCAAATGGAATATCTTGTTTATTTATTGTTTTCTAATGTTACCAGCTTCTATATTAAGGTTTATTTTAATTTTTATCAGTAATTGATTGGTCTGTGATATTTGAAATTTTGGTAATTTAACTTAATTAAAATTCTTGATATATAACTTTTGGCAACTGTACTTTTATTAAATTCTATATTGTTTGGCAACTATTTATTAATTATTATTAACTTTAAAAGGGTACTAGGTTGAAACCTGGTTTCAGGGTCCAAGGGATGAATTGTTTTATCCTGTCATCTCTCCATCATGCGTGGTCGCAGAGAAACTTCGCCTTTGCGCTAGCTGCTGAAGGACGGCCACCATGATGGACATACCTACTATTCAACACCTGTTGATACCCTGTGATATTCTTATTGTTGCCATTTATATAGTTTATATTTTGTTATTTAGTTTTAAGTTTAGTTTTAGATATTATTTAGTTATTTCTTGGATTTCATTAGGAGCCCGCCCTTAGCCGAAGGATACCGGGTGGAATTGGCATTTCTTGTTTCAAATTATGGCATTTCTAATTTTTGTATGCAGGTGCACCTGACGGAGATTGTTTGAGATATACTACTGCAGGCACTTTTATTTTTTTAATTTATAGTATATATATTTATACATAATTATATTGACAGGATAGGCCTGTGTTTTCGAAGTAAATGAACCTGAGTATGCTGACCACGGTGTTCTTTTTTTTTACCTAGTTTTTTTGATCCGGCATCCCGTTCGCCGCCATGGGCGCGCGCTTCCCTGATGTTTGCTGTGGGTGTGCGGGCGGCGATGTCAGGTTTCAATGGTAGCAGAGCGTGGTTAGCTGCTCTCTCAGCTGTCTCTCAGTTCTGGTTTTGTTTGTTGGTGTAGGTTAGTGTTAGGTAGGGGGAGGTTAGAGTACACAATTTTTTTTTTCATTAGGAGCTCGCCCTAGCACAGGATACCGGGTGGAATTGGTTTTAGTGTCTTGCTTCCTGCAGACTTACCCTTTGCAGGGAGCAAGGGACTCTAAATTGCTTAACCGCTAAATTTATCTAACTGTACTCTACTTCTCCCCTATCAATGTGTTGTTTTGTTATATTTATTGCTTCTGTGTTTGTAGGTTGTGGTTAGTGTATATTTGCAGGGTATCCTTCTATTAGGTGGCAGGTATTGAGTTCTTCACTTGGACCTCGTCAGTGTAAGCCTTTTGTGAGTTGAGTCCACTTAGGTTACTAAGTATTTTTTTTGCGTACGCTTTGTTGTTTATTGTTTATTTATTTGTCTTAATTGTTTGGTATGGCTTTTTCTCTGGTGCCTGAACATCTACGCAAGCCCGAGTTGGTTTTTGAGGTCCTGGCGAGAGGACAGAAGCCCGAGGCAGATGTGAGGGCATTAAGAGCTCAATTACGGGCTTGTATAGCGTTGGACCGCAGCTGGAATGCAGAGTTCCAAAACTAACACAGAATTTGAGTTTTGTAAAACCCGAATGGAGGAATTGGAAGACGATATTAATTTTGAGTCACTTCCCATGTCCGGGTCAGCAAAGGCTAGATTGGCATCTCAGCTTTTACATTGGCGTGACAGAATAGTTTTACTTATGTCGGCTCCTAGTTTAGACTCTGATATTAAAAGTTGGGCTTTTTCGGCCAGTAATAAATTAAAACAAGCCCTAGATGGTTTGAGTGAGGTGCGCTCGGTGAAGGAGAAGGGGGTACTATTTACCGCTGTCACTCCAACGGAGGTTCCCACTACCATTACTTTTGCTAACCATCCACCGGCTCTTTCTTTCGAGCCTCCCAGAGTTACTATGTCTCCGATGGGTAGTGGCCCTCCTGAAGCGGCTGGTGAGGCTTCATCTATAGTTGTGCCTTCCTTTTCTAGCTTTGGCAAACTGCCTCATCCTTTGGGGAGTGTGTTACAAACACTTCCCCAGAGTTGATGGACTTGACACTAATTTACTTATCCATTTTCTTCTGGAAGTTTTTAAGCTGAGAGAATTTCCTGGTATGACAGATGCCATGCTTATGCAGATTTTTAGCGCAGTTTTCCTTAAGGCCCCTTTTTGATCGCCTTGTAGACTGCCTTAAGAGAGGTGCCACCTTTGACCAGTTCCACGCCGAGATCTTGGAGTTCTTTGTACCTGCTCGGGTTAGGGAGCGCTTGCGGGTGGAACGCGTTTACCGTCCTCAGGCACCAGACGAGACGTTGAGCCATTTTGTCGGGGAGATACGGGATGTAGCCCGGGTGTTGCGCTTGAGCTTGAGCGAAACGGAGTTGGTGAGCCTTATTTTGGAGGGCATTAAACCTGAAGAACGCTCCCGTTTGATTTTTTGTAGCCGTCCCGCATCTTTTGCGGATTTGGACCGCCTCTCCATCATCTCTAGAGGGGTTCAGGATGCGGATGATCAAAGGGAGGCCATGTCGAGGCATCTTCCTCACTTGCCTCCGGGGCCGGTCCATGCTCCGGTGCAGTCTGAGCCAGCAGCTGCTCCTTCCCGTAGGCAGCCTCCTACCTGTTATGGCTGCAAGCAAGTGGGACATATTAGACCGTTTTGTCCACTTAATAAAAAAAACTAGTAAGCTTGCGGACGAGTAAGCCCGACTCGTGCCGTAAAGGTAATTTTGAGGGCAAATATGTACCTAATTTTGATGGTAAAAGGGTAGCTGGTTTTAATACAGAACAGAAAGAAAACAGAAAGAAATAGACTTGGGGACAGTTATCATCGTTGGCCGAGAGGGGAGGTTGCTGCTCTGGCTGCGCAGGGAGTAAGGGCTGCCCGCTCAACCTGCCCACAACTGGATGTGCTTGTGGGGAATGTGGTGCAGAAGGCCCTGGTTGATTCTGGGTCAGCCCGCAGCCTGATTTCTTTGTCGTTTTTTTGAAGATCTAAAATCCTCTGGGCTAATACGGCAGGTTGAGCCTAGTTCACTTATCTGCTGGACTGCTTCACGCACACCTTTACCTATTATCTGTAGTGCCCAGATTCACATCAAAATTAATTATTTCTCTTGGGATTGGAGCTTTTTGGTGGCTAAGGACCTGACTTTTTCCTTTCATCTTGGGAGCAGATTTTATCGGAAAAACTGGCATGATTTTGGATTTGGCCTCCAGTCATGTTTTCTTTGCTTTCGCCAGGCGGGTGCTCGTTCCCTTTTCTGATGTCGAGTCTCGTGGGACTGCTGCCTTAGAGATGGAAGATAAGAGCTTGACTCCTCCTGACCAACTAGGACATCTTACGCCGAAAGAGGCTGAGGACATAAGGGCAGATTTGTTCCAGTTTTCCTGAAGTCCTTACTGACAAACTGGGTACGACCAATCTCTTGGAATACGAGATTCATCTTACAGACACCCGTCCTGTACGTTCCCATCCATATAAGCTTGCTCCGCCCAAGATGGAGATTCTGAGAAATATGATTGATGATTTACTTAAGAGTGGGGTTATCGAGCCGTCTTGCTCAAATTTTTCCAGTCCAGCGTTTCTAGTGCCGAAACCTAATGGGAAGTCCAGATTGGTCCTGGATTATCGAAAGCTCAATGCTCAGATAGAAATTGACTCCGTGCCTCTCCCCGATTTGCATTCTGCTTTCGACTGGTTTGGTAAGGCCAAGTATTTCTCCATTTTTGATCTTAACCAGGCATACCATCAGATTCCACTAAAACACGAGTCTCGACCTCTCACTGCTTTTTGTGTGCCTTGGAATTTGTACCAGTTCACCCGAGTGCCAATGGGCTTGGCTGTGTGGGGCCCAAACACTCACCAGACTCCTGGATTCTATCTTTCATGATGTCAAATTTAAGTTCGTGTTCAACTATCTGGATGACCTGCTTGTGTACAGTGAGAGTTATGAGGAGCACTTGACTCATCTGGAGGAAGTTCTAACTAGGCTGCGAGAGTCTGGCCTTACCGTCAATCCTGAAAAGGTGAGTTTTGCTCAGCCTGAAATATCGTTTCTGGGTCATCTTGTCTCTTCTCGAGGTGTTTGTATTGATCCAGAGAGAACCCAGGCAATCAGGGAGTTTCCTCCTCCTAAGGATGCCAAGGGGATTGCCCGTTTTGTGGGAATGATAAATTTTTATCGTCGTTTCATCCCCAATGTTGCTGAAGTGGCGGCCCCTCTGAACTCTCTTAGGAAAAAGGGTGCCAAGTTTGAGTGGGGTGAAGCGCAACAAGGCTGCTTTTGAGCAGCTGAAAGAGGCAGTGATGCAGCCTCCAGTCTTGGCTATGCCTGATTTCAGTCGTAAGTTCGTCTTGCAAACTGATGCTTCCTCCTTAGCCGTTGCTGCTGTTTTATCGCAAGAAGTAGATGGTATCCGGCAGCCCATAGCTTATGCTTCACGCACGTTAACCCCTTGTGAGAAGAAGAGTTGTTCTGTTTATGAGCTGGAATGTTTGGCTGTCGTGTTTGGAATTAACAAGTTCAGGCGTTACCTAGAACATAAAGAATTTTTGTTGGAAACCGACAACCAGGCACTTTCTTGGCTCCTTGCCCACCCCCGTCAGCTCGGGAAGATTGGTCGCTGGGTAGTCCAAATTTCTGCCCTTAAGTTCACAGTGCAGCACGTGCGAGGCACCCAAAATATCATAGCGGACACTCTGTCACGGATGTATCACTTACCCAACGACCACCAGGATTTATCAGAGCCGCCCTGTTGTGGCGTGCTCCTAGACTTTCCTCTGGCATTTTCGGACATTGTTCCACACCAACTTAAGGATCCCGAGCTGACTGCTATCATCAATGAGCTTAAAAACGGAGGTGCCCACCCTCCTTATTTTCTGTACCGAGGTGCTCTATGCTGCCGTGACAAGCAGCGGAGAAAACCTAAGTTAGTGCTGCCAAGCTTTCTTGTACCGATGGTCTTTCAGTATTTTCATTCTTCTCCTGTGGGCGGACATCTAGGAATTCATAAGACCATCGCGAAGATTAGGGATCAGTTCATCTGGAAAGGTATGGACCGGGATATTGCAGCTCGAGTACGTTCTTGTGAACTGTGCTCGCTAAGCAAACCCGCTCAAAATACCAAGTTGGGTCTTTTGTCATCTGAGGTGGCGGAAAAACCTTTGGAGAAGGTTTTTCATTGACTATGTTGGGCCTCTCCCGCGTAGCAAGTCCGGAAATAAGTTCCTACTTGTTTGTGTGGATGCCTTCTCCAAGTTTGTTTGGTTGTTCCCATTGCGGAGTGCTACCGCGCAGCTCACGGTGCAAGCACTTCGTAACCATTTCTTTCAACACTTTGGAATCCCTGCCACCTTAGTTTCCGATAATGGTTCACAGTTTGTCTCCAATATCTTTAAAAGAATGTGCTTTGGGCACGGAATCCGCCATGTGACTACTTCCCCTTTCTATCCTCAGCCTTCTCACGCCGAACGGTTTAATCGCAATCTTCGATCTGCTCTCATTGCCTTTCATGCGGAAAATCAGACCACCTGGGATCAACAACTACCTTGGATCCAATTTGCCTTTAATACGGCCCAGCATGAAAGTCACAAGGCGGTACCTTTCGAGTTATTATTTGGCTTTCCGCCAAACAACCCTTTGGCGAACCTTTGGAAAATTAGCGATCTTCTGCCACCTCCTGGTACTCCCGATGTGAAAGCCACTTGGGAGGCAGCCAGGCGGAATCTTATTCGGGCTAGGGAGTTAGTAAGGAGGAAGTACAACCGAGGTCGTATTGCCAATCCCTTCCAGGTGGGGGATCTAGTTTACTGCAAGGCTCACCCAGTCAGTTCGGCTGTGGACAATAGAGCTGCTAAACTTTGCTACAGGTGGACTGGTCCCCACCGCATCTTGAAGTTTCTGACTCCGGTGACTGCCCGACTGGGAGATCCTCAGTCCGGAAGATTTTCAGGAAGGCGCACATATCCCATCTGAAGCCTTGCCGGAGTCATCCGTGATTTCTCCTTAGTCTGTGCGGGAGGGTTTTAGGTCCAGAGGCCTGATCACCTCTGCTACTTCTTCCTGATCAAGGTCCTGTGTTCTTCTTTGTACCCACACTACTCTTGGAGGGTTTTTCTTGCCTCCAACTGGATTTTCTTGGTTTTCCCTTCTGCAGACTTAAGGGTTTCCGGTTTATATTTCTTCAACCATTGGGGGGAGAGGCATTTCGTTTGGTTCTTCATTTTGAAGAAATTAACAGAGGGGAGTTCCTCCTTTTGGGGGGGGAGTCTGAGCCGGTTCTATACCTATATCTCCCCGGCTCATGTGTGTTTTATATAGTGTGTGTGTGGTTTATTGGCTGCAGAGGCGACTGACCATTTGAAGGCGTTTGGCCTTTCCGGCAGAGTGGCAAAGACTCCGAGCCGTGCTGTACTAGTTAGGAGCAGCTCCAGTTTAATTTATTTTGTTAAATTTAAGTGTTTGTTAGTTTTGCTGAGCATTTCTCCTTCTAACATGTGCAGCTAAGTTGACGGCCCCTCACTGATGAGTAAGTTTTGCTTTCTTTTAAAATTTTAGTGATTATTTTCATTTTTCAAACTGTGAAGGTTAAGAGCACATGGTTTTCCAAATTGTAGTTTTGCTTTTTATTAACTTTTAGTACTTCTGGCTGTTAACTAAATTTTAAATTGGCTTTCAAATTATTTTCTCTTACACTTTTGTTAGTTTTCACCCTTTCTCTTCAGCTTATATTAATTTTCTGTCTCTCAGTGAGGACCAGTCCTAGGCTTATGTTACAGTTCCTTTTATTCTGCAGCCAATATTGTTTTGTAATGTGTCACTTGTTATGTAGTTTTTGTAAACAAACCCAGAGAGACTGCTGAAGGTTCATTTTACTAAATTTTTAAGCCTTCTGAGAGATGTAACGTTCTTCGGGTCTTTAGCCCACAACTCCCCCTTTTAGCCTACTTGGTTAATTTAAGGCCTTCTGCCATCAAATTTTAAATTTTAGATTCCTGTTAATAGGCTGCTACTTTTGGCCATCAGTTTTTTCCTAATCATTAAATTTTTTTTTTTCACCAAGAGTAATACGCTTAATTTTGTTCTGTGACAGAGGGGATTTTCCTTCTAACTTTCCTTGGGGTTGTTGTTTTGAGTGGGGAATTTTATTTTAAGTGCAGAATGCCCTTCCCCTGCTTTTCACCAATTTTGAGCCTATTCTGTCAATAAAATGCCTGTTTTAAAAAATGTTTTGAAACCAAATTGTTACGTATGGTAGGCTACTGCGTATACCTCAAATAAATTCCTTTATTACTTATTGTTTTAGTCTTTCAAATGGAATATCTTGTTTATTTATTGTTTTCATAATGTTACCAGCTTCTATATTAAGGTTTATTTTAATTTTTATCAGTAATTGATTGGTCTGTGATATTTGAAATTTTGGTAATTTAACCTTAATTAAAATTCTTGATATATAACTTTTGGCAACTGTACTTTTATTAAATTCTATATTGTTTGGCAACTATTTATTAATTATTATTAACTTTAAAAGGGTACTAGGTTGAAACCTGGTTTCAGGGTCCAAGGGATGAATTGTTTTATCCTGTCAATCTCTCCATCATGCGTGGGTCGCAGAGAAACTTCGCCTTTGCGCTAGCTGCTGAAGGACGGCCACCATGATGGACATACCTACTATTCAACACCTGTGATACCCTGTGATATTCTTATTGTTGCCATTTATATAGTTTATATTTTGTTATTTAGTTTTAAAGTTAGTTTTTAGATATTATTTAGTTATTTCTTGGATTTCATTAGGAGCCCGCCCTTAGCCGAAGGATACCGGGTGGAATTGGGCATTTCTTGTTTCAAATTATGGCATTTCTAATTTTTGTATGCAGGTGCACCTGACGGAGATTGTTTGAGATTTACTACTGCAGGCACTTTTATTTTTTTTTAATTTATAGTAATATATTTATACATAATTATATTGACAGGATAGGCCTGTGTTTTCGAAGTAAATGAACCTGAGTATGCTGACCACGGTGTTCTTTTTTTTACCTAGTTTTTTTTGATCCGGCATCCCGTTCGCCGCCATGGGCGCGCGCTTCCCTTCCCCCCCCCCCACCCCCCCCCCCCCCCACCCCCCCCCCCCCCCACCCCCCCCCCCCCCCACCCCCCCCCCCCCCCACCCCCCCCCCCCCCCACCCCCCCAGCTCAGCCAATTTCAGATTGATTAACACACTTAATAAATTGTTCTTTTTGTCAGGATCGCTATCGTGCTGGTTAGGAATTTAAAAATAATGTACCACTCAATGCCTCAAAAATTAAAACCACAATACAAATCTTTTATGAAATTTGTATTTTTACAAGTTCTAAGGTTTTAAATAATTATATATTTACACAGGTTTAAAATAATGGTATATTTTCAATGCAGACAAATGTTGTGAAAAACTAATTTCCTACTTAACTTGTTATTTTGTATGTAGCTAAATGGTTATTTATAAGCCATTTGTTACAATAAAGAAAATAGGTTGTTTTCGAAGCACCAATCTCAAATTTTGAAACAATTAAAGTGCTGTAAATAAACAATTAATAGATTATACGAAAAAAATGTAGTTCTTCGCCTAAACAGTTGTTTGCTTAATTATTTTCTCCCTCTCATGTGGAATTGACGGTAAACAGACGGTTACCGTAACTTAATCTATCCGAGGTATTTCAACCTAAATGGAAATATTTGTGTATAATTCATACTATGAAACTTACTACGTTAATATAAAAAACTACCGTTATTATACAATTTAAAACTTTGAGATATTTGTTGGAAATAACATTGGAACTACCTAAAGTTTTTTTATTAATAAATAACCTTTTGTTTCCAATGTAGATTTACTTCTCCATTAAATGTTACCTTTGTACTCTACTTAGCGGTGCCTGTGTTAAAGTACAACTACAAAAAATTTTCTGAAAAATCTGGTAACAGATGAATTACTCAAGCACTTAAGGGCTTTGTCTTTTATATCAATCGAACAAGGTCAGCTCCAATGTAGGAATTGGTATCCCTCAATCTATTCAATGCTTACTATCTGTTTCCCGCTGTGTTGCAGATGATGTGGATTAAAACCATCATGACGTCAGTGTGGGGTAGGTTGACAGGTATAAATCTAAGGCGATAGAATCAATTAGGCCAGACATATCTTACCTGAGATAAGTTACAGCTCCTCTCCAGTGGGAATATGTTTTATTTGACCAGTAAATGGGTTTCATGATAATGTTAAGACCATACATGAAATATTGAAGGTAATTTAAAGTTATAACAAAATTAAAATAATACAGATGAAAAAAAATATTATGCCCAGCTCCCAAACATAACTACTGAGTTCGATTTATTTAAATGTAATTAGACTAATTGTCTAAAAATAGTAGTGAGTGGAGACTTTTTAAGAATAGGCAAGTCAGATAGCCAAAATCATTTGACGACGTTTAAGCCATTTCTTTTTTTTTCATTTTAGAAAATACTTTTTTTAATGTTTAATTTTTAAAATTTTAAAATTATGACCAAAAATGGGTAATTATTTTCTTGGAGTACCAATTATAGGATATGAAAAGGTTAAATACGGTGTTTTAGTACTTTATTAAATTTGAGATCCTTGTGTAATGAAAACAATTTTCAATTTAGCACGAATAATGTATCTTACAAAGTTATAATTAACAATTTAATTTACTAATCTAAGGCATAATCTGCTAGTCTGGACGACACAAAACACTTTTGCGTTTAATGTAAATATGCCAATAGGCTAAGAGTATTTCATTACTTTGCCATTAATTTAGCTCAACTGTTTTCTTTTTTAAATCAGTACATTTAATTGTACTGGCAAATTTAATCAATGAACTATGCATTTCAATTTTTGTTTAAGATGATCTTATAATAGTTTTAACTAATTTGCTGTTGGACAAGCATTCGATATCTAGAATATTAACTAAACGAGAGAATAAATAGACGAATTTAAATGTTCCTACATAGTCTTCTGCCAATTATTTTTGCCAGAAAGAAGAAACTTTACAAACTTATAGTTCCTTTGTTCATGCTTTGAATTATCTATAACCGTTAAAGTTTTAACCTCCTTGGCTTACACCAACAGACTTATTTCTTGTTAATTTATGTCATATTTGTTTCTCTTTAATTTGTCAGTGTGACTCAAGTAAGTTCCTTTCTAATTTTATTTAATCTAATATGATAACTTTAATATTACATTAATTTTTTTGCTTTAACTGATTTCTATTACTTTACAGATTACTACACTTAGCTGTAAATAATATAACTCTTGTTTTGAATTCGATTATGAAAATTATCGAAACAAAACCCAAAACCTGCTTGTGTATTAAAGTTTGTATCACATAAATAAATGAAGACTGAACTATTGTTCCACAGAGGGTAATATTTTCGCACTTGTTCATAACAACATGTAACCAGATACCGCACTCCTCCTTTGTTTATTACCTAGATATCGCTATGAATAAAGTCCCTTAAGTGTTTAGAGACTTATTCAATACTACATCTATGGAGGATGCTTTGACTTATTACATAACCAATAACTGCACAACAGACAGCCATCCTCGATAATAGTCTTATCACTTGTTTATAATTGTTATTTATAAGACTTTGGCCCATATCATAAGCATGGCACCCACTGGATATGTAATCTCTTGTCGCTTAATATACTGCATCCCTTATTCACTTAGCGTCTGGAAAATTATTGAAACTTTTTTAAGCCTTTTGGTAACTATCTTCTTCCTCATATCACGAATTTTTAAACTTGACAATATTTTCTAATCAATTTGATTATAAAATTTATTTATATAAATGTAACTGATTTAAATTGGAAATACTCCTGATCGCTGGATAACTACGTGCTTTTAAAAAATTAGAATATTACAAATTTATTTTTTATGCAATTATTAATGAATATTTCCTTATTTTAATGATCAGATAAGTTTTTTTCATTTTAGATATGTATTAAAAGCTCTAAACGGATAATCTAAAGTTTTACCTACGTATTTATACATAGTTTTCTTGACAATTTCACATTCTGTTCCTCGTCTTAATTTTTTTACACTTACATATGAGTCACTCACGGTATAAAATCTTACTTAAAACAAAAATTCAAACCCAAAGATATCTTATAATTCATATTTTTGTATTATGGGGGGAAAAACGTTTCTTTAAAACTGCTGTGCAGTATTAATTATGTAGATAAAATGTCTGTAGCTTTAGATTTGTACATGCACTTAAAGTGTAATAGTTAAAATCCATTGCTCATACCCACAGCTAAGATTTATTGTGAGGCCATCAAAACTTCAATTGGGATCGAAAAAAATGCTTTCCGTTAGAATGTGTCTCACAGAATTATCGTTAAAAATCTTTGATGCAATTTCAACGAATTTACACGTAAAGAAAAATATTTGTATAGACGATAGCGAATCCCAACTAATCGCAGGGCATCTAAAGAACGAATTGAGCTATAGAACTGAACTTTTTGATATTTGTCATTACTAAAAAGGCTTTTTAGCACCATTTTAGTCTTATTCATTGTCTGTCTTATTGGGTTTGTTTGTTTCCGTTGATATCTCAAGAAATAATCCTAGCAAAGGCCTTGTAAATTGTATTTTTAACTTCATACTCTTATTTAAACATCGAGTTTATTTTATTGGCGTATGGTACCTGTCGATGACATTTAACTGAGTGGCAGTATACCCGTATTATTTTTGTTTTGTTATTTAATACCGAAGTAAAGATTTTGAAAGGGTAATAGGATTTCGGGAAATTTTCCACCGAATTATTACAAAATTGTTTTAGCACCACGTTTCGAGATCAGTAATCTGATCTCTTCCTCAGGTCGATATAACTAACCACACCATGATTATGATCTAGGGCAAGTTCAAAGAAACAAACATATCAGACTTGCTTGTAGTCTAGTCCAGGCGTAGGCCTCTTAAACAGGAGACATTTAGCGAGCATATATATTCAACAACCTCGAGAAATAGAGTTTACCACATGACACTATCATAAGTGAAATATGTTAAATACTAACTATAAATGTCAAACACTTTCCTTATCATCACGCACCAATTGCCATCTGAAAACAATGTGCAGCAAGGGGGGCAATGGTCAGACGCGCGGAGATGGTTAAAATGCATGCTCTTCCAGCCACTATATTTTGATCCAAAAACCTTATTATCATGGAGTGTGTAAGAAATTTTGTTTTACCTGAGGTTTTGGTTTTAGTTGTTGAAATCTTTTCAGGTTTCCCTAGGACTATTTTTTTAATGGTTACCCAAAGTGGCATTTTCTGGAACCGAAAAGATGGACTTATCGGTTTGTCTGCTAATTATATGTACGAAGCCATTAAAGTTTTCGTTTAAAGAAAATTCTCCATGCCGATCTATTAAGTTGGCTTTTCTCCATTTTAAAGTTGGTCATGCTTAGACCCAGCAATAGTGTTTCAATTTTAAACCTTTCCACGGGTCTTTTTCTTTTCTTCTTTATGATCGTTAAATTCTTTTATTTTTCTTATTTTTTGGATCTCGAAGTCTTCTCTCACATATGATTACAGATTCATAGAAGAAACGTAGCATTATAAATTGTGTTGTTAACATCTAACAATAGCAAATGTTCGAAATCCTAATATAACCTTTTTTGCCTAACAGAATATATTTAGAAAAATGTTACCTTTAATTTATCCACCAAAAACAATTTTTCATAGAAATAATTGAATTCAAAGCTTTTGCCTGTACTTTTACGAGAGGTGGCTGAGCGTTATGTTTTTAAATACATTACGATTAAAAATTGCGTTATAGATTTGAAAAATTAGTACAAAACTTATTTCTTTCAGTGGTTTGAAATAATTTCTTTATATGTTGATTGTTTTCCGCAGGATATCACAAGAAATTAATTTTATTATGGACAAAGTACTTTTTGATACTTTGCGACAATAAATTTAAAAACGATTAACTTGTCTTTTATACATAAATTATTGTAAAAAGTCCCCGGTTATGTTGAACTTATAGGACCAATATTCATACGAAGACGACCTTCACCATGGGTAGTCTTGCCCGCCATTGCCGTATTTAAAAACGTACAGGGCATCTGCGCCGCCCGCGATTAGTTAACAAAACCTATGCTCAATTAATTGTATCTTTGGATTTTGTACGTTTTAATTATAGTTAGATTACATATACGAAAATCTTCAAAGGATTGTGACTTTAAGGTTCCATAAAGTAATTAATTACGAATTTTCTTAACCACTCTGTTAAGAGTAAATGTTAAGATGATTAAGTGATAGCAACTTTTTCATAGAGTTTTAGCGTTATAAAAATTACATAATAATCCTAACTGGATATAAATCTTCTGAGAAATGAATTTTTTAATTTCCTGTTTTGTTGAACAGTGCTTAAAATATTGATTTTTTTAGTATTTATAGTATATATATTTAGCATATTATAATTAGTAATTCTATAGTTTTTTTACATACTATAGAAATTGAGGTAAATCAAGCCATAATTTTATGAAATGGGATGTTAAATGGGATGAAAAATCAATTTGTAATATTAAATGACAGGGTGTTCCTAAAAATATTTTAGATGTCTTTGATCATTTTTGCGCGCTATAAAGAGTTCAGTTTTTGACAAAACTATAATAAACAAAGGAAAAGTTCACTTAAATACTATATGATTTAATAGGCTGCAAAAGCAATATAAAACAATGAAATCGTTTTAACTCATGGTGGAACTATAATATTAATGATGCAGAACAGCTGACAATTATAAGCCCTAGAGCCAGTCTATGGCTGGAGTTTATAGTTGCCATAAATGTTTCCTCACAGTACGGTTGTCATGCTAACTAATATATGACACAATCATGCATACACAAACAGCCTTGTTGGAATATTAAAAGATATATTTTTCTTGTTGTCGGAAATGTTACACTAGTAGCCGACTGTCTAGTAAAACTTTGTATTAAATGTGGAAAAATAGCGTATGTTTTCAATAAATCGATTTCCCCCCCCCCACCCCCCCCCCCCCCCACCCCCCCCCCCCCCCACCCCCCCCCCCCCCCACCCCCCCCCCCCCCCACCCCCCCCCCCCCCCACCCCCCCCAACCGCTTTTTTATTTTTCTCTCCTTTTGTAATTATTTGATCTTATTTTAAAGGTAAAGTGTTTTTGTAAAAGTTTCTGTTGAAATTTTGGGGCCAAAATATGGTTTTTAAATATGCTTAAAACCGGTTTTAAATTTTTTATTTATTATTTCATATCAAATTTAAAAAAGTAATTCATTTAAAGATTGTTCTATTTTTTTATTTTTTTCATTAAGAAAATAAATATTACTTTAAACATAAAAAAAGAAAAGGTTTCAAACACACTGTTGTAAAACCCCAAAGCGGATACTTATACAATCAGAAATTCGTAAATAAATTTAAAAAGAGTAATAAATTAAAGGTTAAATCGTTACAAATATGTTAAAATTTTTTCCAATTATTTTAAAAAATAAAATCGAAACATTTTTTAAAAAATTTTATTCTACCCAAAAGTTTATACTTAAAATGATAACATTTTAGAAAAAATTTTAATTTTACCCCTCTTTTGGGGTTTTAATATCTTACTTAAAGCCCACACTAGTAGTACCCATGAAGAAAAACATTTTATAAAAACTAAAAGACATGCAAAAAAATTTGCTTTGTATTTGAAAAGATTGAAAAAAATGTAATTTTCGGGAAAAATGGGCAGCCTGGTTTTTGGAGATAAACATATATCATCAAAATCAACATTCTTGTATCAGAAATCAGTTTTCGTACAAAGAATCAGTTAAAAAACTAAAAAGTTTTTGAGGAACAGGAAAGTTTTTCCAGGAAAGCGTTAGGATTTGCTAGTTTCAAAAATAATTAATTCAACGAAATACAACCACAATAACACAATGTTATAAAAATATGTAAGTCACTATTTTTGAAATATATTCATCAATCTGCAGGTTAAGAGAATAATGTGTGTAATGATGGGCTTACAGGATATTATTAAAGGCTGAGTTTTTACTGGATCTTATAAATCTGACTTTTATATTGTTCCTTTGCAAGAGTTTAAAAGAAAAGTCAATATAACTTTCCGTTTACTTTGCTTCTCTCTCTACTAAAATGAATGGTTCGGACGTGACTGCCATTTAGACAGGATCTGCAATAGTTTCTGTCTTCCGCGTCAGCTGAATTATTTCCTTTTTAATATAAACCATTTACTATGAAAACCTATAACGACTTATTCAATCTATCATTAAACATCTAAATGAAACAAACTCAGGTTTAAAACATATCCCGTAATAACAGTTAATGTGACTGACACAATTGAAAATAAAAATAATAATTAAGCAATGGATAATTTAGAGCCTATATACAGGGTGATTCATGAAGTTCTCCCCCCACTTCTACAGCACATTGTACTAGTAAAAATAACGAAAAAATGTTATATAAACATAGGTCCGAAAACGCTTCGTTAGCGAGTTACAGCTAGCGAAAGATTTCGCCTGAATTCCTGGATAAAGAGTAAAATAAAGCCATACTGAACTTTTGGAAAGGTTAATTAAGTAAGAAATATCGTGGATTCTTATGTATTTTTACCTGATAAAGCTAATAAAATAGGTTTCAGAACTGTACCTGTAGTAGTTTTTGAGGGATTCAGGGTTAAATGCAAAACATTGGGGCACGAAACAATGTTTTTTTAAGTTTGATGTACAATAACTTTGTTAAATTGGTAATAAATACATAAAATCAACAAACATTAACTGTAGAGAATTTAATTCTGAGAAAATTGATATAATCAAAGTCTAAAATAAAACAGAAATAAGTACCAAAAAATCGATTTTATTCAGTATAATACATTACTAGTTTCAAGCAAAATTAATCAGGTTGGGCCAACCGTACGCACCTTTTTATAATAGATGTTCGAAAATGAGGCCATCATTATCAATACATTTTGCAGCACGTTTGCGTATTGCTTTTGTTGCGTTTCTTAATTTTTCAGGACTTCCCTGTATCTGCACAGCCGAATCCATAATACGGGCAATTAATTCATCACGAGAATTCACTTTTGTCTTGTATACAATGTCTTTCATCCATCCCCAGATGCAATAATCCAATGGGGATAGATCTGGTGATCTTGGTGGCCAAGGGTGAGGCCCTCCACGACGAATCCAGTGTCCAAGAAATTGATGATTTAAGTAAGCAGAAACGGCACGTGAAAAGGTGGGAGGTGCTCCGTCATGCTGGAAGTACAAATTTTGTCTGAGATGTAAAGGAACATTCTCTAACAGCTGCGGCAACTCTTCTTGAAGGATATGCAAATAGAACTCAGCATTTAGGCGTACAGGTAATATGAAAGGTCCAATCAGCCGATTGTGTAAAAGGCCACACCAGACATTGACGCTAAATCGGTGTTGAAAGTTCTGTTCCACTACCTCATGTGGATTTTCTTCTGCCCATGAGTGTTCATTGTGCAAGTTATTGACACCATCCCGAGTGAATTGTGCCTCATCCGTAAACAAAATACGCTTGTAGAGTTGATTATTAATATTCAAAAAGTTGCAAAACTCCAAGCGAAGCGGACCATCCCCTAGCTGTAGATGTTGAACCTTTTGTTTATGAAACGGATAAAATTTGTTTCGATTAAGTGACCTCCACACCGTTGACTGCGAAACTCCTATCCGCCTAGAAATACGTCGTGTACTTACACCTGGACTGCGATGAACAGCATTAATAACAATATCATCATCAAGTTGGACAGCTCGTTCATAATTGGTTCTAGTACTTGGTAGTGATCCTGTTTCCCGAAGAGTACGAAAAGTTCCTGAAATTGTTTTGGTATCTGGAATCCTCCTATTAGGGTAACGTAGTTCATATTCTTCTACAGCAGCTCTAGCATTACCATTACAGTAACCCAAAATAAAAAACCATATCAGCGTATTCCTCTGATGTAAATAAGTAAGGCATTTTTTCGCTGAATAAACAATCGAATTATAACTCACAGAAAAATTGCATTTAATAACACGATTCACAGAACCCGATCTCCTGCTGTAGCTTGCAAAACACCACTAATACACAGTTCTAACGTAACAGTACAGAATACCATTGTTGATCAGCTGTTATTCGTGCGTTACCAACTTAGAAATTAATAAAACAAAAAACTACATTTCGATGATTAGTAAACAATAATGGGAAAATGTTTGCTTCATTTATTTTCGAACATTTGATGTAAATTTTTATTAAAAAAAAAATACAACGTAATAAAACATGATATTTTTATTTACAAACAAATTTATTTAACAGTTAACCTTGTTTTCTCCAATTTATCTCATCATTAAGGAACAAACATTTTGTTTTTGTTTTATTTTAACTAAATACCGTACGGTATTTCTTTACAGCTAGTAATGTATTATACTGAATAAAATCGATTTTTTAGTACTTATTTCTGTTTTATTTTAGACTTTGATTATATCAATATTCTCAGAATTAAATTCTCTACAATTAATGTTTGTTGATTTTATGTATTTATTACCAATTTAACAAAGTTATTGTACATCGAACTTAAAAAAACATTGTTTCGTGCCCCAATGTTTTGCATTTAACCCTGAATCCCTCAAAAACTACTACAGGTACAGTTCTGAAACCTATTTTATTAGCTTTATCAGGTAAAAATACATAAGAATCCACGATATTTCTTACTTAATTAACCTTTCCAAAAGTTCAGTATGGCTTTATTTTACTCTTTACCCAGGAATTCAAGCTAAATCTTTCGCTAGCTGTAACTCGCTAACGAAGCGTTTTCGGACCTATGTTTATATAACATTTTTTCGTTATTTTTACTAGTACAATGTGCTGTAGAAGTGGGGGGAGAACTTCATGAATCACCCTGTATACTAAAAATAAATCTTGCAAGATAGCATTAAACCTACAAAATAATACCAGCATCCATTGTATTCTGTACAATGTAATTGTATTTTTACGCCTGATGATTTATAAACCAAACCATAAAAAAATCTTTTAGTAAAGTTATTGATGTAATAAATTATTCAAGCAATGTAATATTTGCATTTAAAAACTGTAGCATTAACACAATTTCTTTTCACAAGACTGAACGGGGGAATGAGGAAATTATAAAAAGTAGTTAAACTAATGTTTTCTAAATGACTAGTAAACATGATGGTTACACAAAACATAATAATACTTTTCATCTCAGTACATATAAAATGTTGATAAATTATGGGGGTTATTATCAATTGGGAAAACCAAATTCTCTTCTATATGATTTCAAATTTAGGATTCAACACATCTCCAATTTGATTTAAACTATATCCAAATTAGATAAAATTAAGTCATTATATCTTTAAGTCTTGAAACACATTAATGACAGTGATTCTTAAATCTAATTCCTTTAAAATGTTAAAATGCAACACAGGTCGCGTTATACATACAAACTCAAAAGACTCTTGGTTAATAGAAGAAGGGTAATGCCTAAAGTTAATCCTAGTCCAAAAGGCTAGGAATAAATCTTTGTTTTCTAATCTAAATAAATATAAGTATAAATTACTAATAAAAAAAAAAACTCCATTATTTATACCTTACACAGCTCGACGCTATGCTTACATTTAAAATTTTCAAAGCTTATTCTGAGAGAAGTCCTCACCTCAAGTGGAATAAAAACCAGAAAATTGCTTAAAAATGTAACATCTTTTAAAAAGGCACCGACACCTTGGTGTCCCAGTTCGGAGACCTAATTGAAACACTGCTATATAGTAGAAGCAAATGGTTTTTTTAATATCTATTAAAAAACTGGTTATTACGAACCCAAGTGAAATATTATATTTTTGAGAAACCAGTTTGATCCCAGGAAAAATTCCCGTTTTATAATTAGAAATAAACACAGAAATAGACACTGTTATATGATTCCACTAATCAGATTATTTTAGTTTTAAAACTTGAACAAACATAACACGATAAACACGGTTTAGTAACTAGTTAGATTGAAAAAATGAGATGTGATCTTCTTTGAGATGTATTTCCCATACTAAAATCTTCAAAACACTTGCAGGGGTAAATGGTTGAAGATGACTCTATCAAACGTCATCATTTCCCATGTCCAATGATATGAGTAATTATTCCAGCTATGAATTTGATGGATAGTATCCCTTCCAGATCCTTCAAAACGCGCCCTGAAGTCCTAAATGGGGCTGGGAAGAAACGAAGGAGGACTTTCTCGAAGTGAACGAGATGCAGGATGGTAGACGGTGAACGTAAAAGGGCAGAGATGGCTATCCTGTAATATAGTCTGTTATCAGTTAGATAGGAGTTTCCGCATGTAATGGCATTAATGGAACACCGTCCTACACAGCTTTTGGCCACTTTTAAAATATGGTTCTACCACCACTTAAAGAAGTTTAAAAACCAAAATATCAGAGTCGTCTTACATTAATTGGACACGTAGGTTTCAACAATGTATATTACGGACATAAGAATATGTAGTAATATGATTATATAACAAAATTTCCGACTTTTGCCATCCTCCATGTCGTTTTTTTTGTTTTTAATATTCAGAAAAAGTATATTAAACTGGAAGCGGAACCGTTGAAATACTTAAAGGGTTTTTTGCAGTTTTGAAAATGGTACTGGGACAGTTTGTTTCTTTATTTAATATGTTAGATCATTCCTCGACCAAATTATCTAAACGATCTCCAAATATATAACCTTCTGGAAAATGCTTTATTACTTACAAAGCGTTCCTGTATTCTGTACACAATTTTAAACGTGCCTATTTATTTCTTGTATAAAATTATGGTAATGATCTGATTAACGTCAAGTTTTGTTCTTTAGAATAACACTGCAATGGTCCGTACCTTGTTACGGTGAATTCTCCCAACACAAAAAGACTTGAGACTCCCAGCGCCAAATACTGAGGGAACCAAGTTTCAAAATCATGTTTAATTTTAGTTTTCAGTGTCCTGGAATTGATGACTTAGGTAAGTTTGTAGATCAAAATGTTAGTCGCACGGCGCGCTCCGTTTATTCGTCTCAGCAATAGTTCACTCAGGCTTCAGCATTCAAAACACAGCGTGATATCCAAAACATTTAGGACTAGGGAAAATTTCAGTTTATCTAAGCAATCAACAGTATGTGGATAGGCAGTCAGGGTAACTCAAGTTAATGTTACAGTGAAAATTATACTTAAACGTTATAAATATTACACGTGGATAAATAGAGATCAAATATCAAATTTCCAGCTAAGCATAAAAAAGTACCTTATTTCTTCATAACCTAAAATGACTTCTCCGATGGGAAATGGCCATGCACAGGATTTGACTGAGTGCCACTTATTGCTATCACTCCGTAGGCTGGCATAACGTCTGCTGGGGAATGTACCTACTTCAATCAGCAATCTTAGTTAAGGCCAAGTAATGCAACACGTGGTGTGGCCTACTTCTACATATTTTAAATTGAATTATAATTCTTGAACACTATAACATTTATGATAAGTACGAACCGTTTTTTAATAGCTGCCACTCCTCGGCTCATGATGTAAACTATAGTGTGTGTTTGTCAAAACGGATGTGTGGCAGCCAGTGGTATGGATAGAAACATCTGGTAGTAGTTGTTGTAAATATTCAGAACTGTATTGTCCATTAATATACTTGTGCTTTTAATATATTGGTGCTTTTATCAATAACGTCTTCTGTCATTAAAGTTGGCCATTCAGAAGTTAACGGTCTCTAATTCTTAAGTGGCCCATTGAGAGAAAGTGTAATGTATTTATTTAAGTTAAAAAATTACTAAATACTAGATTGAAACAAAATTGCTTAGATGGCAATAACCTACATGCTTAAAAAACATTTTATAAGCATTTAGTAATAATTTTGATAAATCTTTGGTTTAATATTATAGCTTGAGTAGTTTGAATCTATATATATTCTTTATGAGATTGTTATTGAATGGAGTTTTCTTACGCTTTTTAATGTGTACAGTAATATAACATGAAACACACAGATTGAAAAGCAATAGTTGTTATATCGTAAAATTATTTTTTAAACCGATACTAAACTTTAAAATAAAATAACTTGACTAGAACCTGGTAATCACAACATTCAAATTATTGTATTTTATTACGTGATGTAAAGAATCATTTTTAATATTCCTTGAAGACTTTTACAACCAACGGATTAGTCACGTATAATGTAAATTTTATTTATGTGTTAATTTTAATACTATGTTAATATACATGCCCTGTGGCAAATCTATTGCTATATTAGAAGAAATCTTAGTTTTTTTTTTTTTTTAAAGAGTTAATAAACATATCAAATATATAGAGCCAAACTACTGCCAGTGCACCACATGAAGAGCAATGGTATGTGTAAAAATGTTAATTTTAAATCTCTCAATTGACATGTTCACATAAAACCTAATTATTATTTGTGTCTAGTGGTTGGATTGAAGTGTAACAATATAACAATGGTCTGTTAAAAAATATTATCGTTATATATTTTTCCCTCTAAGCACAGTCCCCATTTCAATCTTATAACTAAAACTAAAGCGGCTTAGAGAAAATTATTTCATAAATTTCACGAAAAACTAATTTTGTGTGCATAAACAATAGCGAATTGGCTCTCGGCTTCGAGACTAATGTGCTATTAGCGAGACAGGTAATTCTACACATGTAGCAATTTCCCAGATTTAACGTTACCGGCATGCTCGCAGTCCATTTTGCTATTGAAATTATGGCACTATTCGCTGTAACAAGCTACCGGCCCTGTAATACTATGAGTATGCCTATACATTCTTTGTCTGTCCGGAGGAAATACAAATTACACGTTGAAATGTGCGGAATATATTTCCAAACTCTAGCAGTTATCTTTCATTTGGATATTGAAACTTTCTTTACCTATACATATCAGATTATATGTAAGATATCGATTGGAAATTTCATTATTAATTTAATTTTTAATTAACTTAGTTTATTAAATAAGGTGTAATGTACATCATAAATAGTATTAAACAAGTGATAGCATAGACAGGATAAATTATTGTAGTAAAATGATTCTGCGATGATCTAATCCTACAATTAGACGATTTTAATATATCGTCTAAGGTTTTTACCTTGAAATTTTGAGTGCCTGAGGAACTTTATTTCTTATTTACTGGAATATTTTAAACGTGTGTGTATTAATAAATGCATGAAAAACCTAGGAAATAACTCTATTACTGGAACCAAAAACTCAAATTTTTACAATAAAAATTTATATGTACATCCTTAAAAGCTGTCAACAAAGTACGGGCATGATTTTACAGTTATAATATGAACTTATATTATAAGCAACTATTCTATGCTGAGGTGGAGGTAAATACAGGACATTCGCTTAACACACAATAGTCAACTTCCCATATTCAATATGTGCATCGCCTAAGACTGTATCAACATAAGTCTTCCACAGGAACAATCCTTTTAATTTCCTTTTACCTGATGCGTTCATGAAATTTTTCTAAAAGGAGACTCTGATGAAGTAATTATATAAATATTTGTCAAGAGTATTAGTTTCAAAAGAAAGGTTTAAAAACTATTTTATACATGAATATTTAATATTTTGAGCAGCCAACGTTTAGTACGTGTAACCAATTATATTTTAAATTTATATTTTAGTAATTGGTTTCTTTATCACCTGCGAGTAATATATATATTAATTCATGTTTCAGACGAAATCCTGAAAACGTTCTACGGGAAGCAGAACTTGGCATGAAACATCTTAATATTATTTAGACGACGCAAACAAAAAAGTAAGAAGGCCTACTATATTATCGAATAGCTATATTATAGTGTAGCTCACTTAAAGTGGTGTAAACGGTCATTGGTTAGACATATATTTTTTTAATTATAAATGATACCACTTTAAGATAACTTCCATGCAACCAAAATTTATAAACATTTTGACTGCATAACATTAATCATGAAGATTTACAATAATGTATTTATAGATCGTGTAGCTAAATCTCAATCAGAACTCACTAAAATAATTTAGTTTCAAATTGTTAAATTTAATAGCACTTATATTTGCTCCTAGGAGTGACGTATTTAAAAATAATTTATCATGAAAAAATTAAAATATTTTTATCATTTACATTTAATACTGTAATAAAATAATATATTTTAATAGTTTTCTTTAAAGAAATTTAAATTAGACCATTAAATAAATTACATTTTCCATATTACATTCAATTCTTTTTATTGTATAAAGTAATACATTATTATTGACAGATGCTAATTTATCATTGATTAATTAATATAGACATTCACCTATATTGGAAATAATTTAAAGCCTAAAATAACAATTTTTATATCATTTATAAAATTAAAATGATTATTTTGTTGCTGCTCTATTTAAAACGTTTCTGTGGTGATGATACAAAGAATGTTGATAACAAAGACTTCATTTTGTGATTGTTGTCAACAGCGATTTTCGGATCAAAAATACCAGATTATTCTTCTTAGCGTAGTATTTTTAATCCAACCTGAAGCAAAGGTCAAAGGGCTTTAACACATCGAATATAAGTAGAATACAGTACCGCCCTCTACAGAGGTTGAAGTGATCTATAGAAACATTTGTTCCCGATTGGTCCACCAAATGGACCATAGTCCATTTCTCTTAGAGGTACCGTACCGTCCTCACCAAGGTGGCCCTCACTCTCCTCTCTATTATAATTACCGCTTTGCAACTGAAGGATATCTGACCTTCTGAAGATTTCGAGGCTGGATTCAACGACACTGCTACTTGAGACTCATCGTGGGTAAACTTGCGAAAAATTAGAGACAAAGTAGTTTCCAAAAATGTTCGGTTTTAAATCAATTTTGTTTACCGTACAGAAACACTAAATAATAATAAAGTACATTTCATAATAGTTCTACTTAATTATACATCCGTTTGGATAATGAGGCTTTTCTTATTCATTAACTAGTGTTATAAAAAAACACTAGATATTTTTTCACCTGGGTAAACTTCAGGGCAGTATGAATGCAGCCCGAAAGTATTAAGTGAGATTTGTGTATAAAAGAGGCAGGGTAAACAGTTTTGAAATTATTTATGCGTTGGTAACTCACATGTTATGCTTCCTTTTATACTTCCAAAGAGACAAACAGTATTTGCTTAGACAAAGTGTAATTATTATGAGTAATGTGTAATTAAATTTAAATTACACTATCTTTTTTCTTTTGGTGATCCATAATACATTGCGGCTCTTGTAAATTTTTTTTTTGCACTACAAACTTACAAACTAACAAAATTAAAATATTTTAATATTGTAATTGTGTTTTTTGGTTTTCGAAATGGAAATAATCAGGAGACTTAGCACACTTGGTATAGTCAAATAGTTTAACTCACAACTCTAATAACTACAGTGTATCTCAAAGAATGAACTTTCTAGATAAATATGTCTTGCTTATTGAGGAAATTTAGTTATGTCTCTATTAAAAATCTTACCACATTACACAATTTCCTCAACATCGTTCTTGTATGAAAAAGGCAACATTTTATTGAAGAATTAGATTAAAATTGGAAAATCAGGGTTATGAGTTGGTATAACGTTGTATCCATTATATTTCTCTACAAGCGAAATAAGGTAAACAAGATTCTTATAACATACATTTAACGTTAGTTTTTAAATATTAAATCATCACTGAATGTGTATACATAGCGTGATAAAAATACATGGGAAAAAATATTAAACTTTTAAATTGGTCTTTCATTAAGTTACATACTGTGTACGTTAATAACGTAAATAGTAGTAACTTACTTGCTATAACCAAAATTTCAATTTAATTCAAATAACTTTCTGTTAAAAACTTTTAAGGAAATTGTCATATGCTATCATATTATGAGAATGTGCTGGATTTTATGAGCCCCCACCCCCCCCCCCCCCCACCCCCCCCCCCCCCCA
The DNA here is from genome assembly GCF_021130785.1 of Homalodisca vitripennis. Classification (NCBI taxonomy): domain Eukaryota; kingdom Metazoa; phylum Arthropoda; class Insecta; order Hemiptera; family Cicadellidae; genus Homalodisca; species Homalodisca vitripennis. The sequence goes on from NC_060208.1 coordinate 33,538,993, forward strand.
CCCCCCCCCCCCCCCACCCCCCCCCCCCCCCACCCCCCCCCCCCCCCACCCCCCCCCCCCCCATACGCAAAATTGTGAATCAAAACATGTAACAAGATATTTCGAGAAATATTTACCTGCAGATGGTAAGTTTTTGTAAGAATCTTCACATTTACATAAACACCATAAACGTTCTCTAATAATCAAATCAAACCGTGGAATGTGACTAAACTTCATTGATTGCTGGCACATATTTTGTGTGCTGGGAAATAATTTTTTTTTAAACATATTTTCACGATAATTGTATATTTTTCATTCTCAGACATGAAATGAGCTTCAGGTTTTGAAATTTTGCAAGGAATTTCAGCGAAGCCTGTTACGGGACACGATATGTTGCGTACGCCTGCATTTTGTTTACAAGAAAATAATTACGAGACATTTAGTGACTGGCATACATTTAATATAATTTAACAGATATGTGAAATAAAATCTTCCTGTATTTTTTGGATTATTTAGTGTAGTAAAGTAAAAAAAATATTCTTTTATAAATAATATTTGCAAGTAAAACAGAGAGCACCAAGCAAAAATACATATTATCATTGTATCTTGTAAAGGTATTGCCATGTAGACAAACATAAATATTTCATGGTGTTCACAAGTGGGTATAAACATCCGTTTTCGTACTGCATTATTCATAATACGAACTTCGATGACTTCATGGGAATTTTACATTATTTCCTATTTGTTGTCTATTTAACTTCGCTGCATTTACATCGCAAACCATACATTATAAAAAGAAACAATATGATAAAAACTTACCACATTCTACAACATTATCCGCATCCATGCCTTTATACAATATTAATTTAGGTAGGATATACACAAATATTTCAAGATCTAATTAAGATTTTCACCAAAGAATTATTATATTATAGCTAAATTATTGTTAACACATGGTAGTCAAAACACAGGAAACATCTTTCATGAATATAAGTCTTGTATATTTATATATATAATATAAGGCAATAATTTATACCTATAACAAATAATGCAATCATGAAAATACAAAAGTGCTAGACTAAGAACCGAGAACCGATTTGTTTTGTATAAACACACAACCTAGTATTTTTTTAGAATCACTAGAAAAATTTAATTTAAGAAATTAAATGATTGCCAGCCGTGAGAGCGTTTGTAAATTTTTGAAATACAGGATATCAAAGCGTTATAAGCTTGAAATTTTGTCCATTCCTTTAATATTTTTTCTCAAGTTTCCATACATAAAAACCAACCATCGGACACTTAGATCAAACTTAAATTAGCAGCTTAAACTAGCGAGATGCTTATATAATTGTCTAATGTTGATATGTATATGTATTATGTGTCTTTGACGGTCGGTGTTGTGAGTAGAAATCTAGAAAAAAATGTAATCTAACGACAAACATTACTGTTTCATAAAAACTTTTCAATCGATGTGAAAAACAAACTAAGTATATGCTTGTACAGTGGACCTTGGCTCTCAGATCCTTCACTACAGCTAATTTGGTCACAATAACGAACAAAGTAAAACTAATCCTTTTATTTTTTGGTTATTTGTTTAAAGAAATAGAAGTGTATCATCTTCAATAAAAATCATGGACTGATATGATTTTAATACATTTAAAACTTTATAAAATCTGAAAAAAATTACGTATATGACTGAAATATGTCATCTATTGTAACAGAATTAGTGGAAAAAATTACTTCGATTTTGTACAATTTCAGATTTGAAAGATCTAGTGAATAATTTAGCAGAGCAGATTTTAGTATCGCCGTTACAATAGATGACAGATTTCAGTCATCTGTGGAAGAGTAGGACAAGGCAAATAACCTTGATTATACCTAAAAATTCTAATTCAGATTGCCAAATATGAGGGGAAATTAAAATCCAAGTAGTTTAATAAGAGCTGCACAAATGTCTGGCTATTTTTATTTTCCGGTTGCTTTGATAAACTAGGTTTATTATTATAGTCTACTGTATTTAATCACAAAAAAATCTAATTTGAGTGAAATGAGAAGAAATTGTAAACTTTTAACTTTTTTACCATGAGGAACTTGAGCTACCTTAAAAATGCGACTTAGTGGATAAATCCTGTCTCTCAAATTTTGTTAATCTATATAAATGCTGGACTTTGTGTAACGAATTATTAAGGTTTAAAGATTTGGCAACGCATTACAATATGTGTTTTTATTTATTACAATACATCATTTATTATTTCTGAACTTAGCATCAACAATAATTTTCAATACAAATATTTAAAATATTATTTTCTTTAACAATAAAACATGTAAGCAACAAACAAAACATAATTATAATATATCTTGATATTTTTTAATGTTAGTCTCAAAAGAACCAATGAATTTAATAAAATTAATAATCATACCTGCTAATTAATAATAAGGTTGTCTGTCTAATATAGGACACAAGACTTTTAAAACGTTTATGAACACATCTGCACACTCGTACAATAGCACTAAAAACAAATATGACATGCGTACAATTCGAATTTTTTAGCATGTGGAACTTCAATCTACCTTAAATATGCGACGTAGTAGATAAATCCCGTATCTCAAATGTTGTTATTCTATATCAATTCTGGTCTTTATGTAACGGTGTTATCAAGGATTAAAGATCTGGCAACGCATTACAATATGTGTTTTTATGTATTTCAATACATATTTTTCTGACCTGTGCACCAGCAATAATTTTTAATACAAAGTTTTAAAAATATTTCAATGATTTTTTATTATAAAGAAACGTAAACGATAAACATTGCATTATTATAATTTAACTCGATAATTTTTTTAGTAGATAATTAGTTTAGTTAGTCTAAAAAAACCTGTGAGTTTGATAAAATTCACAGTTATATATGTGATATGCTTTCAAATAATAAGGAAGGATCAACTCATGGCAGTGTTGTTAACAACCGGAAATTACTTCGTCTAAGCCTAATATCTTCTTTTAAGCTTTCATGTTATGTCACTAATAACGAGATGTTAATTTGCGTAACCTACTTGTGTTTTAACTATGTGAACATTGTGGTGGTGCTCATTTTTTAACTTTAATCAATTAATTAGTGTGCCTTTTTTTCAAGTAATATGTTTATATATATATATATATATATATGTATAATATATATATATATATATATATATATATATATATATCTTTTTTGTAAAAAGTTATAATGTTGTACTAAAGTTGTAGCAAAACAGCTACACACTACCATACATAGATAGTATTCGATAACAGATTTTCGAATCATAGAAGGTGAACATTTGGATTTCATTTACGAAAACAAGGAATTTTAAATACTGCATGAACATATAGATCATCAAAATATGACCTCCTAACCATTGTCCATGTAAGCTCCACGATCATCATGTAACACATTCTACAAAACAAGGAGAGTTAAATAATTAGTTGTTAAATAAGATTTGCTTCGTAGGGCAAACTTTTGTACAATAAATTATTTTATCATTAATATTATAGTTACGAATGAATTAACTTAAAAGGACCAATAGTTTATTCAAATACCTCAGAAAATTCTATAGAAGTAAAGAAAACGCAAACTGCACTAAAACGTTTGAAATGGATACTGTACCTTGTATAAGTGCATTAGTTTTAATGCATTAAATGTAGTTTGTTACTTAACTTGGTCATCCTGAGTTTTCCTGACACATGTTGTGAATTTGGTAAAAATTAAAAGGAAGGTATCAGTTAATTCTACGCATAATAATATGGTTTTTTTCTTTTGTAAGTCATTGTGGCATTTGTTTATTTCATTATCTGAGTTCTAGTTTTGTAAAAGTAATAACTTTAAGAAGAGGTTTGCTTTTAGAAAAATATTAACACACTTCGATGCTATTGTTAGTTTTGAAGTAAAGTCAGTATCTTGTCCATAATATCTTTCTCCAGTAGCATTTTTGTGATAAAGTCTTAGATTCATATTATGCTACAATTAAGCTGCAAAGACTAATTTGAATATGTAAACAAAGTCAAGGAAGGATCTGTTATGGTTTGAGTTGGAAAGAATACAATAATAGTCAACGACCATCATTTGAACTAATTATAAAAATATCTACAACAAACACTTGGTACGGCGGTTTGTTGTTACCCAATGAACTTCGATAATTAGATATCAATCGAGAGCTTCACGAATGTGTGGAAACATAATGCATTACTCATAACATATTAATGATCCCCGGTATTGATTACATTGACGAATCAATATATGTAACAGGTTAACGCTATTAATGTTAGTGTAATCAGTTGTAAATCTAAATCACCTCGGTCATTACAACCATAATGGCACCACCTGTTGTGTTCTAATTGCTTCTAATAGCGTAGAGTGCTTATGGTGCCCATATTATTGTTGAATGTGACCACACACATCTTTATTTTAGATTATTATCTTTCACAACTCTTTTGAGAGTCAATTATTATTATGTAAGCACCCACCTGTTTATTTATTTTTTATTTATAGAGGAACATTCTCTAAGAAAGATATATGTATTTTCAACCATGTACTTTATATGAAGTCGAAATGAGAAGGCATAAAAAGTGTTAACAATTATAAATAATGTTTTTTTTCTGATATTTTTTAGTTGAGACATATAACACCAACTATCAGTTAAGGAAATTCATTTTAAACCAGTATCAATCGACCATATAATGAGCCTTAAAAGTGGCTATTTGTATTTACCGCTTTTATGTAATTTTCTGATCCATATATAAATATTACATTTTCGAAAACGGTCAGTTAAAATTATATAAAATTAGGAGGAATAATTTAAATTTTATTCTCTCATTTAACCTCCACGACAACTGGTGCGACTGAAGAGTGGTTTATTTCTAATGAAAATTTCCTCCGTCGATAAAGAAAATCAGGTAATATGCTTATACACAGCAAATTGGTTTTTTAGGCTTTTACATGGACTATGTTAACCATTAATTTTTTTTACTTATCTAATCATCATTAGCTTAATATCATTTTAATATGGAGTTTTAAAATCGTCCTTCATTTGAAAATCAATGGGATAATATTTACAGTTATGCATGTGAATACAAATATATTATTCTCATCAGATATTAAAACAGAAACAACTAAATCCACACGTACATACAGTAAAACAAGTTATAAAAATATACTTGTAATTGGAGAACTGACACATTCCCATGTACAATATCAGCGTTAGCAAACGTTTCTAATCTAAAGCATTGTTACATATAAGATGTTTATGTTACATATAAAGCAGACACCCAATTGTAGAACATTATTAGATGCTAACGTTTTAGGGTAATTACAAGTTGAATAAATTATAATGATAGGCCAAGCAAGTACAGAGTACAATACTCTACTCGTGGTACCTAATGAGTATTCTCGTGGTTAGATTACTGTAGAGTATTGCTTTATTGGAACTATTGAACCCCTATCTATTATTTTACGTTATCTCATTGCCGTATACAAGTAGAAGAAGGGAGCTTCATGCACCTATTAGTATGGTTTTAAAGCTAAAACACACACTAACCACCGGTTTTGGAAGATATTTTATATCTCATAAACCATCCTTAGAGTCACCCGCCTTATAAATATTTGGTAAATAACACCACTGGGTAACCTGAGATAATCACATCAAAGTTCACAACCAAAATGCAGTATATACGCTAAAACAAATTACCTATATATAAAGAGGTAATTTAAGTTTTTTTTACTTTAGAGTGTTCCTTGTTTCCATAATTGAATAAGACATCCTCAACGAACTGGTATACCGGATTGGGCAACGACTTACGGTTGATTTGGAGTTTAGAATGAGTTCCGTCCCTTCTCTCTATTAATTTGATCTTATCTCGGTTGGAAATTTTTTTTAAAGGCAGTTTAAACATTTTTGTTTAATTTGTCGTTATTTTTTAAGTTACAAAGTTTGTAATTTTAAAATACACTGTTAACAATGGAATTTTATTATTGATATTCTATATTAATTTAAGTATAAAATATTTCCATAGTAGTTCTATTAATTCATAACTAAAATCCAACTTTAAAATAGTATTTCGTTACTTACTTATGAGCAGGGTGAACTAGTAGTGTCCATCTTGGTTTTAATGAATGAACAAGAACTATGTTTAAACTCAAAGAATTTAACTGCCTCATATTTTACCCTATAATTGTGCAACGTACCATTTTAAAGATATATTGCATGATCATCCAAGCTCTTTTTAGTATTTAAGGTTTCTTTTTATCAGTAGTTGAGAAATCTGTGTTATGTTTAAATATTCGTAAAGTATACAGTTTAGAGGAAAAATGTAAACGCGTTTGTATAAGCGTTATTCACATCATTAATAATACAATGATTTGAATAAAACTCAAGACCGTTTCATAAAATCCACCTATTAATTAGAATTCTGTAAATTTATGGTAAAGTGTAAGTAATAGGAAAAATTATATATATAGTGCAGTTTTTAGATTAATAAGTGCAATATAACTAGCCGATGTAGAGGTGATAAAGATGAAATTAATGAAATGATAATTTTATGTTTAATGATACTTAACTAACTAATTAACATCGAGTGTCAGATATTTTGACAGGTACTCTAATTAGGCGCAGATGCTCTTCAAAGTCTAATTAATTATTCACTGAGCAAAGGTTCTGGTAGACTACAGCTATTACCTGATCTGGATTGTGTTATGTAGTGAAAGCTGAAGGCTTGTGTTGAGGTAAACCTAATAACCAGTTGGTTTGCATTATTTGACGAAAGAAGGTATTGTCGGATTTACAATCTGTACAATACGTGGAAGAAGAAACAATGTTACAGGCTGGCTTATAATTCATATTAAACCCCAACCCCATTTCCCTTCTTACAAAAATATTTAAATGGAATTTAAAAATATTGATTAACGATTACAACATATATAACGTATATATATATATATATATATATATATATATATATATATATATATATAAAAAAAACAGTGTATTCCTGGCCTGTCTAGTATCTCTTTAATGTGTTTTCTTGTCCAAATTCAATTAGAAATATTACATCTACAATTTCATAAGCTACCAGATTGTATTTAAATCATCATTTTGTGTTATCACGTTAATTGTTTTAGGTGTAGATTGAGCTGATGGTTAGAGCCAAAATGTAGCATCGGTCTTAATTGCTTGATGCCATAGTTGAAAACAATCTTTTTGCAACGTATCGGTATCAGAGACACTTAGACTACAAAGGAGCATAATACCAGTGTAGTTTCGTATTTAAAGAGGTTCTCTTTGTCTCATCAGGTGCATAACTGCACGATTTCCAAAAAAATATATATCTAGAAATCGAAATTTATAATGTTAATTACACAGCTTATGATTACGTTATTTATACATTATTGTCATAAATAGCGCATATAATAATTTTAATATATAATTTAGAGATCTTTTATTGAATAATTACGTTGGTATTTCTTTCAAAAATATTCTATATCGTTACATAATATAATATAACAAAGTAGGATTCTACACATTTCTTATTATTACATATACAGGTTCATTAATTAAAACTTTCTTAAAAACACAACCTAAACCAAACATATTTAAAGTATTATATATGTATACTTTAACGTATAAACAATGTAAAATGTATACAATAAAATCACATACGATGATATAAGTACTATCGTAATCATATTCTGACCCAGAACATATGCTAATTTTAAGTTCATACATTTTAATATATTTCACTATACCAATACTAAAAACGGAAGTAACACTTCATACAATGTTGCTCAATGGGGTTATCAAAGAGATATATCACTGAGAAAAGAACAAGAGCACGTAGAATCTAAGTAGAATACAGTACCGCCTTCTACAGCGAGACTCTGAAGTGATCTATAGATACATTTGTTCCCACATGAGTACTCATGTGTTATTTATTCTCCCCTAGTGTTTTTTACAGTATTAAGTACATGATAGCTATGGTTAATTTACCTTATTAAACAATGTTGAAATTTTAGAGTGAGTTTTAAGTGGTTGCATTTTTCTACGTCCGTCTGAAGCGATAAATAAGTCGGTAACCATAACTTTCAAAACATAAACTTTGTATGGTTTCAAATTCAAAGACACATAGACTATGAAAAAATGTATTTTCCCCTCGTGCAATCCCTTGTAAGCAAATTATTTTTATCTCTTCAGATGTACATAGACTCCATATTCCTGCAATTAAGTCTTTAGAAGTGTCATATTTCAAACAATGCATTAAGCAGAATGTTAAATTGAGCTAAAATCAACATACGTATTAAATCAAGCCCTATCACCATAGACATATTTTGTTAATTAATATTATATTACACAATATAAAATGTTATGTTACTTCTTCTAAATCAACATCTACAGACTTTCTACTACGTATTTAACTAATGTAGAGAAGAAAATTGAAAATCAGGCCATAAATGTTTCTAAAGAATAATAAGTGATATCTGCCATTATTTGTCTACATCATATTTTTATAGCAAGATATTGCTATACGGTACATAAATAAAACCAAATTGATTATTGACTTAAGATGTTGCTGATATGATTATTCTATACAAGTATCGTAATTATATCTACCGCAACGTTTCAGACAATTAAAAAAATGTTCTAGAAGTTATATGGACAATCGTAAAGCGGCAATGTTAAAGTTTTGGGTAGTGCTTGTAGTTTTGTTACAGTTCTGTTACGGCCGGAAAAACAAAGTCCTTCCGTGGGAAACGGATACGATAACCACAGTCGCTTACAACAGAGCTGAGGGTTTCTTGAATGAGTTTGCAGGCAACTTTTGTGCCGAGAAAGATTCTAAGGTAAATTACAATATAAGGTACCTCATTGATCAATGTTATTTTGGGCAAAAAGGTAAAAGATGTTCTATTCTTTGTAAAAAAAAAACAAACAAATATATATACATGTGTACAAAAAAATATTTATGTATATATTAGTTTGTTTTTTCTAATAATGATCATGTCCAACTTTGGAAATTCGCTGCGTGTAATTGAAGCATAAACAGCATTGAAGCATAAACTCATTTCTCATTTCTGTGGTAGGCGGTCACATCCATGGGAATGTAAATTATTCTATTATGACCGTTTGTCTATTTATCTGATAACGAGCGGATAGGAGGACACCTCAAGAATAAAATGAGATAAAAAAACTTGAAATTCTGTATGAAAACGCAAAGGATATTGGTTTAGCGCAAAACTTGGTTTGACGTAATCCGTCCATTTTTATTATTAGTGCTGTCACTGTTGTTTGTTCTTAATGTATATTACTTTTAAATGTTGGTTTGCTAGAAAACTCATAATGTTGAAACTTAAATTTTGTAATAATGATAGATATTATATTATATTTCTTTATAGATTAGTTAATTAGAATGTTTAAATATTGAGAAAATTCGGTTGCTATATTTTTCTTAGATATATATATATATCTTCTCATTACAATAAGTGAACCCACACTTGCAGATTAACAGTTATACAATCATAATACAACATAATAATTATTCATTCGAAAAAGATACATATAAGTAGTAGAAATTTAATAGAAAGTTATAGAAGTTATATTTTAAACCTGACATTAACGTTAATATGTTTCCAGTGCTTCCTGCCAATAACCACAAACAAGAAAATCGTAGGATATGAAGATATAATACTGCGGTGTTGTGTAAAGAACCAAAGATGTAATAAGACATACAAAAAGTGTACAAATATTAAATAAAGAATTTTTCCTATTATGGATACTTACTTTCGTCTTTTTTGTGTATATGTTATACTTATACTAAGCTTTCGTTGGAGACAAAGTTGTCAAGTTCTCTAGCAACTTTAGAACACTGTGTTTAATTTTTAAGGCTGGCTGTAAGGAATCAAAATATGTGGAATCAATATGGCTGTTTGGCCCCAAAGTAAAATATGTTATATATTCTTCGTTTCAGTATCATAATTTATTATATTTTTCTGATTGACATATTTAATAGAGCGATTTCTTACTCTACCCACGTCTCACGCACGGGTGTAAAGATCAGAATTATCTACGCATTGAAGTCATAGGTTGAACTAATACACCTTTACACTATCCATAAAAGATCCATATTTCTGCTATTTGTGCCAACCATGAGTAAGTTCCTTGATTCATAGAACTCTGGTAGAATATAATTGATTTTAAATTAGAATATAATAGATCTTTAAGCATCATAATTATTCTGATTGAATCAAGTGAAGGAAATCCTAACTCATAATACTGAACCATTATATGGCTGTTGAATAACCAGTCTTTGCTTATGAGGTTAACACTAAGGTACGTCCATAGATTCATGTGTTGAACTTCTCTAGTCCCATGTGTGACAGACTTCACTGACGCTCAACCAATCACTAGTAAAACAAATAAACCCATTTATTTAATTAATTCAAATTCCTTAAAATTATCTGTAGTGCCCATTAAGCTTACTCTAAATAATCCTCTTTCCATTTGGCAAGACTGAAGTAGACAGCGTCGTTAGCGGTGACGAGCCTCGCATATATCAGTTCAATTACAGTTCCTGCTCAGGGCAAGTTAGATTGTTTCTGCCTTGAGCAATCTATTAACATTGATTCTACTTATAAACACTCCAAGTCGTCTGGTTCCTAGACATCCCTGTCTCGACTTTTTTAATTTTTACAGATTAAAGTGTATAGTAAAAAAAAACATGGAATTTGCCAATTTCAAAAATATTTTTGTAAATGAAACACTTTGAAGCATGGAGTGTTTCAAATTGAAGTCACAATTGTTGAAGTAATATAATTGTATACAATGTTCAGAAATAACGTAAAACACGCAACTCAACACAGGAACAAGCTTACGCGCAGGTCTCATGAACAGCACTGGTCACCCTCACCACGCGAGAAATGCCGTAAGACGCGCCAGTCTGCAGGTCAGAATGGCGTTCAGATGCTATGACAACTAGTTTCGGATCGGTAACGGGTGGCCGAGAATAATGAATGGAGCTGAGTCGTTGCCTGAGGTTCGGTCAAAATTCTAGCCCATTCTATCGGCAGTTTTACGAACTATAGTTCACGGCAAAAAATAAAAACTTCGATTGTGAGATTTACCGTAATACGCGTGAAGCGTCATTTTCACCGCGCGAGATTTCCCGTAATACGGGTGGTAAGGGTTAAAAAAATACGGACGTTGCTTAGGCATTTATTTTTAATGTAATATCACAATTAACATAATCTCGTTGGTTATAATTTTAATTTATTTATTATTATACGGTTAAACAATTTTAAACTAATAGAAAAATATCCAAATTAATTTGAGTTTGATATTTCAATAATAAATGTCGGTTATATGGTGCAATAGTTTTCAATTGTACCCAAAAGGCCATTAGCAGTCACGTCGTCTTTTGTGTGATTGTACGTCGGATAATCAATATGGGTTTAAACAGAATTTGGTAAGTATTAAACATAATTTTAATTCTTATAAACGCAATAGCACTAAATATGCATTGTATTAAACGGAAGGTAGTATGCACGTGGTATAAAAACATTACTATGCAGAATACAATTAGATTAATATTTTATACCAAGGTAATTTCACTACTTTAAATAATAATAAAAACAAGTTAGGTTTTACTGAACGTCATCAATCAATAAAAATACCCTAATCAAGTTGTAAGTATGTTCACCCATTTACTATTCCTCTATATTCAACAGTTAAAATCATTACGACATTATGTATACTTTGGAAACTTGCTATGAAATTTTTTTACATGTTTCTACTTTATTTTACCGAGTTGAAATTTTACATTGGTTTACTTTTGTAAGCATTGGAACCAAGTATTTGTTATTAAAAATAAGTACAAAAAGTCATTATTTATTGTTAAACTGTTGGTTAAATATAAAATTTATCTGCTATTTTTACCAGAACTTACTATTATTTTTGCTAAAATAATCAGGGTTCAGTGAGACGTGCCATGATACATGCTTAGTTCCATTAAACATTTACCAAAACTGAGTTTAAGAGTCATTTTTGGATACTAACAGACATGAATATAATTAACTTTCTCTTCTATACTAAAAATTTCGGGGTTAGAGCTAAAATTAAAAATAATTGAATTCGATATAAAATTTATATTCCAATTCGCTTAGCCAGAACAGAGTAGTAGTCTAACTTGTTCCGATTAATATCAATTTTGTTGAAAATTTCTGGCTTAAACAGTACTAGGAAAAAAAATATAAAACATTATTTACAAAAAAAACATCGGCAAAATAGTCTTCTTATAGAAATTGTTTTAAATAACTACATAATCAAAAGACCATACTGCATTTGAATTAACCGTTTTTTACTGATGTGTTTCGTAGATAAATGACTATTAGAACCTTAGTGATATACAGCGATTTGCCCACTAATGTAACCAACAAAGATTATATTATAGGCGATTTGATATAACGGCCAGTAATGGTTGCTTGTGGTGCATAGCATAGTCTAACAGCAGGCGGTTGTATTTAGAGTCCATCGTGGTCAGCAATTTATTGGCAGTGTGAATTAAAATTGTGGCAAATGAGACAGTTATAGGTAAAGTTTGAGTAATCTTACAGTTTGTTTTTCTAAAGAAGATCCCTAACGGAGCCGGTCCCAGTGACCTCACGCTAAAAATCTCATTAATGATAGTAATAAAATTCTTATACATTTGTTCTATGTCATTTGGAGAATCATACATCAAAAATTTATAATTCCAAGTTATTAATGAAAGGAGTAAATAATTTGTTGTAAGCACTTACGGTATGATTTGAAAATACGGTATGATACTGTACGTACTGGTCGTGAATGCTGATAAGGATTCGTGACAATTCCATTCACACCATCTCACAAATGGAAGATATTTAAAAAGAGTATCACAACAGGTGAGCAATGGCGGCTTCCTGGGTCGGGAATACAGTATGTGTCTTCAGGCCGCAATTATGGTCAAGGGCCATCGTTCCCAAGTGGTAAGTGAGTTGACATAACTAACTTATGACTTTCCCATATTTTTTCCAAATCCATCGTTATTTCTTTGTTAGTTCCTGTTAGTTACATATAATTAATTTAAATATAATCTCATGTCAATATTGGATGAACTATAAAAATCCATCCCGAATTAACGGGACATACTAGATATAGAGCGGATATTGGCATTATAACACATCAAAGTCGCTCTGTGAACAATTCATAATATAAGGATTTTAGATTGTACTCCTCTAAGAGCCCTTTGAAACATTAGATGGAGTAACAAAAATGAAAAATAATTATGAACAACAATATGTTCCCTAGCGTCTGAGATAATAAATTATGGTAATTAACAAAGATTTGATTATTGTAATAATTGTCCGCGTAACGTTTCTTCCAGTCAATGTAGAATTTCTGATGGTAAAATGTGGTAGAATTGAGTGCGGAGATTGTACGCTTTTAAATCACCATTTCTCAGAGTTGTTGTGAGAAGCTTCACAGTCTACACTATTGTTCCATATAATGGTGAAGTTAACAATAGATAATGAGTTGCTGGGATGCAGTTTTATTCCAATGTGTGGTATTGCTCATAAGCAACTATTTTTGTCGAACAAAATCATTTTCAACTTTTGTATTCCAGGATTTTAGTACAGTTATTAAAGACATTTTATTTTTACTTTAAATTTTATTTTTCTAGCGGAGTTTGCAAATTTTTTATAACATTTTCGAGCTCCATGTTAAAACGAATATAACCAAGAAGCTCTACCAAAGTTCTTAGTAAATTTATTTAATTAAGATAAAACTTGTATGCGAGAAATTTACTGAAAATAATAAAAACGACTGGAGAGGTAAATTTAATTTGAGTTTGCTTTGGGAGCTAAGAGCTGTCTACGGGAACCTCAGAAAAGTTATAAATCCAAGATAAAACTCTGAGAACTCAGGAGAGCGGATAACTTTAAGTACCAGAGATGGTGATGTAATGATCCTTGCAAATATAATATCTGTTTATTCCTACAAAAGTTTTCATATTACTTCATAAAATAATATTTGTAAATGTCTAACAGCTTATTAAATTCCAATCCTGACAAATCGTTGTTCTTTGGAATTTAATGTTATTAAATTGATAGATCTACAGTAGTACCAACATATAAAAATAATTTAATAAAAATATGAAGAGTCCTTAATACTAAAATTTACTAATATTTATATTGTACTGAATAATAGGAAATATGAATGCAAGATATAATATTCCTTATAATCATACATTAAATTTTACATACAATAAAATATTGAGGAATTTCGTAAACAAATAAAAAGCGTTTTATTTTAACGAAACCTCTCGGACCTCAATGAAAGATTTGTTGTGTAAAGAAATTATAACCGTAAAAGGATGAAACACCCACACATACTAAATATTTTGCGTCAAATAAGAGTTTCATATTTTCGTGAAAAAACGAATTTTAATGTAGCCTACTTTCACTTGGAAATATGTTTTTGTATGAAATACCTCATATAAAGGATGGGTGGCCAGATTATATTAGTAGAAATAAAGTGTAAGTTGCTGGCGGGATGTTGTAAATAGAGATATTATTCAAGGTGTATATCACCTTCATGTTCGGAATATAAGATACCACCAAGTTTTATATTTATTATACCAAATTTATCTGCAAAAGCTTTGTATTATTGGTGCTTTATAAGTTGCTATATGATTGTTTGTGAAACTTCGTTATCAAAATGCATGGACTTTAGGCCGGCGTAATACTAATGCAACAGACAGAGAAAACGCTTTCACGTTCTAGCGTCTATTGTCATTGCAAATTATTAAAATAATTTTAAATAAAGGCATGGTGAGGTCTGCCGTAAAAATATTATATTCGGTGGCACCAAATTATTTTATACTTAATTAGTCACACGGCATTTGAATATTTTATACTGTCATTTACAAGATTACAGGGCTAATAATGAGACAATATTACTTTTTGTTGCCTTTAACTATATATTGGATATTGTTTTAATGGGGTGATATCTAGCCAGTGGTAGGCCTCGCTAACGCTGTTTTGGCTGCGCTGGTCCCAGTCGTAAAATACAGTTAGCCTAGGCAATGTTCATACGTGTGGTATAAAAGGCTTGGCATATAGATGTGGAGGGGTTGGTCCCAAGAGTGTACGGTGGTAGATCTAAACATTATTTAGAGAAAGTGTTATCGGTACACAACACATCGTACTCATGGAAATCCTAGCAAGTTTCGGTATACAACACATCGTGCTCATGGAAATCCTAGCAAGTTTCGGTATACAACACATCGTGCTCATGGAAATACTAGCAAGTTTCGGTATACAACACATCGTGCTCATGGAAATCCTAGCAAGTTTCGGTATACAACACATCGTGCTCATGGAAATACTAGCAAGTTTCGGTATACAACACATCGTGCTCAATGGAAATCCTAGCAAGTTTCGGTATACAACACATCGTGCTCATGGAAATACTAGCAAGTTTCGGTATACAACACATCGTGCTCATGGAAATACTAGCAAGTTTCGGTATACAACACATCGTGCTCATGGAAATCCTAGCAAGTTCGGTATACAACACATCCGTGCTCATGGAAATACTAGCAAGTTTCGGTATACAACACATCGTGCTCATGGAAATCCTAGCAAGCTTCGGTATACAAATTTACTACTAATGTTTAAGGATCTTCAATTAAATAAATTTGATAATTTCATATGCAAGTGTTGAGAAACACTTAAAAAAGTTTTTTCTTTAATTAATGATATTAGAGCCATTGTATTTGCGGTAAATTATATAAAAGGAGAGTGCTCCACGTTGATTATATCACTAATTTTTTTTTTTTACTATTCGTATTCAGAGTCTTTTCTAAATTAGCTGGGAATTGAGTCCGTTACCTGTCTCGATGAAGGAGCTGCACTTTAATCAAATTGTTTAGGTATTTATGTGTATATTATTCTCAGCTATATACATTATTCACGATGCATGGCGTAAGTATTTAGTAAAAGTAATGTTTGAAGTATATGGCCTGTAAATTCAAGTAAGGGTCTATAACGGTAAGAGAAGCGAAGACCTTTAAGCTCGTCATCCTCTACGTGCGTGACTTTAGACTACTTTTGCAATCTTTACGTTGTTTTACTTAAACCTTTCAAAATTTACATTCTCTTAAAATAAGTCTCATTGTTCTCTTTCCATTGACTTTGTTTGGGTAAGTAATATATAATTTAACATTTTAACGAAAGTAGAATTTTCAGTACGAGATACAATTGTAAAATATTTATTTCTCTTACTAAATTCAAGTTTGATTACTTATTTACTCTACTATCTTAAACAATTTACTACTTACGGTATCTTCTTAAAATTGCATTAAGTTGGTATTATAAAATTACTACTACTAGTTAATTCTTAATTTGAATTCAATACATTTAATTCGAAACAACTAACAAGAATATTTGTTTCAATATCCTTAAAAATTACCCTATAAATCCTAAAGTGTTGTTCTAAAGGAGCCACGATTTATCTTATCTTTGCCAATGGTTTAGTATAGTGTGTGTATAGTGGTTGTTGCAAAGTAAACAAATTGAGCTACGGCCAGCTTTGGCTGTTTGGATGGGTGACCGCTGAGCGATCCTGCCCTTCCAAGCAGCCCGCCTACCCGGCAGTTGGTGGTTCCTTAAAAAGTCATCCTTAATGTCTCCAGTTAATTGTTAAGGAGGGCTCTTTAGCCTTAACTTCTCCAAACAAACAAGACCTTCTTTATTTTACATTACATTTGTTTTGCTTTTAACATAGTTTTATTTTTATTTTTCATATTGACATTTTAAACACCAATCACCAAAAATATACGAACAAAACTAGGTCCATATTATATATCCATTAATTATACATTCTCACGTTTCAAGCTACGATATTATTTTATTTGTAGTCTTAAAAAATAAAATAATATCAACTAATTCCTCTCAACCGAAGTAACAGTACACCAAAGTACTAGTCACGTACTTCGTAGAGACTGCATGCAAAATTTCTAAAAGTCTATAGCTAAATTTGTTACTATTTACCAATGGATAATTTTTCTAAACATCACAATTAATTGGATTTCCAGATCCATTTTACAAATTTGTTAGTATTGGAAAGTTGAAAAGTAGGTGACATTGTATTTCAAGCAGAGGCCAACTCTGTTTCAGACTCTTCAGTCAAACCTGGCAACGAAAGTACTCCCTCGGGTCCAAACTACCACAGACAATAATGGAGCTCTACGCATTTCAACAGTCATCACCAATATACTTTAATACTAGACTTACATCTCTGCGTTTAGTGCCGCTGTTGGGCAGCCATAGAGTTAACCAGATATTACAGGCATGTTAGGTTTTGCTGTACCCAAAATAGGTTTAACTACTTGAAGTGAACCTTTTTTGGGTTCACCATAACCTCGACACGTATAGAAAGTATGTACTTTTTTAAAATCGTAGATAATTTCATTACGCCTCTGGAATATTTAAAAGTACATAATATTTCCCATGTTAAAAAGAATTCGCCGTTATAGATTATTGTGTAAACTCTTTAATAAGGTAAATACTGTTGATCAAAGTAAACTCTTAGTAAATTGAAACATTAAAAACACTGAATAATAATGTATAAATAATTTTTAATTTTCTACCTAATATGTAATATAAAAAATGATTTGTGAGGAAAACGTTTCACCTCAGTCTTAATTTCAATCAATTAAGTTTCTTTTAACATTTTGTAGCATACAATTGTAGAACCCGAGAGATAAGGACTGTGTACCAGACCCACTACATCTGCTACTGCTGAGTCTACATTATTGCTGACGTTTATCAGGACTGCAGGTCTCTTGTGGTATCAGCAGCGCCATCTCAGCACACTTCACTTACGTTTCTTGGTATATTATGTTTAGTTACAGTTTCTTTGTTAGTCATTTTTTTACAGATTTATTAGGTAAATATATTAACATGCAAATACAAAGGAAACATTTCGAAGTTAATCTAGGACATATATATTATACAATATTAAGGTTACTCTATTTATTAATTACTTATTTATTAATTTTATTAATTTAATTACAGTAAATTCCCGCCTTGATGAATTGTGCAACTTTGTACCAAAAAAGCTCGCAAGATTTTGTCTTCGAGGCTTAGACATACCTAACGTAATTAACCACACTTACACAGGACATGGTTATTTAACGAAGCTCTGTATAATGCTAATCGGAATCGTTCATTGTAACTATGCATGGTATAATTTTTATTTTCGCTATAGATATCCATGGACATGTTAGCCTATGGTGGAGAATTATTAAGTTAAAATGAATTAATTCAATAAATAAAGAGTTTTGTAAATTGTCATTTTCCAATGTATAAACCTAATTAATTATCTAAATCATTGAAATATTTTGTGCAAAACTCAACAATTATGTTTTTATATATAACATTTGCCCAATTTTTTATCTTCTTTGTAAAAAAATAGTTGATCACCTACTATAATACAAGTAATATGCAAAAGCATAACCTAAGATACACAATAGATATTTACACACGAGTAAATATCCACTAAGTGCAAATAAATAGCAAGATCTAATAAGATTGTGTTTTGAAATTTTCAGTAAAATGGCTTTTAAAAAAGTAGTAAATACTGTTTGGCTTTTAAGAGTTTTAAGTCGGGGCTTGAGCCCTTTTTGAGTTCAAATTTCTAAACTACGCGAAATTTGATTGCTTGATCTGAAATTTAATCGTTTAACGTTTTACCAAGTTATCATCAATGTACTTCTAAACATTAAATTCAACTTAAACTATTAAAAATGTTCAGAAATGTCCATCTGAACCAAATGTCCTGAACCACTGTCGCAATATTCAAGAGGCTAAGAAAATTTCCTATTGTAAAATAATTTAGAAGTATTTTTATATTCATGGTAACAAAGAGGACTGAACTAAACTTATTATCTGTATTGTTCATTTCAAAACGTTACTTTATTTAACATGTTTTAGTTGAAGTAAACAGGATTTTCCGGACATTTGCCAGTGATACAAAAGATCAGTAACACTATTTTTCGAGATCTGCAATCTGATCTCCTCTCGTAAATAGCTAACCAAACATATAATTACAAACTAGGTTAAAATATGATTGTAAATTTGGATCGCTCTGGATTCACAAACACTGCAACGGTGGCGAAGGATTTATTCAATAATAATGTTGAATTTAGTTACAGTTTACCTACCTCTAACGACAGCAGCGTCTGGAATCTGACGCTGTCATAGGCTTGACTCCTAAAATCATGTTCGTCTGAAAAGAGATGAAATCTTTAAATAGTTTCGACATCAGAGACGCCTAGACTACAAAAACATAGTGTAATAATATTACACATATTACACTATGTTTAGTGTAATATAAGTGAAGATATATCTCACTGTCGCATCAAGTGCACAATTGATTGTACTGCGATATTTAATACTCTTAAACTCTTAGTGAAAAGTGATTTTATTTGAATTTTCATTTAAGATTTTAACGTGTGATATTAAAAAATGTTTTAAATAAATGGAACTTAACATTACTATAGTAAGTTTCAGAGTAAATATGATTGTCCGTTATAATGTTACACAATAAAGCGCATATTGCATCCCTTAAAAGAACTTGTTACCTTCATTAAAGTAACGTATATTATTAATTTGTGGATTATTTACACTTTTTGCTTTTTCATATTCTAACGTGATTAACTGCGATTTTTAAAAATAAATTGAACTATTAGTCATGGATGATCACCTCCCATAAATGGCTGTTTCAGATAGGAGGTTTGCCAAGTGCCATCATGCTTCCCTTTATCTATGAAATATTCCATCTACAAATATACAAACTAGTTGGAGAGAATCCAAGTATCTCAAAGCATGTTTAGAGACAAATATCAACAAGTGATTATCAACAGCAATATTTCCTATTGTAAACTTGTATGTAGCAAACTCGTTTGCTGTATAATTACTATTACTTTACAAAATTGCAATAGTTAACACATCTTTTATTCATAAGCTATTTCTAAATTTAAATTATATAATCCCTCCTCTTTATTATAAAATATCAAACCCATATTTTAGCATTCTAGGCAAAATAGCTTCAGGATTATTAAATTAACTTATTTTTTATATAAGTATATTATATAAATTTAATAAACAAGTATAATAAATAAATAAACAAGGAGAATATTATTAAAGGTTTATATCGATCTTTACTATGCATAATAATTTATCTATAATAATCAATTCTAAAAGGATTGAACAACTATCATTTCTAAACCTTAATTTATATAGAAAATATGTAGAAAAGTGAATAAAAGTATTTAAAATTTATAACGCGTCATTTCGGGTCAATATTAGGAAATAGCTTGGAAAATTCGTTTCACAAATGTGAATGGTTGCCATCTTGAAAATTTCATAGGTTAATATAGGTTAATGGATTAATTCTAAGTCTATTTAGATTAGTATTCTAGTATGCCTTAGATATGTCTGGATCTATTAAAGGTTTCGCAGATATGTTTTCACAAGCTCGTGTTATATTTCGTAACTCAATTTGAATACAATATTACAAATTATAGTGGATTGGGGCTCTCAGGGCCACGAGCGGAGTTAATGGAATGTAAAAAACTTCCGGAAATAGCGTCATGATTGTGATTACCATAGGCAGATTTCTAAAAAATCTACCAAAGTGTACACTAGGTCAGCTGACGTCAATGCATGCGTTGTGTTAGTACATACAGCCACTCCTAGTGTAGTGCGTTTTTTATTTTGACAAAATATTACGTTAATTTAATTACTAATATTTTGTACAGTGATATTACTATTCAAAGTGTACAACAAATGAGGATAGTGAAGAAGCTTACGCTACCCGCAGAGGGCAGACCTGTTTGGACGTGCTTAAGCACTAGAAGGGTTTCACGCCACAATTCAAATTGAGAATTCTTTACCTTTCTGAAAGGTGCGCGTTCACGTTTCGAAAACACATTTCAGGCACCTTGTTGTCCCTGAAACAAAAAATGCACTTTGCTCCCATTGCTCCCTTGCGGTAGCTTGGGTGAGCAAAGGAGTACATAATCCAACTAATGAAGGTGTTTCAACGGTGTTTCGTCTCTACAGACCTGTGTAGGGACGACATAATCTAGCTGTCACTTTATTACGGAGTACTCAGATGAAGTTTGGAGCTTGCTCCCTCATTGAGTACCATCTGGACACTGTAAGAGACTGAACTCTACCACGAAAACATATTTGTTCCTTTTTTTACCCTCCCCGATAATCGAACAGGTGATCTCTACGTTAGAGAGCCTCAGCCTTATTCCTAGACAACGGTAAAGGTCAAAATTTAACGTTGTAATTTAGAGTTCGACTAAAGTATGATATAGTACATTTGGATCCTACTAACTTAACTAAGATTTTGCGTGGACAATACATATTGAGATTAAAGGCGATATGTTTAAAATTGAAAATTTTATAGTATTAAAAGGAAATTGTGTTTTCTAACGCGAGGAGGCTTCGTACTCAGAGTATCACAGTGTAGACAATAAATAATTTTCGTGAGAAACGTTACGAGACGATTTTAAAAATCTAAACAACTCTTTGATTTTAAAAGACAGATTTATCGTTTGAAAAAATTTTCTATGTGGAACTAAGGTTTACGCCACAAATAAAGGTTCACTTGCCACCAACGATAATCTGTTGTCAAAGCGGAACCAACATTTGTCTTAGAATGTTCATTTCCAGTTATTTCCGTTCACATAATGGCCAAACCCCAACTTTAGAAGTCGAAAGGTCAAGGTCTTTATATGTCTTTGTTTATAAGTCAATATAAGTTACTGTAGTTCAAGAATATACTTTAACAATGCATTAAAAGTATAAAGTAACTATAATGACGTTCTTAATTTAGGATTTATTACCGAATGGGTAGAACCAATTAACATAAAGGAATCGGAATAAAATTAATAATTACGAATTATTAAATTTGAAACTAAATAAATGAGTATGAAATATTTACATACTTTAACTTTGCAAAGAATAATACATTAATATTTATTTATTTTCTAGGTGTTACATATACTTATAGAAAATTAGATATAATTAGTATGACACCCAATTTGTTATTATACATTTATTACAATTTATAAAAAGATTTATAGTAATAATTACAGAGTATATTTATATATGTATGTGTTTGTCCATACATTATACATATATGAATAAGAAGAAAAACGATTATCCTTCACGTGGTTATTTCTCTTTCTATAGCTGTCTGTGAAAGACGAGGACTGTGTCTTGTTAGTATTTTTTGTCTTATATCTTACATTACTTTGATGGAGTATTCTAGGCCATTCTTGCCTTTAATAAAATAATAGATAATCATTTTCATTGTCCTAGACCAGGGGACCAGATCCTAGACCAGATTTATATAAAGGTCTAATTACTATATTTGACTAATCGTCATTGGAGCATATTATTTCAAACATATGTGTGTGATACAAAATACACTAGAGTTTATGATACTGTTTATGTATAAGTAAAAGGTTATTAAGAGTATATTTACATGAAATCAAAAAGTATATTGTAAAAACATAAAAAATTAATCCACATTCAGTTTAGCATAATTCATAAAATTGTATATTACATATTTAATAGAGCCGTAACAATATATTAGCTAATTTAGCACATGTAACACAACAATATTTTTTATTATTGTTTGTACAATAAAAAATTTAATATAAGTTTACGTATTTTTTATGAAAATATACCTTAAATTTACAATTATTAAAAATGTATAGGATACATTTTTATATGTCCAGAAAATAATAGAAAAAATAAGTTGTCTGTAGGACTTAATTCCTCTTTAATAATAGTTATTCTAATATAAAACATTCTCGCTAAACATTTACTTTTTATTATTGAATTATGATGACTCCCTTAGATAGCAGTTCTAGCTATTATTGGAGAAATGCCAGCAAATTGTGATATTTTTATTTCAGCTTTTATTCTCAGAAAATATGCATGACACCGTTACCATCGTAATGATACACAATTTACATCCATGTTTCTATTTTTTTTTTTTTTTTTTTTTTTTTTTTACTTTTTGTCCCTCTGCAAAATAAATTTTGAGTATAGTGCAATTTTTTGTTTCTCCTTTTGCTACAAAAACGCGTTTACTGAGCTCAGTTCTTACACTGGATTGTAGTTTCGAGAGCATGACTTATTATTAGTCTGTTTTGTAAGCCAAAGAAAACGGTATCATAATTTACATGTTCATATTCCTGATATCTGTAGCTAAATTGGTTTTACATTATCTTTTATGTATTGTTGTTTTATTTATATTTGGCATTTAAAATTATCTCTCAAGTAGAAACTTATCTTACCTTATGTACAAAACCTTCATGTAAAAGAAAATTTCAAATGGGATTAATCAATTAAGGTTATTAGTTTAAACAATGTAAATGTAAACAAATCTTTAGTCCTCTTTATTATCATATAATTTATAATGTTTTCATATAAAGACAAGCATCTATTTACCCATTACAACTTTATTTTACATTCGTGGCTTTAAAATATGTATTTCATCAAATAGTTTAGAACTTCAGTTTAGACCTAATATTGTATTATGTTGCTTTTTGATTCAGTAATTTACATTATACATTTTAATTAATTTACGTGCACTGTTTTAAAAACATTTAATCTTCAAAACGTTTACTTATACAATCCAATACAAATCAAACATGTATCATAAACCATAGTTTCTGTTTATTTATCATGCATTGGATTTGTTTTTTATGTATATATATATATTTACTGGGTGAGTTTGGGCTCTTGGTCTGTGACAAAATTTTTTGCGTTTATTTAACGCAATGCTAAATGTGATACTCAATGGCGGTTATATAAAAGTTCTAACTCAAAAATTAGGTCTGAAATGAAGTATTTTCATCTTTTTCTAAAAATCCCGTTGTATTTCTACGTAAATATAGATATTTCTATGCCAACGTATAGACATATGTGGCAAAACTTACATAATTTTTAAATTCTCCCGTTAAATTTGAAATTTGAAAATGTTTATATGGTTAAAACGGGTAAGAGAATCAATTATGCTTTTAGGTTCGTTTCAAATGCGCAACAGTTGCTAAGTATCAGAACAAAAAACTGAAATAATCATTTGAATCCCACATGTTTAACACACCCTGTACACAGGAATGTGTCAAGTAGAATTAAAAACTTTTGCCATTTAATGGGCTTTACCAATGGTATGCCATATGACCATAGTTAAAGGTATTCGGTTACATACTTTTATCGGTTTTAATATTAAAAAAACATGCAAGCTACAAAAAGATTAAAACGATTTAATAACAACTGTACTTATTTTATTGTTTTATTAAAACTGCTCATATAAAACAAGGTATTGCAATTTGTAAAAAAATACAGTTATTGGTTTAAAGGTTAACACTTTGTGTCATAGGACGGTATAATAAACATTAATTTTTTGTGCACTAGTAAAGATATTTATGTAATGGTATCTTTAATCTTTTATTCAATAAGGTAAATGTAAATTAGAATACAATCATGATACACAAAACTTAATTGTTTAATCATGTGCAGTTGTCTTTCACTCAAATTGGCGACCTTCCTTTTCTCACACAAGCATCTTGACTCGCTTCCTCATTGCTCCTTCGGTCATGCTTTATAAGTACAGTTTTCACGAAGCACCTTTGAGAGCCAGACCAATTCTGCCTCGTAATTCTTATTCTGGTTTACTGGGTGGTATTTAATTCCTGCTTATAATAACACATCACATATATAGACACTTGTTGGTTGTATGGTCGGGAGATCGGGCTAGTACAGGAGTCTGGTACCCCAACGTCCTATCAATCGGTGTAGTTGTGGCAGTTAGACTGGGTACAGGGTAGGGGGCATTGGTATATTTTTTTGGGGAGTGGGGAACGCCTGAAGGAGGGTTGTGTTGCGAGGACTCCTGGCGTTTCTCGGGGGGGTACTAATAATTTTAATGAGTGGTGAAGGGGTGGGTGGGAGGTGGGCTGGGGGGAGGATAGGGGAGGAGGTGGGTGGAAGGGGTTTGGGCCCAGGTATGGGGGTGGGGTGAGCCGAAAGGGGTGTGGGTGTGGATGGGTCGGGGGTGCGGGGGGGGAAGTCGGGGTGGAGAGGGTGGGATTTATTGTAGGGCGGAAGGGGATGGAAAGGGAGTGAGGGAACGAGGTGGAGGGGTCGAGGATGTGGGGGAGGTACGGGGGGGGGTCGGTGGGTGGTAGTGTGGGGGGGGGGGAGTCGCGAGGGGGGGGGTGGAGAGGTAGAGCCGCGGTGCGCATAAGGATCAGTGGGAGTGGGTCGGCAAAGGGGGGGCGGGTGAGGGGGAGAGGCAGGAGGGGAGTAAAGGTGTTGGTGTTATTTATTTATTCTATTCTGGAGCAATGTAGTTGCACAAACAATTAATAAAAAAATACTTCTTAGGTAGAGAAGTAGTAGTGCGTTCACATTTAATATATTTTCAGTTCGTTTTACTCTTCAATATATATGTAATCGTCGGCCTATAAACGGAGAGGCATACGCGGGACCGTTAAAACCAATTTCAATTCGTGAGTCTCGACACCAAGCCTAAGCCCCGCAAACCAAAGTAAGTTGTCTTGACTTTCTGACCTACCACACTTACTACATTAATACTATAATAAACGCCCGTGTTTTGTTTTTTATGTCAGTGCGATAGGTAGTGGTTGAATGGTTTGGGTACTTGCGTTTTGTTAGTGGTTAGGTTTTGGTGGGGAGTGGGCAACGGGGACGACAGGGTAAGGGCCCCTGACCGCGGGGGTGGGGGGGGTGGTTGGGTACGGGAGATTTGTGATTTTGGGCCGAACATATGTTGTTATTTTGCTGTGGTGGAACCTTGTTGGTTACACGCTTACTTTCTCCTCTCCTATTAGCTTTGGAGGTGATGTGTCCTGCTTTCCACCCCCCCCGCCTCGCTCGTGGGTTGTGAGCCACTCACCCCGCGTCTGTTCGATGTACCGGAATCAACTCGTTGTACGAGTCATGTGGTTATCGCTGGAGGTCAGTGATGTTTTGTGGGCGCCTGTTTGTTACCGCGAGACTGCAAGTTTCACCTCGTTGCTGGGGCATTTTGAATCGTCAAGAGTGGCTGGGATTATGGAGGGGGGTGAAGGTGGAGGTATGGGGTGGGAGGGGGAGGGGGAGACGGAAGGAGGCGGCCGTCCGAGCGCGAGGAACAGGGAGGCGGAGGCGAGGATAACAGGGTCAGACACATGGGCGAGACACGAGCGGGTATTGGGAGGTCACGGGGTGGGGGGGTCGATGGGCTGGGTCCTTACCCTCTCTGTGTTTACACGTGGTGGTCCGTCTTCAGTTGAAACCGCGTTTTTACCGTTCTTACAAGTGACTCTCCCTTTACCCCAGTCGGTATGGATGGAAAAAATTATTCTCTTATGCAACAATGTCCACAAAACCTCCAAAACCTGCCATTGTGATACAATAAGTTCCTCTCAAGCCAAGTATTTTGTCTAACTACTATCATCCGAACGGCTTGAATTTAGAAAATTCTTCATCTGAATTCCTACATCAGAACTAGATACGTGTCCTACTTCGTTTTAGGTCGTTTGTTTTGTGAACCTTTGGTTGTACTACACTCACCCTCCACAAGACGTTTTGGATGGAGTCTTTGTGAACACCAGAATAAATGGTCTGGGAAGTGGCGGCGGATCAGCGGGGTCTTTAGGCGAAGCTTGATTGCTATGATACTCTCTTTGGGCTAAGCACGCCGTCATCTTCCCATCACAAAACACGTAAATAAAGTGCCTATCAGCGTTATTCTCGAGTTAGTTATGTGAACTCCATGGCAGCGCCTTACACTCTTGACTAAATTGACAGAATATAATAGTTTATTTGGACCTGACGGGGTTATAGTTAGAAAGTAATTCATGTGGACACTGGTCTTATAAAACAAAATAAGGAATGAGATGTACAATATATTCTGGTGAAAGTGATAGGATATGAAATTAAACATTGATTAAAGGATATGGGGGGGTGGGTGGGGGGGGGGGGCTAAAACCCCCGATTTAATCCCGTATCTAGCATCCACAAATCATTTTAAACTGCTTTTACCTTTTTGTAATCTTCAATTCCTTGTTTTATGTATGGCTAGTTTATATAAACATAAAAATTAAGTTCAGTTTTGTTATTAAATCGTTTTTAATCTTTTTTGTAAGCTTGCTTGTTTTTTAATATAAAACCGATAAATGTTATGTTTTTTAAAATATAACACCGAATATACTTAACTATGGTCATATGGCCATGCACCATTGTTAAAGCCAAATTAAATGACAATGATTTTTAATATAACTTGACTCATTCTTGTTGTACCAGCGGCCACGCTGTGTTAAACATGTGGGGTTCAATGATATTTCAGGTTTTTCTCTGAACTTAGCTCACTATGCATTTGAACGTCCTAAAGCTTAATTATATTCTCTTACCGTTTTTTAACATATATCATTTTTCAAATTTAAAATTTAACGGAGATTCTAATAACATTATGTAGTTTGCCTCTTCACAATGGTCTATACGTTGCTGGAGAGGAAGAAAAAGAAATATCTGATTTACGGTTACAAAAACACGGGATTTTTATTAGAAAAAAAAATGTAAATAATAATTCATTTTTTTTTTTTTTTTTTTTGTCAGACTAATTTTTTGGAGTTAGACATTTTTTTATAACCGCCAATGTATCACATTTTTAATTGCGTTATAAAACCAAAAAATTTGGTCACCACAAGAGCCACTCACCCTTGATATATATATATATATATATATATATATATATAAAATCATAGGTTATTAAATGAGCTTAATAGTCCTCCAATAGTTCAGTTGGAATAGTTTTTGGATAACATTATAGCCGTTTGTTATCCTTTGCCCAACAAACAGGATTTCCGCCCCGGTGCATGTTGTAATGAGATCCGTTCTCACTTGTTAGCTTATATGTGCTACGATAAAAAACTAATATTAAATTAGGAATGTGATTTTAAAATTTAATCTCTCACACTTCTCTCTACACATTTCTATAAAATTTATTCTTACTTGGATACATATTTGGAAATATATGATAATATTGTTTATATCACATTAAATTAACGGAATGTTACCATTATTGACGTAATATTCGAATTTTACAACTATATTTAAAATCTTTGTTACATTAAAGTTAATAAATTAATTTGGATAGTTAAAAACCTTAGACGGAAACTACAGAGATGTATCATCATGAACAATTTCAATTCTGTAGGTGAGTTCGTTTTTCAGATATCTTGCGAACAAACAAAAATCAAATCTTTCCTCTATGAGTTTGGCTTCGTTAAATCTGAGCCAATCGAACTTACGAACTAAATTTTAATGTCACGATAATATAGCCTATATATTATTATATGCTATATAATGCTTCAATAACTATTTAAAGTCCTAAACTATCCCGTTTTTCGTATAAATCAATTAAAATATAAAATCTCTAAATCCGATATCTTAAAACCACTTTATCACAGAGCAATACGAGTACATAACGTATCTGATACAAAATGTATAACACTTTGCCTTAAGGTTTCACTGAAGAATTCATGACCTTTAAGTGCTGAGTGGGCAGCTACATTTACAGAGATATCGAGAAAACAGTGTAAGATAATATTTTCATATGATGCTACTTAGATTGTTTACATATTATATAACTTTCATTAAAATCGAAATTTTACAATTTTTGCCTCTGAATATTTAAAAATAATCTTAAAATAAGATTCCTCTAATACTAATTAGGTGCAAAAGTTCCAAAGTCCAAAAATATAATGAATTTTAAATATTTATTCGTTTAATTAACAAATACATTATTATAAAATAATTTAGGATTGTAACGAATTTATCGCTTGTAAATATTAAAAAATAATATTATGAAGTTTAATATTTATTTTGCTTCGTAATTGCAAATATTTATTTGACATACATTGTAATTAATGAATATTCCCCATATGTGATAGGTACTCTAAAATTTATAATAGGCTGTTACAAGACCAGCCTCCTCCGCATGCACATAATTCAAGTCTAAGATGTATCTCGCGTTGAACCAAACTAATAGAATACACTTATTAACATTTACGACGTATTCTATCTATTGACACAATGTGTTTTCAATCCAATGTACGGTTGTTTTATAAAATTAATACTAACATTTTTAAAATTAATTTATATAAAAAATAACTATATACATAGCAACGTATGACATTATAAAACGGATTATGAACTAAAAATATTAAGATTGGTTTCCAAGGTCCTAGAATGATAAGATTATTTCATTATTATTTCTTTATATGTATATATATATATATACATACATAATTTTATTAAATTAATGTATTCCGATTTTTTCAAGAGTCAGCGATATTGTATATATCTTCAAACGTACAAAATTCATGATCTCTTCTATATTTTATTATAGATTTCTTTAGTATGGGAAATGTTTTGATTTGTCTTCAATCGAAAAACATAGATGTTAGTTGTGGCACTACCCACGATAAGAACTTGGATGATATCTGATATTATTCATAGCACTAAGCACTTTACAAATTCATTAATGAGAAAATGCCATACACTACACGTATGCTTTCTTCGATATAAGACTTTCGCGTATGTATGTATTACTTTACACCGTTAGTTTATAATATCGAATAAAATCTGGAGTCTTGTAAATGACTCAAACTGAGTAGTCGACGTGGAGGTTGCAGTTCCATAAAGTGACATGAAAGAGTTAAAGGTTTTTTACATAGTACTATTCTGTCATGAACACATTCTCTTAGCGTTCATTTATGATCAATATATGATCTAGAGTAATCCCTGGGTATTCTACTTCTTTGAAGATACATTGAA
The DNA here is from genome assembly GCF_021130785.1 of Homalodisca vitripennis. NCBI lineage: Eukaryota > Metazoa > Arthropoda > Insecta > Hemiptera > Cicadellidae > Homalodisca > Homalodisca vitripennis. The sequence goes on from NC_060208.1 coordinate 33,568,947, forward strand.
TCTTAATAGGAAAGAATATATGGTTCCGTATCAAGGCAATGATCTTGACAGTCATATTTCTCTTTGTATATCATTTTTTACAGATAATTAAGCATTTATATGTAAAAATAATGTTTAAATCCGATCATGCATAAATACCTAATAACTGGCACATTACATTACGGAGTCTGCTTTATAATAAGTATTCTGATTTATTCACTACAAAAAGGGTTATCAAGACAATGATTTTCACGTTTCTTACAATGTTGAAATGTGACAATCATGGATAACGAACCTTTAAGTACTTTTCCTAAAAATTTAATTCTCAGAAAGCTCCTATTATTTTGAATAATTGTGCATAAGAATTGGACTAGGATTGTAGCTATGATGGGCGAATATACATAAAAATTGTTTTTATTCTCTGGTTAGGTAACTTTAAGACACATTATTGCCTTGTTACAAGACAGTTAGGCAAAAACAACAAGGACTTGTTAGAAGTATGTTTTTTCCATAACTAAGTTGAAGTTTGTTATCATATATATATATATATATATATATAAAACTTTGAAATGGGCGTATGTTAATGTTATATATGAGCAACGTTTTTTCCATAACTAAGTTAAGGTATGTTATTACATATAAAAAAACTTTGAATTTGATGTGGTGGTACGTTCATGTTATATGTGAGCAAAGTTAACAAATTAATTAAAGTTGGCTTAATTAATAAACACATAAAATGTGCAGTGCAGAACATAAGTGATTTCTACAGCCTTCCAGTGTATCACGCGGTAACCGAGTACATCGCATTTATGTATTTAATTAATGAAACGGAAGTAGAGTTTTCCACTTCACCCAGGAATATAAATATACAGTTTGGAGTGCACTTTAATATTGCAGCTGAAATATAAAATATATCATGAAAAGCGGAGCGGTAGTATTTAATTAGTTTAAAATTTCCAAACACAAGTTTATAAGTACAAAATAAAGCAAAAATATGTAAAAGATATAAACTTGAACAGATACATTTAAAAATACTTATGAACTTAAAAAAGTATGAAAATATTTTATTAATATTTTTTATATTTTAGAGTTTACGTAAATATTTGGCTTTTATTTTGAACATATTTGTAAAAATCAAGAATAATTTATTTTCCTCAAATGTAGGTATAAACAATACATAGCTTATAATAATTCCATTTTATACCAAACATTTACCCACACAAAGGGAAAACAATAGGGCCTCAAAGGCAAGCCTGTTATGAGGTTCCTTCATATTTAATAGCATAACCTGCTGTCATCAGAATTAAATAATGGTATTGTACTCTTTAGATATAATCAGTGCAGTCTTAAATAACAATTTGTCTTTGTAAAACTCAAACTAGACACAAATAGATAAATACAATTTACATAACAATACAATACAAACAATTTATATAACAGATACAATGACCCAAAAACAATAAATAATACTTTTATCACCTAAGAAGTTATATTTAATTCAGCAGATCTTCTATGTTGCTTGTGGTAAACAGCCATTTTAAAATGCCCTTCTTAAATTTGTTAAAACTTCTTACACTTTTTAAATCATATGGTAGCAAGTTGTACATTTTTGGTGCAATAAACATATATTTTTTTTGTAAAAGGTTATGAATGGTCTAGGGACATAAATATTTTTCCTACTTATTAATTTATTTCTAAACATATTCAAATTTTTTTGGGGAATTACCACTCTGCTTGTAAAATGCTGCCATAACTTTAAAAACAAAAAGGTATCTCAATGGTAGAATTCTCAAGCTAAGGTACAATGAAAATTACCTATTATTATTATGGTAAGATTGGAAAATTACCGTTTAAGTAAATTTTGGTTTCAAACTTATTAAAATTAGATTTATAATAATGTTTACCGAAATCTAACACTTACTTGTAATGACCAGCAATGTTCATTAGTATCAATACTTGCTGTTATATTTGTTGTACCATGGCTACAATCCTGAATACCTACACTGTAGAGTGACGTACCTTCCTACTTTGTTAAAAAACTCTACTTACTCTTTTTATGTTAGAATATAACATAAAAATGTCATTTCCTGATTATAAATAAACCTGCCATGCACAGCAGTCGCAGCAAAGCAAGCAGCTTATGATTACTGACTTACTGAAAAGGTTTACCATGTTAATGTTTGATCACGTTCAGCTCTTCAGCAAGCTAACAAGACGCGTTTTTGTGTAAACTGGAATGAGTTTAGGAAACGACACGAGAAAGCCATAAAAGTCAATGAGAAAATCCAATCAAACAGTTTACTCTACCTCACTTGCCGTTATCTCGTTGGCCTAACTACATTTTTAACGGATGCTTGAGTGAGTGGAAAAGGTTGGTCAATATATTCTGATTATGCTTCCCTTTAGTAATTTAGTTTTTGCTTGTATTATTCGTAAAAACAAATTAATTGTATCTATACTATTTAAGTCAATGTCAAATTATTTTTCAATATATTTGTATCTAAGTATATCCGGTGTTTGTTTAATTTGACAATAAATGAATATAGTAGCGACAATTAATAAAATATAAACGTATAGAATTAAAATAAACTGTATTTAAATAAATAATAACACACAAATGAGTAACAGACATACATTAATTTTTAATTATAAGGAATCGACACTTTTCAAATTGTTACTACAGCGGAAATAAGTTATATAAAGTGGCAACCAAACATTTATAATGTGGTGTCTAAAAGTAATAAAGTAAGAGAAGTTCATAATATTTGTCTTTGCAAATTTGAGTAAACCGTTGGTCTAAAAATGAAATGTATGAGAAAGCAAAAAATGAAAGCGATGAGATATAGAAATAGCAGTTGAATTTTTTATTATTCATACAGGTATTTTAGGATATACAGTGTTTTCATTTAGCAGTTCATATGTTACTAACTGGACAAATTTAGCTAAAGTATGATGATGATTTATTGTATAATTTGAGGTTGAGTGGTAGAGAGGGCTAAATAGCCCTAACTCCGCCTCTGGAATAAAGGCATATTTCATTTCATGATTACTGCAGTGTTACATACAAATAGTTTTAGGCGGCTTATAATTTCGTTACAGAACGAGTGAGGAGAAAAACTTTTAGGATTTTCTATGTCAATAAAGATTGTTGGATATAACACAAATACGGTTTTAGGAAATAAAAATAATGTTTCCTTTTCAAACAATTTATCTGCTTGAGGTTTATATAGCTAAGAATTCAGAATTACTCTAAAATTCATACTCAATTATTCAATTAAAGTTATATCTTTATAATATATTAATCGATAGGTTATAAATGGTTAAGCAATTAAACTCCACGTACGTTCGTCTTATACACACTAATTTTATCTCTATATAATAAACAAATATAAAAGTCTACTGTAGCTTATTTACACTTATCCCTAATGCTTCAAATTGACGAAGTCCCAGACAATTAAAATAATGCGTCATTACAAATAGACATATCATTATCATAATTTTTTAATGATTAAAATCCGTAAAGATTGAAGTAGACTTGTAACCATTTGGAAGATCTGCATTATTGATACTTATATTTGGAATTCAAGTCTCTTACAGCGTCAGACTTCAGTGACTGAGTTAAGTGGAAGATGAAATGGAGCAAATCTCAATATGTATAAACCTAAGTTGCTCCATCGATTGTGTTCAAGACATCTTAGTGAACTCATTTGTGAATTTTTTATTAAAAAAGACTTCTATTTTCTAGTAACATTCAATCATTTTAGGAGTTGTCATTATGCCATTATAAATAATATGCCTACTATGTACCTGTTTTTCAGCAGAGAATCACGTACAAAGCTACGGGTAACTTATCTATCTATTATGTAATCGTACAAATCTGATTTGCGAAGCAATATTATAAAATAAGTAAAAGGACTACCAGCAAAAATTATTGAGACATTTGATATTTATGACATGAAATATAAGAGTAGGTTTTTTTATTTCTTTTCAAAGAGCAGCTAATGAACTGGTATATCGTATTTGGCCTGTTATGGTACAGTTTTCATTAATGTTTTATTAAACAAGTGATGAAAATAAATTAAATTAAATTATGGACTGACTCCATAAATAAAAATAAAAAATCTTAAACATGTTTTCATATTATCCTTTTTGTAATTTTTACACTCCCGCCTGTAGCTGATTAGTGATTTATATTTTTCCTTTATCTTCTGGTGGTTTCCTACTTTCCTCTATACTTCTTCGCTTCCTCCTAATTAGTTATATGTCGAAATCAGTTTAGTTGGTAAAGATATGTTACTGTGAGCAGGTTACGCCCCTAAAACCATTTGGAGTTGCCGTTGGGAATTATATAAATGATCTTTCTGAAGTTTCAAATGAGAGAGGAAAAGATAGTAATTACTAATATAACTTATTAATAGTAAAAACATTGAACAAACTTAAACTTCTGAATTATTATTTATAAACGTACAAAATACACGGAGACATTCAACTTTGAATGCAGTTATAGAGTATAATTCGTTATGTATGCACTTCAATAATTGATCTTATGACTAATTGTAATAATTTATAAAACTATGTAATAATTTAGGTTATAAAGATAATATTGCAATATATTGAGTTTATTTAAAGCTATCTGCACTATTTCCTTTTAAATCAAGTATATATTCAACACTTTGAATCTAATTTACCATTACAAAAGAAGTTATTTCAAGAAGGTTTACATACAAACGCTTAGAATATTGTTGTAGAATATAATTTCATAGAAATGTGTGTTATAAAATTGTGAACACTGGTAATTAAGTTTCCAGGGTATTTGCAACATTTATCGCTAACGTCGCCATAACACCAATGAGAAAAGTGTTGACTGCTCCAAAAGGTATAATAAAGGTGACCTACACTACCTGCTGATTAGTTTGGATAAAGGTTACCTGGAGACCAATCCAGGCAGTTTGATTAGGAGAGTAGTAACCATTTTACACTGTAACTGGATGGGTAGTAAAAAGTTAAATTGGACTTCCTCGTCTATTTTTATTGCTCATCTGTTTGTTACATTCTATACAATTTTGATTATATTATAGATCTTTAAGGATCTCCCTTATCCAATAATATTACAATTATTCATATACTATATTTGCAGATATGAATGGCTACATTACATTCAATGATAAATGGATTATTTATTTTCCGTTACATGAAACACATTTTGATGATAACTCTATAGCACATATGTGGATAAAACCCACATTATTATATATCTGGTGTGTGTATCCCACCCTATTTCCATGTTATTTTTTCTCCGCTTGAAGACTGGTTTTGGTTCTCCAAACATTTTTCTCAAATAATTTTTTTCATGTGGTTCAAGTACATAAACTAATAAGAAACATAGCAATAGCAATTATTTTTCCTGTCGAATTTTCCATCTTAGGTGTGGGCAAGTTCCATCTTAGCCACTTTATCTGCTTAGGTTCTTATTTATCCCTTGGTAGGTTTTTTGTGACCCTAATTGTCTAATTTGTAAATCTGTCAAAGGAAGAAGCAACATGTAGAAGGAAATTTAAACTTTTTATAGGATTTTAACTGTTTGTTGCATTCAGAAACAAACGAAGTAATTGCAGCAATTTTCAAGGACTCTAATAAATACAACGAAAGGAAAACGATTGTCTACTCCGGTTGTTCGTCGTGTTATAAAATTTAATGATTTAATATAATGATTTCAGGTTTAAAATTATCCCTAGTGTTTTTGTCCTTGTTATATGATTCAGGATTCATAATCGATATAAGAAAAACAGTTCTCTTCTTTTTAGCAACGTAGGAAAACATTTTCATATTTTCTCTGTAACTAAACATTTTGCTCTTTATTGATTTTTTATCTATATATATACAGATCTATTTGGAACATGACGTTTATTCTTTTTAAGTGTACCCACAAAGTTACACAATTATGTAGCAGCTCCTCAGTCAGTGACACACTACTGTACCAGTTGTCAGTGGCAATGTTCCCACCACTACCAGATATGGGTACAAATATCTAAAAAGGATATCTTTGGCAGAGTTTGATCATTTATAAGATCCATCAAGCAGTTTAGCATACTACGCCTTCATATTCAAAGTATACAATCTGTTTGCATCATAAAGAGTACGAATTTTTGAACCATACCGCGTTGCTTTGCTAGAGATATATTGTTTATAACCGCAATTTCACCTAAATTCAGTTAATTGGTCATAAATTTTACACTATTCTAGTACTTAATAAGTATTTTGAAAATTTAAAATATATTTCTTGAAAAATATCTTGTACTCGGCTTAGTTGTCTAGTCTTTAGCGGCTATTGCGGTCATTGATATTATCAAACCGCAAACAGTGTATCAGTGTATGATTAACAAATATATTTTTTAGAGACATAGTCATAGGAAATAATTATAATTCTTTTAGGTTCTGTTTACCGCCACAAAAATAACCAGAAAACAATAGAAGACCACTCGTTGTTTTGTATCTCATTTTCAACAGTAAATCTACAATAACTGTTATTCACATAGTTAGGATGATGAACATTGGGTATATTTAAGTTGGTAAAATGTGTGATCTGTTGAACTATGTCATTTTAAATCAGAACATTGAAAAATTCAAATGGCGTGCTTGGTTCATATTAGTTGGTAGACCTGTTGGCTTATTTACTTCATTTATCTTAATCTAGAAGTACCTGAAGATGGATTCCTGGAAATGGAAATTTACATTGTACAAATAAAATTCACAAAAGTGTTCAAAGGTTTATTATCGCTTACTTATACAAATGGTATTTTAAAGTTCTTAGCTTGGCAAGCGAATAAAAATATTTTGATTTCTTGGGCGAATGTTTTGATTTGAATAAAAATTACGCCATTTTGTCTTTTATCTAAAAAATATTCACGATATTTTTTTGTTTGAGGTTGGTCCAAAATCGTGTTGGTCCTCTTCTTCACTGTCTGGCTGTTCACGTTCACTGTCATTAATTGGTTGATTTTCTTGTTCACTATTCTTCTCCATCAGATGAATCATTCATTCACTTCACTGTCATCACTATGTTCAAATAATAACTTGGGTATTATCTGATGTTCTTGGTGTAGGCTATGTATGGCCTATTTCTATAAATTATCTCTATTTACAATACAACTAATTAATATTCTCTTTCATATGATAAAATCAAAACTCAAATGAACGCATATCTGGAGTGTTGACAGCACCTCAGGGGAAAATATTCAAACAATGTCTAAATATAATCTCAACAACTATTGAGTAGCAGCTGATCACGAAGCCAATAACGTAATGGAAAGGTATTGAGGCAGCCAGCAGGGCTGCCAAACTCTAAACCGAAATTTCCCTCATTTTACACTACTAGGGTGCTATGAACACCCCTTGTATGTGGTGTAGGGTTAAGTTAAAATACTATTAGCAATAAAAATATTTAGCATTGCTTACACTCATAGAAAATCGTGTTGTTGAAAATAGTCATGAGTTGGACAAATCTAAACAGTGACTTATTAATTGATATGATATATATATATATATATATATATATATATATATATATATATATATTAGTACGATAGATATTATTTATTAGTTTTACGGATTAGGTGTAATGCGCAGTTGACTAAAAGTTTGGATGTTTGGGCAGATGCATCTCATAAAGTTTCCTACTCAGACAGCATATATTCTTCACGGTTATCATAATGATACCTTTAAAAGACAGATTTTAATTCCTTTCAAATTTATTTGTTTAAAAAATTTAAGGCAATATTATCAGGACGTCCAGATACTATTATATTAACTAGAGATTTAATTTTGTTATTTAATGGGAAATTCTTGAAAGTAAGTACTTCAAATATTCTTGAGGTTGGTGTAAACTATCATTCTTTTGTGCACTATAGTATTCCGTACAGATAGTGGTAACTTGCTAATAATGTTTGTTAACAATAATATTAAGCATATTTTCTCAGTAAAAAAATATGTCCTCAACAACTGAAAACAAAAATAAAAATGTTCATCTATGCAAATTATTATATTTATTCCTAGAGCTCAGTAGAAAATAGGAGCATTACAACTCATATTCAAACAATTATTTACCAAAGTCAAATTAGTGAGTAATCTAGGAATTTTAATTGGAATATGGTACATAATAAACATCCTAATTGATTACATAAATCCTCATTTGTATACATAATTATTTTTTCTACATACAGCAGGATTATCTTGGATTACCAAGGTATGAAAAATTGAAATAGATCAATTATTTGCAAACACCAAATTCCTTCCAAATTTAATGTAACACTTAACTATATATCCTGATTCTACCATTATAACATTTTCAAATGAAAATGAATGCCTTGCAATAGCCGGATACAACCAACAAGGCTGTTTATGCACAGCTGTGACATATATTAGTGCGCATGACAAGCGCAATATGAGGAAACATTTATGGCAACTATAAACAACAGCCATAGACTGGCTCTGGGGCTCATAATTGTCAGCTGTTCTGCATCATTAATATTCAGAAATTGAGTTACATTCTGCATTTAAATGACATTTATACGACAGAAATATGTTACGTCAATAATTATATATATGTCAAAAACAGAACTCTGTATATTACGTGAAAGTAATGTGAGACATTTTACATTTTTCGGAAAAACGCCAAATTATTTAGTATTACTAATATTTTTCAAGAGTTATAATAAGATTCTATATTATAAAATACTGAATTCATTTACTACAATTTATATACGTATGTGAAATGAACTAAATGCGCATAGGTTACGCATATATAAATTACAGTTTAGAAAATCCTAAAAATACAATGCGTCTCACATTTTAAGAATAGTGTGAAGCCCCAAGGTGAATTTAAATATGCAACCAACTTTCATAAAGTCGTTAAAGCTTCTGCTTAAGATTCATAAATAACGGACGTACAAGATAGTCTCTTTAATTTTTTTCTTAAATAGTTATTTCCTTAACTCTAATCCCACTTACAAGATGTCCTCGCTTATTATTTATTTTATAAAACGTTAATAAATAATTCCCAACATATTTTTCGAGGTAAAAGTTATCCACAAGAATATCAGAGTATTAGACACAGTGGGAGTAAGGTGTCGAGTTACATGTTGTTATGAAAAGTGAGAAAATATTGCCTTCAGTGAAATAATGGCCCAGTCTACATTTCTTGTGTGATAACAACGTTATTCACAGCAGGTTATCTTCCTTGTATTGTTAATATTCGAACTATAGACAAATGATTTATGTACAATGTCAATGAACTATAAAATAATAAACATCAGTAATACAAAAATTTATTTAATTTTAACCTAGCCTCTTACACTAAATTAAAATTAGTAAGGACTTTCTTGAGTATCACTGATAAAAAAACAACAATAAATATGTCATAGTTATATGAAAGAAACAAAATGTTCGTGAATACATATTTGAAAGTCTAAATAAAACATTGCTTGGTTATTGAATTGTTGTTTTAGTTTATTAAGTTTGTTTATTGATTTAGCTTGTTGTTGGTTGACGTTCTTGCAATATTTTATTGTTTTGTTCTTTATTGATACCTTTGTATTGTTTTTCTATAATTTGTATTGTCATCTTGATATCCTTATCTGTAAAATGGTGTATTACCGTTGATAAATAAATAAACAGAATAGTTCTTGTACTATAATTGGATCACAAAATAGAGTTTTTATGCTGTTGGGCTGGTTATCCACCACAATAACTTTCTCAGACCTTTTCTGAAGGCAAAACCAATGTAATATTCAGTGCCATTAACTTAATTATAGTAGAAACAAAATTTCAGAGGTTTGTACTTAACTTTGATTAAACAGTAAACACTCCTGGTAAAAATTATCGCACGCCATATCACACAACGATATACAACGATTAACAGTTATAGTATTATTTTGCTATTAATTGATCATTAAATCTTCAATTACAACAGATAAGACCTATAAATTATAAAAAATTGTTTGTTTCAATCTGATAAGTATGTTAACTTATCACTGGAGTATGTTAGCCTTATCATGTTTACCTTTGTCCAGCTTTTCTGTTTAGTATTTTGAATTGAATATGTGAAGGTATTTAGTCACTTCTATGCACTTTCGTGTACATTAGTTGTTTTATTTAATCATATTTTACAAAATCCGAGGCGAAAAAGCAAGGGTCTAGTGGAAGCTGTACTTTCTTACAGTGCATTGTCTAGGCGGCTAGGTATAAATCACAATACAGTTAGTAGGGCTTTGTTTCGTTTCCACGAGACTGAATCTTACTGTAGAAGGTATGGGCAAGGCCGTCCTAGAACATTTAACCAAAGAGATGATCTTAATGCTTAATGCTGATGTTTTTGAGCCTTAATGCTTTAAGAATCCGATTGTCACAAGCTCTGAATTACTGAGAATGGCTGGGTCTAATCGCAACATCAATATTTCTTCTCCAACTATTCGACACTGTCTTTTAAAATTTAATTTAAGAAGTAAGAGACCTGCCAATATCTTAAAACTCACCAGAAAGTTTTGAAGAGTTCGTCTTCAGTTTGCTCAAGAACATCGGCATTGGGCATTGTAAGATTGAAAGTGTGTATTTTTTACAGACGAGATCTGAGTAAATTCTGTTTGTTTTGATGGGTGCCCACGTGTGTAATGATATGAAGAAGAGAGATTTTCTGAAGCATGTATGTCACCAGAAGAGCCTTATAGAGTTCGTTGATATTTCGGGGTGGATGTTTTTTGAGGCTTGCACAAAATTGGTATGTGTACTTAGAAGAGCTCTGAATGCTCAGAAGTATATGGCAGACGTTTTGGAAGAACACGTGGTGCCATACGTCCCCTCTGTCGGTGATGATTTCATCTTTCTGCACGACAATGCGTGTGCACACAGTGCTTCGATATTCGGAAGTACTACAACAGACTAACTACACGATGTCGGAATAGCTGCAATGAACTGGCCTGCAAGAAGTCCGGATCTTAAAACAATAGAGCATGTATGGGACATAGTGAAAGAGTGTTCGCACCAGAGATCCAGCACATGCAGCATGGCGCAACTGGAAGGCACCGTAACAAAATGGGCAACATCCCTTCAGAACACCTCCAACATCTTGTTAAAGGAATGGAAAGACGTTTCCAAGTCGTTAAAAATGTAAGAGGAAACAATACCAAATACTAAGAGGACGACCCTTGAATTATGTACTGAGGTGCGTTTTAATTTTTTGAAAATTGTTAAAATTAGTACTATGATTTAAATTTCCTAATTTTTTGTTATTCCAGTTTAATTAAATTAGATTTTTCATTAAACTTCATTTTAAATTTTATTCATATTTAACTCCTAATAAAAGTAAAGGTAAAAGTGGTTTAATATTAAAACTGTTAAAAACCAGCCGTTGTGCAATAGTTTTGAGCAAGATTGTAATTAAATTTTATTGGTTAAATTAAACGTATTGGAAATTTGTAATTTTTCAAACCAAGCATTTTGTATAAAACAAACATTTTAAATAAGAAACTTTACGTGACGTTCGTGAAAGGTTATATTAAAGCATCAACTGAAGAGTTCTTGAAGTGAAACTCGCGTATAATATTACAAAAGTTTATAAATGTATAACTCTTCTTTTTGTTTTCATTGAGTAAAACGCCTGTTAAAGAAACTTGGAAGGTAATTCGATATAATTTGTGAGGCTTTCATCTTCCTCAGCTTTAATAAAAACATTTACAGGCCACAGGAGATATCCGAATGAATTTTTAAACCGTCGAACAGTTGAGATTTATTTTTCTTAGTCACTAAAACGAGGGGCTAGAATTTTAAAATATGTAACGCAATTTTCACGTTAGTTAGCCATATAATATAAGTTAATGAAACAGAAATATCACTTAATCGATAAATTATAGAATATTGGCTATTTGAACCTGAAATGCAAACCCAATTTACATCCTCCAACTGTGAGTTTCTATTACAAAATAACAAGGTCTAGTTACGAACACGGATTTTTTCAGTTTAACCTTTAGAAATCTTAATTGCTTTGCATAATTAATTAACTTTCTATTGTTATGTTTTCCCATTACAGGATCACTATTATTAAAGGAGCGTATCTGAAGGTGAATACTATGAAGTCTATTTTTTGACGTGACAACGGCTTAAATTAGGTTGCGGCTCGGAGTCACTCATGAAAAAAGTGTAACGCCCGGTAACGTTACGATGCCCGTCCAGTGGGTCCGCCGCACGGGATCCGCACGGGATAAAGCAGATAATTGTGGGTCCGCCGCACGGGATAAAGCAGATAACTATGTTTATTCGTGAAAATGTGGAGTGCTTAGATTCGTCATTTACAACAACTACAACAATAAAGGTAAATAATTGTACACTGATATTTCATTATCGTAAACTATGATTGATTGATTAATTGTTAGATTGACACAAAAGTTGAGAAACTGAGTTTATAGGTTATGTCATACTATTGACAAATGTTGATAGTGTTAAGTAATTATTAGTTTAAATCACTCTGCAATCAATTCAGTCGATTGAGAAGAAACAGCGCGTATTGCTAGTCAAACATTTAAAATAACAAATTACAACCTCTAACCTGTCATAACAGTGCGACCAAACAAACGAACTAAACCGACCAATCACCATGCGCGGAGTTAAAATTTAACTGTGTTTAGCAAGAATTTCAAATTCCAATTTTAGTAAATGTTTTATTCAACTTTACCATTTACAATAACAAATTTTAATTAATTTCAAATTATGTACAATGTTTTAGTAAACAAAATATATTTCTATAGTTAAAATTTGTGCAATTCTTATTTTCATTCAATTCCTTGTTCCTATTGTGCAATTTAATAATATTCATATCAATAAATATTCTACCGAGAAAAAGACGTTGTCACGTAAAATCTTCGCCCGTAAAACCGACTTTACAGGCAACCATAATTTTTTCTTACAATAATTATTTTAATCTATTTCACTTAAGTTACGGGTGAAAATGAATGCAAGAAACTGTATACAACAAATTAAATTCGTCTATTTATTACTTGATTTAGTCTGTTCCAGATAGTGGATGTTTTTGAACATTCCACATTAAATTGAATGAATGTCATTAGCTTAAAAAATCCACATATATAATTTAATGAGTATTTCCGACTATTTTATCACTATGAAACGTTAACATAAATGTGATTTAGTTGCTTTACTGTTGGTTTTAGTTGCGACCATATTTAAATTAAAAGCAAAAGTCGCTCATGCCTCCCTGACTATGGACTAAGCCTAGTGCCACATCAGATCACCCTTTCCATGCTAACGCTCTACCAACAAAACCTAGCTGCATGCTTGTTTTCACGAGGATTTTATACGGAAACACTAATTACGATTGTATATATTCGGGTTCATAATTTTGTATACTTTGCTTTTACTCAATACTTCGTGGATGAAAACTCAATTGTTATTAATAAATGGTGATTCTTTAAACAATTTTGACTAAAAAACGTTTGATTTCAGTAATTCTTTTGACTATTTATAACCAATATACCATGTTCAAACTTAATTTTGAATTAAAGGAATTATTTTCAAAGTAAAATTTATCCACCGTGCACCTATTCCTTCAAAATTTAATTTACTTGAGAATTAATATGTGAATTTTAATGTTTATTGGTTCGGATAAAAGAGTCCTTATTTTAATTATTTTTAATATACAGAACTAAAATTTAATAAAGATGCTAAAACAGGTCTAATTAATACATTTCTTATGATTCTGTAGGAATACTCGTATCAATATTTTTTCGCATTGATTTGTTTAGTAATTATAGCGAAACATTAAAAAGACTATCCTACAAAGAGAAATTTTAATTGGCTTTCATTTCGCCAATGATTTCAGCGAATGGCTTGCCAAATATAAAAAAACTTGTCTATAATACCACTCTGGCACTATTACTACATATAAATTTAGTTAAGCAGTCAGGACTTTCGTATTTGTGTTGCAACTAGACATATATGTTTTATTCTAAAATAAAATATTCATAAAATACTGTTTTAAATGCTTTTATGATTTTTAATTTATCTTAGGTGTTATTAAACCAATTTACTATTAAATTCAACATACTCCCCCTGGATAGGTGCTATAAATTATCACGTAGGTTATGTCTGGCCAGATTGATGCTCTCGCCTTAGATCTATACCTGTCGCGCACACTGACGTCATGATGGTTTATCTACATCATCTACAACATTGTAGGATATAGAAGATAACATTTGAGAAATGGAGGGATACCTAATCACACATTGGAAGTGACTTGCTAAAATCGCTTTGTATGAAAGACAAATGCTTCAGTAATTCATCTGTTACCCATTTTTCTTACACTATAAGCAAACAGGTAATTTAGATTTCATATACAGTACAAACACAATTTCATCTTTCATATAAAACCCAACACAAATTTATATTCAAATACGCATTTCCATTGAAATTTCTTACACTTATCCAAAAATTCCAGTTATTGACATAGATAGTGTTTACCATGGAGGGGATATGTACCAAATTTCACTATGACACAAACACTGTCATGTAAAACATAAATACCACAGATAGTTTGTGTTAAAATATAATTCCTGTTTTTGTTGTTTCTACATGACAGTGAATTCTTTGTTTAAAGGTTATTTTTGACGATGGAAGGATTGTGAAGGAAACAGGATTTTTCCGGACATTTGCCATCGTTCAGTGAAACAAGAAAACAGTAACACTACGTTTCGAGATCTGCAATCTGATCTCTTCTTCATGAAGAAGAGATCAGATTGCAGATCTCGAAACGTAGGGTTACTGTTTTCTTGTTTCACTGAACGATGGCAAATGTCCGGAAAAATCCTGTTTCCTTCACATGACAGTGAAAATATTAAAGTGGACTACTATGTATTAAAGAACCGTTTCTTGTTGAAGCAATTGAGTGGCTTCGAAACTGAATTTAATTTCACTCCGAAAACTACTTGTAATATAGGATTTCTTTCGCTCAAACAAAGGGATTTAATTTTTCCATTTATCTGAATAAATTTTTTTTTATTTGTACGAGTATATAAAACGTTAAACTTTTAAAACTGATATAACATCCAAAGTATATAAGATTTATATCGTGATTTCTTTTTTGTTGTTACTATATTATATTGTACTTCATTGATAATGATGGCGATTTTTGACGGTGACAATGACTTTTCAGTCTGCAAATCAATCCATAGTAGGGTGAGCTCTAGTGATCTCTCTTTTGACCAAACAATCTCCATAACAACATAACCTATAGATCTTTGTTTTATACACCAATCATCAGTGATCATGTTCCAACATTCTACCTCGGTTTAAAATTCTCCACTTCACTTCGTATGTGACAGTGATTATGTCACAAATAACCGTGTATCTCTGTTGTCATACAGTAACCACACTATAAATATACGAATATAACAAAAGTGTGTTGGTGGAACTGGATTTAAACACCAATCAACATTGAATGTGCTCTACCTATCTACCTCTGTTTGACATGCTACACTACAACTCGTATGTGACAGTGATTAAGTGACAAATAACAGTGTATCTCTGTTGTCATTCAACCACGCTATAAATATACGAATATAACAAAAGTGTGTTGGTGGAACTGGATTTAAACACCAATCAACATTGAATGTGCTCTACCTATATACCTCTGTTTGACATGCTACACTACAACTCGTATGTGACAGTGATTAAGTGACAAATAACAGTGTATCTCTGTTGTCATTCAACCACACTATAAATATACGAATATAACAAAAGTGTGTTGGTGGAACTGGATTTAAACACCAATCAACATTGAATGTGCTCTACCTATCTACCTCTGTTTGACATGCTACACTACAACTCGTATGTGACAGTGATTAAGTGACAAATAACAGTGTATCTCTGTTGCCATTCAACCACACTATAAATATACGAATATAACAAAAGTGTGTTGGTGGAACTGGATTTAAACACCAATCAACATTGAATGTGCTCTACCTATCTACCTCTGTTTGACATGCTACACTACAACTCGTATGTGACAGTGATTACGCCACAAACAATTCTGTATCTCTGTTGTTACACAGTAACCGGACTGTACATATCAATGTGGAAATGTACATGCTCAGTAGAACTACTTACCACTACCTGAAGTTTGTTGGTGCAATTAGTTTTATACACCAATCAACAGTGAACATGTTCTACTATTCTACCTCTGTTTTACATTTCTCCACTACACTTCTAAGTAACAGTGATTATGTCACAAAAAACTACGTATCTCGGTTGCCACACAGTGACCACACTATAAATATCAATGTGGAAAGGTTCAGTAACTAACCACTACTTGACATTTTCTGGTGCAAATAATTCGTTTTATACACCAATCAATTGATAGCAAAACATTTTCCATTGGCGAGTCTTATATTCCGCTAGGAGAGTGCTACAAACAGTACCTGCTTGGGAAAACGACAATTGGAGTGACCAGCCGTAAGTATCTACGCTTATACGTGTATGCATAATTTACTTAAATGTATAATCTACTATACACGACAGGAATGAAGCAATGACTTAGTTGTTAATATTTAAAATTAATACAACTCTTTGTTTAACAATAATAACAATAAATCAAACTAAAAAAGAAAAATTAAAACACTTTACATCTGTATTCTCGTTTAATTTAATACATCTTTCAATCGATAAGAATAAAATGTATATCTAAATATACTACTACATATATTTGTATAGTATTAGGTAAATAGTGTTATTAAAACACACGTGTCTCGTTCATAATGTATATAGTTTGACATAATAATTGTATTACATATCAACATTTATTAAATTTTCTAAAAAAAAATTAAATCTATTTTTGATTTTAAATATCGAGGAAAATGAAGGATGATTTCATCTAAACTAAAATAAGTTTTTTATTGTTTCATATTTAATGTTACTTGTTAATAATGTTTTCTTTTAATGCTGGAAAATAATTTTAAATTTAAAGTAATTTTATAATTTATCAATAAATTTTATACCAGATTTTTAGCAATCATTAAACAATTCTCAATAGCAAAATCTTGACTGGGACTAGTATTTCTTAAACCAAGACAATTTGTATGTCGATCACCTTTTTTAATATGTTCTATCAAAGTCAATTGACAAAAACTATAAATTTTCTAAGAGATAAACTTTTGACTTTATATTGTCTTTTGAAAAAAAAATTATGGTTGCCTGTAAAGTCGGTTTTACGGGCGAAGATATTACGTGACAACGTCTTTTTCTCGATAGAATATTTATTGATATGAATATTATTAAATTGCACAATAGGAACAAGGAATTGAATGAAAATAAGAATTGCACAAATTTTAACTATAGAAATATATTTTGTTTACTAAAACATTGTACATAATTTGAAATTAATTAAAATTTGTTATTGTAAATGGTAAAGTTGAATAAAACATTTACTAAAATTGGAATTTGAAATTCTTGCTAAACACAGTTAAATTTTAACTCCGCGCGTGGTGATTGGTCGGTTTAGTTCGTTTGTTTGGTCGCACTGTTATGACAGGTTAGAGGTTATAATTTGTTATTTTAAATGTTTGACTAGCAATACGCGCTGTTTCTTCTCAATCGACTGAATTACGATTGATTGCAGAGTGATTTAAACTAATAATATTTACTTAACACTATCAACATTTGTCAATAGTATGACATAACCTATAAACTCAGTTCCTCAACTTTTGTGTCAATCTAACAATTAATCAATCAATCATAGTTTACGATAATGAAATATCAGTGTACAATTATTTACCTTTATTGTTGTAGTTGTTGTAAATGACGAATCTAAGCACTCCACATTTTCACGAATAAACATAGTTATCTGCTTTATCCCGTGCGGATCCCGTGCGGCGGACCCACTGGACGGGCATCGTAACGTTACCGGGCGTTACACTTTTTCATGAGTGACTCCGAGCCGCAACCTAATTTAAGACGTTGTCACGTCAAAATAAATAGACTTAGATAGCTCTTTTTCAATAATTCTTTAATTCTACAGTTTTTCTATAACTATAAATTTGATTTTCTTTTTTCAATATTTTTTAATGATAAATAATTTAATTGTCTTAATTGCTTATGTCTTCGAGATGTATCTTAAATACATTATGTGGATTGTTATATATTTCTCTAAAATATCTTGATTGCAGTCGGGACGGTTACCATTTTCAAGCTCCATTTATACTGGATAAATTCGACTATGGTGGCAGATAATACTTTATGAAAGAATATATTTTTAATAAAATGTTGACAATAAATAAAAACTCGGCTCTGTACTTATTATTGTAAAAAGGCTTACTTACATTAAATTAAGGAATGAAACTACCACTTCCATATGTAACGGTTTCCTTCTTTTTATTCTTCTTCTTCTTAGATGTTCTTCAATCTCTAGAAGTGCCTCCTTCACTGTAACCTGTTGGGCTTTTTCTATTTTCTTAAATTAACGTTGGTAACGCAGTTTGGAACGAGATGCCAGATGTGCTTTCACGAGACTTGACACATAAGCAATATTTCCGAAGTTACATTGACTAATAGCATCTGATACTACAGTTGTAATTAAAATCATAGAAGCAGTTTGTGCCCTAATTACATCTGCACCAAATATGACTATGAAGAACTTCTTTACAGTTTTGAGTTTGGGTTTTAAGACTCTTTGTGAGAACCTATTTGTAAAGTAGTCTCTTATAAATAGGTACAATGTATTTTCACACACTATTGTTGAGAGATGTATTGATATTACGGATATGGAGACCTGACTTATTTCTTGGCTACGGCACGGTGGAAGAAACACCGGCTCTGTTCAACTGTGTGGACTTTGATTTCTCCGTAAGGCATCCGAAAGGTTTTCATCGAAGCCTAAATTTATCGTTGTAAGCCTTTCGGAAACATGCACTATATTTCTATGATTACATATTTTACATACATTGGATGTCCTTCGCATGACTAAACACTTTTTAATTACCGGCACTGACAACAGTGGTGTAACGGAAGTTCTAGTCAAATGAACGCTTCTATAAATCTCCTGCAGTGACTTCCATTGCTGGTGAAAATTCGGTGTAACTAATATCACAGTCCACTCCATCTACTTGGTACCAAAAACACAAGTCTGTACTATTTTCACCCAATTATTTTTAGTGAAAGAATGCTTTTGAAAATACTTGGAAAGAACTCAATAACCGATCACTAATACCATGTCAATATGAACAACACTACCCATACGGTAATTGGATGCAAACTATGTTTATACAAAGAGCGGTTTAAAAAATCACAGCTTAGCCGATTATGGAATTGGCTGTAAGAGACTGCTTTTGTTCCTTACAAAAACTATGAACACCATATCTAGCCTTATCCAAATACTCATAAGTGGTCATTTTGGAAAGTTTGTGAGGTTTGGCCGAAGTTGTTGGAAAAATTTCCTTTCTCATGTTGTCCATTTTCATTACTAAACAACTATTCTGTTGCAGAATAGCTTTTGCCCTAGCCCTAGTCACTGTCTGATGTAAAGTACTACTCGGTTTTGCATGAACTTCTACAGAGCTTGGTATGCTAATATGTAAATTGACATTGCATACATTCACACATAAATTAGTGTTGAACCCTAACTTATTTATCAAAATTAAAATTAAATTACATTTAAAAAAATAAGGGCAAGCCAGCTTTTACACTTAATTCTTCAAGTAAATAACATCTACTTATCTTTATCCTTAGAGGTTCTTGGATGTTTAACTGTAGGTTCACTTGATGTAGAAGTAGGAGGCTCAATAATCTTACTAAGACTTGTAGCTAAGGTTTACCATCGCTGTTGGATCGCTAACCAAGCTTTTGATATCTTAGAACGAGATTTATTATCACTTAATTTTCACACATTTTTACCGTAGACAATCAGTGGTCAGCTCAGAGGTTTCAGAAATATTTAAAAGTGAATGTAGAACCAATGAAATATTACTGGAACTGATAGTTAATTTTAGTGTAGTAAAACATAATATATAGCAAGAACAAAAAAAAAAATCAAATTTAGTAAATTAAAAAATACTACTTTCAAAAGATTTTCGGCATTAAAAAAGATTGAATGACTATTATTTTTACACTTTTGTTCAAAATTTAGTGTAATTTTTTTTATATAATTTTTTTATTTTAGCTTTTTTTAATTTCTATGTGACTTTCCCCCTAATTTGTATAAAAATATAATAACATTTTTCCCTATTTATTTATTAGTATGTAGGCAATATTTTTTGCTTTTTGTTTATAAAAGAATGTCTTATGAAGACCCTATTTAAATGTCCTATTTCTAAGATTAAGTGATATCCTGCTCTTAAAAAAGGATGTGGTCACCAATCTAACAAGATGTAGACGAATGCAACTTTGCCGTATAAATTGTCTAATAAATCTATGTTATAATTGTACTGTGGATTAAACTGAATTTCTAATTTATAACACTTTTCAATTAAGATTAGAGAGCCAAATTTGTAGTGAGTTGTTGTCGTAATTAACAAATAGAAAATTCTAAATTATTTATATTTATACACGTTATTGCCGGATTCAACTGTTTTAAAACATACCATAAAAATATATATCAATTAGTAAAATAATATTAATCTGCCTGCACAACAACAATTACATATAGCAGCGGTTATTACAGAGTAAACTAATTAAAGAATAAGTATACTTTTGTTTTAGTAAAATATAAATATTGACGAATATGTTTAATTTTGTCTGTAAAAAACATTTGTTTTATACATTTGTATTTTATAGATGCCCCACAATTTCGGAAGTCCCCCTAGGATGGACAACTGCAGTCGTTAAAAATGATTTGACCAAACCTTTCCCAGACTGCTGCCCTACTCTCGAACCTCTATTCAGAGATATCTGGGATACTAAAAACTATCCGAAGACCAATGTACTCATCGAGATCAGCTACAAGGATCAGTACTGGGTACAGTACGGGAACGATTTGTCACCCCTTGACACAGTCACAGCTCCCGATGTGAACTATGCAGCAGATCCCACAAGTTGGTACACCCTCATCATGGTGGACATTGGACTACAATAATCCAGGCAAGCAGGACTCTACTCTGGCTGGTAGGAAATATTCCGGGGAACGACGTCTCTACTGGAGAAATCCTTACATCCTACACCATGCCGGTGCCCCAGAGGGGCACTGAATTCCACAGATATGTCTTTTTTGTACTCGAGCAGCCAAGGAAACTGAATTTTGACGAAGAGGAACTGTCAAACTCAAATTATGGAACACGAAGGGAGTTCTCTATAACAGATTTCACGTTTAAAGTACAATCTCAATGATGTCATATGATTCAATTTTTTTCCGTTGCCAGCTGGGACGCCGTACTACCCCCTTGCTGCAAGAAACCGTAGTTAGTGGTAAGTAATGACAATAAAACTTCAATTAACATAACTTTATCTGTGATCAATAACTATTATTTGGTACGTATAGTAACGTAAGTAATTTTATTGAAGTTTCAAGTGTAAAAACAAGTGAAAAAAATAATATGCCCTGAAATGTATGTTAATGTGAACAAATAAAAAACAACTCTGAAAGCTATTAAATACAACACACATAAAAATATAAATCAAGTAACGAAATCAGTAAAAAATTTCGAATTAAAGTGGTAAAATTTAAATATAGCTAATTCGTGAAAAGAAAAATAATGTTTTTATCCAACCAAAAGCATTCTCTCTCTCTCTCTCTCTCTCTCTCCTCTCTCTCTCTCTCTCTCTCTCTCTCTCTCTCAAAGACAGATTCAAATGAATTGAGAGATTTAGGTATAACATTCACTCAATAATATCAGGTACCACATGTTCTACTCGTATGGTCCATTTAAATTTGGATGATAACTTGATTGCTTGTCAATGATAAGTAAGTATATTTTACTGCATATGCTAGTTTTTATAGATGCAATAAAGTATGATTTCACTCCAAAAGTGCATTATACTTTTTTAAATTTAAATTATTCTGATCTAGTCTTGCTGTCCATACTCAAACTAGTACCGATCACTTTTATTGCTCATCTACTTGTTATTGACCTGACTCCATTAATACACGTCAGTCAACGTCCTATTCTCACCCAGCACTAAATTGTATGGTTAAACACATTTATATTTCTGCTCTCCAGTAGTCATTGGGACATTTGTTTCAGAAGCTGCTTAAGGGGGGGCCACCCCAGGAAGATCCATAGTTTAGTTCAGCTCACTCACTATAAATGTAAACTAATTGAAAGCAATAAACAATGCTTACACAGAACAGTTTATTGCACTATTTTTCATACAGTAATATCAGATGATACTAATATAGTGTGGATCCACAGATTCCTAAAAATATAGTAATCCAAGTCACTCATAATTGTGCCAGGATTACATTAGCCAGTATTACAGTCAGTGAAATATATGTATATCCATGATACTCGTAGTGGCAAATTGGTTAAACAGAAAGAATGTTTCATGTGAATGAACTTAAATTGAAGGGAAATATATTTCTGTATTACATAGATCAACAAATATAAACCATCTATAAACTATTGATATTATTTTTCATTTATACTATGTAATTTAAGATTGAATGAATCCATCATCAGTATATCATGTACGTACAATATTAGTAGGTAGAGTTAAAAATATATTATAAACTGAGTAATATCTGAATAATATAAAAAGAGTTTTTTAAGTTTTGAGCGCAACTTGGTAAGTGTTTTAAATTCGTGGTTGTAGGTAATAAGTAATAAATAAACATTTCATTCACAAAAAAATTGTTTTAATAAGTACTAGATACACCATGTTATAATTTTAAACAAAGTTGCCCAATGAAAAATTGTTATTATCACATAGTAGTTTGTTTTATAAATGTGACTAAATAAAATGTAGAATAGGCTATGTTTATAGTTTTATTGACTATACAAATTATTATTCATACTAAATCTTCTTATTTTAAATCAGATATTTTTTATTAGTTAGTTATAGGGAACCGCCATCACTTTTGACCTTAGCAAAATTTAAATCACATTGTTAAGCACTTTGATTCAATTTATTTTATAACTGTTCAAACTTTTAGAGTTTAATATTGCATTCATCTAACTATTTAATATATTTTAATGCTCATCTAAATTAACTGCTTACTCATTACTGAGCAGCATAGTTTTGATTAACTTTTGTAAAAAAATGTATTTATCTTTTTTAGCTAAACTATAATGAAGCATAATGCAAAAAATAACTTGTAGTCATTAGTAACTATACAAATATATGTAGTACTAATGTGTATATTTAATGCAATCGTCACTGCGGAGGGGCTGCATGTCCACAGCATTGCGGGTATGGCTTGGTAGAGTCCTCAGGCACAAAGGTCCAACCCTCAGGCAAGCCAACGAAACCACATCTGGAAATTAAATTTCTTAAATAAAATACTAAATCTTCACTGGATTTTCATCACCATCAATCTGTCCTTAATTAACAAACATAAACAATATGACCCTAGTCTTTAGCCTACTTAAATGCTATAAGCAAACTAATATTAAAAGCTGACTTTCTGTGTTGCACTCGTTATTATTTCATTGTAAACTTGCATCTTACACTGCAATTTTATTATATTTTTATTTTTATGAGATGATAAGCTTTAAATTCTAAACATGTAATAACCGTATGATTATGATAATATTTGTAATACATTTAATATTAAATTTACACTTTTAATGTCAATTCTAGTACCTGATTGTTTTATATTTTCACAAATCATACTAAATATTTGTTTTGTTGTGACACATAAATAATGTGGTGACTATTTCAATGTACTTAGAATCATTAAACCTATATTAAGCATATACAGTATCTATAGATAAATTAACGATTTGTTTGAGAATACATAGAGGGCGTAACTTAACTATATAATGAGATCGGTCGCTACCAAGATAGTTTTTTTTAGTAGAGGCTGCAATGGAAGGTGATGGATTTCTAAATCAACATGTTATAGATGTTCTAATACAATAAGGAAATTCTGACGAACGAACGGTACATAGGACGCGTTATAACATCTTACCTACCTGTATATAAACACATCTGTTTTTCTCTTTGCTTTTGTTTTTACTCTTCGCAGTCTGCCTAATATTGACATAACTCAATTTCCTGAACAAATATACTTGCTCTGCTATTACCTTCGACATTTGGCTAAGTTGAAATTTATTAATAAAGGCTTACAGGAAGAGTGAGAAAAACTTGATACACCAGAGTAAATTTTTTGCCCAAGAGAGTCTATGTCGCGTCAATTACAGATGTTCGTCACCGCTTCAATGAGGTGAATGGTGTGAGAATGAGTCAAAGAATGCATATCAATTATAGTAACGGAGTTGCTTGTGAGAAAGGCGTGATAATTTGAGAAGATCAATTATCATGTCGTAACTCATAGGTCATAACTTTTTCGATACTGCCCAGCTATGGATCCATCGTCTAGGTTCAGTTGAATTGTGATGGGTCTGTGTGCGATAGTATTTCTCTCTTGCCTACTCCTGGTTAGCCAAAGTATCACAGGTTATGCGTGGAAAAGGTCCTTATCTATGCCATGACATTCATATGGTAATTATTACGCCTGGTGGTTGCATCCTACTAGTAGCGGCAAAATACAGTAAAAATCCGCCATAAGACTGCCTATTTGTGTAAAATGCAATATTCAGCAAATATAAATTGCATGTTACAGGCGTTTATAATTGTATTACGAAAAGTTTTTTAGACACTTTTATGTATTTTTCTATGTTGAGAAAAAGAAATACTAGATCCATGGGGACTTAATGATTTTGAAATATTGCTCATTATAATGATATAACATGAAGAGTATACGAGTAAAGGAATAGATAACATCACTAAGGATCCTTGTTTTATTCTCTTAGTTTCCTTGAAATATACTTACGCAGCTCGTGTCCATTCATCGTTACCCTTGCAGACATTTAAGGAGCAGGACCCTGGAATGTCGTACTGTTCTCCAACTTTAAAACTTTTTCCATCAGAAACACAGCCAGAACCTGCAAAAAAATTAATATCACAACACTAGTATATCGAATATAATTTGAACGCAAAAATATTGAATAAAAGGAAAACTAATAATTAAAAATTTTTGTTTAAGGATAAACTCAACTTTATAATACGTCAATTCGTTCCGTGCCATGTTCTATGTAAATGACCGTCTATTTATACTCAATTTATATAGAGGACTAATATTGAAATCATAACTCTCTTTGTTAGTGGAAATCCAAACATACTATACAATTCCATGTGATACTACTCGTTGACTGACTAAGGTATAATAATTATAAAATACTTCTAGAAGTGCCAGAAACTTGAAGTTTGAAACGCAGATGGTGTCTGAAGAGGGATTGGTTTATAATTTCAAAACCCCAAATATTCTAAATTATCGTTCCTAGCTTGAATCTGACGGGGAATTAAGTAATCTACTAAAGAGTACTTTGATATTTTTCATTGCGTCTTATGGATAAACTTCTAAACGATGGTACATTTGAAATTCCACTAATTTTGACATTATAAGATGTGATCGAAATTGAGGACATTGAACACTTTCAATTTAATCGATCATTATTCTTTTACTATTTCCTGCATGCATAATCAGCAGATTTCAATTAGTAAGCATTATTACACATACAACAAAAGGGGTAAGATTCAGCTTGGCCAGGGTTTAAAATCAAAACTTATGACAGTATTAGAAGACCAGCTTTATATTTAAGTTATTTTCCAAAATTCGGATATTAATTTCTTTTCTTAGACAACGAAACAACATAAACTCAATTGTGGAACCGTAAATAAATTAGATAGTGAGTGAATTAAAATCGCAAAAAGGAAAAAACTATAACACTATGGCATTTAAGATAGCTTAAACAGTAGTTAAATTGAAAGAACTGAAAGTAGAACGATTTTACAGTAATCGAAGTTGGTTTTCATTAGTAAATATTTTGTAGAGCGGTTCAAGAGGCAATACTCAACTATGGCACTGATAATACAATAGATAGGGAGTAAATTTTAAACTAAAGAAAGATGACGCTTTCGGCCGAATTAATTTTCGGATACCAATGTATGTATTATTTTTTCATCAACAAAAGCTAAAATGGAACCATTAAAAATTGTATGTAACTTTTGAATCAGTTAACTATAGATACCAAACTAACATGTACTTGATATAAGTCGTCTTTTTTAAAATATAATAGTGCTCCAGAATATTACAATATAAATTCTAAAAACTAAGTAGGCTACACTCTTCGATTTTGACAACTGATTGTGAAGCCGCGGTTAATTGCTTTTGGTTACCAAACAATATTTTTAACATGTAGGTTTTGTGATATTGTTGGTCAAAGTTTCCTGTTTAGATAGCTTAGTTTACTTAATAAATCCTAAAAATTGGTTTTCTTTACATCATTTATATTTTTACATAAAAGAAAGTGACTGTTTCATGTCGTAGTTTAAAGCTTATAACACATTTTGTATTTTATTAGACTATTTAAAATAGTAAGTAACTGTTATTCACTTTTATGATGATACCTCTATTATTCTTGACTTATCAGCTTAGTTCAAGCAAGGTTTCAAAACGTTATCTTTATTCTAAGTAGGCTAGATTATGAGTTATTCGAAGCAGGATAATAGACGTTTCACACCACTCTGAGCGTAAGTTTATCTTATTTGCCTACGACAAAATGGTGGACATAGCTTCAGCTGCTGCAATGCCATAATAGCCTAGTCTATCTATTGTTCTTGGGTAGTCTCTGATTGTCAATTCAACCATTTAGATGTATGCATTACTTTAAAATTTTGATAAAAGCTAATTTGAGGAACGAAATTGTGAACACTATATAACGTACTCTACATTTCATTTAGCTTCATTTGATATTGCGGAATAGCATATTTACTGTTACTAAAGAATAAAAACGAAGCGGCCGAGAAATAACATGACTTAACGAACCATTCACTCCGTGGCTGTAATTTGGGGAAAAACGAGCACCGCCAGCCTATGAACATTACTAATTTACAAAGCAATGCTTCAGACACGTCTATATGTCCGTCCGTGAGATAAATCTTTTGTTACATTGAGCCGAGCCGGGTCCTTTCAATCGCCCTTGTGTCGATTTATTTATATAAAATTGAATATTGTAACAGCTATTGATTAAATTATATACTAATAACATCTTTTTGTAAACGAACATATAAATAGTGTTGATAAAAATTTAGTAAAAAAAGTACTTGCTCCACACTGTCTTGACCGCTTTGTTAAAAATAACTTTATCAAAATTAAAAATTGTATCAATGTGCATTATCAACGTAAAAAGAATGTACAAAGAGAGGGAGGGATAGATTACGTATTTCATTGTAAGAATTTTTATTACAATTTCCTAATATTTGATATCAAGTGCAACTATACTGGATTTTCTTATTTGTCGTTCCTTTTTATAGGTGCCATATTGTTAATATTAAAGCATGTGCTAATTTTGGAATCTGTAGCTTTACTATTTCTAGAGATATTAGTTTTTCATACAAAATACGCAATGCCACCTAGCGGGTAAACGAGACTGTTCTCGACCTTATTTTTATTTGAAATGGGTTGTAAACATTTCAAATAGTTGTAACCTAAGTTGTAAGAAGGTTAAACACATTCTTTGTAGATTTATCATGCACATTGGTAAAATATGTTTTGTATATATATATATACAAAATAGTTTGAATACCAGAGAGTGAAAATATATAATCAAATACTATATAAAAAATTCTAATACTTAACTTTCAGGTTCAAAAAGAAAATAAAGATAATTGTACTCAACGCATGCCTATATAAAGTTATAAATTTATGGTGTGGCCTTGGTTCTTGAAATAGATAAATGAAAGATTAAAACATACTATGTTGTAGTTTAATAATAAGTTTAGAAGGTGTTTAATGATAAATAACTTATTTCGTTATGACTTTTAAAAGCTATAACCTAGTATTCAAAACTTTTCTAGGCCAAATGTATACGTTATTTTTAAAGCTTAGCTCTTACCAGCAGCTTCCAGTACGATGAGCTGAGAGCACAGAGTGAAGAAGAGCGCAGTGAAGAGACGCATCTTTACAGACTGAACTCGGGAAGCTGTGTGGACCGAATTCTCGACTGCAGCGACTTCAAGGTCTGACCACTTAATAAGAATAATTTATGTAGGCGACCTTGGACGCTGAAAAGGACGAGAAGAAAATAGTGTGGAGTGTCTCTACCAGGAAATTTAAATAAATGACTCAACAGAATATATAATACTAACAACAAAACAAAGGGGTACGTTCAAGACTAAATGACCCGGAACTACGTATTGCACAATTTGGCCCGTAAGCACAATATTTTTATCAATAATAAATTAAGATTAGGATATTCTGTGAAAAATAAGTTGTGAAAGGGCAATATTTATATATTTCAAAACTGAGATATCTAAATGTAAGATTGTACCATAATTAAAAAATTATCATTTTATTCAAATACCGCTATTTATGATTACGGACCAATACGTATAATGTATATTTTTATAGTTTATTATTAAAGACTGAGCGTCTCCCAAACCCTCTCCCGCAATTACTTCAAGGCAAAAATCAAACCGCTAAAATGTTCAATTCACGAATAAAATATACAATAGCTTAAACGGTTTGACTTTGAAATTATTATGAGTGAAAAGATGGGAATAAATCTTTACTTACTATTATAAAAACTTTGAGAATATATATTAAAACTTGATTGGAAAACTTCAGTTACAATCGTGTTCATTGATAAATTTTTATTTCACTCTAAAAATGAGGTACAAAACTGTTTTCCTTTTGAGAGACTAATTTTTTGGTTCGCTGTATATTCTTGGTTATACATCTCAGGCATTTTTACATCCAAACACAGATGTTACTTTGAAACAGGAAACAATATCAAATTTAGCATATTTCCTAAACATTCACTGATAATAGTTGTACGACATCGTGAGTAGTTTTAATTTTAAACTGTATACGTATATAATTTTATAAGTGATAAAGTATTATAATGAGTAAAGGAGAGAAATATATTTGCTTTATAATATATATATTGTGTTATTTTCCTAATAAACTATTAGGTAATATTTGTTTGACTAATTTATGCCACTTCGAATATGAATATATAAATGTAATAGTAAGCCATTATCTGATACGATATTTTATCATCTAAATTCCGGAAATAACTGGAGATAACCAGCCATATGCGTGGTTCTACGAGTAAGCCGCTACGAATCTCGACAGGAGATGAGCAGGAGATGTAGGAACAGGTAAGCTTAAGGCATTACGCAATTACCGCCAAAGTCAGTCCATTAGCAGATGTTGGCCAACATTGCGTGGTTAATGAGCAAATACCACTTTCTCATGGTTCACCTATTCACACTCATATGAGTACATATGTGCACACTGAATCACCATCCGGGTATATTACTACTCGATCCAACAGTTTGAATTGAAAAGATATATGGTTAATAAAAAAAGGTTTGGAAACATTTAGTAAAATAAAAATCAGTTTAACCTCCTATATTGTAATCTTCACTATTATAAGAGCAGATGTATTAACGTCATTTTGAATAAACAAGATTAGTATACTTATATTTTTACCTTATTCTGTAAAAAAAATTATCTCATCACCATATAATAACATATCACATAGCAATGTTCAAACAAACCTCAGGCCGTTTTTTATACTGAAAAAGGGTATAAACCCCTTTCAGAAGGGGGTGATGTATAATTTATTAGATAATATATTAGAAACTTTTTTATTTAACCTTTTCAGGCTTACGATTTTTATGAATTTAAAATAATACTCGTATATTAGGAATCATATTGAACAGAAATGCTTCCCGCGCTATGTTTAACCTTGAAGTTTTTCTACGCCTAATAAAGTGACAATAAAGCATGTAATAATATATAGATAGTTTTGAATATCAATCAAACAGTTAAATTTTTTCGCGAGAAAAGCCTTTGATGTACACGTCTAGCCGTTCAAAGGCCGCTAACCTAACTGAGTCAGTGTGTGTGCTGTCATCACAATAACAGTGTTGGTGCAATCACAACTGTGTTATATGGAATAAAAGAAGATCTCTTTGTAGGTCAGTCTGTCTGTTGCACCAGCCTGAACATTATCCATCTATCAGGGCTATGCTATTACAAACCTGCATTCTGTCAACATTCAGTATTACAATCCACATTAATACTACCTGAATTTTCATAATCTATACTTCATATACTACGCGCCAACACTGCTTTCACCATTGCAAGTAGTATTTTAACATCCTGAATTTTCAAAAGCTCCAATTAAACTAGAAATTAAAACTTTTCTGCTTAACAAACATAACGATTGTAGAAATTTAAGGGTTATTAACTAACACTAATTTCTACAATCATATTTCAAAGCAAATATAACGTTTAAAAAATATTATTAAGAGAAAAAGTCACTTACAAAACGTTGAAATCAAAACTTATGAACTATTTAACGTAGTTACACACATATAAACAATTTTAAATCTAATTTGGCGGATTAGAGTTTTAGTTTTGCTCAACACTGATAAATATAAGATTGTATAAATTACAGTATATATCAGTTATTGTGTGTATGTGTGTCTCTAAGTGTAATATTCGGAGTATATTGGTTTCTAGATCTAAAAGCCGTGCTTGATGAAATAAAAATATTAGTTAATAGGCAGTTTTAAAAAGATCTGAAAAATAAGATCTGACAATTTCAAACTAGTTTGTCGTCTATTAAAATGTTGTATAAATAATGTAAGATAATAGAAACTATGATTAAAATACGAAGTTTTTATTGGCACGATCAACGTACATGACAGAGTGTATGGTATTGGCATTTGGATGGAAATCTTAGCAAACTGCATTCCATTAAGCGTACTCAGTTGAAATCTGGGGATTTCACTCACTCACTTTGAGTACCACCCTAGCCGTTGTAGGAGACTAAACCTACTCCTATTCCATTAGTCTTCACAAGTAGAAGATCTATGATGTTATTCCACTTGTATCATGACCTAATATTACGAAGGCGCATGGTAGCTGTGATTTGATAACATGTAATGTGTTTACAACTCATAATTTTAGAGCTATATCACTCGCATTAAAAACATGCGTAATACTGCATAAAACGTAGTACAAATTATTAACTACATAGTTTTATGAAGTATTGACAATCCAGTCACGTATTTTAGTTCTAAATAAAAATGTTTTGTATATTTTTCCAATACCAATATAAAGCTTCTATTATGCTTTGGAAAATCTTCTCTATAACAACTCTTAAGGGTGTATATAATTGAAATCACAGGAGATGTTCAACTGAAATTTAAACGTAGACAATGGATAAACACAGGTCTTTATGGTGAATCCTCAGGGGGTAGCGCCTGTAACTGAACTGCTGCTCACAAGAGACACTTCATTGTCAGCTTGGCTTTGTCATGTCCCCTACATAGCAAGAATGAGACACTTTATTGTGAAATATCTGCGTGAAAACAGAAATGTTTCTTTACATTCTTTAAAACATTGAACAATTTAAGTATTTTGTTTACAATAATTTTTGTTGTTTCAATGACAAAAGGAACACAGTACTAAGTTTTGGTGTAGAAAATTTGTGAGGTATAGTATTAAGAATACTCAGAGAACAGAAATATTTCTTCCAGCAAACGGCAAAATAGATAAGAGTTAGAACAGTAACTTTGTTAAAATCTAAAATTTGTTTTACAACACTTATTCGCTTTGTCATTATTGTAATTTTTCCACAAAACAATACTAATAAGTGTAATTTATATGATATTGTAAAAGTTATTTTTCTTCTTTAAAAGAAATAAAAATTTTCTTGACGCAACGAACTGTTATGCGTTTTCATAGTAGTCTAAACTCAGTGCACTTATAAACTTGTATTGACATATTTGTATTATATATGTAAGGGTTTTAAAACAAAGTAAATACGTTTTTAGTGGATAACTAAACTTAAATCCGATTTAAATGCTATTAAGGTGATATAGCAGAAATGAGCATGGAAAGTTTTCTCTTAAATAATTAGGTTCTACTCATTTGTTGTGAGTTTATTTTGATCAAATTGACATGTTTCTACTTAAATCAATGTTGGTGATATTTTGCATACATATTAAAAATTAATGAAAATTAATTTTCATACGTAGCAGTATTATAGCCGAATTTCAACCACCCTGTCTATTCTTAGTTTACAGTTTAACACCATAACTTTGTATTTTAAATTAACGGTGACAAACATGAGGAGATATCGAAATCGTTGCAAAACCAATTATTTGCATATTCCTTTCTACAAGCTAAGGAATTAAAAAGTTAAATATGAACGAATACTTATTTATGAATTCAAGTTGATTATATTTAAGAAGTATACGCTACATATGGTAAAAATTCAGTTCACCAGTAGCTATTAATATCAAAATTAACTAACTTTTGTATTTGTTTACGGGAAGAGCGTAATGGATTTAACCACCTTTACAAAATGATTTACCACTGCTCTGCCTACCACATTCAAATGACACCACTGTACCTATATATTTTGATGGTCATTTTGACATTGGTAGTAAATAGACATCACATTTTTTGATGGTACTACCTGTTTAGAAGAAAAATTACATTTTGTGTGAATGATCAAACTCAACAATCAGAATAGCAACAAGCAGAGAGGTAATATACTGTAGTACATAGATAATTAATCTTAGTCTACAGGATTGATGATATTAATATACTATAATGTAAGTCATATAGTAATTAAATTATGCCTGAAACAAATTGCCAACTGATTTACTTATTAAGAAAAGATTGACCTAATGTCCTTATCCTAAACTCTTCATTTTTGCATCGCAAACTTTCCAGGTTAATATGTCTAACGGAAATCGCCTGATATGAAACGAAAATGGCTGTTAAAATGAGGCACCTATACAAATAAGAGATGATAATTTTATGATTGTTTTATCTTAAAATACTGAATTATAATCTATTATAATTGGTAAGGATTATACAGGAATTAAAAGTGTTGGGAAAAAGTAACAATTTGAAATATGTTGTATACTTTTCAATTTAAATACCTTTAATGAAGTGTATTTGGTCTTGATAATACTCACATCCGTCGTATAACAATATGTTTAATACGACATGACCCAATAATCTTGCCAATAAAGACAAGACACAAAGAATACAACATTGCCAATACCGGTTCAATATTGGACCTTGTGGTGGGCAAACGTTGTGGTTTAATATGTTCTCATATCAAGGTCATATCTGTTACGCAGATTATTATGCTCAATCTTCAAAGAACATGCTGGTAATATTGATAATTTGTATTTAGCAAGTATTAAATGTATCAAGTATTTTTTTAGAAATTTAAAGAATGAAGGAAACAGGATTCTTCCGGATATTTGCCATCGTTCAGTGAAACAAAAAATCAGTAATACTACGTTTCGAGATCAGCAATCTAATCTCTTCCTCAGGTAAATAACTAACTTAACACATAACTGCAACCTAGGTTAAAATAAATATTAAAATATATACCCTTTCTATTTAAACCTAAATCGTAGTGTTACTGATTTCTTGTTTCACTGAATGTCCGGAAAAAATTATGCTTCCTTAACAATCCTCCCTTCGTCATAAATAACCTTCAAACAAGGAATTTAAAAAATCTTTCAATATAATATTTTTAACGATTTTACTCAAACATATTTGAGAAACGTCGTTATTTCTTGCTTAATGTTTAAGAAAATAATATTCTCAATCAATCAATTTAAATTCAAAAGAATGTTCAAAAAATTTTTAAATAATATAATGCACGTTTTTATCAGTTTAGACAAACCATGTTAATTCTTTTAAATAAACACGGTCGTTTTTCTCTTTAGTGCAGATTATACAATTTAGCTAAGTCAATTTTATAAGATCTAAACGCCTTAAACAAATAATTTTATTTAATATTGCTTATTATTTGCTATTTTCTTAGGACTTTTGTTCATATATTATGATGGCATCAAAATTTGCATGTATTGTAGCATGTTTTATATATTTGCTAAATTGAAATGGTTTCTTGGGATGTTTTTATATATCAATGAACATAGGCTACGCTAAATTTTATTTTTTCTTTCGTATTGTATTTGCTCATATATATATATATATATATATATATATATATATATATATATATATATATTTGTGTGTGTGTGTGTGTGTGTGTGTGTGTGTGTGTGTGTGTGTGTGTGTGTGTGTGTGTGTGTGTGTGTGTGTGTGTGTGTGTGTGTGTGTATTTCTTAGTAGTATAGTAAGTAACTCTATAATTTATACGCTACTTTAATTAAGTTTTTTTACGGATCCATCTGCATGTTGCACTTGTTTATAAACTATATTGCTGTTGTAATTTTTCTTTTTTTCACGATGTTGATGTTATTTGGCACTTGATTTGCTTGTTATGGCTTTTGTTTGCTTTAGCATGTATGCATGTAAATATTTATGTAAGTTTTTTTATCAATCCTCTTGTATTTTAATAATACCTATATCAAATGTAAAATGGTGTATACCGTATGTAAATAAATAAATACGAACATGAGTGACAACTTCTGCAAATGTTAAATATTTTGAAAACAACTTGTTAGCACATTAAACGGCTTTGGTATTACAGTTTAATATAGTTTATATCTCATTGGTAAATCATTGGCATATGAAACTGTAACAAATATATGTTTAATACAGGATATACTCCTGAATAGTGTATCCTGCTGATAGGCTCAATCAGACGTGTATACAGCTTCAATGGTGGCATAAATACTCGTATAACCATCATCCGACCGTTTGTGCGTAGATGTAGATAGGTCAGATTGATCATATAAACATCAGATTCTGAAATACTATCTGTGGAGCTATATTTCTACGCTAAGCTAAAGATAGCAATACTTATGATACTAAACTAAACTTTAGTTATTTTATGAAGCATATTATATAGCATAATTTTATAAACAATACCCCAGTAGCGAGTAATAATGAAATACTCACTTTTAAATATCCTCCTATATGTTATGGATACCTACTTCACAACACTAACAGTATTAAGAAAATTTACTATTGTATATGTTAAAATCGCAAAATAAAGATTGTACGAGATAAAATAGTACATTTTCATAAACAAGGTAGTATTTTAAAAAAAAACCTTTGGTTTTTTATTTAATTTGTTTCACCGAGCATAAATGTTTTATATATATATATATATATATATATATATATATACTTATTTATATATATATATTTATTTACTGAGTTAATTAATATGAATAGTCTGAAAATCGTTCATAAACCATTTAAATGCATTCATTCTCTGAGCCTTATATGTTACAAATCCTGGCCAGATGAATGGTTTAAGGGTCTACCTTGACTATATTTTTATAATTAAAAATTATTAATTATTTAAATGTAGAACTTCAAAATTCATTTTAATCTTATGTAAACCATTGTTATATAATTACCAAATAGTTATTGATAGGTATCTATATAAACTGAATACTCCTTATCTCAGCAAACACATTAGATTTCTAAAAACTTCTTTTCATACAACTATAAATGACTCGTGAAGCTAATGATGGGAAGCTTAAAAATGCCATCATTTGCATCATTACTATAACAATTAGAAAATAAAGTTACACAATACATCAGTCGCCACAGAACGTAATATAATCATAAAAAAAACACAAAAAAGCAAATTATATGATAACACTTGTATGATTTACAATTAAGTATATTTTAATTGATCCTGAATTTTAAATCTACATCAAAGTACTCATTATGTTTAAAACAACCGCCCAACCAAACCAATCATGTAAAAAACACTACGCAACTTTTATCTAATACCAATCTAGGAAAAATTGTTCTCCTTTTTTCTTAAAAAAATATAACTTTTATCAATTTCGTAAAATAAATGTAATATAATCCAAATAAAATAACTATTGAATTTAAAATTTAATAAATCTATTATAAGCTTTCATTCTTACACTTTTGTAGTATGCAGTTTAGGTGCAATAAAAAACAATCAATTTATCAAAATTATGTAGATATTAATTTAATTTATTATATATTATATATTAATTTAATTAATATAATAAAATACATCTTTGTATTTTTCTACAAGACCCTTCCTTGCTGGGAAATCACCACACACTTGTAAAGATAAACGCAATACTTCCTCTGCAAGAATAACGACCAAGTTGCAGTCAGAGATATTTTTTGTTGAATTTTGTACAATAAACTTGTACTTAAACCCCCTACATTTTTAACATTTGTTACTCCCCAATATATTGTGATATACTCCAATCTAATTTAAAATAAAGAACAGTAAATATATTGTAGTTTGTTAAGAGAGCACATAGGTTTAAAAATAAACTAATCTATTTAATATATCCTTTAAATTATTAATTAATTAGCTAGCTCTTTGAACTTTTTACGTTAAATACGGTTTGATATCTATCGTCAATACAAGTACTAAGTTCCGTTTTTTCATAACATTTTTTGTATTATTCCAGAAGTCAACACTCTTCACTCAATGGATTTAATAAATCGATATCTTTTTTTATTGTGTTAAAAAAGTATTAATGATTTCTTTAGTTGATTCTGGAGGTTTTTTTATTATTTATCATGACTTGCCCATTTCTTGGGTGACTTCCCAGTGAATTCAAATAACAACGGTCAATCTAAGAATAAGTAACGTAACATGTATTTAAAAGGTCTTTAGTAACATGTTTTCTTTATTAAAAGGCAAATGCAACTAACAACAAATTTGGCAATTTAAAAATAAATAAATTACACAGGCCATATCACGTAATTTACCTTTAGAAATATTAGAGAAATATGAGTTAGATTCAAACTACCAAAACGTGCTGTGACTCAAGAAAAGGCCACCTTAAATTATTGTATTAAGTCGTTTAAAACGAAAAATACAAGGTTTATGGAGAAATATGGAAGGATATTTAGTAGCAATTTTGTATTTTAGATATTGAAATTATTTAGAATTTAAAGTTTACCACAATGAATGACTAAACTTTATATACAAGTTCAACTTAGCATAGGATTCCATTATGACATATTCATCCCCGATATCAACGTTTCAGTTATTTTGTTGCTTCTAATATATATTGTGTAAATATATTGACGGTTTAAAATTATAGAATTGTAAACTATGCAAATTATTTTATATTTAGAGGAATATTGAGATAGTAAGTGGAAGAAAAACTTGAAAAGAAAATCGAAAACGTATTAACATTACCTTAAAATATTAAAATCACGAATCGCGACTTTTTCAAAAGCAATTTCCCCAATACTTACATCGAAGCACGTAATATTTTTTCAAGGTATGTCAAATTGTATCGAAAACTTTAATTTCAACACAATATCAAACTAACAATATCTAAATATATTTGATTAAATGATAACGGCTTCAATATTTCAGAAACAGAAATATCCTACTTGGATAAAAGTATCAAGACCTCACATAAATGTTGCATAAGATGTTCAAAGTGGGAGAAAAATCTACTGAATATTTCATTCACGTAATATCAGTTATGCCACCATCATTATATACTTCGATTTATTTCAATTTCAAGTCACCCGTAGTCTTTTATATCTGTATATAATTTCTGTCATGTTCTTCATTTAAATATTCCTTTTCATTTTTAAAGATCATGGCGATTGTTTTATCATTTTATTTGTATTTTAGGTTAAAATAATCTTTAAATATTCTTAACTTATAAGCGTA
The DNA here is from genome assembly GCF_021130785.1 of Homalodisca vitripennis. Lineage (NCBI taxonomy): Eukaryota > Metazoa > Arthropoda > Insecta > Hemiptera > Cicadellidae > Homalodisca > Homalodisca vitripennis. The sequence goes on from NC_060208.1 coordinate 33,606,791, forward strand.
GCTTTTGAGTAATGAATAAAAAAATAAGGTGTTTATTTTATGTATTTACGCCAATAAGCGTGTGTTTGACATCTAAAAGATTTTAACCCGGAATAGACAACCTAAAATATTCTGAACTATTTATAACATAATACTATATAAAAGACCAAAAAAAGAATAACTTAAAGATGTTCATATACGACTTTGTAATTAGGATGATTTGTTAACTTTATGGAATGACTTCAGTGAAAGCAAAGAATTTTCCGGACAAAGCTCAGTAACACGTAATGTATTTTATAAAGCGTTGTGTTTACTTGGCATAAAATTATGAATCCAATGTTGTGACTGTTGTAATATGAGTGCCGAAATATATGGTGCTGCGGCAACCGCAGTATATAGACATTGAGGAGTGATTGATTAGGCCCGGAGAAACAACAATGATACTCTTATCACATCACATGCGAAATCAACATAAATATTGATCAACTAAACCACGTGATTTTATTTAATCTTTTACTATTATCTTCTTATCTAAAATTTAATTCTCGTGTCTTATCATATTCTGAGCTCTATGTAATTTGTTTTGTAATTTTAAACTCTAAAAAGCATATTTTATTTGAATATCAAAAAACGAAATAATGTATTTAAATTAGAAAATTTTCCATATTAAAATTCAATTTGATTAAATACATACTTAAATATGTTTTACTAATATAGACTAAAATCATTAAAATATAAAATCTATGCTTAAAAAAACTGACTATTACAATTGTGCAATTTATACGTTAATTTATTACAGGCTTATATGTTTGCATACTGATTTATATGTACACTTACTATGACAAAATTAAAACAATAACTTTTATTTTACAACATTACGACTCATTTGAGTATGCTGAAAACTAGATATACGGTTATTATTCATAAAATGTACGGCCTCAATACAAAAAGTAAGTATGAGTAATTGCAATTTAAAAATGCATAAAAATTAAGTTGTTTTTAAAAAGAGTGTATAATACGACTAAATATTCTGAAATATAAGGATAATACGTTATTTAATGAACATAGATTCTCGGTAACAGATTGCATACAGTCTCTGGGGGAATAATCTGAACTGTCAGGTAAATGGCCAAATTTAACGTTGTATCTCTGAGCTCAGACATTGACATTTTATCATATTCTGTTCTTGTTTTTTTTCTTTAAAATACAATAATTTCACAGTAACATTTAGCACGCTTATTTTGAAGGCTAAGTAGAAAAATCTCCAAATTATATGTTTCATAAGAGTTATGCTTCCTCTAAAGAAATTAATAACAACTCTACTATTAACAATAATTATTTCTCTGATAAATAACAACCTAGGAATACACTACACCATGTGTTGTGTATCATGCTTCCCTGATATTCATGCATTTTCAATGTTCATGCTCATTTCTTTAGACTGCATGTGTTACTATGTTACATGTTAAAATGTCGAATAATTTCACTCGTTTATTTACAAATTGATTTACTCTTGATATTTCTCAAAGCCATTATTGTTTTCATTCATAAAAGCAGTAAAAAAAATTTCCAATCACTCAGCCCAATCCCATGGAATGCATGCGCTATCGTCGAACTTCACGTTTCTTTGGTGAAAATGAAGTTTCTTTTTAAAATTTCAAGTTTATTGGTGTGTTTTTTCTATAGATATCGTGCAATATTTGATATGAAACTGTACCAGCACCTTCAGTGATAAAATTCACTGACACTGAGTTATTAACATTTACATTACCTAGCTCATCCATGACGAATTGGAAGAGGATCTAATAATTACAATAATATCCTGTTACTCAAGAAATTCACAAAACAATTATATCGCCGACTTTGACGTGGGTGTGGTTATCTTGGACAGTAAACTAACTATAGAAGAAGTTCACGCCAATGGCACTAGATAGGCCACGATGATTGGAAGAAGCATCATCTCTAGATTGTCTCAAGGTTATAATACAGAATATTGTTAATTTTAAGACAGGACTTATGGTCCTAAATTCACCATTTCCAGAATATGTTACAAAGGTAAAACATTATTTATCATTTACTTTATAAACGCGGAAGATATATTCACACCAACTTAAGCGTAGTCAAACTGATTTTACGATATTTCAAGTAAGATATGATAATCTTAGAATAAGGTTATAGATTTAATTTGTATCCCTCATAATCAATTATAACCTCTTCATCAATGTTAGTTCACTTTAATGAATAACGCAGTTATAGCTCTGTCATTAGGTTGAGGAGTCATGGAAATGCATTAGACATTATTATTCATAGCACAAAAAAAATTAATGGTTGCCTGTAAAGTCGGTTTTACGGGCGAAGATTTTACGTGACAACGTCTTTTTCTCGGTAGAATATTTATTGATATGAATATTATTAAATTGCACAAAAGGAACAAGGAATTGAATGAAAATAAGAATTGCACAAATTTTAACTATAGAAATATATTTTGTTTACTAAAAACATTGTACATAATTTGAAATTAATTAAAATTTGTTATTGTAAATGGTAAAGTTGAATAAAACATTTACTAAAATTGGAATTTGAAATTCTTGCTAAAACACAGTTAAATTCTAACTCCGCGCGTGGTGATTGGTCGGTTTAGTTCGTTTGTTTGGTCGCACTGTTATGACAGGTTAGAGGTTATAATTTGTTATTTTAAATGTTAGACTAGCAATACGCGCTGTTTCTTCTCAATCGACTGAATTACGATTGATTGCAGAGTGATTTAAACTAATAATTTACTTAACACTATCAACATTTGTCAATAGTATGACATAACCTATAAACTCAGTTTCTCAACTTTTGTGTCAATCTAACAATTAATCAATCAATCATAGTTTACGATAATGAAAAATCAGTGTACAATTATTTACCTTTATTGTTGTAGTTGTTGTAAATGACGAATCTAAGCACTCCACATTTTCACGAATAAACATAGTTATCTGCTTTATCCCGTGCGGCGGACTCACAGTTATCTGCTTTATCCCGTGCGGATCCCGTGCGGCGGACCCACTGGACGGGCATCGTAACGTTACCGGGCGTTACACTTTTTCATGAGTGACTCCGAGCCGCAAACCTAATTTAATATATCATTTGGCTATCCCCGCATGGACACTTGTGGCACATGCGATGAGTACATTGCAAAATCAAAAATCTTAGAAGCAGAAAAATTACATTTAAATGTAAATACAGACACCGATCAAATAGAGCAAAAGGATACTGAACTAAAACGCTTGCGTATTGAGAACACAGTTCATAAGAAAAAAGCTGAAAGGTTCTATGAACGAAAAAGGATTGCAAAGCTCATTAGCAGAAAAAATGAAGACCTTGAGGCAATTTGCTTTGATTTCCAGAAAAATCTGCCAGTCCCCAACTTGTCGACAAATGATGTGTACTATAGACGCCAGCTGTCAGTTTATACCTTTAACATTCACATTTTATCCACTGGAACCAGCGTTTTTTATACGTATCCACAGACTGTTGGTAGCAAAGGCAGTGACGAGGTTTGCTCCATGATTCACGATTTTGTATATAACTTTCTAGATCCCAATGTTAGACGACTGCGCATTTTTTGCGATTCATGTTGAGGGCAAAACAAGAACTGGAATGTTTTTAGATTCCTTCACCAACTGGTACATGAGCAACACAGATTTTGATGAAATCATTGTTTGTTTCCCCATAAGAGGTCACTCCTACATGGAGACAGATAAGAATATGGGAGTTATTAAGCAAAAGACTAGAGTCGAGCTACCAAGCCAATGGGCAGATGTGTTCAGGCAAGCCAGGGTTAAGCCTCGACCCTTTGACGTTGTAGAAGTAAAGCAATCAATGTTTCGGAACTGGTCTGGACTTCTCAATAGCATGTATGTTAACAAGTGCCCCTTCAAATCCAGGCCAATAAGAGAACTTAAGATAACTGGAACTCATCCTCGTTTCATCTTTCATCGAAGCTCCTACAGTGGGCATTTTGATTCTGCAGTGGTTTGTAACCGACAAGTGAAAAAACGAAGGAACTTGGCAGACAACGAATTCATTCTTCCAGATTATCTATATGAAGGTAGGTCTTATAACGTTATTAATTTAAGAAGCTTAGTATTAGAATAAGTGTTTGAGTGAAGGCTCTAATGTTATCGTGCTTTAATCAACAAAACGACAATAATATTCTATTTAACACAGTATTATTTTTATTTTTTTTATGAACTGTATTTTTCTATGTTCTTGTAATAAGAAATTATAAAGAGTAGGATATGGAGAGGGAGGGATAATTTAGAAAACATTCTGAACCACTCATTTGATTTTTCAATGTAAATGGTTAGTGTTAAATTAAAATTGTATAAAATAAAAATAATGTAATTAATTGTATTCATTTATATAAATTGAATTGTAATTAATTTACATCTCTACATTACAGTTTTTGTTACATTTATAGATTTGATACCGATACCCAAGGCAAAGTATGAAGATGTGAAGCACTTGTCCAGGTTCTACGAAAGAGAAGCTAGAGAGTACTTAGAAAACTTGCCATACAAGTAGAGAAGCTGAGAAAGTTGCAGAATGTCATGAATATTTAGTTTGTAATAGTTTTTTAACAATTAAAACAGGTGTTAACAAAAAATCACTTTGTGTAGTAGATGACTTAACTCTTTTTTTCCCTGGACATCCATTTATTTTCTATGACTTACCCCCTTTATAACGTGTAAATATGGAGTTTATAAACAATTTATGTTATTTTTAAAAACAATCAAGGAAGGTAAGACAATCTAACCTATAAAATTTTGTAGATTTAAGATAAAACTGTATAAAGAATCTAAAAAAATTTAGAAAACTCAAATTTTATATAGAGATTTCGATCTTAAAACTTAAAAATCAGTTTCCTGTAAAATCTACAAAAACTGACTTGCCCCCTTCTTCCCCTGAGCCCTTCATATATGTACGACCTGTGAATCCAAATAATAACAAGGAGCGACAGTAACCACTCACTAGCACGCTTGGAATACATGTGTCACGATACGCTGGGTGACGCGAACCGAAAGTTTTTCCCTCGTGCAAAACATACATCCATAGCACGCCAAAATAAGTATTTACTCCAATAAACACCTAGTAAATAATGTTACTGCATTTGCCCTTATTTTTATTTTACGTTTAGGTAAGACAAGGTAGAAATAAATCATCCCAAAAATGTGTAATAGGTCTTGCTGAGATTGCATAAGTTCAAGTCTATAACTAATTTCATTAGTCTGCATATATAACTACCTCACTAGTTAAAATATAAAATAAATTCAATTAGCTTTTTTACATTGCGATTTTTTTGTTAGCAGTTTTGTTACATAAGTTATTAAGCCATTTTGTGTATTAAGCCATTTGTGGTAATACTATAACTGAATACGATTTTTAAAAATTGATTGTTCAAGCTTAAGTGTAGGGTTACGATAAAGCATTATATACTACTTGGCCACTTGAAATAAGTTATTTATCACATAAACTCACCCTCCGAAGGAGAAAATATTTATCATGAAAATCTTTCCATTAATTTGTCTTTCTGCTTGTGACGTTCCCAACTGTCAAAGGATTTCCGCTGATATTAATTGACGCTTCAGTCCTATCCATTTGTTATTGTGTGGAAAGACATAAAAATATAAAGAGATAAACAGATTTTAGATATAGAATTGAATACTCCTATACTTATGATTCATTCTTAAATAGTACATTCCAGCTAAATCGGAGATAGTAAAATGAACGCTACATGTAGAGATTTCTATAAGCTTCTGGTAAAGGCTTTTTGATAATGAATTCCAGGACAATTCCATTTATTTTTTTTTATTTTTAAGACAAGTGATTAAACTTAGCCCCTCCTTTGCAGTCAGGGTGTCTCTGATGTCGAAACGATGCAAAGATTTTTTCAGAGGGATTTAGACTCTTCATCCCGGGAGCCAATCTGTTCTGGTTAGAGATATTAAACTCTGCTCTAAATAGAAGGTGAATTGGAGATTAACTAACCGCATTGGTTGAACCCTTTTTAACTCAGCTACGTAATAATATGTACTAATGCATGACACAAAAGTTGTAATTTATTTAAAATTTCAGACATAACATGTAGAGACGGAATTCGTTAAAACACAATTATTTACCCGTACGGTACTTATATGAATTCATTCCGCAGTCTGAAAGTATTACTCTCTTTAAATTCATTTACAGTTATATTTTAACATGAGTATTCTCTCAATAAGTTTAGATTTTTTTTTAATTTTGCTTTGTGTACGGGTCATAACTTTTATTATTATTCAAACGTATTTATGCTTTAATTAATAAAAATAAACTTTTTTTACGCTGTCTGTTACATCAAAGCGTTACCTTAATATCTAATTTTTAATCCTTTTACTTTACAAAGTCTTTAGTTAAAATTTAGTATGGAATAAAGAGTTTGTATTAGTTTGACATAAATAAATAAAATATTATAAATTAAACTTGTGGAAATGTGTGCTACTCTGCCTAAAATAAAACATCTCAATGAATTAAAATTTGTTGTTTTTATATAGTAACATTAGGAATGTTGGATATTATGGGAAACATTTATCACTAGATGTATGGTTACACTCAGGAGAAAGATAGTTTTATTTACATCATGTCTTGAAATCAAATTTAACTACAAATTAACAAATATAATTAATTGATTATGGGGAGTACTTTAAAATTCAGTAAAAATTTTGGGTTTAGGATTGAATGTGGATTTATCATCGACTTCGTTTGTTTTATGACTATGTAGAAAAAAGGTCAGCAAAGAAAAATAAACATGTTTTCACTTTAAATTATTATAAATAAAAAGTAGCAATGGCTTATTTTATATGTATATGTATGTATGTATATCCAATCAGTTGATATTTTTATTATTATTACACAAGAGATTTCAGTATTACAAATTGGTATTCCAAATTTTTCTATAATATGGTTTTCTGGATGCTTTGTACTGGAGCATTTTTAGTACTGGTTTATGCCTTGTCAAATTAAAATCTAAATTACGTAAAACGTTTTTAATCTCTTACTTTATAACATTTTCCATGCCATGAAGCCATTTAGTTCAATCATCCTGACTGATTATTCTCAGTTGTGAGTTTAATTATTTACTGGAAATAATAGAGAAAATGAATCAATACTATTATACTAAAACAAAAACTCTAACAATAATTAAAATAATTTAAAAAATATCCTGATCAACGCGTTTTGTTCAAAATATATCGCGAAATTCCCTGGAAATAGTGCTAGACCTGAAGTAACTACAGCTCAAACTACAATGAACGGTTACTTTAGAATATTTAGCCAATAACTTTTATTTCTATGTATAACTTACTTACTTTGCCTAAATTTATGGAAATACCTTATTAAACCTATACCTAAGGAAGAGGCGATCCGCGGCTCCCTCTGGTTTCTTAAAAGAACAACGAAGCGTATAGCTTCAAGCCTTTTGGTGGCGACCCTAGAAACCGCGACTGACTTTGCATCGTTACACATATTTCATATAGTAACGATCATCATTGTATTCCTTTATAACACAGTGTAACGTTTCACATAATAATGCAAATTAAAGAAAAATAAGTTATACTCATAAATCTTTATAAACTAATAATATATAAATATATATATAAATATATATATTAATATCTTTGCGTGTACAATTTCGTTCTACTAATGATTGCATATTACCTTAATTATTAAAATATACTAAATTCTAACTTTAACTCGAAATATATTAATTTATTGAGATGATTTCAAAGACAACGAGTCTTGTTTTAGCCAAAGGCAGTCGAGCAATCACAATATTATAATTATGAAGATCAGAAGGACAATAGCGTTTACGGTTACACTATAATTTCTCCAATTAATTTATACCTTAAAGACAATGAATTACTTGTTTAATTATATCATTTAGAATTCCTTTTGTGTTCTATTGCCACAGCCATTACATCCCATTATGCTTCTCTGCTTGGCTACTAATATAGTTTTCAAATGCTAGTAATTACATTAAATTAATTGTTCCATTACTAGTAAAACTGAATAAAATAAAATATGATAAAAAATGAATTACGATATATTTTAAAATTCATTGCACATAAAATCTTGAGTAAATCCCTTTTAAAAATGTTTAAGTTTATTTAAAACAGGTTATATTACAGTTCACAAGACCACTAATCTTCATTTTTCTGACTACAGAATTTTGGTTGTTCTGTGATGAAATGGACATACATTAAGTGCGTTTACCCAAGTGATTTGTGAGCTGTATATTTTAACACAAGCTTTTATTTCAAAAAGGGCAAATATAAATAAAATGAGGAGGAAATGCAATTATGGTTTGGTTTGACGAGTTAACTGAGTAAGCCCAGGTAAGTTTGAAGTTCAAGAAGAGAAAACTCGGCTTGCTCGGCCAAGTGTATTATTTTCAACAATTGAGCAAACTTTAATTGTGCGTAAATATACAATTTAAAATGCTTATAAAACGTAATATTTTTATTTCCAATATCTTAAAAAGTTTTAGGTTATTACATTTTCATTCAGTACATGGCTTCTTATAGCTTGCATTAGTTAGGAATCAGTAAAACAATTACATTGATATACTTTTTTCCCGAATTTAGTGACCTTATAGTAATTAAAAATTAAATCACCTAAGGCGTAAAGTTAGTTATAAATGTCGATTTCTTTAATAGGCTTTTTATGCAGGTTTTAAACTCCATAAATTATTTTAAATCATCGTTTATGTCTCATATTCTTGTTATTTGAAAGGTTATCAAATACAACGAGAAAACTAATTAAGCAAAATTAAGTGCTCTAACCTGATAATTGATACATACATTTTCTATGAGAGAAGAGGGTATGATACAAAATTTAACAGCTTACATATTTATTTATTTCTTTACTAACAATTGAAATATATTTTTAATCTCATCTATATATATAAAAATGAATGTTTGTATGTTTGTCCTTTATGGAATCGTGAACTATTGGACCGATCATGATGAAAAATTTGTACGTATATGTATTTTTCCACGGAGAAGGTTTATAAGCTATGCCCATCCCTTTCCCGATTCAGGATTCCGCCCCACTGGTTACAGAAATACCCATAAGAAATGCATTGCAGCAAACATATGTTAACGTCTTTTCAAATTTTTAATCAGCTGTTCTTTGTAAACATATATTACACTTATAGTTTTAAAGCATAGAGTAAGCTTAAGAGAAACGACAAATTTTGTTTAAACTGTTTTTGCAATCACTGTTAAACATAGACTTTACTATCCAGATAATACAATTAAAATTTGACGTAAAAATTCACCTTTAACTGCAATATTTATTTAATATAAACCATGCTCATGCTTGATCAGAAGAGTAATGCAGATATCATAATTACTATCTTACGTTGGCTACAAATATAAAGAATGTTATAAAATCAACCTTAGTTGTTTTTTTTGACAGAAGTATGGTTCTCAAAACTCCGTGTGTACATATTCTCTCGATCGAGACAACAAAGCAAGCTCAATCGTGGCATCGGAGATATAACTAATTTAATCTAAAATTTATTATAGTAAAAAAAAACAATTTACTAAGTAATATAAGGACTTCGGTTCTTAAGATTTGCGTGCGAAGCCGTGGGTAACAGCTAGATAGAGGCAGGAATATGGTACATACCTTCATAATACGCCCAAGAGGCTCACGATGGAACGACTATCAATTATCTCAGCAATGTTTAGAATGTGATAGAAAAAGAATAAGTGAATATAGTGTACTGTTTTCAACGGGAAATTGCGTGCGAAGCCGCGGGCAACTTTTGCAAAAAATTATTGAAATGCGCAGCAAAGCGCGCCGGGCCCGCTAGTTATATTATAATTGTGATTATTAAATGTAATAATGGCCGTAGCTTAAGTCTTTCCCTATTTGTAACAGAATTGCGGAAAATTCTAAAATTATAATACATTCACTTCCTTTCTAAGCATATTGCCACAACTTTGTTCATGATCCTCGTAAAACTCTATTCAAAGAAAATTGCATTAAACATTTCAGAGTGATGTGAGTTTCATGAGGTCATATAAGTTATATAAATGAAAATATTTTTAGTCTTTACTACTTTATTAATTATGTAATCAAGTTCTGGCTCTTCAGCACGTTTATGCTTTACGTATTTGCTAAATAAACGTATGTTTAGCTATTACAAGCATACACTCGAACAATCTGATATGATTGTTATTTAGATAACGTATAAAAATTATTCTATGACATCATCAATACTAGTTTGTAACTAAATAGCTCTCCTTATCTTGGTGTCTTACTCTCTGATCCCGATCCTTATCATGCTCCTTACTCGCTGATCTCCGTACACGAAAATGGCTTTACATCAATGAGCCCATACATTAGCGCATTCGAACTTAAAACTTTGGTTAGTTACATATTGTATGCCGGGTATAATCTAACCTAAGTTAGATTATTTACTAAAGAGATTTAAAACACAACATAACATTTAATTACAGATATTATATGTGTGTGTGTGTGTGTGTGTGTGTGTGTGTGTGTGTGTGTGTTTTAGATGTATTCTTTTTACAAAAATTAATGCAAATCATTTTAAAATCATCATATGATGATATCATCAAAATATCATCACAAAATCAGAAGAAACTTAGTTTAGTGAATGAATTATTTAATTTGCTAGGTGTAATTTCATTAGTTGCCCCTTACATATATGAGGTAGCAATACACTAATCGACGTGTTGCGTAACAGGCTACGCCGAAATTCAATGAAAATTTTAATTCTATAGCTCATTCCAATATCAATTTTTAAATTACCTGGGAAATAAAAGATATATTGAGTCAGCCTACTGAGTGCTCGGCTTCAACGAATTTCATTAGAATTCCATGATTTGTGTAGAAAACCCATTCTTGTATATGTAGAGATAAATTTTCTAGTCCACACATGAAATATTTTTTGAGATATCTTGCCATATGATACATTAAATTTTTTTCTCATTAAATCTGGTTTCTTATCGGTGTTTAAATAGTAAACCGTTACAAACCCAGTCACCATAAAATGTAATTGTATGTGTTGGATAGTAAAGATAATTATATTAATACGACATACGTTAAAATAAACTTATTATGCTAAATTTTTCTGCTCATTGCCATAATGGGTAACACAAGACCAATAAAATAATATTTTCTAACGCTCTTTCAAATTATACGCGTAACATGCACTATCACCGATGTGTGATTTCCCTTAATCTTTCATCTCCATAGCTCACTTTGCTTTCAAGAAAGTATGCGGGTAAAAAAGACAGGCGCAAATAATGAAAGTTTTCAGCACCTTGTCTGATAAACTTCTCTAATGTTTAACGAATTATACAATATAATATTTTACAAGGGAGTGCTAATTTTATAGCTATAACCTGCAATTGTATAAAATTAAACAAATTAGTTAGTTTTGTTTTTTTTAATAAAAATAACTATAATACAAAAAAATATAACGAAAAGTATTAATTATTGTTTTTAAACATGTCAATTTTGAAGTAAACAGAGTCCATATTTAAGAACATTAAACAAAAATTTATTTTGATTTGTGTTTTAAACTCGACTAGCAAATTACACACGCTGCTTTGTATAACATTTTCTAAATGGGAGTCTTATTGAAAGCACGGTGTTATACAATACCACACACAATATTGCGTCTGTTCATCAATATTGCTGCAGAGTATTAAAATATTTAAGAATCAGAAGTAGAGATATCTCAAGTACACCTTTTGTATTATTGACGGTATAAAGATTCAGAGGTAAAGTGTATTACGAATGGCTCTTATTTGAGGTTTTGTGCGAGCAGGAGCACAAACAAAATTTAAACATTTGGTGATGTAATCAGTAGAGTCTAAATTTGGCAAAAGAACTTGTTTAAAATAATAAAAACAAGGATATACCTATAATAACTGAATTATTTATTTCATTATCTTCTGTTGTATCAATGCTTTAGTCTTACCACCAACAACGAATTTTTCGAATTTAATCAATATATGTTTCTAGTACATATATTGATGTACTTACCTCTACAATCATAAATATTGTTATGTTCATCGAAGATTTGTTTATAAAGATAATTATTAATTTTGTATGGAGTAATCAAAAAGTAAAAGACAGTTCATAAACTTCATTCATGCACAACTAACAATCCACAAACAATTGATGTTTGTTTTTTTACAATCACCTGTACAATTGAGAAGATGGAAGCATTTACTTAAAATTATTATCAATCACGTAGCCTTACTAGCTTTTAGCCATTTTATACTTTATTTTTAATGTACATATAATAGTTTGTGTTCATTAGTTACTGACCTTTAGCTATGATGTTTCAGCTTTCAAAGGAATTCAGCGTAATTTTATAGTTTTAGCTATATTACTGTAAAACATAAACTTCTTAATAAATTGGATGATACTTCACTACAGTTTAAAAAATACCAAGTTTTAGTACAGTACTAAACGAAAGTACACTTCATGTTCGCGAAGTCATCAGTTTCGCATCAAGATGGAAAGATTGGGTAAATTTTCACTAGCTGATTTAAAGCTACGATTATATTACCCATGTTTGCGGCTAATAAGCTGTCAATGTGGAAAGTAATTTATTCCATAGTTTACTTCTTACAACATCTTGTATTCAAGGTTGGAGCAAAATCACGTGTCGCGCATTAGGCTTCGCTCAAGTTTCTCACACGATTTCTAGTTTATAGCTCATTTATAGACATCCTAGGGAAAACGACATATAAACAAAATAAAGATAATATTTTTCCACCCCTTGCAGTTATAAGAAAAGAATAAATGTTATCCTGTTCCAAGTTTACCCTTGGAGCGAAAGCAAATCACGTGTTTATACAATCATCAAACACCACATTGCTTATGTATATAAGCTATGAAATACCACAAAAACCATTAAAATATACACTTAAATCCTTTTGTAAGATGTCCTACGTAAAACAGCTAGACTGAAAATGAGACGGAAGAAAGCAACTGTCAACGCCCTGAGTAAATGTAAAATTCTAGTTCTAAAGCCTAATCTGTGTACTATATATTTAGGAGACAAGCTTCGCTCAAGCTCAGAAAAATTTAACAGATAAACATTTACCGTCATCGAACTAAATTTTATCTATCTGAATTGACGTTTCACGAAAATTTTGGAATTTATATATTTTTTTATTCACGAGTTATCACGTGGATAACTGTGTTTCACTATCAGTTGATTTTCAAGGACGGGCTGCATTATCATCCAACACAACCATCCCTACGAGTATGTAGAAATTAATTTTACGTGCTGTTTCAAATATATATCCGAATTCTTACTCAAGATATCTTCGTAAGCGATCAACTCTGCCATATCTTACAAGCATATATGAACCACCATGGATTTAAACCTTTTCTATGTAGAAAGGAAGTTTTTTGTAAAATTTCAACTCTGAAGCTCAATTTATTCCTGAGATTTTTTGTTTAAAATATATAAATTGACAAACAGACATAAAAAGGTTTTTTTTACACCCTGAGGCTACCACCGCATGCAAATTTATCTCTATTGCTCAATCAGTTGTGGATATATCCTGCGGAATAATGGCCTTTCCTTAAGCTTATCAGAACTCCTTTGATATCGTTGAGCTCGTTAATATCTTGTGACGGGCGGATGAGCAAAACATAAATTCTGCAAGCCCCCTAAGTGATAGGCTTAAGATTTCAGTTGAGAGAAAGTTTATCACTATATTATTGTCTAGATTAGTAACATAAGATGTTAATATACTTTGTAAAGTACATATATGTATATATTATCCCTTTGGCACTTTTCATTTCTCTATCTATATAATTAGATGGCATTTTTAATTGTTAAAGCTTCTGGTTCTAAAAATGATGATGGATTATTAGTGATGCTAATGTAATAGTTGACGTAACTCAGGACATCATGGAGACTAATTACATCTTGACTTAGTAGTAACGGGTACTAAACTCTAGTTAGTAACGGTTTCTGGCTAAAACCCATCACATTGGCGAGTCTCTCTGTAAACTATGCGTTTCCGATTAATATATTCCTGTTGATTACGAGTTACAGTTTCCATTTACAGATATACAGTTTGTATGAATGATAATCTAATGGAATTTTATAATTATTTGAAAGAAGATAATGTACAGAGTGCTAACAAAAATGTAGAAAACTATTTTGGTATATGACTATATAGGTGAAAATATACAAAAAGGTGTCTTTAACACTATGGTATTTCTATTAGTCTAGAATCTTAAATTTTTAATATTTAAAAACAATACAATTCAGAAATAGTTTTAGTTGGAGCGGTGTTTGTATGTGTTACAAGAATGTTATTTCCTTTCCAAAAACGAATCTATAATACATAAAAATTTTAACTCTTTAAGTGCTATAAACGGATGATAAATTACGGACTAAATGCGTTTTTACTGAATTCATAAAATTAATTTTAATTATTTAAAACTATCTGGTAAAGATAATATAACATAATAATACCATGATAGTGTAACGTTCCAGCTCTAAGCATCGCTTCCTGTATTACTCCCTCCTGGTTGTTGTAGAGCTATGTTCACATAATGTACACTCAGTATACATTAACAATGTCTGTACGAGCATCAGAGTACAATCTCGTATACATACATTACACATTTTAACCTTTTTAGTTTAACGTTCCAGCTTTATGCAACGCTTCCTTCATAACTCCATCTTGGATATTGAATAACCTTGTTCGCCTATCTACCCTTACTTCCTTGCTTCTGTGTAGTATATAGTGTGTGTCAACTTATGGGTGCATGTTATATTTTTATTCATATCTTATTTTATTAAAATATATTCATAAATATGCATTTTTCTTTCTTGTGTTTATTATTACGTCAAAATTTACATTTTACAATATGAATATTAGAAATGCTTAGTTTTATAGCTTTAAATTGTGATTGTGTATGATACTTTGCTTCCTGTGATTATTTTAAGAACACGAATGATATCCTATAACGTTTTTTAATATGGAGTGTATAAACATAATACAAACATGACCAATTTCTCGCAATGTTTGCTGGTAATACAATATCCACCCACGACAAGACCTTGGATGATATCTGAACTTTCGCGTATGTATGTATTACTTTACACCGTTAGTTTATGATATCGAATACAATCTGGAGTCTTGTAAATGACTCAAACTGAGTGGTCGATGTGCACTGCAGGTTGCAGTTCCATAAAGTAACAAGAAAGAGTTAAAGGTTTTTTACATAGCAGTTTTCTGTCATGAACACTTTCTCTTAGTGTTCATTTATGATCAGTATATGATCTAGAGTAATCCCTGGATATTCTACTTTTTTGAAGATACATTAAATCTTAATATGAAAGAATATTTCCGTATCAAGGCAATGATCTTTACAGTAATATTTCTCTTTGTATGTGAATTGTGTTTTAAAGATTATAATATTATATATTAAGCATTTATATTTAAAAATAATGGTTAAATCCATTCATGCATAAATACCTAATAACTGGCACATTACATTACGGAGTCTGCTTTATAGTAAGTATTCTGATTTATTCACTACAAAAAGGGTTACAAGACAATGATTTTCACGTTTCTTACAATGTTGAAATGTGACAATCATGGATAACGAACCTTTAAATACTTTTCCTAAAAATGTAATTCGCAGAAAGCTCATATTATTTTGAATCATTGTACATAAGAATTGGACTAGGATTGTAGCTATGATGGGTGAATATACAAAAAAATTGTTTTTATTCTCTGGTTATAGGTAACTATAAGACACATTATTGCCTTATTACAAGACAGTTAGGCAAAAACAACAAGGACTTGTTTGTTTTTTCATAACTAAGTTGAAGTTTGTTATCATATATATATATATATATATATATATATATATATATATAAAACTTTGAAATGGGCGTGGTGGTGTGTTAATGTTATATATGAGCAACGTTTTTTCCCATAACTAAGTTAAGGTATGTTATTACATATAAAAAAACTTTGAATTTGATGTGGTGGTACGTTCATGTTAATATGAGCAAAGTTAACAAATTAATTAAATTTGGCTTAATTAATAAACACATAAAATGTGCAGTGCAGAACATAAGTGATTTCTACAGCCTTCTAGTGTATCACGAGGTAACCGAGTGCATCGCATTTATGTATTTAATTAATGAAACGGAAGTAGAGTTTTCCACTCCACCCAGGAATATAAATCTACAGTTTGGAGTGCACTATAATATTGCAGCTGAAATATAAAATATATCACTGAAAAACGGAGTGATAGTATTTAATTAGTTTAAAATCTCCAAACACAAGTTTATAAGTACAAAATAAAGCAAAAATATATAAAAGATATAAACTTTTACAGATACATTTAAAAATACATATGAACTTAAAATTTATGAAAATATTTCATTACTATTTTTTTAGATTGTTAGAGTTTACGTAATCTATATTATGATATGACCTAATTTGTAAGATTGGAAAATTACCGTTTAAGTAAATTTTTGTTTCAAACTTAATAAAATGAGTTTTAAATTAGATTTATAATAATTTTTACCGAAATCTAACACTTACTTGTGACCATTAATGTTCATTACTAAACATACTTGCTGTTATATTTGTTGTACCAAGGCTACAGTTCAAGTTTAGGAAACGACACGAGAAAGCCATAAAAGTCAATGAGAAAATCCAATCAAACAGTTTACTCTACCTCACTTGCCGTTATCTCGTTGCCCTAACTAAATTTTTAACGCCTGGTTGAGTGAGTGGAAAAGGTTGGTCAACATATTCTGATTATGTTTCCCTTTAGTAATTTAGTTTTTGCTTGTATTATTTATAAAAACAAAGTAATTGTATCTATACTATTTAATTCAATGTCAAATTATTTTTAATATATTTGTATCTAAATATATCCGGTGTTTGTTAATTTGACAATAAATGAATATGGTAGCGACAATTAATCAAATATAAACGTATAGAATTAAAATAAACTGTATTTAAATAAAGAATAACACACAAATGAGTAACAGACATACATTATATTTTAATTATAAGAAATCGACACTTTTTAAATTGTTACTACAGCGGAAATAAGCTATATAAAGTAGCAACCAAACATTTATAATGTGCTGTCTAAAATTAATACAGTAGGAGAAGTTCATAATATTTGTCTTTGCAAATTTGAGTAAACCGCGGTCTAAAAATGAAATGTTTGAGAAAGCAAAGAATGAAAGCTATGAGATATAGAAATAGCAGTTGAAATTGTTGGTATTCATACAGTTATTTTAACATATACAGTGTTTTCATTTAGCAGTTTATATGTTACTAACTGGACAAATTTACCTAAAGTAATAAAGTATGATGATTACTGCAGTGTTACAAATAGTTTTAGGCGGCTTATAATTTCGTTACAGAACGAGTGAGGAGAAAAACTTTTAGGCTTTTCTGTGTCAATAAAGATTGTTGGATATAACACAAATACGATTTTATGAAATAAAAATAATGTTTCCTTTTCAAACAATTTATCTGCTTGAGGTTTATATAGCTAAGGTCTAAAATTCAAACTCAATTCAATAATTAAAGTTATACTTATATAATATATTAATTGATAGGTCATAAATGGTTAAACAATGAAAACTCCACGTACGTTTGTCATATACACATTAATTCAAATATCTCTATATAAAAGTCTACTTTAGCTTATTTACACTTATCCCTAATGCTTCAACTTCACGATGTCCCAGTCAGTTAAAATAATGAGTCGTGACAAATAGTCATATCATTATCAGTATCTTTTTAATGATTAAAATCCGTAAAGGTTGAAGTAGGGTTGTAACCATTTGGAAGATCTGCATTATTGATACTTATATTTGGAATTCAAGTCTCTGACAGAGACTTCAGTGACTGAGTTAAGTGGAAGATGAAATGGAGCAAAATCTCAATATGTATAAACCTAAGTTGCTCCATCGATTGTGTTCAAGACATCTTAGTGAACTCATTTGTGAATTTTTTATTAAAAAAGACTTCTATTTTCTAGTAACATTCAATCATTTTAGGAGTTGTCATTATGCCATTATAAATAATATGCCTACTATGTACCTGTTTTTCAGCAGAGAATCGCGTACAAAGCTATGGGTAACTTATCTATCTATTATATAATCGTATAAATCTGATTTGCGAAGCAATAATATAAACATAAGTAAAAGGACTAACAGCAAAAATTTTTGAGGCATTTGATATTTATGACATGAAATATAAGAGTAGGTTTTTTTATTTCTTTTCAAAGAGTAGCTAATGAACTTGGTATATCGTATTTGGCCTGTTATGGTACAGTTTTCATTAATGTTTTATTAAACAAGTGTTGAGAGAAAATTAAATTAAATTATGGACTGACTCCATAAATAAAAATAAAAAATCTTAAACATGTTTTTATATTATCCTTTTTGTAATTTTTATTCTCCCGCCTGTAGCTGATTAGTGATTTATATTTTTCCTTTATCTTCTGGTGGTTTCCTAATTTCCTCTATACTTCTTCGCTTCCTCCTAATTAGTTATATGTCAAAATCAGTTTAGTTGGTAAAGATATGTTAATGTGAGCAGGTTACGCCCCTAAAACCATTTGGAGTTCCCGTTGGGAATTATATAAATTATCTTTTTGAAGTTTGAAATGAGAGAGGAAAAGATAGTAATTACTAATATAACTTATTAATAGTAAAAACATTGAACAAACTTAAACTTCTGAATTATTACATATAAACGTACAAAATACACGGAGACATTCAACTTAGAATGCAGTTATAGAGTATAATTCGTTATGTATACACTTCAATTGATCTTATGACTAATTGTAATAATTTATAAAACTATGTAATAATTCAGGTTATAAAGATAATGTCACAATATATTGAGTTTATTTAAAGCTATCTGAACTATTTCCTTTTAAATCAAGTATATATTCAACACTTTGAATCTAATTTACCATTACACAAGAAGTTATTTCAAGAAGGTTTACATACAAACGCTTAGAATATTGTTGTAGAATATAATTTCATAGAAATGTGTGTTATAAAATTGTGAACACTGGTAATTAAGTTCCCAGGGTATTTGCAACATTTATCGCTAACGTCGCCTTAACACCAATGAGAAAAGTGTTGACTGCTCCAAAAGGTATAATAAAGGTGACCTACACTACCTGCTGATTAGTTTGGATAAAGGTTACCTGGAGACCAATCCAGGCAGTTTGATTAGGAGAGTAGTAACCATTTTACACTGTAACTGGATGGGTAGTAAAAAGTTAAATTGGACTTCCTCGTCTATTTTTATTGCTCATCTGTTTGTTACATTCTATACAATTTTGATTATATTATAGATCTTTAAGGATCTCCCTTATCCAAAAATATTAAAATTCTTGATATACCATATTTGCAGAGATGAATAGCTACATTATATTCATTGATAAATGGATTATTTATTTTCCGTTACATGAAACACATTTTGATGATAACCCTATAGCACATATGTGGATAAAACCCACATTATTATATATCTGGTGTGTGTATCCCACCCTATTTCCATGTTATTTTTTCTCCGCTTGAATATCTTTACTGGTTTTTGGTTCTCCAAACATTTTTCTCAAATAATTTTTTTCATGTGGTTCAAGTACATAAACTAATAAGAAACATAGCAATAGCAATTAGTTTTCCTGTCGAATTTTCCATCTTAGGTGTGGGCAAGTTCCATTTTAGCCACTTTATCTGCTTAGGTTCTTATTTATCCCTTGGTAGGCTTTTTGTGACCCTAATTGTCTAATTTGTAAATCTGTCAAAGGAAGTAGCAACATGTAGAAGGAAATTTAAACTTTTTATAGGATTGTAACTGTTTGTTGCATTCAAAACAAACGAAGTAATTGCAGCAATTTCAAGGACTCTAATAAATAGTACAAACAAAGGCAAACGATTGCGCTTACTAGCAACACATTTTGCCAACAGTGTCTACTCCGGTTGTTCGTCGTGTTATAAAATATAATGATTTCAGGTTTAAAATTATCCCTAGTGTTTTTGTCCTTGTTATATGATTCAGGATTCATAATCGATATAAGAAAAACAGTTCTCTTCTTTTTAGCAACGTAGGAAAACATTTTCATATTTTCTCTGTAACTAAATTTTGCTCTTTACTGATCTTTGATCCATATATAGGCCTACAGATTATTTGGAACATGGCGTTTATTCTTTTTTAAGTGTAACCCACAAAGTTACACAATTATGTAGCAGCTCCTCAGTCAGTGACACACTAATGTACCAGTTGTCAGTGGCAATGTTCCCACCACTACCAGATATGGGTACAAATATCTAAAAAGGATATCTTTGGCAGAGTTTGATCATTTATAAGATCCATCAAGCAGTTTAGCATACTACGCCTTCATATTCAAAGTATACAATCTGTTTGCATAATAAAGAGTACGAATTTTTGAACCATACCGCGTTGCTTTGCTAGAGATATATTGTTTATATAACCGCAATTTCACCTAAATTCAGTTAATTGTTCATAAATCTTACACTATTCTAGTAATTAATAAGTATTTTGAAAATTTAAAATACATTTCTTGAAAATATCTTGTACTACGGCTTAGTTGTCTAGTCTTTAGCGGCTATTGCGGTCATTGATATTATCAAACCTCAAACAGTGTATCAGTGTATGATTAACAAAAATATTTTTAGAGACATAGCCATAGGAAATAATTATAATGCTCTTAGGTTCTGTTTACCGCCACAAAAATAACCAGAAAACAATAGAAGACCACTCGTTGTTTTGTATCTCATTTTCAACAGTAAATCTACAATAACTGTTATTCACATAGTTAGGATGATGAACATTGGGTATATTTAAGTTGGTAAAATGTGTGATCTGTTGAACTATGTCATTTTAAATCAGAACATTGAAAAATTCAAATGGCGTGCTTGGTTCATATTAGTTGGTAGACCTGTTGGCTTATTTACTTCATTTATCTTAACCTACAAGTACCTGAAGATGGATTCTTGGAAATGGAAATTTACATTGTACAAATAAAATTCACAAAAGTGTTCAAAGGTTTATTATCGCTTACTTATACAAATGGTATTTTAAAGTTCTTAGCTTGGCAAGCGAATAAAAATATTTTGATTTCTTGGGCAAGTGTTTTGATTTGAAGAAAACTTACGCCATTTTGTCTTTTATCTAAAAAATATTCACGATATTATTTTTTGTTTGAGGTTGGTCCAAAATCGTGTTGGTCCTCTTCTTCACTGTCTGGCTGTTCACGTTCACTGTCATTAACTAGTTGATTTTCTTGTTCACTATATTCTTCTCCATCAGATGAATCATTCGTTCACTTCACTGTCATCACTATGTTCAAATAATAACTTTGGGTATTATCTGATGTTCTTGGTGTAGGTTATGTAGAGCCTATTTCTATAAATTTTCTCTATTTACAATACAACAAATTAATATTCTATATGATATGAACGCATATCTGGAGTGTTGAAAGCACCTCAGGGGAAAATATTCAAACAATGTCTAAATATAATCTCAACAACTATTGAGTAGCAGCTGATCACGAAGCCAATAACGTAATGGAAAGGTATTTAGGCAGCCAGCAGGGCTGCCAAACTCTAAACCGAAATTTCCCTCATTTTACACTACTAGGGAGGGTGCTATGGACACCCCTTGTATGTGGTGTAGGGTTAAGTTAAAATACTATTAGCAATAAAAATATTTAGCATTGCTTACACTCATAGAAAATCGTGTTGTTGAAAATAGTCATGAGTTGGACAAATCTAAACAGTGACTTATTAATTGATATGATATATATAAATAAATAAATATATATATATATATATATATATATATATATATATATATATTAGTACGATAGATATTATTTATTAGTTTTACGGATTAGGTGTAATGCGCAGTTGACTAAAAGTTTGGATGTTTGGGCAGATGCATCTAATAAAATTTCCTAATCAGACAGCATATATTCTTCACGGTTATCATAACCTTTAAAGACAGATTTTAATTCCTTTCAAATTTATTTGTTTAAAACATTTAAGGCAATATTATCAGGACGTCCAGATACTATTATATTAACTAGAGATTTAATTTTGATATTAATTTAATGGAAACTACTTGAAAGTAAGTACTTAAATATTCTTGAGGTTCGTGTAAACTATCATTCTTTTGTGCACTATAGTATTCCGTACAGATAGTGGGAACTTGTTAATAATGTTTTTTAACAATAATATTAAGAATATTTCCTCAACAACTGTATACAAAATTAAAAATGTCCATCTATGCAAATTATTATATTTATTCCTAGAGCTCAGTAGACAATAGGAGCATTATAACTCATATTCAAACAATTATTTACCAAAGTCAAATTAGTGAGTAATCTAGGAATTTTAACTGGAATATGGTACATAATAAACATAATAATTGATTACATAAATCCTCATTTGTATACATAATTGGTTCTGCATACAGCTGGTTTATCATGGATTACCAAGCTATGAATCATAGAAATGAATCAATTATTTGCAAACACAATCATTCCACATTTAAAGTAACACTTAACTATATATCCTGATTCTACCATTATAACATTTTCAAATGAAAATGAATGCCTTGCAATAGCCGGATACAACCAACAAGGCTGTTTATGCACAGCTGTGACATATATTAGTGCGCATGACAAGCGCAATATGAGGAAACATTTATGGCAACTATAAACTACAGCCATAGACTAGCTCTGGGGCTCATAATTGTCAGCTGTTCTGCATCATTAATATTCAGAAATTGAGTTACATTCTGCATTTAAATGACATTTATACGACAGAAATATGTTGCGTCTATAATTATATATTAGTCAAAAACAGAACTCTGTATATTACGTGAAAGTAATCTGAGACATTTTACATTTTTCGGATAAAAAAAACGCCAAATTATTTAGTATTACTAATATTTTTCAAGAGTTATAATAAGATTCTATATTATAAAATACTTAATTCATTTACTACAATTTATATACGTATGTGAAAATGAACTAAATGCGCATAGGTTACGCATATATAAATTACAGTTTAGAAAATCCTAAAAATACAATGCGTCTCACATTTTAAGAATAGTGTGAAGCCCCAAGGTGAATTTAAATATGCAACCAACTTTCATAAAGTCGTTAAAGCTTCTGCTTAAGATTCATAAATAACGGACGTACAAGATAGTCTCTTTAATTTTTTTCTTAAATAGTTATTTCCTTAACTCTAATCCCACTTACAAGATGTCCTCGATTATTATTTATTTTATAAAACGTTAATAAATAATTCCCAACATATTTTTGTGGTAAAAGTTATCCACAAGAATATCAGAGTATTAGACACAGTGGGAGTATGGTGTCGAGTTACATGTTGTTATGAAAAGTGAGAAAATATTGCCTTCAGTGAAATAAAGGCCCAGTCTACATTTCTTGTGTGATAACAACGTTATTCACAGCAGGTTATCTTCCTTGTATTGTTAATATTCGAACTATAGACAAATGATTTATGTACAATGTCCATGAACTATAAAATAATAAACATCAGTAATACAAAAATTAATTTAATTTAAACCTAGCCTCTTACACTAAATTAAAATTAGTAAGGACTTTCTTGAGTATCACTGATAAATAAACAATAACAAATATGTCATAGTTATATGAAAGAAACAAAATGTTCGTGAATACGTATTTGAAAGTCTAAATAAAACAGAATAGTTCTTGTACTAAAATTGGATCACAAAATAGAGTTTTTATGCTGTTGGGCTGGTTATCCACCACAATAACTTTCTCAGACCTTTTCTGAAGGCAAACCCAATGCAATATTCAGTGCCATTAAATTAATTATAGTAGAAACAAAATTTCAGAGGTTTGTACTTAACTTTGATTAAACAGTAAACACTCCTGGTAAAAATTATCGCACGCCATATCACACAACGATATACAACGATTAACAGTTATAGTATTATTTTGCTATTAATTGTTCATTAAATCTTCAATTACAACAGATAAGACCTATAAAGTTATAAAAAATTGTTTGTTTCAATCTGATAAGTATGTTAACTTATCACTGGAGTATGTTAGCCTTATCATGTTTACCTTTGTCCAGCTTTTCTGTTTAGTATTTTGAATTGAATATGTGAAGGTATTTAGTCACTTCTATGCACTTTCGTGTACAT
This sequence comes from Homalodisca vitripennis, assembly GCF_021130785.1. Lineage (NCBI taxonomy): Eukaryota > Metazoa > Arthropoda > Insecta > Hemiptera > Cicadellidae > Homalodisca > Homalodisca vitripennis. The sequence goes on from NC_060208.1 coordinate 33,631,096, forward strand.
TAGTTGTTTTATTTAATCATATTTTACAAAATCCGAGGCGAAAAAGCAAGGCTCTAGTGGAAGCTGTACTTTCTTACAGTGCATTGTCTAGGCGGCTAGGTATAAATCACAATACAGTTAGTAGGGCTTTGTTTCGTTTCCACGAGACTGAATCTTACTGTAGAAGGTATGGGCAAGGCCGTCCTAGAACATTTAACCAAAGAGATGATCTTAATGCTTAATGCTGATGTTTTTGAGCCTTAATGCTTTAAGAATCCGATTGTCACAAGCTCTGAATTACTGAGAATGGCTGGGGTCTAATCGCAACATCAATATTTCTTCTGCAACAGAACTATTCGAAACTGTCTTTTAAAATTTAATTTAAGAAGTAAGAGACCTGCCACTATCTTAAAACTCACCAGAAAGTTTTGAAGAGTTCGTCTTCAGTTTGCTCAAGAACATCGGCATTGGGCATTGTAAGATTGAAAGTGTGTATTTTTTACAGACGAGATCTGAGTAAATTCTGTTTGTTTTGATGGGTGCCCACGTGTGTAACTATATGAAGAAGAGAGATTTTCTGAAGCATGTATGTCACCAGAAGAGCCTTATAGAGGTCGTTGATATTTCGGGGTGGATGATCTTTGAGGCTTGCACAAAATTGGTATGTGTACTTAGAAGAGCTCTGAATGCTCAGAAGTATATGGCAGACGTTTTGGAAGAACACGTGGTGCCATACGTCCCCTCTGTCGGTGATGATTTCATCTTTCTGCACGACAATGCGTGTGCACACAGTGCTTGGATATTCGGAAGTACTACAACAGACTAACTACACGATGTCGGAATAGCTGCAATGAACTGGCCTGCAAGAAGTCCGGATCTTAAAACAATAGAGCATGTATGGGACATAGTGAAAGAGTGTTCGCACCAGAGATCCAGCACATGCAGCATGGCGCAACTGGAAGGCACCGTAACAAAATGGGCAACATCCCTTCAGAACACCTCCAACATCTTGTTAAAGGAATGGAAAGACGTTTCCAAGTCGTTTAAAATGTAAGAGGAAACAATACCAAATACTAAGAGGACGACCCTTGAATTATGTACTGAAGTGCGTTTTAATTTTTTGAAAATTGTTAAAATTAGTACTATGATTTAAATTCCCTAATTTTTTGTTATTCCAGTTTAATTAAAGTAGATTTTTCATTAAAACTTCTTTTAAATTTTATTCATATTTAACTCCTAATAAAAGTAAAGGTAAAAAGTGGTTTAATTATTAAAACTGTTAAAAACCAGCCGTTGTGCAATAGTTTTGAGCAAGATTGTAATTAAATTTTATTGGTTAAATTAAACGTATTGGAAATTTGTAATTTTTCAAACCAAGCATTTTGTATAAAACAAACATTTTAAATAACAAACTTTACGTGACGTTCGTGAAAGGTTATATTAAAGCATCAACTGAAGAGTTCTTGAAGTGAAACTCGCGTATAATATTACAAAAGTTTATAAATGTATAACTTCTTTTTGTTGTCATTGAGTAAAACGCCTGTTAAAGAAACTTGGAAGGTAATTCGATATGATTTGTGAGGCTTTCATCTTCCTTATCTTTAATGAAAACATTTACAGTCCACAGGAGATATTCGAATGAATTTTTAAACCGTCGAACAGTTGAGATTTATTTTTCTTAGTCACTAAAACGAGGGGCTAGAATTTTAAAATATGTAACGCAATTTTCACGTTAGTTAGCCATATAATATAAGTTAATGAAACAGAAATATCACTTAATCGATAAATTATAGAATATTGGCTATTTGAACCTGAAATGCAAACCCAATTTGCATCCTCCAACTGTGAGTTTCTATCACAAAATAACAAGGTCTAGTTACGAACAAGGATTTTTTCAGTTTAACCCTTTAGAAATCTTAATTGCTTTGCATAATTAATTAACTTTCTATTGTTATGTTTTCCCATTACAGGATCACTATTATTAAAGTAGCGTATCTGAAGGTGAATACTATGAAGTCTATTTTTTTTCTTACAATAATTATTTTAATCTATTTCACTTAAGTTACGGGTGAAAATGAATGCAAGAAACTGCATACAACAAATTAAATTCGTCTATTTATTACTTGATTTAGTCTGTTCAAGATAGTGGATGTTTTTGAACATTCCACATTAAATTGAATGAATGTCATTAGCTTAAAAAATCCACATATATAATTTAATGAGTATTTCCGACTATTTTATCACTATGAAACGTTAACATAAATGTGATTTAGTTGCCTTACTGTTGGTTTTAGTTGCGACCATATTTAAATTAAAAGCAAAAGTCGCTCATGCCTCCCTGACTATGGACTAAGCCTAGTTCCACATCAGATCACCCTTTCCATGCTAACGCTCTACCAACAAAACCTAGCTGCATGCTTGTTTTCACGAGGATTTTATACGGAAACCCTAATTACGATTGTATTCGGGTTCATAATTTTGTATACTTTGCTTTTACTCAATACTTCGTGGATGAAAACTCAATTGTTATTAATAAATGGTGATTCTTTAAACAATTTTGACTAAATAACGTTTGATTTCAGTAATACTTTTGACTATTTATAACCAATATACCATTTTCAAACTTAATTTTGAATTAAAGGAATTATTTTCAAAGTAAAATTTATCCACCGTGCACCTATTCCTTCAAAATTTAATTTACTTGAGAATTATTATGTGAATTTTAATGTTTATTGGTTCAGATAAAAGAGTCCTAATTTTAATTATTTTTAATATACAGAACTAAAATTTAATAAAGATGCTAAAACAGGTCTTATTAATACATTTCTTATGATTCTGTAGGAATATCAATATTTTTTCGCATTGATTTGTTTAGTAATTATAGCGAAACATTAAAAAGACTATCCTACAAAGAGAAATTTGAATTGGCTTTCATTTCGTCAATGATTTCAGCGAATGGCTTGCCAAATATAAAAAAACTTGTCTATAATACCACTCTGGCACTATTACTACATATAAATTTAGTTAAGCAGTCAGGACTTTCGTATTTGTGTTGCAACTAGACATATATGTTTTATTCTAAAATAAAATATTCATAAAATACTGTTTTAAATGCTTTTATGATTTTTACTTTATCTTAGGTGTTATTAAAACAATTTACTATTAAATTCGACATACTCCCCCTGGAGAGGAGCTATAAATTATCACGTAGGTTATGTCTGGCCAGATTGATGCTCTCGCCTTAGATCTATACCTGTCGCGCACACTGACGTCATGATGGTTTATCTACATCATCTACAACATTGCAGGATATAGAAGATAACATTTGAGAAATGGAGGGATACCTAATCACACATTGGAAGTGACTTGCTAAAATCGCTTTGTATGAAAGACAAATGCTTCAGTAATTCATCTGTTACCCATTTTTCTTACACTATAAGCAAACAGGTAATTTAGATTTCATATACAGTACAAACACAATTTCATCTTTCATATAAAACCTAACACAAATTTATATTCAAATACGCAGTTCCATTGAAATTTCTTACACTTATCCAAAAATTCAAATTATTGACATAGATAGTGTTTACCATGGAGGGGATATGTACCAAATTTCACTATTACAGAAACACTGCCATGTAAAACATAAATACCACAGATAGTTTGTGTTAAAATATAATTCCTGTTTTTGTCGTTTCTACATGACAGTGAAAATATTAAAGTGGACTACTATGTATTAAGAACCGTTTCTTGTTGAAGCTATTGACTGGCTTCGAAACTGAATTTATTTATTTCACTCCGAAAACTACTTGTAATATAGGATTTCTTTCGCTCAAACAAAGGGATTTAATTTTTCCATTTATCTGAATTAATTTTTTTTTATTTGTACGAGTATATAAAACGTTAAACTTTTAAAACTGATATAACATCCAAAGTATATAAGATTTATATCGCGATTTCTTTTTTGTTGTTACTATATTATATTGTACTTAATTGATAATGATGGCGATTTTGACGGTTACAATGACTTTTCAGTCTGCAAATCAATCCATAGTAGCGTGAGCTCTAGCGATCTCTCTTTTGACCAAACAATCTCCATAACTACCTAACCTATAGATTCTTTGTTTTATACACCAATCATCAGTGAACATGTTCCAACATTCTACTTCGGTTTTAAATTCTCCACTTCACTTCGTATGTGACAGTGATTATGTCACAAATAACAGTGTATTCTGTTGTCATGTCAACCACACTATAAATATACGAATATAACAAAAGTCTGTTAGTGGAACTGGATTTATACACCTATCAACATTTAATGTTGCTCTACCTATCTTACCTCTGTTTGACATGCTACACTACAACTCGTATGTGACAGTGAATTATGTCACAAATAACAGTGTATCTCTGTTGCATACAGTAACCATACTATAAATAATACAAATATAATAAAAAGGGTGTTGGTGGAACATGGATTTATACACCAATCAACATTGAATGTGCTTTACCTATCCACCTCTGTTTTGACATGCTACACTACAAATCGTATGTGACAGTGATTATGTCACAAATAAACAGTGTATTCCTCTGTTGTCATACAGTAACCACACTATAAATGTACAAATATAACAAAAGGGTGTTAGTGGAAACTGGATTTATACACTGCAATCAACATTGAATGTGCTCTACCTATCCACCTCTGTTTGACATGCTACACTACAAATCGTATGTGACAGTGATTATGTCACAAATAACAGTGTATCTCTGTTTGTCATACAGTAACCATAACTATAAATATACGAAATATAAACAAAAGGGTGTTGGTGGAACTGGATTTATACACCAATCAACATTGAATGTGTCTTTACCTATCTACCTCTGTTTGACATGCTACACAACAGTCGTATGTGACAGTGGTTGTATGTCACAAATAACAGTGTATCTCTGTTGTCATACAGTAACCACACTTATGAATATACGAATATTATAACAAAAGTGTGTTGGTGGAACTGGATTTTAAAACACCAATCAACATTGAATGTGCTCTACCTATCTACCTATGTTTGACATGCTACACTACAAGTCGTATGTGACAGTGATTATGTCACAAATAACAGTGTATCTCTGTTGTCATACAGGAACCACACTATAAATATACGAATATAAAAAAAGGGTTTGTGGTGGAACTGGATTTAAACACCAATCAGCATTTGAATGTGCTCTACCTATCTACCTCTGTTTTGACATGCTACACTACAAGTTTTTTTTCCGGTATGTGGGGACAGTTGATTAGGTCACAAAATCACAGTGTATCTCTGTTGTCATACAGTACACCATACTATAAATATACGAATATAACAAAAGGGTGTTGGTGGAACTGGATTAAACACCAATCAAACCTTTGATGTGCTCTAACCTATCTACCTCTGTTTGACATGCTACACTACAAGTCGTATATGGACTGTGATTATGTCACAAATAACAGTGTATCTCTGTTGTCATACAGTAACCACACTAAAAATATACGAATATAACAAAAGGGTGTTGGTGGAACTGGATTTAAACACCAATCAGCATTGAATGTGCTCTACCTATCTACTCTGTTTGACATGCTAACACTACAAGTCGTGGGAGAGTTATAAAATGTGGGGGGGGGGGGGGGGGGGGGGACAGTGATTATGTCACAAATAACAGTGTGTATCTCTGTTTGTCATACAGTAAGCCACACTATAAATATACGAATATAACAAAAGGGTGTTGGTGGAGACTGGATATAAACACCAATCAAACATTGAATGTGCTCTACCTATCTACCTCTGTTTGACATGCTACACTACAAGTCGTATGTGACAGTGATTATTGTCACAAATAACAGTGTATCTCTGTTGTCATACAGTAAACCACACTATCAATATACGAATATAACAAAAGGGTGTTGGTGGAACTGGATTTTAAACACCAATCAACATTGAATGTGCTCTACCTATGCACTACCTCTGTTTGACATGCTACACTACAAGTCGTATGTGAACAGTGATTATGTCACAAATAACAGTGTATCTCTGTTGTCATACAGTAACCACACTATAAATATACGAATATAACGAAAGGTTTTGTTGGTGGAACTGGATTTAAACACCAATCAACATTGAATGTGCGCTACCTATCTACCTCTGTTAGAACATGCTACACTACAAGTCGTATGTGACAGTGATTATGTCACAAAATAACAGTGTACATCTCTGTTGTCATACAGTAACCACACTATAGAAATTATACGAATATAACAAAAGGGTGTTGGTGGAACTGGATTTAAAACACCAATCAGCATTGAATGTGCTCTACCTATCTACCTCTGTTTGACAATGCTACATCTAACAAGTCGTTATGATGACAGTGATTATGTCACATATAACAGTGTATCTCTGTTGTCATACAGTAAACCACACTATAAATATACGAACTATATAACAAAAGGGTGTTGGTGGAACTGGATATAAACACCAATCAACATTAAATGTGCTCTACCTATCTACCTCTGTTTTGACATGCATACACTACAAGTCGTATGTGACAGTGATTATGTCACATATAACAGTGTATCACTCTGTTGTCATACAGTAACCACACTATAAATATACGAATATAACAAAAGTGTGTTGGTGGAACTGGATTTAAACACCAATCAACATTGAATGTGCTCTACCTATCTACCTCTGTTTGACATGCTACACTACAAGTTCGTATGTGACAGTGATTATGTCACAAATAACAGTGTAATCTCTGTTGTCATACAGTAACCACACTATAAATATACGAATATAACAAAAGGTTGTTGGTGGAACTGGATTTTAAACACCAATCAACATTGTATGTGCTCTACCTATCTAACTCTGTTTGACATGCTACACTACAGTCGTATGTGACAGTGATTATGTCACTAATAACAGTGTATCTCTCTTGTCATACAGTATAACCACACTATAATTATACGAATTTTAACAAAAGGGTGTTGGTGGAACTGGATTTTTATAACACAAATCAACATTGAATGTGCTCTACCTATCTACCTCTGTTTGACATGCTACACTACAAAGTCGTATGTGACAGTGATTATGTCACAAATAACAGTGTATCTCTGTTTGTCTTACAGTAAATACACTATAAATATACGAATATAACAAAAGGGTGTTGGTGGAAACTGGATTTAAACACCAATCAACATTGAATGTGCTCTACCTATCTTAAAAAATTAAAACACCCTATGTTTGACATGCTACACTACAAGTCGTATGTGACAGTGAGATTATGTTCACAAATAACAGTGTATCTCTGTTGTCATACAGTAACCACACTATAAATATACGAATATAACAAAAGGGTGTTGGTGGATACTGGTTTTATACACCAATTCAACATTGAAATGTGCTCTACCTATCTACCTCTGTTTGGGACATGCTCCACTACAAGTCGTATGTAAAAATGATTATGTCACAAATAACAGTGTATCTCTGTTGTCATACAGTAACCACACTATAAATATACGAATATATCAAAAGGGTGTTGGTGGAACTGGATTTATACACCAATCAACAGTGAATGTGCTACTATATCTACCTCTATTTGACATTTCTCCACTACACTTCGTATGTGACAGTGATTATGTCACAAACAATTCTGTATCTCTGTTGTTACACAGTAACCAGACTGTACATATCAATGTGGAAATGTACATGCTCAGTAGAACTACTTACCACTACCTGTAGTTTGTTGGTGCAATTTGTTTTATACACCAATCAACAGTGAACATGTTCTACTATTCTACCTCTGTTTTACATTTCTCCACTACACTTCGTATGTGACAGTGATTATGTCACAAAAAACTATGTATCTCGGTTGCCACACAGTGACCACACTATAAATATCAATGTGGAAAGGTTCAGTAGTATCTAATTAACCACTACTTGACATTTTCTGGTGCAAATAATTGGTTTTATACACCAATCAATCGTGAACATGTTCTACCCTTCTACCTCATTTCACTTTTTCCATGTATGTGACATTGATTATGTCACAAAAAACCATGTATCTCGGTTGCCACACAGTGACAACACTATAAATATCAATGTGGAAAGGTATAAGTTCAGTAGTATCTAATTAACCACTACTTGTCTTTTGTTGGTGAAATTGGTTTTACATCAATCAATCGTGAACATGTTCTACCATTCTACCTCATTTTCTCTTTCTCCATGTATGTGGCAGTGATTATGTCACAAACGTTCCTATATCTCTGTTGTCACATAGCTGAATTCATAGCTAAAAACCGCCCACCTCTGCTGTAAAACCGTTGTTTATCAGCTAGTGGCATCATCTCTTCTGTACTTCTTTGTAAAATATTGGGAAGTATTCTTTATTTATCAATATTTTAAATTATAAAACTATACGAAGCTGAACAAAAAAGTTGTTCATAAACTAAATTATAATTCATTAAGATAAAATATAGAACGTAATGTTACCTGAACATTATTACCTGAACGACCCCAACCGGCTCAGGTGTACTAAAATATTAATACGAATCAGATTAAACATAATGTTGCCAAATGATTTGCTCAAGATTTCCTTAGAGATTATCCCGCAATTTATCTTTTCTTCACTTTGTGATGAATAAAACTTTGGTCATAGACATTTCCGTCAGTTTATTGCAGGTTGTGTTGTGCGCAATTCGTGTGATTATTCCAGTTTCGTTTATCTCGTCATCCAAAATTAGGCACAGATTATTTTTAAATGTGTAAATGGAATTCCCATACCAGATTTCATCCTAAAACTCTGTGATTATAACTATAGGGTGACATTGTGTATTCACTTTCTTGGAACGGTGTGATTTGTATATTGATTTGTGATTGAAATATCATTAAAACTTTAAACGTGTATTCATGTAGAATAAGTTCTGCCACAACCATACATTATAAAGATTATTGGTTACTTCGCGGTTATTCCACTAATAAATGATATGTAATCACTCAACAGAAATTGAATATCATCCTGTGGAAGTTATGACGTCAGAAACGTCCGATGACCTCAACCTTGAGGCTCGAGTGCAGTTGTGTCAGTTGTTAGAGAGTCTCGCAGGTGATGATTACTGGGTTCACTATGAGAGTGTTACTACTTTATATTGTTGCAGTCTTGTTTCTCCATATTATACAAGGACAAGGTAAGTGGGCTCTGCCTTATATTCAATATCTTACATGAGATTTAATAGGTTTCAAATAGGTTTTACATATCAAATCAAAACACAAATAAATTCCATCACGTGGTTGATACTTTTTACTTGTGTAGAGGTAATCTTTTCGTATCTTTATATATAGTTTTTGTAGCCTTCCCAGTGACCTTATGTAATTAATCTTTGTAAGGACAATTTGGTATATCAAGCTACCTAATCCTAATTACACAAATCAATAAACTTCTCTATCATAAAATAATTTATCACAACAAAATATATAATAAAAATTCTTTACCGTCTGTTTATCTGTGTTTTATCTTTATAAATAATGTACTTTTAAATTTAATTACTGTACAACACACAAACTTTGACACTCTGATCTACCAAAGACCGGATTTCTTTTTATATTGATGTGGGGTGTGTCAAAATTGTTAACTGTCACAGATAATAAGCGGGAGATTGTATTAAGCTATTTCATGAATAGTAAATATAGGTTAAAATTGTAATGCCAATTTTATTTTGCTATTACGAAAAAATAAAAAAGTGCAGGAGTTACTAAGCCCTATACTTCAGTTTCAAGTAGGCTACACTAATATAGTTATATAGTTAGGCACCATACTATATAACATTACACAGTTATTAAAGATAATTTTTAGACTCATGCTGTTGTCTGTATATTCGTCTCTCTATTCTTGTGCGCTGATAGAACAATCCTAGGGACGTGAAACATAATACATATAATCTATCTTGGCCCATTGAGAGATGCTATTTAATTTGAAGTAAAAGGTTGAAAAGGCCATCGGTTTGACAGTCTGTCTGTCCGTTTAATCTGTGATGCCTTTTGATAGATATGTATTACATAAAAATATCTCTGTACATAGATTTTTTTACAAATGTTGATTTTGGAACCACATTTTTAAAGGACAGACGAGCTAGAGCTTTCTACCTGTCCGTATGCCGACTGTGCGATTAATGTTTAATTCATTTTGGACTCTCAATTATATTCCGTAATTTATTACTGATGTTTGACTGCTGACTATTACATATAACAGCTGAAATGTGTAGCTCATTGATTACAATTTGAACACTTGCTTGACGTGCTAATTGTCTTTTAGATAACATGCAATTTTACAAATTTTTTCAGTAATTTTAATTAATTCGTTTTTATATTGTATCCTAATAAAAAGTATTAAACATACAAAAAATACGTTAAGTTAATTCTTAATTACTTAAATTTTGATCTCAATATTACTCTAACACTTCAATTTATTCACCGAAATACTAGAAATTAAAGATACATAGTTATATAATAATATAATAATAGTGATTAATTTACTAAAACTATATGTGAATTCCTGTAAATAATTTTCTAAATAAATTTAACAAAACTTAACAAGACCAATTGTTGCAAATAGCAACTACATAATAATAATCATATATATTATGTAATATGTATATTTAAATTTTAAGTATGGCTTGCGATTGATTTTAATTTCTATAAGTTACTTCACATATAACAAAAACTAAGTTTTTTATTTGACTATTATGATACTTTGCACAGCTGTTGATCTAAGAACATGGTATCATTGATTGTATAACTTTACTTCTAATAGATTAAAACACACAACTCCAAAACAATCTTCGATAAAATTTAGGATGCAGATCTCAAACTCTAATTGAAGGCTATAAACTAATCATGCAATACAAAATAAAGTGATTTTGCAATAGAGAAAACAAATTATTACACATGAAATATAACTGCCGGGCAAGCCCAAGTATAAGATGTGCTTTAAAATTTGTTTGGCACAATATAGTACGTGGTAAAAACTAAAAACATCAAAACTGAGTCAAACCATCTCTTGTTAAAGCAACCACAAATAAACATAAAGACTAACTAACAATAGTGCAAAGAAGACTGTCTTGGTTGAACTATCCAAAACTAATAAATGCATGCAACAATATGTTAGTGTAAAAGATTAGACTTTTTTAACAATACTATACAATTTTCGCGTTAGAATGATTTTGTATGCTAGAAAAGTTTTTTTATATAATATGGATGGTGATTAATTCTGAAGTGCTCCCTGAAACCAAATAAACACGGATCTATGTAGCATATACATTTTTTATATTGCCAAAAACTAAATAACCCGTTGTTTAATTGTATAAAAAAAGTGTTTACGTAAACATCTAACACAATTTCGGACGCGTCTAGAAACTAAACTTAAATTGACGGTATAAGATTTTTTTAATATTAACATTTTTTTCAAATATTTATTTTTGGTCGTTTTGAAATGTATTTCCTCTAAGAAACAAGCTCGTGCTAGAAATAAAAATGTAATTTGTGAGGCATTTGAATCTACAAAAGTGGATTTACGATCTAAAGGTACAAATTTGTCCTTCATTTGGTTAAATGTCAATTTGCTATACCAATAAACATATTTCCTATATTTGCGAAAACAACTTAACAGCACTACACGTCATAAAATGCACGGATTTTCCAAACAGTGTAAAACACTGAAAAGAGAGATAGTATACAGTATATACTTTAAAGCTTACAGTATATTCTTTAAAGCTTACAGTATACTCTTTAAAACTATCTAGCTTTAACATAATTATGGTTAGAAATAATACATTCCACGCAGTTGAACCTACATCGAGTTCAGCGCCGAGTGGCACGTAACTAACCGCAAATGTCCAGATATGTTGCTGAAAGGTTTTATCGATAGGTGGCATGGTTTTATCGCCTTGGCTTTCTTCAGAGGATGACTGTTGGAGAGGATACCTTACCTTGGTGTCAAATATTGTTGTTAGCCTAAATATGAGGAGCTTCTGTTTTCTATCCACTTTGTCTGACATCGAGAGCAACAGATCTACCTCCTTACAAAGTACCACGACTGAGGATGTATTGCCCGCTATCCCTCTACAGGATGCGGCCTCTTCCCTCAACTTCACCCATCCTGAATATCCTGCGACTTCCGGATGCAAGCGCAAAGGTCATTTTAGGTCTACTTGCAATGAGATATTTTTCAATTTTCTGCTCTAAGTAATCACCATTTAATCCAAAAAGTGACAAATCTTTTTTATAAAGTGGACTTTGAAAAAGTATCGAAGTCCATATAATTTACGTAAACTGTAACTGTTCGAATGAATAAAAACCTATTTTAGATTAAAAGAATCTTACACATCTATAAGGCCTGGTACGTAGTAACGAAACTATTGTTGGAGCAATCTATACAACAGATCATATCAAACGTTTTCTGGAAACCTGAATGAAAATTTAAAGTACCACACTCTAAAAAATCGGCATAATATAAAAATAGAATATTATTTATTAGAGGCGCCTTGTATGGAAATTATTATAACAATGCCTATATATTTTATTTTTCCAGATGTCGGCTGCACAATCGATAGCAAAACATTTTCCATTGGCGAGTCTTATATCCCGCCAGGAGAGTGCTACAACAGTACCTGTTTGGGAAACGACAATTGGAGTGACCAGCCGTAAGTATCTACGCTTATACGTGTATGCATAATTTACTTAAATGTATAATCTACTATACACGACAGGAATGAAGCAATGAGTTAGTTCTTATAATATTTAAAATAAATATAACTCTTTGTTTAACAATAATTAACACTATAAATCAAACTTAAAAAGAATAAATTAAAGCACTTTACATCTGTATTCTCGTTTAATTTAATACATCTTTCAATCGATAAGAAAAAAATGTATATCTAAATATATTACTACATATATTTGTATAGTAGTAGGTAAATAGTTATTAAAACACACGTGTTTCGTTCATAATGTATATAGTTTGACATAATAATTGTATTATATACCAACATTTTTTAAATTTTCTTACAAAAATTAAATCTATTTTTGATTTTAAATATCGAGGAAAATGAAGGATGGTTTCATCTAAACTAAAATACGTTTTTTATCGTTTCATATTTAATGTTACTTGTTAATAATGTTTTCTTTTGATCCTGGAAAATAATTTTAAATTTAAAGTAATTTTATAATTTATCAATAAATTTGATACCAGATTTTTAGCAATCATTAAACAATTCTCAAGAGCAAATTCTTGACTGGGACTAGTATTTCTTAAACCAAGACACTTTGTATGTTGATCACCTTTTTTAATATGTTCTATCAAAGTCAATGGACAAAAACTATAAATTTTCTAAGAGATAAACTTTTGACTTTATATTGTCTTTTGAAAAAATAAATAGGCTTAGATAGCTCTTTTTCAATAATTCTTTAATTCTACAGTTTTTCTATAACTATAAATTTGATTTTCTTTTTCCAATATTTTTTAATGATAAATAATTGAATTGTCTTAATTGTTTATGTCTTCGAGATGTTTCTTAAATACATTATGTGGATTGTTATATATTTCTCTAAAATATCTTGATTGCAGTCGGGACGGTTACCATTTTCAAGCTCCATTTATACTGGATAAATTCGACTATGGTGGCAGATAATACTTTATGGAAGAATATATTTTTAATAAAATGTTGAAAATAAATAAAACTCTGCTCTGTACTTATTATTGTAAAAAGGCTTACTTACATTGAATTAAGGAATGAAACTATCACTTCCATATGTAACGGTTTCCTTCTTTTTCTATTCTTCTTCTTCTTAGATGTTCTTCAATCTCTAGAAGTGCCTCCTTCGCTGTAACCTGTTGGACTTGGCTTTTTCTATTTTCTTAAAGTAACGCTGGTAACGCAGTTTGGAACGAGATGCCAGGTGTGCTTTCACGAGACTTGGCACATAAGCCATATTTCCGAAGTTGCATTGACTAATAGCATCTGATACTAGAGTTTTAATTAAAATCATAGAAGCAGTTTGTGCCCTAATTACATCTGCACCAAATATGACTATGAAAAACTTCTTTACAGTTTTGAGTTTGGGTTTTAAGACTCTTTGTGAGAACCTATTTGTAAAGTAGTCTCTTATAAATAGGTACAATGTATTTTCACACAGTATTGTTGAGATATGTATTGATATTACGGATATGGAGACCTGACTTATTTCTTGGCTACGGCACGGTGAAAGAAACACCGGCTCTGTTCAACTGTGTGGACTTTTAAAATGTTTTAGGGTTTCGTCCGTAAAAATACAGTGATAAAAAATAACCAAAATGGCTGTTTCGTATCGGTAGTACTTTGATTTCTCCGTAAGGCATCCGAAAGGTTTTCATCGAAGCCTAAATTTCTCGGCTTTACTTATATCTTTCACTAGTTTCTCTTAAGTCGTTGTAAGCCTTTTGGAAACATGCACTATTTTTCTATGATTACATATTTTACATACATTGGATGTCCTTCGCATGACTAAACACTTTTTAATTACCGTCACTGACAACAGTGGTGTAACGGAAGTTCTAGTCAAATGAACGCTTCAATAAATCTCCTGCAGTGACTTCCATTGCTGGTGAAAATTCGGTGTAACTAATATCACAGTCCACTCCATCTACTTGGTACCAAAAACATAAGTCTGTACTATTTTCACCCAATTATTTTTAGTAAAAGAATGGTTTTGAAAATACTTGGAAAGAACTCAATAACCGATCACTAATACCATGTCAATATGAACAACACTACCCATACGGTAATTGGATGCAAACTATGCTTATACAAAGAGCGGTTAAAATCACAGCTTAGCCGATTATGGAATTGGCTGTAAGAGACTGCTTTTGTTCCTTACAAAAACTATGAACACCATCTCTAGCCTTATCCAAATACTCATAAGTGGTAATTTTGGAAAGTTTGTGAGGTTTGGCCGAAGTTTTTGGGAAAATTTCCTTTCTCATGTTGTCCATTTTCATTACTAAACAACTATTCTGTTGCAGAATAGCTTTTGCCCTAGCCCTAGTCACTGTCTGATGTAAAGTACTCGGTTGTGCATGAACTTCTACCGAGCTTGGTATGCTAACTTATGTAAATTGACATTGCATACATTCACACATAAATTAGTGTTGAACCCTACCTTATTTATCAAAATTAAAATTAAATTACATTTTAAAAAATAAGGGCAAGCCAGCTTTTACACTAAATTCTTCAAGTAAATAACAACTACTTATCTTTATCCTTAGAGGTTCTTGGATGTTTAACTGTAGGTTCACTTGATGTAGAAGTAGGAGGCTCAATAATCTTACTAAGACTTGTAGCTAAGGTTTACCATCGCTGTTGGATCGCTAACCAAGCTTTTGATATCTTAGAACGAGATTTATTATCACTTAATTTTCACACATTTTTTACCGTAGACAATCAGTGGTCAGCTCAGAGGTTTC
This sequence comes from Homalodisca vitripennis, assembly GCF_021130785.1. NCBI lineage: Eukaryota > Metazoa > Arthropoda > Insecta > Hemiptera > Cicadellidae > Homalodisca > Homalodisca vitripennis. The sequence goes on from NC_060208.1 coordinate 33,646,594, forward strand.
AGAAATATTTAAGAGTGAATGTAAAACCAATGAAATATTACTCGAACTGATAGTTTATTTTAGTGTAGTAAAACATAATATATAGCAAGAACCAACAAAATAAAAAATAAATCAAATTTAGTAAATTAAAAAATACTACTTTCAAAAGATTTTCGGCATTAAAAAAGATTGAATGACTAATATTTTTACACTTTTGTTCAAAATTTAGTGTAATTTTTTTTATATAATTTTTTTATTTCAGCTTTTTTTATTTTCTATGTGACTTTCCCCCTAATTTGTATAAAAATATAATAACACTTTTTCCTGTTTATTTATTAGTATGTAGGCAATATTTTGCTTTTTGTTTATAAAAGAATGTTTTATGAAGACCCTATTTAAATGTTCTATTTCTAAGATTAAGTGATATCCTGCTCTTAAAAAAGGATGTGGTCACCAATCTAACAAGATGTAGACGAATGCAACTTTGCCGTATAAATTGTCTAATAAATCTATGTTATAATTGTACTGTGGATTAAACTGAATTTCTAATTTATAACACTTTTCAATTAAGATTAGAGAGCCAAATTTGTAGTGAGTTGTTGTCGTAATTAACAAATAGAAAATTCGAAATTATTTATATTTATACACGTTATTGCCGGATTCAACTGTTTAAAACATTCCATAAAAATATATATCAATTAGTAAAATAATATTAAACTGCCTGCACAACAACAATTACATATAGCAGCGGTTATTACAGAGTAAACTAATTAAAGAATAAGTATACTTTTGTTTTAGTAAAATATAAATATTGACGAATATGTTTAATTTTGTCTGTAAAAAACATGTGTTTTATACATTTGTATTTTATAGATGCCCCACAATTTCGGAAGTCCCCCTAGGATGGACAACTGCAGTCGTTAAAAATGATTTGACCAAACCTTACCCAGACTGCTGCCCTACTCTCGAACCTCTATTTAGAGATATCTGGGATACTAAAAACTATCCGAAGACCAATGTACCCATCGAGATCAGCTACAAGGATCAGTACTGGGTACAGTACGGGAACGATTTGTCACCCCTTGACACAGTCACAGCTCCCGATGTGAACTATGCAGCAGATCCCACAAGTTGGTACACCCTCATCATGGTGGACATTGACTACAATAATCCAGGCAAGCAAACTCTACTCTGGCTGGTAGGAAATATTCCGGGGAACGACGTCTCTACTGGAGAAATCCTTACATCCTACACCATGCCGGTGCCCCAGAGGGGCACTGACTTCCACCGATATGTCTTTTTTGTACTCGAGCAGCCAAGGAAACTGGATTTTGACGAAGAGGAACTGTCAAACTCAAATTATGGAACACGAAGGGAGTTCTCTATAACAGATTTCACGTTAAAGTACAATCTCAATGATGTCATAGGATTCAATTTTTTTCGTGCCAGCTGGGACGCCGTACTACCCCCTTGCTGCAAGAAACCGTAGTTAATGGTAAGTAATGACAAAAAATGTTTAATGAACATAACTTAATAGTTGTAAATAACTATTATTTGGTACGTATAGTAACGTAAATAATTTAAATGAAGTTTCAAGTAAAACAAGTGAAAAAATAATATGCCCTGAAATGTATGTTAATGTGAACAAATAAAAACAACTCTGAAAGCTATTAAACACAACACACATTCAAATATAAATCAAGTAATGAATTTAGTTGAAATTGTATACTTAAAGTGGTAAAATTCTCTCTCTCTCTCTCTCTCTCTCTTTCTGTCTTTACTTTTTAAAAAGACTATTAGTACTACACATCGTTGCATACGTCATAAAGTTGGAAAGTTTTACATTTATTCAGAGATTTAGGTATAACATTCACTCAATAATATCAGGTACCACATGTTCTACTCGTATGGTCCATTTAAATTTGGATGATAACTTGATTGCTTGTCAATGATAAGTAAGTATATTTTACTGCATATGCTAGTTTTTATAGATGCAATAAAGTATGATTTCACTCCAAAAGTGCATTCTACTTTTTTTAATTTAAATTATTCTGATCTAGTCTTGCTGTCCATACTCAAACTAGTACCGATCACTTTTATTGCTCATCTACTTGTTATTGACCTGACTCCATTAATACACTTCAGTCAACGTCCTATTCTCACCCAGCACTAAATTGTATGGTAAAATACATTTATATTTCTGCTCTCCAGTAGTCATTGGGACATTTGTTTCAGAAGCTGCTTAAGGGGGACCACCCCAGGAAGATCCATAGTTTAGTTCAGCTCACTCACTATAAATGTAAACTAATTGAAAGCAATAAACAATGCTTACACAGAACAGTTTATTGCACTATTTTTCATACAGTAATATCAGATGATACTAATATAGTGTGGATCCACAGATTCCTAAAAATATAGTAATCCAAGTCACTCATAATTGTGCCAGGATTACATTAGCCAGTATTACAGTCAGTGAAATATATGTATATCCATGATACTCGTAGTGTCAAATTGGTTAAACAGAAACAATGTTTCATGTGAATGAACTTAAATTGAAGGAAAATATATTTCTGTATTACATAGATCAACAAATATAAACCATCTATAAACTATTGATATTATTTTTCGTTTATACTATGTAATTTAAGATTGAATGAATCCATCATCAGTCTATCATGTACGTACAATATTAGTAGGTAGAGTTAAAATATATTATAAACTGAGTAATATCTGAATAATATAAAAAGAGTTTTTTAAGTTTTGAGCGCAACGTGGTAAGTGTTTTAAATTCGTGGTTGTAGGTAATAAGTAATAAATAAACATTTCATTCACAAAAAAATTGTTTTAATAAGTACTAGATACACCATGTTATAATTTTAAACAAAGTTGCCCAATGAAAAATTGTTATTATCACATAGTAGTTTGTTTTATAAATGTGACTAAATAAAATGTAGAATAGGCTATGTTTATAGTTTTATTGACTATACAAATTATTATTCATACTAAATCTTCTTATTTTAAATCAGATATTTTTTATTAGTTAGTTATAGGGAACCGCCATTACTTTTGACCTTAGCAAAATTTAAATCACATTGTTAAGCACTTTGATTCAATGTATTTTATAACTGATCAAACTTTTAGAATTTAATATTGCATTCATCTAACTATTTAATATATTTTAATGCTCATCTAAATTAACTGATTACTCATTACTGAGCAGCATAGTTTTGATTATCTAACTTTTGGAAAAAATGTATTTATCTTTTTTAGCTAAACTATAATGAAGCATAATGCAAAAATAACTTGTAGTCATTAGTAACTATACAAATATATGTAGTATTAATGTGGTATATTTAATGCAATCGTCACTGCGGAGGGGCTGCATGTCCACAGCATTGCGGGTATGGCTTGGTAGAGTCCTCAGGCACAAAGGTCCAACCCTCAGGCAAGCCAACGAAACCACATCTGGAAATTAAATTTCTGAAATAAAATACTAAATCTTCACTGGATTTTCATCATCATCAATCTGTACTTAATTAACAAACATAAACAATATGAGCCTAGTCTTTAGCCTACTTAAATGCTATAAGCAAACTAATATTAAAAGCTGACTTTCTGTGTTGCACTCGTTATTATTTCATTGTAAACTTGCATCTTACATTGCAATTTTATTATATTTTTATTTTTATGAGACGATAAGCTTTAAATTCTAAACATGTAATAACCGTACGATTATGATAATATTTTTAATACATTTAATATTAAATTTACACTTTAATGTCAATTCTAGTATCTGATTGTTTTATATTTTCACAAATCATACTAAATATTTGTTTTGTTGTGACACATAAATAATGTGGTAACTATTTCAATGTACTTAGAATCATTAAACCGATATTAAGCATATACAGTATCTATAGATAAATTAACGATTTGTTTGAGAATACATAGAGGGCGTAAATTAACTATATAATGAGATCGGTCGCTACCAAGATAGTTTTTTTAGTAGAGGCTGCAATGGAAGGTGATGGATTTCTAAATCAACATGTTATAGATGTTCTAATACAATGAGGAAATTCTGACGAACGAACGGTACATAGGACGCGTTATAACATGTTAGCTACCTGTATATAAACACATCTGCTTTTCTCTTTGCTTTTGTTTTTACTCTTCGCAGTCTGCCTAATATTGACTTAACTAAATTTCCTGAACAAATATACTTGCTCTGCTATTAACTTCGACATTTGGCTAAGTTGAAATTTATTAATAAAGGTTTACAGGAAGAGTGAGAAAAACTTGATACACCAGAGTAAATTTTTTGCCCAAGAGAGTCTATGTCGCGTCAATTACAGATGTTCGTCACCGCTTGAATGAGGTGAATGGTGTGAGAATGAGTCAAAGAATGCATATTAATTATAGGAACGGAGTTGCTTGTGAGAAAGGCGTGATAATTTGAGAAGATCAATTATCATGTCATAACTCATAGGCCATAACTTTTTCGATACTGCCCAGCTATGGATCCATCGTCTAGGTTCAGTTGAATTGTGATGGGTCTGTGTGTGATAATATGTTTCTCTTGCCTACTCCTGGTTAGCCAAAGTGTCACAGGTTATGCGTGGAAAATGTCCTTATCTATGCCATGACATTCATGTGGTAATTCTTACGCCTGGTGGTTGCATCCTACTAGTAGCGGCAAAATACAGTAAAAATCCACCATTAAGGCTGCCTATTTTTGGAAAATTCAATATTCAGCAAAATAAATTTCATGTTACAGGCGTTTATAATTATATTACGAAAAGTTTTTGAGACGCTTTTATGTATTTTTCTATGTTGAGAAAAATAAATACTAGATCCATGGGGACTTAATGGTTTTAAAATATTGCTCATTATAATTTTATGACATAAAGAGTATACGAGTAAAGAAATATACATCATCACTAAGCATCCTTGTTTTATTCTCTTAGTTTCCTTGAAATATACTTACGCAGCTCGTGTCCATTCATCGTTACCCTTGCAGACATTTAAGGAGCAGGACCCTGGAATGTCGTACTGTTCTCCAACTTTAAAACTTTTTCCATCGGAAACGCAGCCAGAACCTGCAAAAAATTACTCCACTAGTATATAGAATATCATTTGAACGCAAAAATATTGAATACAAGGAAAACTAATAATTATAAATTTTTGGATAAACTCAACTTTATAATACGTCAATACGTACCGTGCAATGTCCCATTTAAGTGACCGTCTATTTATACTATATCAATATAGAGGACTAATATTGAAATTATAACTCTCTTTGTTAGTGGAAATCCAAACATACTATACAGTCCCATGTGATACCACTCGTTGACTGACTAAGGTATAATAATTATAAAATACTTCTAGAAGTGCTAGAAACTTGGAGTTTCGAACGCATATGGTGTCCGAAGAGGGATTGGTTTATAATTTCAAAACCCTAAATATTCTAAATTACGGTCCCATTTTCACCTTTGTAGGCCAATATTTAAAGTTCGATAGTGGCTTAACTATCGTTCCTAGCTTGAATCTGAAAAGGAATGAAGTAATGTACGAACGGGAAATTTGTTATTTTGCCTTGTGTCTTATGTTCAAACCATAAAACGATAGTATATTTTAAATTCCACTAATATTGAAATTAAAAACTGTGATCGAAATTGAGCTAATTGAGCACTTTCAATTTAATCGATTATTATTCTTTTAAGTATTTCCTGGGCAGCTAATCTGCAAAGTTCCAATAGTAAGCTTTATCACACATTTAACAAAAGGGGCTTAAGAACAAGCTGAGCTGATTGCGACATCATTAGTTAAGTGAAAACACAGTTGATTAAGTATTTACACATCTTAAGAAATACTACACAAATAAAAGTATGTGGCTAAGCACTAATCTCCAGAAAGTCTAAGGGAACTCAGATAATTCTTTTTGTCCAAAATTGATTACATTCTAGAAAGTTTTTAACATTTTTAAACAGAAAAATTTAATCTTTTCCCGGGAAAATGTATAATTTTGAAAAATAATTATAATATATACGCAAATTGTTTTAAAATTAAGTGACACTAAACTCTGTAGACGCTTAGAGCTGAATTTCACTATGAAGCTGAAACATTTGTTTACATTTACATTTTTGAAATAATTAAATATACTGTGCTTGTTCAGCAGTTTAATGCAGATTGCAAAGACAATGTTAGTATCTAATATATGCCACATACTCACCCACTGAACATGTAAACAATCTAGTGCATTGAAAATACTATTTAAACGCTTTTATAAAACCCAACCTTAATGAACAAAGCTTTGAATGTTTACAGGTAGGTTGTTGGAAACTGGCTCCCTTGACCTTGGTATGATATTTTATCTAGAGCTTAAGGAAAAACAAAAGGATGCGAAACTCATTCCATTAAACTTGAAGGGGATTGAAGTTATTGCTTTTGATCTAAGTAGTCTTTTTAAGCTTACGTATGTTATTAGTATGTCTTAATGTATGTCTTAAGTATGTATGCATCTATATTCTTGACCAATGTTAAATCGGAACTTATGATAGGATTAGAAGTATCGTATAGCAGAAGTAGGTGTTTTTATTTAAGTTAGTTTCCAAATCTGGATATTAATTTATTTTCTTAGACAACGAAACAACATAAACTCAATTTTGGAACCGTAGAATAGTACCTGAAGATGAATTCCTAGAATTTGAAATGTAATTCTTTCTTTTAATAATAAAAGAAAGATCAAAAAGTTTTAAAAAGGTTTATTATTATATATATTTATCAAACGCTTTTCGAGGCTACATCTCTTATATTTTTTAACATATAGGTTTATTGAAATTCAAGTTATATTAGTTTTTATTTACAAAGTTTCCTGTTTAGATAGCTTAGTTGATTTTCAATAGACCCTACAAATTATTGACCTTTACATCATTTATATTGTTACATATAAATATGAACTAATATTTTACTTTGGAAGTAATAATAACTATATCTTCAAAGCTAGACATATGAAACGTGAAGTATCATTGAGAAACGTCCTACTCACGTGTTTAAAACTCTCTCATACAACATAAAGTATTGACCAAAGTTCAGCAGATAATATTAAAAAAATATAATTCAGTCACTTGCACTCTCTGACTATACTAATCTGTTAAAAAAAGAAAGTGACAAACTATCACAGTTTAAAGCTTATAACACATTTTTTATTTTATTATACTAGTTAAAATATTAAGTAACTGTCATTCACTTTTAAGATGATACCTTTAGTATCCTTGACTTATCAGCTTAGTTCATGCAAGGTTTTATAACGTTATCTTTATTCTATTCGAAGCAGGATCATAGACGTTTCACACCACTCTGAGCGTATGTTTGCCTTAATTGCCCACAACAAGATGTCAGACTTGGCTTCAGCTAATGTAATAATAGCCTAGCCTATCTATTGGTCTTGGGTAGTCTCTGATTGTCCATTCAACCATTTATTTTTATTCATTACCTAAACATTGCTATAAAATTCAATTTGAGGAACAAAATTTTGAACACTATCTAACGTACTCTAAATTTTATTTAGCTTCATTTGATATTGCAGAATAGCCTATTTACAGTTACTAAAAGAATAAAAACGAAGCGGCCGAGAAATAACATGACTTAACGAACCATTCACTCCGTGACTGTAATTTGGGGAAAAACGAGCACCGCCAGCCTATGATCATTACTAATTTACAAAGCAATGCTTCAGACACGTCTATATGTCCGTCCGTGAGATAAATCTTTTGTTACATTGAGCCGGGTCCATTCAAACGCCGTTGTGTCGATTTATTTATATAAAATTGAATACTGTAACAGCTATTGATTAAATTATATACTAATAACATTTTTAAACGAACGTATAAATAATATTAATAAAGATTGAGTAACAAAAACTACTTGCTCCACACTGTCTTGAACGTTTTGTTAAAAATAACTTTATTAAAATTAAAAATGTTACCAATGTGCATTATCAACGTACAAAGAATGTACAAAGAGAGGGATGGATAGATTAAGTATTTCATTGTTAAAATGAATTTTTGAATTTTTATTTAAATGTATTAATATTTGATATCAAGTGCAACTATACTGGATTTTTTATTTGTCTTTCTTTTTTATAGGCGCCATTTTGTTAATATTAAAGCATGTCTGAATTTTGGTATCTGTAGCTTTACTAGTTCTAGAGATATTAGTTTTTATACAACATACGAAATGCCACCTAGTGGCTAAACGAGACAGTTCTTGACCTTATTTTTATTTGAAATGGGTTGTAAATACACACACAACACACAAACACACACACACACACATACAAATATATATATATATATATATATATATATATATATATATATATATATATATATATATATAATGTAACATATATGTTAGGTTAAAAACATTCTTTGTAGATTTATCATGCACATTGGTAAATATATTTTGTATATATATATATATATAAATATTTTGAATACCAGGGAGTGAAAATATATAATCAAATAGGCTACTACATACAGATTTCTAATACTTTTGCTCAGATTCAAAAAGAAAGTAAAGATAATTGTGCTCAACGCATGCCTATATCAAGTTAAAAGTGTATGATGAGGCCTTGGTACTTTAAATAGGTAAAAGAAAGATTAACACATACTATGTTGTAGTTTAATAATAACTACATGTAAATGATAAATAACTTATTTCGTAATGACATTAAAAGCCCAGTATTCAAAACTTTTCTAGGCCAAATGTATACAATATTTATAAAGCTCAGCTCTTACCAGCAGCTTCCAGTACGATGAGCTGAGAGCACATAGTGAAGAAGAGCGCGGCGAAGAGACGCATCTTTGCAGACTGAACTCTGGAAGATGAGTGAACCGAATTCTCGACTGCAGCGACTTCAAGGTCTGACCACTTGATTATGATAATTTATGACGGCGACCTTGGACGCTGAATAGGAGGACGAGAAGAAAATAATGAGGAGTGTCTATACCAGGAAATTTAAATAAATGACTCAACAGAATATATTAATACTATCAACAAAACAAAGGAGTGCGTACAAGACTAAATGACCCGGAACTACGTATTAGAAGCACAATATGTCCATCAATAAAAAAATTAAGATTAGGATATTCTGTGAAAAAATAAGTTGTGAAAGGGCAATATTGATATAGTGCAAAACTGAGATATCTAAATGAAAGATTTTTTTTATAATCGGTTTCACAGCGTATGTGGTCGCCTTCCGATTCCCAACTTCCACTCTATCCTATCATTCCAATCACCAGGTCCTAAGTTCCGTTCCGACATTGCCTTCGATATCCCCTGCTTCCATGTTTCTCTAGGGCGCCCCCTCTTTCGTCGTTCTATTGGTAGCCATTCCATAAGAATTTTTGGCAGACGTTCCTCATCCATTCGGTTTACGTGGCCGAACCATACTAACTGTCTCTGTCTAATTGCTTCAACAATAGTTTCTTCTCGGTTTCATCGTACTTCTTATCTCCTCATTTCGCACTCTGTCTAATTTCGATTTCAGGCAGCTCTTCTCAGGAAATCCATTTCGGTGGACAATAGTTTATTTTCCATTTTTCTGGAGATTTGCCACGTTTTCACTACCGTAGGTCAAAGTGCTTTTGACAATCGTGTCGTAAATATGCATTTTCGATCTGTTTCTTACATCTTTCTGCCATAGGATGGAGTTAAGTGTTCCGTAATTCTTCGTGCTCCGACTATCCTGTCATTGATCATTTTTTCACACTTGCCATCTTGAGTGATTCTCGTGCCCAAGTATATGTACTCTTCACACCCACTAATTTTTTCTCCAGAGTTCAGTTGTAGGTCTTGTATTTGTCCTCCTATACATAAGTATTTGGTTTTCTTTATATTTACTGCTAGTCCCCACTTTTTATATTCCTCCAGCAACTTCCTCGTCATATACTCTAAATCTTCAGGGTCTTGAGCGAGTATCACTTGGTCGTCGGCATAATGCAGTGTATATAGCGTTCGATCACCCACGGAAATTCCCATTCCACTGCATTTCCGTCTCCATTGTGCTAATGCAGCATCGACGTATATGTTGAACAGTATTGGTGACATGCAGCAACCTTGTCGGAGTCCTTTGCTGACTGTAAAAATGGAAGTTAGACTATTACCGATTTTCACTTGTGCAGTATTGTTAGTGTACATTTCTTTGACGGTTTTTATAATTGGTATACCGATCTGTGATTCGTCTAGTACCTTAAAAAGGGTTTTGATTGGCACATTGTCATACGCTTTTGTTAAGTCTACGAATAGTAGATCAGTACTTCTTCCCGTGGCTAATCTTTTTACGGCTATTTGCATCAGGCAGAAAATATTATCGACCGTTTATCTGCCTGCTCGAAAACCGGCTTGCTCTTCTAGTTGATACGGAGAGTAATCATGGGTTATCAGCGATGTTATTATTCGCCCATACAATCTGCATAGTGTGCTGTTAACAGAGAGTCCCCTGTAATTTTCGCAGTAATTTTTTGGCCCTTTTTTATGTAGTGGTATTATCCAGCTATGCTTCCATTCCTTTGGTGTTTTGTGTTCGTCCAGGCACTTTTTAAAGAGTATTGTAATCATGATTTGTAGTTCTCTGGGTCCGTATTTGATTAATTCGGCCGGAATATTGCCAGGACCAGCTGCTTTTCTATTTTTTAGCTGTTTAATCGCCTTCGTAACTGTTGTTTCATCAAGTGCTACTTGTTCTCTCCCAATACTGTATAAATATCTTCCTTCTCTGGTTGGCTTATGAATTCTGCTCGATTTTCACTTAGCATCTCTTGGAAGTATTGTTTCCATCTTCTTTTCTTTATTAGATTGGGTGTTAAGTTGGAGTTTGTCTGTTTCCTCATATTCTTTAGGAGCCTCCAAGATTCTGTCGATTTTATTCCTCCTAGGTATCCAATTCTTTACATTTCCTTTCCAAATGGAAGATTGTAACATAATTTAAAAATTAGCATTTTATTCTAATAACGCTATTTATGATTATTCAGCAATACGTATCAATGTATATTTTTATAGTTTTTTTATTACGGACTGAGCGTCTCGCAAAGCCTCTCCCGCAATTACTTGATGGCAAAAATAAAACCGCTAAAATTTTCAATTCACAGATAAAATATGCAATAGCTTAAACGGTTTGATTTTGATTTTATTATGAGTGGAGAGATAGGATTAAACTTTTATTTACTATTATAAAAACTTTGAGAATACGTATTAAAACTTGATTGGAAAACTTCAGTTAAAATCGTGTTCATTATTAGATTTTTATTTAACTCTAAAAATGAGGTACAAAACTGTTTTCCTTTTGAGAGCCTAGTTTTTGGTTCGCTGTATATTCTTGGTTATACATCTCAGGCATTTTTACATCCAAACACAGATGTTACTTTGAAACAGGAAACAATATCAAATTTAGCATATTTCCTAACAATTGACTGATAATAGTTGTAAGACACCGTGACTAGTTTTAATTTCAAACTTTATACGTATATAATTCTATATGTGACAAAATATTATAATGAATAAAGGAGAGAGATATATTTGCTTTATAATATATCTTGTGCTATTTTCCTAATAAACTATAAGGTAATATTTGTTTGACTAATTTATGGACACTTCGTATATAAATATAATAGTAAACCATTAGCTGATACGATACTGCATCATCTAAATTCCGGAAATAACTGGAGGTAACCAGGCATATGCGTGGTTTATGAAGCACGACAGGAGATGAGCAGGAGATGTAGGAACAGGTAGGCTTAAGGCATTACGCAATTACCGACAAAGTCGGTCCATTAGCAGATGTTGGCCAACATTGGGTGGTTAATGAGCAAATACCACTTTCTCATGGTTCACCTATTCACACTCATATGAGTACATATGTGCACACTGAATCACCATCCGGGTATATTACTAATCGACCCAACAGTTTGAATATGGGAAAGATATATGGTTAATAAAAGGTTTAGAAACATTTGGTAAAATGAAAATCAGTTTAACCTCCTACATTGTAATCTTCACTATAAGAGCAACAGTATTAAGAACGCCATTGTAAATTGATTACTTTAGTATACCTATATTTTCACCTTTCTATAAGAACAAATTCATTTCATCACCATATAATAACATATCACATAGAAACTATCAAACAAACCTCAGGCCGATATTTTTTATACCTACAAAATTAAAATTTTATTTACCATTCTTCAGAAAGGGTGGTGTATAATGTGTTAGGTAATACACTAATAAAAACCTTTTTATTTAACTTTTTTAGACTTACGATTTTTATGAATTTAAAATAATACTCGTATATTAGGAATCATATTGTACAGAAATGCAACCCGCGCCATGTTGAAGCTTGGAGTTTTTTCCGCCAAATGCAGTGCCAATAAAGCATGTAATAATATATAGATAGTTTTAAATATCAATAAAACAGTTATATTTGTCCTAATAAAAGCCTTTGATGTATACGTCTAGCCCTTCAAAGGCCGCTAACCTAATTGCGTCAGTGTGTAGTGCTGTCATCACAATACCAGTGTTGGTGCATTCACAACTAGGTTATATGGAATAAAAGAAGATCTCTTTGTAGGTCAGTCTGTCTGCTGCACCAGCCTGGACATTATCCATCTATCAGGACTATGCTATTACAACCTGCATTCTGTCAACATTCAGTATTACAATCTACATTAATACTAACTGCATTTTCATAATCTACACTTCCTATACTTCACGCTACTCACCATTGCAAGTAGTATTATAATATCCAGAATTTTCAAAAAGTCCAATTAAACTCCAAATTAAAGGTTTTTATGCTTAACAAACATAACAGTTGTATATATTTAAGGGTTAGTAACTAGCCCTAAATTCTACAAACATATTTCAAACCAATTATAATGTTAAACAAATTATTAATAATATTAATTAATTAAAATTAAAACTTATGAACTATTTAACGTAATTACATACATATAAATAATTTCAAATCAAATTTGGCGGATTAGAATTTTTGCTCAACACTGATAAAATAAGATGTTATAAATTACAGTATATATCTGTGTAATATTGTGTGTATGTGTGTCTCTAAGTGTAATATTCGGATTATATTATTTTTGAGATCTAAAAGCCATGCTTGATGAAATAAAAATATTAGGTAAAAATAGGCAGTTTTAAAAAAATCTGACAAAAGTAAGGTCTGACAATTTCAAACTAGTTTGTCGTGTAATAAAATGTTGTATAAGTACTGCAAGATAATATAACTATGACTAAAATACGAAGGTTTTTTGCACGATCAACGTACACGATAGAATGTATGGTATCGGGATATGGATGGAAATCTTAGCAAACTGCATTCCATTAAGCGTACTCAGTTGAAGTCTGAGGATTCCACTCACTTTGAGTACCACCCTAGCCGTTGAAGGAGACTAAACTTACTCCTATTCCATTAGTCTTCACCAGTAAAGGATCTATGATGTTATTCCACTTGTATCATGACCTAATATTAAGAGGGCGCATGGTAGCTGTGATTTGATAACATGTAATGTAGTAATATGTTAAAACTCATAATTTTAGGCCTATATCACTCGTATTAAAAAACATGCGTAATACTCCATAAAACATAGTAAAAATTACTAACTACATAGTTTTATGAAGTATTGACAATCCAGTCACATATTTTAGTTCTAAATAAAAATGTTTTGTATATTTTTGCAATGCCAATATAAAGCTTCTATTATGCTTTGGAAAATCATCTCTAGAAAAACTCTTAAGGGTGTACATAAGTGAAATCGCAGGAGACTTTCAACTCAAATTTAAACGTAGACATTTAATAAACACAGGTCTTTATGGTGGATCCTCGAGGGGTAGTGGCTGTAGCTGAACTGTTGCTCACAAGAGACACTTCATTGTCAGCTTGGCTTTGTCATGTCCCCTATATAGCAAGAATGAGACACTTTATTGTGAAATATCTGCGTGAACACAGAACTGTTTCTTTACATTCTTTAAAACATTGAACATTTTCAGTATTTTGTTTACAATCATTTTTGTTGTTTCAATGACGAAAGGAACACATACAGATAAATATAAGTTTTAATAAATGCTTTAAAATAATACATAATTTATCTTTTAAATTTTTAATACCCTACCCGTGTTCTTAATTGAATAAATTACAAGCGAAAACCAAATGATTATTTTAGTACTAATTTTTTGTGTAGAAACTTTGTGACGTATAGTATTAAGAATACGCAGAGAACAGAAATATTCCTTCCAGCAAACGGCAAAATAGATAGAGTTATAGCAGTAACTTTGTTACAATCTAAGATTTATTTTTACAGCACTTATTCGCTTTGTTATTATTGTAATTTTTCCACAAGACAATACTATTAAGTGTAATTTATATGATATTGTAAGAGTTATTTTTCTTCTTTAAAATAAATCAAAATTTTCTTGGCGCAACGAACTGTTATGCCTTCAGTTTTCATAGCAGTCTAAATTCAGTGTACTTATAAAATTGTATTGACATATTTGTATTATATATGTACTGGTTAAAAAACAAAGTAAATACGTTTTTAGTGGATAACTAAACTTAAATCCTATTTAAATGTTATTAAGGTATTATAGTAGAAATGATTATAGAAAGTTTTCTCTTAAATAATTAGGTTCTACTCATTTGTTGTGAATTTATTTTTATCAAATTGACATGTTTCTACTTAAATCAATTTTGGTGATATTTGGCATACATTTTAAAAATTAATGAAAATTCATTTTTATTTGTTGCAGTATTATTGCCGAAGTTCAACCATCCAGTCTATTCTTATTTTATAGTGTAACACCATAACTTTGTGTTTTAAATTAACGGTGACAAACATGAGGAGATATCGACATCGTTGCATAACCAATTATATGCGTCTTCCTTTCTAAGATCTAAAGAATAAAAAAGTTAAATATGAGTGAATAATTATTTATGAATCAAGTTGATTATATTTAAGAAGTAGACGCTACATATGGTAAAATTCAGTTCACCTGTAGCTATATTTAATATCAAAATTAATTAACTTTTGGTATTTGTTTACGGGAAGAGCGTAATGCATTTAACTACCTTTACAAAATGATTTACCACTGCGCTGCCTACCACATTCAAATGGACACCACTGTACCTATATATTTTGACGGTCATGTTGACATTGGTAGTAAATTGACATCGCATTTTTTTGATGGTACTACCTGTTTAGAAGAGAAACCTAAATTTTTTTGTGAATGATCAAAGTCAACAATCAGAATAGCTACAAGCAGAGGAGTAATAGTATACTGTAGTACGGGTAGTGTACACAAATAATCTTAGCCTACAGGGCTGATGATATTAATATACTATAATGTAAGTCATATAGTAATTAAATTATGCCTGATACAAATTGCCAACTGATTTACTTATTAAGAAAACATTGACGTAATGTCCTTATCCTGAACTCTTCATTTCTGCATCGCAAACTTTCCAGGCTAATATGTCTAACGGAAATCACCAGATATGAAACGAAAATGGTTGTTAAAATGAGGCACGTATAAAAATCAGAGATGATCACATATGATTGTTTTATCGTAAACTACTAAATTATAATCTATTATAATTGGTAAAGATTATACAGGAATTAAATGTGTTGGGAATAAATAACAATTTGAAATATTTTGTAAATGTTTCAATTTAAATACCTTTAATGAAGTGTATTTGGTATTTGATAATACTCATATCCGTCGTATAACAATATGTCTAATGCGACATGACCCAATAATCTTGCCAATAAAGACAAGACACAAAGAAGACAACATTGCCAGTACCGGTTCAATATTGGACCTTGTGGTGGGCAAACGTTGTGGTTTAATATGTTCTCATATCAAGGTCATGTCTGTTACGCAGATTATTATGTTAAATCTTCAAAGAACATGCTGGTAATATTGATAATTTGTATTTAACAAGTAAGTATGAAATGTTTCTAGTATTTTTGTTCAAAATTTAGAATATTTTAATTTACAAAACCTTTTAATGTAATATTTTAAACATATTTGGGAAACGTCATTATTCGTGCTTAATGTGTGATAAATAATTTTCTCAATCAAATCATTGACAATTCAAAAGGATTTTCCGAAAAATCTAAAGTAATGTAATGCACGTTTGTCTCGGTTTAGACAAAGCCATATTAATCCTTTTAAATAAAGAGGGTCGTTTTTCTCTTTAGTACAGACTACACAACTAGCTACGTTGAAAAAATAAATGTTATAAGATCTAAACGCCTTAAACAAATAATTTTATTTAATATTACGAACATGAGTCATAACTTCTGTAAATGTTAAATATTTTAAAACAACTTGTTAGCACATTAAACGGCTTTGGTATTAAAGTTTAATATAGTTAATATCTCATTGGTAAATCATTGGCATATGAAACTATGAAATATATATGTTTAATACAGGATATACTCCTCTCTGGTTACACTGAATAGTGTATCCTGCTGATAGGCTCAATCAGACGTGTATACAGCTTCAATGGTGGCATAAATACTCGTATAACCATCATCCGACCGATTGTGCGTAGATGTAGATAGCTCAGATTGATCATATAAACATCAGATTCTGAAATACTATCTGTGGAGGTATATTTCTATGCTATGCTAAAGATAGCGCAATACTTATGATAAACACAATGGAACTAAACTTTTGATATTTTATGAAGCATATGATATACCATAATTTTATTAAAAATACTCCAGTAGCGAGCAATAATGAAATATTTACTTTTAAGACCTTAGATATACCCTTTACTTATCTATATGTTATGGATACCTACTTCACAACGATAAAAGTATTACGGAAATTTACTATTGTTTAAGTTAAAATCGCAAAATAAACGTTGTACGAGACAAAATAGTAAATTTGCATAAACAAGTACTATTTTAAAAATACCCTTAGTTTTATATTTAATTTGTTTCACCAAGCATAAAAAGTTTTATATATATATATATATATATATATATATATATATATATATATATATATATATATTTATTTACTGAGTTTATTAATATGAATATTCTGAAAATCGTTCAAAAACTATTTGAATGCATTCTCTGAGCCTTAAATATCACAAATCCTGGTCAGATGAATGTTTTAAGGGTCTACCTTGAAGATATTTTTATGATAAAAAATTATTAATTAATTAAATTTAGAACTTCAAAATTCATTTTAATCTAATGTTAACTATTTTTATATAATTACCAAAGAGTTATTGATAGGTATATATATATATATATATATATATATATATATATATATATATATATATATATATATATATATATATATATATAAACTGAATATTCCTTATCTCAGCAAACACAATAGATTTCTAAAAACGTCTTTTCATACAAATTTAAATTACTCGTGAAGCTAATTATGGGAAGCTTCAAAAATGCCATCATTTGCATCATGACTATAACAATTAGAAATAAAGGTACATCTTGTTGAGTTACACAATACATCAGTCGTCACAGAACGTAATATAATCATTACAAAAACACAGAAAAAAGAAAATAATATGAAAAAATCCTGTATGATTTACAATTAAGTATATTTTAATTGGTCCTGATATTTAAATCTACACCAAAAGTACCCATTATGTTTAAAACAACCACCCAACCAATCATGTAAAAAAACACTACGCAACTTTTATCTAATACCAATCTAGGAAAAATTTTTTCTCCTTTTTTTGTTACAAAAATATAACTTTTATCAAATTCTTAAAATAAATTAAATATCATCTAAATCAAATAACTATTGATTTTAAAATTTAATAAATCTATTAGAAGCTTTCATTCTTAGACTTTTGTAGTATGCAGTTTAGGTATAATGAAATCACAATTACTGCTACACAACACACAACACTACACAAACATGTGGTAATGTATGTCAAAAATTATGTAGATATTAATTAATTACTTGCATCTTTGTATTTTTTTCTACAAGACGCCTCCTTGCTGGGAAATTACCACACACTTTTAAAAATAGAGGCAATACTTCCGCTGCAAGAATAACGACCAAGATGCAGTCAGAGCTCTTTTTTGTTAAATTTTGTACAATAAACTTCTACTTAAACCCCCTACATTTATAACATTGGTTATTCTTTAAATCATTAATTAATTAACTAGCTCTTTGAACTTTTTACGTTAGATGCAGTTTGATATCCATCGTTAATAGACTGTACCGTTAATTAGTTCATTAGATTTTATATAATGTAAATTTCACAACCTAGTCAGCCAGTATAATTTAATATTATTTTTTTTTATCCAATGTTCCGGAACTAAATTATCGGCGGAGTAACTACCTAATTGGCACGCGTATGAATATTTTATTCTAACCCTTTGTAGCAGTCCGACTACGTGACCGATTAGATCTCGCGCGCCTTGTCCGTAAGTACAATTTATCTTTTCGTATTATTAAATTAGCCCTTTGATGCCAAATATATAAAAATGAATGTAACGTAAAGTAAAGTTGTAAATAGTAAAGTAACTTACCCTTGAAGATCTTTTATTTTCTTGATTGAAATAGATACAAGTTGTGGCGTCGTCCTTCTGACGAGCACGTAATAAGTTTTTTGATATCATTAAATGGCTAATACCGTCGCGAATTTGTTGTAGGCGAGCTCACGGATCTCACGTGTCTCACGTATATCACGTACCTCACGTATTGTTTGAGTAGATGGCTACCAGTTTCATAACTTCTACTCCTCTTCTAGTAATCACCGACTAGAAATAACCGTTCTTAGACTACAGCATCAATGTCTAGTTCCAAGACGCCGACACCCGAGTTGTGAGTCTACACATTGCGAAGGGAAGTAAAATCTCAATGTTTTATAAAGTAAAACATCGTAGGTTAGAATTCCATAGAACATTGGATATTTTAGGCCCACCCATCAGATATACATTTTTAGTTCTTGTACTCTAATTGGCAGCAACGTGGCAAGGCACACATTTAATTTACCATCTAAAAGTGGTGCTTGTAAGTTTCACGGATTAAATTGAACTTATAAGTAAACTTTTCAATTCGAGTATTTATTACTACGACCTCAGAAGTCACCACCCCCATGTGTTATCATCATACGGTACAAGACCTAACTAAAAAACTAATTTTCGTTTTTCATGATTTTTTGTATTAATTCCAGAAGTCAACACTCTTCACACAACGGCTTTATTAAATCGATATCTTTTTTTATTGTGTTCAAAAAAGTATTATGATTTTTTTTAGTTGATTCTGGAGTTCTTTTTTATTATTTATCATGACTTGTCAATTTCTTGAGTGAATTCCCAGTGAAATTCAATGATGAACGGTCAATCTAAGAATAAGTAACGTAACATGTATTTAAAAGGCCTTTAGTAACATGTTTTTATCATTAAAAGGAAAATACAAACTCACAACAAATTTGATAATTTAAAAAATGAATAAATTACACAGGCCATATCATGTAATTTACATTTAGAAATATTAGAGAAATATGATTTGGATTCAAACTACTAAAACGTGCTATGATACAAGAAAAGGCCAACTAAAACTATTTTATTTAATCAGCAAACGAAAAATACAAGGTCTATGAAGAAATATGATAGGATATTTAGTAGCAATTTTGTATTCTAGATATTGAAATCATTTAGAATTTCAAAATTACCGCAATGAATAACTAACCTTTTATATACAGGTTCAACTTAGCATAGGATTCCATTAGGATATATTCATCCCTGATATGATCAACGTTTCAGTTATTATGTTACTTCATATATATCTTTTGTAAATATATTGATGGTTTAAAATTATAGGGTTGTAAACTATACAAATTAGATTATATTTAGAGGAATTATGAGATAGTAAGTGGAATAAAAACTTGAAAAAATTACAAACGTATTAACATCAGCTAAAAATATTAAAATCGCGAATCGCGACTTTTTCAAAAGCAATATTCCCAATACTTACATCGAAGCACGTAATAATTTTTTAAGATATGTAAAATTGTATGGAAAAATTTGAATTTCAAATCACAATATTAAACTAATAATATCAAAATATATTCGATGAAATGATAACGGCTACAATATTTCAGAAACAGAAATACCCTTCTTGGATACAAGTATCAAGACCTCACATAAATGTTGCATAAGATGTTCAAAGTGGGAGAAACATCGACTGAATATTTCATTGACGTAATATCAGTTATGGCACCATCATCATGTACTTCGATTTATTTCAATTTCAAGTCATCCGTAGTATTTTATATCGGTATATAATTTCTGTCATGTTCTTCATTTAAATATTCCTTTTCACGTTTAAAGATCATGGCGATTGTTTTATCATTTTTTTTTATTTTATATTAAAATAATCTTTAAATATTCTTAACTTAATGAATATTATGACTTTGATATTTATGATGTATATAATTAAATCTTTAAATGAATACAATAAACTATTATAAATAAGGTTTTTATTTTATGTATTTACGCCAATAAGCGTGTGTTTGACATCTACATTAAAAGAATTTAACCCGGAAGAAACAACCTAAAATATTCAAAATTATTTATAACATACCACTTTATAAAAGACCAAAAAGCGAATGACGTAAAGTGGTTTGTATACGTCTTTGCAATTATTATGGAATGATTTGTTAACTTTATGGAATGATTTCAGAGAAAGCAAAGAATTAGTCGGACAAAGCTCTTTAAAACAAAATAAACTTATGTATTTTATAAAGCGTTATGTTTACTTGGCATAAAATTATGAATCCAAATGTTGTAACTGTTCTAATATCAGTGCTGAAATATATGGTACTGCGGCAACCGCAGTATATAGACATTGAGGAGTGATTGATTAATGGCCCGGAGAAACAACAGTGACACTCTTATCAGTGATCACATGCGAAATCAACATAAATGGTGATCAACTAAACCAAATGATTTTATTTTATCGTTTTACTAATGTCTTCTCGATAATAGAAAATGTAATTCCCTTGTTTCCTCATATTCTGAGCTCTATGTATTTTTTTTTTATTTAAAACTCTCATATTGATATTTATCGAATTAGCATATTTTATCTTGACTTTGAATATCAAAAAAATAAATAATGTATTTAAATTAAGAAATGTTCCATATTGAAATTGAATTTGATTAAATACCTACTTAAATATATTTTAGTAATATAGACTAAAATTAACAAAAATATAAAATCTATGCCTAAAATAACTGACTATTACAAAGGAGACAGGATTGTTCTGGACATTTGCCATCGTTCAAAATCAGTAACACTACGTTTCGAGATCTGCAATCTGATCTCTTCCTCAGGTAAAGAACTAACCTAATACATAATTACAAACCAGGTTAAAATAAACAAATCTTACCAAAGCGTTGTGGCACGCCTAACTCAGGAATCATAACCATCATGTTGTTTGTCAACTTCACTAACTCTTTAAGCATGCACTTAATAAAAAAACTACACACAACACTAATCATTAAAACTTAACTACGGAATACAGGTCACAATACGTCTTCTTTCGTCTACTAACCACCTACCTACAAAATAACCTTCAAACAAAGAATTGACTATTACAATTGTGCAATTTATACGTTGATTTATTACAGGATTATGTAGTTGCATACTGATTTATATGTACACTTACTATGACAAAATTAAAACATTAGTTTTTATTTTACGAAATTACGACTCATTAGAGTATGCTAGAAACTATATATACGGTTATTAGTCTTAAAATTTACGGCCTCAATACAAAAAGTAGTTATTAGTAATTACAATTTAAAAATGAATAAAAATTGTTGTTTTTAAAAAGAGTGTGTCATACGTATATTGTCTAAATAATCTGAAAGATATGAATAATTCGTTATTTTATGAATAGAGATTTCTCGGTAACAGATTGCATACAGTATCTGGGGGAATAATCTGAACTGTCAGGTAAATGGCCAAATTTAACGTTGTATCTCTAAACTCAGACATTGACATTTTATCATATTCTGTTCTTGTATTTTTCATTACTATACAATAATTTCACAGTAACATTTATCAGGCTTATTATGAAGGCTTAGTATAAAAATCCAAATTATATGTTTCATAAGAGTTACGCTTCCTGTAAAGAAATTAATTAAAAAAATCTACTATTAAACAATGATTATTTCTCTAATAATTTACAAGCTAGGAATACACTACACCTTGTGCTGTGTATCATGCTTCCCTGATATTCATGCAGTTTCAATATTCATGCTCATTTCTTTAGACTGCATGTGTTACTATGTTACATGTTAAAATGTCGAATAATTGCACTCGTTTATTTACAAATTTATTTATTATTGATATTTCTCGAAGCCATTATTGTTTTCCATAAAACCAGTATAAACAAGATTTCCAATCATTCAGCCCAATCCCACGGAGTGGATGCGCTATCGTCGCACTTCACGTTGCTTTGGTGAAAATGAAGTTTCTTTTTAAAATTTCAAGTTTATTGGTGTGTTTTTTCTATAGATATCGTGCAGATATTTACATATGAAACTTTACCAGCACCTTCAATGATAGAATTCGCTGACACCGAGTTATTAACATTTAAATTGCCTAGCTCAGCCATGACGAATTCGAAGAGGATCTAATAATTATAATAATATCCCGTTACTCATGAAATTCGCAAAACAATTAAATCGACGTCGTTGCCGCGGGTGTGGTTATTTTGGCCAGTAAATGGACTATAGAAGAAGTTCACGCCACTGTCACTAGATAGCCCATGATTATTGGAAGAAGCATCTTCACTGGATTTTCTCAAGGTAATAATACAAAATATTGTTAATTGTAAGACAGGTAAATTGTAAATTCACAATTTCCAGAATATTTTACTAAGGTAAAAACATAATATTTATTATTTACTTTATAAACCCAGGAGATACATTCACATCAACTTAAGCGTAGTCGACAGATTTTATGATAGTTCAAGTCAAGATATGATAATCTTAGAATAAGGTTATAGAGTTACTTTGTATCCCTCATAATCGATTATAACCTCTTCGTCAATGATAGTTCACTTTAATGATTAACGCAGTTATAGCTCTGTCGTTAAGTTGAGGAGTCATGGAAATGCATTAGGCATTGTTATTGCACCAAAAAAAAGAAAATTTCATTCCGGAAACCTTCATTAATTTATAATATATTGCCCATACATTAAGATCATTCATGAACTCTATATATGCATATACTATTTGCACTATATCTAAAGTACTATGAAGTCAAAACTAGACACTGATATTGAGGTATAAAATGAATAAATATTCATCTGTAACATAGAAACAAAATGAACCAAATTATAGACTACAAAATAAATTGCTTTAAGTAAGAAATATTTCAATCCATTTTGCCAATATATGGATGCCAAATAGTTTGCTTATTTACTGGTTGTTTACTGGCAACATAGTTGAAGGGATATTGAGAAAACTATACCATTGTATTCCCTAATAATTGCTTACATATTCAAATATTTACTTTTAAAGTAGGAACGAAATAAAGAAAAGACTTTTACGGGACTGACTGACAGAAGTGACTACTCCTTATAACGGAAAAGTCCTACTCCTTATGAATGTAAAAGTTTTGAAAAATATATTTTGATTATTATTAATGGTCATTTATTATATTTTAAAATAATAGGAGACAATCAGTTCCTTAACACTAAAAGGTTTTATATTTTCTGTTAATTTCATACATACTTTATATAATATCTTTTACATTTCACATATTACTATGATCACTATTTTCTAAATATTTAAAAGATAAATATTTATACATTTTCACCATTACAGTTTATATTACTTTCTATAATTTGTTCAGTATTGTATTTCCGAAATAATTACTTCATTTTTACTGTCATTGTATTCAAAAATAAAATTATGGGTTTGTGATAACTTAAGTAAAAAATATTCTCGTCCTACATATGTAACCCTTTACTTACCTCAGTACATTGGGCTATAGAAATTAAAAATCTTAATATTGCAAAAAAATTTTTTTTTTAAATTTTCTATATCTTAATGGTACACAATTATCTTATCCAAACCAATAACTATATTCACATACACCAACCTTTTGATTAGAACGCGGTTTAAAATATTTGAGGTTATCTGAAGAAAATAGTATTCCGCAACCCAGTATCTGAATACTCGTATAATTTCCTTAAGCACTATAAAACAATAAAAAATGTTTTGTTCAAATATGTTTTACATTTTAAATAAACTAAATTTTATGACTTACTAAAATATACAAAATTTTATAAGTTAATATAATAAGTATATTGTTATTATTATACTAGTAGTATATTATAATAATAACTACTAAGGAGGTTAGTTATTTTCTCTATTAGAACGTATATTTTATATTTGTATTTCTATTGTACATTAGTAGATATTATGGGATTATTGGATGTAAACATGGTTTTCTGTACAATTCTGTAATGTATTTTGAGAAAATAAATCATTATTTTAATATAAAATCTTATGTATTTAGTTTTTAAACCCAATAAGCAGAACAACTTTATTTCAGTTTTATTTTGATTATAAAATAAGATTAAATGCACGTTCTTTTCATAAATTCGTGTAGCCTATTTACATTAACTCTATGCCTTTAATTTCTTAAAAATCCTTCTACCTAGTTAATACGTTTTTTTTAAACATTCCCCAGAACAATAATTTTTGTTTCGAGTTGTATATATTGTGTACAGAAGTATTATTACTAGCTGTATAAAAATATACAAATATTGACGACCTGTAAATCTAAATAATAACAAGGAGCGAAAGTAATCTCTCACTAGCACGCCTAGAAAACGGCCGCAATAGTCCTGCTCCTAGCGGCTACAGAGCGAGGAAAATGCGTAAAGATAGTTTTGTGTCGCGAAACGAAAGTTTTTCCCTGGTGCAAAAAATACATCCATATCCCGCCAAAATAATTATTTACTCTAATCAATACCTAATTCATATTTTTATTACATTTACACTTATGTTATATGTTACGTTTAGGTAAGAGAAGGTAGAAATACATCATCACAGTAATGTGCAATAGGCCTCGCTGAGATTGCTTAAGTTTATAGCTAATTTCATTAGTCTGCATATATAACTATCTCACAAGTCACAATATAAAATAAATTCAACCAGCTTTTTTACTGGGCGATTTTTTTGTTAACTGATTTGCCATGTACGTTATTAGGCAATTTTGTAATTTAACGATGGTAATACTATAACTGAATACGATTTTTAAAAAAGTGATTGTTTATGCAAGCTTAAGTGTAGGGTTACGATAAAGCACGATATATTACTTGGGCAGTTGAAGGAAGTTATTTATCAAATAAACCCACCCTCCGAAGATAGAAAATTTATCATGAAAACCTTTCCATTAATTTGTCTTTCTGCTTGTGACGTTCCCAATTGTCAGAGAATTTCCGCTGATATTAATTGACGCTTCAGTCCTATCCATTTGTTATTGTGTGGAAAGACATAATAAAAATATAAAGAGATAAACATATTTTAGATATAGAATTGAATAATCCTATACTTATGATTCATTCTTAAATAGTACATTCCAGCTAAATCGGAGATAGTAAAATGAACGCTACATGTAGAGATTTCTATAAGCTTCTGGTAAAGGCTTGCGGTTATGAATTCTACGACAACTACATTTTTTTTTTAAGACAAGTGATTAAACTTAGCCCCTCCTTCGCAGTCTGGGTGTCTCTGATGTCGAAACGATGCAAAGAGTTTTTCAGAGGGCTTTGACTCTACATCCCGGGAGCCAATCTGTTCTGGTTAGAGATATTAGACTCTCCTCTAAATAGAAAGTGAATTTTAGCTTAACTAACCGCATCGGTTGAACCCTTTTTAACTCAGCTACGTTATATGTACTAACGCATGACACAAACATTGTAATTTATTTAAAATTTCACTTATAGCACGTAAAGACGGAATTCGCTAAATCACAATTATTTACCCGTACGGTACTTATATGAATTTATTCCGCACTCTGCAAGTACTAATCTATTTTAAATTCATTTACGGTTATATTTTAACATCAGTATTCTCTCAATAAGTTTGCCTAGACTTTTTTAAATTTTGCTTTGTGCTCGGGTCATAATTTTTATTATTACTCAAATATTTATGCTTTAAGTAATAAAAATAAACGTTTTATGCTGTCTGTTACATCAAAGCGTTACCTTAATATCTATAATTTTTAATCTTTTTACTTTACAAAGTCTTTAGTTAAAATTAAGTATGGAATACCGAGTTTATATTAGTTTTACATACAGAAGTAAGATATTATAAGTTAAACTTGTGGAGACGTGTGCTACTCTGCCTAAAATAAAACATTTCAATCAATTCTAATTTGCTGTTTTTAAATGGTAATATTAGGAATTTTGGATATTATGGCAAACATTTAGCACTAGCTGTATGGTTACGCTCAGGAGAAAGAGAATTTTATTTACATCCTGTCTTGAAATAAAATTTACCTAAAAGTTAACAAATATAATTAATTGATTACGGGAGGATTTTAAAATAAAGTATAAATTTTTAGTTTAGCATTGAATATGGATTTATCATCGACTTCGTTTGTTTTATGACTATGAAGAAAAAAGGTCAGCAAAGAAAAATAAACATGTTTTCACTTTAAATTATTATAAATAAAAATAGCAATGGCTTTATATTTATATGTACATGTATGTATGTATATCCAATCAGTTGATATTTGTATTATTATATAAGAGATTTCAGTATTACAAATCGGTATTCCAAATTTATTTCTAATATGGTTTTCTGGATGCTTTGTAATGGAGCGTTTTTAGTACTGGTTTATGCCTTGCCAAATTAAAATCTAAATTACGTAAAACGTTTTAATCTCTTACTTTATAACATTTTCCATGGCATGAAGCCATTTAGTTCAATCATCCTGACTGTTTATTCTCAGTTGTGAGTTTAATTATTTACTGGAAATAATAGAGAAAATGAATCAATACTATTATACTAAAACAAAAACTCTAAAAAAATTAAAAATATTTAAAAAATATCCTGATCAACGCGTTTTGTTCAAAATATATCGCGAAATTCCCTGGAAATAGTGCTAGACCTGAAGTAACTACAGCTCAAACTACAATGAACGGTTACTTAAAATATTTAGCCAATAACTTTTATTTCTATGTATAACTTAATTACTTTACCTAAATTTATGGAAATACCTTATTAAACCTATACCTAAGGAGAGGCGATCCGCGGCTCCCTCTGGTTTCTTAAAAGAACAACGAAGCGTATAGCTTCCCTTTTGGTGGCGACCCTAGAAACCGCGACTGACTTTGCATCGTTACATATATTTCATATAGTAACGATCATCATTGTATTCCTTTATAACACAGTGTAACGTTTCACATAATAATGCAAATTAAAGAAAAATAAGTTATACTCATAAATCTTTATAAACTTAAAATATATATTAATATCTTTGCGTGTACAATTTCGTTCTACTAATATGATTGCATATTACCTTCATTATTAAAATATACTAAATTCTAACTTTAACTCGAAATATATTAATTTATTGAGATGATTTCAAAGACAACGAGTCTTTTTTAGCAAAAGGCAGTCGAGCAATCACAATTATAATTATGAAGATCAGAAGGACAATAGCGTTTACGGTTATACTATAATTTCTTTAATTAATTTATACCTTAAAGACAATGAATTACTTGTTTAATTATATCATTTAGAATTCCTTTGTGTTCTATTGCCACAGCCATTACATCCCATTATGCTTCTCTGCTTGGCTACTAATATAGTTTTCAAATGCTAGTAATTATATTATGTTAATTGTTCCATTACTAGTAAAACTGAATAAAATAAAATATGATATAAAATGAATTACAATATATTTTAAAATTTATTGCAACATAAAATCTTGAGTAAATCCCTTTTAAAAATGATTAAGTTTATTTAAAAACAGGTTATATTACAGTTCACAAGACCACTAATCTACATTTTTCTGGACTACAGAATTTTGGTTGTCTGTGATGAAATGGACATACATTAAGTGCGTTTACCCAAGTGATTTGTGAGCTGTATATTTTAAACAAGCTTTTATTTGAAAAAGGGCAAATATAAATAAAATGAGAAGGAAATGCAATTATGGTTTGGTTTGACGAGTTAACTGAGTACGCCAAGGTAAGTTTGAAGTTCAAGAGAAAACTCGGCTTTGCTCGGCCAAGTGTATTATTTTCAACAATTGAGCAAACTTTAATTGTGCGTAAATATACAATTTAAAATGCTTATAAAACGTAATATTTTTATTTCCAATATCTTACAAAGTTTTAGGTTATTACATTTTCATTCAGTACATGGCTTCTTATAGCTTGCATTAGTTTAGGAATCAGTAAAACAATTACATTGATATACTTTTTTCCCGAATTTAGTGACCTTATAGTAATTTAAAATTAAATCACCTAAGGCGTAAAATTAGTTATAAATGTCGATTTCTTTAATAGGCTATTTTATGCAGGTTTTAAACTCCATAAATTATTTTAACTCATCGTTTATGTCTCATATTCTTGTTATTTGAAAGGTTATCAAATACAACGAGAAAACTAATCCTTATCATGCTCCTTACTCGCTGATCTCTCGTACACGAAAATGGCTTTACATCAATGAGCCCATACATGAGCGCATTCGAACTTAAAACTTTGGTTAGTTACATATTGTATGCCGGGTATAATCTAAAGTAAGTTAGATTATTTACTAAAGAGATTTTAAAGCACAACATAACATTTAATTACAGATATTTTATATATATATATATATATATATATATATATATATATATATATATATATATGTTGTGTGTGTGTGTGTGTGTGTGTGTGTGTGTGTGTGTGTGTGTGTGTGTTTTAGTTGTATTCTCTTTACAAAAATTAATGTAAAGAGAATCTCATTTTAAAATCATCATATGATGGTATCATGAAATCATCACAAAATCAGAAGAAACTTGGTTTAGTGAATGAATTATTTAATTTGCTAGGTGTAATTTCATCAGTTGCCCCTTACATATATGAGGTAGCAATACACTAATCGACGTGCTGCGTAACAGGCCACACCCGAAATTCAATTAAAATTTTAATTTATAGCTCATTTCAATATCAATTTTAAAAGATATATTGAGTCAGCCTACTGAGTGCTCGGCTTCAACGAAGTTCATTCGAATTCCATGATTTTGCGTAGAAAACCCATTTCTTGTATATGTAGAGATAAATTTTCTAGTCCACACATGAAATATTTTTTGAGATATCTTGCCATATGATACATTAAATTTTTTGCTCATTAAATCTGGTTTCTTATCAGTGTTTAAATAGTAAACCGTTACAAACCCAGTCACCATAAAATGTAATTGTATGTGTTGGATAGTAAAGATAATTATATTAATACGACACACGTTAAAATAAACTTATTATACTAAATTTTCTGCTCATTGCCATAATGGATAACACAAGACCAATAAAATAATACTTTCTAACGCTCTTTCAAATTATACGCGTAACATGCACTATCACCGATGTGTGATTTCCCTTAATCTTTCATCTCCATAGCTCACTTTGCTTTCAAGAAAGTATGCGGGTAAAAAAGACAGGCGCAAATAATGAAAGTTTTCAGCACCTTGTCTGATAAACTTCTCTAATGTTTAACGAATTATACAATATAATATTTTACAAGGGAGTGCTAATTTTATAGCTATAACCTGCAATTGTATAAAATTAAACAAATTAGTTAGTTTTTTTATAAAAATAACTATAATACAAAAAATCTAACGAGAAGTATTAATTATTGTTTTTAAACATGTCAATTTTTAAGTAAACAGAGTCCATATTTAAAAAACATTAAACAAAAATTTTATTTATTTTGATTTGTGTTTTAAACTCGACTAGCAAATTACACACGCTGCTTTGTATAACATTTTCTAAATGGGAGTCTTAGTGAAAGCACGGTGTTATGCAATACCTCACACATTATTGCGTCTGTTCATCAATATTGGTGCAGAGTATTAAAATATTTAAGAATCAGAAGTAGAGATATCTCAAGTACACCTTTTGTATTATTGACGGTGTAAAGATTCAGAGGTAAAGTGTATTACGAATGGCTCTTATTTGAGGTTTTGTGCGAGCAGGAGCACAAACAAATTTAAACATTTGGTGATGTAATCAGTAGAGTCTTAATTTGGCAAAAGAACTTGTGTTTAAAATAATAAAAACAAGGATATACGTATAATAACTGAATTATTTATTTCATGATCTTCTGTTGTATCAATGCTTGAGTCTTACCACCAACAACGAATTTTTCGAATTTAATCAATATATGTTTCTAGTACATATATTGATGGACTTACCTTTACAATCATAAATATTGTTATGTTCATCGAAGATTTGTTTATAAAGATAATTAATAATTTTGTATGGAGTAATCAAAAAGTAAAAGACAGTTCATAAACTTCATTCATGCACAACTAACAATCCACAAACAATTGATGTTTGTTTTTGTACAATCACCTGTACAATTGAGAAGATGGAAGCATTTACTTAAAATTATTATCAATCATGTATCCTTACTAGCTTTTACCCATTTTATATTTTATTTTTAATGTACATATAATAGTTTGTGTTCAATAATTACTGACCTTTAGCTATGATGTTTCAGCTTTCAAAGGAATTCAGCGTAATTTTTTATAGTTTTAGCTATATTACTGTAAAACATAAACTTCTTAATAAATTGGATGATACTTCACTACAGTTAAAAAATACCAAGTTTTAGTACAGTACTAAACGAAAGTACACTTCATGTTCGCGAAGTCATCAGTTTCGCATCAAGATGGAAAGATTGGGTAAATTTTCACTAGCTGATTTAAAGCTACGATTTATATTACCCATGTTTGCGGCTAATAAGCTGTCAATGTGGAAAGTAATTTATTCCATAGTTTACTTCTTACAACATCTTGTATTCAAGGAGCAAAATCACGTGTCGCGCATTAGGCTTCGCTCAAGTTTCTCACACGATTTCTAGTTTATAGCTCATTTATAGACATCCTAGGGAAAACGACATATAAACAAAATAAAGATAATATTTTTCCACCCCTTGCAGTTATAAGAAAAGAATAAAAAGAATAAAATGTTATCCTGTTCCAAGTTTACCCTTGGAGCGAAAGCAAATCACGTGTTTATACAATCATCATCAAACACCACATTGCTTATGTATATAAGCTATGAAATACCACAAAAACCATTAAAATATACACTTAAATCCTTTTGTAAGATGTCCTATGTAAAACAGCTAGACTGAAAATGAGACGGAAGAAAGCAACTGTCAACGCCCTGAGTAAATGTAAAATTCTAGTTCTAAAGCCTAATCTGTGTACTATATATTTAGGAGACAAGCTTCGCTCAAGCTCAGAAAAATTTAACAGATAAACATTTACCGTCATCGAACTAAATTTTATCTATCTGAATTGACGTTTCACGAAAATTTTGGAATTTATATATTTTTTTATTCACGAGTTATCACGTGGATAACTGTGTTTCACTATCAGTTGATTTTCAAGGACGGGCTGCATTATCATCCAACACAACCATCCCTACGAGTATGTAGAAATTAATTTTACGTGCTGTTTCAAATATATATCCGAATTCTTACTCAAGATATCTTCGTAAGCGATCAACTCTGCCATATCTTACAAGCATATATGAACCACCATGGATTTAAACCTTTTCTATGTAGAAAGGAAGTTTTTTGTAAAATTTCAACTCTGAAGCTCAATTTATTCCTGAGATTTTTTGTTTAAAATATATAAATTGACAAACAGAAATAAAAAGGTTTTTTTACACCCTGAGGCTACCACCGCATGCAAATTTATCTCTATTGCTCAATCAGTTGTGGATGTATCCTGCGGAATAATGGCCTTTCCTTAAGCTTATCAGAACTCCTTTGATATCGTTGAGCTCGTTAATATCTTGTGACGGGCGGATGAGCAAAACATAAATTCTGCAAGCCCCCTAAGTGATAGGCATAAGATTTCAGTTGAGAGAAAGTGTTATCACTATTATTATTCTAGATTAGTAACATAATATGTTAATATACTTTGTAAAGTACATATATGTATATATTATCCTTTGGCACTTTTCATTTCTCTATCTATATAATTATATGGCATTTTTAATTGTTAAAGCTTCTGGTTCTAAAAATGATGATGGATTATTAGTGATGCTAATGTAGTAGTTGACGTAACTCAGGACATCATGGAGACTAATTACATCTTGACTTAGTAGTAACGGGTACTAAACTCTAGTTAGTAACGGTTTCTGGCTAAAACCCATCACATTGGCGAGTCTCTATGTTAAACTATGCGTTACTGATTAATATATTCCTGGTTATTACGAGTTACAGTTTCCATTTACAGATATACAATTATTTATTTTTGAATGATAATCTAAAGGAATGGTATTAAAATGATTTGACAGAATATAATGTATATAGTTTCAATAAACATGTAAAGAAATATTTTTTAATTTTTTTTTAATTAAAAATATGTGAAAATAGTATATTATATTTTATTATTTCTGAAAATTTAAATTACAACTCAGAAATGGTTTAAGTAACAACGGTGTTTGTATGTGTTACAATAATGTTTATACCTTTCCAAAAACGAATCTTTCGTAAATAAAAAGTTCAACCTATTATGTGCTATAAACGGGCAATAAATTACGGACTAAATGCGTTTTTACTGAATTCATAATATTAATTTTAATTATTTTAAAACTATATCTGGTAAAGATAGTATAACATAATAGTATCATGATAGTGTAACGTTCCAGCTCTACGCATCGCTTCCTGTATTACTCCCTCCTGGGTGTTGTAGAGCTATGTTCACATTATGTGCACTCAGTATACATTAACAATGTCTGTACGAGCATCAGAGTACAATCTCGTATACATAAATTACACATTTTAACCTTTTTAGTTTAACGTTCCAGCTTTATGCAACGCTTCCTTCATAACTCCATCTTGGATATTGAATATCCTTGTTCGCCTATCTACCCTTACTTCCTTGCTTCTATGTAGTGTCTAGTGTGAATTAAACTCATGGATGCTAACTTGTTATTTTGCTAAAGTTATATTTTTATTCATAGCTTATTTTATTAAAATACATTCATAAATATGCATTTTCTTTTCTGGTATTTATTAGATAATGCAAATTTACTTTTTTCAATATAAAAAACTAGAAATGCTTAGTTTTGAAACTTTAAATTGTGATTGTGGTATGATTCTTTACTTCCTGCGATTATTATAAGAACACGAATGATATATTATAACGATTTTTAATATGTAGCGTATAAACATTACATACAAAACCAATTTATCACACTCTAATTCACCACTGTTGGCCGCAGTGTTCTGAATAAGATAGATCATGTTAACCAGTGTTTTCTCTCAGTAATTTTTATTTAAAAAATGAATCTTGATACTTTTAAGAACTTTATGAACTAAATGAAGACAACAGAGGCACATTCGCCATGAAGCACAGAATGGTTCACATCATCCGTATCCTAAACGTCAGGGCGCAGCGTAGGATAGGAAGTTGATGGAATTTCAACATTTTATCAATCTGCGTTGATTAATTACAACCGTTTTGTCTTTCATGATGGAGCTGTTCTCTATTGTTTGACTTCATTTAGTCCCTGCAGTTATGGGTAGATTCGCAGACCACTAAGGTGTGATGGAGTGAAGTGATAGTAAGATTGAATCACAGTACGTGTCGTGTTAAGATTATTGTTTCCAGTCATCCTAAGGAGTGGAGTGTAAGGTATATAATCATATTAAAAATCTAAAAATACGCTTCAAAATAAAACCAACGCATAACATAACCTGAATAATAACAGCTTCGAACAAATCTGGCAGTTCAGAAAAAGCAGTAAGAATAACAATAAAATAAAAGTAGTAAAGGTAACTGAAAGTGACATTTCCATTTTTTACTTTTTCATCAGAGCAAACCCCCATTTATGAGTGGCTTGAAAAATTTATATATATATATATATTATATATATATATATATATATATATATATATATGTATATATATATATGTATATATATATATATATATATATATATCTAAATTTAATTATTGAACTTTTCTCTTCCGAAGTACTTTGGTGATGTCGGGCACTTAAAGTAAGGGTTAGGCTAATACAAAAACGTGAACCTACCTATTTACGTTGCGTAAAACAGTAAATTTTGGGGTTTTTGTCTTGAAAGGCACAACAGATACTGTACAAACTAATCTTGTCCATTATTTATCATTTTATATGTATTACTCTTAAGTAAAATTAAAACTATACAATGCTGAGTGATGAAAGCGAAATAAGCAAACTTTGTTGTTATCAGGAAACTTTGCAATTCAAACAAAAACTTATATCGTTAATTACCGTGAAGCCACAGTTTAAAAACTATTAAATCTGAATAACATAAGCGGCTTAGGATGTCTGTTTACTCAGACAAAACGTTTGTCTTTTAAACGTTAAACTAACCCTATTACATTTAATTTTGTTTTGGACAGTAATTTTCTTCATTATTATAATTATATCACAACTTAAACAGCAATATCGTTAAACATTCTTTGCAGTCGCTTAAATTCGCTTTTTAAAACACGCATTATACAATTATGACGTAAAACACTAAGCTAATTTTTTGAAAATTTTTTTTGTATTTTAAAGAATGATTTAAATAACAACTTCGCTACAAGTAACAATCATAAATGATGTTACTTTTAATTAAATTTGTCTTATATTTATTATGATAAAATAAAAACAAACATTTATATATTTCTTATAAAAATATAATAAAAGGTGTTTTCAGAATAAGTATATTGTTATACTAAGAATCCAATAATTTAAAAACCATTTATGTTGACGTTTATATATTTTACCCTTATTAAATTGTACGTTTTTAACAACTAACGAACTGTTTTTATTATTTATTACCGAATTTATTTAGTATTAATAATTTACATATTTAAGAATAGAATTGAAGGCTGTCGGACAGAAATGTAAGTTGTGAGAATTCAAATCTACTAAATCTACTATTTTTCTAAGGTATAATAAAACCTAATAAATAAGGCGGAACATGCACAAAACACTTTAAAACCCAAAAAATACCGTGATGAACTTGGTAAACGCTAAACTACATTTGACAACAGAATTTGTTGTGTATAAAAACACAAACCAATGCCTGGCTGATGTAGCAGCAGCTAAACTGATGATAACGTACTCAAGTAAATAATGTCACTGCAAAGAACCAAGAGCACCTCCACACGCACCAGAGATTTTGGAAGACTGGGGAGAGAATACATATTGGCTCTGACTGTGGTATTGAGACGCTCCACTTGAAACAAACACACACAAAAGGGCGACGACGATCTGGAAGGGAAGCGGTACAGCCGCCTACAGCCTTATGGTTCTTATAAAGGGTGTATGCAAAAAATCAACCAAAAATTTCAAAAGACCAGGCTGAAAACATAAGGCCGGAATTAGCTACAAAATGTTAAAAGTATTATATTCTCACGTTAACATGACTTGTTTTATATACTTTTCTGTAAATTTTATTTCATATTAAATATATCTTTTTTTGTTCTGCAACGATAAGGCTATGCAGTCAAATTAATTATTGGTTTTTATAATGGACAATTTGGAGATTAAAATTATGTTAGCTTATCACTATACTAAACCTACCGGGTTAGTGGTTTAGTAACGGTTTCTAGATTTATCGCATTAAATCGTACAATGTTTACGAGACTAAAACCTTCCCATTATCATCTGCCTCTTCATTTGATTAAATGTTCCGTTTCCTGCTGTATATGCTTCTATATTATACATCTGAATAGTTACTACCACGATTTCAAAGAATATTCTAGATATATCACTACTCTTATATTTAACAAATGAACTTAAATACTTAACATTATACTGTACATCACCATTAAAACATTTAAGATATGCAAACTATTGTTAACAAACATATCATAAAATAAATAATATATGTATTGCATGTTGGGAAATTTCGAATAAAAATGTTTTCAATAAGGTATTTATAACCAAGGTATATAACGATTTGCAATGTATAATAAAACATTGTTAAATATATTTTGTAGATATCTTAATAAAAAAATAGTAAAAAAATAAACTGGTTTGAGAAAATACACATTTTGTTGACACCAACGGTACAATATAAACTGGTATTGAACGTCACTCATTATAGCGTAACGTTCCAGCTCTATGCATTACTTCCTTTGTAGGTCTATCTTGGAAATGGGGGAACCATGTTCATGTAACTAGGTACTCTGTATACATTACCTATGTCAATATTGACTTCCCTTGCTGATATGCATTAATTAACATTGATGTGTGTTAAGCTATATATATATATATATATAATATATATACATATATATAAGTTTTATTTATATATATATATATATAAGTTTATATGTATATATACACAAAATAGTATTGTAATGAAAGAATACATCTAAACTGAAAGAGCTCAAAAGAAAAACAGATACAAGTTAAATGAATCCGAGGAAGCGCTATTCTAAGAGTTCATCGAGAGAAGAATTCGACAGCGGATTGTTTTTATGCATGGGATTGGAAGAAAGTGAGACACCGAATTCTAAAGATGCACGATATGAGGATGTGAGCAAGATCGTAACCATTTGTAAAAAAACTGGCTTAAACTACAGAAGTGCAGGTTTTCGTTGCTTTTGACTTGAGAAGATGGATCTCAAGCAGACTAGACCCTTAAAACTGGTGTTTCAAACTGTATTTCATGCTACCAGAGTATTAAAAACTTTTGCATCCACTCCTAAAGAGGATGAAGTTACGGAGTCCATCTTTGGCCAAAGAACGGTTCCCTAAAAAGATGACGTTATTTCTGCGATCTTAGGAAAGGCTTAGAGGCACTAACAAGGGAAATCAGGTATCCCCATCCGTTATGTTAGCGGAATCTCAAAAACTGCAAAAAATTTATTTTTTATTAAATTACTTCAACGGTTTGCCTTGCATGCAAACTTATTACAAAACGTATATGGACTTACAACGAAATTGCATAGTTTCAAAACTAATTTATTACTGGCATGTTATGATATATTATAAAAACATAACATTGAGTTCAATAAAAAGAATTGAATTGAATTGAACAGAAACTAATCCATGTAGCAAAATTTGTGATAGTGAAGTAATTGGTCTGGCAAACTGTAACATATGTAAATCAGACAGGACTTCTCCCACTCCACCAGTCATCCTCAGCTGCAGAAACTAGACCTCTTCACCACCTTCTTTTATTTCGTGCACTGAAATTTGCGGCTATCCGCTGGTACAATATTGAAGCTTTCCTCCCGGAAATTCAGTTCCTAGACTAAAGTGACTCATCGGAGTTTGCAGTAGCCAGTATCGGTTTACTGTTAGTTTTAAAAGAGCAAAAGCGAACCCTCCTGGAGAAATCCGAATCCCATTCGTTGGCAAGTATTTAATTTTCAATATTCATAACAGGGCCAATTACTAAAAACTATATTACCCATTTACTTTGAAAATATTTAACTTAAGTTAAGCGTATCACTACTAGCGTGGGTAAAGAACAATTAGATACATTAAAAATTGAGCTCGGACTAGACCAGTTGCTTTAATTCTACTATAGCACGATACATATCACTGCTAGCATGGACATTAAGGTTTATTATTTATTAGTAGCGTAAATTAAACTGGATTACTAGTTTTAGTACTATTGTTATCACAATAATACTCTGTACTCATGCGGAGCTGAAAAAGTATATAGCAGCTGCATTAAACAACTGTTTATATCCACAAACCAGGATTACAATTATGTTTCCGCAATATAGTCTACTAAAACTGTTAAATTTATAATGAAATCCCACGGAGAGTATTTGAATGTATCATCTTTGAGGAGTGAACACGAAATTTCTGCAGATTTGTATTTCTTTTTTTTATTTTAAAGCATAATTTAAATTTGTATGATGCAGTTAGTAGGCTTAGGTACTCTAACAACGCAGTTTTGTTGGATAACAGGCCAGTAGGATTAACGCTAAGCCCATTACACCAATGAGCCTCTGCAAGACCATAAACGGGTCGGTATCATCCGATCACTGATTGGGAAACACAGTTCACGATTTGTAAGTGTTTTATTCCATTTGGATTTACTGCGTACAGATGATCACTTACAAGCTCACGATCTGCATTACTGTTGTGGTCTGTAACATTTCTACTTACTTATATCATGAACATAATGCTACTAAGTATCATAACATTATAAAACAAAATCTAACCCAACTACTAGTACTACTGACACAAATACATACTAGATACTGTATATACTTTTATTAGTAGTTCTACATACTAGATAAAGAGTAAGAAAATCACCACTCCCATATTGTTACTAGACGCTCATTTACTAATTGTTCACTTTTCTGACGGTTTTAAGAGTAATAAACAAAATCTGAGAAAAAATATAATTTTATACTTTAATACGCTTCCAATTCGACCTCACCCAAAAACTAGCTCGGCAGACAAGTTATTTCAATATTA
This sequence comes from Homalodisca vitripennis, assembly GCF_021130785.1. Classification (NCBI taxonomy): domain Eukaryota; kingdom Metazoa; phylum Arthropoda; class Insecta; order Hemiptera; family Cicadellidae; genus Homalodisca; species Homalodisca vitripennis. The sequence continues at coordinate 33,685,327 of NC_060208.1, forward strand.
GCGCAATATCTCTCTCAATATCAAAATAAACTAGGTGAGTGTTAAAGCAGGGTCTAAGGGTTTTGAAAAGCGGGTGATTTAGATTTTGAGTAGTTGGCTCCCTTCGCTACAAACAAGCCAAGGTATTGAGATACTCTATAATTATGACAAACTCTGTCTGAATCGTAAAAATTTGACTACCTCAGCATGTCTAGTTCTTCTTGGATTTTCCTGGGAAAATCCTAAGTGGATAGGTAGAAAAACAGTCACGTTACTCAGAGCCTACAAGTCAATTATTCCACCCACTCTCTCTGCGTATGAAGACGAGAGTGTATTTTTGGTATAGTTATTGAACGTCCATTGTATATATTTCTATTTACATTATAAATCTTCCTTATTTTACCGGTTCTTTTAATCTTCTTAAAAATAAAAATAAATCGCTAAATGTGTTGCTAAGCGCAAATTTCGGAAATCAATCTGGTAAATTCTGTTTTTCCGCGGACCGAGGAAGGTAGAGAAAAAAATTAGAAAGTGTTCCGGAATATTTTATAATTCGGAAAAAATAATAATAGTATTTACCAAAAACAATGCAAAATGGACTGGCGGTAAATAACTTTCAGCTTAAGGTCGCCAAAGAGGCCGAATCATTAGGTAACATTTATATTGTAGAAGGTATTAAACATACGTTGATTGATCAGTAGTGAAATGCAGATTTCAAAGAGGAAATTGATATCTAATTTTTACTAAAACTTGCACCAGTGAGCAAGTAAAACATTCATTAGAATATTAAAAATACTATTTAAACATTGCAATAAACTCCACTATAATGATCAAAGCTGTGATCGTTTGCACATAAGGTCCTTGAAACTGCTTGACTTACTTGACATTTTGCACAACATTTTTACTGTGGCTTAAGGAGACAGGGGGAAATGGTTTATAACATGCCTCAGCGAGTCATTCTTTCTTACACTACAGTTCGAAATATGTAAAGAATTATGCCACGCAAAACTTTTTATAAACAATTATTTTGAAGTATTAAATGAACTATTACAGTTTTGTTATGAAAGGTTAATAGTTCATATTATTTTATGTTTGTTTATAAAAGATTAATAAATAACTAAATGAGTTTATACCACACATATATATATATATATATATATATATATATATATATATATATATATATATATACGCACACACACCGGAATCCATACAAGAAGAAGAACATACACCCATACAATGTTGATAACTTACAATAAACATATATAAATCAATAGATTTTAAAATTAAGATAAACTAGCAACCTATTTTAAGGTTAAAATTAAATAAAACAAATTATCATACATATAACATAGAAATACATAAACTATTGTAAAATTGAATCATCAGATAAAGTAATCTAATTTCTTTAGACCAAATACCACAGAATACATTAAATCTTAATATCAAGGAGATTATATATTGATTTAAACAAACTCTGCAATAATGTAAAGTTTTTTATTTTTGTGAGGCCTTTTGTACTCAATGAGTACATCTTCGTACTCACACAAGAGTGAGTCCGAAGATGTACTCATTGAGTACGAAAGGAGGCCTCACAAAAATAAAAAACTTTACATTATTGGAGAGTTTGTTTAAATTAATCTATAATTTCCAATAAGACAAGGGCTTCAAGAATGTATCAAGGAGATTGTTATGCAAAGTAAGTTTATATAACACCTGGAGTTATAAAGTGAATTTATATCAGCTGGTGACTTTACAATAATGGAATTTTATTCTTTGGAAGGATGGAAGGAGGATGACCACTTGAATATTGGATGGCAACCAGAACTCACAAATTTTCAAGGATCAATATTGCCAGTACTAAATCCACACTAAACCGACAAGGATGATTGGAAGATGAATAAATGTCAATGGAACACACAACGTAAAACTGGACTTCAACTCAAGTAAGATTTACCCAATTTATGATCCCAAATCTTTCAAAACTCAAACCGAACATGCACCAAAACCTTTTCTATGTTAGATATAGTTTTTTTTATGTGCCCATGGCAGTATAATTCACGAAAACCTGTATGTGACAAATAAACTCAGTAATAATTGTAAACCAAACGTTTAATTATTTATATCAATAGCTAGTTAAGCAAGGGCACAGAACGAGTTAATAAATAAATAAAGCAAAAAAGTAATTAATAGAACTTATTTTCAATAATCTTTCACTCTTCCGCTTATACCGAAAGCATAACACAAACTACATAGGTATATTATGTTTTTTATCGGTTTAGTCTTTTTAAGTTCAAGTATAAATATATTTTCTTGATCAGGGTAATAACGCAAACTCATCGGTGCAACCATAAATAAGTTGGTAAGAAGTAAATGAAACTGTCAGAATAGATTCTTTTTTATTGCTGTAACTTTTCAGTCGGAAGTAAGAATACACATTTCTCCATTTAAAAAAAGAACAATTCAGCTATAGCACTTGAAATATCTCAGACAGAATTTAGATGGTGGGAAAAGGGACTTTATTGTCAAATTAGTTTCTACCAAATTTTAACTGCCACGATTATATTTTATAATACCTTGAACGACTTTGATAGACATAACAAAGAAGTTTTAAAATGAGAACTGATTAAATTCATAAATATTATTTGTCAGATATATCAAAATGTTGATTATACAGTTATTACAACTTTGTGCTTTTATAATCTTCAATATAGGTATTAAATTACGATATCATTGAAACAACGTGTTGGAAAATCTACATTTTATAATCTATACTTGTGATTACTAATCATTTAAAATCTTTTATAATTTAATTTAAAGTAATGAATGTTATGAATCGAAAAAGTAAATTTACTCATTGGAGAGTTTTAATAACAAAACCTTGTTAACCACACATGTAAGTTATTTTTATTCTAACTGTATTGATGGGGATGTGTTTCATACATAATTCATCGTAAATTTTGACATTTGATACACTCTTTGAGAACAATGATTCAATATTACAATATATCACTCTCATTACTTTGCCATTATGATTAATTTTATGGGAGACAGTGTCGATTATTCTGTGACAATAGTGATAATTGACGCACTGATAATATCGGTAATCGCGTTTTAGGTTAGATATATTTGTGTGCAAATTTCTACCTACCTAACTTCCTTGTTTAGTTAATCGAGGAAGTCCGTACCAAATAGAGTGATAAAATGAATTAAAAGTGTCTATGTATATGTCAAAGCGACGTTGCAATTCATTTTGTAATCTCAACGTGATAAATGATCCTAAACAATCATTTTTATACAACTGTTTAAAATTGTACGCAATATTAATGTTTACGTGTTAAATGAATTCATTGTTTTCATCCGTGGCCAGGCCAAACCGTATTTAATAATGACGTCATGGCCTGAATAACAACAACCGGTTTTGTGTACTCCATCGCCAGTGAACAACGAGGCGTTCTAAGATTCTCCTGGATTCTTGGCCTTCTTACCCTACCTCTAAATAAGTTTTACGAAAATTTTCGTTTTATCCACGATCGATCCTATACTCCGAAATTCCAAATATCATGGAAACATTATTCTCAAAAACTATCAAAAATGTTTTACATTAACTTTTATAAATCAATAAATTAGTATTATTCTTTTCCTCTGGAGAAATTAATACATGTGTTAACATAACATTTATATCAATATTAGCAACGCGGAAAACAGAATAGAAATTAGTGGTGTTACATTGTTACATTAAGTTAAAAGTGATAAAGTTACTTGTGGTTAACATTTGGTTTAGTAAAATAAATTCCTATCTCTTAATTTATTATCCGATACCATCTGGATAATTTATGCATTTTTTATCTTAAGCATATAAACTGTTTGGGCTAGTAAATAAATTATTGTAATCTCCTCAATTAGAACTAATTTTTTACAGCTTGGTCGACCTGGTATCACAGTTTGCACAGCATAAATAACAGGAACATAGAATTTATTTCATCATTATTGAGTAAATAACCAACTATAAATTATATTTGGAACTACTAACCGTTTTGTCAAGGTTTAATTTCCAGTAAATAATAGCAAAACTAAAAATAGTTTAAGCCGATGTTTGACATTGGTATTGATGGGTCTCTCTCCGTCTCTCCGGACGCATTGTGCGTCCTTGACTCTTCTTATGTTGTATATACCATTTACTAATTATTTTATTACAATACTAAAAATTTATTTCTTACCTTATTTCTGCTGAAAATTGAAAAAGTATACTTTTGCAAAGAAAGTAATCATAATATTTTTTTTACGAAAAGACAATTATATGGTTATAAAGACTTGTTATAATACTATAAATAATATCATGATAAATTATTTTATCCACAGTTAGAAAGTGGTGTGATTCGAAAATTTTACTACTTACTTAATTTTTCATCTGCATATAGGGATTATAATTAGGTTAATTAGTGAAATGCGATGACATGAATCACAGTTCAGTTGTAATTGAATTAGGCCTACTACACTTCAACTAGCCTCCATCTTGATATTGGGATGACATTCGTTGCCCTTAATTAATCACGACTGTTTATAGTAAAGTTTTAATTGCATGCAATATAAAATTTACGAGCCGTATGAAATATTTTACAATGTTCAAAAATTAAGAATATTAGTTATATTTTTTCTCAATGTTGCTTCTTGGGATTTAGCTTCACGTGTGTGAACATTTTTACGTTGATCTTATGGGTTCTTAACTTCTCCTGCTTACAGACATAAAAACAATCAATGAGACCAAAATTATATTTGTATATTCCCTTACAGGCAAAAGATAAATTTTATCAGCTTCAGTAAAATTCCAAGTCTTTGTATCAAAGAAATAATTTTTGTCTGTCGAAATGGAGTTTTACTCCAACGTTAACGTCTAAAGTTGCAGTCTTACTCTAGATATCTTGCCACATCATACATTCACATTTTGTTTCATTAAGATAAATCTCATAGCAATAATTAAATAATAAAATTCTCCTTATCAATTCACCAACAAATGTCATGTACGTGTTGGAGTAGTTAGACTACATGTGTTCATATGCCACAAATCAGGATTTATTCGTGGTGTTATTGTGTCATAAAGAGTTTCATTGAAATTCGTACACATGTAATGTTACATAGTTGCTGAGCTATATATGATAAGAGATTTACAGAATTAATATTTACACCCACCAGACAGGAGACGTGGTGTTGTTTGTGGACAGCGAGTGGAGGACTTCGCGTCGTGTGTGTGTGTGTGTGTGTGTGTGTGTGTGTGTGTGTGTGTTGTGTGTGGTGTGTGTGTGTGTGTGTGTGTGTTTACGAAATGAACAGCCTATGGAAGGCAGTGACACTGTATGGCACAACATTAATAATTGAGACAACGTACTCAGACACGCTCGGTAATGAGTAGAGTATATTTATTCCATGAAGTTATTAATTCCAACCCACTGTAATGCTTAGTTATTAAATTGCTAACCTTGGTGCACGCAATTATACAATATTGTAAATTTAATGCAAACCAATTACAGCTATTGGATATAATTGACCAAGCTTGTGTGTTAAGCAATATTATTATTTTAGGGACTTTATTACCATAAAATTAGTTTCCTATCCATACATGCCTGTATCCAGAGGCATTCTGCAGTTTCCTCATAAAACAGTTTATAGTAGTAGGTATGAGATTTCAGGTTATATTAGGCTAGTAACAACTAAAATTTGTAATTTACTAGATACTAGATGTCTGCAAACTCCAAACGAACTGCAGTCATGCAGTAATGTGTTATCTGTATTACAGTAGTCAATATGTAAAGAAACCCAAAAATTTATGAAAAGTTCTAACTTAGATGTGAATACCAGGATTATAACATGAATGCTTATCGGTCACAGGTCAAAAGCACATGATTCACAAACTGTTCAACGTGATGCACATCTGTGGTTGTGAAATACACTATGGTCATCATAAAAATTTGTACAAATCATAACTCCTTATCGTTTAATATTTACGAATGGCTTAGTTTCTACATACACCAGATGCGTATGCGGCATATTTATATTGGATTAGTGCGTGACTTGCAAAGCACTTCCAAAAGAAAAACAGTTAAAAGTTTGAAATTATATTTAAAATTTCCTTTATAGGCTGAGCTTTAGCTAATATATTTACTTTTATGTTATGGAAAACCATAGTAGCAAAGGGAAAATATCTAAATAAATCAATTGAAAAAATAATTCTATACACTCGTAGGAGATTCAAACGTGTGATATATTGAGACATATTGTCTAACTATCTTAAGAATACAAAATTATATTGTGACTTGGTGTGTAGACTTTTATTATTTAAACTGATATCAAACACGAATTACTGAATAATATATGAATTTCCAATAAACATTTTTCGTGAAAATTATTATTTTTTTTTAATCATATCTGTCTGTCAGCAAGCCATCTCAAGAAGGAAATGGGCTGTAGATTTTAAATGTTGCATGCAACATCAAAGAAACCTGTTACTTCGCTGGAGTACTTATATACGCTAGTACGAATACTATTACTTGCATAGTGATCAGTAAAAGAATTAAATATACTGTATCTTTATGATTATGGCAAACAGAAATTTAACAAAAATAATACAATAAACAAAAAATTACTTTTATTTATTATTCTACAGAATTTTGTTTTATATTATATTTCTATATTGTAGATTCTTTTACTCAGAATAAAATATGATCTTAAAAATTAATTTGATTGTTACTGTTTACAAATTTGTAGTAAGTTATTAATTTAGAGCAATATTTAATATTGGGATTATCTAAATATTGAATATTTTATACTGTATTTCTTTATGATAAAATGTAATTTTATAATGATTTGGTTCATTGTTTCTTCTAATTCTATTTTATTTTTCAGATTTATTGACAAAGTAGCCAAGGTCTAACGTAGATTATTTTATCCTCGAGTATTTGGTTATGGTAAATATTATAAAATGCTATAAGCATTTATGAATATCAAGTAGGCCTTTAACAGTCTTAAAATTTTGTACTATATTTTTTACTTTTTCAAGTTTATCCATATAATAGTGTTGCTTTTTAAAAATTATTAGTAGAATTGCAAACTCATTTCAATTATAAATCCTAATTTTTACACTATTTTGTCGTGTAAATTGCAATGCCATTTTTCCGTGTGGTAGTATGAGGACAAAAGATTCAACATAATATTAATAGCGTAATAGCTTGTGTTTTTAACATCTGTTCTGACAAAATGATACTCTAGTAAATGGTTACTAAACAGTTTTCATTGAATTATTTTAGTAAACATACGACTAAGCTGTTAGTAGCTATGATAAACATCTAGTAAAGCGTAACCCACTAAATAAACTGATTAACATACTCAGGCAAACACTCATCACAGTTTATTCGGTGAACGTTGTGCTCAGTTTAAGTGTTATTATAAGGTGAAGATAATAGCGAATACCTTTACTATGGTAATTACAATATATGTAAACTTCAATCACAAAAGTCTTGTATGCTTAATTTGATATACAGTCTAATAATACGTGTAGCAGATTATTTGAGTATGTTACTTACATAAGTCATTGTGTATTTTGACATTTTTAAACAATTTTTTCATCCTGTATTTTTTGCAAGGTAATCAGATAGCGTTAATATTTAGTCGTGAAATCCAGAAATCAATATTTTAGAATTTTTATGAAATGTACATTGTTAAGAGTTTTGTACAAAAACACTTGCATTCAAAACAAAGATTCGTTGGATTTTTGTTTGTAGCTTCATTCTATAAAACATTTTTAACTTCAAAATTGTTGTGAATTTAAAAATAAGAGAGTATTAAATACTAATGAATTATTTTTTTGATATTTCATAAATGGCTTATTCAACGTTAGTCTGATCCTTTTGATAATGTAAAAGTAATACAATATATAATTTAATTCTATAACATGTTTTTAAGTCTCTATACCATTGAGTCAAGTCAGAATACTAGAGATCACTCATAGTTAACAGTTTTATCCACCTATGATGACCTTATCTACTTTGTACAACACCCACTTGACTTTGACTTTTCTCTTCATAAGACGATAAAATTAAAATAGTAGATAGGGTGGTGGTAGTTTTAAGGTTTTCTGGGTTATCTTTACCTTATTCTTGGCCATTTAGACTAGAACTAAAGAACGGATAGCATGCCAAAGAAACAGACATTTCTAACTGATAAGATATAATTGGTCTTTAGAACAGATTCCATAGCCACAAAAAGAGAATTACTGACATAAAATTACGCTGCCTGTTAGAAACACGGCTAATGTTTTTGTAAGAACAACAAATATTCTTTATTTCAGAATAAAATAACTTAGAATTTTGAGCAAAGAGTATAAATTAAATTTAATATGTTTTTTTTTTAATTTATTGTTTTTTTTTCGGCAATTTGAAAATTGTTGACTGAGCTTTTAGCAAAGCCATTCTCACCTCTTTGTTGTGCACGAAGCCCAATTTTCGTCTTTCCAAAAGCACCATAAGAGTGGAATTTAGTTGACCTAGATAGTTGACATTTGGTTTGAAAAGCTACCTCTACCATCTCTTAATCACTATTGAAAACTTACGCATCGGTTCACTGGATGTCTCAATTTTTGTACGCCAAAATTGACTCTGGTTTCATTAGTCTTATGAGTAACAATGTATACAAAGTTAAAACACAGAATTAACAAATTATTGTCGTATTAATTATAACAAACAGTACGGGAGACCTCAGGTTTTGGAATTTTGATTATAACAAACTGGCTCGTCTAGATTTTTAAGCGTATTATTTGAAGGCTGGGTATTTTCCGTCTGAATATTGAATGAAAATTCGTTTTACCTAAACAAATATTAGTATCATGAGGGTTGGCTATATAAGAAGTAACTGAGGATCTGTCTCGAAATAAAATGGCATCTCGAGAATGAAATAAACTTACTGTAGATTTGAGTGAAGCCTGTTAGGCGACACGTTGAGTGAAATGTCTTGCATTATTGTTGAAGGAATTAACCTTTACCTGCAATTCATTTTGCTTCACTTTTATGTGAGATTAGACTGGTGAGTACATTCATAACAAACTGCAATTTTAATAAAAGAGTGGTCCTGGATTGTAAGATATGTTATGACAAATTCCTCACTATACAATACGTACTAGTTACCTTCATCTGTTTCCAAAAATATGTGCGTTTTAACTGTGGATAACACTTCTATACCTTTTTCCACTCATTTTATTGGACTTTTTTCACAACATTTTTCAAGAATGATTAGTGTCACTCACTCAAATAAAACAAAATTGTTGTCCAAAACGTGATCATGCTTACACATATTTCATTTGTATTCTTACAGCTGCACTGTAACATAATTCATGACAGATGTATAAGTAGAGGACAAAATCCCTTGTTTCCACGATTAAGAAAATATGTTAATAAATTACAAATAAATTCATTGTAATTTATACCGTTCTTAGTATGTTTAGTTCCACAGTTAACTTTTGTTTACTTCCCATTCAAGAATATATAGCACAGATAAGAGAAGCCTACTTCTGTCAAAAGAGAACTAAGATGAGTTTTACATCAGTCTTGAAATTTATAGTATAAGTTTTTAAATACTTTACAACATTTAGAGCTGGGAATTGTTATTTTAGTTTAAAAGAACAGACCAGCGAGGTTTATATCTAGTACAATCTGGTCAACTGCTTCACAAGGGATTATTTGGAATCTAATTCTGAACTTTTTATGTTGTAGGACATTTTATAAGGTAGATTAGTACTTGTCTAATCGTTGAAATCTAGAAGAGCACTCAAAATTATGGTTAATTATTAGAAATCATTCCCATTATAAATGTAAACAAATTTAAATTAACAAAAAATGTTTTCACATAACAGTTGATTACATTTGGTAGGCTCATTCAAATTAATACTACAGATAGAGATTAATACTTTTGAGATAGAGATGGGATTTTTCCATACTTTAAATAGCAGGTAGGTGTAGCCCGGAGGTATTTTCGAAATATGAATAAGCCTATTCATATCAGGAACCGCAAGAATGTCCATGTAAAATTTCAGTACAAACAGTTGATTATTTTGCGTGTGATAACAAAACAAACAAGCAAAGGCACATTAGCATTTATAATATTATTAGGATGTATATTTTGAAACATTACTTCAACATTGGTGCCTGAACTGCCAAGCATATAATCGATTGCTGAGGCATAAGAGTTCAGTCACCTTGCTGGTACAAGAGAGGGAACCGGTTCGCAGTATTCGTTAACTGTAGAGAAGGTCAGTTTGGAGCTCGGAGGTCGACGCTCTCTGGAGGCAAGATGACAGTTCTTATATTTGTTACTTTGTGGGTCACCTTTGCTGTTGGAAAATCAGGTAACATTGCCATTGTTCATCATAATTTCGTATAGTATTGCATTTTGTTGTATTTCCATTGTATATATATATATATATATATATATATATATATATATATATATATATATATAATTATTATTGTAGTATTTCCATACATGAAAATACTATAATAAAAATTATTGTAGTATTTATTATTAGGACGTAATTGTTGGGACATTCATATTAGGTCAATGTTTTGTATGCTATGAGTGCAGTTAATTAATTTATGAAAATCATTGTCTCCTTTGAACAGTTTATATATTTACATCGCGCAAATATATACAATTATTTACTATTACAATGTAAAACTGTGCATATAAATATTGATTAATACTTTCCCTTAACACTTCTCAGCCCCACACTTTGACTCATGTTAATAACTATTACACGTACTGTAACATAGACGTCTGGGGCTGAAAGTGTTGTATGGAAAGTATAAAACTACAAAATTATGTTTAGAATCCATAAACCGCTATGCGATACCGTATACCAAATAGTCAAACAAGTTTTTAGGAACTTCGTATCCAAATTATAGTATTAAAAATGCATTCTTGCGCGTAATATTTCTCAATATTCATTATGAAATATTGATAAATTGATTATGTTTTTACATAAGGTTTAAACGATTTAAAGATTTAGTTTTAGGTCGTTGATTTTTTTTATTAACTCTCTATCAAACATATCCATGTAATATCTACATTTTATACAAAGTAACTCTTGATTTTTTTTAATTGGTTATAATAACTTTGTTTTTAAAACACTAAATAAAATCATTCGAACTATAACAATCAGAGATTCTAATAACAAAATTAATGCTGTTTATTAATTATAAACTTCCACGTTTGTTTGCTTGTTCACTATATCTAAATTCATAAATGTTGAATTTAGCTCCTTTGCCCCTTTCGCTTATCACAACGCCCGAACTGACGCTGTCATAGACTTGACCCCTAAAATCTGGAACCAGTGACTGTATGAAGAGATCCGGATGAGGCCTGCAACAAAGAAACTCAAAGCACACTTTTTCATCATTTTAACATAAGAGACAGCAAAATCGAGTGTAATCTACATGAAGAAAAGAGTGTACTCTAATTGTCTCATCAGGTGCACGCCTAAGTGCACTAACATGTTTTGGACATTATCCCAAAACACGGCGGATTACCCCAAGTTATTTGCAAGTAATTATATGTATATTAGATTGTGTATATGTAAACATGTGACAGAAAAAAGGAATCTTAAAAAGTAAAGACGTTGTGGTGTAGTGGTAACATTCTAGCCCGTTTGATGACGTATCCGGGTTCGGGTATTTTTGAGATATAATGTTTACTGGAATACAAATAATATTTGAAAAATTATGTATTACATTTTGTTTATAAACGGGAACAGTCTATTGAAATTTCAATAAATATTAAATCACAAAACGTAATTGCTTTGTCGGAACTTTAACTGGATCTTTTACTTGATGGGAATGTGCGCTACCACTACACTACAGATCCCTTACTTTGAACTATTAATATATATTGTATTTTAACGTTTCTGTCACATATGTGCTTAAATAATCAAACTAACAATATTTATATACAATATTTAGAGATAATTTTCCTAGACAGCGCAGATTACTTGAGACTAGACTCCGTTTTTAGATATTAAATAGTTGTACAGGGAGGCATTTTTCACTGCTCAAATGTTCAAAACTCACCGATGAAGGACGAATAAAATCAAATTTTATAACTATGGTTTATTATTCAACAAATATTGCTGAGAAGTAGGAAGTTCAACATAACAATTTTGTTTTCACGTTTTAAGGTTTTCAGGCACTACAATAGTGGAATTAAGTGACTTAAAATGCCCAACACTAATAAATATTTGTATTATTAATTATTTAAACTGGCTTATCTTACCTGTGCTTTTCTTTCAGTGAGTCGTTGTCCAGTAGGAAACGCTGTTTATGAGGAAGGACAAGTCTGGAGTGATAATGAGGAATGTTTAGGCCATACATGCTTAGGGAATAATACATACAATACTACAGAGTAAGTAGTCTTTTGTACAACTATTTAAGTTATTACTTACATCTTCCTTAGAAGTTGCACATACTCAGATTTTGAAAAGCGAGTATTTATTATTTCGATTATGTTCAACCCATTTATTGTATATTGTGATTAAACTGGTGTCCTCCTCGGGTACTCTGTTTCATGCCTTTTTTGCTGTCTCACTCCATTTTCTCTAAGAGATCATTAATACTCGCTTGCATTATATTTATTTTTCAATTTTTAGGAACGTTTTGATGAGTTTACAGAGCTGCTTAATTTCTTGTTCACGTGCTATGTTAATAGAGAAACATTTTATGAATGTTATTTTTTTATTTTATGAATGTTTATTGAATGCATAGTTTGAATCTGAGATTTCAGTAGGGTAGATTTGGTCCGACAGACAGGACTAGCAACTACCCTTTGAAGAGAATAGAGTAACACTAGTCGAAGGTAACGGAAAAAACTTACCTATTACATTTATCACATTATCTTGTGATAAGATTTAACATAAAAAACTCTGTTTTAAATTCATGTATTATCGATTTAAACTGTACGATATACATGGTTGGTCATATTTCAGGTGTAAGGATGTATTGAATGAAAATGTAGAAGACTGGAAAGTGAAAGTAGGAAAGAATCCGCAAGCCTTTCCATCGTGCTGCTCAAACATGACTTCAAACGAAGAATGTAAGTATTGGCTACACTAAATATGAATCAGTCAGTGAAAATGGAATAAATACAGTGTCAGTTTTTAATAAGTATATAGAAAGAAAACAAATATAATAGAGAGTATATTTTAAATTTGGAGCATTTAAAAGTTATAAAAATGTGTCAATATATAACATAGTTAATGAGTAAATATACCACTCAACCATAGTAATTTTTTTCGTACCAGTAAGATTAAACGCCGGGGCGGCAAATCACGAATTTGACGTTACCAACGTATTCTGCTCACCCTCCTGAACAAAAAATATATATAGTACTATGGGGTGCAAATGACAAATAACATGATTTTAGGGGGTATATTGATAAGTGGTTAAGTTCCTAATGTTTTAATGTTCAGTTTGTGTGCTGTGTCTGGATAATCTGTTTACTTGAATATTATAAAAGCAAAAAAGTAAAGAATGTCTTATTTTACCAGGCGAAGTTAGGGCTAAGAAGCCCTCTCTAACACTTAACCTGGGGACCAACGGCTTAAAGGTGACTTCCGAACCACCACCAATGGCCGGGCAGGCGGGCCGCTTGCAAGGACAGGATCGCTCAGCGGTCACCTGTCCAAGCAGCAGCCACGCTCGGCGTTGCTTGATCTGGTTATCTTGCGATAACCGCCGTACCCACTACACTGCGCCATTATTATCTGCGGCCGGGACTGATAGCAGCCTGATAACGTACCTGTTATCTGAGTTCTCCGGGGCATGGGTCAGTTCTACACAAGATATCGTGTTCAGTAGGTCGGATTGAGTGAGTGCGTTTACAATGATGAATCAACCATCCACTAGTTCAACCAACCCTAGTGAATTGTGTGTGTCGGAGTGTTTCGTAGGGCACGTAAAGAGTTTACGTTTTAACCAAAACGAAATTATCTCTTTTTTAATTGAACATGGAATTTTTAAAAATGAGTGTATGTGTTCGTCGTGCGGTCGAGTGGTGTTTTTAAACCGGGAGACTTTGTCGTTTCGTTGTGATAGACGACTTTTTTGTGTTGCTGCTGCTCAGCTGTATCCGCCAACACACTAATGGTATGTGTTCTCTGATCCATGTATATATTTGAGTTTTTCATGATTTATTTAGTTTTTTAACTTTACATAATTGCCTTTGCATTACATTTCAATTTATATTTTTGATCAGCCCCTCTAGTATTTTATATTTTACTGATAGGTACTATCTCGAGGGATGTTTTTCTTTTATTGACATCAGCGCGGGGCAGCACCGTCGGTGCTGCCCCGCGCTGATGGCCGGAGGCACTCGTAATTAATTTTTTTCTCGAAATTAAGAAAAACATTTATTTTTATAAAAATTCTGCTCATTTCTGTATTATTTTTCATTTACGTTTACAAAGATGGCGGCGCAACCGGTGACGTCATCACGAGGTTCAATCATTGGCCAGAAAAGGTCACGTGACGCTAGACGTGGATGTAGAACATGGAGATATTACTAAAAAGTTATTTAATTTTTCATTTTCTAGAACTTCGTTATTTCTCATTTCCACCCCATCAAACCTTATACTTTTTTGTTCTATATGACGATTCCAATAAGTTTTTAACGCAAAACTCGTATTTTTCCGCCCCGGCCGTTAATATGATAATTACCATTTTTTTTATCTTCTTACTTTGTCAAAACTTCCATTTCCTTGTCAAAAACGACTATAAGCAAAGAATATATATATTTCTTTTTTTTATTTCAGTAAAGCCGTGCGAAGTAGATGGCAAAATAGTGAACATTGGAGAGCAGCACAACTTCAAAGGGCAGTGTTTCCAGTACATCTGTCTTGGAAACGAACATTGGTCCGTTGGGGCGTAAGTTTATTGAAATTGTATTACTGTTTACTTGCAATTAGTATTAGTGTATTACTTTAAAATCTTTTGACAACAGGTATCGTAAGAGGGTTCAGTGAGATTGCATGCAAAATTTCTAATTTGTAACTTATTTTATTCTTGATATGTTCAGCGGACAAATAGACGTATGATCAAGCAAAAAATAAAATTATTCGAAAATTATGCATCATATAAATTACACATGTAGAAATGAAATTTCATGTAAAATTTTAAGTCCACATGTAAATCTTTGTTAACATATCATGCCACATGATAGATTTAGGTTTTGTTCATTAAATTGGGTTTAATATTATATATTAAAAGTCTAAACACCAAGTCAGTATAAAATAGTGTAGGTATTGGAATACTTAGAGTGGAGCTTTATATGTGACATGTTTGAAAGCTTTACGGTGTACCTAATGTTTGTTCACAAATCTATTTATTGTACTATTTTCTCGGTGCCATTATAGGTAACAAGAAGACAAATCTAAGTACATTCGCTAACGCTCAGCCAATGCCCATGGAGTGACACGCACCATCATCAAACTCATATATAGAATTGAAACTCTTATCTTATTTAGAATCGAAGCTTCTTGCGAAATCCCACGTATATACGCCAGTTCCCTTTTTAGATATCATTCCGACAGACAGATAGATAGACAGAAACGAATTATAAAAATACTCAATTATATTGGTTTTATGTTTTAATGTAAGTAAGTTACTCAATTATAGTTGAAATAAACCTATATTGTGTGTAATAAATGTAAATAAAATAGGAACATATAACGGATGTAGAAAATGTTTATTTTATAATTAAAAAATAAATCTATATTTCAGACACCCTTAAGTTATCCACTATAACTCAACATACATGCACACAGACTTAAGCATTTTTAATTCAATTATCTGTTTGGAACATTCAAAATAATGCCATAGGCAAAGGAAAAGGAGAAAAAATTTATGTAATGTATATCATATCATCTGTACTACAAAAAAATTGATAAACATTTGGAGTGGAATACAATTTTAGTTTTAATTCAGTACTTAAATTTTTTACCACAATGAACTCAGGTGAATTTTTCGTGTACACAACTAAACGTTATACTTTTGGAGTTTAGGAAAATTAAAAAAATGCAACATAGTTTGTGCTACACCTATTTTAAAGTTGTCCAAGTCCTGTTTACGATAAAAATTTGTTTTTATTACATTTATCGGCATTTAAAAACAAAATGTGTTGTACAAAAACAATTCACTCTATTTTAATTTCGAAAAAATTCTGTATTGATCAGAACCAATTGTTTTATATACCCCTATTCTAATGAATGTGAGATAAAATCTGTTTCTTCACATTTTCTGAATTCAAAATAATTTTAAACATTGTCCCAATACGAAAATTGTTAGAAACAAAAGTAAAATAGTTACCCCTGCAGTGTTGCACATGAATAAAAAAAACAAATAGTTTTTACTCGTAACGATTACAAAATGTATAAATAAAAAAGATGTTTTAGTAACTACGTTCTGTTATTATTTCCCATTTACAGAAAAAGTGCAATGTAATTTTTTTTTTAAATTTACTTAACTCTAGGTATATAGCTTATGATAGTTACGACGTGGATCTCAAACACATACAGGTGATGAAAGTTTCTACTTTCATCTGCAATTCAACGATAATGTCAATGTAAATAATGGGCAAGCTCAAAATCATGTCTTTTATTGGTCATGTGGCATGAGCAACGTTATCTATCAAAATTTCTAATCATCACAAAAAGATTAGAAATGTCTATAATGAGCGTTTGTAATGGTGTATTGGTCTTGTGACATTAGCAAGGTTATCTATCAAAATTTCGAATGGTCACAAAAAGGATTAGGTATTAGATATAATGACCATTTGTAATGGTGTATTGGTCTTGTGAATTAGCAAGGTTATCTATCAAAATTTCTAATCATCACGAAACGGATTATAAATGTCTATAACCACTATTTGTAATGGTGTATTGGCCCAATTTTAGGACTTGAAGGACGAGCTGGGGTCATGCGAACAATTGTAATACGTTTTTCAGTAAATTCAAATACCAATTTTAAAGACTAAAGTCAAAAAGGAATTTTTAATGGGTAATAATGAGTGATAATAATGACTAGATATGCCATATGCGAACTTATTTGATGATAATAGAGATACAGTACACCAGTGTGCCGCGTAGTATTGTGCTAAGGTACAATTTACTTAGATTATTAACAAAATATGTTTTACATTTATAAAATTAGTTTTTGTTTCACAACGCTGGAAATATAGCAAAACTTTAAGTACCAAATATACTTTTTTGTTGAGCTCTATTTAACGTGCAACTCGTCATAAGTAACTATTATATATATTGTTATTTTATACCTTCTTAATGTAACTGTTTCAATTTTTTTTAATGGGAAGAAAAGTGTCTTTTTTTATTTTTAGTAAGCATATATTAGGGCATCTAGAATAGACTGTTGTTCCTCCAAAAGTGGGAATAAGTTATAATAAAACAAATGTAAAAAGATGTTTTAAGGCGTTTGGTACACTCTGTAGATACGATTAACAGCAGTTAAATAAACGTAAGGCATTCAATACTAAAAATTAATGTGCCTGAGTTTTGGGTTCAAAAATGTGTAGTTGAAAAAACATTATATTTCAATATTCGTAGTCCATACAGATCTGGACTAGGTTAGATGATCTAATGCACCTTATAGCGTACTTTATGCTTAATCGGTACAATTTACATCTTTTGCTTTTTGTTTCTTTACAGATGTGCCCTCGAGGGGTCTCCAGCAGGTTGGACGTTTATCATGGATAACTCCAAGCCGTACCCGGAATGCTGCGGCAGAGTAGTCCCTCTGCTTAACGTCACTCCAGACGTTCTGGACAAATTAAACCACATGTTCTATCTAGACATTACCTACCACTCTGACTTCGGTGTTGCGACATTCGACACCATCAACTTCATCTTCCATGCAGACCAGGGCAACGTGCTGTCACCGTTGTATGTAAAGAAGGAGCCGGTAGTAAACTACACGGCAGACCCTGCTGATCTATACCTTCTAGTAATGTTGGATCCAGATTTCTCTACCCAGGATAAGGATAAGCAGTTTCTCCATTGGTTAGTGAGTAATATCCCAGGGAGCAACGTAACTTCAGGAGATGTCCTCGTACGCTATCTGCGACCTTGGCCTGCCCGAGATAGTGGCACTCATAGATATTTCTTTTTCATCTACAAGCAACTCGGTGAACTGACACGTAAGGAGATACAATTGGATACACTTAAGCAAAGAGAAACGTTTTCTCTAAGAGAATTTTCTAAGCGCTACAACTTGACAGATCCAATTGGGATGAACGTGTTTCAATCTAGATGGCATTTGGAGTTGAAGGATTTTGAAAACAACAGTTCGAAACCTACAAATTAAACCATTTCTTGTAATTGCAATAAATAATATTTTTATATGATTGTTCATTTTAATTTATTGAGTTATTGATTTAATTTTTTAGCTAAAACCCGATTTCAAATATCATAAAAATATGCGTTTATAGAAAAATAGAATAACTACTATTACAAATCTTGACAGAACTAGATTTTTTTACATCCCAGTATGAGTATTTCTTCGCTTTTAGAAATGGGTAAGGTCACTAGAAGATATTCTTATGTTAATATTCTTATGTTAATGTTAATATTGACATTAACCACTTTAATATTAGAAAGAGCCAATCTACAATTTTCACTTTTTTATATTATGAACCAACAGTACACATAGTAACATCTTTTTATATATAAGGGATGACAAATATTTATTTATTCTACGCTGCTTATGAATTACAATTTTATTTATTGCAGGTTTCAATTGGTTTAGAATACAGATATCAAATCTCAATAACTGAATTTATTATAATTTATTTTTATTATCTTTGAGGCTACTCTATGGGCAAATCAAGCACTTAATTTCGTCAAGCAATCCAGTGATTGATTCTTAATATTATTATAATATGTTTTAAATATTTTCCTTGTTATTTTCATCATCAATCCAGCATTTGCTAATGCTGAAATATTACACTTCCTAGTAATAAAATACAGTTGCACCAGTATTGAGAAGACACCTTTTCTCATATCATATTTTTCTTAGATTGCCATATATTATACCGATCTTCAGAAACCTAAATGAATATTAAATCAGCGACATTTAACCATGTACAGATTACCAAAGAGAGACTTTAAGTGTTTTATCTATAATTATATATAGTTGTGTGATGGTAGTATATTCACGTGTCTGACAGGCATATTTAATAATATCAAGCTAGGAATATGTAAGCTTACAAAAATTACTGTTTCATATTTTTAATCTTTCGATACTTTTCCATCTCAACCTGTACAAAAATGTGTGTGGTTGACGAATGGTTTCTTTCCCACAAATATTTTCCTTATGTTTAATATTTTCCAATATTTACTGATTATATGTAAACATTGCTCGTTTGCTTATCTTAGCTCAAAGCACAGAAAATTACCTATAAATTCCTAAACTACTAGGTAAGTAATCTATATATAAATTGTCTTATCACCGACATCACAGTACAAAAATATACTAAAAAAGCATTTTTATACTTCCGGAGAGGGTTGCATTTTTCAAGGAGCTGCTTGACTATTTTTCAGTTTGCATTAAATGTAACACTTAACACAACAGACTTGCTATAGGCTTACCATTATCTGAAATGTTGCCTAACATTTACTTCAATCATGTTTACTTCAGTACATTTTTTCTAAAAGCATACACGAAATAAATTAATGCTCCATATTTCTAGGTGTATACTCATCATGAACCTTTAGTTCGGTTTGCAATTAAAGTATAACTTAAAATATGCTGCTTGGGTATTTAAATTAATATTTATACTATTCAGTGAGGAAACTTTTTCTACAAATCTTGATATAATAACATTTTTCCTTATGCATTATGTATTATCCATGTAGTGTATTATGCTTAAAGATAAAAATCTAATATTAATAAAAATACAACGCATATAGATGAATAAAGTTTACGTAATTAATAGTACAATATTATTTAGTGAAAGGACTGTGTTATTAAAGAATTAAGTGCACCTGGAAATATCATTTGCTTAGGGCAAGCCTATTTAAAGAAATTAATTAATATTTTAAAATCATATAAAAAGTATAGTGATACATTTTACATGATTTAATTTTATTAAACTAATTGTCCTGGCTATCACAAAAATTTAGTTCTAGAAATCATTACCACACTCAAATACAGGAAAGTATGCAAAACTCATCACTTCAAGGGAAGATTAGATTACCAAGCCTCCAGCCAGCTTTAACTAACATGTCATGGCCGTTGTACGAGTAATACATTTTGAAGATTATAAATAATAAATTATGATCAAATGGGCAGATTCTTATTATTATTGAATATAAAAATGTGCAGCACTTGTAGTGATCAGGATTATAAAATTTCTAAATGAAAAATTACAATTGAAGTAAATACCTCAACAGACTGTAGTAAAAGTCCTTACTGTTACTAAACAAGTACAACTTTAAACCTTTAACGCGTACTTTTGTTGCAGAGTTACCGTGGATGTATTATTTTAAAACTATGCCTAATACGATTCAAACTCATATTTTTTTATTATTTATTACCTAATGTGTATATTTTTGGTATTAAAACGATGAAATATAAGAAAGTATTGATATTTTTTCTGAATAACCGAGAAAAATATATAAAAATATAAAAACCGTCATTATATACCTGCCATAATTCTTCTTCGAAAATAAAGTGGTAAAGTTCTTTGAAGTTCAATATCGCTCTTATAGAGCCAAAATCAAGATAACCGCCAGAACAGCTAAATATTAATAATAAAACATTCCTTCCATAAATAAAAAGTACAATACATAATGAAATAAATTTTACAACAATGTATATTTCTTTGTAAAAACTTTGAACTGATACAGGTATATTTAATCCGAAATGTTATTTGTAAACATAATCATTTTTAATGGTCCAATTACATACTTCTATAATTTTAAACGGCGACCATCTTGAAACCTAAAAATATATTAAAAATTAACTTGAAAAAAATGTTGATTTGAAATCATTGACAATTTTATGTACAGCATCTATTTATTTATCTTTTGAACATCTCGATAAAAAACTTTTGCTCGAATACGAATGACCTCTATCTTGAAACGTTTCATTGCTTATTACTGGCCATCGAACTCTTCCCAACATATATGAATGTATGTATATATTTGGATAATGGTGGTTTTGGATTCTGTGGTTTATAATCCGAGATTACACAAATCGATCTCCCGGAAATTCCTTTGTGAGGCCAATCGTAATAGTCAGATTTATATGAAATCTTCCTAAAATACATGTGTCCAGTTCTAAATGCAATACACGGTTTAAATCAATACATGGTGTACTGAACGTGATCATGAACTGTGTTTCCGTTTGTCAATGTATTTGTATTACGAGTATTGCAGTGTTAATCTCTTTAGCTGCTGCTCGTCCAACGATTACTGAAATTGTAAAACATCCAATATACCAACATATTCCAAGATAGCACAGTGTAGCGGGTACGGCGGTTATCGCAAGTTAACCTTATTAAGCAACGTCAAGTGTAACTACTGCTACCTGTCTTTACAAGCAGACCGCCTGACCGGCCATTGGTGGTAGTTCGGAAGTCACCTTTAAGCATTTGGTCTCCATGAACGAAATAATAGATCGTACAGTCTGTGCCTGGAATAAGCATCCTACTACTAGATCGTACAGTCTGTGTCTGGAGTAAGCATCTTACTACTAGATCGTGCATTCTGTGCCTGGAGTAAGTATCTTACTACTAGATCGTACAGGTGTGCCTGGAGTAAGTTTCCTACTACTAGATCGTGCAGTCTGTGTCTGGAGTAAGTATCTTACTACTAGATCGTGCAGTCTGTGTCTGGAGTAATCACCCTACTACTGGATCGTGCAGTCTGTGTCTGGAGTAAGCATCCTACTACTAGATCGTACAGTATGTGCCTGGAGTAAGTATCTTACTACTAGATCGTACAGTCTGTGTCTGGAGTAAGCATCTTACTACTAGCTCGTACAGTCTGTGTCTGGAGTAAGTTTCCTACTACTAGGTTGCATCTCGACAACAAGCAACATACAGGCGTGTTACCTGTTGTCTTTTGTTGCACATATGCAACAGTACAGGCGCCTCAACAACAATTTTTTTTAATCTGGTTGCCAAAGCAATAAAATACTTAAGAGAATTCGGTTACATTTTAATGTTGTTACATTTCATATTTTACTTTTCTTTTCGTCTTCATAATATATTGATCTTATAATAATTATTTCATTATTTTAAGAAGCATAAATATCGTTTACGCAGGTGTCAGTAGTTTACATAACTTATATAAGTGTAAATTGGTTATATAAGTGGTTCCAATCATGTGTCTGACCCTTGCACCTTTTATCAGTACCATTGACATTGTACTGTATCGACTCCCCCACCTATTCTGTTTAATAGGATCCTCGCACAGGCCAGTGGTCCATGAGGACGGGCAGAATAAGGCTTAAAAGGGGGTCGGCTTCTCCTTTTTATTCAAAAAATAATCATCTATAAAAACTTACAAACTGATACAATAATATTAATATAGTATTGTATAATAAAACAAGATAAACTATGAGTGTTTACGAATGCAAATCTGAATTATTCATAATATTCATTTAACCAGCATGTTTAAACACTGAATAAACTGCTAAACTCATCACCATAAAATAGACGTTTTCTTGCAACTGCCATGGTTTTAAGTTTGTAAAATAAATAAAAAAATATTAGAGAATACTAAGTTTGAAGTTTAATTTTTCCTCCAAGAATTACACTAAAAGTAATACTAATATGTTCATTTGTATGTGATTTATTTAATATATTTATTTATTAAAATATAGAGCATTAGTTACTAGAGATATGTGGTGAATGCTATAATTAATACAGACAGCACTGGAACTAGAGCCCCAGGGGATGCAGTTCCGGTACTTGGACACGACCAGGCTCTGGAGGTATATGTACAGAGATGGTTCTACATGTCCCGGGGGAAATAGTTCCGGTCCTGGCCTGCCATTACACCCCCTTAAGTGCCACGTCAAAATGATGTCAGAGTAGTTCCATCCGAGGTGTAATGGCGTTATCCCTTTTATACTAGTATAACGTATTTTTTTATTAACATATTTTAAAGTAGCCTCCATAACTGTTTTATATAAGCAATAGTAATGATTTATCTTTTACGCTTTGTACCGAAAAAGGTTTCAACAAGTAATTCAGTTTTATATGCAAACAAAAATATGTATCTGTGCTTTGTAATAGTGTATTATGTTCAATTACTATATATTCATACGATTACAGTATTTCTGTTTTTCTATTTATCTTCACCTCTCCGTAATCCGACATCCGCAAACAACCACTTTTACATTTAAAACTTAGATAATAAATACAATTTTACATCACAATTTTGACAAAACCTTAGAAATGAACCGCACATTAATTATTTAAAACATAAACTTAGGACATGATTAACGTGTTTTACCACTTAAGGCAAATTTTAAATTAATTATAATGAATTAAAAAACTGTTTATTTTTTCATATTTTCAGTATATTTTACAGTACGAAATCATAGCGTGGGGAGGATCGTTCAAAACCATTATTGTTCCATTAAATGTTATTCAGAAATCGATATTCAAGGCAGCTTTAAACGTTTTTAATCAAATCAGTTGTTTATAGAATCAAACATTCTCACGATCCATCAGTTATATATCAGGAATGTGATGGTCTACACCTATGGGCACAGGGAGGTGGTACTCAGTCTAACCACCCACAGCTACCCCACCAGGGCCGTTGTGGGGGGTAGCGAGTGGTCCCCTGTCATCTAGATGACTGTGAACTTGACAACTCTTACTAAGTGGCGAATTCATTGTACAGGCGTTTACCTCCAGTGATAAGGGACCTGCGGGCCGAATCAACCGGTCTGTTCAAACAACTGATTACTACCTGGCTGCGGATGGCCGGCTGTGAAAACGCTGAGTCCCTTCTCACTCCCACTTGCCGTTATTGACGGGACGCGTTTAGGGAGTGAAACATCAACCCCGCTTGTGAAGTATCGAGGCATTCCTCAAGGTAGTTGCCTAGGGCCTATTCTGTTCAATATGTACACAGCCGATATGCCAAGCTGTGTGCAAAATTGCACAGTTCATTTGTATGCTGACGACTCGCAGCTGCACTTGTCTTATGAGCCATCGCAGATGGTGTCAGCCATTGATATGATCAATGTCGACCTTGAAAAAATATTGGGGTGGTCAATGGCGAATGGGCTGAAACTAAACATAGGCAAGTGCACTGTGTTGCATACGGCGCCACACAACATTGTGCAGTCCCTCAGTGAAAGAGGAGTGATGGTGAGGCTCGATGGCCAGAGTTTGGCTGTATTTGATAGGGCGAGAACTCTTGGCGTTGTGCTAGACAGTGGCCTCACGTTCTCTGACCATGTCACGCATGCCTGTCAATGAGCACTCGGTAGACTGAGGGGACTCTACAGATTTAGAGATATTTTACCTGAGTCTGCGAAGCTACGTATCATGCAGTCACTAGTCCTGTCCGTTTTCGCCTACTGTTTCCCAGCCTACGGGAATAGCATTTCTGGAGAAGACATGCATCGCATTCAAAAGTTGCAAAACTCTGCTATCCGTTTCATTTTTAATTTGAAACGATTTGAGCATGTCTCTCCTTACAGAGATGCCGCTGGGATGATGTCGGTAGAGACCGTCTGCAGGGTCATGACGTGTTGCATGGTCCACAAGGCTCTTGTTAATCAGGAGCCTCAGTACCTTAGTGAGAAGCTCTCATTTCGGGATGAGGTCTCTCAGCGCAGAACCCGCCATGGGAATCTTCTTCACTTTCCCAAAGTTAGGCTGGAGTTGGGAAGGAGGAGCTTCTCTTATTTCGGCCCGAAATTGTACAACGACCTCCCACCAAACGTGAAACAATGTTCAATAGCTACATTTAAGAATAAGATGAGGCAGAATTTGCTTAATGTATAGATTTTATTTATTTATTTCTATTTAATTTTCATGTATATGTTGTATTTGACGATAGTTGTTCTGAAAAGCAGTTGTTCTGTATGTAACTGAGAAACGCTTGATGAAAATAAAGACAACATTATTATTATTATTATTATTATTATTATTGACTACATTTTACTATAACTACTTTCAGTTGCTTTGCCGTCTTGTCAACATATTATATAACATGTTCAACAGCTTGCTTAGATATGTTTTTGTTATAACTATTATTTCATTTTGTAATATTTGATGTGAGAGCTAAATTTTGTTTACTGTATGGATATATTTTAAAAATCATCCGTTCTGTTAAAACATGATTTTAAATGAGAGCTCGCCGTCACGGACAGGCCTTAGTCCAAGTGGTGGTATTTTCATAGTAGTATGCTTGGAATTGTAATTATTGTATATTTGAAAATAAAGAGTAATTTGATATGATTTGATTTGATCATATATCTGTAAAACGTCTTTAAGAACTGTAATGTTTAAAAATATCTCAAAAGTGTTGATGTGTACATTTTTGTTTCAAACATCACAAAACGTGCCTAAACAATAAAACTGAAATATTATATCTCAGCTTGTTTTCTTGCACAGATTTAGCATATTAATATACATGACTGAACAACTCCAAGTGTATCAAAGATAAATGGCATTATATAATAAAAAAATAAAATAATTATTTTGGGTAATGAAAAAGTATTATTGGAAAAAATTAATTTTATCCTAACGCTTTCCCCAGAACATAATTACAGCTATGGATACAATTCAACACCAAATGCTTGAACAATCTGTGTATGGTCATTTTACGCTTGGGGCGACCGGATCCACCAAATGCGCAGAGGTTCTGTTCCGTAATTAACTGCAGTTTTCACCTGAGTAGGATACCAAATATTTATCAGCTCCACTTTCTCTGCACGTTCATTTCAACTCTTCCCAATCTAGCATTCTTCAAATTAATATACAACCCCAATGGTATATGTCTTGATAAATATGCCTTCCTTATACTATGTTTATATTTTATTTAATGCCACATAATATTATAAGGGAGTCACATTTAGACATATATTTATTAATTTTCACATGTTTCTACGTTTCTAATAATAACATGCGTGCGTGCAAATCATAATAAGAAAATATTAAATATTTATATCTATGAAGCTTCATAACTTTTACTGTCCTGTCTGTCCTATATATTTTGTTGCTATGTATTGGTTTTGTACGGTTTGAGAAGTATCTCTTTCCCCAATCTCAATGTTTCAGTACCTATTTATTAAGAAACATTCAGTCAGTTGAGGAATATATACTACTAAAACTTAAATTTAATTGGAATTTGTGTTGTTCTGAGAGACCTATAATGGGGAATCGTACTCCCACGAAATGAATAACACGAAACGACACGAAATCATTGAGTGAATACAGTGGATATTATTTAACCGTCATTAAGTGTAGTATAAATTGTAGGGAGCAAAATAGCACTTAATTCTAATTACGTTGTGTTTTTTTCTTGGAAACCCTTGAAGAATAATTGGTACACCTTGATGCTATCCAAGTAAATACCTATAATGGGGAATCGTATTCCCACGAAATGAATAACACGAAACGACACGAAATCATTGAGTGAATACAGTAGATATTATTTAACCGTCATTAAGTGTAGTATAAATTGTAGGGAGCAAAATAATACTTAATTCTAATTACCTTGTGTTTCTTTCTTGGAAACCCTTGAAGAATAATTGGTACACCTTGATGCTATCCAAGTAACTACCAGTTATTACATAACATTACTAAGAACACACTAGACCAATAAAACGAAAACATGTTTATTGATAGAACGATACAAAAATTAGTGTTGATGGGAAACACCACTGTCACAATATTCAATAATACTTCAATACATCAATCAGCTTTGAATCCTAGTTGCGCGTGAACAACTGGCACATAGTCATCATACTGAGCTTGGTATAAATTTATAGCTACGGGACTACCTAACTTATATTTTTTCGCAAAATCTTGGATTGAGAATGAACGGCGATTGTCAGCAGAGGTCTTCGGCACTCTTGGTTCATCGAATTCGAGTTTCCCAGGCTGCTTGAAGAGCAAGAAGACGTATCTGTGAAGACCAGTCCCTTGTGGTGGTCCAGAACCGACATATTCAGCCAAGACTTCCCCAGTAGAAATATCACTGCCTTGGATGTTGCCCACCAGCCAGTGCTTGAAAGATCTAAATTTGGGATCTGTACGACTTGGAGCGTCAGGATCCACCATCGCCAACATGTACAAATCTGTTGGTTTCGCTGTGTAGTTGACTTGCGGTTGGTTCTTCACTTGGGTCGGAGTCAGCTCGTTACCAAGATCCGCTTTGACCCCACTATCGTAGGATATTTCCAGGATGTCACTCCACTGAAGATCGTCCAGCAGATCTGGGACGATACTGTGTGGAGGAACGGCACGTCCACAACACTTGGGGAATGGCTTGGTTGGGTCCTCTGGGATATGGCCCCAACGATTAGGAATTCCAATGGCACCGCATCTAGAAATAGGATATTTAAATAAGATCACTTTAGATCTTCAACTGTCTCTTCTCAGTCATAGGAAAGGTAGATTTCACATGAAGCTATCTTCTCGAAATTTCATATTAAAAATTCGTTTTTATTATTTTAGATGTTTAATTTGCACATTCCTAGTGGGAAAAAATGGTTGGATTTTTATGTAGTTATAATCAACCCAAAATTATGTTAGCAAACATATTCATCTCGGTTTAATTGTAACCTTCTATAACTTTAACAGCCCCCGTCTAGAAACCCTAAGGGAAATTGGAAGAATAAATAAGAATAATTATTGCTTGAATCACTACAGTTTTACGAAATTTTTAATTTACACTCACATTGTAAAATACCCGACATAAAAATGTACCCAAACATTTAAATACCGCCATCTTGAAAACAAAAGTTTTATTCTATAGCCATTGCTGTAGTAACTATTAAATGATTTGTTGTATCCAAAATAATGTTCTTTTCAAAACTATTTTTGTTTCTTAGGGAATGGGCAATAGAGAAATAAGACAATGTTCCACCTAGGACATCTTGTTTACATGGCCAATATAAATCAGTGACAACTTTCCTAAACTAAGAGGTCGAACAAACACTTACGCAGCCTGAGTCCACACGTTGTCACCTTTGCAGACATTGTAGGAGCAGTGACCGGGAACGTCGTACTGTTCCCCAACCTGGAACGTTTTATCATCTACCGAGCAGCCAGGGTCTGTAAAAAGGTGCTTCACATTATTCTAGAACATGGTTCTTGTTTTATAAGAAGAATTGTGTATGTAATATAAGATTGCTATAATAAATAAATAAATATCTATTACATAATAACTGCATAATTTCAGGGATATATGGGCTGGATTAATTATGTTTAATTCCTTAAATGATTTGAACTTTATTTAAAGTAATATTAGAATAATAATACAGCTAATTATCACGCGTAGAAAAATAATTATGTGTTACTGATATAATCAGACAAAATGGTTCACAGACAAACCCCAATCGAGGAAAGGGTAAACATTGGGAAAACAGGCAAAACCTAACAATTCCTAGTCAAAACTCCACAGCCAACTCCACAGACAAAACTTTTTAGAGGAGGTAAGGTTAACATAAGGAAAGTTTTGAGCATATTCAATATGTACCCTCCGAATCGAAATGGTTAAAGAAGGTATTGTGTACAAAGTGAAGAAATTCCTACAACAACAGAGTTTTACATTTTTGCGATATTAGGTAGTCATATTTGAAACACTCGTATAGTTGATATTATGATGAAACTAAAGTAATGCATGAACGTTACAATATATATTTCAATATCAACTTAACGATACGCTACATAATATTATTCATCTACTTTAATTCCAGCTGTGTATACTGTTCATACTACATCTTATGGTTTATCATTCTAAGCATTAACTAAAATAGAATACTCATTTGGAATTGTTGAATGTGCTTAAAATGTGTACGACTAATTATATTATATATTCGTACGTGTGTATGTCAACATTTTTCATTTGTCAAAACTTATAAAGATACAGACAATTCCTTGCCTGTATGTTTATAACTTCTGGGTGACCTATAATGGAGAATCGTACTCCCACGAAATGAATAACACGAAACTACACGAAATCATTGAGTGAATAAAGTGGATATTATTTAACCATCATTAAGTGTAGTATAAATTGTAGGGAGCAAAATAATACTTGATTCTAATTACTTTGTGTTTCTTTTTATAAAAAAGAAACGTTTTAGAGAGAAACGTTATTATGAGATTATTTACTCAATCAAAGGATTTATTTTAGATCAATGTTAATGTTTATATTCTTTCCATACAAAACTATAATGTTTAGTATTTCATAATTGTAGTCAATGAGAGTCCAAAGTTCCGACAAGCTCTGAATACTTCTTTTATGAATAGACGTTAGCCGATTAAACTGTAGTATCATCACTGAGTAGGTACGAAGTATTGTGTCTGTTTAGGTTATGGAGTGACAAACTGAAGAGAAAATGAAAAATATGCTACAATTTTGAATATTTGATCCAACTATACTTTTTATATTAGAGATGTAGCCTCGAAAAGTGTTTGATAAATATGTATATAATTGTAAACCTTTTAACACTTTTTCAACTTTTTATTTTCATAATATGAATGAAAATAAAACGTTTAAAAAGTGTTAAAAGGTTTATAATCATATACATATATACTTTTTAATTATCCAGAAGCGCCTTTTAAAATTCATGTCGTTGTAAGTTCTGTTCGTCTATCCACCTGTCCACATCCAACTCTGGATAGAAAGCTCTAGATACTGAAATATAGGTTTTTCTTGAATTACCTAATGAATAGCAGTTCTTAGTTACTAATGAGGTTAGAATACAAATTTAAAATGCAACAAACTCGATCTGTTCGTCCGCCTGTGCTATATTTCATGATAGAAAAGTCTCAGAGACTTTAATCTTGGTAGAAAGGTTCCTCTTAAATCAAGAAAGAATACAATTATAAATTGGGTTTGGCGTCAAAAGGTAATGTAAAAAGTAAATTAAAGATGTCTTATTTTACCAGGCGAACTTAAAGCTAAGAAGACGTCTCTAACACTTAACCTGGGGACCAACGGCTTAAAAGTGACTTCCGAACCACCACCAATGGCCGAGCAGGCGGGCTGCTTGGAAGGACAGGATCGCTTAGGCGGTCACCCATCCAAGCAGCAGCCACGCTCGACGTAAAAAAGGTTAAAGACACTTACGTTTCCCTATCTGTCCGTCTGTTCGCTAACTCTTTCGATATGGGTTCTTTGACATGGCGTTGTACCTATTCATTATTAAATGGAAATTAGATTAAAGAGTTTTAGATAATTAAGTGTTTTTAATAGATAAGAATATAGCTATTAGTTTAATTGTCTGAAATACGAAGAATGGAGATATACAGGACAGTATATGACCTACAAGTTGATGAATACAAAGTTGAACAATTTTGCCCTCATTCTGTGTAATTACTTAATCTTGATATTTTTTATTTTAACACATTAAAACTTATTATTGCACCTATGATAAAAAAGAGTATAATCTCCCTATAGTTTATGGTTTTTGTATTAATAATGATCCAGTTTTACGTTTATCTGTGAACCGATATTATGTAATACTAATTAACTTATAATTACGTTAAAACAAGATGAAACTTTTAGATATTTTCACCTAAAAAAACATTATTCCTTAATAAGTGAGTATGTGGTGACGTACTCTTTTAAAATATATATTTAAAATAATATTTAATTATACAGGGTGTCCCATGAAGAAACGGAGAAACTGTAAGGACTTGTTCTTACGGTGAAAATAATGAAAAAAGTTCATATACACATAGGTCCAGAAACGCTTAGTTAGCGAGCTATACAGGGTAAAAGATTTCGCCCAGATTTCAGTGCCACAGTTAAAAGGGAGCCCTATTAAATTATTTTGGGCCTTACCCAGGACGTAAAATTTAATGTATATTATGCAAATTGAACTGAAAAATTGAATAAAATTGGTACCAGACCTCTAGCTGCAGTAATTTTTAAGATATCTGAAGAAATACGCAAAATTCAGTGTCCAAAAACAAGTTTCATTTAGGTTTCAAGTAGATTAACTTTGTTAAATGTGTAACAAACACGTAAAATTCTTTAACAAAACTTGCAAAGAATTAATTTCTTAAGATAATGATGTAAAATAAGCCAATAAAAATTATACGTAAACTTTAAGAAAATCAATTTTTAATTAAATAAATAACGTACGAAGAATAGACAAAATCGGTTACACTTTTTTTCTTACTGAACTAATTATACGGTTGCATTTAGGATTCTATAGGCGGCGTCTTTATAACAAAGTATTAAACTTAAACTGACGAAACTATTACTAACAAAATTAACACCGTTCAGTGAAACAATAAATCAGTAACACTACGTTTCGAGATCTGTAATCCGATCTCTTCTTCAGGTAAAGAACTAACCTAATACATAATATTACAAACTAGGTTAAAATAAACAAATCTTACCAAAGCGTTGTGGCACGCCTAAGTCAGGAATCACAACCTACATGTTGTTTGTCAACTTCACTAACTCTCTAAACATGCACTTAATAAAAAAATATACAAAACACTAATCATTAAAACAGAATTACGGAATACAGGTCACAATGCTTCACACAATATGTTACGTCTATGTAATGTGGTTCTGCCGTTGGAAATAAATGAAATGAAACGTCTTCATTCGTCTACTAACCACCTACGACATGGATCAGATTGCAGATCTCGAAACGTAGTGTTACTGATTTATTGTTTCACTGAACGATGGCAAATGTCCGGAAAAATCCTGTTTCCTTCACAATCCTTCCATCGTCAAAAATAACCTTCAAACAAAGAAAATTAACACGCAATCCGTGTTTCATCATTATGTGTCTATAGTGATGAAACACTATACCCGACATTGACCCGACATGACTTTCTTAAAAACGTTTCTTTATCTGTCCGTCCGTCTTTCTTGATAGAAATGTCCTAGAGAATTTAAATGGTACATAACTATTAGTCTAAGGAAGAGGTTCGGTATAGGAAAATGTATTTTCCGGTGAAAATATCAAAGAGTATTAAATCTTATTTTGAAGCGTTTCACTTCTGTTGATTTCAATTGAGTCCTTAATATACTCCGTTGTATTGATTTATTCATAAGAAAGAATTCAGGGATCCTTCGTCGGTTTTGGACAGATATATTATGAAGCTATATAATGCTAGCAGTTACCTTGCGGCTTCGCATGCAATTTTGCACTTGTATGAGTACTTCTGGTTCGAGTGAATTATATTTCCGACGCCAATTTCACTGTGCCTTGTTCCCACGATCAATAAAATATGTTAAAAAGTGCATATTTATGGTAATTCTTATTTCCTCTGGTCTTATTATTTTTTTGTTCCAAAGCTGATATTGAATCTCTCACAATCAAGAAAATATAAACACATACACAGCTCTGAGAAATCTACTTTTGTCAAAATACAACTTTGATAAGCTACTGATTTAAAAGAAGGGCAGTCTTTTAAATCAGTCTTTAAATTTGTAGTAAAAGTTTTTAAATATTTTAGAACATTTATAGCTGGTAATTTGTTCAAAAGAACAGTCCAGCGAAATTTCATGTAGCATAGTTTTTGTCGACTGCTTCAAAGAGAGTCTTCGAAATCAAACTCTGTCCGTCTTGTGTTTTAGGACATTTTCTAAGTTAGATTAGTACTTAGTACGTAGTACCTAATCGCTGAAATCTCAATTCGTTTAAAAGTTCTCAATTGTTACTTGTTGTGAGTGATACTCATTACAAATATAAACAAATTGAAAATAATAAACATTGTTTATACACAACATTTGATTATATATATATATATATATATATATATATATATATATATATATATATATATATATTTATTGAATGAGCCTGTAAAATGTAATCAAATGTTGTGTATAAACAATGTTTATTATTTTATATATATATATATATATATATATATATATATATATATAAAATATTTACATATTATATATTCAATAAAGGAACAACTTTAGAGACTAAGATGAGATTATTTTGTTAGTTGGGTGAAGCTTGGAGAGATTTTTGAAATAAGAATAGGTCTGTATTATTCTAAAAAACCGTAAGAACGTCCATGAAAAATTTCAGTACAATGGGTAGAGTAGGTTACGTGTGAAAACAAAACAAACAAACAAAGTCACAGTCACATTTATATTATTATTAGGATAAGAATTATTTTAATTAGCGTAATTTTGGAAGAGAAAATCCACTACAAGAACAATTTGACTGAGAGTATTATTAAAATTCGCCACCTATTCGTGAAGGAAGCATTCCAGAATTATTATATAATCTATGTATGATTTATAAACTACTCTAAACGTTTTGTTTAAACATAAAGATTGTGTTCACTAAATTCAACATAAATACTTATTAAAATACTACTATTCTCTGCTCCACGGTACTGTACTGCGTCTAACTTTTTTACGATATTTTTGTATTTTGAAATTTTTCATAAATCTAGTTCATCGACGTGCTGTATCCGATCAACTTAATTTTAAGTAAAGCAGAACTCTTGATGTACCCACTACCTACATCAATGTAATCACTTAAATTAGTAGGTATTTTATCAAATCAGGTACGCACGCAATAATATGTGTTCTGCATTGAATAATAGACCAGTAAAATGTAAATAGAACAACATTAAATACGGAATGAAGTTAACATTAACTACGCATAATATCACTACGGAGTCATCCCACTTACCCGCGCCATGGACGGCCAGCAGAGGACACAACGCACAGACGAGAGCAACAGTCAGACGAACCATTGCGGACTGACTGGAGGTTGTAGAAAGTACCGCGGATCCCCCACTACCGCTGCAAGCTCCAATATTATGTAAACAGCCTTGGAGGCACGGCACAAGCAGGAAGTGTGTAGCGAGTACTCGTATTTGTAGCTGAATAAAGAATTATTACTACAACTGAGGTTATAGTATTATTCTCGTACTCAGTATTGTTCTGTAATAGCGTTACGTACGGGCCTCAGACGTAATACAAACATCTTTAGAAAGTACTAAAGGATTTTGAAGAATAACTTTGACTATTTGGTAAATAATATTACCTCATTCGCCTTTCTAAATATTCTTAACAAACACTTTCTAAATTACTATTGAAAATAATAATTTGAATCGGGTTAAACTTTTAACCACTTTCTTTATTAGGATGGCGGTAAAATAACTTTATGTATGTTCGGATTTAAGATGAATCAAACTATAACAAATATGATCCAAAAGATTATTTCGACTACCGTTTTATACTTTTAACCCTTTTGATGACTTCCCATTGTGGTTTCTTGATGGACTACTTTGTTAGAAAACATTCCTTCATCGATTTCAAGAATGACTAGGTTGTGTTTGGCTGAATCGACTGCCATTTTAGTGCAGCGTCCAATATTTTTGACGCTGTTACAGACTTGACTGCTAAAACTGTTTGTTTGAAGAGAACAGACCGGAGTCAGGTTCGTTTGAAGAGATAAAAAAAGTCGGCGACGAAGAATCTTAAAGCAAACTATTCGCATCGTTTCGATATTATTAACGCCTAGACTTCAAATTTAGTGTCATTTAGGTGAGTAAATTTAAGAACTGAGTGCACTATGATGTTTTAGACATGATAATAAAGCACTATTAGACGAGTAAGGTCCCAGATACCAGGAGTCAAGTCTTTGATAGTGTCAAATTTTAGGATTTGCACTACAGTGAAAAGAAGGTAGACTGAAGCAAACTCAAAATTCACATTGAATGTACCCTTTCTACCATAGCCAGGTTATGTGTACAAAACTAGGTCTTCTGCTTCTATTATGCAAATTGGCTCTTGGTTCCTAGACTGTAGCGCTTTTTTTCTAATTTTCAGTGTTTAATAAACTTAAGGATAACAATAGGTTGCAACGATGCTAATCCCCTTTCATAAAGGTCCCCTTTATTTTTTAGTTGAGAGAGAACTATTAAAAAAACATTATTGTTTCTACAATATAATGAAAAATATCACAAATATGTAATAAATAAGGTATACATTAATATTCAGTTATTGAGAAATTCTTTTTAAACTCTAACATTATTTTAATGTCTCAGGTGTTTTATGCTTCTGATATACAAATATAATGGTGAAGCATAAACATTTACACTATTTATACTTCATTGTTATGTTTGACATAAAAATTACACAAGTTCAATAAATAACCCCTTAAATCTTCTGAATTGTAAACAATAGAAACAATATTGTATAGACAGTAAAGTTTTACTTTTATTGTATCCTTTACTAAGTAACAGCAATTATAGAGCGGAATTCTAATGTAAATCAAATTAAACATCATCTTAGTTCCTAAATATAACTCGTCAAAAATTTAATACGAATAACGTGTCTTCTATTTTTGTTTGAGACTGATGTTTGCCTGGTCATCAATAGAACATTGACATTATCTTCACTTTATTAAAAAAACTGAGATCAAGGTAACAGCAAAACCTCTATTTATCAGATCCAATAAGAAGCTGTCTGAAGCTCGACAAGATGAATGGAACCGACAGCAGCTAGATTAGCCCCCTGCTACTGTTGGAGGTGAAAAACAATTTAATAAGGTCACTTCTTCCTTTCTCGTAAATCACCCTCACATAGTAAAAATAAAATGTAGTTTTTAATGTTTTAATTTATAATCCCAAATATTCTGTCACGTGCATGAACTTCAAAATATAAACAAATTATAAATAGCAAAAGCAGACGTGTAAAATTAGATCACAGGTCTTTGAAACTAATTTTAGTTTCTGTAAAATGTGAATTAATATTCATTCATGCAGTTAAAAAAGGATCAAATAGAACTTTACAACTTTATCACATAAGATACTACAACAATCTATGTATAAGACTGGACGCAATAATAATAATATGATTTAAACCATTCCCATGTTTGAACGAGTGTTAATGACGGGCTGAATTAAAATTGAAATTCACGTTGAATTGAAATTCACGTTCTACATGATAAATATTGCCACTGTGGGGGGTTTGGGACGCTTGTGATACATTGGGGTGAGTATCTAGGGCTAAGACTATTTTATGGACATCCTCTTACGTAACACGCCCTCCTGATACGTTTTAACGCCCTATATAATGTTTGCTGGTATAAAACAAGAGGGCGGAGACTCACGTCCATAATGTATACAATTACTCCGAATACATAGTATTTGGATAATCCCGACTTACTTTTCATTCTACAGAAAGATTAATAATCCAGGAAAATCCATAACCTTCTTTAAAGATATGGAGATAAAGGCCCTGTACATATAAATACAATAAACATCTCGCGGTAGAAAATTTTTAAATCTTATTTGGTGCCAACGTTCTATACGGTAAAAGTCAACTATGGTTTTTCAGCGCATTTCCAGACAAGTGAGTGAAGCCCTAAAAGAACAGAGTAGAGTTTCTAAAGGTCGGAAGTTTCCAGTGACCTGACATGCCAGAAGTCGGCAGGCTCTAGAGAGTTGGGGCTTCCAGAAGCCGGAAACTGGCTAAAACCAGAATATTTCGAGCTCCAGTCTGAGAGATGCCAGAAACCAAGAACAATCAGATCCATGGAATTGCCAGAGGCTACGCCCACCAGTGGGGGGGGACGTCCTAGAGACTGAGAGCTCCAGAGGCCGAGACGTAACGTAGGCCGGTACCTGCTAGAGGTCGGAGCCTGACAGAGTACAGGAGCTCCTAGAGACTGAAATCTCTTGGAGCCTGAACAGTCCCAAAATAAGATACCTGACAGAGACAGGAAGCTTTTTTAAGGCGGGGGCTTAGACAGAGTTACTTTTCATTTACACTCAGATTGCCTTATTGAACCAGGTTGGACGATAAAGTAAGTTTCAACGTGCCTGGTTTACAAATTGCATTTGGAATATACCTAGATCTTGGGACTAGTGAGCAAAAAGATCTTCTTTATTATTTTAACAGTGCTATGAAGCACACCTTAATAAACGAAAACGTAAAATGAATGTGGAAAAGATATCGCAATAAATATTTTAACTAAGAAATATAAATAATTCTGAATGAAAACTCCATGTCTACATAGACAAGAATAAGTTCCACGATGGTGCTGCATTTCCATTGTCTGTCGACCACATATTTTTAAGATTAAATGAGCCGTGACCTAAATGACTTTTTTCATGCAAAGCCTGCCATGCAATATGTTGTGTGGCGTGCTCCTAGGTTGTTATGGTACAAAAATAGAATCATAGGTTCCAAAAATTGGAGGCTTTCCTCTTCTACATGAATTTAAAAACTCCATAATACATACGCAAACATAAATAAATATACAGTGATAAACTCACTATTGTATGCTACTGATTAGGCGATATTCATTGTTTCCTCAACTGTCAACTTTCCGCGGTGTACAAAAGGTTCTATAAACTGTGCATGTATCATTCATGTAGTTTGTGAATTTTTGATGGATACGAACCGAAGGTATATGTTTGATGTACAAACTTACCAATTGGTTCCGTTTTCTTCGAATGGAGAGTTCATCACCATTCCAATTCTTGAAAAAAACGTATTGTTCTACCTGTGTTACGTAGATGGTAAATTTGTGAAATCCTGTTATTTGGTTTTAACGTGCATTGTCAATAATAAACTTAAAGCCAAGGAATGATGATCCCTTTATTATTTAAACTAATTCATAGTAGAACGAGGAGCGTATGGGAGTAATATATCCTCCTATTGATTCGACCAATCTCATAATTGAGATTTCAGATAGTTTTCTTCATAAACTCGAACTTTTTGGCTTTTACCAGTACAGTAAGACAAATTTAGATGAGAGAAATTAATTTTTTTCAAGCACAGAAGTACTGGACACATTATGCCTTTAGGGAAAGGATCCCCTAGTGAAGAAGTCAATATTAGAACGAAAAGTTAAACTTATATAAATCTTCATCACCTACGCTTGCATAATTTTCATTATTTGATTACAAATTCCTGATGATCTATTTAATTGTGTGATGTAATGACCACAACTCGACCAATAGCTATGATTGAGATCAAGAATATGTGCCGTAGCCTATTGTCCTAGAAGGGACCTGTTGACACCTCCATTAAAGCATTCAACAATTTTCTTATCTGATGAAGTCAAACAAGTGCCAAGAGTCGTTACAGATTATTTAATATCACTATCGCTATTACTTATATATCATCTCAAATATGACTGGGTATAGGTGGTAATCAACATACATTTTCTGATGAATCTCACACAACTGCTGCATCTAGTACTATGCGGATTGGACCCTCTCAATATGATTTGCCGATCTTAGGAAATATATTACCGATAATGCCCCTGTTTGGAGGCCATGATCATGATGGGTGAGTGATTTGACCTTAAATTTTATTTTATGGTTAAATCGTGTATAATTTTTCATAGAGGAATTTTAGGGCTAAGAAGCCCCCGTCAACTTTTATTCTGAGAACTAAACGACTTAGAGGTGACTTAGGAACCCATCACAATAGGCAGGTCAGACGGACTGCTTGCAAGCACAGGCTCACTCATCGGTCACCCATCCAAGCAGTAGCCACGCTTGACGTTGCTTGATACCCACTGCCTTGCGCCATTGTCGATTGCGGGCTTGTGTAAGGTACATGGACTTATGCAATGACACTCTAGTGGTGCACGTAATAGTGGATAATATTGCCGTAATACAACTCTCGTTATAGGATTGTTTTCCATTCGGCTTACCATACCCAAAACAAACTTTGGTATAAAGATTGGTATTTTAACTTTCTTCAATTTTTATAAGAGCTTTAAAAATTATATCTCGTGAAAATTTTGATTCCTATAAAATATTAATCAATAGTCTTTTTGCTCCAAAACGTGTCAGCTTGAGACAAGGAACGATCAAGTGATTTCTACGTAAACAAATACAGAAATCATTCGATTTATCGCTTCATGTTACTGTTACTGGGATGGTGCAAGAGCTCAGAAACTTTCAAGAGCTGCCGCTAGAGTGCTACACTTGACAGCACTGAGTCGGTAAATGCATAAACTCACCATACATACGTCTTGTATCGCGTCACTGTAATTCGTTTTTATTTTATCGTTTTTATATTAAATACAGGGCATTTAAAATTGAATGATTTAGTATTTCTTTCTTTTAAAATAATATATTTTCTCCTCTTCTAATCAATGCTTTTTTCGTGCTCTCTGTTATTCGTTTACAGTTATAATTTTTATTAGGTGGTCAGAAATATTTTTATTTCATATTGTCCTATTGTTAAATTTTAGAGCTTTATGTGTCCTTTAAAACTCTATTTACAATTTCGAATTACCTCACCAATATAATATTAAAGAATTCATTCATATTGTATAAACTGATGGATTTTCGAACATTGTTCTTGTTGTTTTGTAACAGTTCTAACAAAAGGAAAAACTTTTTAACGTTTACATATTTGTTTCTCAAACATCACATGCTTAAAATATAAACCAAAACATTATATATTAGCTAAATTTCTTCCACAAATTTTTTCATTACTGTATAAACGGCTGAAAAACTTTCAGAGCATTTTATGGAATTTATAATCAAATTATAAAATATTTATTGTGGGTAATGAAATGGTATTATGGAAAAAGAATAAATTTTCTTCTAACACTTTCCCAAGAAAACCATAACGGCCATGAATAGAATTTAACTTCAAATACTTGAACTGGGTACGGACAATTTTATGCTTGGGACTACCGGGTCCACCAGGTGCGGAGATCTCTGTGCCGTAATTAGGCTTAGTTTTCACCTGAGTAGAATCAATTGTTTAACAGGCTCCACTTTCGTTGCACGTTTATTTCAACTCTTTCCAACCTAGTATTCTACAAATAAACATACAGCCTAGCCTATTTGTCGTTGTAAATAAGCATTTCTTGTGTTTATTCTTTGTTTCATTTCACAGATATTTATAAGGAAGTCATATTTAGAAACATAAATTTATTAACTTTGAAACGTTCCTACGTTACAAATAATACAAATGCGTGAGTGCAAAATTATAATTAAAAAAATTATTACCTATTTATAACTATGAAGATTCATAGCGTTTACTATTGTTCTCTCTATCCTATTTAAATAATTTTTTTTTGTTTCCTTGCTGTGTGAAGAATAGGTTCCCATGATTTGGACTATCAATTTCCCCAATCGTAATGTACTGGTACCCCTTTATTAAGGAGCATCCAGTTAAGTTGGTAAGAAATAATATTAAAACGTTAAATTAACTGAAATTCGTGTTGTTTTGAGAGAGCTATAATAGGGAATCGTACGCCCACGAAAAGAATAACACGAACCTACGCATGTAAAGAAAACATCATTGATTTAACATAGTGGATATTATTTAATAGTGATTAACTGGGGTATAAATTGTAGAAAGAAAAATAGTACTTAATTCTAATTACTGTACTGTGTGTTTCTTTCTTGAAAAACCTTGAAGAAGAGCTACACCTTGCTGCAATCCAAGTAACTAACAGTTATTACATCAAATTACTAAAAACACACTAGACCAATAAAACGAAAACATGTTTATTGATAGAACGATACACAATTAGTGTTCATGGAATACACTAGTTTCACAATATTCAATAATATACTTCAATACATCAATTAGCTTTGAATCCTAGTTGCGCAGTGAAACAACTGGCACATAGTCATCATACTGAGCTTGGTACAGGTTTATAGCTACGGGACTACCTAACTTATATTTTTTCGCAAAATCTTGGATTGAGAATGAACCGCGATTGTCAGAGGAGGTCTTCGGCACTCTTGGTTCGTCAAATTCGAGTTTCCCAGGCTGCTTGAAGGAGCAAGAAGACATATCTGTGAAG
Source organism: Homalodisca vitripennis (assembly GCF_021130785.1). Lineage (NCBI taxonomy): Eukaryota > Metazoa > Arthropoda > Insecta > Hemiptera > Cicadellidae > Homalodisca > Homalodisca vitripennis. The sequence goes on from NC_060208.1 coordinate 33,726,342, forward strand.
GCCAGTCCCTTGTGGTGGTCCAGAACCGACATATTCAGCCAAGACCTCCCCCAGTAGAAAATATCACTGCCTTGGATGTTGCCGACCAGCCAGTGCTTGTGAAAGATCTAAATTTGGGATCTGAACGACTTGGAGCGTCCGGATCAAACCATCGCCAACAGGTACAAGTCTGCTTGTTCCGCTGTGTAGTTGACTTCCGGGTTGGTTCTTCACTTGGGTCGGAGTCAGCTCGTTGCCAAGATCCGCTTTGACCCCACTGTCGTAGGATATTTCCAGGAAGTCACTCCCCTGAAGTTCGTCCAGCAGATCTGGGACGATACTGTGTGGAGGAACGGCACGTCCACAACACTTGGGGTATGGCTTGGTTGGGTCCTCTTGGATGGTGTCCCAACGATAAGGAACTCCAACGCCACCACATCTAGAAATAGGATATTTAAACAAGATAGTTTTAGATCTTAAAATAATCCCTGCTCAGTCAGAAGAAAACAGAGTTTACATTTAGGCTATCATCTCCAAATATAAAACTGAAATTTCATTTAGATGTTCAATTTTCAAAGCCTTTAGTGGGACAAAACGTCAATATTTTTCATATCAATACAATCGTAAACAAATTTCGAATATTGTAAAACTTTACAAAACAAAAGCATTTTTCTTTGAAAAACTTTGACTTGATTAACCCAAAGTTATGGATGAAAAACATATTCTTTTCAATTGTAACCTTCTATACCTTTAAACAACCCCCTTCTTAAAACATTAAAAGAAACTGGAAGAGTAAATAAGAATAATTGTTGCTTTAATCATTTTACAATTTGAAAAACACATTTCCACAGATTAGAAATTATGAGAATTAAATTAATTCAATATAATACAGGTGTTAATTAAAAATTATGAGATTCCGGTGCTAATTAGGTTTTATATATGAATCCATTTTCCTTCTTCCAACTAAGTGCCAGTATTTCCAGTGTGGTGGAGTGGGATGGATCTTTACCTTGGTAAGTGTCTCTAACAGGATCTTTGTACTTCGCTCCTTCTTGTCCTGGGGAAATGGAAAGCAATTACTAGGCTTAATCATCACTTAACGAATTTGATCCAATCTTCATCACGCCGATTTGTCATCAAGTCTAGCAGTATACAGGCTATCTCTATTAGTGTGATGAAAAATTTTACTCGAAAAATCTGCCTCCCTCCGCCAGATGTCATCAATTTGTCTTTTCATTAAGACATATATTCTCTTCCCCTAAACTATGTACGCAATTATTAAAGGATGGTGACAGACAGGATTTGGAAAACTATTGAATTACGAGGGTTATCCAAAAAGTAAAAGACGTTTTTGAATGGTGCGGCAGTGGGCGGGGCTACAGCCGCCCATCTTGATGTCAAAACACGCATGTACGTTCAGTACGTATCGAATTGTAGTCGCGCGCGGTCTGTTCTTTTACTTTCACTGCGATTCATTAAAATATGTGCTGCAAAGAAAAATCCCAGTGAATCATTGGTGAATCACAAGTGAAGTGCATTCAATGATAAGGTTTTTTTCGGCTAACAACCATAAACCAATTGAAATCTATCGCCAACTGTGTGAAGTTTATGGAAATGGAATAATGAGTGAAAGTTGAGTAAGGCATTGGTGTATTGACTTTAAAAATGGCCCGCACCAATTTTCATAACGATATAGTCGTAGCGGTCGGCCTTTTCTAGTGACAGAGCATTTGATGTTGAAAATCAATGACAAAGTTTATTAAAATTTCAGTTTCACAATTACTGAACTCTTGGAACATTTCCCATAAAGTTTACTTCATGAAATTGTTTTAAGGAAACCTGGCTACCACACATTTTGTGTCAGGTGTGTTCCAAAAAAAATCCTTAAGGAAGATCACAAAAAAACATAGACTTGCTGCTTCGTTAACTTTCCATGATGAATACTACAAAAATGATAAACTAACTTCTCGGATCATATCGTTACTGGTGATGTAAACATGGGTGCAGCATGTCAATTGTGAATATGGGTACGCCAAATTCTTGAAAAAAAAAAAAACAAGAACACGTATAATCACTGTCAGCGAAAAGGATTGTGGCAACTCCTTTTTAGGGAGGGTGGTGTGTTTCTGGTTGATTTCCTTAAACGATTACCATTAATCAATGCAGAGAGATACTATGAAACATTGCAGGAGCTACGGCGAGCGATACAAAAAACAAGCGCAGGGACAATTGAGTTCACAAATTATGTTTTTCCACGACAATGCCAATAGCCAAAATACATCCAATAGTACACGAAAAGTCTTGGGTGAGGGAAGTGTTTGGTAAATTTTTATTTACAAACGTCTATTACTTCGGGATAGCCCACGTATTTTCCCTGATACCTGTCTTAAGTAAAATTCATGACAAAATTATCTATAGGGCGTTATGAAAAACTTCACAACAAAACAAATATTCTCTCCCTAATTGAAATCAGTTTTTAAATGGAAATAATTGCCATGTTGTAACAGTTACTTTCCTTTAATGTATGGCTGTGGCTATATGAAAAACAACCAAACTCTATCACTAAGAAGAGAACTCAGTGATAAGTGATCTTGTCTTCAAATTCTCTTTGTTTTTCAAATTACTTTTTAAAAAAGCACAAAAATTTATAAATATCAGGGAATGGGAAGTGGAGAAAAAAGAAACATTTACTCCTACGTTTATGGCTTCAAAACGTCTTTTTTATATCGCCAAGATGTCAGTGTCAATAATTGTCTCTTACATGAATCACCTTAGCTACAACTTTCCTAAATTAAGAGGATGAACAAACACTCACGAAGCTGATTCCACTCGTTGTCACCTGTGCAGACATGATATAAGCAGCGACCGGGAAGGTCGTACTGTTCCCAACCTGGAATGTTTTACCATCTAAACGAGCAGCCAGTATCTGCAAAAAATTTTTCCTTATTTATCCTAGAACCTAGGTCTTGTTTAATAAGAAGAGTATATTATGTAATATTGCTATAAATACAACATATCTACGGTGTTTAATTTCTTAAAGCGTTTGAAGTTTAATAAAATTAATACATTATTAAGCATAGTAAAACAATTATGAGTACTGATAAATTAAAAATGATAATACATAGACAAAACTCAATGGGGAAATTGGTGGACATTGAGAAACCACAGACAAAACTTCATACTATTTCTTATATCATGCAACTAACCTCAATGTTATAAAAGTTACAATGTATTACAATAGCAACTGATGCGCTTAGAATTGTGATTAAAGTATTTAAATAATATTCATAATGTAAGCCATATTTGAAGTCTAGGTTTGCATATTGTTCATACTTCATGTTATGCTTTCATTTTAAATGTTAGCTATAAAACTTAGGACAAGATTAAAGTACCGTACGCCACACTACTTATCACGTACAGGCTTTTACGTGATAAATTTCGTTGATAAATGAAAAAAAAAAACAATTATACGGAAAAGCAATTTTTCAATCTCCCGGCAAATAAAAGAGAAATTGCGTCAGCCAACTGAGTGAAAGTCTTCATCGACGCTCGCACAAATTCCATAGCTGGGCACAACATTTAACTATCTCTTGTCTATGATGTATAAATTAGGTTTTGTACAAAATTTCAAGTCCACTAATAAAATCTTTCACGAGATATTTTGCAAAATGATACATTTACATTTTTGTCATGAAATGGGGGTATCATATTAGTGTTTAAGTAATAAAATTCAAACACACCATTTCACCATAAATGGTGTTGTATATTTGGATAGTTAGGCTACATATGTTGGTATTTAACAATTCAAAATGTTCCATATTATTGTACTGAGTTTTTTTTACAAATTTATTTATTCTGTAATTTTCTCGTTACCATCATAGCTGAACAAATTTTAAAAATTCACTTATGTTCAGCCAAACCTCATGAAATGACATGTACGATCATGAAACCCCAGTGTTGCTCATATAGAAAATTTTAATTCCATAGGAAAGATTTTGAGTTATCGCGCGGACAAAGAGGTAGAAATGAAATTGGTTCAAATCTCTCAAATGATAGGCTTTGCTTAGGCTAAGCAAAAACAAATACATAAAAAAATTACTGATATCATAATGGTTTAGTTATTACCTATTAATTAGCAATCCGAAAGAGAATTTTCTATTTACAATTGTTGGACGTGATAAACAGAGTTTACCCTTATAAAACTGTATATCTATCTTTATGTTTGTGTGTTAAAACCAATTAAAAAATTGCTTAAATTGTACGAATTTTCCATTTGTCAAACTAATAACTAAACCGTTTTGGATCTAAAAAAAAAAAAAAACATTGATATGAGATAATTTGATTAATCAACAGTGATTTATTTTAGAGCTATTGTTATTGTTTATATTCTTTCAATAAAAAGAAATTACTCTGTACAAAATGGATAGATTTGAATAAACTGTAATATTTAATACCTCAAAGATTGTCAGGAATCCAAGATTCCTGCAATACTTCTTTACGAATAAACGTTCACCGACTAAAGTCTAGTATTGCTGAGTAGTTACAGACTGTTATGTCAATCTTTGCTATAGGGTGGCAACCTAAGGGTAATATCTCAAACGTGCCTAATGTTAGAATTTGTTTCCAAATATAATTTTTAAGGTTCCCAACAGGGCCTTTTTTAAAATTGTGTCGTAGTCCATTCTTTTGCTAGTCTATCATGTATACGCGTGTGCGAACACTGATAGAAAAACTCTATACACTTAAAACTGTTTACTTAGCTTCTCCTTGAACTACCTAACAAAATAGCAGTTCTTATTTGTGAGATGATGAAAATATAAAATTTTAATCCCTCCATATGTATGTCCAACTATACAATAAATCTTTAAAGAACAGTTGTAGAGACTTGAAGGGTTGGTACATATGTTCATACTGATTCTAGTAAGAACTATACAGGGTGATTCATGAAGTTCTCCCCCCCACTTCTACAGCACATTGTACTAGTAAAAAATAATGAAAAAATGTTATATAAACATAGGTCCGAAAACGCTTCGTTAGCGAGTTACAGCTAGCGAAAGATTTCGCCTGAATTCCTGGGTAAAGAGTAAAATAAAGCCATACTGAAACTTTTGGAAAGGTTAATTAAGTAAGAAATGTCGTGGATTCTTATGTATTTTTACCTGATAAAGCTAATAAAATAGGTTTCAGAACTGTACCTGTAGTAGTTTTTGAGGGATTCAGGGTTAAATGCAAAAAAATGGGGCACGAAACAATGTTTTTTTAAGTTTGATGTACAATAACTTTGTTAAATTGGGTAATAAATACATAAAATCAACAAACATTAATTGTAGAGAATTTAATTCTGAGAAAATTGATATAATCAAAGTCTAAAATTAAAACAGAAATAAGTACAAAAAAATCGATTTTATTCAGTATAATTACATTACTAGTTTTAAGCAAAAATTAATCAGGTTGGGCAAACCGTACGCACCTTTTTATAATAGATGTTTTTGAAAATGAGGCCATCATTATCAATACATTTTGCAGCACATTTTTGTATTGTTTTGTTGCGTTTCTTAATTTTTCAGGACTTCCCTGTATCTGTATCTGCCCGAATCCATAATACGGGCAATTAATTCATCACGAGAATTCAATTTTGTCTTGTATAAAATGTCTTTCATCCATCCCCAGATTGCAAATAATCCAATGGAGATAGATCTGGTGGTGATCTTGGTGGCCAAGGGTGAGGCCCTCCACGACCAATCCAGTGTATAGGAAATTGATGATTTAAGTAAGCAGAAACGGCACGTGAAAAGTGGGGAGGTGCTCCGTCATGCTGGAAAGTACAAATTTTGTCTGAGATGTAAAGGAACATTCTCTAACAGCTGCGGCAACTCTTCTTGAAGGGAAATTCAAATAGAACTCAGCATTTAGGCGTCCAGGTAATATGAAAGGTCCAATCAGCCGATTGTGCAAAATGCCACACCAGACATTGACGCTAAATCGGTGTTGAAAGTTCTGCTCCACTACCTCATGTGGATTTTCTTCTGCCCATGAGTGTTCATTGTGCAAGTTATTGACACCATCCCGAGTGAATTGTGCCTCATCCGTAAACAAAATACGCTTGTAGAGTTGATTATCAATATTCAAAAAGTTGCAAAACTCCAAGCGAAGAGGATCATCCCCTAGCTGTAGATGTTGAACCTTTTGTTTATGAAACGGATAAAAATTTGTTTCGATTAAGGGGAGGCGGTAAGGTCAAAATTGAACTTTTTGACATTTTTTTTATATTTTTATTAGTTGAAAGATATTTTTTTTTTTACGAACATAGTGATATATAACACATAGGTATTACTATTAGGCAATCTATTAAAAAAAAATCGAAACAAAATGAATACAGAGGCCTCTTTTCATTTTCTCACGCGCAGTGACATTTTTGTATATACTACTTTGCTTTCCCCCTGCTTCTAATACTTCTTCATTATTGTTTTCTATGTTGGCACGACTGCATAATGTGCTGTCTGTCAGCTGTGAAAACAATAAACAGTCCTGATCAATAATATAACCGGCAAAAAATTGTATTCACGGCAAGACACAAAATGTGAATGAGAGTGTCAACAGTGTTATATGGACTAGAATACCAAAAAAAACAAACTTTGTGTCATTGAAAACATTAGAAAACTTGGTGTATTTGAAGCTATTACCAGTTACAATGATGGTAACATCACAAAATGCAAAGTTTTGAAGTCTTTGGGAATTGAACCAGGTCGGCGGATGATTTCGGTAATGGAATTTTTGGCCAATGAGCGCATCCGTAGGGCTGAAGTGGCTATTTCTGATTTTTTTAGGAATGCTAGAAGACAGGAGAAGCTGAGGAAAAGAAAACGAAGAAAATTTAGAAGAAACCCCATCATATGATCGTGGAATGTATTAGGTAGGCAAAAAAAATTAAATATTTTTACTAATATGCCGTTTTCCGAAAATCTTTATTTTTTGGACAAAAGGTGCATTTTCTCTGGAAATACTTTAGATAGAGAGTTCAAATTTTTTACACAATTTCTAGGTAATAGTTATACATACCCTGAGTTTTTTTTTGTGGTCCAAAGTCAATTTATTTGGTTACAAAAAAATAAAAATCTGCAAAAAAAATCCAAAAATTTTAGGTGTTTACGGGAAAAAAATTCATAAACTTTTTTTTATAGAACTTCCCTAAAAAAAAACTCAGGCTATGTATGAAAGGCATATAAACAACTGGCAAAAATTTCAAAGCAATAGGCCTAGTAGTTTTTGAAAAAATGTACCTTATGTTTAGCATTACAGGTAAATGGGATTCCGCCTCCCCTTGTGACCTCCACACCGTTGGACTGCGAAAACTCCTATCCGCCTAGAAATACGTCGTTTACTTACACCTTGACTGCGATGAACAGCATTAATAACAATATCATCATCAAGTTGGACAGCTCGTTCATAATTGGTTCTAGTACTTGGTAGTGATCCTATTTCCCGAAGAGTACGAAAAGTTCCTGAAATTGTTTTGGTATCTGGAATCCTCCTATTAGGGTAACGTAGTTCATATTCTTCTACAGCAGCTCTAGCATTACCATTACAGTAACCCAAATATAAAAACCATATCAGCGTTATTCCTCTGATGTAAATAAGTAAGGCATTTTTTCGCTGAATAAACAATCGAATTATAACTCACAGAAAAAATTGCATTTAATAACACGATTCACAGAACCCGATCTCCTGCTGTAGCTTGCAAAACACCACTAATACACAGTTCTAACGTAACAGTACAGAATACCATTGTTGATCAGCTGTTATTCGTGCGCTACCAACTTAGAAATTAATTAAAACAAAAAAAACTGCATTTCGATGATTAGTAAACAATAATGGGAAAATGTTTGCTTCATTTATTTTCGAACATTTGATGTAAATTTTTATTTAAAAAAAAAATATACAAACGTAATAAAACATGATATTTTTATTTACAAACAAATTTATTTAACATTTAATCTTGTTTTCTCAATTTATCTCACCATTAAGGAACAAACATTTTGTTTTTTGTTTTATTTTAACTAAATTACCGTACGGTATTTCTTTACAGCTAGTAATGTATTATACTGAATAAAATCACATTCAGTACTTACATGTACTTACAATAATCAAAATTTGTACTTCCCAGCATGACAGAATTAAATTCTCTACAAATTAATGTTTGTTGATTTTATGTATTTATTACCAATTTAACAAAGTTATTGTACATCAAACTCAAAAAAACATTGTTTCGTGCCCCAATTTTTTGCATTTAAACCCTGAATCCCTCAAAAACTACTACAGGTACAGTTCTGAAACCTATTTTATTAGCTTTATCAGGTAAAAAATACATAAGGATCCACGATATATTTCTTACTTAATTAACCTTTCCAAAAGTTCAGTATGGCTTTATTTTACTCTTTACCCAGGAATTCAGGCGAAATCTTTCGCTAGCTGTTAACTCGCTAACGAAGACGTTTTCGGACCTATGTTTATATAACATTTTTTCATTATTTTTACTAGTACAATTCTGCCTCCCTTCGCCAGATGTCATCAATTTGTCTTTTCATTAAGACATATATTCTCTTCCCCTAAACTATGTACGCAATTATTAAAGGATGGTGACAGACAGGATTTGAAAACTATTGAATTACGAGGGTTATCCAAAAAGTAAAAGACGTTTTTGAATGGTGCAGCAGTGGGCGGGGCTACAGCCGCCATCTTGATGTCAAAACACGCATGTACGTTCAGTACGTATCGAATTGTAGTCGCGCGCGGTCTGTTCTTTTACTTTCACTGCTATTCATTAAAATATGTGCTGCAAAGAAAGATCCCATTGAACCATTGGTGAATCACAAGTGAAGTGCATTCAATGATAAGGTTTTTCTCGGCTAACAACCATAAACCAATTGAAATCTATCGCCAACTGTGTGAAGTTTATGGAAATGGAATAATGAGTGAAAGTTGAGTAAGGCATCGGTGTATTGACTTTAAAAATGGCCGCACCAATTTTCATGACGATAGTCGTAGCGGTCGGCCTTTTCTAGTAACAGAGCATTTGATGTTGAAAATCAATGACAAAGTTTATTAAAATTTCAGTTTCACAATTACTGAACTCTTGGAACATTTCCCATAAAGTTTACTTCATGAAATTGTTTTAAGGAAACCTGGCTACCACACATTTTGTGTCAGGTGTGTTCCAAAAATCCTTAAGGAAGATCACAAAAAACAAAGACTTGCTGCTTCGTTAACTTTCCATGATGAATACGACAAAAATGATAACTAACTTCTCGATCATATCGTTACTGGTGATGTAACATGGGTGCAGCATGTCAATTTTGAATATGGGTACGCACAAATTCTTGAAAAAAAAAACAAGAACACGTATAATCACTGTCAGCGAAAAGGATTGTGGCAACTCTTTTTTTGGGAGGGTGTGTTTCGGGGTGGTTTCCTTAAACGATTATCATTAATCAATGCAGAGAGATACTATGAAACATTGCAGGAGCTACGGCGAGCGATACAAAACAAGCGCAGGGACAATTGAGGTCACAAATTATGTTTTTCCACGACAATGCCAATAGCCAAATACAGCCAAATAGTACACGAAAGGTCTTGGGTGATTTTGATTGAGAAGTGTTTGGTTAATTTTTATTTACAAACGTCTATTACTTCGGGATAGCCCACGTATTTCCCTGATAACTGTTTTAAGTAAAATGCATGACAAATTATCTATAGAGCGTTATGAAAAACTTCTCAACAAACAAATATTCTCTCCCTAAGTGAAATCAGTTTTTAAATGGAATTAATTACCATGTTGTAGCAGATACTCCCCTTTAATGTATGGCTGTGGCTATATGAAAGCAACCAAACTCTATCACTAAGAAGAGAACTCAGTGATAAGTGATCTTGTCTTCAAATTCTTTTTGTTTTTCAAATTACTTTTTAAAAGCACAAAATTTATAAATATCAGGGAATGGGAAGTGGAGAAAAAGAGACATTTACTCCTATGTTTATGGCTTAAAACGTCTTTTTTATATCGCCAAGATGTCAGTGTTAATAATTGTCTCTTACATGAATTACCTTAGCTACAATTTTCCTAAATTAAGAGGATGAACAAACACTCACGAAGCCTGATTCCACTCGTTGTCACCTTTGCAGACATGAAATAAGCAGCGACCGGGAAGGTCGTACTGTTCCCCAACCTGGAATGTTTTACCATCTAACGAGCAGCCAGTATCTGCAAAACATTTTCCTAATTTATCCTAGAACCTAGGTCTTGTTTAATAAGAAGAGTATATTATGTAATATTGCTATAAATACAACATATCTACGATGTTTAATTTCTTAAATCATTTGAAGTTTAATCAAAGTAATACATTATTAAGCATAGTAAAACAATTATGAGTACTGATAAATTAAAAATGATAATACATAGACAAAACTCAATGGGGAAATTGGTGGACATTGGGAAACCACAGACAAAACTTCATACTATTTCTTATATCATGCAACTAACCTGAATGTTATAAAGGTTACAATGTATTACAACAGCAACTGATGCGCTTATAATTGTGATTAAAGTATTTAAAATATATTCATAATGTAAGCCACTTCATGTTATGCTTTCATTCTAAATGTTAGCCATACAATTTAGACAAGATTAAAGTACCGTACGCCACACTACTTATCGCGTACAGGCTTTTATGTGATAAATTTCATTGATAAATAAAAAAAAAATAATAATAATAATACAGAAAAGCAATTTTTCGATCTCCCGGCAAATAAAAGAGAAATTCCGTTAGCCAACTGAGTGAAAGTCTTCATCGACGCTTGCACAAATTCCATAGCAAGGCACAACATTTAACTCATTCTTGTCTATGTATAAATTAGGTTTTGTACAAAATTTCAAGTCCACTAATGAAATTTAATCTTTCACGATATATTTTGCAAAATGATACATCTACGTTTTTTTCATGAAATGGGGTATCATATTAGTGTTTAAGTAATAAAATTCAACACAACATTTCACCATAAAATGGTGTTGTATATTTGGATAGTTAGACTACATATGTTGATATTTAACTATTCAAAATGTTCCATATTATTGTACTGAGTTTGTTTACAAATTTATTTATTCTGTAATTTTCTCGTTACCATCATAGCTGAACAAATTAAAAATATTCCCTTATGTTCAGCCAAACCTCATGAAATGACATGTAAGATCATGAAACTCAATGTTGCTCATATAGAAATTTTAATTCCATAGGAAAGTTTTTGAGTTATCGCGCGGACAAAGAGGCAGAAATGAAATTGGTTCAAATCTCTCAAGTGATAGGCTTTGCTTAGGCTAAGCAAAACAAATACATAAAAATTACTGATATCATAATGGTTTAGTTTAAAATTACGTATTAATTAGCAATCCTAAAGAGAATTTACTATTTACAATTGTTGGACGTGATAAAAAAGAGTTTACCCTTATAAACTGTATATCTATCTTTATGTTTGTGTGTTAAAACCAAAAAATTGCTTAAATTGTACGAATTTTCCATTTGTCAAACTAATAACTAAACCGTTTTGGATCTAAAAACAACAAAACATGATATGAGATCATTTGATTAATCAACAGTGATTTATTTTAGAGTAATGTTATTGTTTATATTCTTTCAAAAGAATTACTCTGTACAAATGGATAGATTGAATAAACTGTAATATTTAATACCTCAAAGATTGTCAGGAAGCAAGATTCCTGCAATACTTCTTAACGAATAAACGTTCACCGACTAAAGTCTAGTATTGCTGAGTAGTTTACAGACTGTTATGTCAATCTTTGCTATAGGGTGGCAACCTAAGGGTAATATCTCAAACGTGCCTAATGTTAGAATTTGTTTCCAAATATACTTGGTCCCAATAGGGCCTTTTTTAAATTGTGTCGTAGTCCATTCTTTTGCTAGTCTATCATGTATACGCGTGTGCGAACACTGATAGAAAACTCTATACACTTAAAACTGTTTACTTAGCTTCTCCTTGAACTACCTAACAAATAGCAGTTCTTATTTGTGAGATGATGAAAATATAAAATTTTAATCCCTCCATATGTATGTCCAACTATACAATAAATCTTTAAAGAACAGTTGTAGACATATGTTGGTAATATGTTTAATGTTGGTACATATGTTCATACTGATTCCAGGAAGAACTAAATATATTGATTTTTGTTTCAAAAGTTCTAAACGCAATACGTCTGTCGGTCCGTCTGTTTGAAAACTCTTATGGTATCTATTCTTTGTCGTTGTACAGATTAATTAATAATAAATAAAATTAGAATACAATTCTAAAAATAATATTTCACATTAAAAAACACAGGTAATTATTGGTATAATGTTTGAAATAAAAAGAAAGAAGATATCTAATCTGTATATGACATAGATTTGATAAAAAATACAAGAAATTGCCCTCATACCAACTATACACATTTTTATTTTAACACAGTAAAACTCCCTAGATTAATGTTTTTGTAGTAATAATAACGCAACACTACGTAATAACATGTGTAATCCAATATTATTGAAAACAAATTGAATTATCAATGCGTTAAAACGAGATAAAGAATTTTTAGAGATTTCCATCTCAGAAGTAACTATTCGTTTTTAAGTTGGTCTTTGGTACTGTGCCCATCTAAAAGATAAATTTAAATAATGTTTAATTCTCTATTCGCGTAAATGTAAGATTTTTACAAGTGCTCTTGAAGAAGTCCTCCATAACAAAATATTAAATTGAAATTTACCATATTATTAGTAAATACATTGAGGAATTAATCCTAGTGTTTTATCATTATGTGTTTGTTAAAGTCCCGACATGACTTTCTTAAACGCGTTAGAAGTAGCCTAGGGACTTGAAAGCTAGGTACATATCTATTAGTCTAAGGAAGAAGTCAATTTATTTTGGGGGAAAAGGTCAAAGGGTAGAATATTTCTTTAGCCCTTTAGCTTTTGTTAAGTTTGATTGGGTCCTACGATAACTCCGTTATATAGATTTGTTCATGAAAAAGTATTCAGAGATCGCATGCCGTTTTAGGACAATAATATTATAGCTAGGCAATATAAGAATTATTCCGACTAGTATAGTTTTAAAGAGAAAACTCACTTACAAAACAATTTAACCGAAGGTATTCTTAAAATTTATTATGGATTCGTGGAGGAAAATTCCCTGGTTTATTACAAATTCTACGAATAAGCTATAAACGGTTCTACCATATTTTTCGAGACTAGACACTGTGTTCTCTAAATTTAGCATAAAAAGATATTAAATTTAAAAAATATCCTTTACTCTACAGTATTTTACATTACGTTTTTTATAGGAACTTTTTTAATTTTGAAATTATATATAAAACTAGTTCATCGTTATGTTGTAAGTACTCAACTTGAAGTAAAGCAGAACTCTAGATGTTCACAGCACATCAATGTAATTACTTGAAATAATATATCTTTTATCAAATCAAGTAAGTACCCAGTAATATGTGTTCTGCATTAAATAATAGGACAGTTAAATGCACATACACATGGAATGAAAGAGATGATCAACGTATATGTTCACTGCGGAGTTACCCTACTTACCCGCGCCCTGGACGGCTAGCAGAGGACACAACGCACAGACGAGAGCAACGGTCAGGCGAACCATTGTGGACTGACTGGAGGTTGTAGGAAGGACCACCGATCCCCACGACCTCTACAGGCTCCATCATTATATAAACGACCTTGGAGGCCCGGCACATGCAGCAAATGTATTCCATGTAGTGGTTGTAGCAGAATAAAGAATTATTATTACATCTGAGTCCATACTATTATTCCCGTACGACGTCAGTTTATAATACGAGTATTATCTGCATATCTACAGAAAGTATAAACAGATGTTTAGAATTAATTTTGACTATTTTACAGAGAATATTAACTCTTTCAGCATCCTAAATATTCGTAGAAAAAATTTCTAAACAACTATTCAAAATTATAATTTGGATGAGGTTACAAGATTATTATCAGTAGGCAAAACTATGGGAATAAGTCCATTAACATCATTGTTTCAAATTTAGTGAGCGTGTTTTGTGTGTGTGTGTGTGTTTTCATTGATGACAAAACGCTTAATATATTTTCACTATATATGTAAACAAATTGTTCATAGAGAATACGTTGTTTGAGAACTAGTACTATTCGTATTCTATTAAAAAAAATAAACAGAATCATCAAGTCAATATCTACGTTTTAAGTTCCGAATTTCCAAAGTGGTAGATGTATGTAAACCAGTTGAAGGATTTGCGGAATCACGTGGTTTTGTGTTTTCTGCTAATGTAAATAATTGTTTGTAAATAAGTAGATGGTCTCGTTTGCGGCTAACTACGGCTTTAGTTCAGCTAATTTCCTGCGCCTTTTATTGTTGTTTGAAAGTAGTTGTTGCAGAAAACTTCAGTTTGGCTCTTTATATGTCAAAATATGTGGTTTAAGTACTCCCCCCCAAAAAAAAAAGATTAAACAAGAAGTTATATTTAGTAGTTCAAACATTATACATCGTGTAATCACTGTATCACTATTGTTATGTTTGTTATGACATGGAAGTCAGATCCATAGAATAAATGTGCAAATTAAAAGCAAATTAAGCCTTTTTATCGGTAGTGACATAACAATCACATCAATGGCCGGATCCGAGATACGTACGTTATTGTATACGTTTTGAAAATAAATTTAAAGTACTTAAATCATTTATTTTACATCCTGGTCACAATAAAGATGTCCGTAAAAACATCCTTTGACCAAACATTAATACTCTTCCAAACAAAACTTTTAAAATAAATCTAATTATAGATTTCAGATGCCTCATATAAATGTTTCAAATTTGTATTAAATAAATATAGGTAGGAATGGTATGGCTAAAATAGAATAGAGGAGACATAACACTCGAGCAAGAACAGAATAATTTATACTATTTTTATATAAATTTGTATTAGATTTCCAGCTAGTGTCCATATTTCACTGAACTGTATCTGAATCTCCATAACGGCGGTACACTCGATCTGATAGTTTGCATATTAATTAAAAATTATATATAACATTATAAATAATGTAATTATTTATTATAACATAGACGAAAACCTATTCGATTATGAAATTATAAATAGGCCACAACTGTCTATAAAATAATATACTTTTACTAAAAGAAATGCTCAAGGTCGTAACTAAAAGTGTTGATAACAAATCCTAAACTCCTTCTCGTAGTCTTTCAGTTTCAGTGACGTTTAAAATTAAATTATGTCTGAGTTTTTTTTACTTCTTTTATTCGGATATGGTGTAGAATATTGTTTTTAATGAGGTTTAATGCTCCAGTATATTAGGTTTGGGCGTACATCTAAAAGATGTAAAATTCCTGCTAATTTACTAATGTTGTTTCTATATTCATGATTTCTCAGAGTGTTACTGTGATAAAATACCAATTACTTGCTTTTTAAATGCTTATTCTTCTCATCTGTTAGGCTATTGCTATTCTCAAAAATAATTCAAAGGGTTATTGGCCTACAGAAATATAGGTTACATTTTATCCCAGAAGATAATATTTTCAGACATTAAATAGCATTCAAGACAACATTAGGTTGTTAAAATAAACCATAGTACAGAATCCTTTATTTATCAAGCAAAATCGAAACTTACTTTGTATAATGAATATTTCACCGAGATAACAACCAACACAATTCATAAGACAAATCTGTCAAAGAAAATAAAAGGCAACAATTCATTATCGTCCCCTATTCATAAATCTACCAATCCTAAATGCAACCACAGTTATTATAGTAATGTATAGTATTGCTTAATATTCAGGAGAAAATAATTTTCCTCTCAAAAATCATTGATAAAGGAGCTTACAGCTACGGGGTAACTTCTTATCAACCTCCTAACGGGTAATTTACAAATTCCTTACGTTTAGGAGCTAAGCTTTTAAAGAACCGTACGTACTACTTATACAATTATTTTATTATGTGTGCATTACAAGGTCAAAGTAAGAATTGAAATAATTCTTATTTCATTATTCCTAGTAGTTCAGGAGCCGATAGCCAACGTGGGTTTCTTGCTTTCAATAGAGAAATTTCTTCCAAGGGCCTCATAATACACGGTCACTCTAACGGCTCGCTCCCGAGTTTTCACAGTCGCTGGAGCAGCCACTAGGTCAGGTTTCTGCAACTGCTTGGACAGACTTCTGCAATAGCTTGAGCTGCGTCTGCGGTAATATTCGATGTCCTTTCAGTCTTCAACGTGAATGATGTTGTCAAATAAAGAACAAGAGTCTACTTCATTTACTTAATCAGATTACCACTGACTATATAAACACGTTTAAATAAATTCAACTCATTATCTATTATTAGAAAAGGTTTCTTTTAAATTAGAAAATAGTAACTTAAATGGCAAAAAACATCCAAAATAGTTAAAAGTAAGCATATTTAGAGTACTAACACAAGTAAATATGAATAAATAAGACTATCTTTAGTTATAAACAAGAGTAAGTATTGTAGTAGTAATATATAAAACGTATAATAACATTAATACTTTTATAACTATTGTTATATTTTTAGATGTACTATTTTGTTTACAAATACAGTTCAAAAATAAAAAGAAAGATTACCAGGGGAATGGTACGATAAAAAGGGTAGGCATTTGTGATTGCACCATAAAAGCTCCATATGACATAATGAACCGCTGTCGGATGACGGTGATGCAGACGTTCAGGGAGTCCACCCTTATCGAAGGCGGGCGTTTGGAGTTGTGTTGAGGCGTCAGTCACCTGTCTGTCACCGCCAGGGGTCAGACTTGACATGAGTCACCGCCATGTTAAATAACTTCCATATGATGACATGGAAGTTATTTAACATCATTACTTTTTTCATCACGCATAACAAGCACGAAAGAAAGGAACTGATCTTTAACCACGCTACTTTTGATGGATGTCAAAATAGGAGGGTTGAAGAGGGCTGAAAATATGAAATGATAAATTTTCCCATTATATTTTCTTAGTTTTCTTACTTTCTTTAGTCTAAAAAATTCAGTGTCTTTATCTAGTTTTCTGACGATAATATAAATATTGTTTATATGTTTAACTGTCGGTTGTAAATATATTACAATTGAAAACTATTATCTCAGAAACAAATTTCTTTTTATATTTTTAACCCCAACAATAGTATGGCTGACGATTTACTCTGTTCTTAGAAAAAATTATGTATGGATTTCGAGAAAAACGAAGCTGTGTACATAAACATTTGTACCGGACTGACGAAACACGTGGTGAGTATATGCCTGATATCGTAGTAATAAATACACATCATTAGTAGGCTCTCGCTTCCTAGACTATTAGACTTCCCAAATAGCCTATCCATAAAGCTGTACCGTAAAGAAAATACCGTAAACAAAAATGTTGTATTGCAAAATTAAGAAATGTTATAATAGGCTGGTAAAATTTAGTTTAGTGTTTTTTATTAATAGCATGAATTAAAATAGCAAATCAACAAACAATTACTGCTCATAAAATATGTTTCTTACTATTTCCCACTTAAAACTAACTTTAAGACACGTAAATAAATGAAAAAACTAATGTCAGCCAGCCATATGACGTACATACCCTTAAATGTTGACATTTAGTCTCTTTATCTTGCAGGCTAACGATGACAAAAGTGTTATTTAGGTATATGATGTATTATGTATGATAGGTTTAAGTGCATCAAGCTAGAAAGAAATAGTGTAAGAATAAAGTTGACTTAGAAAAATTCCACTATCGATTTCAAGAATAACTAGATTGTATGAATGTTTAGTTCGGCAATTAGGAAGCCCAAAGCACACTCTTGTAATTTTCGACACCTAGGCTTCAAAATGTAGTTTAATGTAGGTGTAAAGGTATTCTTATTGTCTCAGCAGGTGCAGAAATGAGTGCAACTATGATGTTTTAGACACGATCCCAAAGCACGATTAGTCAATCAGGGTTCAAGACTTCAGCTGTGAAACCGTCATATTCCAGACGCTGTATTAAGAGGAAGGGAAACTTGAAAAAACTCAACATTCTAGTTGAATCATCTCCTCCTCCAATAGCTAAGCTATAAGTATAAACTAGGTTACGTTCTTATACTGTGAAAAATGGCTTGGATTGTATCCTAATGTATTGATAATGTCAGATCAATGGCATGTATTTTTAATGAGAAAATCATGTAATCTAAAACATCATGTGGGTATGATATATTAAACTCAAAGCTAATGCAATTGTAGTAATACAAATCCTTTTTCACGGAAAATTGAAGTAGAGAACTATTTAAAAAAGGCATTGTTTCTTCTAACACCAAATAAAAAATCTCTAAAATAAGTTACAACTAAGATGTGCATATTTCTATAATATATTTGTTCATTTCTATTTAATATCTAATATTATATTGATGGTTCAGGGGTTTTCTGCTTGTAATCTACAAATGCACTGGTGAAACATTTACAATATGTATATACTTGATTGTTACATTCGACAAAAACACAATTTCAACAAAAACCTTATAAACTGTTACCAATAAAAATAATTCTGTGCAAACAGTAAGAGTTGTTGTTTAGAGTGAAATTCTAATCTAAATCAAATTTAAAATTTCTTAATACCTACAGAATATATCTCAATTGAATTTAAATGACAAGTCTCCTATTATTGTTTAGGATTGTTCTTCCAACAGTCAAACATAACAATAGAACATTGACATTATCTTCACTTTACGCTTTTTTCTAATTTTCAGTGTTTAATAAACTTAAGGGTAGCAATAGGTTGTAACGATGCTAATCCCCTTTCATGAAAACTTTGAGTTGAGAGAGAACTATTAAAAAAACATTATTGTTTCTAAAATATAATGAAAATATCACAAATATGTAATAAATAAGGTATACAGTAATGCTCAGTTATTGAGCAATTCTTTTTAAACTCTAACATTATTTTAATGTCTCAGGTGTTTTATGTTTCTGATATACAAATATAAGGGTGAAACATAAACATTTACACTATTTATACTTCATTGTTACATTTGACATACAGCAAATTCAAGATAACCTCGTAAATCTTCTGAATTGTTACCAATAGAAACAATACTGGACAGAAAGTAAAGTCTTTCTTTATTGTATCCTTTACTAAGTATCAGCAATTATAGAGCGGAATTCTAATGTAAATCAAATTAAAATTATCTTAGTTCCTAAATAGAATTCGTGAAAACTTTAATACGAATAACGTGTCTCCTATTTTTGTTTGAGACCATTCTTTGCCTGGTCAAACAATAGAGCATTGACATTATCTTCACTTTATTAAAAAAACTGAGATCAAGGTAAAAGCAAAACCTATATTTATCAGATCCAATAAGAAGCTGTCTGCAGCTCGACAAGATGAATGGAACCGGCAGCAGCTAGATTAGCCCTCTGCTACTGTTGGAGGTGAAAAAACAATTTAATAAGGTCAGTTCTTCTCTTGTCGTAAATCACTTTCACGTATTAAAATAAAATGTAGTTTATAATATAACAGTTTATGATCCCAAGTATGCTGTCTCAAGGTATAAACAAATTATAATTAGTTAAAAGCAGTCATGTAAAATTAATTCACAAGTCTTTGAAACTAGTTTCTGTGCAATGTACTAATACTCATTCATGTAGTCATCCAGACAAAAAGAAGGATCAAACAAGACCTATACACTTTATTACATGCACTTATACTGCAATCAGTGCGTATGACTTGATGCAATAATAATAATCATATGATTGTAATTATATTTCTTATTTATAATTATTATTATTATATTGTGACAAATTACCCGTGTTGGAGTTTTGAAATGTTGTCAGACATCGAGGTGGATCTTTAGGTCTAAGACCATTTTATATTTTTTTTTTCAAGTGGATGTATTTAAATAATATTTGGCGTGAACGTACTACATGATAAATGTTAACGCGCTATATAATTAATGTTTAACGACCTTTGAAACAAGAAGGTGGAGTTTACATCTATAATATGTAGATCCATATTACTCTGAACACCTATTATTTGGATATATTTTGGAAAACCCCGACATATATTGTAACTCTACAGAACGAATAGTAACCCAGGAAATCCCACAGCCGTTTTTAAAGGTAAGGAGGCCAAAGCCGCTTATTTTATATACAAATACTAGAGACATCTTGTGGTAGAATATGTTTAATCATACTGGGCAAGCACGTTGTATATGATAAAGGTCAACGAATAATGGTTTATCAGGACCTTCTCAAACAAGAGGGTGAAGCCTTAAGAGAGAAGAGTAGAATTTTAAAAAATTGATAGTTTCTAGAGAATTGGACCTGCCAGAAATCGGCGGCTCTACAGAGTGGGAGCTTCCAGAAGCCGGAAGCTGGCAAAAACCAGGAGGTCCTAGAGATTAAGATGTCACAGAATCTAAGCGATGCTAAAAGCTAAGAACTACCGGATCCTTGGAACTGTTACAGCTTGAGCCCTGCCAGAGACCGGGCGGTGCTAGAGGCTGAGAGCTCAGAGGCCGAAGGTGACAGAGGCCGGTACCTGCTAGATGCTGGAACCTGCCAGAGTACAGGAGCTCCTAGAGGCTGAAATCTCTTATATCCTGAACAGTCTCAAATCAGGGGCCTGAAAGTGGCAGGAAGTTCTCGAAAAACGGAAGCTTAGGGTGTTCAAGAATTTAACTTATACTTATTTGGCCTTATTGAACCAGGTTGGTCGGTGACGTAAGTTTCAATGTAGTACCAGGCTTACAGTCCGCAATAGAAATATACCTGAATCTTGTGGACGGTATCCCAAAAGATTATTTAAAATATATAAACAGTGTTATGAAACCCAACTTAATTAACAAAAATGTTAATGTATTATTTGGCAATATTTTAAGGAATATTAATCTAGGAATTAAAACATTTTATGCGATTTACGCGATATGTAGTGTTGTGTTTTACCTGTGAAACCTGTTCTTGTGGTGTTATGTTGCGAAAATAGAACACTGTTTCAAAAATTGGAGTTTATACTCTTCTACAGGAATTGCAAAAACTCTAATACATACGCAAATATTAAAAAATATATAGTGATATCCTTACAAAGTCAAAAATGTATGCTACTAACTGTGCCGATGTTAATTGCTTCTTCAATGTTCATCTTTTCCTGTGTGCACAAAAAGTTTATGTATTGAGCATGAATCATTCTTGTCGTTGGTGCCTTTTTTGACGGATACAATCCTCTGATAGGCTATATGTTTGAGATTTCTGATGCAACTTCTCAACTGGATCTTTTTTAACTTTCCTAATGGTGATTTCATTACAATATAACATTTATATGTTTTTACATCTAATTAAGGCAATTTAGTCCAGTTCTTGAAACGTGTTGGTCTGTTTGTCTAACGTATAACGATGGGAAAATGTATAAAATCCTGTTATTTTGTTTTAACACCCATTGTCAATAATAAACTTGAAGCGAAGGAATGATGACCACTTACTATTTCAAGTAAATAAACTAGACCGAGGGACGAATAACATTATTTCACTTATCACTGATCTCACAGTATCATATATCAGATTTTACACGTTTCGCTAGATTCCCTGCCCATGAACTCGAGTTTTTAAGCTTTTAGAAGTATAGTGAGACAAAGTGAGCTTATAGAAACGAAAATTTACTACCACAGAAATACTGGAGACATTGTGCTTTTCGGGAAAGGATCCCTAGTGAGTTTAACACTGGAATGAACAAGGTAAATGTATTATGTGTATTAATTACTCCATAGAAATAAAATTTAACTCAAAGAGGGGATCTCCTGTGAATCTTAATCACCTGTGGTAGGTGAATTTTAAATATATTGCTACGAACTCCTGATGATCTATTACACTTTGTGAGGTAATGGCCATAATCCAACCAATGACTATGCTTGAGATCAGCAATATGTGCAGTAGCCCTTGTAGAAGAAGGGACCTGCTGACATTCCATTACAGCATTCGATACTGCGGGTTTGATGCAGTCAAACAGGTACCAGGATTCGTTACCGATTACGTTACCGATAACTACTGATCTCAGATAGGTTTGAGTATAGGACCAACATAAGTTTTCTGGTGAACCTCTTGCAGCATACGAGTAGTACTATGCGGAATGGACCCTCTCAATATGAATGCCGCTCTTAAGAATGCCTAATGATATTTCATCTTTGGGTACATATTTCTGATATTTTCCACTACCCCGTGATATCCTCTACACTGCGCCATCACAATAACTAGTGGTCATGTAGATTGTGGAGACAGAACTTTCCTTATAGGACTTTATCCAACCGGCTTAATACATGCAAACTAACTAAAGTATGGATATCAGTATTTTAGTTATCATCAGTTTTTAAGAGAGTTTTGAAAATAATAATATATCGTGAAAATTTGGATTCCCATGGAATATTACCAATATTCTTTGTGCCCCAAAACACATGTCAGGTTTGAGACTAGGAATGATACAATGATTTCTTTAAAACCTACCTAAACACGTACAGAAACCATTCGAATTATTGCTTGATGTACTGGGATGGTGCATGGGCTCAGAAACTTTCAAGAGTTACCGCTAGAGTGCTACACTTGACAGTACTGAGTCGGTAACGAAGTTCAGCATAACTCAGCGTACATACTTGTACTGCATCACTGTGATTCGATTTTATTTGTTTATACTTATCGTTTTTATATTACATACATGCTTTTAAAATTTACTGGTTTATATAGATTTGTGCTTTAAACCATTAAAGGTATTTCTTCTTTTAAAATAATGTATTTTATCCTCTTCTTATAAAAGCTTATTTTTTGTTCTATCTTTTATCATTTATAGTCATAACTTCTGTTAGATGGTCAGAAATATTTTATTTCATGTCGTCCTATTGTTCAATTTTAGAGCTTATACGTCGTTTGAAACTCTGTTTAAAATTTCGAATGACCTTGTGACCTTGCCAATATAATAGCAAAGAATTATTCTTGTTATATAACTTATAAATAGTCAAACATGTGTCTTGTTGTTTCGTTACCAGCCCTACTAAAAAGGAATGCATATGTGTTCTTTACGTTTTTCGTTTTTTAAAACTATTTAAATTATGCTTTATTTAGTTCTATTCAGAGAATCTATACACTGCAGAAGTGTATATGACTTGTTTCATTTAATATCTCTTCCACAGCACTCGTGAATGAATATTATTACGTATTAAAAATAAAAGAGTTTAATAGTTTATTTATTATTTAAAATGAATAGATAACTTTTTAATGTTGAAGAATTGATGGAATGTAAGATGGGGTGTTCTTAATTATCGCAGTTTACAGCACATTTACTAGGAACCAATTCACTGTATGTGATATGGTATTACATCGGAGTTCGACTCATAACATTGGCAGGAGCATCATAATAACATAAAGTACACAGATTATTGTTTCTTAAATAGTTTTTTACCTATCTTAGGGATCCTAGAGAACATCTCGCTTTTTATTAGATTCAGAATCAAATTCTTAGTTTGCCAAGAAACAGTTGTTCACAGTCATTGTTCAAAATTGTTAATACGGCGTACGATAATAATGTTAAAATAAGCTAATAAATTAATCTACATTTCATTATTTCCTGATCTCTTCGACGATTAAAACGTCCAGAATACACTAGTATGCAGCATGCACCAGAGAGGATTTCAATGACCCTCTAAACTTAGCCAAAACACGTCAGTCTCTGGGTAAAGAGTTGTTGTCAAGGTATTATATAGCTAAATAGTAATTTAATTGCATCATTATGAAAAATGAATTTTTCAGCATGGTTTAGTCAAATCTTTAACGTTTCATAATAAATAGAAAACAATGTTGTAATTTTGAAAATATATTTACTTTTTAAAATTTTTAGGGCTTATAAAATGTATAGTGAACGAAAGTTAGACAGGTTATTGAGCAGAAACAAGTTTCTGCATGAATCCCTGGGGAAAAACCATAGGTGATTTGCATTGCCTGGCAGTTAAAACTAGCGTGTGTACTTATCATATCCAGTGCTCTTCATATCACCACAGCATAATGTATAGAGGAAATATACCCATGGTATGCTGCAAGCAGAACCTGTTTTCCCACATATCCCCCCAGTCTAACAAAGAATAAACAGATTACTACTTCCATATTCTCATGGAAATCAAGTCAATATATCTTTCATTGATATGTGTCTCCTGTTTCTCGTAGGAGACAATTTGCCTCACATTGTGTATTGGAAGAACAGGTGAGAAAATTCACCTTGATGTTATATGAGAGCTTTTGGTGAACCACCGAATTAGTGGGGTTCACTCCACAAAAGCGTCCATTTCTGCTAAAAAGGGATCTGGATTAGGTACGTTAATAATAATTCGTCTGCCACCTAACCTCCCTTTTAGAAGCAAAGTGTAATCTATTTTTAAATTACGATAGGTAAGGCATTAGAATGTTTATAAAATATATAAATCTATCAGTATACATAAAAGTTATTTCAAGTGGAATGAGGTGCATTATTAATAAGAATGGTAATATTTTAATAACAGATTTTAAAATGAGATGTTCGTGTTTATACTGAATCTTTGCAATAAGGAGTTGGAATTTCAATACCAACTTTCAAATTAATGTTTTGTTATTGTCGTACATTATTGAGATCAACTTGCTTCATTATACGGGGATTATATCATACTTCTAACAAAGTTCAAGAGCAGCTTATGATTAGTGCAAAAGGGGAACGGTCAACCCTATTCTTCTTAATTGATTGCCACTAAAGTGCAACAGTATGCTTTTTGTGCAACACACGAGAACCAACTGGTCTATGATCCGAGATCAAATTTGTGTTATATAAAATCACAACCTCGTTTTGTTTCTTAAAATTAATAAAGACTTTTATCCTAAGAAAGAAATATCTCATTAGACACACTAGGTTTGGTGGAGGTCGAAATAGGTCGGTTTGAAAAGAGTTAAAATATGTATGATAATTACTTCTCGGAGTAAAGTTTCTTCTTTGGACATACTTAAAACCAACCGCTTTAAACCAATGTCATTACAGACCCTGGAAGTAGCAACTTTAAGTACGTTTATCTACTTGTCTGACTATGGTATAATTAATATTATTTATTGTATAACGGTAGGTTTTAAGTGTATAAAGCTAGGGAAAATACGATGTAAGAAATAATTATCGTTTCATATTTTGTATCTTCTCACTCCGACCTCGACCAAAACTAACGTAGCAATTATTGGTTACAGAAATATGTAACAAAATTGAACTTTCTATTTCATTATATTTGAAAGCAACGGCTCTACAAGTTTTACAGTAGGCTTTCCAAAATTGCTTTCAGTATTTTTCATTCATAAAATTATTCTAAATTGTAAATACTAACTAAACCAATTATAAAAATGCCTTAGTTAATTGTAATAAGAATATTTTTTTCTAAATGTATGTATTATTCTTAAAGTGTTTTAAAATATTTTTATTAATTTAACAAACATAGGTAAAAAAGGTATAATACAAATTTTGGTTAATAGATGTATATAGTTATGTTTAAGTGTACGGCACCAACATTGTTTGCCATAACTCTGGTTCCAATAAGATTACATACATTGAAACTCTACTAAATGTTTTATCAAACCAAATGGAACAATTTTTTACTATATTTTGTATCAAACAGTTAAGTAAAGTTAGTAATAAAATTATTAGATATTTTCTGTTGTAATTGTAAAAAAGCGCTGGAAACATAACAATAGCGAATAAATTTCATTGTGTTTTGTCACCTTTTAATAAATAGGACAATTACACATAGCTCTAAAAAGAACTTTGCGGTATTTATATTTGAACATATATTTGAAACCTTGAACATTAAAAACAACTATTTGTGACACAAAATTCACTTCCGTAAGTTCAGTGGATAAAGAAAGCAACTAAGAGAAATGACATTGACTACTGAAATGAAAAAAAAAAAATCTGTATTATTTAAAGACAAAATATCAAGAAGAGCAATAAAATTATAAATGTGTAATTACTTTTCAGATAATTAATTTATTTTTATTGCACTGAACTATCGAAATGTCATGATTCTTAAGAAGAATGGATGCAGTTTTTTTATCATATATGATTCTTATTAATTTAGTATACTATATCATTTACTCTCGTTGTTATTTATAATTCTTTCTTGTTGTTATTTATAAGTTATACTTGCTGTTATATAAATAATTTATTAATTTATTTTGTAAAATACCTTGCTGATTCATATAAATCAGTGCTAGTGGTTAGTGGTTCGCCTACTTTTTGACAACATCTTCTAAATAGTGTTGTTTATTCTTAAGCCTTTATATACATTGACATAATTTGTTTAGTGATGTTTTGATTTTACTAACACTCTCTTTGCTGCAATGATAACTCTATTCCTAGTTACTCTGATAAGCTTAGTGACCACACTGATTTTGTACTTACACTGATACGTGAGTTGTGTTGTACTAACTATTAAAGCAACTGTTCGTAAATAAATAAACCAGCCAGATCATGATTATTTCGTACCCTGGACGACCAATAATTCGATCTCTTGCACAGCAATGACTCTGAAGGTGGTATATATTAATTTCGTCTACAATCATTTCATTGAGCTAATGGAAGATGCGCGTGAGCTGCACATCGATGGAACATGTCACATTCACATACCAGGTTCATGTTATCGGCATTTATTTAATATCATAAACTAAAATAACTATAATTTATTTAAAATAATAATCATTAATTTATTGTAGTTTATATCATAACTTGAGTTTTAGAATTATATGTACATATGGTAAAAGGTCATTGCTAGGCTGAACAGGTCACAAATATTTGTCAGGACACAACCCAAGACTGGCTTAAACAATATTATTCATGTTTAAATAATAAACATATATTAACAATAAACAATATTATTTATTGTTAAGTATAAAAAAGTGAAACATTATTGTACTAGTGTACAACCTTCTATTACCTGTACACGTTAATAAGTATTTAACAAAATATAAGTTTGTCTGTATAAGGTCCTTCAATTGAAATTTTAACTAAATCAAAATGTAAATGATAAAAGGAATAATCGAAATAAGAGCTAGGATTGTAAAAATCTTTCAATAAAAACTTTTATGGTAAATAAGCATCTGTAATGTTCGCAAACTGTAACATATGTTTTCAGTAATAACCAGACTGGGCGATGGGCTTAGCCGAGATATCGTTTCCGCGTGATGTATTTTTTATACACAAATGTTTATTGGCCAAATTCATATGCTGTTTTGATTCCATATAGCGACCATTTAAACTTTAAAAAGTCACAACTCCGCTATTCATGGTCCTAACAATTTCTGGTATATTTAAATGTTTCATACTAAATTGTTGTACTTTGAACGGTTTTAAGAGTACACGTAATTGTCATACAAATTTGTCGATCACCAAAACCTGGTGAAATAAAAGCTAGTTCAATCTTAGTAAAAATAAATTAATCTTATAAATATCTCAGCCAAATTCATTGGTCAATACAGAGGCACTTGAAACTTACAAGAATTCATAACTACATTATTTATGAACCGAGTGAAATGTAAGGAATTGATTGGAATGCATATAACATTTCCAAAATATTTTGTAAGTACAAATGTGTTTATGTTTAGTAAAAAACAGTTTTTGAGACATTTATGAAAATAATCTATTATTAATATTTTATCTGTAACAAAACCTACATACTTCTTTTGACTGAACTGGAAAGACGATTGTCTTGGTTAATTATAAAAAAATAAGGAAGTATTTTGTGCAGACATTGCAAAATAATTAATTGCGTATTGATGAGTATTAATTTTTTTTATCAGTCATCTTCCATAATTCCTCGCACAGAAATAACATTTAAAACTTTATGAGGATTCATATTTATCTCATTGGTACAATATTCTAGCTCGTTTTACTAAGCCCGAATTTAATACATAGTGAAAGTTGGAATTCATTAGTTATATGGCACAGTAAATTCCCATTTAATAACAATTCAATTCGTCAATCATTTTGGAATCTCAGTTACTTGTGGATATGGCAACTAACCTTGGTATAGTTTTAGGGCCACGGGATTACTTAATTCATATTTTTCTGCAAAGTCTTGGATTGAGAATTTGTGACGATTCTCAGTAGAGTTTGACACTATTGGATCTTCGAATGTGAGTTTCCCACGCTGCTTGTAAAGCAGGATAAGATACCTGTGAAACCCCCTCCTTTGAGGTGATTCGGAACCAACGTGTTCTGCTACGATTTCCCCATTAGAGACATCATCTCCTTGAATGTTACCCATAATCCAATGCAACATCACTGTAGACTCTTTAATATTTGAAGTGTCAGGGTCCACCATGACCAGCATGTACCATCCTGTTGGCTCCGCTGCATAGTTCACTTCCGGTTGACTCCTCACTTGAGTAGGAGGCTGCTTGTTGCCCAGCTCCGCATTGACTCCTCCACTGTCATAAGATTCCTCCTGGATGTCATTCCACTGAATTTCGTCCACTATCTCTTGGAAAATGCTCTGCGGAGGAACCACGTGTGCACAACACTGTGGGTATGGCTTCGTCGGATCGTCAGGAATTAAGGTCCAACCGAAAGGTGTTCCAACGTCATCACATCTGAAAATAAATTATGAGAACTATTTGGGTTTCTTTTCATTTTTTTAATTTACTGCAACTGCAATTGTTTTTTTTTAACCAGGCAACATGTTTTAATTGTCATATAGGAAATAATCTACTGATACACTGAATGGATAATCTAATAGGCGGAAGGGGGAATCAATAGTAGCATTAGTAAATTATCAAAATTACATCCTGCATGTGTCTAATACAAAAAAATAATGTCAACACTTTACATATTACAAGAAATTAGTAAAAATGTATAAATTTTTAAAATATCTAATTACTTATTTTCTACTTTATCTCTCATCTTTTTATAATCGTACATAATTAAAACTTTTACTACTATTGAACTTAAAGAGCAATTACTGTTATATCTTACTCTTTATTTAATGATAACATTTTTACTTTGTTACGGACGTTAAAATCAGGTTCGATTTTATTGATTACAGAAGAGTATTACATTCTACATACCCATTTAATAAGAGAGCTACCAGAAAACAAGTTCCATAAGCTGGAATATTCAAAGGTGATGATGTAGTTAAGATGCTTAGAAACGAAAACCTTTTATGTATGTTGGAAATTATATTGTAATCACTGCATACATTAAACAATGGTTATGCACATCACGAGTTAGGACTTTTGAAAAGCGACTTATCAGGAATACAGTTTTGTAATCAGTAAAACTTTTGTGTTAAATGAATTTTTACCAGAAATAACTGAGCTTGACCTCTATATAAATGAAAAGTGGTTTTTGCCAAAAAAATTTCAATATATTGATTATAATTAGTAAAACCATAACGAATTTAAATTTAAATTTGGATTTTCATATTTTTTAGCTTGATTCCATAACCTGCAAAATGTATTTCAATCCACATAGCATTGTTGCTTTCATTTCCGTATACTGTAACGTTCATTAATTGCGTTTTTTTCTGAATGAGAAAGGGGCTTCTTTCAAAGTTTGGTACATACCTTAGAGCTGTTACGGACATTTCGCTGTTTTAAATTTAGAGTTCAGATGACCTCCCTTTTGGAGGCAAGTTATAAACGATATTATAACGGAGCCTTCTAAGAATCCTATAATTTACCTAGGTAGTAGCATGTACTAATTTATTGTTTTTAGGCCCTTACGACCTCACTTTTATAAATTACTAAATGTAAGTCTCTATAGAAATTTTAAGTAATATCTGTCACTATAACCACGCGTATAAGAAATAATAAGTATTTTTTAGTTTATTACCGAAGGTTTTCCAGTTTGTAAGCTTAAAAAGCATTCCTATCTGAATCAGCAATAAAATATACATGCATGGAGGGGAGGGGATTTCTTCCAATGTTTGTAACTTACTTTAGAGTTCCTAGAGATTATTTCACATATTAAGTTCTTATTCTACATTACTTTTCTTTTGGAGGCATCGAACCCCGTTTAATGTTGAGTAGGATGCGGAGATATACCTTTCTATCAAATATCATAAATTAACTCGGTCTCAGGAGGGTTCACTTCTGGCTGGTTTGTATCTTCCAGTTGAACCCGATGTATCATTTAAATCTGGCCAACCTTATAGATGTCTAGGAGCGGCTAATCACTAACCGCAAATGCCGGGATTCTGGAGTGCAAGGGTAGTTCGATATGACTATCCAACTACGGGAGATGACTGTTGGAGTTGATGGGATTCCCTAAGTCAAAGGTTCTTGCTAGCCTAGACATAAGCGTCACTCCCTTTCTGCTTTGACTGGAGAGACTATTTCAGAGCTGGCTGAGGTGACATGACTGAGATTAATGCTGTAATTCTTCCTTATGGATCGCGACAGTAGGCGGCTCCTACCCCCAAACTTACTTATACAGAATATCCTGGCACTCCAGATGCAGCACAAAGTTTCTTTTAGGACTAAGTGTTATTTCTAACTTCTTGTCCTAGAAAACAAAAAATCACAAAAAAACTTACAGAATTAGGGTTAGTTACAAAAGGAATACAGGGTTAGTACAGCAATTTTTACTGGTTATGTATTCATACCTTTATTGTGGAGATCAACTATTACGACCTGAGATCAAATAGATGGTTTAAAATAAGGAGATTCGACTATCTATACCCGCCACTTACCCGTAAAGTCGCAGCTGCACAAATTTTCCAGAGGGGTCAAGTCCTAAAATTGCAACCCTTTCCCTCCTATAAACTCGGTCAGTTTAAAAATTAATTTTCTAACACTGATACGACTACAAAGAAGAATTTATAATTCGACCAAAATAGATCGATGGCGTGTATGACATCTTTCTATGATTTGCTACATTGTCCCTACACTACAAGGAAGTATGTACGAACACTTACGGATTCAGAGACCATATGTTCTCACCCATGCAGACATTCCTGGAACATTGACCGGGAATATGGTACTGTTCCTTGGCCTGGAATGTTCTTCCATCCGCCAAGCAAGTAACATCTGCAAAAACATGTTCTCATTATCTTAGAAACCAGTTCTTGTTAAGGCAGAAACGTCATGCAAAACTACAATTATATATTAAATGTTAGTAATTCTTACGTAACTTGGTATATATATATATATATATATATATATATATATATATATATATAATATATATACATATATATATTTCTATGGCATATGACATAAATATCATAATGGGTGTTATTAAATTTAACTGTGGCATTCTCTCGGAACATTTATTCTATAGTAAATTCAAATTGTGTTAAAATCAAAGTTATAAAAGAAAATCTTTAGTAACGTTCAAAAAAGAAATTTGCTTCTGTACACGAAAGAATTGTATTGACAGGTTTGAAACGTTACGTAATTCCTACAGATAGGGATTTGTAACCAAAGAAGGCAACCGACATCATTTTATTTGTTCTATACGGTCACTATTTCACTATTCGTTACTTAACTATGGCCAAGAGTGAGAAATAAACAAACGGGTTGGGTTCACGGAAACTGTAATTAAGGAAAAGGAAGGGGAATATTTGTTCCAGTGTTGGAGAATTTGACTCATTCACTTGGTCTTTGAGTCAGTTTCAACAGACCGAGAGATTTAATGTGATTCTTGTGCCGAAGATGCGCAGTAGCCTACTGGTCATGTGTTGTGGAGGGGGGGAGAGGAGCTTAGTCTGTGAACCACCTCCCCTCCACCACCACTGTTTCAAGGGTTTTATATCTTTAATTTAATAAATTTTAATTTAATACTAAGTTGTTTATTTATAAATGTAAATATAAACCTTTTAATACATAATTAATATTATTTTAATATTTCTCTAGACACACATTTAGTAATTTCTAAAAGTGAGGTCGTAAGAGTTTAAAAACAATAAATTAGTACATGCTATTCCCTAGGTAAATTATATGATTCTTAGAAAGCTCCGTTATAATATCGTTTATAACTTGCCTCTAAAAGGGAGGTCATCTGAACTCTAAATTTAAAACAGCGAAATGTCATTTACAGCTCTAAGGAATGTGCCAAACATCGAAAGGAGCCCCTATCTCATGCAGAAAAAACTTAATTAATGAAGTTACAGTACAGGGAAATGAAATCAAGCAATGCTATGTGGATTGAGATACATTTAGCAGGTTATAGAAAAGAGCTAAAAAGTACGAAACTCCAAATTTAAATTAAATTCGTTGTGGTTTCTCTAATTGTAATCTACATATTGAAAATTTCTTTGCAAACTCCATTTTTATTTTATGTGAAACTCAAACTCGGTTGTTTCTGGTAAAAATTCATATTCATTTTTTATAGGTACTGACAAGTTCACACACCTATATTCCTTATAATTTACTGTTCAAAATTCCTAACTCGTGATCATAACCAGTGTTTAATGTATGCAGTGATTACAATATAATATCCAACATACATAAAACGTTCATTACGTTTATTAGCATCTTAACTACATCATCATATTTGAATACTCCAGCTTATGGAACTTGTATTCTGGTAGATCTCTTATTAAATGGGTACTTAGAATGTAATACTCTTCTCAAATCATTAAAATAGAACCTAATTTTAATGTCCATAACAAAGTGCAATGTTACCATTAAATAAGGAGTAAGATATAACTGCTTTTTAAGTTCAATACTAGTGAAAGTTTTCATTATGTACGATTATAAAAATATGAGAGATAAAGTAGAAAGTAAGTAGTTAGCAAATTTAAAAATTCATAACTTTTTACTAATTTGTAGTAACATGTTAAGTTTTGAAATTATTTCTTTGTATTAGACACACACAGGATGTACTTTTTATCATGTACAAGGCTTTTACAAACCTGCTTATCGCGTTCTTCATGCCATATAAAAAAATGGTTTCCCCTCATATACCTGTTTTACAAGCTTTACTACACATGAATATTTTCTGTTTCAGTGTAAATACAAATGCCCTAGTAACAAAATTATGTCAAAGAGATTTAAATCTGGTGGCGTTATCACTAAGGCAATTTTATAGGAAAATAAATATAAGTAGGGGATATTAGACAAACATTAGCACATGCCACATTGACAAGGACAGGGTGGAAATTCTATGACGAAAGGTCGGCCTCCTAGTACAGTAGGCCTTTATCCCTAATTAT
Organism: Homalodisca vitripennis; assembly: GCF_021130785.1. Taxonomy (NCBI): domain Eukaryota; kingdom Metazoa; phylum Arthropoda; class Insecta; order Hemiptera; family Cicadellidae; genus Homalodisca; species Homalodisca vitripennis. Next base: position 33,759,568 of record NC_060208.1, read on the forward strand.
TAATTTACTTTAAATTTGTTGCAAATGAGTTCACTCACTTTTTCTGCAACGAAAAGACCTTGCACGATCTCGACTTCTTCTTGCCACTGCAACAAATTAAAAGACATTAATGTTAAGAAAATACGGTGTCATACATTTTCGAACATAGTCCAGGAGATATGATTATTCTAAAGGCAAACTTAATTATGAGTCCATCTTCTCATGTAATTTTATGCTATAAAATTTGGTATTGATTTTGGTACATTCAGATTCAATTATTGTTTTAAATAGAGAAATGATAAATATTAAAATTGATCTAAAAAACGTAAATACGACCATGTGGTTTACCTTTTTACACAGTCACTAATTATTTGACTATAAGCCTCGTGTCGTGATGTAAAGCAGAACATTAATAAAGAGTGTTGAAACGTTAAATTTTGAATTGTAAAGTATCTTAAATTTAAAATGTTAGAGCCTCCTTTGCAAGATAAAGTAGCATTATAATTACATTACAGTGAAAATCAGTGTAATTTCAAGTCTTCCCTTCCAGTTACAATCAAGTGTTGAGAACATAAGTATAAAGAAGGAAAAATATGAACGTAAGACACTGAATTCAATATAGTATGTACTGAAATAAAAATAACAACCAAATTTGTTGTGGACTCTTGAAATTTATTTACTTACAACATTGCTAAAGTCATGAATTTCGACCACGAGATTTCAAGGGAAAAGAGGAAAATGTCTTAACTCACTGCTCGGTTATAGGCATCAAAAAATGAAAGAGATAGAAGGTTATCTGTTGTCTTATTTAAAATCTAAAGCACACTTTTATGTTATAACTCGTATTTTGCTTATCTTAAAAAGATGTATAAAGATACATACATATATAAATAAATAAATAAATATAAAGATACGTTTCATATACATGTTAATAGTATGTTATACAAAATGCGATATTTATATTTAAATTGTAAGTCCTGGGAGAGGATTTACTTCTTCTAGTTCTGACAGGGCTTTAGGTTCTTCAGAGACCTTACAAATTTTATTTTTGGATTAATATAAAAAATACTATATCATACAAAAATATGATCGTTGGAAGTTACCAAAGTTCGACTACGGTAAATGATAGTTACCATTTTGACTACATGTGGGTAATGTATTGCTGAGGCGTGATCTAGGTAAAAACCTTTAAAGGTTAACAATTGCCATTGATCAATTTACCGTTAAAATGTCATTTCCTACATTAAATGTCCACGAGAACTCACAGAAAGTTAAATTAGAAAAGAACTTAAGTGTGAATCCAGATGAGATAAAATTGTGTCACAGAAAAATTGTACGAAATGTTAAACATGGACTACAAGCGTTTCAAAGAAGAAAAATAGCACAAAAGTAAGGAAATGGTGTAATTAGGGTAATCGGCGTGGCTGCTTACTTAATGACGTCTTTACCAAACTATAGTATAATATATCTTCCAATATTAGTTTAAGAAAAAGAATGTTCAATTTGTGTAGGCTCAAAAGTGTAAATATTTCTTCCAAGAACTCATAATGCATCAGAAACGCACCTGTACTGAATAGGTATTTATAATTTGGATAACAAGTTTAATTTTTGTATGGACCATATAAATTTACGTATATCATGCGAAGTTATGAGTTGACAGATGAGAATACAAGAGCCATAGAGTGTTCTAGCAAGATATTTACAGCGTCGGAACGTTGCTTAGTAGTATATGAAAAGAATTCTTGCTACAGTTCTTAAAAATATGTAATACAGCATAGCTTCTAAACCTAGCTTCCTTCTCACATTAAATTATGATTTAAGCAACTATGAAAACGTACTACGATACTCGTATTTTAATACTAAATAAACGTATTTCCCCCTAATTTTATAATTAACTATTATTATAAGTAGAACCTTAACTTTTTACATCAATAAATCTATTACTAATTAACTATCCTTTTCGTGTAAAGCAGCAATGAAACAAATAATATTAGTTTTAAATAATAACGAGCAAGTAAGAGTCCACCAGACCACAAAAGTAAACTTTTAATACAGTAGAACCATGTTTAATGTAAATACATAAAATAAAGTTGTCTCTCATTTACCTGGACTAGCTACAGTAAACAGAAGACACAAGGCACAGACGAGGGCATAGGTTAGACGGACCATTGCGGACTGGCTGAAAATTATAGTACCCACTGATCACAACGACCTCTGCGAGTTCAAACATTAAATAGATGACCTTTGAGGCACATTCAGGAAGTTAGTGCCGTGTATTATGAGTACTAGAAAAAGTTTTATTACTATTGCAACTGTAGTGTAGATATGCCTACTCATATGGTGTTATTAAATTGCGTATATGCGTCTCGTGTGAAAACACTTTATACATGTATTAATTGTATTATATAAATTTTAGCATATTATTATTTTCGTTGCGAAGTTTTAACATATATTTTTCTGAACAATTTTCGAATTCGAAATTGCTTACGCTATCATTACGAAAGTTTATTAATATGATGTTACACTAATTAGGTAAGCAAAGGTTCTTAACAACATTCTCTCTAAGATCACGAAGTATAAAACATCACATCATCCTGAGGGTGGATATATTTCTGGCACAGGTAGTAGAGGACATAATACATGTGTGTGTCAAATGTAACTTTCCTAAGACGGCTGAAAATTTTAAACAATCATCTAGGTTTTTTAGAAATTCAAAACCATTTCGTGGGGGTTTGGAGTTCATGTTATTCCTTTCAACGTTCAACGCATGAGGCACATATATGACAAATTCATTGCTATACGACATCGGGGAGTTGAAAATAAATATAGTTGCTCTAAGACTTGCAACCACATTCAACCTGTGGATGTTTGGTCATTATGATTTGTTTTCAAAATTTTCTGTATAAGTTATTAGGCACGTGTGTGTCAAATTTCATCTCTTACAGCATTGGAAAGCAGGAAAAAGTACTTCTTCTAAAGGTTTCAACCCCTGTAATCTCTATGGGTGGTTATCGTAATCTTTATGAAAGTTCTTTTATTTATCTGTTAAGCGTATGATACGTGTAAATTACGTCTTCTAGGACATTGAGAATATGAGAGACGATATATACTGAGGAACAAAAAAAGTGGGACACTCAATATTTTTCAATCTTTTAATGTTATAAATGATGTAAAACCAAAAACCAAATTGAAAAGTGTTCTTTACTCATTTCTCCAAACAAACGAGGAACAATGTTCAAAGATTTATTCATAATTACAAGTTAATTCCTAAAAAAACTTCAAATTCAAAAAAAGGAGAAAGAAATTAAATGGTTAGAATGATTTTTTCTTGAACTGGGAGTAGTCTAAAGGCGTTTTAGTATCTTGTATTCCCACCTCGGGCTCTGATGACTGCCTGTAGTCTGCGACCGATGCTGTCAATCAAACCCCGTATCACCTCCTGGTCCAAGTTATTCCACTCCTCCTGCAGGGCCTGGCCAAGGTGTTGAAAAGAGTGCAACTCAACTCGACGATTTCTAATTGCTCTTCCCATGACGTCCCAGATGTGTTCTAATGGATTAAGATCCGGGCTGTGTGCGGGCCATTCCATTACTTTGATTCCAACTTCACGTAAGTAATTTTGAACCACCCTTGCGGTGTGTGGACGAGAATTATCTAGCATCAGCATGAAACCAGGACCCACAAATCCCGCAAAAACACTACATGTTCTGACAAAACCTCTTCCACGTACCTTTCAGCATTTAATGTCCGTCTATTAACAATTACAAGCTCTGTGTGAGCCTCTCTTGAAATTCCTCCCCAAACCATTATGGACCCACCATCAAAACTGTCTCTTGGCGATATTGCACATTGAGCAAACCTCTCTCCAGCCCGTCTCCACACTCTTTCACGACCGTCTGATGATCTCAGGGAGAACCAAGACTCATCGGTCCACAGCACTGGGCTCCACTGCTCTGCGGTCCAATTTACGTGAGTTCGATCAAACTCCAAACGAGCTCTTCGGTGGCGCGGGAGCAGCAGGTACCTGTAGCTCGACGATAAGCTCCAAGTCCCACCTCCTGTAACCTTCTTCTAATTGTTCGTGTGGAAACATTCACTCCACGGGCTCTCATAAGCTCATTATGAACTTCAACAGAATTCAGAACCGATTTCGCAAACTTACTGACACAACAAAACTATCATCTCTGGCACTTGTTGTTCTGTTACGGCCTGATCCCTGCCTCCTTTCATAACTTCCTGTTAATCTAAAGCAAATCACAGCTCTGCTTATGCTGGATCTAGGGAAACCTGTGATGTTTTCTACTTCTCGCAATGTTAAGCCAAAAGGGGTTGAAAGTTCAATTCTGAGCTGATAAGGAAGACATTATTTTAGACTCATGATAAGATTAGCAATATTAATAACGTAAGCCAGATGTTTCAGGATAGATTTGAAGCGATCATGTGAGAAATCAGCTACAGATAAGATAAATGTAGAAATAATTTTAACAGTTAAAACAATTTAAAAGCTTGTCCCACTTTTTTTGTCCCTCAGTGTATATTTGTTCTAGAGGTCGCAACCACATTTCAACCCCTATGGATAGATCTTTATAAAAATGCTCCAGCTCTTCAACTTGAGCTATGAGGATACCTAAACACGTCCAGTAAACATTATATCTATTGCTTGATGTACTGCGATAGTGCAAGAGTTCAGAAACTTTCAAGAGTTGCCGCTAGAGTGCTACACTTAACAGTACTGAGTCGGTAATGAAGTTAAGCATAACCCACCGTAAATACGTATATTACATCATTGTAATTCTTTTATATTTAACGTTTTTATATTAAATACATGGAATTTAAGATTTTATGATTTAAACTATTAAAAGTATTTCTTCTCTTCTAATCAAAGCATGTTTTTCGTTCTGTCTTTTAATCGTTTATAGTCATAATTTGTATTAAATGGTCAAACATATTTTATTTTGTGTCTTCCTATTGTTCAACTTTAGAACTTATTTATCCCTTGAAACTCAATTTACAATTTCGATTTACCTCGCCACTATGGTATTAAAGAATTGTCCGTGTTATATAACTTATTAATATTCTAACATTGCTCTTGTTGTAGACTCTTGGAGCAATTGGAAAATTCTTTAAATATTACTAAATGTTAATAAAAACACTACTTTTTTCCAAATTGTTTATTTTTTGAGGCCTTTCGAAATTTTTTTTGTGGAGTTGCCTGAAGATGAAACCTTTGGTTTCGAAAGGCCTCAAAAAATAAACAATTTGGAAAAAAGTAGTGTTTTTATTAACATTTAGTAATATTGCTCTTGTTTTCTTGTTAACAGTTCTATCTAGAAGGAATGCATATGTGCTATTTATGTTCCTCATGGGTATAACTATCTAACTATGTTAGTGATATGAAACTACATCGGAGTTCGACTTATAATATTGGCAGGGGCCAATCATCATAACATAAAGTACACATATTATGGTTTCTTCCATAGTTTTTTACTTACCTCTCGCTTTTTATTAGATTAAGAATCCGATTCTTGGATTGTACCGTAAATTAGTTAATTAAATTTCATACTATGTAAATGTAACTACCTAATTGGCACGCGGATGAATATTTTCTTCTAACCCTTTGTAGCAGCCCAACTACGTGACCGATCAGACCTCGCGCGCTTTGTCCGTAAGTAAAATTTATCTTTTCGTATTTTTAAATTAGCCCTTTGATGCCAAACATATAAAAATGAATTTAACGTAAAGTAAAGTTGTAAATAGTAAAGTTACTTGCCCTTGAAGATCTGTTATTTGCTTGATTGAGATAGATAAAAGATGTGGCGTCGTCCTTAATGGCGAACACGTTGTTATAATAAATAATTTGTATCATTAAATGGCTAACACCGTCGCAAATTTGTTTTGGGCGAGTTCACGTAGTTCACGTAGCTCACGTACCTGATGTATCTCAAGTGTTGTTTGAGTAGATGGCTACCAGTTTCCCAACTTCTACTCCTCTTCTAGAAATAACCGTTCTTAGACTACAGCTTCAATGTCTCGTGCCAAGAAGCCGACATTGCGAAGGGAAGTAAAATCTTATTGTTTTATAAAGTAGAACATCATAGGCATAATTCCAGAGAACATTGGATATTTTAGGCCCACTTAGAAGATATTCGTTTTTAGTTCTTGTTTTATAATTGACAGCAACGTGGCATTACATATTTTTCCTTTACCATCTAAAAGTGGTGCTTGTAAGTTTTTGTAATTAAACTGAACTTGTACGTAAACTTTGCATTTCTAGTATTTATTACTACGACCTCAGAAGTCAACACCCTCATGTGTTATCGTCCAACGGTACAGGAGTACCAAGAAACATTCATAAACAGTCATTGTTCAAAATTGATAATATGGTATACGATAATAATGTTAAAATAAGCTAATAAACTAAACTAATGCATTTCAATATTTCCTGATCTCTTCGACTATTAAAACGTCCAGAATACAGTAGTATGCACCATGCACCAGAGAGGATTTCAATGACCCTCTAAAGCCAAAACACGTCAGTATCTGACTAAAGAGATGGTGTCAAGGGATTATAGACCTTATTAGTAATGGAATTACATCATTATGAAAAAAGAATGTTTCACAATGGTTTAGTCAAATCGTTTGCGTTTCATAATAAATAGAAAACAATGTTATAATTTAGAAAAGTATATTTACTTTTTAATATTTGTAGGGTTTATAAAATATATATTGAAGAAAAGTTAAACAGGTTATTGAGCAGCAAAACGTTTCTGCATGAATGCCTGGAGAAAACCATATGTGATTCTTATGTATCTTCTTTTTCAGTTGAAACTGACGTGTATTCATCATATTGCTTCTCACATTACCATATCGTAATATATAGAGGAAGTATATCCATGTATGGCAGAACCTGTTTGTCCGCAAAGCCCCCCAGTCTAACAAAGAATACACAGATCACTACTTCCAGATTCTCATGGAACTCAAATCAATATACATTTTATCAATATGTATCTCCTGTTTCTACTAAATACTGTACCAAGTATTAGCTTATTACTCAGAAGCTTGGACCTTTTTTTTAGTGTGATCGATTTTATGTTCCTGGAGCACAAAGATATTACTCGTATATTAAAATAAACACGGTAAATTCTTGTCATCTCAATTTACTTATAGGTTTAGTAACACCACACATTATTTTTTGTTTTAAGTCGGGCACTTACAACGAAACTAAAATGTAATTAAAATGTTTAGGCTATCTAAAACTAGTACCAAACTAACGTCTAATTTTGTATTCCAGCTCATCAGAAGATGAAGATAAAATGAGGAAATTTTGTGCATAGGTACAATAGGGTGCGGTGTTTAAGTATGTAAATCTACCAGTGTACATCAAAATTTATTTCAAGTGAAATGAGGTGCATTATTAATAAGAATGGTAATATTTTAATAACAGATTTTAAAATGAGATGTTCGTTGTTATACTGAATCTTTGCAAGAAGGAGTCGGAATTTCAATGACCACTCTAAAATTAATGATTTGTTATTCTCGTACACTATTGAGATCAGCTTGCTTCATTACACGGGGATTAAAAGGGGAACGGTTAACGCTATTCTTATTAATTGATTGCCACTAAAGCGCAACAGTGTGCTTTTTATGAAACACATGAGAACCAACTGGTCTATGAATCGAGATCAAATTTGTATTATATAAAATCACAACCTCGTTTTGTTTCTTAAAATTAATAAAGACTTTTATCCTAAGAAGGAAACAGATCATTAGCCACACTAGTTTTGGTGGAGGTCGAAATAGGTCGGTTTGAAAAGAGTTAAAACATGTATGATAATTACTTCTCGGAGTAAATTTTCTTCGACTGACATACTTAAAACCAACCGCTTTAAACCAATGTCAATACAGACCCTGGAAGTGGCAACTTGAAATACGTTTATCTAATTGTCTCACTATGGTATAGTTTATATTATTTATTGTATAACGGAAGGTTTTAAGTGTATAAAGCTAGGGAAAACACGATGTAATAAATAATTATCGTTTCGTATTTTTAACCCTTTTGTACTTCTCACTTCGACCTCGACCAAAACAAACGTAGCAATTGTTGGTTACAGAAATAAGTAAAAAAATTGAACTTTTTATTTCATTATATTTGAAAGAAATGGCTCTACAAGTTTTACAGTAGGCTAACCAAAATTCAGTATAAGATTATTCTAAATTGTAAATACTTACTAAACCAATTATAAAAATGTCTTAATTAATTGTGATAAAAATATGATTCTTATTAATTTAGTATAGTATATTGTTTACTCTCGTTGTTATTTATATTTTTTTCTTGTTGTTATTTATAAGTTTTACTTGTTATATATATATATATATATATATATATATATATATATATATATATATATATATATATATATAATTTATTAATTTATTTTGTAAAATACCTTGTTGATTCATATAAACCAGTGCTAGTGGTTAGTGCTTCGCCTCATTTTTGACAACAGCTTCTAAATAGTTTTGTTTACTCTTAAGCCTTTATATACACTGACATAATTTGTTTAGTGGTGTTATGATTTTACTAACACTCTCTTTGCTGCAATGATAACTCTATTCCTAGTTACTCTGATAAGCTTAGTGACCACACTGACTTTGTAGTTACACTGATACATGAGTCATGTTGTACTAACTTAAATTAAAGCAACTGTTTGTAAAATAAATAAACCAGCCAGATCATGATTATTTTGTACCCTGGACGACCGATAATTCGATCTCATGCACATCAATGACCCTGGAGGTAGTATACATTACTTTCGTCTACAATCATTTCATTGAGCTAATGGAAGATACGCGTGAGCTGCACATCGATGGAACATGTCACATTCACATACCAGGTTCATGTTATCGGCATTTATTTAATATCATAAACTAAAATAACTATAATTTATTTAAAATAATATCATTAATTGTAGTTTATGCCATAATATGAGTTCTAGAATTATATTTACATACGGTAAAAGTCTTTGCTATGCTGTGCAGGTCACAAATATTTGTCAGGACACAAGCCCAATATTGATAAATATTATTTATTGTTAAGTATAAAAAAGTGAAACATTATTTTAGTAGTGTACAACCTATTACCTGTACACGTTAATAAGTATTTAGCAAAATATAATTTTTTGTGAATTAAAGACCTTCAATTCAAGTTTTAACTAAATGAAAATGTAAATGATAAAAGGAATATCCAAAATAAGACCTAGAATTGTAAAAATCTTTCAATAAAAACTTTTATGGTAAATAAGCATCTGTAATGTTCGCAAACTGGAACATATGTTTTCAGTAATAACCAAACTGGGCAATGGGCTTAGCCGAGGTATCGGTTTGCGTGCAGTATTTTTTATATACAAATGTTCATTGGTCAAATTCATATACTGCTTTAACTCAATATAGCGACCATTTAAACTTTAAAAAGTAACATCCCCGCTATTCATGGTGCTAACAATTTCTGGTATATTTAAATGTTTCATACTAAATTGTTGTACTTTGAACGGTTTTAAGAGTACACGTAAATGTCATACAAATTTGTCGATCACCAAAACCTGGTGAAATAAAAGCTAGTTCAAACTTAGTAAAAATAAATTAATGTTATAAATATCTCAGCCAAATTCATTAGTCAGCTTTCTCTTGTCAATACAGAGGCACTTGAAGCTTACAAGAATTTAAAACTTCATTATTTATGAACTGAGTGAAATGTGAGGAATTTTTTGGAATGCATATAACATTTCCAAAATATTTTGTTAGTATAAATGTAATTTTTTTAGTAACAACAGTTTTTGAAAAATTTATAAAAATAATCTATTATTAATATTTTATCGGTAGCAACACCTACATACTTCTTTTTACTGAACTGGAAACACCATTGTCTTGGTTAATTATAAAAAAGGAAGTATTTTGTACAAACATTGCAAAATAGTTAATTGCGTATTGATGAGTATTAATTTTTTTATCAGTCATCTTCCATAATTCCTCGCACAGAAATAACATTTAAAACTTTATAAGGATTCATATTTATCTAAAAATTCCCATTTAGTAACAATTCAATTCGTCAATCATTTTGGAATCTCATTTCCTTTTGGATATGGCAACTAACCTTGGTATAGTTTTAGGGCCACGGGATTACTTAATTCACATTTTTCTGCAAAGTCTTGTATTGAGAATTTGTGACGATTCTCAGTGGAGTTTGACACTCTTGGATCTTCGAATGTGAGTTTCCCACGCTGCTTGTAAAGCAGAATAAGATACCTGTGAAACCCCCTCCTTTGAGGTGATTCGGAACCAACGTGTTCTGCTACGATTTCCCCATTAGAGACATCATCTCCTTGAATGTTACCCAAAATCCAGTGTAACATAACTGTAGAGTCTTTAATATTTGAAGTGTCAGGGTCCACCATTACCAGCATGTACCATCCTGTTGGCTCCGCTGCATATTTGACTTCCGGTTGACTCCTCACTTGAGTAGGAGGCTGCTCGTTGTGGACCTCCGCATTGACTCCTCCACTGTCATAAGATTCCTCCTGGATGTCATTCCACTGAATTTCATCCACTAACTCTTGGAAAATGCTCTGCGGAGGAACCGCGTGTGCACAACACTGTGGGTATGGCTTCGTCGGATCGTCAGGAATTAAGGTCCAACCGAAAGGTGTTCCAACGTCATCACATCTAAAAATAAATTATGAGAAATAGTTAAGTTTTTTTTCAATTTTTTAATTTACTGCAACTGTAATTGTTTTTCAAAACCAGATAACTTGTTTTAATTGTCCTATAGCGAATAATCTATTGATACACCCAATAAATTATGTAATTGGCGGAAGGGGGAATCAACAGTAGCATTAGTAAATTATCAAAATTACACCTGCCTGATACAAAAAAATAATGTCAACACTTAACATTGAGTACAGAGTACATTAGTAAAGATTTATGAGTTTTAAAAATAGCTAATTACTTATTTTCTACTTGATCTCTCATCTTTTTATAATCGTACATAATGAAAGCTTTTATTAGTATTGAACTTTAAAAGCAATTACTGTTATATCTTACTCTTTATTTAATGATAACATTTTCACTTTGTTACGGATATTAAAATCAGGTTCAATTTTATTGATTAGAGAAGAGTGTTACATTCTACATTAACATAACCAATAAATAAGAGATTTACCAGAAAACAAGATCCATAAGCTGGAATATTCAAAGGTTATGATGTAATTAAAATGCTAAAAAACGAACACCTTTTATGTACGAGTATGTTGAAATTATATTGTAATCACTGCATACATTAAACACTGGTTATATGCACATCGCGAGTTAGGACTTTTGAAAAGTAACTTATCAGGAATATAGGTTTGTAATCAGTAAAACGTTTATTGTTATATGAAATTTTACCAGAAAAAACTGAGCTTGACCTCTATAAAACTAAAAGTGGTTATGTAAAAAAATTTCAATATATTGATTACAATTAATGAAACCACAACAAATTTAATTTAAATTTGGATTTTCGTATTTTTTAGCTCGATTCTATAACCTGCTAAATGTATTTCAATCCACATAGCATTGCTTGTTTTCATTTCCGTGTACTGAAATTTTATTAATACGTTTTTTCTAAATGAGATAGGGCTTCTTTCAATGTTTGGCACATACGTACCTTAGAGCTGTTAAGGACATTTCGCTGTTTTAAATTTAGAATTCAGATGACCTCCCTTTCGGAGGCAAGTTATAAACGATATTATAACGGAGCTTTCTAAGAATCCTATAATTTACCTAGGGAATATCATGTATTAATTTATTGCTTTTAGGCCCTTACGACCTCACTTATATAAATTACTAAATGTAAGTCTCTATAGAAATGTTAAGTAATATCTCTCACTATAACCAGACGTATAAGAAATAATTAGTATTTTGTTGTTTATTACCGAATGTTTTCCAGTTTGTAAGCTCAAAGCATTCCTATCTGAATCAGCAATAAAATATACATGCATGGAGGGGAGGGGATTTCTTCCAATGTCTGTAACTTACTTTAGAGTTGCTAGAGATTATTTCACATATTAACTTCTTATTCTACATAATTTTTGTTTTGGAGGCATCGAAACCCGTTTAATGTTGGGTAGGACGCGGAGATGTACCTTTCTATCAAATATCATACATTACCTCGGTTCCAGGAGGGTTCACTTCTGGCTGGTTTGTATCTTCCAGTTGAACCCGATGTATCATTTAAATCTGGCCAACCTTATAGATGTCTAGGAGCGGCTAAGATACTGGTTGCGGTTAACTAACCGCAAATGTCGAGATTCTGGAGTGCAAGGGTAGTTCGATAGGACTATCCAACTACGGGTGACTGTTGGAGTTGATGGGATTCTCTAAGTCAAAGGTTCTTGCTAGCCTAGACAGAAGCGTCGCTCCCTTTCTGCTTTGACTGGACAGACTATTTCAGAGCTGGCTGAGGTGACATGACTGAGATTAATGCTGTAACTCTTCCTTATGGATCGCGACAGTAGGCGGCTCCTACCCCCAAACTTACTTATACAGAATATCCTGGCACTCCAGATGCAGCACAAAGTTTCTTTTAGGACTAAGTGTTATTTCTAACTTCTTGTCCTAGAAAACAAAAAATCACAAAAAAACTTACAGAATTAGGGTTAGTTACAAAAGGAATACAGGGTTAGTACAGCAATTTTTACTGGTTATGTATTCATACCTTTATTGTGGAGATCAACTATTACGACCTGAGATCAAATAGATGGTTTAAAATAAGGAGATTCGACTATCTATACCCGCCACTTACTTTTCCAGAGGGGGAAGTCCTAAAATTTGCAACCCTTTCCCTCCTATAAACTCGGTCAGTTTAAAAATTAATTTTCTAACACTAATACGACTACAAAGAAGAATTCATAATTCGACCAAAATAGATCGATGGCGTGTATGACATCTTTATATGATTTGCTACATTGTCCCTACACTACAAGGAAGTATGTACGAACACTTACGGATTCAGAGACCATATGTTCTCACCCATGCAGACATTCCTGGAACATTGACCGGGAATATCGTACTGTTCCTTGGCCTGGAATGTTCTTCCATCCGCCGAGCAAGTAACATCTGCAAAAACATGTTCTCATTATCTTAGAAACCAGTTCTTGTTAAGACAGAAACGTCGTGCAAAACTACAAGTATATATTAAATGTTAGTAATTCTTAAGTAACTTGGTATATATATATATATATATATATATATATATATATATATATATATATATGTGTAGAAAAAGGCCAACATATTAATATTAATTAACTATATTTCGCTTTTCGCGTCTTCAGGTCAAAACAACATAACAAAACACATAAAATAATTAAAAACATACATGTAAAAGATAAATAAATGAATAAGCATAATATTCTTGAAATGATAAACATATGTTCAAACTGTGGGTGTAAAGATGTGATGAGTGTTCAGATGATTTAAATTTATCGAAGATTTAATCCATAGGGAAATTTAGATTTTGTGACAATTTGACATGCTTGTTCTAAATTTCTTAATTTTGATGTATTTGAATTATTTTTTATTGATCGTATTGGTTTTACTGTATATAAATTTTCAAAAGATTCTTTGTGTATTTTACTATGAATGACTAATGGTTTTGATTCATCATTATGCTTAAAATCATAACGGTGACCTGTCATTCTTATTCTTAAATTATTTGTTGTAGAGCCAATGTAGTCTTTAGGACATTTTTTACACTGAATTTGGTATACTACATTTTTTTTATCACATGTCAAATTTCCAATAATTTTGTATACTTTTTTAGTTGAACTACTTTCGAATTTTGATGACTCTTGTATTTGATTGCACACCATGCATCTTGATTTATTACATGGATGTGCTCCTTTAAATTTATTTTCATTTTCCACATCAGAATCAGCTGGTAATTTTGGTTTCGATATAATGTCCTTTAAGATAGGAGGTCTTTTAAAAACAATACGTGGAATACATTTTAGAAATGAGTCTGTCAGTGGAGAATTTTGAAGAATTTTGTAAGCTACTTTAAAAATGTTATTAATTTTGTAAAGACCAGGATGATATTGTGTTATTAATTTAGGCTCATCATAATATTTCTTTTTGACATAATTGTTATTAAGGTTACTTTCATTGAGCTGTAGCTTCTCATTCAATAGCTTCTCAGGATATCCTCGTTTTAAAAAAGCATCATATATGTTACTAAAATAATTTTTAAGATCTTCACTCTCACTGCATAATTTAGTTGCTCGTGTAGCCAAGCTTTTGGGAATTGATCTTTTTACATATACAGGGTGACAACTGTTGTAGTGTAGATATTGAAAAGTGTTGGTAGGTTTTACATTAATTTTGTGTTTCAAGTAACCTTTCTTGATGTAAACGTCAATATCCAGAAATGTAACTGACTCTGTTGAAATTTTCCAAGTAAATTTTAAATTGTTATCGAAGGAGTTCAATGCGTTTAAGAAATCTAAAAGTTTTTCATTACTCTCTGTCCATAACATAAAAATGTCATCTATGTATCTAGTCCAGAATAAAAGTTTAAATGTTTGAGAATGTAGAAACTCTTGTTCAAATTTTGCCATAAAAAGATTTGCGTATGATGGGGCCATTCGGGTACCCATGGCTGTTCCTTTCTTTTGTAAATAAAATTTGTTTTGAAATCGAAAACAATTGGAAGATAATATAAAATTTATGAGAGTAATGATGAAGTTAGTGCTTGGTTTTGAATTTCCAGGTCTTTTATTTAGAAAGTGTTTCACAGCTTCTATACCTTTATTGTGGTCAATATTAGTATATAAGGAAGTTACATCAATCGTAACTAACGTCACATTTGTTGCAATAGGTTGGGGTATTTCTTTTAATCTTTCAATAAAATGATCAGTGTTTTTCAAGTAGGATGGTAAATTTTTGACAAACTCCTGTAGGTGTACATCTACAAACCCTGATATTCTTTCTGTGGGAGATGATATTGAGGCGACTATGGGACGGCCAGGTGGTGATATCTTTGTTTTGTGTACTTTCGGTAACAGGTAGAAAACGGGTGTTTGAGGATTTGTGTTTATTAAAATATCAATTAGCTCTTTTGGCAATCCCTCTTTAATATAATTTTCTTTCAAATATTTCGTTATTTCTTTATTAAAGTGGTTTGTCATATCAGATTTTAATAACTGATAAGTGTCTTCATGTTCTAATTGACGGTTGGCTTCTCTAATATAGTCTGAAATGTTCATGATTACTGTTACATCACCTTTGTCAGCAGGCAAAATTACAATATTTTTGTTATTTTTCAGTGAAGAAATGGCTTTAGATTCTTCCTTAGAGAGATTTGATGACGTTGGCAAATCATCAGAAAAATTTGGGTTAGCAATGTTAGATAAAATAACGTTCAAAAATTGTTCGATAGGGTGGTCTGGACTTAATGGTGGTGGTTCCCAACTTGATGTATCTTTAAAGTGTTCAGTGAACGTTTTCATTTCAACAGTCATGCAGTGTAAATTGTTAATATTTTTTGTGTTCATTTGAGAGTCATTGTTGTTATCAAAAAAATATTTTAATCTCACATTTCGGGCAAATTGAATAGTATCCATCACTAATTGAATGTGGTCAAAAATTGGAGTTGGAGCAAAGTTAAGTCCCTTAGACAACAGAGAAATTTCATTTAGTTGCAGATTATAATCTGATAAGTTAATTAAATTCATCTCGTCACATTGCATTGAAAATTGTGTAAGGTTATTGTTTTGTCGAGATGGGGAAGTTTGCGATGAGAATGGGGTGGGAGATGAAGACGGAGGTGGTGGTGGAGGTAATCTGAAGCTATTCAATAGAGACGAGTCTATGGATATGGTTTTGGTGTTTGAAGTGGGCTGTAATTCACATGTTACTGAGGATTGCAAGGGTAAAGGAGTTTCTTCTTGTTGTTGCGTATGCAATATATTTTGTGTCACTACTGAGTAATTTTGGAACTGTGGTATAAATTCTCTCGAACATAGAATATTATTCATATAATCAGAGTGTTGTATGTACACATTTTGGGCAATGTTAAAACCATATGTTTGATAATAAAGATTGGTAAACTTTCGCTGATGAATTTTGCATTTTGTAGAAATTAAATTCATGGCATGTTGTCTAATTTCATCAATAAATGGTAGCGTGCATGGAAAGCTATAATACAAAAACTGTTGAAATCTGTATGCTTGATGATAGTGGAATGACAGTTGTCTTCTGTACAGATCATAAACTGTATTTCTAAGAATTGTGCTAGTGTTAACTGCTAAACTGTTAATATTTTGGTGCATAAAAACTGGTAAACCAGATATAGGAAATTTCACAGTAAGACCTTTTGGTAAAAGCCCAAATTGTATGCAAGCCGAAAGAAATATAACGTGACAATAACATTTTACTGATTTAACCATGTGAAATTCAAAGTAGCTTTTGAGTTCATTCCTGTTATTCATTAGTGTATTTATGTTGGAATAAGTAAAAAGAAAAGTATATAACAAAAATCGGAAAGGGCCAAACGTCAAGAGACTTACTTGGATAATCAATTGAATGTCATTCGACTAATACATGTAGAAAAAGGCCAACATATTAATATTAATTAACTATATTTCGCTTTTCGCGTCTTCAGGTCAAAACAACATAACAAAACACATAAAATAATTAAAAACATACATGTAAAAGATAAATAAATGAATAAGCATAATATTCTTGAAATGATAAACATATGTTCAAACTGTGGGTGTAACGATGTGATGAGTGTTCAGATGATTTAAATTTATCGAAGATTTAATCCATAGGGAAATTTAGATTTTGTGACAATTTGACATGCTTGTTCTAAATTTCTTAATTTTGATGTATTTGAATTATTTTTTATTGATCGTATTGGTTTTACTGTATATAAATTTTCAAAAGATTCTTTGTGTATTTTACTATGAATGACTAATGGTTTTGATTCATCATTATGCTTAAAATCATAACGGTGACCTGTCATTCTTATTCTTAAATTATTTGTTGTAGAGCCAATGTAGTCTTTAGGACATTTTTTACACTGAATTTGGTATACTACATTTTTTTTATCACATGTCAAATTTCCAATAATTTTGTATACTTTTTTAGTTGAACTACTTTCGAATTTTGATGACTCTTGTATTTGATTGCACACCATGCATCTTGATTTATTACATGGATGTGCTCCTTTAAATTTATTTTCATTTTCCACATCAGAATCAGCTGGTAATTTTGGTTTCGATATAATGTCCTTTAAGATAGGAGGTCTTTTAAAAACAATACGTGGAATACATTTTAGAAATGAGTCTGTCAGTGGAGAATTTTGAAGAATTTTGTAAGCTACTTTAAAAATGTTATTAATTTTGTAAAGACCAGGATGATATTGTGTTATTAATTTAGGCTCATCATAATATTTCTTTTTGACATAATTGTTATTAAGGTTACTTTCATTGAGCTGTAGCTTCTCATTCAATAGCTTCTCAGGATATCCTCGTTTTAAAAAAGCATCATATATGTTACTAAAATAATTTTTAAGATCTTCACTCTCACTGCATAATTTAGTTGCTCGTGTAGCCAAGCTTTTGGGAATTGATCTTTTTACATATACAGGGTGACAACTGTTGTAGTGTAGATATTGAAAAGTGTTGGTAGGTTTTACATTAATTTTGTGTTTCAAGTAACCTTTCTTGATGTAAACGTCAATATCCAGAAATGTAACTGACTCTGTTGAAATTTTCCAAGTAAATTTTAAATTGTTATCGAAGGAGTTCAATGCGTTTAAGAAATCTAAAAGTTTTTCATTACTCTCTGTCCATAACATAAAAATGTCATCTATGTATCTAGTCCAGAATAAAGGTTTAAATGTTTGAGAATGTAGAAACTCTTGTTCAAATTTTGCCATAAAAAGATTTGCGTATGATGGGGCCATTCGGGTACCCATGGCTGTTCCTTTCTTTTGTAAATAAAATTTGTTTTGAAATCGAAAACAATTGGAAGATAATATAAAATTTATGAGAGTAATGATGAAGTTAGTGCTTGGTTTTGAATTTCCAGGTCTTTTATTTAGAAAGTGTTTCACAGCTTCTATACTTTTATTGTGGTCAATATTAGTATATAAGGAAGTTACATCAATCGTAACTAACGTCACATTTGTTGCAATAGGTTGGGGTATTTCTTTTAATCTTTCAATAAAATGATCAGTGTTTTTCAAGTAGGATGGTAAATTTTTGACAAACTCCTGTAGGTGTACATCTACATATATATATATATATATATATATATATATATATATATATATATATATATATATATTTCTATGGCATATGACATAAATATCATAATGGGTGTTATTAAATTTAACTGTGGCATTCTCTCGGCACATTTATTCTATAGTAAATTCAAATTGTGTTAAAATCAAAGTTATAAAAGAAAATCTTTAGTAACGTTCAAAAAAGAAATTTGCTTCTGTACACGAAAGAATTGTATTGACAGGTTTGAAACGTTACGTAATTCCTACAGATAGGGATTTGTAACCAAAGAAGCCAACCGACATCATTTTATTTGTTCTATACGGTCACTATTTCACTATTCGTTACTTAACTATGGCCAAGTGTGAGAAATAAACAAACGGGTTGGGTTCACGGAAACTGTAAATAAGGAAAAGGAAGGGGAATATTTGTTCCAGTGTTGGAGAATTTGACTCATTCACTTGGTCTTTGAGTCAGTTTCAACAGACCGAGAGATTTAATGTGATTCTTGGGCCGAAGATGCGCAGTAGCCTACTGGTCATGTGTTGTGGAGGGGGGGAGAGGAGCTTAGTCTGTGAACCACCTCCCCTCCACCACCACTGTTTCAAGGGTTTTATATCTTTAATTTATTAAATTTTAATTTAATACTAAGTTGTTTATTTATAAATGTAAATATAAACCTTTTAATACATAATTAATATTATTTTAATATTTCTCTAGACACACATTTAGTAATTTCTAAAAGTGAGGTCGTAAGAGTTTAAAAAGAATAAATTAGTACATGCTATTCCCTAGGTAAATTATATGATTCTTAGAAAGCTCTGTTATAATATCGTTTATAACTTGCCTCTAAAAGGGAGGTCATCTGAACTCTAAATTTAAAACAGCGAAATGTCATTTACAGCTCTAAGGAATGTGCCAAACATCGACAGGAGCCCCTATCTCATGCAGAAAAAACTTAATTAATGAAGTTACAGTACAGGGAAATGAAATCAAGCAATGCTATGTGGATTGAAATACATTTAGCAGGTTATAGAAAAGAGCTAAAAAGTACGAAACTCCAAATTTAAATTAAATTAGCTGTGGTTTCTCTAATTATAATCTACATATTGAAAATTTCTTTGCAAACTCCATTTTTATTTTATGTGGAACTCAAGCTCGGTTGTTTCTGGTAAAAATTCATATCACCAAAAAATTTTTACTGACAAGTTCACACACCTATATTCCTTATAATTTACTTTTCAAAATTCCTAACTCGTGATCATAACCAGTGTTTGATGTATGCAGTGATTACAATATAATATCCAACATACATAAAACGTTCTCATTTATTAGCATTTTAACTACATGATCATATTTGAATACTCCAGCTTATGGAACTTGTATTCTGGTAGATCTCTTATTAAATGGGTACTTAGAATGTAATACTCTTCTCAAATCAATAAAATAGAACCTAATTTTAATGTCCATATCAAAGTGCAATGTTACCATTAAATAAGGAGTAAGATAAAACTGCTTTTTAAGTTCAATACTAGTGAAAGTTTTCATTATGTACGATTATAAAAATATGAGAGATAAAGTAGAAAGTAAGTAGTTAGCAAATTTAAAAACTTTTTACTAATTTGTAGTAACATGTTAAGTTTTGAAATTATTTCTTTGTATTAGACACACACAGGATGTACTTTTTATCATTTACAAGGCTTTTACAAACCTGCTTATCGAATTCTTCATGCCATATAAAAAAATGGTTTCCCCTCATATACCTGTTTTACAAGCTTTACTATACATGAATATTTTCTGTTTCAGTGTAAATACAAATGCCCTAGTAACAAAATTATATCAAAGAGATTTAAATCTGGTGGCGTTATCACTAATGCAATTTTATAGGAAAATAAATATAAGTAGGGGATATTAGAAAAACATTTGCACATGCCACATTGACAAGGACAGGGTGGAAATTCTATGACGAAAGGTCGGTCTCTTAGTACAGTAGACCTTTATCCCTAATTATTAATTTATTTTAAATTTGTTGCAAATGAGTTCACTCACTTTTTCTGCAACGAAAAGACCTTGCACGATCTCGACTTCTTCTTGCCACTGCAACAAATTAAAAGACATTAATGTTAAGAAAATACGGTGTCATACATTTTAGAACAAAGTCCAGGAGATATGATTATTCTAAAGGCAAACTTAATTTTGAGTCCATCTTCTCATGTAATTTTATGCTATAAAATTTGAGTATTGATTTTGGTACATTCAGATTCAATTATTGTTTTAAATAGAGAAATGATAAATATTAAAATTGATCTAAAAAACGTAAATACGACCATGTGGTTTACCTTTTTACACAGTCACTAATTATTTGACTATAAGCCTCGTGTCGTGATGTAAAGAAGAACATTAATAAAGAGTGTTGAAACGTTAAATTTTTAATTGTAAAGTATCTTAAATTTAAAACGTTAGAGCCTCCTTTGCAAGATAAAGTAGCATTATAATTACATTACAGTGAAAATCAGTGTAATTTCAAGTCTTCCCTTCCAGTTAAAATCAAGTGTTGAGAACATAAGTATAAAGAAGGAAAAATATGAACGTAAGACACTGAATTCAATATAGTATGTACTGAAATAAAAATAACAACCAAATTTGTTGTGGACTCTTGAAATTTATTTACTTACAACATTGCTAAAGTCATGAATTTCGACCCCGAGATTTCAAGGGAAAAGAGGAAAATGTCTTAACTCACTGCTCGGTTATAGGCATCCAAAAATGAAAGAGATAGAAGGTTATCTGTTGTCTTATTTAAAATCTAAAGCACACTTTTATGTTATAACTCGTATTTTGCTTATCTTAAAAAGATGTATAAAGATACATACATATATAAATAAATAAATATATATATATATATATATATATATATATATACTAGCTGATTCCCGCGGCTTCGCACGCTTTTCGTAAGTTTTGCCCGCGTATGAGCATTTCTGGTTGAAGTAAATTATATTTCCAACCCCGATGTAGATTTTACCTTGATGTCACGATCAAGAAAATATGTCAAAAATGTATTGTACATGCATAATGTATTTTATTACAAAGTGGTCTACCACTCAACCTTTAAGTTCAACCAAAAATTTAGTTTAGACAATTATACATCATAACTTAGCGCCTTCAAATAGTGTTTCACAGTTTAATATACGTATCTATCTCGTAATTGCAGGTTATAATGTGCAGGCGCTTTGATAACTTTTCTTCATTTTATTCGTTTATATTCACGACATAAGCGAATAATTCAGATAATAACTATCCTATCTTCTAAGTTAGACTAAATTACGGATACATGTGAAATTTGATTGAAATTAGTTCAGTCGTTTTGGAGTTTATTGGCAACATACATCGTGACTCAAGATTTTTATATATATAAGATATATATATATATATATATATATATATATATATATATAAAGATACGTTTCATATACATGTTAATAGTATGTGATACAAAATGCGATATTTATATTTAAATTGTAAGTCCTGGGAGAGGATTTACTTCTTCTAGTTCTGACAGGGCTTTAGGTTCTTCAGAGACCTTACAAATTTTATATTTGGATTAATATAAAAAATACTATATCATACAAAAATATGATCGTTGGAAGTTACCAAAGTTCGACTAAGGTAAATGATAGTTACCATTTTGACTACATGTGGATAATGTATTGCTGAGGCGTGATCTAGGTAAGAACCTTTATAGGTTAACAGTTGCCATTGAACTATTTACCGTTCAAATGTCATTTCCTGCATTAAATGTCTATGAGAACTCACAGAAAGTTAAATTAGAAAAGAACTTAAGTGTGAATCCAGATAAGATAAAATTGTGTCACAGAAAAATTGTACGAAATGTTAAACATGGACTACAAGCGTTTCAAAGAAGAAAAATAGCACAAAAGTAAGGAAATGGTGTAACTAGGGTAATCGGCGTGGCTGCTTACTTAATGACGTCTTTACCAAACTATAGTATAATATATATACTAATATATATATATATATAATATAGTATAATATATTAGTTTAAGAAAAAGAACGTTCAATTTGTGTAGGCTCAAAAGTGTAAATATTTCTTCCAAGAACTCATAATGCATCAGAAACGCACCTGTACTGATTAGGTATTTATAATTTGGATAACACGTTTAATTTTTGTATGGACCATATAAATTTACGTATATCATGCGAAGTTATGAGTTGACAGATGAGAATACAAGAGCCATAGAGTGTTCTAGCAAGATATTTACAGCGTCGGAACGATGCTTAGTAGTATATGAAAAGAATTCTTGCTACAGTTCTTAAAAATATGTAATACAGCATAGCTTCTAAACCTAGCTTCCTTCTCACATTAAATTATGATTTAAGCAACTATGAAAACGTACTACGATACTCGTATTTTAATACTAAATAAACGTATTTCCCCCTAATTTTATAATTAACTATTATTATAAGTAGAACCTTAACTTTTTACATCAATATATTTATTACTAATTAACTATCCTTTTCGTGTAAAGCAACAACGAAACAAATAATATTAGTTTTAAATAATAACGAGCAAGTAAGAGTGCACCAGACCACAACAGTAAACTTTTAATTCAGTAGACCCATGTTTAATGTAAATACATAAAATAAAGTTGTCTCTCATTTACCTGGACTAGCTACAGTAAACAGAAGACACAAGGCACAGACGAGGGCATAGGTTAGACGGACCATTGCGGACTGGCTGAAAATTATAGTACCCACTGATCACAACGACCTCTGCGAGTTCAAACATTAAATAGATGACCTTTGAGGCACATTCAGGAAGTTAGTGCCGTGTATTATGAGTACTAGAAAAAGTTTTATTACTATTGCAACTGTAGTGTAGATATGCCTACTCATATGGTGTTATTAAATTGCGTATATGCGTCTCGTATGAAAACACTTTATACATGTATTAATTGTATTATATAAATTTTAGCATATTATTATTTTCGTTGCGAAGTTTTAACATATATTTTTCTGAACAATTTTCGAATTCGAAATTGCCTACGCTATCATTACGAAAGTTTATTAATATGATGTTACACTAATTAGGTAAGCAAAGGTTCTTAACAACATTCTCTCTAAGATCACGAAGTATAAAACATCACATCATCCTGAGGGTGGATATATTTCTGGCACAGGTAGTCGAGGACATAATACATGTGTGTGTCAAATCTAACTTTCCTAAGACGGCTGAAAATTTTAAACAATAATCTAGGTTTTTTAGAAATTCAAAACTATTTCGTGGGGGTTTGGAGTTCATGTTATTCCTTTCAACGTTGAACGCATGAGGCACATATATGACAAATTCATTGCTATACGACATCGGTGAGTTGAAAATAAACATAGTTGCTCTAAGACTTGCAACCACATTCAACCTGTGGATGTTTGGTCATTATGATTTGTTTTCAAAATTTTCTGTATAAGTTATTAGGCACGTGTGTGTCAAATTTCATCTCTTACAGCATTGGAAAGCAGGAAAAAGTACTTCTTCTAAAGGTTTCAACCCCTGTAATCTCTATGGGTGGTTATCGTAATCTTTATGAAAGTTCTTTTATTTTTCTGTTAAGCGTATGAGGCGCGTACGTGTAAATTACGTCTTCTAGGACATTGAGAATATGAGAGACGATATATACTGAGGAACAAAAAAAGTGGGACACTCAATATTTTTCAATCTTTTAATGTTATAGCTTATGTAAAACCAAAAACCAAATTGAAACGTGTTCTTTACTGATTTCTCCAAACAAACGAGGAACAATGTTCAAAGATTTATTCATAATTACAAGTTAATTCCTAAAAAAACTTCAAATTCAAAAAAAAGGAGAAAGAAATTAAATGGTTAGAATGATTTTTTCTTGAACTGGGAGTAGTCTAAAGGCGTTTTAGTATCTAGTATTCCCACCTCGGGCTCTGATGACTGCCTGTAGTCTGCGACCGATGCTGTCAATCAAGCCCCGTATCACCTCCTGGTCCAAGTTATTCCACTCCTCCTGCAGGGCCTGGCCAAGGTGTTGAAAAGAGTGCAACTCACCTCGACGATTTCTAATTGCTATTCCCATGACGTCCCAGATGTGTTCTAATGGATTAAGATCCGGGCTGTGTGCGGGCCATTCCATTACTTTGATTCCAACTTCACGTAAGTAATTTTGAACCACCCTTGCGGTGTGTGGACGAGAATTATCTAGCATCAGCGTGAATCCAGGACCCACAAATCCCGCAAAAACACTACATGTTCTGACAAAACCTCTTCCACGTACCTTTCAGCATTTAATGTCCGTCTATTAACAATTACAAGCTCTGTGTGAGCCTCTCTTGAAATTCCTCCCCAAACCATTATGGACCCACCATCAAAACTGTCTCTTGGCGATATTGCACATTGAGCAAACCTCTCTCCAGCCCGTCTCCACACTCTTTCACGACCGTCTGATGATCTCAGGGAGAACCAAGACTCATCGGTCCACAGCACTGGGCTCCACTGCTCTGCGGTCCAATTTACGTGAGTTCGATCAAACTCCAAACGAGCTCTTCGGTGGCGCGGGAGCAGCTGGTACCTGTGGCTCGACGATAAGCTCCAAGTCCCACCTCCTGTAACCTTCTTCTAATTGTTCGTGTGGAAACATTCACTCCACGGGCTCTCATAAGCTTATTATGAACTTCAACAGAATTTGGAACCGATTTCGCAAACTTACTGACACAACAAAACTATCATCTCTGGCACTTGTTGTTCTGTTACGGCCTGATCCCTGCCTCCTTTCATAACTTCCTGTTAATCTAAAGCAAATCACAGCTCTGCTTATGCTGGATCTATGGAAACCTGTGATGTTTTCTACTTCTCGCAATGTTAAGCCAAAAGGGGTTGAAAGTTCAATTCTTGGCTGATAAGGAAGACATTATTTTAGACTCATGATAAGATTAGCAATATTAATAACGTAAGCCAGATGTTTCAGGATAGATTTGAAGCGATCATGTGAGAAATCAGCTACAGATAAGATAAATGTAGAAATTTTAAATAAAATATTATACAGTTAAAACAATTTAAAAGCTTGTCCCACTTTTTTGTCCCTCAGTGTATATTTGTTCTAGAGGTCGCAACCACATTTCAACCCCTATGGATAGATCTTTATGAAAATGCTCCAGCTTTTCAACTTGAGCTATGAGGCTACCTAAACACGTCCAGTAAACATTATATCTATTGCTTGATGTACTGCGATAGTGCAAGAGTTTAGAAACTTTCAAGAGTTGCCGCTAGAGGGCTACACTTGACAGTTTTGAGTCGGTAATGAAGTTAAGCATAACCCACCGTAAATACGTATATCACATCATTGTAATTCTTTTATATTTAATGTTTTTATATTAAATACATGGCATTTAAGATTTTATGATTTAAACTATTAAAAGTATTTCTTCTCTTCCAATCAAAGCATGTTTTTCGTTCTGTCTTTTATTCGTGTATAGTCATAATTTGTATTAAATGGTCAAACATATTTTATTTTGTGTCTTCCTATTGTTCAACTTTAGAACTTATTTATCCTTTGAAACTCAATTTACAATTTCGATTTACCTCGCCATTATGGTATTAAAGAATTGTCCTTGTTATATAACTTATTAATATTCTAATATTGCTCTTGTTGTAGACTCTTGGAGCAATTGGAAAATTCTTTAAATATTACTAAATGTTAATAAAAACACTACTTTTTTCCAAATTGTTTATTTTTTGAGGCCTTTCGAAATTTTTTTTGTGGAGGTGCCTGAATATGAAACCTTTGGTTTCAAAAGGCCTCAAAAATAAACAATTTGGAAAAAGTAGTGTTTTTATTAACATTTAGTAATATTGCTCTTGTTGTCTTGTTAACAGTTCTATCTAGAAGGAATGCATATGTGCTATTTATGTTCCTCATGGGTATAACTATCTAACTATGTTTGTGATATGGTACTACATCGGAGTTCGACTTATAATATCGGCAGGGACCAATCATCATAACATAAAGTACACATATTATGGTTTCTTCCATAGTTTTTTACTTACCTTGGGGATCCTAGAGAACATCGCGCTTTTTATTAGATTGAGAATCCGATTCTTGGATTGTACCGTAAATTAGTTAATTAAATTTCATATAATGTAAATTTCGCAACCTAGTCAGCCAGTATAATTTAATATTATTTTTACCCAATGTTCCGGAACTAAACTATCGGCGGAGTAACTACCTAATTGGCACGCGGATGAATATTTTCTTCTAACCCTTTGTAGCAGCCCAACTACGTGACCGATCAGACCTCGCGCGCTTTGTCCGTAAGTAAAATTTATCTTTTCGTATTTTTAAATTAGCCCTTTGATGCCAAACATATAAAAATGAATTTAACGTGTGCCGAAGGCACAACAGTTAGTTTGCAAGTGGTCAGATAGGCATAGTTGTCTTGCATGATAGAGGGCGCTACTGACGCCGGTTATCAAAGGTCGGGGGAGTCGCTCAAAAGACGAGGCAGTTGTTCCGGTGGCTCCGTGTACGTATGGGTGAGATCCTTCCGATAATTCTTAGGACTTAATTTGGTTAATTTTAGGGGAATTATACTATGGTGCTTTTTTACAGAAGATGTTATTACCATTTATAAATGTGGTGCTGTCTGAATAGCATCACGTTAGTTTTAAAACCGGGGCGATTAGATTGAATTAAATTATATTTTCTGTACTAAAACATCTGTCAAAGCTGGCTGTCTCAGCACCTTGAGGGGTGTCCACCTCGACCTCGGGCTCCTAAAGCTTAAATTAGTTGGTGAATTGCAAATTGGTGCGGTCAAATTATTTATTTACCGAGACACGAATCGATTTTTCGTTCACGCACGTGCTTAGAAACGTTGCAGATGGTAGCAGAGCGATAACCTCAAGGTGTTGATCAGTCTGTGATAGATTTTTGTTTTAAAATTAAATAAGGTAAATTAATATTATTTTGCACTGTCATTTAATTCATTGTAATGTTCTAAATTCATTAGTATAGGATGGCAAGCCTCGTGGGTTCATGCGGGAGGAAACGGGTTCAATCGGCAGACCAGATCGGGCATGAAATTAGTGATTAGCCTGTTAGTTATCATGAATTAGAAAGTAATTTGGTCTGTCCGTTTGTACGGCTTTCCGGTATCCTTAGCGTTTAACACAAGATTGAATTGGCCGATTCGGGTATTTATAGTGTAAAGTTCATTAAATTAAGGGTGTTCATTAATAACTAAAACAAAGAAATGGGATCATAGCATGTTGCATAGTATTCGAATTGTACTTGGATTATTAAATCGAATAAGTTGGAAAATTTATTAATTCATAAGTCTAAATGGGAGCATGTTAGTTTTATGTTAGATGGAAAATATTTAATATTATTAAACGGGAGAGAGAAATTGTTTAGGAAGGGAAAACATTACCATGAAGGAAAATTAGCATGTCATACTCGATTTCAACATAAATAATTGTTATTTAAAAGTTCTGTTAAATAAGATATTATTAAGATATTAATTAGAAGGATTATATACAGGAATTTTTTATTTTGAATATTAGTTAAGGGGTACAATAGTACAATATTCTCATTTTATATTTTCATTACTTGAGAGGTCCACCTAATACTTACTGTTCCCAGTCAAACTTAAAGTCTTAAATAATCACCCTAGGGTAAAATTAATTATAAAAGTAACATTATTACTTGATTTCAGTAATTATTAAGTCCTCTTAAATTAAAGGCTTATTGGTTGGAAATGTAGTGTTATTAGAGGGTGTTGGTTAAAAGGTCAATTTATTAAAATTCTAACTTATATTATTGTTCATACCATACAGAAATTGTTTTAATACATTGTATATATTGTATTAAATTTTAGAATATATATCTTAGAATTATATTGGTGAGTAATGACATGAATTTTCCTCTTCTAAATTAAATTTCATGTGTTACAAATATGTACATGGAACTACTGCAGTGTTTAATACATAGGGTGTATTTAAGGTTCACATATAAATACGTGTGTAAGGAATAAATAAATAACGAAACTATCAACCGAGGAAAAGGGCTGTGACCTCAAACCTTATCACTAGAGCTCAGCTGATTGACTGATAACATAGTCCCTTGGTTAGTGATAGTAAACTAGGGTATTCATTCACAAAATACAACATATTATATTAGATGCTTAGCATACACGTGTTAAAAATTGTTGTAAGAAATTCATAAATAGTAAAATCACCAATTTTAATTTAATATTAATTAATAGTAACTTGGTCAATAACCTGAATTTAATTAATAATTAGTCTTAAGTTCTGAAACAGCATTACAAATACCATAAGAAAGCTTTTATAGTTGTGTAATTTTTAACGCGTTTGATTGAAGTGAGTATCGTATGACCCGGATAAGAAGTTTCGCTTAAATAAATAAATGTTCTCGATAAAACAATTTTTGAACAAAAAATTCTAGGTGTCCACAAATCTTTACTGTACATACTGGATTTTTATCGTAATGGTTGGCACCAGTTATAAACTACGTATAATTAAATCTTACACTAATTTTAAAGCTTTACCTTGAACACCATACTATTTTATATAAAAGAATAATGAATGTGTTTTTACTTGGCGACTCTCACTTAAAACGGCTTATGAATTTCCCACATTCATTAGAAATTAATATCTGTCCTATTATTACCATGGGAGGTTTTACAGTTTCTAATCTTAAAAAAAACATTAAGATAAATCAAACAATAATTCCGAATAATCAAGTTATTTTAGTTTCAATAGGCACAAACGATATTCTGCAAAAAAAAGCTATGCAACAGTTAAGAGATCAATATCGATCGCTTATTAGGTTAATAAGAATTAAATATAGTCCGTCTAAAATCCTCTTAATGAAAGTGCCTTTATCCCCTAGAATTAAATCTGGTAGTTTTCACCTGAACGCAATTAACAGTTTCAACTCATACTTGTCGACATTCATAAGTCAGGAAATACGATTAGTCGACATTAATCCTGTAGTAACTCAGGGCTATACTAGGGGGACAGGCAACCTAAAATATTTTGAATTGCAATATTTTAATGGGAAACCAGATTTATTACATTTGAATGGGCAGGGATACGCGGTTCTTTTTCAAATAATTAGGGAGGCCTTAGAGAGTTAAACAAAATGTCACATACAACTTTGCCCGGTAGAATCGTCCTGTATTGAGCTCAGGGGTAGGCCATCCGCAACTATCATATTATTGCTATTGTTATTTGATCTATAGTATTACTTGTTTTGGGAATCCGTGTGCTTTGGTATTAATATGTAGTCTAACGAAGATATCCAAATTTCGGATGAAAGTCTGAATTGGATTTACAAACTTGATAGGGATCAACTCAAGATACAGTGTGACAAATTCAAATTAGCTAGTATTACGGTCCGGCAGATGAGGGCTGCGCTATCGGATTTTGTAAAATCGCAAAAGAAAATTGGTTCGGAGTGGGTTCCATCTAGTAGCCGAATCAATGACGGTATGGGACTTAACTTAATATCTGGAAACAATTTCGAAGAGGAACGGTCTGATGTTACCAAAGTAAATGTGGACGTAAACGAACGGGAAACCCCAGGTAGTATTAAAAATAACTGTCTTACTGAAAATCAAAATGATGGTAAGGAATCGAATCAACAGAAACCCTCGGTTAATGGTATTGCAGTGCCAACAACATCATCCAACGCCGCGTTAGGAGACCCAATGTCTTTGATTCTTCAGCTGCAACAATCAACAATGGAAGTTATAAAGCAGACAGCTGACAGTTTTAATAGGAACCTAGCTACGGCATTAAATCCTCCACCGTATAGTCAGAATGGTTCAAGTTCAGTTTTGAGGGATGTTGTTGCCGCCTTACCTTATAATTCCGGCGGAGATCCGCATAAAATACTTAAATTTCTTTCGCAAATCTTCCAAATCTTCAATTTGAAGATAACTTCAGATCAAAGCGTAGTTTTGAATATCTTACCCAAAACTGAAGGGCGTCTGCGAAACATTTTCCACGAAGCGGTAACTCAAAAATTAGACTGGGCACAGCTTAGAAAATTAATCATAAGAGCATTCTTCCCTGGAAGATTACTTCGGGAGGCAATAAGTCGGCATGTGTACAGGACTCAACGCCAACAAGAGCGGTTTACCGATTTTGTAGATGCTATCCGAACTATGTGTGCTATCTTAACTCCAGAAGCCGAGGATCATGATATTTTTGAAATAATAATGGGAGCAATTTTGCCTGATACACGAGCTTGTTTTGCGGGACTGCCTACTCCGTCACGCCTACAGAATTTGATAGAGATGGGTTCCACTATCGATGGTATAAGGGAATTTAATGTTCAGCAAACCCCTTCTCGGCCTAATGCAAGCTACACCTTGTACCCGTATAGAAAAAGTAATGAGTCATATAACTCAAACTGGCCTCGGGACAGTAGATATGGTAATCTTTCGGGCCGTAATGATAGCTCCGGTAACATGGGATGGTTACAACACAGACGGGGGACTGATAATAACGCCGGACCCAGTGATACAGGAACAAGTGCCCAGTACTCGGGTTGCCCAAATCATGTGGTTGCAGAGGTAAATAATAGCACGAGAAGAACTTACACACACACCAATCCTACACGAAGAGAGATTGCAGGCACTCCGGTGGGTCAGAAAGCAACAGACAGGGAGTACTCGGAACGAACACGGTATCATGGTGATAGGCGAGGACCTTGGAGTGGTCGTGGAGGCAATACTGGTGGAAGTTCTCATAATTATCGGGAAAATAATAATTTAAACAACTCAAGGGGACGTTGGTTGGCAGGCCCTACGCCCCCATTAAAGCTTTGTCCGTGGTAAGACCTGCCAATGCCTTCAAAACTGGGGTTCCCAAGTCAGACTTGATGTATATTCCAATGCAATTTGGGAGAGTTACCTTATTCGGTCTCCTTGACACAGGTTCATCTAGAACCATAATAAGTGCCAATGAGCTAAAACAGTTGAGCAACGAAAAGGGTGTTCTGAATGGAATAAAGCCCACAGATTGTACCGGTATCGTCGCAAATGGCCAGCCGATAAATGTCATAGATGAGAGGGATATTCATTTCAAAATAAATTACTGTTCATGGACCTCTCCTTTTTTAGTAGCCGAAGAATTGCCTGTTTCAATTATTTTAGGGTTTAACTTTATGCAAGCTTCGGGTATGATTATAAACACGGTAAGGAAAACAGTGACATTTAATTTTAATACCTCATTGGTTTTAGCAAACTTGGAAGCCAAGGTTGTGGACAATTCGAACCCTAAAGGACCAAGTTTTGGTGAATCTCTTAATCAGTCTCAGATAAATGAATTGAAACATATAATCAGTAGCTATCCAAATACGATTACCAAGACACTAGGAAGGACAAAATTAATTGAGTACAACATTAGAGTAACGTCAAATCAGTTGGTAAGGACTAGTCCCTATCAGTATGCGCCTCCGAAGCAAATTTTGGTAGAAAAACACGTAAAATCGTTACTTGAACAGGGTGTAATTAGACCATCAAATTCACCATACAGCAGTCCAGCTTTTTTAGTTCAAAAAAAGAACGGTTCTCAAAGATTAGTAGTAAATTACCGGGGAATTAACAAAATAATTGAATTAGAATCAACACCTATGCCTACTATTGAAAGCGTCTTCCAGTACCTCGGAAAATCTTCTTGGTATTCTATCATGGATTTAGTGAACGCATATAATCAGATTCCCTTACAGGAGGCCTCAAAAAATATACCGCCTTCGTGACAAGTACGGGACAGTTTGAATGGAATTATGTTCCTTTCGGTTTAGCATCGGGGAGCATGGTTCTGGCGAATTTATTAAATAAGGTGCTTGGCGACTTAAAGTTTCAGTTTGTGTTCACATATTTTGACGATATTTTAATCTACAGTGATACATTTGAGGATCATTTAAAGCACATAAAACTGGTTTTGGATCGTTTGCGAGAGGCGGGACTCACTGTTAGCCCAGACAAAATGGTATTGGCCACTCAAAACATTGAATTTTTTGGACACGTTTTTCAGCCAAATAAAGTTTCCATTAGTAATGAAAGAATTGAGCCCATAGAAAACTACCCAGAAGCCAAAAACTTTAAGCAATTAAGTAGATTCCTAGGTATGTGCTCCTTTTATGCAAGATACATTAAAGATTTTTCTAGCATCGCTCAACCATTAAATGAATTGAAGAAAAAAGGGGTTAACTTTGTTTTGGGTCCACAGCAAAAAGTAGCTTTTAACACATTGAAACAGCTATTAACATCTGGGGCAGTGTTGAGACTACCTAATTTTGACATACCGTTTACGCTGCAAACAGACGCATCAGGTTCAGCCCTAGGAGCCGTATTGTCTCAGCGTATTGAGGGTAGTTTGGCCCCAATAGTATTTGCAAGCCGACCACTAAATCAACATGAGCGACATTATAGTACCTTTGAATTAGAAGCTCTCGCGGTAGTATTTGCCCTTAACAAATTTCGACCTTATCTAGAACATTCGGAATTCGATCTTTATACAGACAATAGTGCACTCAGCTGGTTATTAAATCATCCTAGACAAATTGGCAAAATTGCACGATGGGTTACATTCATAAATGCATTTAAATTTACCGTGCATCACATTAAAGGCAAGGACAATGTTGTGGCGGATTGCTTATCAAGAATATTTGAACATAAAAATGATGAACAGATAATTCCATCTACTTCAAAAGAGCAATCACCTCATTCGGTACTTCTTTTGTATGGGATACCCGAAGCATTTAAGGATGTTAAGGAGCATCAAAGAGACGACTTAAACATTAATAGCATAATTCGGCAGGTTCAAAGTCGTACGCCGCCACCTAATTATTTTCTTCGTGACGGAATTTTAATATATCGAGCACCTAATCATAAACGACCACGTATTGTAATTCCGGAAAAATTGATTCCAATGCTATTTAAAGTATATCACTGCTCGCCAACGTCTGCTCATTTGGGGATTTCAAAAACATGGTCTAGAGTATCCAAGTATTTTCATGGGGATCAGCTGCGTCAGCGTATAACGGGTATTGTGAGATCTTGCGTGGAATGTCAGCGTTGTAAACAGGCTCAAAACACGCGTGTGGGTCATCTTGCGTCCGAAGTCTACTCAGTACCTTTTGAACGTATATTTATCGATTTCATAGGACCACGTTCAAAGAGAGGGAACAAATGGCTTTTAACGGTGGTAGATGGCTTCCCGCAAGAAACTGTACTGCTAAGACAGCCGTCAGCTTCATGGAAAAGGGAGTTTTCACGTACTTTGGATTCCCAAAATCGATTGTTTCCGATCATGGTAGTTGTTTTAGGTCAGAAATGTTCCAGGGCATGTGCCGATCACTCGGGATACAGCACGTATGAACAACGGTTTATTATCTGCAGCCATCAAATGCCGAGAGAGTTAACAAAAATATTAAGGTAGCTCTCCGGGTTTTTCATCAAAAGGACCATTCAGAATGGGACCGTAATTTACATTTATTTCAAATCGCGTTTAACTCTGCTGAACATGCTAGCACTGGATTTTCACCTGCCAAACTGTTTTTTGGATACAGCATTAGAAATCACTTGGAGAATATTTGGAATTTAGATGATTTGCTGCAGTTAGATAGTAATCAAACTAATATCGAGGCGCGTTGGGCCCAGGCTTTTGAAAACCTTAAAATAGCTCATCAAAGGATAGCCTCAAGGTACAATATCAACAGGAAACCTGCTGCCTTCAAGGTTGGTGACACGGTAATGTACCGGTTAATCAATATTAGTCAGGCAGCGAAGAACATATCGGCTAAACTAAACCCGTTATGGTCCCGGCCCCTTATTATTACACGTTTCACGTCTACGGTGACAGTTTCCCTAAGCGACCCTAAAAGTAAGAAATTCGTGAGAAATGCTCACATCTCGCAATTAAAAGCCATTTTCAGGTAAAATTTAAATAAATCGGAAATTTAATACTATAAATAACCAGTTAGCTTGAGAAGCGGGGATGGTCCCTCAAGGTGCAAAGAGAGACTTTGTGATACTATATATTAAGAATACACTTACATTTGAAAATATACATCTACTACAGATCGTCCTCAATGCGGGAGGCTTTTTCGACGCAGTTGTCACTAAGATCTGGGTTTGCGAAGCCTTGATCACTTCTGCGTTTTGAGGCTGACTGCGTTGAGAGATAGTTGGAAACACACACACACACATATACGAGGGAGGGTTATCCAAATCTGGCTATCCTTTTATGTGATGAAAAGAGCATATGCTACCAAGTAATTTTTGTTTTATTATTTACATTTCAAACAGATGGTTGGACGAGGAGATCCCTAGCGCACCCTCATAACACTGACATTCATTACACAAACAAATATTCACATTAATATTAGTTCAGAGTCGAATTTTACTACGGAAGTGATAGGAAAGTAGAATGTTGTGATATGAAATCTGTCTTGTATTATTTCATATAGAAATATAAATAAAATGAGAGTTGTATACAAATATGATAGATCAATAATGAAAGAGTGTTAGGTGGGTGAGTTGTCATAGAGCGTCGCCAATAAGTCGGACATGTGTCGTTCGAACCGAGTCAGATTTTTCACAAACTCTACGTAAGGAGTTTGCAAAATGGAGCGGGGATGGGAAAACCTTTTCTACAGTACTTGATAAATTGTAACGTGAATGTTAACATTCACTTCGTTAGTGTAAGTAGGTTAATTTTAATTAGTTGGTTTTGGTGTAGGGTATTTTAATTTCTCCTCATTTCTAAGCTGGCACGTCTTTAGGGAATGGAGTACGTTTCCTCACTATCAATATTTTGTGACTGGGAATTGTTTTTACGATGACCGCTTGGGGGAAAGGAGGGCGCTCCCTTTCCTTCCTACGAGTATAGGTTAGTGGCACCCACTGATCGTGTGGCCAGTCAGAGTCTCATTCTGAACAGTAAAAAGAAAAAAAAATATATATATATATATGAGTTTTCAAAATTGGAGTTTGTAAAAGAAGTAGAACCTGTTCTCAAACAATTAAAACCAAATTCTATAGTTATTGGAGATTTTAATATAGATATAGGAAAACATAGTCCCGAATCTGAAGCCTACCTATCTCTGTTCCAAAATAATAGTTTTAACTTGCTTATAAATGATAAC
Organism: Homalodisca vitripennis; assembly: GCF_021130785.1. Lineage (NCBI taxonomy): Eukaryota > Metazoa > Arthropoda > Insecta > Hemiptera > Cicadellidae > Homalodisca > Homalodisca vitripennis. The sequence goes on from NC_060208.1 coordinate 33,795,086, forward strand.
ACTAGAATAACCTCAGAACATGCTTCATGTCTGGATCACATTTTCGTCAGGCACAAAAATCTAACAAACTTCAAAACAGGAATTTTTCACATTAACATTACTGACCACAGTTTAACAGCATTAACTCTAAATAACTTTAATGTACACAATTTGCAGCACAACAAAGAAGTGACAATTAAAAAAATTAACTTTGAGGGTGTTAAACATTATTTATTAGCTTCCTCCTGGGATGCAATCTATCATACGACAGACGTTGACCTGTCACTAGATATGTTTTATGATACATTACATGAAAGTATAATTTCAAATACCAATGAAAAAGTATTTCTGCCGAAATTCAGCAAAGCTAAATTCAAAAGTCCGTGGATAACGGAATCACTGTTAAAAAAAATAAATAAGAGGAACAAATTAGTAAAAATTTTGAAAAATAGACCGTATGACAAATCTTTTTGCAATTACTTTAATAAATTTAAAGACAATCTTCAAACCGAGATAAGTTGTACAAAGAAAAACTACTACCACAATTTAATTCATCGCAATGCAGGTAATTCAGCATATCAATGGAAAACAATCAACAGTCTAATTGATAGAACTGATAAAAAACTAACTACTAAGATAAGACTGGAGGACGGCACCATAATCGATAAGCCAGAATCAATAGCCGACATATTCAATGAATACTTTGTATCAGTCTCTCAACAGCTGATAGCCGGCCCCTCCCCCCCTCGCGAGGCAGCCCTCGCACACTGTTGCCGTCAACCGCATTCAATGTTCCTGAGTCCTGTCACTCCGCTAGAAATAGCAAATACCATTAAATCCCTAAATAATAAAAGATCTACTGGAATTGACAATATATCAGTCCAATTAATAAAACATATTGAAACTGCTATATCTGAAGTATTATCATATATTGTCAACTTAAGTTTTGAAACAGGCAAGTTTCCTTCTAAATTAAAACAAACTATAATTGTACCTATTTTTAAAAAAGGCAGCCCCGAAATGATACAAAACCACAGACCGATTGCTCTATTGCCTATTATATCTAAAATTCTAGAGAGGTGCATTAAATCTAGGCTACTTTCATTTTTAAATAACAACAACTTTTTTTCAACCAATTTGGCTTTACTAAAGGTAAAAGTACAGAATCGGCTATTGCAACTTTTATGGAGGGAATTTTAAACAGCATAAATAATAGTCATAAATGTACAGGATTATTTATAGATTTTTCAAAGGCCTTCGACCTTGTTGACATTGACATACTTCTAGACAAATTAGAACTCGCTGGAATAAGAGGACCTTTGCTAAACTGGTTTAGTAGTTTTCTAAAAGAAAGAACCCAGCAAGTAAAAATTCAAAACTGTCTCAGTCACGCAAAATCTATTGTGAAAGGTGTACCCCAGGGATCGGTACTGTCTGCAACACTATTTTTAATTTTCATAAATGATTTAATGAATGTTCCATTCAAGGGTAAAATAATAGCATTTGCCGATGACGTTGCCATCCATTACTCCAAGAAAAGTTGGGAAAACATATGGGTCGACATTAATGAAGATTTGCAGTCCTTGGGAACCTGGTGTATTAACAACAGAATGAAAATAAATGCTGAAAAAACAAACTTTATTAATTTTGACCTAAAACAATACTCTTTCCCTAATACTTTAAAATATCACGATTATTTAAATTGCTCAATCAATGATAACTGTCCCTGCCCGATTATTAGTCAAGTAACTCATATAAAATATCTGGGCGTAATTCTAGACGAAAACGCTTCATGGAAGCAACACATCTATCATCTACAGACCCAATTAAGAAAAAATATAAGAACGTTCTATTATTTAAGAAATCTTTTAACCGATGACCTTTTACGTATGCTATATTTTGCCTTAATCCACTCAAGACTGACTTATGGTATAGAAGTGTGGGGTGCAGCAAACAATACCACACTAAATCCATTAGAAATCATACAAAAACACTTTATAAGGATCATAACATTTAAATCCAAACACGAACCGTCCTTGCCTCTATTTCGCCTCCTAAAAATTCTGCCTCTGAAATACCTTTTTATTTTTAAAGTATTAAAAATGTTTTACATACGTAGTGGAAATAAATGTTCAAAACAATTTCGCTTCTATACCAGGGCAGCTTCTAAAGTAACATACATTAGACCAAAAGTGAATAAAACTATGTTCAGTAAAACATTTATATTTTTAGGCCCAAAAATTTTTAATATTTTACCAATAGACATAAAAAACAGTCAAAACATAAGGCTATTTCAGATTAAATTAAAATCATGGCTGTTTGATAAAGACAACATTAATGACCTGGTAGAAATATTACATTAGCTATAATTATGAAAATTAAAAACGAATTCCTATTGTAGATATATGGAATAGAGTTTATATGCGTTTGTGTAAATATTTTTAAGTATTCAATTGTTTGGCTTTATTTAATGTATTGGATGTTTTTAGTTCACCTACTGACGAGGTTACTTAGTGAAGTGAATAGTTTACTTAGTTTATTTTACTTAATCGTAGTAATGTAAAGTGTACTTTGGTTCAGTTAAATAAATAAGTGCTGACACTGCAGCGGACCGTTAGGTTATAAGTAATATTTAGACTGTTTGATGTAAGAAGTTCTTGTTTATTTTCATTGTGCTAGTCACCTTTACTTGATGCGGTGACTAGTCATTCCAAGTTTTTTTACATATGTTTACCTTTGTTATTTGATGGTGGAATAAATACATTCTTATTCTTATATATATATATATATATATATATATATATATATATATATATATATATATGAAACTACATAATTGCTCACAAACTGCCAACCTTTAAAATCCTACCTTTTCCTATTTGAGATAGAGTGACATCTTCCAGGTGATAAGTTAGAACCAGAGTAAATAAATAAATACAGTCAACATTTATCTAATTATTAAGATATTTATTGACTTGAATATAAGGAATAGGATAATAATCATCTCGAGGAGTAGGAGGAGTTGAAATGAGCTCAATAAGTAGCCGTCACATCATGAGGGTTAGGAGGATATGCAGAATAAAAAATAAAAAAAAATGCTACACCTATTTTTTTCAATGTTGAAGGCTTAAAGATTACCTTCCTCCTTATTTCATAATTTTCGATGTTTTCATTTACATAACACAAACTCACACGAGGTTCCAAAGGGACAAACCAATGACTGATTGTCTATACGGTGGTAGGGTGCAAAGGGGGGAATCAGATTTTGCATAAAGGCAGGGATGCATGTATGCCTTGTTCCAAGGTTATCGAGAAACTCACAATAATTAATTGTGAGTAGATTAGGTATGGTGTCGGTGGTGAGGAAATGGGGGAACTAGAAATTCTATAGCAATCCATTTAACCCAGTAAGCTAGGTTAGGAAGACGTGCCTCAATGTGTCACGTACAATGTTGGTGTTGGGAGACATTATATACATAAAAAAAACTTTGGGAAAGGGGGAGAGGATGTGCCGAAGGCACAACAGTTAGTTAGCAAGTGGTCAGATAGGCATAGTTGTCTTGCATGATAGAGGGCGCTACTGACGCCGGTTATCAAAGGTCGGGGGAGTCGCTCAAAAGACGAGGCAGTTGTTCCGGTGGCTCCGTGGATGTATGGGTGAAATCCTTCCGATAATTCTTAGGACTTAATTTGGTTAATTTTAGGGGAATTATACTATGGTGTTTTTTCCAGAAGATGTTATTATCATTTATAAATGTGGTGCTGTCTGAATAGCATCACGTTAGTTTTAAAACCGGGGCGATTAGATTGAATTAAATTATATTTTCTATACTAAAACATCTGTCAAAGCTGGCTGTCTCAGCACCTTGAGGGGTGTCCACCTCGATCTCGGGCTCCTAAAGCTTAAATTAGTTGGTGAATTGCAAATTGGCGCGGTCAAATTATATATTTACCGAGACACGAATCAATTTTTCGTTCACGCACGTGCTTAGAAACGTTGCAAACGTAAAGTAAAGTTGTAAATAGTAAAGTTACTTACCCTTTAAGATCTTTTATTTGCTTGATTGAGCTAGATAAAAGATGTGGAGTCGTCCTTAATGGTGAACACGTTGTTATAATAAGTAATTTGTATCATTAAATGGCTGATAACGTCGCGAATTTGTTTTAGGCGAGTTCACGTAGCTCACGTACCTGATGTATCTCAAGTGTTGTTTGAGTAGATGGCTACCAGTTTCCCAACTTCTACTCCTCTTCTAGAAATAACCGTTCTAAGACTACAGCTTCAATGTCTCGTGCCATGACAACGACACCCGGGTTGTGAGTCTACATATTGCGAAGGGAAGTGAAATCTTATTGTTTTATAAAGTAGAACATCGTAGGCATAATTCCAGAGAACATTGGATAATTTAGGCCCACTTAGAAGATATTCGTTTTTAGTTCTTGTGTTCTAATTGGCAGCAACGTAGCATTACATACTTTTCCTTTACCATCTAAAAGTGGTGCTTGTAAGTTTTCGTAATTAAACTGAACTTATAAGTAAACTTTGCATTTCTAGTATTTATTACTACGACCTCAGAAGTCACCACCCTCATGTGTTATCGTCCAACGGTACAGGATTACCAAGAAACAGTCATAAACAGTCATTGTTCAAAATTGATAATATGGTATACGATAATAATGTTAAAATAAGCTAATAAACTAAATTAATGCATTTCAATATTTCCTTGTCTCTTCCACTATTAAAACGTCAAGAATACAGTACTATGCACCATGCACCAGAGAGTATTTCAATGACCCTCTAAAGCCAAAACACGTCAGTATCTGACAAAAGAGATGGTTTCAAGGGATTATAGACCTTATTAGTAATGGAATTAAATCATTATGAAAAAAGAATATTTCACCATGGTTTAGTCAAATCGTTAGCGTTTCATAATAAATAGAAAACAACGTTATAATTTAGAAAAGTATATTTACTTTTTAAAATTTGTAGGGTTTATAAAACAAATATTGAAGAAAAGTTAAACAGGTTATTGAGCGGCAAAACGTTTCTGCATGAATGCCTGGAGAAAACCATATGTGATTCTTATGTATCTTCTTTTGCAGTTGAAACTGACGTGTATTCATCATATCCAGTGCTTCTCACATTACCATATCGTAATATATAGAGGAAGTATATCCATGTATGGCAGAACCTGTTTGTCCGCAAAGCCCCCCAGTCTAACAAAGAATACACAGATCACTACTTCCAGATTCTCATGGAACTCAAGTCAATATACCTTTTATCAATATGTATCTCCTGTTTCTACTAAATACTGTACCAAGTATTAACTTCTTACTCAGAAGCTGGGACCTTTTTTTAGTGTGATCGATTTTATGTTCCTGGAGCACAGAGATATTACTCGTATATTAAAATAAACATGGTAAATTCTTGTCATCTCAATTTACTTATAGGTTTAGTAACACTAAACATTATTTTATTTTAAGCCGGGCACTACCAACGAAACTAAAATGTAATTAAAATGTTTAGGCTATCTAAAACTAGTACCAAACTAACGTCTAATTTTGTATTCCAGCTCATCAGAAGATGAAGATAAAATGAGGAAATTTTGTGCATAGGTACAATAGGCTGCGGTGTTTAAGTATGTAAATCTACCAGTGTACATCCTTTTATTTATTTATTTCAAAATTACATCAAAATTTATTTCAAGTGAAATGAGGTGCATTATTAATAAGAATGGTAATATTTTAATAACAGATTTTAAAATGACATGTTCGTTGTTATACTGAATCTTTCCAATAAGGAGTCGGAATTTCAATACCCACTCTAAAATTAATGATTTTTTAGCCTACTGTCGTACATTATTGAGATCAGCTTGCTGCATTATACGGGGATTATATCATACTTGTAACAAAGTTCAAGAACAGCTTATTATTAGTGCAAAAGGGGAACGGTTAAGCCGATTCTTATTAATTGATTGCCACTAAAGCGCAACAGTATGCTTTTTATGCAACACATGAGAACCAACTGGTCTATGAACCGAGATCTAATTTGTGTTATATAAAATCACAACCTCGTTTTGTTTCTTAAAATTAATAAAGACTTTTATCCTAAGAAGGAAACAGATCATTAGCCACACTAGTTTTGGTGGAGGTCGAAATAGGTCGGTTTGAAAAGAGTTAAAACATGTATGATAATTACTTCTAGGTGTAAATTTCCTTCGATTGACATACTTAAAACCAACCGCTTTAAACCAATGTCAATACAGACCCTGGAAGTGGCAACTTGAAATACGTTTATCTAACTGTCTCACTATGGTATAATTTATATTATTTATTGTATAACGGTAGGTTTTAAGTGTATAAAGCTAGGAAATATATAATGCAAGAAATAATTATCCTTTCATAATTTTAACCCTTTTGTATCTTTTCACTTCTACCTCGACCAAAACTAACGTAGCAATTGTTGGTTAAAGAAATAATTTTAAAAAATTGAACTTTTTATTTCATTATATTTGAAAGAAATGGCTCTACAAGTTTTACAGTAGGCTAACCAAAATTCAGTATAAGATTATTCTAAATTGTAAATACTTACTAAACCAATTATAAAAATGCCTTAATTAATTGTAATAAAAATATTGCTTTGTAAATGTATGTAATATTATTCTTAAAGTGTATTGAAATATTTTAACTAATTTAACAAACATAGATAAAAAGGTATAATAAACATTTTGGTCATAGATGTATATAGTTCTTTTTGTGTGTACGAGACTTATAAGCTGATTGAACACAACCGTCAATTATTAATGGTTAAGGTGTGGATTAAGCGGCACCAACATTGTTTGCCATAACTCTGGTTTCAATAAGATTACATACATTTGAAACTCTACTAAAAGTTTTAATAAAACCAAATAGAACAATATTATTGCTAGATTTTGTATCAAACCGTTATGTCAAGTTAGTAGTACAATTACTAGATATTTTCTGTTTTGGTTATAAATAACAATTGCAAATCAATTCTATTGTGTTTTGTCACCTTTTAATAAATAAGACAATTACACATAACTGTAAAAAGAACTTTGCGGTATTTATATTTGAACGTATATTTGAAAACTAGAACATTAAGAACAACTCTTTGTGACACAAAATCACTTCCGTAAGTTCAGTGGATAAGGAAAGCAACTAAGAGAAATGACATTGACTACTGAAATAAAAAAAATCTGTATTTTTGTAAACAAATATCAACAAGAGCAATAAAATTATAAATTTCTTATTACTTTTCAGATAATTAGTAAATTTTTATTGCATTAAACTATCAAAATGTCTTGATTCTTAAGAGGAATGGATACAGTTTTTTATCATCTATGAATCTTATTAATTTCGTATAGTATATTGTTTACTCTCGTTGTTATTTCTATTTTTTTCTTGTTGTTATATATATAATTTATTAATTTATTTTGTAAAATACCTTGTTGATTCATATAAATCAGTGCTAGTGGTTAGCGCTTCGCCTCCTTTTTTTACAACAGCTTTTAAATAGTGTTGTTTACTCTTAAGCCTTATATACACTGACATAATTTATTTAGTGGTGTTTTTATTATATTAACACTCACTTTGCTGCAATGATAACTCTATTCTTAGTTACTCTGATAAGCTTACTGACCACACTGATTTTGTAGTCATACTGATTCATGAGTTGTGTTGTACTAAATTAAATTAAATCAACTGTTCGTAAAATAAATAAACCAGCCAGATCATGATTATTTCGTACCCTGGACGACCAATAATTCGATCTCATGCACATCAATGACTCTGATGGTGATATATATTACTATCGTCTACAATCATTTCATTGAGCTAATGGAAGATGCGCGTGAGCTGCACATCGATGGAACATGTCACATTCACATACCAGGTTCGTATTAACGCCACTATCTTTCATTTATTTAAAATAATAATCATTAATTTAATGTAGTTTATGCCATAAATTGAGTTCTAGAATTACATGTACATATGGTAAAGATCATTGCTAGGCTGAGAAGGTCACAAATATTTGACAGGACACAAGGCCAATACTGATAAATAATATTAATTGTTAAGTATAAAAAAGTGAAACATTATTTTAGTAGTGTACAACCTATTACCTGCACACGTTAATAAATATTTAGCAAAATATAATTTTTTTGTGAATTAAAAACCTTCAATTCAAGTTTTAACTAAATCAAAATGTAAATGATAAAAGGAATATCCAAAATAAGAGCTAGGATTGTAAAAATCTTTCAATAAAAGCTTTTATGGTAAATAAGCATCTGTAATGTTCGCAAACTGGAACATATGTTTTCAGTAATAACCAAACTGGGCAATGGGCTTAGCCGAGGTATGGGTTTGCGTGCAGTATTTTTTATATACAAATGTTCATTGGTCAAATTCATATACTGCTTTGATTCAATATAGCGACCATTTAAACTTTAAAAAGTAACAACCCCGCTATTCACCAAAACCTGGTGAAATAAAAGCTAGTTCAATCTTAAAAAAAAAGTAAAAATAAAATAATCTTATAAATATCTCAGCCAAATTCATTGGTCAGCTTTCTCTTGTCAATACAGAGGCACTTGAAATTTACTAGAATTTAAAACTTCATTATTTATGAACTGAGTAAAATGTGAGGAATTTTTTGGAATGCATATAACATTTCCAAAATATTTTGTTAGTATAAATGTAATTTTTTTAGTAACAAACAGTTTTTGAGATATTTATAAAAATAATCTATTATTAATATTTTATCGGTAGCAAAACCTACATACTTCTTTTTACTAAACTGGAAACACGATTGCCTTGGTTAATTATAAAAAAGGAAGTATTTTGTACAAACATTGCAAAATAATTAATTGAGTATTGATGAGTATTAATTTTTTTATCAGTCATCTTCCATAATTCCTCGCACAGAAATAACATTTAAAACTTTATGAGGATTCATATTTATCTAAAAATTCCCATTTAGTAACAATTCATTTCGTCAATAATTTTGGAATCTCAGTTCCTTGTGGATATGGCAACTAACCTTGGTATAATTTTAGGGCCACGGGATTACTTAATTCATATTTTTCTGCAAAGTCTTGGATTGAGAATTTGTGACGATTCTCAGTAGTGTTTGACACTATTGGATCTTCGAAAGTGAGTTTCCCATGCTGCTTGTAAAGCAGGATAAGATACCTGTGAAACCCCCTCCTTTGAGGTGATTCGGAACCAACGTGATCTGCGACGATTTCCCCATTAGAGACATCATCACCTAGAATGTTACCCAAAATCCAGTGTAACATAACTGTAGAGTCTTTAATACTTAAAGTGTCAGGGTCCACCATGACCAGCATGTACCATCCTGTTGGCTCCACTGCGTAGTTGACTTCCGGTTGACTCCTCACTTGAGTAGGAGGCTGCTCGTTGCGGAGCTCCTCATTGACTCCTCCGCTGTCATAAGATTCCTCCTGGATGTCATTCCACTGAATTTCGTCCACTAAGTCTTGGAAAATGCTCTGCGGAGGAACCGCGTGTGCACAACACTGTGGGTATGGCTTCGTCGGATCGTCAGGAATTAAGGTCCAACCGAAAGGTGTTCCAACGTCATCACATCTAAAAATAAATTATGAGAAATATTAAGTTTCTTTTAATTTTTTTTATTTTCTGCAACTTTAATTGGTTTTCAAAACCAGATAACTTGTTTTAATTGTCCTATAGCGAATAATCTATTGATACTCTCGATGAATTATGTAATAGGGGGAATCAATAGTAGCATTAGTAAATTATCAAAATTACATCCTGCCTAATACAAAAAATTAATGTCAACACATAACATATTACACGAAATTAGTAAAGATTTATGAATTTTTAAAATAGCTAATTACTTATTTTCTACTTTATCTCTCATATTTTTATAAACGTACACAATGAAGGCTTTTACTAGTATTGAACTTAAAAAGCAATTCCTGTTATATCTTACTCTTTATTTAATGATAACATTTTCACTTTGTTACGGACATTAAAATCAGGTTCAATTTTATTAATTAGAGAAGAGTGTTACATTCTACATTAACATAACCATTAAATAAGAGATCTACCAGAAAAAAAGATCCATAAGCTGGAATATTCAAAGGTTATGATGTAATTAAAATGCTAAGAAACGAAAACCTTTTATGTACGAGTATGTTGAAATTATATTGTAATCACTGCATACATTAAACACTGGTTATATGCACATCGCGAGTTAGGACTTTTGAAAAGTAACTTATCAGGAATATAGGTTTGTAATCAGTAAAACGTTTATTGTTATATGAAATTTTACCAGAAAAAACTGAGCTTGACCTCTATAAAACTAAAAGTGGTTATGTAAAAAATTTCAATATATTGATTACAATTAGTGAAACCACAACAAATTTAATTTAAATTTGGATTTTCGTATTTTTTAGCTCGATTCTATAACCTGCTAAATGTATTTCAATCCACATAGCATTGCTTGTTTTCATTTCCGTGTACTGAAATTTCATTAATACGTTTTTTCTAAATGAGATAGGGCTTCTTTCAATGTTTGGCACATATGTACCTTAGAGCTGTTAAGGACATTTCGCTGTTTTAAATTTAGAATTCAGATGACCTCCCTTTCGGAGGCAAGTTATAAACGATATTATAACTGAGCTTTCTAAGAATCCTATAATTTACCTAGGGAATATCATGTATTAATTTATTGCTTTTAGGCGCTTACGACCTCACTTTTAGAAATTACTAAATGTAAGTCTCTATAGAAATTTTAAGTAATATATGTCACTATAACCAGGCGTACAAAACATAATTAGAATTTTGTAGGTTATTGCCGAATGTTTTCCAGTTTGTAAGCTTAAAAAGCATTCCTATCTGAATCAGCAATAAAATATACATGCATGGAGGGGAGGGGATTTCTTCCAATGTTTGTAACTTACTTTAGAGTTGCTACAGATTATTTCACATATTAAGTTCTTATTCTACATTACTTTTCTTTTGGAGGCATCGAACCCCGTTTAATGTTGAGTAGGATGCGGAGATATACCTTTCTATCAAATATCATAAATTAACTCGGTCTCAGGAGGGTTCACTTCTGGCTGGATTTTATCTTCCAGTTGAACCCGATGTATCACTTAAATTTGGCCAACCTTATAGATGTCTAGGAGCGGCTAATCACTAACCGCAAATGCCGAGATTCTGGAGTGCAAGGGTAGTTCGATAGGACTATCCAACTACGGGAGATGACTGTTGGAGTTGATGGGACTCCCTAAGTCAAAGGTTCTTGCTAGCCTAGACATAAGGGCCACTCCCTTTCTGCTTTGACTGGAGAGACTATTTCAGAGCTGGCTCCCACTTCTTCAGAGGTGACAAGACTAATGCTCTAATTCTTCCTCATGGATTACGACAGTAGGCGGTTCCCACCCCCAAACTTACTTATACAGAATATCCTCGCACTCCAGAAGCAGCACAAAGGTTCTTTTAGGATTAAGTGCTATTTCTAAGTTCTTGTCGTAGAAAAAATCACAAAAAACTTACAGAATTAGGGTTAGTTACAAAAGGAATACAGGGTTAGTACAGCAATTTTTACTGGTTATGTATTCATACCTTTATTGTGGAGGTCAACTATTACGACCTGTGGTCAAATAGATGGTTTAAAATAAGGAGATTCGACTATCTATACCCGCCACTTACTGCATAAATTTTCCAGAGGGGGCAAGTCCTAAAATTTGCAACCCTTTCCCTCCTATAAACTCGGTCAGTTTAAAAATTAATTTTCTAGCACTGATACGACTACAAAGAATTCATAATTCGACCTAAACAGAATGATGGCATGTATGACATCTTTCTACGATTTTCTACAATGTTTCTACACTACAAGGGAGTATGTACGAATACTTACGGATTCAGAGACCATATGTTCTCACCCATGCAGACATTCCTGGAACATTGACCGGGAATATCGTAATGTTCCTTGTCCTGGAATGTTCTTCCATACGCAGAGCAAGTAATATCTGCACAAACATGCTCCCATTATCTTAGAAACCAGTTCTTGTTAAGGCAGAAACGTCATGCAAAACTACAAGTAAATATTAAATGTTTGTAATATAAAATATTTGTAAATTTTAAGTAACTTGGTATATATATTTCTATGGCATATGACATAAATATCATAATGAGTGAATTACATTTAACTGTGGCATTCTCTCGTAACATTTATTCTATAGTAAATTGAAATTTTGTACAAATCAAAGTTATGAAAAAATACCTTTAATGACGTTCAAAAAAGAAATTTGCTTCTGTACACGACAGAATTGTATTGACAGGTTTGACACGTTATGTACTGTAATTCCTACAGATAGGGATTTGTAATCCAAGAAGCCAACCGACATCATTTGTTCTATACGGTCACTAAGTCACTATTAGTTACTTAACTATGGGCATAGATGAGAAAAAAACAAACGGATTGGGTTCACGCAACTGTAATTACGGAAAAGCAAGGGTAAGTTTTGTTCCAGTATTGGAGAATTTGACTCGTGTACTCTTAGTCTTTTAGTCAGTTTACAGACCGAGAGATTCAATGTGATTCTCAGCCCGACGATGCGCAGTAGCCTACTGGTCATGTGTTGTGGAGGGAGAAGAGGAGCTCAGTCTGTGAGCCAGCTCCCTTCCACCACCACTGTTTCAGGGGTTTTACTGTATATCTTTAATTCAATACAGTTTTATTTTATACTAAGTTGTTTATTTATTTATAAGTTTAAATATAAAACTGGTAATACCCAATTGATACTCTTTGTTTAAGGTTTATTTTTGACGATAGAAGGATTGTGAAGGAATCAACATTTTTCCGGACATTTGCCCTCGTTCAGTGACACAAAAAATCAGTAATACTACGTGTGAGATCTGCAATCTAATCTCTTCCTCAGGGAAATAACTAACTTAACACATAACTACAGCCTAGGTTAAAAAAATTATGTGGCAGTTATTAACCTAAAGAAGAGATCAAATTGGATTGGATTGGTTGGGAGTGCCGATGGCCGAGTGGCCTAGGATATTGGTCTTTGAGTCTGAGTTAGAGATAACGCAGGTTCAAATCCTGTCTGTGACCGTTGCACTTTTTATCACTACCATCCCTGGAAAACTCTTAGAGTCTTGTACTGTATCGACTTTCCCCTTTATTCTGTTTGATAAGATTCTCGCACAGGCCAGTGGCCCATGAGGACGGGCACAATAAGGCATAAAAGGGTATTGGCTTATCCTTTCTTATAAAGCAATATTGCAGATCTTGAAACGTATTGTTACTGATTTTTTGTTTCACTGAATGATGAAAAATGTACGGAAAACTTCTGCTTCCTTCACAAATAATATTCTTAAAATGCGCCAAATTTATAAATCTGTTCACATCAGGGAAAGTTATAACTTACACAAGAATCTATAAATAGTCATAAAGGCTTCCTTGATTTCAGCTGTAGTGTTTCTCACTTTAATTTGTTGCCTTATCTAATGTTAATCTTATGTGAGTCTCATTATTAAATTGTAAAGTTTTTCTTTACGTGATGACCTGAAAATTAATTGATTAAATTTAACCAATTTTCATTACTCAATCGATCTGAAATCTGAAAATATTTAGAAACAAATTTAGACTGATTAAATTAGACTTCCAATTTTAAGAAATCTCCCAAAAAATGAATCTATGAGTAAACTGAATTTTAATTACATGTTCAAACTTAATTCTGTACCGATACAGTGGGTCTATTATTATACAGGGCGTTTCAAAAAGGACTTTACAGCTTTGAAAATTCATATACAATTTATTAAACAAGGTACAGAGCTGGTTTTGGTGTTGTTTTAAAGGAAAACAGTTCAAGTTTTGACTCGCGTAGTCCGCTAGTGCCTAATCGCGCCGCACAAGCGACAGTTACGTTAAACATGGCTGCCTTCACTGGACCGGAGCGTGCTAGTTGTGTGTTTTGGTTTGAGGAATCAAAGTCTGCGACAACAGTTCAGCGTAATTTTCGTACCAAGTACACTAAAGATCCTCCTAGTAGGCCTACAATTTATGAGTGGCATAGTTGTTTTGTTTGTAGAAACAGGGTGCTCAGTGAAACATAAAAAATCCTCAGGTCATCCAAGCACATCTGACGAAGTCGTTGAGCAACTGAGACAATGTTTTGTAAACAGCCCTACGAAATAGACCCGGCGTGCATCTCGTGAGCTGCAAGTACCACATACTACGGTTTGGCGTGTGTTAAGAAAACGTTTGCACTTGAAACCATACCCCTATACCGATATTCGCTTTTGCAAGCAATTAAAGACACTGATAAGATTGCCCGTAGGAACTTCTGTGTGGATATGTTAAATCGAGTGGATGATGATGAACATTTCTTGGATAACATAATCTTTTCTAACGAGTTCACTTTTCACTTAAGTAGCAAGGTAAACACACATAACTGTAGGATTTGGGGCAGCGAAAATCCACATGAAACATTACAACTTGTTCGTGATAGCCCTAAAGTGAACGTTTTTTGTGCGTTGAGCAAGAGGAAAGTGTACGGCCCCTTTTTTTCTAAGAGAAAACCATCAATGGGATAGTGTACCTTGATATTTTGCAAAAATGTTTGATGCCACAGACCGATGTGGATAACCGAGAACGAAATGTTTTCTTTATGCAAGATGGTGCCCCACCACACTATCTGACTGTCGTCCGGGATTTTCTAAATGACCGCTTCCCAGGTCGATAGTTTGGCCGTGATGCACAAATTGCATGGCCCCCCGGTTCCCCAGACCTGACACCGCTACATATTTTCTTGTGGATTTTCATAAAAGATATGGTTTACGTACCTCCTTTGCCGGCCGCTCTACTTGAACTTAGAGCAAGAATTTACTGAATTTTATGAACACAATTGGTCATGTGTGCTTGAAAAGTACTCGAAATGAACTTTTTTGTCATTATTGGACAGCATATATACAGTATTTGAAATGATAAAAACTAACATGACGAACTACTCGCTTAGTGAACACAATTTGAGGAACAAACAAGCACAGCGTTTCCTTGGCCATTGCAAATCACAAAGCAATGCACCCTACGTAAGGTAGATTTATATATTTCATTGAAAACTACAAAAGAGATCAAAGAGTCGTTTTACACCCAGAACACATTACAATACTAATTAGTTAGGCTAATACAAAAATGTATATAATTTCTTAAATTAACCAAGGAAATGGGATTACGTAGCGAACACGGATAGGAAAAATTCTGCGGTTGCAGTTATTCATGCGTTTCAAGCACGATTACCGAAGAAAAAATATAGCAAGAAATAGTTGATGGCTACAGAAATTGTTGGAACTATCCAATAAATATCATGATATGTTGCCTATAAATTGTTTTTAATAAATAAATTTACGATTTCATTTTTGACGTTACTCTCGGTTTAACTTTGCTTGTAATTGTACTGATAATCTACTGGATATAGCACATCATCTTAACGAAACAAGAGAAATATTATATACCTCCCCTATTGATACTACGGTGACGAATGAATGTCATCTACCAATACTGATTCACGATCGCATATTTTAGATTTTGTATATATGTAAATAATTCACTGACGAAAACGACGAAATAACAACTATAAAGAATAAATTTTACAAGCAGTACCAATTAAGTAATATTAAAACATACTACTTTATTTAACTTGCAATTGAATTATAAACATTACACATATTTTAAGTATTATTATTACATATGGTATTATACAAAATATTCAAATGTGTGAGGTAAATATAACAACTCCAGTAGATATATAGTAGCCTAAATGGTTCCTTAATGTCCATGAAAAAATCCATATTTTAATTGAAACAATGCCAATGCTAACATTATTATCCAAGTAAATTGACCAACTCAAGGGTTATACAGATCTGTCACTGATTAATAATGTAACAGTAAGATAAATATAGAAATTAAACAAATATAAACACTTCAAGAACAGTAGATAAGTATCCAAAACTAATACTAAAGATCAAAGTTTTTCTCAGTTCTCACTTAATCGAAATTTTGGTCACTTAATTAAAATGATTAAATATTTCGGTCACGTTGATCAGAGCCAGCTTTATATACAATTCCATCAGGTAGGTAAATATCTTGTCAACGTTCTAAATAAAATTTTAAGTACGAAATTTATGAAATTATTGTTTCAACAAAGGGAAATTAAAGAAAAGTGAGGTTGCTCAACGCTAGTAATGTGCTAGCTTATAAAAAGAGAATATATTTTATAATTATAATTCAGTACTTTAAAAAAAGGAAAAAATTCACTATTAAGAGGTGTTCAATGATAATGCTCAAATATAGTGTACCAAAGGACCAAATGTAACTATTTTGGTTTTTTTAATACAAACTTTTAATTACAAGCCTTTTACACACCTGCTTATCACGTTCTTCATGCCATATAAGACAATGGTTTACCCTCATATACCTGTTTTACAAGTTTTACTATACATGAATATTTTCTGTTTCAGTGTAAATACAAGTGCCCTAGTAACAATATTATATCAAAGATATTTAAATCTGGTGGCGTTTTCACTAATGCAATTTTATGGAAATAAATATAAGTAGGGGAATTTAGACAAACATTTGTTCATGCCACATTGGCAAGGACAGGGTGGCAATTCTATGACGAAAGGTCGGTCTCCTTGTACAGTAGACCTTTATCTCTAATTATTAATTTAATTCACAATTTGTTGCAAATGAGTTCACTCACTTGTTCTGCGACGAAAAGACCTTACAGGATTTCGACCTCTTCTTGCCACTGCAACAAATCAAAAGACATTAATGTAAATAAAATACGGTGTCATACATTTTAGAACATAGTCCAGGAGATATGATTATTCTAAAGGCAAACTGAGTCCATCTTCTCATGTAATTTTATGCTATAGAATTAGAGTATTGATTTTGGTACATTCAGATTCAATTATAGTTTTAAATAGAGGAATGATAAATATTAAAATTAATCTAAAAAAGGTAAATAAAGGTAAATAAGACCATGTGGTTTAACTGTTTACACAGTCACTAATTATTGGACTATAAGCCTCGAGTCGTGCAGTAAAGATGAACATTAATAAAGACCGTTGGAAATTTTAGTTTTGAATTGCAAAGTACCTTAAATTAAAAATGTTAGAGCTTCCTTTGCAAGATAAATTAGCATTATAATTACATTAAAGTGAAAATCAGTGTAATTACAAGTTTTCCATTTCAGTTAAAATCTAGTGTTGAGAACATTAGTATAAAGAAGGAAAAATATGAACGTAAGAAACTGAATTCAATATAGTATGTACTGAAATAAAAATAACTTAACCAAATTTGTTGTGGACTCTTGAAATTTATTTACTTACAGCATTGCTAAAGTCATGAATTTCGACCACGATATTTCAAGGGAAAAGAGGAAAATGTCTTAACTCACTGCTCGGTTATAGGCATCAAAAAATGAAAGAGATAGAAGGTTATCTGTTGTCTTATTTAAAATCTAAAGCACACTTTTATGTCATAACCCGTATTTTGCTTATCTTAAAAATATGTATAAAGATACATATATATGTTAATAGTATGTGATACAAAATGCAATATTCATATTTAAATTGTAAGTCCTGGGAGAGGATTTACTTCCTCTAGTTCTGACAGGGCTTTAGGTTCTTCAGAGACCTTACAAATTGTATATTTCGATTAATATAAAAAATACTATATCATACACAAATATGATCGATGGAAGTTACCAAAGTTCGACTACGGTAAATGATAGTTACCATTTTGACTACATGTGGATAATGTATTGCTGAGGCGTGATCTAGGTAACAACCTTTAAAGGTTAACAATTGCCATTGAACTATTTACCGTTCAAATGTCATTTCCTGCATTAAATGTCTATGAGAACTCACAGAAAGTTAAATTAGAAAAGAACTTAAGTGTGAATCCAGATAAGATAAAATTGTGTCACAGAAAAATTGTACGAAATGTTAAACATGGACTACAAGCGTTTCAAAGAAGAAAAATAGCACAAAAGTAAGGAAATGGTGTAACTAGGGTAATCGGCGTGGCTGCTTACTTAATGACGTCTTTACCAAACTATAGTATAATATATACAGGGTGATTCATGAAGTTCTCCCCCCACTTCTACAGCACATTGTACTAGTAAAAATAATGAAAAAATGTTATATAAACATAGGTCCGAAAACGCTTCGTTAGCGAGTTACAGCTAGCGAAAGATTTCGCCTGAATTCCTGGGTAAAGAGTAAAATAAAGCCATACTGAACTTTTGGAAAGGTTAATTAAGTAAGAAATATCGTGGATTCTTATGTATTTTTACCTGATAAAGCTAATAAAATAGGTTTCAGAACTGTACCTGTAGTAGTTTTTGAGGGATTCAGGGTTAAATGCAAAAAATTGGGGCACGAAACAATGTTTTTTTAAGTTTAATGTACAATAACTTTGTTAAATTGGTAATAAATACATAAAATCAACAAACATTAATTGTAGATAATTTAATTCTGAAAAAATTGATATAATCAAAGTCTAAAATAAAACAGAAATAAGTACCAAAAAATCGATTTTATTCAGTATAATACATTACTAGCTGTAAAGAAATACCGTACGGTATTTAGTTAAAATAAAACAAAAACAAAATGTTTGTTCCTTAATGATGAGATAAATTGAGAAAACTGTTGAATAAATTTGTTTGTAAATAAAAATATCATGTTTTATTACGTTTTATTTTTTTTAATACAAATTTACATCAAATGTTCGAAAATAAATGAAGCAAACATTTTCCCATTATTGTTTACTAATCATCGAAATGCAGTTTTTTGTTTTATTAATTTCTAAGTTGGTAACGCACGAATAACAGCTGATCAACAATGGTATTCTGTACTGTTACGTTAGAACTGTGTATTAGTGGTTTTTTGCAAGCTACAGCAGGAGATCGGGTTCTGTGAATCGTGTTATTAAATGCAATTTTTCTGTTGAGTTATAATTCGATTGTTTATTCAGCGAAAAAAATGCCTTACTTATTTACATCAGAGGAATACGGTTTTTATTTTGGGTTACTGTAATGGTAATGCTAGAGCTGCTGTAGAAGAATATGAACTACGTTACCCTAATAGGAGGATTCCAGATACCAAAACAATTTCAGGAACTTTTCGCACTCTTCGGGAAACAGGATCACTACCAAGTACTAGAACCATTTATGAACGAGCTGTCCAACTTGATGATGATATTGTTATTAATGCTGTTCATCGCAGTCCAGGTGTAAGTACACGACGTATTTCTAGGCGGATAGGAGTTTCGCAGTCAACGGTGTGGAGGTCACTTAATCGAAAAAAATTTTATCCGTTTCATAAACAAAAGGTTCAACATCTACAGCTAGGGGATGGTCCGCTTCGCTTGGAGTTTTGCAACTTTTTGAATATTAATAATCAACTCTACAAGCGTATTTTGTTTACGGATGAGGCACAATTCACTCGGGATGGTGTCAATAACTTGCACAATGAACACTCATGGGCAGAAGAAAATCCACATGAGGTAGTGGAACAGAACTTTCAACACCGATTTAGCGTCAATGTCTGGTGTGGCCTTTTGCACAATCGGCTGATTGGACCTTTCATATTACCTGGACGCCTAAATGCTGAGTTCTATTTGCATTTCCTTCAAGAAGAGTTGCCGCAGCTGTTATAGAATGTTCCTTTACATCTCAGACAAAATTTGTACTTCCAGCATGACGGAGCACCTCCCCACTTTTCACGTGCCGTTTCTGCTTACTTAAATCATCAATTTCCTATACACTGGATTGGTCGTGGAGGGCCTCACCCTTGGCCACCAAGATCACCAGATCTATCTCCATTGGATTATTGCATCTGGGGATGGATGAAAGACATTTTATACAAGACAAAATTGAATTCTCGTGATGAATTAATTGCCCGTATTATGGATTCGGGCAGATACAGATACAGGGAAGTCCTGAAAAATTAAGAAACGCAACAAAAGCAATACACAAACGTGCTGCAAAATGTATTGATAATGATGGCCTCATTTTCGAACATCTATTATAAAAAGGTGCGTACGGTTGGCCCAACCTGATTAATTTTGTTTAAAACTAGTAATGTATTATACTGAATAAAATCGATTTTTTGGTACTTATTTCTGTTTTATTTTAGACTTTGATTATATCAATTTTTTCAGAATTAAATTATCTACAATTAATGTTTGTTGATTTTATGTATTTATTACCAATTTAACAAAGTTATTGTACATTAAACTTAAAAAAACATTGTTTCGTGCCCCAATTTTTTGCATTTAACCCTGAATCCCTCAAAAACTACTACAGGTACAGTTCTGAAACCTATTTTATTAGCTTTATCAGGTAAAAATACATAAGAATCCACGATATTTCTTACTTAATTAACCTTTCCAAAAGTTCAGTATGGCTTTATTTTACTCTTTACCCAGGAATTCAGGCGAAATCTTTCGCTAGCTGTAACTCGCTAACGAAGCGTTTTCGGACCTATGTTTATATAACATTTTTTCATTATTTTTACTAGTACAATGTGCTGTAGAAGTGGGGGGAGAACTTCATGAATCACCCTGTATACTAATATATATATATATATATATATATATATATATATATATATATATATATATATATATAGAATAGAATAGAATAGAATAGAATTTATTTATTCACCAATCATACATGTATTTGGCCCCGCTAAGTTAGAACTTGTCAGCGGGGTCCAGTAATAACAGTTTTGTGATGTACTGGTGGAAAACAAATAAAATTATAATATAACATACGTGCTAGAAAAGTACAATCTATTGAGTCTACTAGTGGCACAAGTGGGCAAATCCATGACAGCGATCAAAAGGTGGCTACTTATTAATACATATATACCGCTGCCTTTAATCAAATCAATCCAAAGAACAGCAACACATCATTGATAATCATAGCAATGTTATATTACAGTTCCAGATTAATTAATATAGCATACATTTTATTATCTTAAAGTCATTTGATTTTAGAATCACGTGAGGGTATACCGTATGCAGCATTCATCCAGCTGTTAATCACAAAACTACAGCGTACTATAGTTACATCTACAAACTGTTCCATTCCGACCCATCCCTGGTTCGTGAAGGTTATGGGAATATGAATATAACCTAAAAGTTAAACTTGCAGTGCATTAGCACGTGTAATTTAAACAATTCAAAATAAAAAAAGTGATTGCTTTCAATCTTAAATAAAGCAGCTAGTGATGCATTTATTTAATCCTGCCCTGAAACCTGATTTTACTTTCTTTAAGTGTTTGTGTTACGGTGTGTTTGTGTCTCCTAGTGTTTGTGTCTCCTTGTGTTGGTGTTCATATATTTTTAACAACTAACCACTCTTTAAAGACTATTTAAAACAATTAATATAATAAGTGCAAACAACGTGATCCGTTTCTAATCTCATCCTCTCAGATTTATAGTAGAATTGCTCCAAAATTGTAAATTTTGAACACATTGATTTTACCTCAATGTTTGAAAAACCTTAGAAGTTAATGTAAATTATTAACTGTTATATATTCCTAACACATCTCAATAATTAATCATTGCAACTATGAACCCGTACCATTCTCTATCCTGAGGGTCAAGCCCAGCAGTAATACTGCAGGTGATTTTATATCCGGCCAGTCCACAATCCAGAGACAATATTTAAGTACATGGGCTACCTACCATTTTTAAGTCCGAGCATCCATCAAAGTTTATTTATCGTAGCAGCTTCAAAATGTTGATGGCATATTGACTCATGATATGCTTATCATATCATTTGATGTATTATTATTATTATTATTATTATTGAAAACGTAAGTATAGCCTACTAACTTCTGCCAAGCTGCGTGTGAAAGTTTTGTAATAGTCCACTGGGGATATTAAAAAGTTTTTCACATAATCAAGTAAGAAATGGCAAACAGATCACTAAAAATCAACAATGTCACAGTTATGTGGTGCCTTATTGAGCAGCCGTCATATAAATGCACACCCGTACACCCAGATACCAATTTAATGCAATACAATGTTCATCCCTATAACATCCTATTCATACCTTAAACTAAAACTAGGCCTATCTAATTAAATACAATATTGTGTGATGCCCACATTAACTAACATATAAACTACTTATAGTTAACTAAATTATAATTAATCTGATTTAACACACATTGAGAAAGCCTTTACCTACTAGCCTATATCACAAACCTGATTGCCACACCATGAACTACCACCAATTTCAATAGACATAATTCCAGGAGTATTCCTATTATCTGTTTAACAGGATCAGTTAACAACTTAAGAACCTTAAAAATAAGTAACTACAGATAAATAGCTCTTTTATGTAGGCCTAGCATTATTACTGATAATCATAATACAGCAATGGCTTGTCATTCAATTGGCAATGTCAAACCATTCAACAGCTGAAATACAAAATATTACATTAAAGTACATTAAGGAGAATTTGACAGAAACAAAGGCCACACTGCTTACACCAAATCACCATTAGGTAGAATGAATAGGTATCTTCAAACAGCAATGCAGCCAACACCTGCAGTACAATAAACGGTCATCACCACAATATTCAGTACTTTAGTTATTTATAACCCATAATTTGATCCCCTTAGATTCAATTGTGGTGTTGGCTACTTGAAACTTCACATGGTGTACCCCAACCGGTAGTTTGGTTTAGTGATACCGTAAATTAGTAACATCTATGAATCTTACATCTACAGTATAATAAGCGGCCCTGACAAAAATATTATATATTCCTAATAGAGAAAAAAGTAATTTCAAAACTGTGTCAATCAATTAATATGAAACCAATATTAAACCAAAATAAATTAAAGATAACTAAATAGAACAAAGACAACATTGCCTACGCCAAATCATAACCTGGTAAGGTGGTCACCTTCAACCAGCAATCGGAAAGCAGCCAACGCATGCAGTATAATAAGCGATCACCACAACATTATTCGATAGTTTAGATAATTCTAGCTGACAATTTGATACCCTGAGATTTAATTGTGGTGCTGCCCGCTTAAGAGATCACACAGAGTACACTAACCATTTATCTGGTTGAGTGAGAACTCTTAACTAACAATATCAATAAAGCTTACACTTGTAGTATAATAAGCGGCCACCATCACAGCATTTGACACATCAGGTACAGAGTTTCTAATCAATAAATTGATATCCCGAAATCAATTATGGTATCGGCCATCCACCTCACCACAGATCAAACTTACATATAAATAAACTAAAAACTACATCAACCAAATTATTCCAATAACATCTACTTCTACATTCAGTAACAACAAAACAAGAACCCATCTCATAATCACTGACTAACAACTACAATACGTTTATTGTATATAGTTTTACAATAAACGTATATAGTTATACGTTTATTGTATATAGTATTTTATATATATATATAATATAGTATAATATATTAGTTTAAGAAAAAGAACGTTCAATTTGTGTAGGCTCAAAAAGTGTAAATATTTCTTCCAAGAACTCAGAATGCATCAGAAACGCACCTGTACTGATTAGGTATTTATAATTTTGATAACACGTTTACGTTTTGTATGGACCATATAAATTTACGTATATCATGCGAAGTTAAGCAACTATGAAAAAGTACTACGATACTCGTATTTTAATACTAAATAAACGTATTTCTCCCTAATTTTATAATTAACTATTATTATAAGTAGAACCTTAACTTTTTACATCAATATATTTATTACTAATTAACTATCCTTTTCGTGTAAAGCAACAACGAAACAAATAATATTAGTTTAAAATAATAATGATTAAGTAAGAGTGCACCACACCACAAAAGTAAACTTTTAATTCAGTAGAACCATGTGTAATGTAAATAGATAAAATAAAGTTGACTCTTATTTACCTGGACTAGCTACAGTAAACAGAAGACACAAGGCACAGACGAGAGCATAGGTTAGACGAACCATTGCTGACTGGCTGAAAGTTATAGTACCCACCGATCACAACGACCTCTGCGGGTTCAAACATTAAATAGATGACCTTTGAGGCACATTCAGGAAGTTAGTGCCGTGTATTATGTGTAGCAGTACTAGAGAAAATTTTATTACTATTGCAACTGTAGTGTAGATAGGCCTACTCATATGGTGTTATTAAATTAATTGCGTATATGCGTCTCGTATGAAAACACTTTATACATGTATTAATTGTATTATATAAATTTTAGCATATTATTATTTTCGTTGCGAAGTTTTTAAAATATATTTTTCTAAACAATTTTCGAATTCGAAATTGCCTACACTATCATTACGAAAGTTTATTATTATATTGTTACACTAATTAGGTAAGCAAAGGTTCTTAACAACATTCTCTCCAAGTTCACGAAGTATCAAACATCACTGGTAACAAAATGCATATGTCAACGTGTGATGTGCATTTAATGGCTGAGCTTTAACGAAGCTTAATAGTCGAGAGGCTGGATATATTTCTGGCACAGGTAGTCGAGGACATAATACATGTGTGTGTCAAATTTAACTTTCCTAAGACGGCTGAAAATTTTAAACAATCATATAGGTTTTTTATAAATTCAAAACCATTTGGTGAGGGTTTGGACTCCATGAAAATCTTTTATTTATTTTTTTCAACGCTCAACGCATGAGGCACATATATGACAAATTCATTGCTATACGACATCGGGGAGTTTGAAAATAAACATAGTTGCTCTAAGACTTGCAACCACATTCAACCTGTGGATGTTTGATCATTATCATTTGTTTTCAAAATTTTCTGTGTCAATTATTAGGCACGTCTGTGTAAAATTTTATCTCTTTAAGACATTGGCAAGTAGGAAAAACATAAATATAGTTGTTTTAAAGGTTTAAACCCCTTTTACCCCTATGGGTAATTATCGTAATTTTTATGAAAGTTCTTTTATTTTTCTGTAAAGCGTATGAGACACATATGTGTAAATTACGTCTTCTAAGACATTGAGAATATAAGAGACGATATATATTTGTTCTAGAGGTCGCAACCACATTTCAACCCCTATGGATGTTTGATCTTTATGAAAATGCTCCGGCTTTTCAACTTGAGCTATGAGGAATACGTAAACAACTGCCAAATGTAAACTTCCGGACGTATTTGAAAAGATGAAAATTAGTGATGAGTGAGTGAGGGCTTTGCCTTTCTTGTATATAGAGACTATAAGTGCTTAACTATGTCCAAAATTGGGTAGGGGAAAGAAGAGGTATATCTAAGAAGTCTCTGAGGTATTTAACGTGTATGACTTTCTATTTTTATACAATGAAGTACACCACAGACGTGTCGCGTAATGGGCTTCTCATGGGTTGCACAAAATATAAATATGTCAGTTATTTCTGGAATTAACTATTGCATACTTTAAAATAAAACATTTTGGGGGACACTATCTTTATTTCATTTAACAATTTCAATGGAGTGTTGTACGAGTATTTTGATCAAGCAAAAACTCTATTCAGCTGATCCAATAAGCAGCTGTGTGCAGCTTGACAAGATAAATGGAACCGGCAGCAGCTACATTAGGTCCATGCTACTGTTGGAGGTGAAAACAATTTAATAAGATCAGTTCTTCTTATAGCATAATCCATCCTCACTCGGTTAGAATATATAAAATTTTAAATTAATCCAAATTATGATTATCTTAATGTCGCATACATTTTAAAATAAATCCAAAGTATTAGATTAAATTTATATTGAGTCGAGTAAAATTACATCATAGGCCTTTGAGTGTTTTCTAAATACCATGATCAAAAATGTATACATTTTAGCGAAGCAGTTTAGATGATATTACTCAGAATGCTCGTGTAGAACTTCTTGCTAATTATTAAAAATAACGGTTATATTTTAAAACGAAAAGCTTACGCAAAGTGCTTACAGTCTAGAACGTGTATCAAATTCAGGCGATGCTGTAAAATAGTTTATTTAAACCTTTGCACAAATACGAATGTTAGCCACCTTGATCCATTTGTTGGGTGAAAGTAGCTAGGGATCTTAAAAAAGTTACAAGCAAAACTAGCTATGTACCAAGTTCAGTTTCAACAGAAAAACTTCGCATTCACAAGCCCGCATTTTTATTTATAATTCCATAGATATTATTATATAAATATTTATATTTTGACGGTTGTGTGTTCTTTGAGCCGTGATCAATGCAAATTTCAAAAATTCTCCCGGATTGAAAATGATATTTGAAGGCATACTCCTTACATGAAATAATATCTGAAAGTTTAGGAGCCATACATTAATCTCGTGGTGTACTGGATTAGTGCAAGAGTACATGAGCTTTCAAGAGTTGCCGCTAGAGTGCTACACCTGAGGGTAGGGACGATAAGTAGTTCTGAACGTGTAAGACAGCACCAACTTGATTATATCGAATCATTGTAATTCCTCTTTATACAAATTTAAAAAAACCTCTTCTAAACAAGTGTAAGACAGCTAATATACAAAATCGTGTATACCTGTACTTTACAAATCATGGCAACTCAATGGCATATACTCAATACTGTTTAACACGTAAAACCTCTATATCGTGTTACATTAATAACACCTAAACTGTTTTTTGTCGAAATAGATGTATTATTTTACCCCACTGTAAGCCATATTGCTGTATCTAATATAGAGGCCAATCTCCAACTGAATCATGGTGAACAGTTATCCTGATAGCTAACAATCGAGTTGTTTTAAAGATATGATTAATATGTATTCAATTGATTATTACAAATTTTTTAACATAATATTTTTATTGGTTTATCAGAAGAAGATTTCAAACTTGTTCTTCTGATGGAGTAACACGTATTAATCATACTTGTTTGATTGAGATATCTCTTATAATTACGCGACCAAAAATATGGGTTTAAATTGTTTAAAGTTTAATATTGTTCTTTTGGAATAAAACTCAACATCGTTCCATTACGGCCGGCACTTATTAGCCTACTCTCTGAGTTTAATACACGTCCACATTTCTGAAATAAAACTCTACCTATCAACTAATACACTTTCATGATACATTCTTCTCGTTTCATTAAGAAGATTTCTGTCATTCCAGAACCTTTTTTTGGGACGTTTCATGTGACCATGGACTGAAGAATATTGGCAAAATTGGGCTCACCCCCACTAACATTACGTCATGGGAACACTTCTTTCGTAAACATTCTCGCTTACATCGTCATGTATCTAGATTGACTTTCTAACAGGCGGTAGGCCTATGTACAGGGTGTATTCTAACTCGAACCAACCGTTACACCAGGTTGTCAGAAGTTCATTATCTCTTACAAATCAATGTGAATGAAGTAGCAAAATGGGTATGAATATCCTCGATAGTAAGCTTACTTGTGTTGTGTCATCCGTCGTGTACTCGAAGTGCATCTTCCATTGGTGTTTTAGGACGCCTTATTTCTAAGTTCGTGTTGAAAGACTCGTTTAGTTGATAATGTTTTATCATAGTATGAACTACATATGTTTTTACTTTTATTCACATTTGTAGATTTTTGTCGTTGTTAATGTTGCGTGATATGTCATGGTAATATTCTATCAATGTCTTTTATAGTATTCTTCTATTTATTTATTGCATTGTGTTTGCTGCCTCTCTATAAGCGGATAATGTTGACCATTGTACTTTGCAAACTAATGTAATGGTTGATCCTTTGAAAATTAATAAAATTGAAAATGAAATGAAATGGCTACGGCACGTCACAGATCGGGAACCAGTTCGCAACGATTCGTTTTTATAACCTTGGAAAAATGTCTTGCATAAAAAACAGTACCTGTAGTTACCACCCATGCTCCACTGGTATATTCCATGAATTATATCACTATGTCATCAATATGGCATAATTATGCTATGTCCTCATGATTCGTTTCTGGTGTCTATAAAGACATGTCGTTCTGTCTGTATCCATGCCATTTACCGCAAAGATTAACAAGCGTTCCATAAATGCTAATTCAGTTTTCCGTCTTCATGTGAAACCTCTGAACCTACTCAAGCAAGCACGAAAAAGAACCCCACTGATTGTAATATTGCACGTATCGTCTAAGAGCACGATCCCTGCATCCCACCACGTTTTAACTGTGAAGTCTGTCTGGATTTTAAGAAGCGCACGCACTTGTTAATATGAGATAATTCTACGGTAAGTTACCTAGTAAAACACTTTGATTATCGTCCTCTCGAATAATCACTTTGATCGTCCTTGAAACATGAGCCCCTTTGGAGTTATGGGTATTGTAACTGACGTGCTCGAGGATAGTTTGGATGCGTTGAACATTCGCTATGATAAATGCTTTAATTTTGATAAAAATGAGTTGTAAGATAGTTTAAAGTAGGCTATTTCATGTAAGCATAACATTTATTCAAAACTGTCATAGTTGAAATACATATTTACTGAAACAGTAGTACTTCTTTCAATACTGCGTGTACAAATACACTTACGTTTTCTCCCTATACTTGTCTTTTTTAACACTCTGTTATGAAAGGACATAATATAAGAGTGGTTAGGTAGTTTCGAAATGTAAAAGACTGCATTGTTTATACTGCACGTAAATTTGAAAAAAGTATAGAAAACTATCGGTTACAAGTGATAATATGACTCAAATAATACGATAAATAAACTTGTTTTACTTTTCATAATGTCATTTAATATTATTAATATTCACTTACAAAAGGAGGTAAAATGTATAGCCTTTTTCTTTTGTTTTTTACATGCGGGTATAGTTTAATGATTTTCTGATTATTTGTAAATTTTTTATCCAAAGTATTTCTTGTTTCTAAAATATAATTTAAGGAAACATGGTACAATCCATACCCGGACCTGTACTGTCTCTATACGAAGGTTTCACGAACTTCAAAACATTGCCGCTAGAGTGCTGCACTATAGCATATAAACTCATTGCGTGCTATGTTCTAGAGTGTTTGTATTGTATTGAATAATATTTAAAGGCTGACTGAATCCACTCTTTAACTTTAACAAACTATAATGCGAATGTAAAGTAAAAATACCGCAATTTAGTTAAGCTATATATATATATATATATATATATATATATATATATATATATATATATATAAATTTCAATAAACATTGAATCACAAAAAGTACTTGCTCCGCCGGGAGTCGAACCCGGATCTCTCACTTGCCGGGTGAATGTGCTACCATTACACCACAGAGCGCTTACTTTTTCCGATTCAATTATTTTGTATTTGGCCGTATCTGTCACATATGCGTTTAAATAAGCAAACTAACATATGATCGGAAGACCAAACACCTGTCAAACGACTTTTATTTACGTTAAATTGTATAAATGGCAATAGCCTTATTTAATTTCAATATATATATTGTTTATTTATTTATTTATTTATTTAACTTTTAAATGCTCCTGTTTGGTAACAGTGATTTTATTTTTATTTTAATAATTATTATGACTAGAGATCTTACCTAGTGAATAACGATATATTTAAGAGAAACCAGTACTAATGAAACTTTAGAGTACGGATATATTTATTTTACCTTCATGTTTACACAAAAACTGGAGAACCAAGTTTAAGAACCCCCTCCATTTCACGTAAAGGCACAAATGTTATAATGATTTATTTAATTACATTTATTTTGTTAAATTAGTATGAAATTGTCATTCGTTCAAGAATTACTGACCACATTCACTGTATTTTATCTGTATCAACATGCAAATACAAAGAGTTCACCATTAAACACTCAGTGATTATATTTAACGTGAAATATTATAAGCAAGGACAAAATCATTTTTATATACACGTTTAAAATTAGATCCCGTGCAAAATTCTGTCGATGTCTAATTGTAAACTGAATGAGTTTTTTATGCGAGGCAATTTTTCTTTTTAGTCGTATTATGTCCGTACTCATTAACCACTGGTTAATTGAGTTAAACGTTAATTTCATGTAACCAGAAAAAATTATAAATCATAGCAGGATATTTAGATTTTTACTAACGTTAAAAGATTTATTCAATTAATTAATTTATATAGTCCGTATACTTGCAGAAAATGTCATGAAACTGCGTTGCTTGTACTGTATTGATGTGAAGGTCCATGAACTTCATATAGGTGCCGCTAGAGCGCCGCACTTGTCGCTGTAGGTGTATTCGATCATGACTCACATTATAGCTTACAACAAGCTTAAGAGCCAGGTATTTAAATGACCTTGAGTTTCATCTTCAACAGAACAATGTTGATCTCCAAGCACATTTACACTCTCATTGGTGATTGTTGAATTATAAAATATGTTACAGATGATAAACCGACATCTATATATTTACTTGGTTCTATATTAGAGTAGAATACTTTAGGAATATTTGAAGAATGAAATATTTAGTGAATTCTATCTAAATATACAATAAAATACCAAAAATATTTTAAATGGGATGCGTATTATTTATATTTTTTAAATGAGACATTTTTCGTACTTACGACTAAGAATAAGGTTTTAAAATTGATTCAAGTTCAAAATTGTTTTTGAAGGACTAAAATGACGGACAACTGTCCATTTACTTTTTGGGTTAAAGTTCTTAACCCAAGAGACACTACGCGACATGTTTATAATCTATGGAACACTTTTATCAAGATTTCGTATAAACAATACAGACAAATGAACGAGGGCTAATCATTGATACTGCGAACAAAAAAAAATTGACAGGGTTCTTTCTTGAATAAAGAAAAATCTATGTACCAAGTTTCAAGTCTTCAGGACCTTCCCATTAAGAGTTATAACAACCTACAATCCTATTTAGCAAGGTTAGTCTCTTTAACAGTTTCTATCAAGAGTTATAACACAGATGAATGAACAACGACACGATTTTAAGAAGGCCGTATTGGGCCCTCAATATTATGACTAACAGGTCTGCACCATGCATTGAAGACCCATTACCTTACTCCAACAACTTCTCACATCCATGTGGCTCATTTTGTAGTGATTACGTAATGGAGTTTTGTTATACCAATTACGTAACTCCTTTCCATTTATATATCAGTTAATCCCGGTGAAGTGACATTTAGTGAGGACGACATTCATTTTCGTGTTAATCCTCCAGCTTTTTTAGGGCTCAGTCTGGAACCTGAAGATAATATTCTAGTTTAATAAAGATAATTGATGTGCCACCTACGGTATGATGTTAACTGAACTACCTTTCCCTTACTGGTTTTCCTCCGTCATGAACACTTTTTATGAAATGTTGAAGATGGAGATTGTATTGTGATTGACTTTTTGTGACATTCTAGTTATTGTGACGTTCTAAGGCTGTGGTTCTCCATCAAGGTACGCCCCATGTATAACTGTTCAGTTTCAATGTAATTTGAAAATTATTCCTACATCGCCAACTTACAAATGCTCCCAAGTTAATATAATTCATTTGAACTGTGGATATACATTCATTTATGATTTTATACTTCACAAAGTTAATCTCAAATAGATATTCTAATAGTATTATAAATGCGAAAGTTCCTTTGTTTGTTTCTTATGTTTTCACGCGTAAACTACTCAATCGATTGTACTGAAATTGTACATGGATTGTACATCGTTCTAGGGTCCCTAGGATGAACATAGATCTATTCTTATTTCGTAAATCCTTCCGGGCCCCACTGGTCTTTCACGCAGAAGAAAATGTCATCTTGGTCTATAAAGTTATGTTATAATAATTAAATAAGCCTGTCAAATTTAATCAACTGTTCGGTGTAAACCTTGGTTATTATTTTTTAATTGTTTATATTTATCGTAATTAAACTGTCTAAAGGGTTGATTTTTTAATCAAAAATTTTAAATTTAGATTTCAGCGAATTTGACTCCAACTACTCCATTAGAGTAGAGCAGTCGACATGAACTGTTTAGATGAAATTTCGCTGGACTGTTCTTTTGAACTAATTTACCAAATCCAGCTCTAAATGTTATAAAATATTTTAAAAAATTACTATAAATTATAAGACTGATATAAAACCCATCTTAGATATCTTTTAACACAAGCAGGTTTCTCTGATCTTATGAATGAATAAAAACTATTGACATATTTCCTTGATTGTGGCAACAAGGCAAACTCAATAGTGGCGTCGGAAATATAATTAAACTGGAACCAGCAGTGGTCATAAACGTGCAACGCCTACTAAACCCCGTGCAAAGGAGCTGGTAACTGCTAACTGTACAGATATAAGATACAATTTAGTCCCCCCCCCCCCCCCACCCCCCCCCCCCCCCACCCCCCCCCCCCCCCACCCCCCCCCCCCCCCACCCCCCCCCCCCCCCACCCCCCCCCCCCCCCACCCCATTGTTCTCTCTATCCTATTTAAATAATTTTTTTTGTTTCCTTGCTGTGTGAAGAATAGGTTCCCATGATTTTGGACTATCAATTTCCCCAATCGTAATGTACTGGTACCCTTTTATTAAGGGAGCATCCAGTTAAGTTAGTAAGAAACAATATTAAAAACGTTAAATTAACTGGAATTCGTGTTGTTCTGAGAGAGCTATAATGGGGAATCGTTACGCCCCACGAAAAGAATAACACGAAACTAACGCATGTAACAAAAATAATAGATTTAACATAGTGGATATTATTTAATAGTGATTAACTGGGGTATAAATATTGGTAGAAAGAAAAGTAGTACTTAATTCTAATTACTATGTTTTTCTTTTCTTAAAAAACCTTGAAGAAGAGCTACACCATGCTGCAATCCAAGTAACTACCAGTTATTACATCAAATTACTAATAACACAACTAGGCCAATAAAACAAAAACATGTTTATTGATAGAACGGTACACAATTAGTGTTCATGGAAATACTCTATAGTGTCACAATATTCAATAATACTTCAATACATCAATTAGCTTTGAATCCTAGTTGCGCGTGAACAACTGGCACATAGTCATCATACTGAGCTTGGTATAGGTTTATAGCTACGGGACTACCTAACTTATATTTTTTTGCAAAATCTTGGATTGAGAATGAACCGCGATTGTCAGAGGAGGTCTTCGGCACTCTTGGTTCATCAAATTCGAGTTTCCCAGGCTGTTTGAAGAGCAAGAAGGACGTATCTGTGAAGGCCAGTCCCTTGTGGTGGTCCAGAACCGACATATTCAGCCAAGACTTCCCCAGTAGAAATATCACTGCCTTGGATGTTGCCCACCAGCCAGTGCTTGAAAGATCTAAATTTGGGATCTGTACGGCTTGGAGCGTCCGGATCAACCATCGCCAACAGGTACAAGTCTGCTGGTTCCGCTGTGTAGTTGACTTCCGGTTGGTTCTTCACTTGGGTCGGAGTCAGCTCGTTGCCAAGATCCGGTTTGACCCCACTGTCGTAGGATATTTCCAGGAAGTCACTCCCCTGAAGTTCGTCCAGCAGATCTGGGACGATACTGTGTGGAGGAACGGCCCGTCCACAACACTTGGGGTACGGCTTGGTTGGGTCCTCTTGGATGGTGTCCCAACCATAAGGAACTCCAACGCCACCACATCTAGAAATAGGATATTTAAACAAGATAGTTTTAGATCTTAAATAATCCCTGCTCAGTCAGAAGAAAGACAGAGTTTACATTAGGCTATCATCTCAAAATATAAAACTGAAATTCCATTTAGATGTTCAATTTGCAAAGCCTTAGTGGGACAAAACGTCTTAATTTTTTCATATCAATACAATCGTAACAATTTCGAATATTGCTAAAACTTTATAAAACAAACGCATTTCTTTGAAAATTTTTGACTTGATTAACCCAACTTTATGCAGGGAAACATAATCTTTTCAATTGTAACCTTCTATACCTTTAAAAACCCCCCTTCTTCAAACATTAAAGGAAACTGAAAGAGTAAAATAAGAATAATTGTTGCTTAAATCATTTTACAATTTGACAACACTTTTCCACAGATTACAAATTATAAGAATAAAACTAATTCAATATAATACAGGTGTTATATAGTTATGAGATTCCGGGGCTAATTAGGCATTATATATGAATTGGGGTTATGAATCCATTTCCCTTCTTCCAACTAAAGTGCCAATATTTCCAGTGTGGTGGGGGGGATGGATCTTTACCTTGGTAAGTCTCTTGGTAACAGGATCTTTGTACTTCGCTCCTTCTTGTCCTGGCGAAATAGAAAGCAAGTGTTAGGCTTAAACCACCTCGTGTATGGAATTTGATCCTATCTTCATTAGGATTATTTGTCATCAAGTCTAGCAGTGTATAGCCTATCTCTATTAGTGTGATGAAACAGTTTACTTGTAAAATCTGCCTCCGGCAGATTTCATCAATTTGTCAAAGACATATTCTCTTCGCCTTAATTATGTACGCAATTATTAATAGTCCAGGAGATTAATAGCAGTTAAAAATGGTCAAATAAATAAATGTTTTCTTACAGCAAACTAATGGCATAATTTAGTCAAATACATCATAAATAAATTTTTTTTAAACATTCCGAACCAAAATCGTCTATTAGGGGGTATAGGAGGGGTGTTTTTTAGGGCTGAAAAGGGTTTTTTGCAATTTGTGAATAAACAATGCATCTTATTGAAAAATGTCAAATTTAAACGTTATTGAAAATAAAAAAAACTCTACATCTTATGCAGTAATCATTTTTGCCCTAACCTCAAAGATTTCAAAAAAATCCAAAAAACCGTTTTTTTGGTTATTTTTCTTTTACAAAAATGGTTTGATTGAGCTGAAAGTTTGATCAAATATACTTTGTGCTATTCTAAAAATACTGTAATTTTTTTCAATAAGAAATATTTAGCCGTTATGATAAAAATTTCACTTGAAAAAAACTTTTAATAATTTTCAATCACCATTTTGAAACATTTTTTATCAAAAAAGGTTCTCTGACGGCTCATTTTTTCTTTTTTGTCTATTTTGAAGAAATGAAATAAAAAATGTGTAGTTTAATTGAAACAACTGCAGGAAAATTGAAAATAAACGAAATATTGACATTTTTCAGTATAAATTGTATTATTTACGTGGAAAAATTGTTTATTATTTATTTAAATTATAATTTTTTTCTTCACAGTACGTCGTACTTTTAAGTTTTGGTCTGGAATATGGTCTGACATGACTATTGAGCAGGTTTTGATGAGGAGTATGTATAGTCAAGGCGGACTTACTCATGGCCGCGGATTTTCAGATAGTGTATTGACAAAATGTATTGCTACAATGATTGTATTAATACATGTATGTAATGAAGTAGAAGAAATTTGCAACTCATCGTTCAACACGTCTGAGCAGCACGTTGATGCCAGAGAATCTCGCATAGCTCGTGATAATAGTGATTTAAAGAAGTTATCTGCATTTTTGGAAAAACAAAATCCGTTTCCTGAGTCCACCCATGTCATGTCGTTCTTTTCCACAATTGTTGGGGGGTCTTCTATTAACTGTCACAAAGCTTATGAAGTAGGTATGAGGTCAGCTAAATCCATTATTGGCAAAAACTTTGGAACCGTTAAACTTCAACGAAAAACTAAAGTTTTGTCTCTTAAAACTGTGAATTCTTCTATTAAAGTGAATGGTGAAAAAATAACAATTAATCCGCTATTATTATTTCAAAGAATTTCTTTGCAAATAAAGAATATAGACGATATGAGAGATAATCTCAAATATGAGCTTGCTCCATATCCACGGATAATGGATTTAAAAAAATTGCAAATCTGACTTTTATAAATGTTTCATACATACCAACGAATTGCCAAATTCAAATAAGACCATTGTTAATGTTATTGATGGCGGCTTCCTACTTCATAAAGTGATCTGGCAAAAAAAATTATTCCGTTAAAGTCATAAAAAAATATACCACATATGTAGCTAGCCACTACGCTGCAAATAGTTACATAGTTTTTGATGGTTATTCAAATATCAATGACAATTCTACAGCAACTTCAAGTGTTCCAAAAACTATGGAACGATTACGGCGACAAAAATCTGCGATGATACCAGACATTAATGAATTACAAAATCACACCGTAATTCCATAATAAAAACAAACTCATTAAAATATTGATGGAAGAACCTGGAAAATTAGGATTCACTTGCAAGCACGCTGTAGAAGATGCCGATGCGCTCATAATAATGACAGCCATTTCGCCGCAGAAGATAAAACAATTATTGTTGTCGGCCAAGATATAGATCTGCTCGTACTGCTAAATCAACTTAATGAAAAGAACTTGGATATGCTTTTCCAGAAGCCCTTAACTGGTAATATACCAAATTGTTTTTATTCATCAAACAGCTATGAAGATGAATCAAAGCGTAAATATGTTTGCATTCATCCACTGTTTTACTGGCTGTGATACAACATCAGGTTGTACTGGAAAAGTAACCAACGAAAAATTAATACCGGATAATCTTTTAAAAGCAATTTGTTGCAGCTGTGAGAAAGGCTGCCTTTATTCCAAGTGTAGTTGTAGGAAACATGGGCTACGATGCACAGATTTATGTTCTAATTGTAACGAGTTGGGCAACTGTACTAATTTAGAAGTTCAGCCAGTTATAATCGACGATTGCGAATTAGAACGTCACACTGCTCATGAAGACAATGAAGATGAAGAAACTGTCGTTTCACATGAAATTGAATCTGATGAAGAAGAATCATCAAACTCCGCCAAAAGAGCAAGGTTTGAGATCATTTAAACATGATTTTCAACATTTAATTGAAAATGTAATCACAAGATGGAAAAACATTTTTTTTGTTATATTTTTAAGTTCACTGAAAAAAAAATAAAATGTACATAAAATATTTTAAAAAATCTTTTGGAAAGAAATATTAACGATTTCTTGATTAAATTTCAATAAGAATTGTAAAAAATATTGTAAATAAATAAAAAAAATATATGATGAAAAATACAAATTAAACAAAAATTTTACTAGGACTCGAATTTTGTTTTTTGATTTATTTAAAAATTACCACGTAATTGTTAAGTATTCACGATTCATTATTATTTTGCTTAATGCTTACAAATAGCACTCGTATAAAAAAATTAAAATTTAAATAAATAATAACAATTTTTCCACGTAAATATTGCAATTTATAATGAAAAATGTCAATATTTTGTTTATTTTCAATTTTTCTGCAGTTGTTTCAATTAAAATACACATTTTTTATTTCATTTCTTCAAAATAGACAAAAAAATTTAAAAAATGAGCCGTCAGAAAACCTTTTTTGATATAAAAAAAATGTTTTTTAAAAATGGTGATTGAAAATTATCAAATTTTTTTTCAAGTGAAATTTTATTTATAACGGCTAAATATTTCTTAATGAAAAAATACAGTATTTTTTAGAATAGCACAAAGTATATTTGATCAAACTTTCAGCTCAATCGAACCATTTTTGTAAAAGAAAAAAAATTAAAAACTAAAAAAACTGTTTTTTGGATTTTTTTGAAATGTTTGAGGTTAGGGCAAAAATGATTACTACATAAGTTGTAGATTTTTTTATTTCCAACAACTTTTAAATTTGATTTTTTTTCAATAGGATGCATTGTTTCGTCACAAATTTTAAAAAACCATTTCCATCCCTAAAAACCACCCCTCCTATACCCCCTAATAGACGATTTTGGTTCGGAATGTTTTTTTTTAAAATTTATTTATGATGTATTTGACTAAATTATGCCATTGGTTTGCTGTAAGAAAACATTTATTTTTACAATCAGGTAAAAACGACTGGAGCTCAGGGGAAAGTTCAGGTCACAAATTATGTTTTTCCATGACAATGCACATCCCAATACTTCCAATAGAACACGAAAAGTCTTGGATTACTTTTATTGAGAAGTGTTTGATCATCCGCCTTATAACCCACATCTGGCAACAAACAATTACCATCTTTTTCCGGCCACGAAGACCTGGCTCCCAACGCAGTGTTTCGATAGCTGCACTTTACGCTGGCGTTAATCAGTGATTAAGATCTCAGGCGGCAGATTTCTACAAAGCTGT
Source organism: Homalodisca vitripennis (assembly GCF_021130785.1). Taxonomy (NCBI): domain Eukaryota; kingdom Metazoa; phylum Arthropoda; class Insecta; order Hemiptera; family Cicadellidae; genus Homalodisca; species Homalodisca vitripennis. Next base: position 33,833,121 of record NC_060208.1, read on the forward strand.
AATCGAAAGACTTTATATCACAATATGATAAATGCCTCAATTTGAACAGGGATTACGTTGAAAAACAGCCTAAGAGTGTAGCTGTTAAATGTATATCACATGACAAATGTATAAAATAAATGACAAATTTTGTTATAGAGCTTTATGAAAAACTTGTCCACAGACAAATTTTCTCTCGCTAAAGGAAATCAGTTTTCAAATGGCAAGAACTGCCATGATGTAGCAGTTACTTTCCTTTAATGTATAGCTGTGGCTGTATCAAAGCAACTAAACTCTATTGCTAAGATGAGAACTCAGAGATAAGTGACCTTGTCTTCAAATTTTCTTTGTATTTCAAATTTGCATTTACAATTACATTTAAAAGCAAAATAATCTATAAATACCAGGAATGGGTAGTGGAGAAAAATAGACATTTACTCCTACGTTTATGGCTTCAAACGTCTTTTTTATATCGTCAAGATGTCAGTGTTAATAATTGTCTCTTACATGAATCACTTTAGCTACAACTTTCCTAAACTAAGAGGATGAAACAAACACTCACGCAGCCTGATCCCACACGTTGTCACCTTTGCAGACATGCAAGAAGCAGCCACCGGGAAGGTCGTACTGTTCCCCAACCTGGAATGTTTTACCATCTAACGAGCAGCCAGGATCTGTAAAAAATGTTCCTTATTTATCCTATATTCTAGAAGAGTATGTTATGTAATATTGCTATAAATACAACATATCTAAGATGTTTAATTGCTTAAATCATTTAAAGTTTAATAAAAGTAATATATTACTACGTATAATTAAACATTTATGAGTACTGATACAATGAAAAATTATAATACATAGACAAAATCCAATGGGGAAATTGGTGAACATTGAAAAACAACAGATAAAACAGCATATTTGACATTCCTTATATGATGCAACTATCATGAGTGTTATAACAGTTACAATGTAGTATAACAGGAACTAATGCGCTTAAAATTGTTGTTAAAGTATTTAAATAATATTCATAATCTAAGCCATATTTTAAGTCTAGGTTTTCATACTGTTCATACTGAAACAAAACATGGTATGAGATAATTTACTTAATCAACAGTGATTTATTTTAGAGCAATGATATTATTTATATTCTTTCAATATAAGAATTACTCTTTATAAATAATGGATAAATTGAGTAAACTGTAATATTTAGTACCTCAATGTTCGTCGGGACTCCAAGATTCCTGCAATACTTTTTTTATAAATAAACATTCGCCGACTAATCTCTAGTATTGCTGAGAAGTACGGACTATTATGTCAATTTTGCTATATGGTGGCAAACTAAGGGTAATATCTCAAACGTGTCAATTCTTAGAATTTATTTTGCAAATATACTTTTTAAGGTCCCAATAGGACCTTCTTCAAATTGTTTCGTAGTCCATTCTTCTGCTCGTCTATCAATATATACGCGTGTGCGAGCACTCGATAAAGAAACTCTAGGCACTTAACACTTTTTACTTAGCTTCTCTTTGATTTACCTGATAAATATCAGTTTCTTATTTATGAGATGATGAAAATACTAAATGTCAGCCCCTCTATCTGTATTTCCAAGATTAATGTTTTTTATAGTAAAAATAAACCCAACACTAACGTAATAATATCAGTAATCCGATATTATTGAAAACTAATTAAATTATCAATGCGTTAAAGCAAGTAAAAGATTTCCATCTCAGAAGTAACTATTAATTTTCAAGTTGGTCTTTGGTACTGTGCCTATCTAAAAGATAAATTTAAATAATGTTTAATTCTCTATTCGCTTAAATTTAAGATTTTTAACAAGTGCTCTAGAAGACTCCTCCACAGAAAAATATTAAATTGAAATTGACCATGTTATTAGTAAATACATTGAGGAATTAATCCTAGTGTTTTGTATCATTATGTGTTTGTTAAAGTTCCGACATGACTTTATTAAACGCGTTAGAAGTATCCTAGGGACTTGAAAACTAGGTACATATCTATTGGTCTAAGGAAGAAGTTAATTTATTTTGGGGTGAAAAGGTCAAAGGGTAGAAAATGTCTTTAGCCCTTTACCTTTTGTTTAGTTTGATTGTGTCCTATGTTAACCCCATTATATTCATTAGTGTATGAAAAAGTATTCAGTGTTCGCATGTCGTTTTAGAAACAATTAATATTATAGCTAGGTAATATTAAAATTACTCCGATTAGTATAGAAAACTGGCTTACAAAACCATTTAAACTGAAGGTATTCTTAAAATTTATTACCGATTCGTGGAGGAAGATTCCCTGGTTTATTACATATTCTACGAACAAGCTATAAACGTTTCTACAATATTTTTCGAGACTACACACTCTTCTCTAAATTCAGCATGAAAAGAAATTAAATTTTACAAAATATCGTTTACTCTGTAGTATTTTATATTAAATCTTTTATAGGAATTCTTTGTATTTTTAAATTATAAATAAAACTATTTCATCGTTATGTTGTAAGTACTCAACTTGAAGTAAATCAGAACTCTAGATGTTCACAGCACATTAATGTAATTACTTGAAATATTGTGTATTTTTATCAAATCGAGTAAGAACCCAGTAAGATGTGTTCTGCATTAATTATTAGGACAGTTAATGTGTATGTGCCGTACGGCACATACACATGGAATGAAGAAGATTAACAACGTATACGTTTATACTGCGGAGTTACACTACTTACCCGCGCCATGGACGGCCAGCAGAGGACAAAACGCACAGACGAGAGCAACAGTCAGACGAACCATTGCGGACTGACTGGAGGTTGTAGGAAAGACCACCGATCCCCACGACCTCTACAGGCTCCATCATTATATAAATGGCCTTGGAGGCCGGCACATGCAGCAAATGTGTTCCACGTAATGGTTGTAGCAGAATAAAGAATTATTATTAGAACTGAGTACATACTATTATTCCCGTACGGCGACAGCCGTATTTAATAATCTGCAGATTTTCAGAAAGTATAAACAGAAGTTTTAGGATAAAATTTTGAATATTTTATAAAGAATATTACTTCTTTCAGCTTCCTAAATATTAGTAGAAAAATTTCTAAAAACTATTGAAAATTATACTTTGGATCAGGTTACACGATTATTATCAGTAGGCAAAACTATGTGAATAATTACACTAACATCATTGTTTCAAAATTTAGTGAGCGTTTTGTGTGTGTGTATGTGTGTGTGTGTGTGTGTGTGTGTGTGTGTGTGTGTGTGTGTGTTTTAATTTATGACAAAACGCTTTATATAATTTCACTGTACATGTAAACAAATTGTTCATAGAGAATACGTTGTTTGAGAACAAGTATTATACTATTCGTTTTCTATTAACAAAAATAAACAGAATCATCATGTCAATATCTACATTTTAAGTTCCGAATTTCCAAAGTGGTAGATGTATGTAAACCAGTTGAAGGATTTGCGGATTCACGTGGTTTTGTGTTTCCTGCTAATGTAAATAATTATTTGTAAATAATTTGATGGTCTCTTTTGCGGCTAACTACGGCTTTATTTTAACTATTACCTGCGCCTTTCATTGTTGTTTGAAATTTGTTGTTGCAGAAAACTTCAGTTTGGCTCTTTATATGTCAAAATATGTGCTTTAAGTACTCCCCCCAAAAAAAAATAAAATAAAAACAAGAGGTTGTATTTAGTAGTTCAAACATTATACATCGTGTAATCATTGTATCACTATTGTTATGTTTGGCGCGGACATGGAAATCAGATCCATAGAAGAAATATGCAAATTCGAAGCAAATTAAGCCTTTTTATCCGTAGTGACATAACAATCACATCAATGGCCGGATCCGAGATACAGACGTTATTGTGTACGATGTTAAACTAAATTTAAAGTTACTTAAATGTCATTTATTTTACATCTAGTTATAATTAAGCTGTCTGTAACAAAAATCCCTCTGACCAAAAATTAATACTCTTACAAACAAAACTTTTGTAATAAATCTACGAGTAATTGTACATTTCAGGTGTTTACTTTAAATTTTTAAAACAATTATCAAATAAATATGTGTAGGAATTAAATAGCTCAAATATACATTGAATAATGAAGACGTAACACTCGAGTTAGAACAATATACTTTATACAACTGTTTATATATATTTTTATTAAATTTCCAACTAGTTCCCATCTTTCACTGAACTATTTATGAAGCTCTATAATGGCAGCACTTCCAATCTGATAATTTACATATCGATTCAACAATTATTATAAATAGGCCACAACCTTCTATAAAATAACATTCTGTTACAAAAAGGTATGTCCAAAGTGGTAACTAAAAGTGTTGGTAGCAAATCCTAAATTCTTCTCGTGGTCTTCTAGTTTTAGTAAAGTCTTCAGTTTAGTCTAATTTGTTTTACTTCTTTATTCGGATATGATGTAGAAGATTTTGTTTGTGATAAAATACAAATTACATGTTTTGTAAATGCTTACTCTTACCACTTTTTAGGTTATTGCTATTCTCAAAAATAATTTAAAGAGTTATTGATCTACATAAATATAGATTACATTTCATCCCAGGAGATAATATTTCCTGTCATTAAATAGTCTTCAAGAGCATCTTAGGTTGTTGAAATAAACCAAAATACAGAATCCTTCAATTATAAAGCAAAATCGAAACTTACTTTGAAAATAATAATATTTTGCCTAGATAACAACGATTCAAATCACAAGACAAATCTTTTAAAGAAAATAAAAGTGCACAATACACGATCGTCCCCCTATTCATAAATCTACTAACCAAATATGAATGGTCGTCGTCAAATAAAGAAGAAGAGCCATGACTTAATCAGACGAGCACAATGACTATAAACATATTTTTAAAAATTCAACTCATTGTGTAATATTATAAAAGGCTCCTTTAAAATAAGAAAATAATAAATTAACTAGCAAAAAACTAAAATAGTTAGTAAAAATAAACATATGTAAAGTCCTAACACTAGTAAATATGAATGAACAAGACACTAATAAACGAGACGTTATAATAATAATAAAATAAGTTAAGAATTTAAGTTAAGTAAAAATAAGTTATAAACAAATATACTAAAAAGGTATTGATGTGGTAATGTATACAACGTATATTAATATTTAACTGTTGTTATACTTTTGAGTATTACATAATACTTTTACTAATTTGTTTAGAGACACAGTGGAAGTATAAGAAAAAGGTTATCAAAAGGGTATGATACGAAAAAAGAGCAGGGAGTTGTGGTTGCGCCAGATTAGCTCCATAAGATATAATGGACCGCTGTCGGATGGCGGTTCTGCAGACGCACGAGTCCACCCTTAGCGAATGTTTATTGTTTCTAACACCTAATTTTAAAAATCACTAAACAAGTTATAACTAAGATTTGCAATAATAGTTTAGTTTATTTGTGCAGTTATGCTTCATATATAATAATATATTATGGGCTCAGGAGCTTTGCTTGTAATCTACAAATTTTCAGGAGCTTTTGCTTGTAATCTACAAATTTTCAGGAGCTTTTGCTTGTAATCTACAAATTTTCAGGAGCTTTTGCTTGTAATCTACAAATTTTCAGGAGCTTTTGCTTGTAATCTACAAATTTACTTGTGAAACGTTTACAGTTAGTATATGTAATTTTTTAATTCACAAAAAAACAAATTCAACAAATAATCTCTTAAGTCTTCTAAACTATTATCAACAGAAATAATTCTTTACAGATAGTAAAAAGTTTCTGTTTAGAGGGAAATTCTAATCTAACTCAAAAATTTAAAATATCTTAATTCCTAAAGAATATATCTAAATTGAATATAAACCACAAGTTTCCTAGTGTTGCTCAGAATTGTTCTTCCCACGGCCATACAATAGAACATTGACATTATCTTCAATTTCTGTATTCAGAAAAACGAGATCAAGGTAAAAAGCAAAACCTCTATTTATCAGATCCAATAAGAAGCTGTCTGCAGCCCCGACAAGATGAATGGAACCGGCAGCAGCTAGATTAGCCCCCTGCTACTGTTGGAGGTGAAAAACAATTAAATAAGTCAGTTCTTCCTTTCTCCTAAATCACCCTTACATAGTCAAAATAAAATGTAGGTTTTAATAGACTAATTTAAAATCTTAATTATGCTGTCTCGAAATACAAACAAATTATAATTACTTAAAAGCAGTCGCGTAAAATTAGTTCACAACTCTTTAAAACTAATTAATGTACAATATACCAATATTCATTCGTGCAGCCATCCAGAGAAAAAGAAGGATCAAACAAGAACTATACACTTTAATACATAAAATATTAAACTAATAAGTATGAATGACTCGATGCAATAATAATACGATTATTGTATACGATAATTATACGATGTGTGGCTTTTAGAAGAAGAGTAAGACAAAGTGAGATTTATAGAATTGAAATTTTGCTACCACAGAAATGCTGGAGACTAATGTCTAAAGGGAAAGGATCACTCGTGAGGTTAACATTGAAATGAACCAGGTAAATACATATGGCGTGTATTCATCGAAATAAAATCTAACTCAAAGAGAGGATCGCCTGTCAATCTTAATCACTTATGTTTTGGTGAGTTTTAATTGTATGGCTACGAATTCCTGATGATCTATTACTTTTGTAAGGTGGTGACTCCAATTCAGTAAATGAACATGCTTGAGGTGAGGAATATATTCAGTAGCTTTTGTCCTGGAAGAAACCTGCTGACATCCCATTACAGCATTCAAGATTGCTTGTCTGATGCAGTCAAACAGGTACCAGGAGTCGTTATCGATTACTTACTGGTCTCAGATAGGTTTGCGTATAGGTGGTGACCGACATCAATTTATGTGGATATAAATATATGCGAAATGCGGTTGAACTTTGAGGAATGACCCTCTCAATATGATTGCCGCTCTTATGAATGCCTTATGATATTTCCTCTTTAAATTTTTTTACATATTTTCTGATAATTACCACTACCGTGATATCCACTACACCACGCTATTGGAATAAATAATGGTTTATGTGTGAAAATTGGCATTTTAATTTTCTTCAATTTTAAAAAAGTTTAGAAAATAATATATCGTAAAAAATTTGGGTTGCTATGAAATATTAACAATATTCTTTGTGCCCCAAAACACATGTCAGTTTTGAGACTAGGAATGATACAATGATTTCTTCAAAAACTAACTAAACACGTACAGAAACCATTCGAATTATGGCTTGATGTACTGGGATGGTGCAAGGGCTCATAAACTTTCAAGAGTTGCCGCTAGAGTGCTACACTTGACAGTACTGAGTCGGTAATGTAGTTCAGCATAATTCACTGTACATACTTGTACCGCATCACTGTGATTCGATTTTATTTGTTTACATTTAACGTTTCTATATGAAATACGTGGTATTTAAAATTGAATTATATATATATATATATATATATATATATATATATATATATATATTTGTGCTTTAAACGATTAAAAGTATTTCTTCTTTAAAAAAATATATATTTTCTTCTCTTCTAATAAAAGCATGTTTTTGTTCTATCTTTTAATCATTTATAGTCATAACTTCTATTTGATGGTCAGAAATATTTTATTTCATGTCGTCCAATTGTTCAATTTTAGAGCTAATGTGTCGTTTGAAACTCTTATTAAAAATTTCGAATGACCTTGTGACCTTGCCAATATAATATAATTATTCGTGTTATATAACTTATAAATATCCAAACATCGTTTTTCGTTTTTTAAAACTATTTAAATGATGCTTTATTTTGTTCTATTCAGAGAATCTATTATACTGCAGAAGTGTAGGCTATATGGCTTGTTTCATTTAATATTTCTTACACAGCACTCGTCTATATTAGTGAGTATTAAAAATAAAAGAGTTTAATGGTTTATTTGGTATTTAAAATGTATTGATAACCTTTTTAATGTTGAAGAATGGATGGAATGTAAGATGGGGTTTTCTACTAATTATCGCAGTTTACTGCAGATTTACTAGAAACCAATTCACTGTATGTGATATGGTATTACAACGGAGTTTGACTCATAACATTGGCAGGAGCATTATAATAACATAAAGTACACAGATTATGGTTTTTCCCATAGTTTTTTACTTACCTTAGGGATCCTAGAGAACATCTCGCTTTTTATTAGATTCAGAATCAAATTCTTACTTTGCCAAGAAACAGTTGTTCACAGTCATTGTTCAAAATTGATAATATGGCATACGATAATAATGTTAAAATAAGCTAATAAACTAATCTAAATTTTATTATATTCCTGATCTCTTCGACGATTAAAACGTCCAGAACACAGTAGTATGCAGCATGCACCAGAGAGGATTTCAATGACCCTCTAAACTTAGCCAAAACACGTCAGTCTCTGACTGAAGAGATGGTGTCAAGGTATTATAGAGCTTGATAATAATTAAATTATATCATTATGAAAAAAGAATTTTTCAGCATGGTTTAGTTAAATCGTTAGCGGTTTCATAATAAATAGAAAACAATGTTGTAATTTTGAAAATATATTTACTTTTTAAAATTTTTAGGGCTTATAAAATGTATAGCGAAGGAAAGTTAAACAGGTTATTGAGCCGCAAAAAGTTTCTGCATGAATCCTTGGGGGAAACAATAGGTGATTCGTATTACCTGGCAGTTAAAACTAGCGTGTATTTATCATATCCAGTGCTCTTCATATCACCACAGCATAATTTATAGAGGAAATATACCTGCTGCAAGCAGAACTTGTTTGCCCACATATCCCTCCAGTATAACAAAGAATAAACAGATTACTACTTCCAGATTCTCATGGAAATCAAGTCAATATATCTTTCATTAATATGTATCTCCTATTTCTCGTAGGAGAAAATTTGCCTCGCACTGTGTATTGGAAGAACAGGTGAGAAAATTCACCTTGGTGTCATGTGCGTTGGCAATTTAGAGAGCTGTTGATGAACCACCGAAGTAGTGGGGTCCACTCCATAAAATCTTTCATTTCTGCTAAAAAAGGGATCTGGATTAGGTACGTTAATAATAATTCGTCTGCCAACTGACCTCCTGTTTAGAGGCAAAGTGTAATATATTTTTAAAATTACAAGAGGTAAGACATTAGAATTTTTATAAAATATATAAATCTATCAGTATACATAAAAATTCATTTCAAGTGGAATGAGGTGAATTATTAATAAGAATGGTAATATTTTAATAACAGATATTAAAATGAGATGTTCGTTGTTATACTGAATCTTTGCAATAAGGAGTTGGAAATTTCAATACCAACTTTAAAATTAATGTTTTGTTATTGTCGTACTTTATTGAGATCAGATTGCTTCATTATACGGGGATTATATCATACTTCTAACAAAGTTCAAGAACAGCTCATAATTAGTGCAAAAAGGGGAACGGTCAACCCTATTTAGAAAGAATTACAACACTGAAATGGCATTAAAAGGGTTTGCAGATATAGGAAATAAAATTATGGACACTAAACTGCATGGATTGGCTTTGTTTATTGATTTTTCAAAAGCTTTTGATACTGTAGAGCATAATAAGACTGTTGCAGCCCTATTCAAAATGGGTGTGAGGGGTCCCTATTTAGAATGGTTTAAGAGCTATTTAAAAGACAGGAAATTTGTGGTAAAAGTATTGAAGACACTAAGCGATGAGAGAAATATAAAGTACGGAGTACCGCAAGGAAGCCAAATCGGTCCAGCTCTTTTTATAATTTATTTAGATGAGATTTTAAGAAAGATTGAGGATTGTCACATTTTTGCTTTTGCAGATGACATACTACTCCTGTCACAGCATAAAGATATAAGAATTGCAGAAGAAATACTACAGAATAATTTTAACACGTTAAACAAATGGACTCATGACAATGGCTTCATAATAAACAACCAAAAGACATGCTTAATGCATATTTGCCAAAAGAATATGAAAATTGATAGAGTAGTAAATATTAAATACCATGATTGTGAATGTTTGCATGGTCATAAACAATGTCAATGTGAGAGTATTAAATTGGTTGAATCTGTGAGATATCTGGGCATAACTGTTGACAATAGGCTAACATGGAAACCTCATGTAATTTTACTACAGAGAAAACTCGGCCCCTGTATTGCCATAATGCATAAACTGCAAAATAAACTTACTGAACCAGCAAAGATAGCAGTTTATAAGGCACTATTTCAATCAATAATCACATATGGAATAACTACCTAGGGAACAACAGCGAATAGCCATTTAAACCAAATACTAAATTTACAAAAAAGATGTTTAAGGGCACTCTACGGATATGAATTGGACATAAATGACAATCAATTGGACTAGCACTATAGTTTAAAGGGACAACTAACACCAAAAGGATTGTATATATTTAAAATTTTACAGATATATTATGAAAACAAACAATTTAAGGAAACCCTGGACAGAAGCTATAATACTAGGCATTTGGCTAAGTACAAAATACACACCCCAAGGACAGACTATGGGCGCAGGCTGCCAGAATATATAGTACCGAATCTATTTAATCAACTGCCTAGTGAAATAGAAAATTTACCAAATCTAAAGAAGTTTAAATCGGCAGCCTACATTTGGTTAAATACAGCTAGACCTCTATATCAAGTATAAAGACAAAACTTGCCATTTGTAGATGTCTTAGAAAATAGGCCTAGCCTGGCCCAATCCCCACTAGCCTGCACTGACATTTCACTACACTGCACAACACTCAAAACTATTTTCATTACTCAGATTCACTCTCACTGTACTAGACTGTTGTTTATTCACACTACTTTATTCACTGACTACGAAAAATCCACTAAACCCACTTTACTCAGTGAGCAAACATAACATAAACATAACCCAAAAACAAAACATAACCTAACTACGATTAGCAGAAACTGTTTTGACCAGACGACACTACTGCACACAACTGGAGACAGACAAAGAGGAACAAATTCAGACAGGTATGCACGTATTACACACCACTTAACTCCTAGAAGAATATATTGTTATTATTATTAGAAAAATCGTTTTCAAATATCTAACCATGTTATTGTAATATATATTGTTTTTCGTTATGTAATCGTTATATTATTTTATTGTTATTGTTATTGATATATTAAGTTCAAACCATATTCATACAATTGCCAAATATAAATAGAAAACATGATGCCTGCGCTAAACCGCAAATAAATCGTCATTAGTAGTTTAATTTAGTAAATTGATTTAAGCGATACAACTTATTAAAGACATTATTGCCAGTAGAAGTGGAGCAGTAGAAGTAAGGAAATATCGCTGGAACTCGCCGGCAAGTTTTTTATGTAACTTGGCGAGGCCAAACTGTGTAAAACAATGTAATTGAATAAATAAATAAATTCTTATTAATTGATTGCCACTAAAGTGCAACAGTATGCTTTTTGTGCAACACCAAGAGAACCAACTGGTCTATGATCCGAGATCAAATTTGTATTATATAAAATCACAACCTCGTTTTGTTTCTTAAAATTAATAAAGACATTTATCCTAAGAAAGAAATAGCTCATTAGACACACTAGGTTTGGTGGAGGTCGAAATAGGTCGGTTTGAAAAGAGTTAAAACATGTATGATAATTACTTCTAGGTGTAAATTTCCTTCGATTGACATACTTAAAACCAACCGCTTTAAACCAATGTCAATACAGACCCTGGAAGTGGCAACTTGAAATGCGTTTATCTAACTGTGTCACTATGGTATAATTTATATTATTTATTGTATAACGGTAGGTTTTAAGTGTATAAAGCTAGGGAAAATACGATGTAAGAAATAATTATCGTTTCATATTTTTAACCCTTTTGTATCTTCTCACTCCGACCTCGACCAAAACTAACGTAGCAATTATTGGTTACAGAAATATGTAACAAAATTGAACTTTCTATTTCATTATATTTGAAAGCAACGGCTCTACAAGTTTTACAGTAGCCTTTCCAAAATTGCTTTCAGTATTTTTCATTCATAAAATTATTCTAAATTGTAAATACTAACTAAACCAATTATAAAAATGCCTTAGTTAATTGTAATAAGAATATTTTTTTTCTAAATGTATGTATTATTCTTAAAGTGTTTTAAAATATTTTTATTAATTTAACAAACATAGGTAAAAAAGGTATAATACAAATTTTGGTTATAGATGTATATAGTTATGTTTAAGTGTACGGCACCAACATTGTTTGCCATAACTCTGGTTCCAATAAGATTACATACATTGAAACTCTACTAAATTTTTTACCAAACCAAATGGAACAATTTTTTACTATATTTTGTATCAAACAGTTAAGTAAAGTTAGTAATAAAATTATTAGATATTTTCTGTTGTAATTGTAAAAAAGCGCTAGAAACTTAACAATAGCGAATAAATTTCATTGTGTTTTGCCACCTTTTAATAAATAGGACAATTACACATAGCTCTAAAAAGAACTTTGCGGTATTTATATTTGAACATATATTTGAAACCTTGAACATTAAAAACAACTATTTGTGACACAAAATTCACTTTTGTAAGTTCAGTGGATAAAGAAAGCAACTAAGAGAAATAACATTGACTACTGAAATGAACAAAATCTGTATTACTTAAAGACAAAATATTAAGAAGAACAATAACATTATAAATTTGTAATTACTTTTCCGATAATTAATTAATTTTTATTGCACTGAACTATCGAAATGTCATGATTCTTAAGAAGAATGGATGCAGGTTTTTTTATCATATATGATTCTTATTAATTTAGTATACTATATTATTTACTCTCGTTGTTATTTATAATTCTTTCTTGTTGTTATTTATAAGTTATACTTGTTATTATATAAATAATTTATTAATTTATTTTGTAAAATACCTTGCTGATTCATATAAATCAGTGCTAGTGGTTAGTGGTTCGCCTACTTTTTGACAACATCTTCTAATAGTGTTGTTTATTCTTAAGCCTTTATATACATTGACATAATTTTTTTAGTGATGTTTTGATTTTACTAACACTCTCTTTGCTGCAATGATAACTCTATTCCTAGTTACTCTGATAAGCTTAGTGACCACACTGATTTTGTACTTACACTGATACGTGAGTTGTGTTGTACTAACTATTAAAGCAACTGTTCGTAAATAAATAAACCAGACAGATCATGATTATTTCGTACCCTGGACGACCAATAATTCGATCTCTTGCACAGCAATGACTCTGAAGGTGGTATATATTAATTTTCGTCTACAATCATTTCATTGAGCTAATGGAAGATGCGCGTGAGCTGCACATCGATGGAACACGTTACATTCACATACCAGGTTCATATCAACGCCACTATCTTTCATTTATTTAAAATAATAATCATTAATTTATTGTAGTTTATATCATAACTTGAGTTTTAGAATTATATGTACATATGATAAAGGGTCATTGCTAGGCTGAACAGTTCACAAATATTTGTCAGGACACAACCCAAGACTGGCTTAAACAATATTATTCATGTTTTAAATAATAAACATATATTAACAATAAACAATATTATTTATTGTTAAGTATAAAAAGTGAAACATTATTGTACTAGTGTACAACCTTCTATTACCTGTACACGTTAATAAGTTTTTAACAAAATATAAGTTTGTCTGTATAAGGTCCTTCAATTGAAATTTTAACTAAATCAAAATGTAAATGATAAAAGAATAATCGAAATAAGAGCTAGAATTGCAAAAATCTTTTCAATAAAAGATTTATGGTAAATAAGCATCTGTAATGTTCGCAAACTGTAACATATGTTTTCAGTAATAACCAGACTGGGCGATGGGCTTAGCCGAGATATCGTTTCCGCGTGATGTATTTTTTATACACAAATGTTTATTGGCCAAATTCATATGCTGTTTTGATTCCATATAGCGACCATTTAAACTTTAAAAAGTCACAAACTCCGCTATTTATGGCCCTAACAAATTCTGGTATATTTAAATGTTTCATACTAAATTGTTGTACTTTAAACGGTTTTAAGAGTACACGTAATTGTCATACAAATTTGTCGATCACCAAAACCTGGTGAAATAAAAGCTAGTTCAATCTTAGTAAAAATAAATTAATCTTATAAATATCTCAGCCAAATTCATTGGTCAATACAGAGGCACTTGAAACTTTCAAGAATTCATAACTACATTATTTATGAACCGAGTGAAATGTAAGGAATTGATTGGAATGCATATAACATTTCCAAAATATTTTGTAAGTACAAATGTGTTTATGTTTAGTAAAAAACAGTTTTTGAGACATTTATGAAAATAATCTATTATTAATATTTTATCTGTAACAAAACCTACATACTTCTTTTGACTGAACTGGAAAGACGATTGTCTTGGTTAATTATAAAAAAATAAGAAAGTATTTTGTGCAGACATTGCAAAATAATTAATTGCGTATTGATGAGTATTAATTTTTTTTTATCAGTCATCTTCCATAATTCCTCGCACAGAAATAACATTTAAAACTTTATGAGGATTCATATTTATCTCATTGGTACAATATTCTAGCTCGTTTTTACTAAGCCCGAATTTAATACATAGTGAAAGTTGGAATTCATTAGTTATATGGCACAGTAAATTCCCATTTAATAACAATTCAATTCGTCAATCATTTTGGAATCTCAGTTACTTGTGGATATGGCAACTAACCTTGGTATAGTTTTAGGGCCACGGGATTACTTAATTCATATTTTTCTGCAAAGTCTTGGATTGAGAATTTGTGACGATTCTCAGTAGAGTTTGACACTATTGGATCTTCGAATGTGAGTTTCCCACGCTGCTTGTAAAGCAGGATAAGATACCTGTGAAACCCCCTCCTTTGAGGTGATTCGGAACCAACGTGTTCTGCTACGATTTCCCCATTAGAGACATCATCTCCTTGAATGTTACCCATAATCCAATGCAACATCACTGTAGACTCTTTAATATTTGAAGTGTCAGGGTCCACCATGACCAGCATGTACCATCCTGTTGGCTCCGCTGCATAGTTTCACTTCCGGTTGACTCCTCACTTGAGTAGGAGGCTGCTTGTTGCCCAGCCCCGCATTGACTCCTCCACTATCATAAGATTCCTCCTGGATGTCATTCCACTGAATTTCGTCCACTAATTCTTGGAAAATGCTCTGCGGAGGAACCGCGTGTGCACAACACTGCGGGTATGGCATCGTCGGATCGTCAGGAATTAAGGTCCAACCGAAAGGTGTTCCAACGTCATCACATCTGAAAATAAATTATGAGAACTATTTGGGTTTCTTTTCATTTTTTTAATTTACTGCAACTGCAATTGTTTTTTTTTTTAAACCAGGCAACATGTTTTAATTGTCCTATAGCGAAAAATCTATTGATACACCCAATAAATTATGTAATTGGCGGAAGGGGGAATCAATAGTAGCATTAGTAAATTATCAAAATTACAACTGCCTGATACAAAAAAATAATGTCAACACTTAACATTGAGTACAGAGTACATTAGTAAAGATTTATGAGTTTTAAAAATAGCTAATTACTTATTTTCTACTTGATCTCTCATCTTTTTATAATCGTACATAATGAAGGCTTTTACTAGTATTGAACTTAAAAAGCAATTACTGTTATATCTTACTCTTTACTTAATGATAACATTTTCACTTTGTTACGGACATTAAAATAAGGTTCAATTTTATTGATTAGAGAAGAATATTACATTCTATATCCCATTTAACAATATATCTACCAGAAAACAAGTTCCATAAGCTTGAGTATTCAAAGGTGATGATGTAGTTAAAATGCTAAGAAACAAAAACCTTTTATGTTAACCAATATGGAAATTAGATTGTAATCATTGCATACATTAAACACTGGTTATGCACGTTACGAGTTAGGATTTTTGAAAATCAACTTAACTCGTTTTTTGTTATATGCATTTTTACCAGAAATAACTGAGCTTGACCACAACAAATTTTTAGCTTGATTCCATAACCTGCAAAATGTATTTCAATCCAGATAGCACTGTTGCTTTCATTTCCGTATACTGTAAAGTTCATTAATTACGTTTTTTTTTTTTTTTTTTTTTTTTTTTTTTTGTTTTTTTTTTTTTTTTTTTTTTTTTTTTGAATGAGATAGGGGCTTCTTTCAATGTGTGGCACATACCTTAGAGCTTTTAAGGACATTTCGCTGTTTTAAATTTAGAGTTCAGATGACCTCCCTTTTAGAGGCAAATTATAAACGATATTATAACGGAGCTTTCTAAGAATCATATAATTTACATAGGGAATAGCATGTAGTAATTTATTGTTTTTATGGCCCTTACGACCTCACTTTTATAAATTACTAAATGTAAGTCTCTATAGAAATTTTAAGTAATATCTGTCACTATAACCAGACGTACAAAACATAATTAGAATTTTGTAGGTTATTGCCGAATGTTTTCCAGTTTGTAAGCTCAAAGCATTCCTATCTGAATCAGCAATAAAATATACATGCATGGAGGGGAGGGGATTTCTTCCAATGTTTGTAACTTACTTTAGAGTTGCTAGAGATTATTTCACATATTAAGTTCTTATTCTACATTACTTTTCTTTTGGAGGCATCGAACCCCGTTTAATGTTGAGTAGGATGCGGAGATATACCTTTCTATCAAATATCATAAATTAACTCGGTCTCAGGAGGGTTCACTTCTGGCTGGATTTTATCTTCCAGTTGAACCCGATGTATCACTTAAATTTGGCCAACCTTATAGATGTCTAGGAGCGGCTAATCACTAACCGCAAATGTCGAGATTCTATAGGGTAGTTCGATAGGACTATCCAACTACGGGAGATGACTGTTGGAGTTGATGGGATTCCCTAAGTCGAAGGTTCTTGCTAGCCTAGACATAAGGGCCACTCCCTTTCTGCTTTGACTGGAGAGACTATTTCAGAGCTGGCTCCCACTTCTTCAGAGGTGACAAGATTAATGCTCTAATTCTTCCTCATGAATTACGACAGTAGGCGGTTCCCACCCCCAAACTTAATTATACAGAATATCCTCGCACTCCAGAAGCTGCACAAAGGTTCTTTTAGGATTAAGTGCTATTTCTAAGTTCTTGTTCTAGAAAAAATCACAAAAAACTTACAGAATTAGGGTTAGTTACAAAAGGAATACAGGGTTAGTATAGCAATTTTTACTGGTTATGTATTCATAACTTTATTGTGGAGGTCAACTATTACGACCTGTGGTCAAATAGATGGTTTAAAATAAGGAGATTCGACTATCAATACCCGCCACTTACTTTTCCAGAGGGGGAAGTCCTAAAATTTGCAACCCTTTCCCTCCTATAAACTCGGTCAGTTTAAAAATTAATTTTCTAGCACTGATACGACTACAAAGAATTCATAATTCGACCTAAACAGAATGATGGCATGTACGATTTGCTACAATGTTTCTACACTACAAGGGAGTATGTACGAATACTTACGGATTCAGAGACCATATGTTCTCACCCATGCAGACATTCCTGGAACATTGACCGGGAATATCGTAATGTTCCTTGTCCTGGAATGTTCTTCCATAAGCAGAGCAAGTAATATCTGCACAAACATGTTCCCATTATCTTAGAAACCAGTTCGTGTTAAGACATAAACGTCGTACAAAACTACAAGTAAATATTAAATGTTTGTAATATAAAATATTATTAAATCTTAAGTAACTTGGTATATATATTTCTATGGCATATGGCATAAATATCATAATGAGTAAATTGCATTTAACTGTGGCATTCTCTCGTAACATTTATTCTATAGTAAATTTAAATTGTGTACAAATCAAAGTTATGAAAAAATACCTTTAATGACGTTCAAAAAAGAAATTTGCTTCTGTACACGACAGAATTGTATTGACAGGTTTGACACGTTATGTACTGTAATTCCTACAGATAGGGATTTGTAATCCAAGAAGCCAACCGACATCATTTGTTCTATACGGTCACTAAGTCACTATTAGTTACTTAACTATGGGCATAGATGAGAAAAAAACAAACGGATTGGGTTCACGCAAACTGTAATCACGGAAAAGCAAGGGTAAGTTTTGTTCCAGTATTGGAGAATTTGACTCGTGTACTCTTGGTCTTTTAGTCAGTTTACAGACCGAGAGATTCAATGTGATTCTCAGCCCGACGATGCGCAGTAGCCTACTGGTCATGTGTTGTGGAGGGAGAAGAGGAGCTCAGTCTGTGAGCCAGCTCCCTTCCACCACCACTGTTTAAGGGGTTTTATATATTTAATTCAATAAATTTTTATTTTATACTAAGTTGTTTATTTATAAGTGTAAGTATAAACCTTTTAATACCCAATTTATATTCTTTTTTTAAGGTTTATTTTTGACGATAGAAGGATTGTGAAGGAAACAGGATTTTTCCGGACATTTGCCATCGTTCAGTGAAACAAAAAATCAGTAACACTACGCTTCGAGATCTGCAAACTGATTTCTTCCTCAGGTAAATAACTAACTTAACACATAACTACAACCTAGGTCAAAAAAATTATGTGTTAGTTATTTACCTAAAGAAGAGATCAGATTGGATTGGATTGGTTGGGAGTGCCGATGGCCGAGTGGTCTAGGATATTGGTCTTTGAGTCTGAGTTAGAGATAACGCAGGTTCAAATCATGTCTGTGACCGTTGCACTTTTTATCAGTACCATCCCTGGAAAACTCTTAGAGTCTTGTACTTGTCGAATCTCCCCCTTATTCTGTTTGATAAGATCCTCGCACAGGCCAGTGGCCCATGAGGACGGGCACAATAAGGTATAAAAGGGGATCTGCTTCTCCTTTCTTATAAAAAAACATTGCAGATTTTGAAACGTAGTGTTACTGATTGTTTTTGTTTCACTGAACGATGGAAAAATGTCCGGAAAACTTCTTTTTCCTTCACAAATAATATTCCACATTTATAAATCTGGTCACATCAAAGAAAGTTACAACTTACACAAGAAACTATAATTAGTCATAAAGACTTTCTTGATTTCAGCTGTAGTGTTTTTCACTTTAATTTTTTGCCTGTGGTCGGGTCGGTAGCCGTACTTAGCTTTCTTTCTAATCATGTTTTCTTTCTAAGCTGTGTTATTGTCTATCGTTTCTAGTAATAACCGTATCGCTGCCTGATTCAATTACTTATTTGTATTATCTTACCGTATTTTTAAGTAGATTCAGATATTATAAACATTAAAGTAAGGCTTCTAAACTCCATAGGGATCTTAACCTGAGCAATTTGGTGGACAGAGCTTTTAAACCGGGACTTGGTAGCCTCCCTTCCTCGACGGCACGCTGTAGTGGTTTAGTATCATACCTAGCCTCCCTAAAAGTTCCACGTACCTCTGAAATTAGTTAACTATGGCCCTAGTGTCATTTAAAATTAATTAAAGCACTACATGTTTCACAGCCCAGCAATTTAAATATCTAAAACTGTTATTCTGTACACATATTTAGTAGTCTAAACCTCTTATCACTTTAGATGTGTCTGCTATGTGTCTTACGACTATAGGGCTCTGCCCCACTGGTCTCCATAGTTCTAATGTTAATCTTATGTGAGTCTTTTTAAATTCTTATTATTAAATTGTAAAGTCTTTCTTTACGTGATGACGTGAAAATCCATTGATTCAATTTAACCACTTTTCATTACTCGATCGATCTGAAATCTGAAAATATTTAAAGACAAATTTAGAACGATTAAATTAGACCTCCAATTTTAAGAAATCTCCACAAGAAATGAATCGATGAGTAAACTGAATTTTAATGACATGTTCAAACTTAAATCTGTACCGATACAATGGGTCAATTATATATTGATTTTACTGTTCTGTTTCAAATGCACAGAACGCGTGAAAAAAAAACCTTGAAAACGAAAAAAAAAAGGTGTTTACTCTGAGACACATCTAAAATGCACTTTCAAAACGAGTCACAGAGGAACGCGAAGCGTGATTAAATGCTTATTACGGGCGACATTTTGCAGCACAATCACAAGAAAGTCTTATTCAGCAATTTAGGAAGTTATAAACCAATTTTATATGATTTGGTATTCATTTAAAAATAGCTGGTTACAAAATTACTTATGTAGTGTCAGGCAATGACTCTCAATCCACCAACCAAATTAATATTAGCTAATCAATTCTAACATTGACAAATCTATTTAAAATCTGATTGGTTATAAGAAGCAAATACCAAGTGAAAATTACATTGTGCTTTGTTCAAAATTATTTTAGAAAAATAAGTACACTAGAAGTGTTGAATTTAATGAACACAATTGATAATGTGTGCTTGAAAAGTTCTCGAAATAAACCTTTTTGTCATTATTGGACAGCATATATACAGTAGCTGAAATGATAAAAACTAACATGACGAACTACTCGCTTAGTGAACACGATTTGAGGAACAATCCAGCACAGCGATTCCTTGGCCATTGCAAATCACAAAGCAATGCACCATACGTAAGGTAGATTTATATATGGCATTGAAAACTACAAAAGGGAGCAAAGAGTCGTTTTAAACCCAGAACAGAATACAATACTAATTAGTTAGGCTAATACAAAAATGTATATAATTTCTTAAATTAACCAAGAAAATGGGATTACATAACGAACACAGAGTGGAAAACATTCTGCGGTTGCAGTTATTCATGCTTTTCAAGAACGATTACCGAAGGAAAAAAGATAGTAAGTAGTACTTGAAGGCTAAATAAATTGTTGGAACTATCCAATTAAATATAATATGTTGCTTATAAATTGTTTTTAATAAATAAATTTACGATTTCATTTTTTTGACGTTACTCTCAATTTACCTTTGCTTCTAATTGTATTGATAATCTACTGGATATAGCACATCATCTGAACGAAACAAGAGAAATATTATATACCTCGTCTATGGACACTACGTTAACGAATGAATGTCATCTAGCAATACTGATTCGCGAGCGCGTATGTTAGATTATGTATAAAAACTACTTTATTTAACTTGCAATTGAATTATAAAAATTACTCATATTTGAAGTATTATTATTACATATGGTATTATAGAAAAACTCAAATGTGTGAGGTAAATATAACAACTCCAGTAGATATATAGTAGCCTAAATGATTCCTTAATGTCCATGAACAATTTCCAACATTATTATCTGAGTAAATTGACCAACTTAAGGGTTATTCAGATCTGTCACGGCTTAATAATGAAAAAGTAAGCTAAAAATTTTGAAATTAAACACATAAGCACTCCAAGAAGTATTAATAATTTTAAGAACAGTAGATAGTGTACAAAACTAATACTAAAGATCAAAGTTTTTCTCAGTTCTCACTTGGTCGAAATTTTGGTCACTTAATTAAAATGATTAAATATTTCGGTCAAGTTGATCAGAGCCAGCTTTATATACAATTCCATCAGGTAGGTAAATATCTTGTCAACGTTCTAAATAAAATTTTTAGTACGAAATTTATGAAATTATTGTTTCAACAAAGGGAAATTAAAGAAAAGTGAGTTTGCTCAACGCTAGTAATGTGCTAGCTTATAAAAAGAGAATATATTTTATAATTATAATTCAGTACTTTAAAAAAAGGAAAAAATTCACTATTAAGAGGTGTTCAATGATAATGCTCAAATATAGTGTACCAAAGGACCAAATGTAACTATTTTGGTTTTTTTAATACAAACTTTTAATGACAAGCATTTTACATACCTGCTTATCACGTTCTTCATGCCATATAAGACAATGGTTTCCCCTCATATACCTGTTTTACAAGTTTTACTATACATGAATATTTTCTGTTTCAGTGTAAATACAAGTGCCCTAGTAACAATATTATATCAAAGATATTTAAATCTGGTGGCGTTTTCTCTAATGCAATTTTATGGAAATAAATATAAGCAGGGGAATTTAGACAAACATTTGTTCATGCCACATTGGCAAGGACAGGGTGGCAATTCTATGACGAAAGGTCGGTCTCCTTGTACAGTAGACCTTTATCTCTAATTATTAATTTAATTCACAATTTGTTGCAAATGAGTTCACTCACTTGTTCTGCGACGAAAAGACCTTACAGGATTTCGACCTCTTCTTGCCACTGCAACAAATCAAAAGACATTAATGTTAATAAAATACGGTGTCATACATTTTAGAACATAGTCCAGGAGATATGATTATTCTAAAGGCAATCTTAAATGAGTCAATCTAATCATGTAATTTTATGCTATAAAATTAGAGTATTGATTTTTGGTACATTCAGATTCAATTATAGTTTTAAATAGAGAAATTATAAATATTAAAATTAATCTAAAAAAGGTAACTAAGACCATGTGGTTTAACTGTTTACACAGTCACTAATTATTGGACTATAAGCCTCGAGTCGTGCAGTAAAGATGAACATTAATAAAGACCGTTGGAAATTTTAGTTTTGAATTGCAAAGTACCTTAAATTAAAAATGTTAGAGCTTCCTTTGCAAGATAAATTAGCATTATAATTACATTACAGTGAAAATCAGTGTAATTACAAGTTTTCCATTTCAGTTAAAATCTAGTGTTGAGAACATTAGTATAAAGAAGGAAAAATATGAACGTAAGAAACTGAATTCAATATAGTATGTACTGAAATAAAAATAACTTAACCAAATTTGTTGTGGACTCTTGAAATTTATTTACTTACAACATTGCTAAAGTCATGAATTTCGACCACGATATTTCAAGGGAAAAGAGGAAAATGTCTTAACTCACTGCTCGGTTATAGACATCAAAAAATGAAAGTGATAGAAGGTTATCTGTTGTCTTATTTAAAATTTAAAGCACACTTTTATGTTATAACTCGTATTTTGCTTATCTTAAAAATATGTATAAAGATACATATATATGTTAATAGTATGTGATACAAAAATGCAATATTCATATTTAAATTGTAAGTCCTGGGAGAGGATTTACTTCCTCTAGTTCTGACAGGGCTTTAGGTTCTTCAGAGACCTTACAAATTGTTATATTTGGATTAATATAAAAAATACTATATCATACAAAAATATGATCGTTGGAAGTTACCAAAGTTCGACTACGGTAAATGATAGTTACCATTTTGACTACATGTGGGTAATGTATTGCTGAGGCGTGATCTAGGTAAAAACCTTTAAAGGTTAACAGTTGCCATTGATCAATTTACCGTTAAAATGTCATTTCCTACATTAAATGTCCACGAGAACTCACAGAAAGTTAAATTAGAAAAGAATTTAAGTGTGAATCCAGATGAGATAAAATTGTGTCACAGAAAAATTGTACGAAATGTTAAACATGGACTACAAGCATTTCAAAGAAGAAAAATAGCACAAAAGTAAGGAAATGGTGTAACTAGGGTAATCGGCGTGGCTGCTTACTTCATGACGTCTTTACCAAACTATAGTATAATATATATATAATACTTAAATACAGGGTGTATATTTATGTCTGGAAAAACACCCAAATATATCCTTTAAATAATTTTAAATATAAATTTGAAACCTCTTACAATCGTGAATAGAGATTGGGCATCTACTTTTTGGAACAATGTTTTGTTATGTCACACCAAACGGGGGGGACGTCCTTGCCGAGGGTATCGTTTGAATATTCTTAAATGGAAGCCTATACCTTGTGATACATTAATTTTAAAGGTGATAGCTTACTGAATTGAATGCCACAAACCGCATCTCAAAGAAATTATTCTATCAGAAAATAGAGCATTTTTTAGTATTGAAAATTTACTGATGTTCAACAATGTAAATTTTAACATGGTTCTTCTGCCACAAAATGTGTTTACAACTAATTTTTTAGCATTTTTTAAATGTTCAATTAAAATAAAAATAAACAATTTATTTTTTTTAAGCTGGTTTCATTAGTACAAATTTATTTACCAGTTTTTTATTACAATGAATAAAACTTATGAGTCACTTTCTCTGATTACTTCATGAATCTTGTACTTGGTGTTTTCCAGTCAGCAGGAAGGTTTAAGAAGAGACAAAGGTCACTAGCCTATGAAAAACATTACTGTATTGTGTTATTTAATCATCTGGTCCTACAGGTTTCACGTTTGTTTGAGCATGGAGCTTTCATTAGACAGGTCCTAAGCTGTGAATTACAAATGGACAAAGGTCATATCATTTCCTGTCGAGTTTAATCAGTTGTCCCTCTGAAGCAATTGCTGTCAACAAGTTAGTCTAATTACAGTAGTTCAGTTTTTATTTGGCATTTTAATGGAATTGTCCTGTAAAGAGAACGAATTAACTCTGTTGATGATGAGCGAGGATATGGCGATCGTTCAAAGATCTTATCGGGAAGTTTGTAATTTGTTTAATTGACACTTTCCCAGAAAGGAATCCATAAGTGTTTCAACAATATCAAAAAACTATTGAGCGTTTTGAAATGACAGGGAGTGTACGTTAATCGGCCAAAGTCGGGTAGGATACAATCTGCAACAGATGAAGAACATGCACTAAGATGTTTTGCAAACATTTATTGAAGACCCCACATACATCGCTCAGAAAAGCTGCACAGAGCAACATGAATATGCAACCCTATGTCTGTTAGTAAGATTTTGATAAATTAATAAAATTACAAACCATTTAAAGTTCATATAGTCCAACAGTTAAGTGAGGATTGATTACGACAGAAGAGTTGACGTTTGGTGAAACTTGTGATTTGCGCAAATGTGATGACAATAGAGATTTTCTGACCCAACATTACTATTTTCTGATGAGGGCAACTTTTTTTCCTAAATGGCAAATTTTAACAGGCACAATTGCCGTTAACTGGGCTAGTTGAAAACCCACATTGGATTACTGAGTCCCATTCACAGCAACCAACAAAAAACTGAACGTATGGTGTGGAATTTTAGGTAACAAAATTGTTGGACCCTTTTTTCATCAATGTAATTTTAAATGCCGAACTTTACTACAATATGCTACCAAAATGAAATAATCCCAGCTATTAAAATTGCATCACGAGAATACTTTGATAATGTATGGTTTCAGCAGGATGGTGCTCCACCCCATTATGGGAGACAGGTAAGAGAGTATTTGGATTTAAGTTTCCTCATAAATGGATTGGCTCGCAAGAGGAGAAATCGAATGGCCTCCAAGATCTCCGGATTTGTCACCAATCGATTATTTCCTATGGGGTCATTTAAAATCCAATGTTTATAGAAGAAAGCCTCATAATTTTGGAAGACCTAAGAACAGGATTATAGAGGAGATTGCTTTGATAACTGAAGAAATGTTAGGGCAACTCTGTTTCGAATCATTTTACACAAGATTATTTGGCTCATTGTCAAACCGTAGAAGGAACACAGTTCGAACAATTGCTTTGACACCAAATGCAGGTAAAACGTTTGTTGTAAAGACTTTTCCAAACAGCATACTCTTATTTTTTATTTGTAATACAGAAATCAATAACATAAGTTTTTCCATAATTGTACTGTAAAAACAAAACTGGCTAATTGTTCTAAATAGAACAGCTTAAAAATGAAAATTTTTGTTTTATTTAATTGAACATTTAAAAAAATGCTAAAAAATTACGGTTTGTTGTAACACATTTTGTGGAAAGAACCATGTTAAAATTACCTATTGTTGAACATCAGTAAATTTTTTTCAATACTAAAAATGCTCTATTTTTCTGATAGAATAATTCCCTTGAGATGCGGTTTGTGGCATTCAATTCAGTAAGCTATTACCTTCAATTAATTATGTATCAACAAGGTATTACGGCTTCCAATTAAGAATATTCACGATACCCTCGGCAGGACGTCCCCCGTTGGTGTTACATAACAAAACATTGTTCCAAAAGTTAAAAAAAAAAAAAGATGCGCCGCAATCACTCTATCACGATTGTAAGAGGTTTCAAATTTATATTTAAATTATTAAAAGGATATATTTGGGTGTTTCCAGACATAATATACACCCATATATATATTATAATTATATATATATATATATAATATAATATATTAGTTTAAGAAAAAGAACGTTCAATTTGTGTAGGCTCAAAAAGTGTAAATATTTCTTCCAAGAACTCAGAATGCATCAGAAACGCACCTGTACTGATTAGGTATTTATAATTTTGATAACACGTTTAATTTTTGTATGGACCATATAAATTTACGTATATCATGCGAAGTTATGAGTTGACAGATGAGAATACAAGAGCCATAGAGTGTTCTAGCAAGATATTTACAGCGTCGGAACGTTGCTTAGTAGTATATGAAAAGAATTCTTGCTACAGTTCTTAAAAATATGTAATACAGCATAGCTTCTAAACCTAGCTTCCTTCTCACATTAAATTATGATTTAAGTAACTATGAAAAAGTACTACGATACTCGTATTTTAATACTAAATAAACGTATTTCTCCCTAATTTTATAATTAACTATTATTATAAGTAGAACCTTAACTTTTTACATCAATATATTTATTACTAATTAACTATCCTTTTCGTGTAAAGCAACAACGAAACAAATAATATTAGTTTAAAATAATAATGATT
This sequence comes from Homalodisca vitripennis, assembly GCF_021130785.1. Classification (NCBI taxonomy): domain Eukaryota; kingdom Metazoa; phylum Arthropoda; class Insecta; order Hemiptera; family Cicadellidae; genus Homalodisca; species Homalodisca vitripennis. Next base: position 33,859,623 of record NC_060208.1, read on the forward strand.
AAGTAAGAGTGCACCACACCACAAAAGTAAACTTTTAATTCAGTAGAACCATGTGTAATGTAAATAGATAAAATAAAGTTGACTCTTATTTACCTGGACTAGCTACAGTAAACAGAAGACACAAGGCACAGACGAGAGCATAGGTTAGACGAACCATTGCTGACTGGCTGAAAGTTATAGTACCCACCGATCACAACGACCTCTGCGGGTTCAAACATTAAATAGATGACCTTTGAGGCACATTCAGGAAGTTAGTGCCGTGTATTATGTGTAGCAGTACTAGAGAAAATTTTATTACTATTGCAACTGTAGTGTAGATAGGCCTACTCATATGGTGTTATTAAATTAATTGCGTATATGCGTCTCGTATGAAAACACTTTATACATGTATTAATTGTATTATATAAATTTTAGCATATTATTATTTTCGTTGCGAAGTTTTTAAAATATATTTTTCTAAACAATTTTCGAATTCGAAATTGCCTACACTATCATTACGAAAGTTTATTATTATATTGTTACACTAATTAGGTAAGCAAAGGTTCTTAACAACATTCTCTCCAAGTTCACGAAGTATCAAACATCACTGGTAACAAAATGCATATGTCAACGTGTGATGTGCATTTAATGGCTGAGCTTTAACGAAGCTTAATAGTTGAGAGGCTGGATATATTTCTGGCACAGGACTGGTAGTCGAGGACATAATACATGTGTGTGTCAAATTTAACTTTCCTAAGACGGCTGAAAATTTTAAACAATCATATAGGTTTTTTATAAATTCAAAACCATTTGGTGAGGGTTTGGACTCCATGAAAATCTTTTATTTATTTTTTTCAACGCTCAACGCATGAGGCACATATATGACAAATTCATTGCTATATAACATCGGGGAGTTGAAAATAAACATAGTTAGTTGCTCTAAGACTTGCAACCACATTCAACCTGTGGATGTTTGATCATTATCATTATTTGTTTTCAAAATTTTCTGTGTCAATTATTAGGCACGTCTGTGTCAAATTTTATCTCTTTAAGACATTGGCAAGTAGGAAAAACATAAATATAGTTGTTTTAAAGGTTTAAACCCCTTTTACCCCTATGGGTAATTATCGTAATTTTTATGAAAGTTCTTTTATTTTTCTGTTAAGCGTATGAGGCGCATATGTGTAAATTACGTCTTCTAGGACATTGAGAATATAAGAGACGATATATATTTGTTCTAGAGGTCGCAACCACATTTCAACCCCTATGGATGTTTGATCTTTATGAAAATGCTCCGGCTTTTCAACTTGAGCTATGAGGAATACGTAAACAACTGCCAAATGTAAACTTCCGGACGTATTTGAAAAGAGGAAAATTAGTGATGAGTGAGTGAGGGCTTTGCCTTTCTTGTATATAGAGACTATAAGTGCTTAACTATGTCCAAAATTGGGTAGGGGAAAGAAAAGGTATATCTAAGAAGTCTCTGAGGTATTTAACGTGCATGACTTTCTATTTTATACAATGAAGTACACCACAGACGTGTCGCGTAATGGGCTTCTCATGGGTTGCACAAAATATAAATATGTCAGTTATTTCTGGAATTAACTATTGCATACTTTAAAATAAAACATTTTGGGGGACACTATCTTTATTTCATTTAAAAATTTCAATGGAGTGTTGTACGAGTATTTTGATCAAGCAAAAACTCTATTCAGCTGATCCAATAAGCAGCTGTGTGCAGCTCGACAAGATAAATGGAACCGACAGCAGCTACATTAGTTCCATGCTACTGTTGGAGGTGAAAACAATTTAATAAGATCAGTTCTTCTTATAGCATAATCCATCCTCACTCGGTTAGAATATATACAAAATTTTGATAAAATTTTAAATAAATCCAAATTAGGATTATCTTAATTTTGCATACATCTATATATATAAATGCGAATGTTTGTTTGTATGTTCCGTTATAACTCTGGAAACCAATGCACGAAACATCGTGAAATTTTGTACAGTGATTCTACACGTTCCTGGAAGTAACATAGGCATACATACTAGAGTAAATTTGGTCTAATTTAAATAGTTTATTTAATTAATTTTTTAATTATAAATCATTGTTGATGTTAGAGTGCTTTATATTGGATCCGAAAAGACTGCGCTACGACACATAATACAAAGCGAACTGTTACTTAACAGCTGTTAATACTTTCAGCTGAAGTTCATCAAAGAGGCAGAAACATTTGTTTACATTTAAAATTTAGAAAATTTTTATTGTAAAAGTGCTTGATCAGTAGTGTAATGCAGGTTGCATAGAAGACGTCATTGCCTAATTTTAAATTCAGATTGCACCAATGATCAATAATCTATATATATATATATAAATGAATGTTTTGTGTGTTTGTCCTTTATAGACTCAGAAACTATTGGACCGATCACTATGATAATTGGTATTTATTTGTATTTTTCTATGTAGAAGGTTTATATGCAATGCCCATTGATGTAACTCACCACCAGGCTGTACTGCAAGATATAAAAGTTATCAAAGCGCCTACACATTATAAACTGCAATTACGACACAGTTACGTATATTAAATAGCCAAACACTATTTAAAGGCAAAGAAATATACGGGCAAAGCTTAAGAGACGCGTGCGAAACCGCGGGAAACAAACTAGTTTTTAAATAAATCCAAAGTATATTAGATTAAATTTATATTGAGTCGAGTAAAATTACATCATAGGCCTTTGAGTGTTTTCTAAATACCATGATCAAAAATGTATACATTTTAGCGAAGCAGTTTAGATGATATTACTCAGAATGCTCGTGTAGAACTTCTTGCAAATTATTAAAAATAACGGTTATATTTTAAAACGAAAAGCTTACGCAAAGTGCTTACAGTCTAGAACGTGTATCAAATTCAGGCGATGCTGTAAAATAGTTTATTTAAACCTTTGCACAAATACGAATGTTAGCCACCTTGATCCATTTGTTGGGTGAAAGTAGCTAGGGATCTTAAAAAAGTTACAAGCAAAACTAGCTATGTACCAAGTTCAGTTTCAACAGAAAAACTTCGCATTCAACAACAACAACAAGCCCGCATTTTTATTTATAATTCCATAGATATTATTATATAAATATTTATATTTTGATGGTTGTGTGTTCTTTGAGCCGTGATCAATGCAAATTTCAAAAATTCTCCCGGATTGAAAATGATATTTGAAGGCATACTCCTTACATGAAATAATATCTGAAAGTTTAGGAGCCATACATTAATCTCGTGGTGTACTGGATTAGTGCAAGAGTACATGAGCTTTCAAGAGTTGCCGCTAGAGTGCTACACCTGAGGGTAGGGACGATAAGTAGTTCTGAACGTGTAAGACAGCACCAACTTGATTATATCGAATCATTGTAATTCCTCTTTATACAAATTTAAAAAAACCTCTTCTAAACAAGTGTAAGACAGCTAATATACAAAATCGTGTATACCTGTACTTTACAAATCATGGCAACTCAATGGCATATACTCAATACTGTTTAACACGTAAAACCTCTATATCGTGTTACATTAATAACACCTAAACTGTTTTTTGTCGAAATAGATGTATTATTTTACCCCACTGTAAGCCATATTGCTGTATCTAATATAGAGGCCAATCTCCAACTGAATCATGGTGAACAGTTATCCTGATAGCTAACAATCGAGTTGTTTTTAAAGATATGATTAATATGTATTCAATTGATTATTACAAATTTTTTAACATAATATTTTTATTGGTTTATCAGAAGAAGATTTCAAACTTGTTCTTCTGATGGAGTAACACGTATTAATCATACTTGTTTGATTGAGATATCTCTTATAATTACGCGACCAAAAATATGGGTTTAAATTGTTTAAAGTTTAATATTGTTCTTTTGGAATAAAACTCAACATCGTTCCATTACGGCCGGCACTTATTAGCCTACTCTCTGAGTTTAATACACGTCCACATTTCTGAAATAAAACTCTACCTCTAAACTAATACACTTTCATGATACATTCTTCTCGTTTCATTAAGAAGATTTCTGTCATTCCAGAACCTTTTTTTGGGACGTTTCATGTGACCATGGACTGAAGAATATTGGCAAAATTGGGCTCACCCCCACTAACATTACGTCATGGGAACACTTCTTTCGTAAACATTCTCGCTTACATCATCATGTATCTAGATTGACTTTCTAACAGGCGGTAGGCCTATGTACAGGGTGTATTCTAACTCGAACCAACCGTTACACCAGGTTGTCAGAAGTTCATTATCTCTTACAAATCAATGTGAATGAAGTAGCAAAATGGGTATGAATATCCTCGATAGTAAGCTTACTTGTGTTGTGTCATCCGTCGTGTACTCGAAGTGCATCTTCCATTGGTGTTTTTAGGACGCCTTATTTCTAAGTTCGTGTTGAAAGACTCGTTTAGTTGATAATGTTTTATCATATTATGAACTACATATGTTTTTCCTTTAATTCACATTTGAAGATTTTTGTCGTTGTTAATGTTGCGTGATATGTCATGGTAATATTCTATCAATGTCTTTTATAGTATTCTTCTATTTATTTATTGCATTGTGTTTGCTGCCTCTCTATAAGCTGATAATGTTGACCATTGTACTTTGCAAACTAATGTAATGGTTGATCGTTTGAAAATTAATAAAATTGAAAATGAAATGAAATGGCTACGGCACGTCACAGATCGGGAACCAGTTCGCAACGATTCGTTTTTATAACCTTGGAAAAATGTCTTGCATAAAAAACAGTACCTGTAGTTACCACCCATGCTCCACTGGTATATTCCATGAATTATATCACTATGTCATCAATATGGCATAATTATGCTATGTCATCAATATGGCATAATTATGCTATGTCCTCATGATTCGTTCTGACATGTATAAAGACATGTCGCTCTGTCTGTATCCATGCCATTTGCCGCAAAGATTAACAGGCGTTCCATAAATGCTAATTCAGTTTTCCGTCTTCATGTGAAACCTCTGAACCTACTCAAGCAAGCACGAAAAAGAACCCCACTGATTGTAATATTGCACGTGTCGTCTATGAGGCACGATCCCTGCATCCCGCCACGTTATAACTGTGAAGTCTGTCTGGATTTTAAGAAGCGCACGCACTTGTTAATATGAGATAATTCTACGGTAAGTTACCTAGTAAAACACTTTGATTATCGTCCTCTCGAATAATCACTTTGATCGTCCTTGAAACATGAGCCCCTTTGGAGTTATGGGTATTGTAACTGACGTGCTCGAGGATAGTTTGGATGCGTTGAACATTCGCTATGATAAATGCTTTAATTTTGATAAAAATGAGTTGTAAGATAGTTTAAAGTAGGCTATTTCATGTAAGCATAACATTTATTCAAAACTGTCATAGTTGAAATACATATTTACTGAAAAAGTAGTACTTCTTTCAATACTGCGTGTACAAATACACTTAAGTTTTACGTCCCTATACTTGTCTTTTTTAACACTCTGTTATGAAAGGACATAATATAAGAGTGGTTAGGTAGTTTCGAAATGTAAAAGACTGCATTGTTTATACTGCATGTAAATTTTAAAAAGTATAGAAAACTATCGGTTACAAGTGATAATATGACTCAAATAATACGATAAATAAACTTGTTTTACTTTTCATAATGTCATTTAATATTATTAATATTCACTTACAAAAGGAGGTAAAATGTATAGCCTTTTTCTTTTGTTTTTTACATGCGGGTATAGTTTAATGATTTTCTAATTATTTGTACATTTTTTTATCCAAAGTATTTCTTGTTTCTAAAATATAATTTAAGGAAACATGGTACAATCCATACCCGGACCTGTACTGTCTCTATACGAAGATCTCACGAACTTCGAAACATTGCCGCTAGAGTGCTGCACTATAGCATATAAACTCATTGCGTGCTATGTTCTAGAGTGTTTGTATTGTATTGAATAATATTTAAAGGCTGACTGAATCCACTCTTTAACTTTAACAAACTATAATGCGAATGTAAAGTAAAAATACCGCAATTTAGTTAAGCAATATATATATATATATATATATATATATATATATATATATATATATATATCTTCAATAAGAATAGAAAAGAATAGAAGAAAAGAACATAAAAAATTCTCTATATTTCGTCTTAAGACATTTTTAAGAGATATACAGTAGGTAAATAAGCAAATATATCAACAAAAAATAATAAACAAAAGAAACATCATATGTTAATAAAACTAATTTTGAATTACGTACAAAGAGTAAATAATTTTGCTTATTACAAGGAATATAAAGTTATAAATTAAAATTGTAGTTAAATGTGTAATGTTATAAATTAAAATTGTAAAGTGTAATTTATACATACTGCTATCCATATCTCAAATTTAGACCATCCGGATGTTTAGTTTGTAGCACCCTCTGATGAGCTATTTCTAAATAATTTATTTTAAGTTTATGGGGGTTCTGAATTTTGTTTAATACTTTTTAGAGAAAAGCATTCATCGAATTTTTTGTTATGCTCCATTGCGTGGGCCGAAATAGGATTTGATTTAATTTCAAGATTTGTATCGCTGCGATTTTTGTTCATTCTAATGTGCAATGGAGTTATGGTCTGACCAATAAATATATATATATATATATATATATATATATATATATATATTTATTTATTTATTTAACTTTTAAATGCTCCTGTTTGGTAACAGTGATTTTATTTTTATTTTAATAATTATTATGACTAGAGATCTTACCTAGTGAATAACGATATATTTAAGAGAAACCAGTACTAATGAAACTTTAGAGTACGGATATATTTATTTTACCTTCATGTTTACACAAAAACTGGAGAACCAAGTTTAAGAACCCCCTCCATTTCACGTAAAGGCACAAATGTTATAATGATTTATTTAATTACATTTATTTTGTTAAATTAGTATGAAATTGTCATTCGTTCAAGAATTACTGACCACATTCACTGTATTTTATCTGTATCAACATGCAAATACAAAGAGTTCACCATTAAACACTCAGTGATTATATTTAACGTGAAATATTATAAGCAAGGACAAAATCATTTTTATATACACGTTTAAAATTAGATCCCGTGCAAAATTCTGTCGATGTCTAATTGTAAACTGAATGAGTTTTTTATGCGAGGCAATTTTTCTTTTTAGTCGTATTATGTCCGTACTCATTAACCACTGGTTAATTGAGTTAAACGTTAATTTCATGTAACCAGAAAAAAATTATAAATCATAGCAGGATATTTAGATTTTTACTAACGTTAAAAGATTTATTCAATTAATTAATTTATATAGTCCGTATACTTGCAGAAAACATCATGAAACTGCGTTGCTTGTACTGTATTGATGTGAAGGTCCATGAACTTCATATAGGTGCCGCTAGAGCGCCGCACTTGTCGCTGTAGGTGTATTCGATCATGACTCACATTATAGCTTACAACAAGCTTAAGAGCCAGGTATTTAAATGACCTTGAGTTTCATCTTCAACAGAACAATGTTGATCTCCAAGCACATTTACACTCTCATTGGTGATTGTTGAATTATAAAATATGTTACAGATGATAAACCGACATCTATATATTTTCTTGGTTCTATATTAGAGTAGAATACTTTAGGAATATTTGAAGAATGAAATATTTAGTGAATTCTATCTAAATATACAATAAAATACCAAAAATATTTTAAATGGGATGCGTATTATTTATATTTTTTAAATGAGACATTTTTCGTACTTACGACTAAGAATAAGGTTTTAAAATTGATTCAAGTTCAAAATTGTTTTTGAAGGACTAAAATGACGGACAACTGTCCATTTACTTTTTACAAGAAAACGATAGAGCTCTTCTTAACCCAAGAGACACTACGCGACATGTTTATAATCTATGGAACACTTTTATCAAGATTTCGTATAAACAATACAGACAAATGAACGAGGGCTAATCATTGATACTGCGAACAAAAAAAATTGACAGGGTTCTTTCTTGAATAAAGAAAAATCTATGTACCAAGTTTCAAGTCTTCAGGACCTTCCCATTAAGAGTTATAACAACCTACAATCCTATTTAGCAAGGTTAGTCTCTTTAACAGTTCTATCAAGAGTTATAACACAGATGAATGAACAACGACACGATTTTAAGAAGGCCGTATTGGGCCCTCAATATTATGACTAACAGGTCTGCACCATGCATTGAAGACCCATTACCTTACTCCAACAACTTCTCACATCCATGTGGCTCATTTTGTAGTGATTACGTAATGGAGTTTTGTTATACCAATTACGTAACTCCTTTCCATTTATATATCAGTTAATCCCGGTGAAGTGACATTTAGTGAGGACGACATTCATTTTCGTGTTAATCCTCCAGCTATTTTAGGGCTCAGTCTGGAACCTGAAGATAATATTCTAGTTTAATAAAGATAATTGATGTGCCATCTACGGTATGATGTTAACTGAACTACCTTTCCCTTACTGGTTTTCCTCCGTCATGAACACTTTTTATGAAATGTTGAAGATGGAGATTGTATTGTGATTGACTTTTTGTGACATTCTAGTTATTGTGACGTTCTAAGGCTGTGGTTCTCCATCAAGGTACGCCCCATGTATAACTGTTCAGTTTCAATGTAATTTGAAAATTATTCCTACATCGCCAACTTACAAATGCTCCCAAGTTAATATAATTCATTTGAACTGTGGATATACATTCATTTATGATTTTATACTTCACAAAGTTAATCTCAAATAGATATTCTAATAGTATTATAAATGCGAAAGTTCCTTTGTTTGTTTCTTATGTTTTCACGCGTAAACTACTCAATCGATTGTACTGAAATTGTACATGGATTGTACATCGTTCTAGGGTCCCTAGGATGAACATAGATCTATTCTTATTTCGTAAATCCTTCCGGGCCCCACTGGTCTTTCACGCAGAAGAAAATGTCATCTTGGTCTATAAAGTTATGTTATAATAATTAAATAAGCCTGTCAAATTTAATCAACTGTTCGGTGTAAACCTTGGTTATTATTTTTTAATTGTTTATATTTATCGTAATTAAACTGTCTAAAGGGTTGATTTTTTAATCAAAAATTTTAAATTTAGATTTCAGCGAATTTGACTCCAACTACTCCATTAGAGTAGAGCAGTCGACATGAACTGTTTTAGATGAAATTTCGCTGGACTGTTCTTTTGAACTAATTTACCAAATCCAGCTCTAAATGTTATAAAATATTTTAAAAAATTACTATAAATTATAAGACTGATATAAAACCCATCTTAGATATCTTTTAACACAAGCAGGTTTCTCTGATCTTATGAATGAATAAAAACTATTTGACATATTTCCTTGATTGTGGCAACAAGGCAAACTCAATAGTGGCGTCGGAAATATAATTAACTGGAACCAGCAGTGGTCATAAACGTGCAACGCCTACTAAACCCCGTGCAAAGGAGCTGGTAACTGCTAACTGTACAGATATAAGATACAATTTAGTCTAACTTTTAGTATAAATTCAAGGACTGTTGTGAAACTGATAGAGACTGTTTCACAGCAGTCCTTGAATTTTTTATATATATATATATATATATATATATATATATGTTGTAGGTCGGGAAAGAGGCAAAATCAGCTTTGGAGTAAAAAATACTAAGACCGGAGTAAATTTAAATTATATATATATATATATATATATATATATATATATATATATATATATATATATATACAATTTTTTACATATTTTGTAGATCGAGGGTAGAAGGCAAACTCAAATAGATGCAAAACCTAAACCTAAACGAAATTGCGTGCGAAGCCGCGGACAATTGCTAGTGTAATATATATTTAAACAAAGTATAAAAATCGTCTAAATTATCTAAACGTTCCTACTTTAAATAGTTCATAACCTCCAGTTTTGTAGTTTAGTGTAGTAAACAAGAATTGATAATAAAAATTGTCTAATAACTCTCGTGAACAATGAAAAAGTTTTAATATTACTTTAGTATTGCTAAATTACTAACATAAGCTTTACATTAAAAAATTAGCAAATACAAGTTTATAGATTTGTCATCAAATTAATTATTACAGTTATTAGATTTATGATATCAAGAAGGCATAACAATGTTTTTACTTTTCTATCTGCGTTTATATTTTCTCTTTCTGATTGAGCCATCTATATTATCCCAAAGATAATTATATAGATATATATTATTGTTTTATATTATATATATATATATATATAAAATTTTAAAGATAATTACAACGGGGATAGATGAGGTGTGATATTTCTTGAAAAAGTAATATGTGAAAACTGCAAAATTTGTCGGTCTGCAGTTTATTTCCTATTTCTTCGTTTCTTAGTTTCCAAATTTGTCTTTGTTTTGAGAATCAATTTATCAATTCCGAAACTTTATATTTTATGTAAGTATAATTTATTTATTTTTGTACAGAATTCATGATCAAATAGTTAGACCATGAGCGATTCTTCAACTGATTGGATCTTTACACAGGAAACTTTAGATTTTTTGAGAGATAATTGCTAACCATAAGAGTGGCGTTGCCAGACATTAAATTTTAGAATGACAGTAGCTGATGTTGGACTAAAATCAAAGAACATTTAATGTTGAATATGTTCAAATGCGTAGTCCATATGTTGTAAAGCATAAGGTTCAAGGTCACCCAAATGAGAAATCAGCAATAGTTGTCTGTTACTCGGAAACGTCCGAATCCGAGATTAATAAATATTTCAAAATTTCTTCCTATGGTATATGTACTGTTCTAAGAAAACCAATGGAGGTCATAAGAAAGATTTTTAGTTTTTAAAATAAAATAACGTTAAATTACTAAAAACCGCTTGTCTAAAGACAAGCCATCATACACTGAGTATTGGTGCGGTCTGAAGTTTTATAAGTGCTTAGATATGTATTGTCAGTTTAGAAGTGTGCCAAAAGATCAAAGAAATAAATATAGATGTGTTATTTCCAACAAGTGTCCATTTAGTTAACAAGTTGTGCATATATTCTGTGACTTATTTTCATGTTTCGGGCAACCTAAAACATTTTAGCAGCATGCCAGAGAGAAAGAATGTACTTACAAAAAATATTAAAACGATCAATACAGGTAATGATTTTTTTGTGCCTTCACGCGAACCTCTAAGTTTTCTGAAATCTGAAAACTGTGCCGAGAGTTGACTGCAGGACTTCTCACTGAGGGGATCCTAGAAGATAGAAACACTCTACACGCTGTTGAGCAATCTTGTCTAACAATACATTGTTTATAATTCAGGAAACTAATAGGTTGCCGTGATGGCTTAAAAAATTAATGAGCACAAAAAGTAGGGCTTAGTTTACATATCGTCGTAGCTCCCATTGTACAAAACTGGTCCCAAATTATTTCAGCTTAAAAAAAACTGTAACTTTTAGAAAAAGGAGACATAAGCTGGTGCAGATGACCTCATAGAACCTTTTTGAAAATTATTTAACATTATTTTGGTTGCTATTAATTTTGACCAGATTTGAGTATAAAATAAATTTAAGGTATTTAATAATACACTTGTTATAGTACATTATTATTTCTTTAGTAGCCTATAATACAGGGAGAGTATAAGATCCAAATTACATACAAACAAATCTGTGTTTAATGATCTTATGATCTATCTAGATTTAATTTAAGTAATTGCACAGACGCAAGTTTTAAATTTTTTTCTGAACATAAATATTTTTTTTTAATGTTTGTATATAAATGATTCTGGCTGTTGTTTCCTTTTTCTTAGAGATATGTATTCAACAAATTATATTATTATTAAATTAATATAAATCATAATGCACACTGAGAAATAAAGTTGTATTGAATCTATATTAATACATGTTACAAGTATTCAAGCGATATTAACTTGATTAGTTGAATGATTGTAACTGTATGAGTACCTCAAGCGTAATTATTAAGTGACCAGCTGTTTTAAACTCAACAAAATTACTGTTACAAGATTAACATACCAATCAACTTAGGAAGCACTTGGAATAGAGTCCCATGTTGAATGTATTTTAAGTCCCAAAAATGTACATATGTATTTTAAGAAATATCCGTCGATAGTAAAGTATACATGTAATACAATAATTACGCAGATACTTTTAGGTATCCGTAATGAAATTGTAACGATTTAAAATCTAAACGTGTCTGAGTAATTTCAAAACAAAGTGACAACAAATTAAGGTCCCATGTCGTTAATTAAGGGCTGACCCAATGCAGGGCTTTTTGCCAGCGGCGAGAAAGGAAGGGACGGGAGGGTTCGCATTTTTACAGTGACAAGAAGGGTCCCATTGTGCGACTGAAACAACGGCGGCGCGCTTCTGATTAAAAAACGAGCGGAGCTAGCCAGCGACATCCCTTAACAGGTAACCCTCTAATGAATATGGTGACAAAAAATTGAAACAAAACGGAACGGCCCTTTGAAGCCCTTTAGGTGTGATTGTTTCAAACGAGCCGTCCACCTCGGGAGGGGCCAACTGTCGCGTAACTTGATCCGACCGGTAGCGGACGTTTCGGAATGGAAGCAACGGTCGTTCGTGTCTTGCTTATGTGTTAGAGCATATTAATTTTCTAAAGGGAATTAAATTCAAGTCAACGAGAGCTAAGCTATAGTTTTACTAAAATTTAATAGTGTTTACCACACAAAAAATAACCATCAATGGACCATTTTAATTTAAGAAAATTCTAGTATTACATTTATTTTGTAGATTAATTCGAGATAAAAGAAGAACTACGAATTAGCTATAAGGAGAAGTAACAATAATATTACGCCCCACCGTAAAATACGTAAGTATTTATCCCAATTTTTGTGTTTGTACTAACTAAAAATTAATTGAATGCATTAAAACCATAAAGAATTATTTACGTCTTAAGTTTTGACCCATCTGTTACTATTATGATTAATTTCCATGACTCATCCTTATATTAAGAAATTTATTGATTTCTTTAATTTGTTTTTTAATCTTATTAATATTTAGGACTTGATACGTGTAGCTTTTTGCGCAATTCCATTTGCTTATCTAGTCGTAGCGAAGTTATTGGTAAGTATGTATGAAGTATTTTATTCATTTTTACAGTAGTTTATTACACAAATAAAAATGTTATGCCAACCTTCGTTTATTCAAAGTAACATTTACATTTACATGGCTATGTACGCAATTTTCATACTCTTCCTAGTGAAAGCACTTCAGGAGGCCTGTTATATTTTTCAAACTGGATTAGGTAAATTTCAGGTACTTAAAATGACGGTATTTTTTGATAAAATGTATCAGAGATTAAGCACCAATTGTAGCTGGCTTTTATAATAGGTTTTACGTTTGCAGAAGCATTAGGCTTCGAATGAATTATATTTCGAATTAGCCTCGTTGCGTCGATCATAAAAATATACACAAATATAGACCACATCTATACAACAAATATACACAAATATAGGTATCGGAAATCTATTTCGATCAAAAAGTATCAATTTCCGGCCTATGTAACCTATTTCTGGTATAAGATATTCCGATTTCGTATTCAGGTTTGGCTTCTTGTCCTGATGGAGAAAATATGTAATTACGTAGACTGAGAAGATTACTTTAGTAAAAGCATAAATTTCCCATTTTTTATCAACTTTTGGTATAAGGTGAAGAGTGGATAGCCCTTACTATTTTAATTTAAAATGTCATATTGTTAACCGTTTATAATATGATATGTATAGTGGTTTGACAAATTGATGCACGTTAGTGTCTATCCCTCTGATTTCCTTTTGTTCTTTCTTAAACCACTGCAATGTGGAGCCAACCTTATAGTTAAATATTCACAGCTTTGTGTATTAAATTAAGTTTTATACAAGTATTTAAATATAGTGTTTCCAATGCATTAAATGGATTAAATTTACAGGTGCACTCTCATTAATAATTATAGTGTAACTTTGTCTCCGCAATCTCCATTACACTACTTATACTAACTATTTTCTAACATTTAAATGTTTCTGCCTGTTGGTAAACTTTACTTGAAAGTCTCAACAGCTGTTTTGTCAGTTAATTTTAGACTTTCTTTAGTAAATTATTTTTCCAAATTCTCAAATATTGTGGGAAACTATTTCGATTTTCTCTTCGTAAAAACCCTCCTTAAAATATTGTTTAAACCCATTATTCGGATTGGTTCTGCTGTTCTAGATATCAATTAATAGCAACCAATTTAGCGATTCATTGTTATTACAAAATTTCTTATGATTAATGTTTACCCATGAGACCATTAAAATTACTTTTGATTGAAAATCGTTTTTAAACTACTCAAATCTTAGCCACATACAATAACATAATTTAATAATATCATGTGAATTAGAAGATATACTGAACAGATATAAGTAAGGGTGTAAGTGATGTAAAATTGACTATAAATGGTCTTTATAACTGCTTATGTTATGCTTTGCCAATAATTATTCCCCTCGTCAAAAGTTTTATCACGTATGTGTCTGAGGAGAAAATATAGCAAAGAGTATAATGACAACAAAGACATTGTAGTGACAGCTCTGAATATTTATGAATCCAACGCTAGCTTTCAATAGCTCCATGACTACTTTAATCTAGATTTATAGAATTTCGGGTAAGTAGGCTCTGCCCCAAGTTCTGAAACAGAAAGACAATCTCACACCTGCAGAAAATTCAGTCTCTGGGGTTACCTGCTTCCTTGAACTTCCAGTCTACTGCACCACGAATCAAAAACAAATCTGTTGTCTAGAATTGCGTGTTCTTTGGACGCTCCTGGCTCGAGGATTTGGACGTTGCATGTTTCTGGAAGGCACATTAATCTTGAAGCCTTATCTCTCAGAGCCAGTTAGTCTTTTATTCCTGAATTTCTTAAGCCATCAAGAATCTATGAAACCCTGATTGATAGACGTCTACAGTCTGTGTGTACTGGTTAACAAAACACCTGTGACGTGATCATGTAAATTCTTATGAATTTTGATACAGATCAAAAGCCACAGTATTATGTGTAATCGTCAACGTCTAGAAAATATTCAAACTAGATATACTTACCATTATTTAGAACCAAAAATTATACCTCATATAAACTCTAGGTACTGACACTTAATTTCTACTTAGAGCTTAAATACATTAGCTAAACGATGACTTATAAACAACAAGTGTGTTAAACATTACTTTGTCTTAGATTTAGATTTACCTTTTGGTTACAGCACACACGCCAATCCTAAGGAAAATCCAAACTCCCTTAGGAAACTAATACTGTTTAGTCGTGAAGACCGTATAATAACTAAATATTTGGTCCATAAAGCATGTAGGCGAATATAGCTCTATACATTCATCTTTAAGATATAAGATATTCAGTTTATTAGTGTTTGAAATTTAAGTAGGACCTATGAGCTGGTTTGGCATAGCATAGTTTTATTTTAGAGGAAATATTATTTATAAAATTACTATTTCTTAGATAAGTACTATTTCAATTTTAGAGATGCATGGTTATATGTTTGTGCATCAATTTAGTTGTATAAAGAAAAACAGTAACAATTTACATTAGTATTTACATAACAGGAGAACATTTCATTATTATTTTCAATAATAAGAAATGCCTCGTTAGTCATTTATCAGTTGACAGTAACATAAAGACAGGGTGTGTTAACTAATAGTAGTTGTGGTTAGTTATCCTTTAATCAAATACTATTAATGATGGTATAGAGTGGCGCATTTAGGCCATTATCATTATTATCTAACGCCCTTGGAACATGGATAGTTACGAAATTAGTGGTATCTACGGCATAAGGAAAATTTTAGTGTGTTTCGTATATTTGTGGTATGTACATTTAAGGTCATTTTTTGTTTATTTTGACTTGGTATTAACCTGTTTTCTTAATTTAGTGGAAACAATAGAAGAGTTTCGTGGATCGAGGTTACGAAGTTCAATGATTGTAGTTGTTTTATTCTGAAGTAAACATAATAAATATCACGCGTTTGTGACCATATATTTTGATTTTGTCGGTAAGAGGCAGTTAGGTTTGTACTTACACGTCACAGGTAATTTTGGAATTTACATCATACAATAGCTATTTCTAGTCTACTCTGAGAGATCCTGTAATTAACTTTTATGTTTGTGTACCGTTACATATATAAACCAGTAAGAGTGTATTTAACTAATATTTTGTCTAATATATTGGTAATTGTACAGCAATACAGCCTATATTCCTCCTGAAATGATAATAAATATCAGAATTTTTAGGATAGTCAAAGAATTAGAATCAAAACATTAAAAAAGTGGAATATAAACACACAATTCTTTGTTTAAAGGTTATTTTTGACGATGGAAGGATTGTGAAGGAAACAGGATTTTTCCGGACATTTGCCATCGTTCAGTGAAACAAGAAAACAGTAACACTACGTTTCGAGATCTGCAATCTGATCTCTTCTTCAGGTAAAGAACTAACCTAATACATAATTACAAACTAAGTTAAAATAAACAAATCTTACTAAAGCGTTGTGGCACGCCTAAGTCAGGAATCACAACCTACATGTTGTTGTCAACTTCACTAACACTAAAGACATGCACTTAATACAAAACTATACAAAACACTAATCATTAAAAGTAAACTACGGAAACAGCAGATCTCGAAACGTAGTGTTACTGTTTTCTTGTTTCACTGAACGATGGCAAATGTCCGGAAAAATCCTGTTTCCTTCATAAACACACAATAATTAAGGAGTTCCTTGGAGTGCACCAAATACTGAAATATACGAGTGTAAAAGTATAGTTAGGGTTGGTTTTTAATATTTATAGTTCATGGCTATAATAGTTCACCATCGTATCAGCAATTTTTAAATATTTACTTTTGTACTAACTGTAAATGTAGAGACTAAGGAAATAGTAAGTTTACAGAAAAATATTCATAAATCTATAAGTTGTACTTGTGATCTGGTGTTATCTTTAACGCCACATAGAGTAATTGAGTAATAAGTTGACTAGCGCTATATAAAACATTAAGTGCCAATGTCTGACGCTATTTGAAACTCTCTGGATCGTGCTCGCAGTTTACATGATAACCACCGCAAGGATTAATCATTACATTATTAAAATCTCACTTATTAAATAACTAAATCTTATATTATTAAATGAAGTTACAAAAACAGACCACTTGATTGCTTGGGAATAATTCCAAAGAAACATAAATAAAAACGTATTAATAACACAATAGAGCCCATGTTAAATTCCATTCCATTCTCCTTGATTTATAAAAAACTAATTTGTAGTCCGGTCTAAAATGTACGATTGGCATAAATATTTTAAAATAATTATGTTTAAATTACGAGGTAATTAAATATTATGTGTACTCGTAGTACACATATTTTGACGTGACAACGTCTTAAATTAGGTTGCGGCTCGGAATCACTCATGAAAAAGTGTAACGCCCGGTAACGTTACGATGCCCGTCCAGTGGGTCCGCCGCACGGGATCAGCACGGGATAAAGCAGATAACTGTGGTTCCGCCGCACGGGATAAAGCAGATAACTATGTTTATTCGTGAAAATGTGGAGTGCTTAGATTCGTCATTTACAACAACTACAACAATAAAGGTAAATAATTGTACACTGATATTTCATTATCGTAAACTATGATTGATTGATTAATTGTTAGATTGACACAAAAGTTGAGAAACTGAGTTTATAGGTTATGTCATACTATTGACAAATGTTGATAGTGTTAAGTAAATTATTAGTTTAAATCACTCTGCAATCAATCGTAATTCAGTCGATTGAGAAGAAACAGCGCGTATTGCTAGTCACACATTTAAAATAACAAATTATAACCTCTAACCTGTCATAACAGTGCGACCAAACAAACGAACTAAACCGACCAATCACCACGCGCGCGGAGTTAGAATTTAACTGTGTTTAGCAAGAATTTCAAATTCCAATTTTAGTAAATGTTTTATTCAACTTTACCATTTACAATAACAAATTTTAATTAATTTCAAATTATGCACAATGTTTTAGTAAACAAAATATATTTCTATAGTTAAAATTTGTGCAATTCTTATTTTCATTCAATTCCTTTTCCTATTGTGCAATTTAATAATATTCATATCAATAAATATTCTACCGAGAAAAAGACGTTGTTACGTGAAATCTTCGCCCGTAAAACCGACTTTACAGGCAACCATAATTTTTTTGTTTTTTTATAAATAGAGGTACATTAATAATTTAACTGTATTGGCATTAAAGAATGTGCATACGACTTTGAGACTTATACTGCTACATAACAGTTCCCTTCTTATACCACACACTTCGCCCAGCGCCGTTCCACTGCTCGAGGCCGGTTTTGAAGCCGCTTTTCTAAACCTTGAAATGTGACTGCGTCTTATTTTGTTTGAACATCTGATACATATTAAAATCAGTCATATCCGAAAACTCATGGTCATCGTAATGATGGTTTTAAAATAGGATTAGTCATTTTCAAAGTACTGGATTAGTTATTGAGAAATCGAACGTGAATTTATTTTTACTGTGGTGAAAGAAATTTCGGAACAAACTTTGCAGACACAAGTTTGAAACTCAAATCATCGCTCAAACTTATAGTGAAATGATTAATACATTCTCACTAATTTCTTCTACGCCTAATTAACTGTTTGTCTTTCGTCATTAATTTTAGTACTTATTCAATGTGTTCATCACTTTCAACTTCCTTTATAAAGTTAAAATCACTCATAAACGTTGCGTAGAATGCCTAAAGTCATCACTAAATTTAATATCTTTTCATAAGCCTATTTACATGTATAGCTAATCTTTCGACAAAACTGCATTCAAATACGCTGAGTAATTGTTTCCGACATATAAGAATACAGAAGTAATCAAAGAAGGTTCACCGAACCTTGTAGATAATATCAGGTATACATTTAAATTTAAACTCTGTTAAGACATTGTCTTGTATTGTCTAACAACGGAGACATTATAACACTCCGGACACTCCGGAAGAACAGGCATAGTATTTATTTTTTTAGTTATCTGATAATGAATTCTTTAAATTTCTAAATGCCTTGTTCTATAAATCAAAACGTCATTTGAAATGTGTTCTTCTTAATATTTGCAGAACAGTGATAATAGTGATTTAGTAATTTTTCAACAACAAATATATTAATATAGTGCTTTCAAAGGCACTTGCTTGAAAGCAGTGGCGATTTCATTGCCCGATGGAAATGTTTTCGCTTCGACTTAATTGATGTTGCCACGAAAGAATTCCACAGCTCTTAAACTACAATTATTGAATCCAAATGGTTTTGTCATGATGTTACTATTCTTAGTCGGTTCTTCGAAGCAGATGATGACTGCCCTGATGAAGGTTAAGAGGCATGATTTTAGAAATACTTTCCGTTCACACCTTCCGATCACAAGATCCCTGAAAGTCTGGCTTAGCAGCTAATTGTGTAACTGTGGGTTTCTTCTAAAGAACTTTGATTTGTAACTCGAATATTTTCTTCTTGTTGAGGTTTGTTTGATTACTTCAACTTGCCTGTTTGCCTCAATGTCAAACATTTACACAGTCTGTTTCATATTGTTATTAGGTGATTCCTTAAGTTTAGTTCATAGCAATGTATACTGCTTGTTGTAACCTTCACACTATTTCCTAATGCACTTGTTTGAAATACTTTTTCTTCATACAGGCGAAATCATAGTGAAAAAAACTTTTCATGAACTTTTAGAATTTGGTTGGAAATTTTCTTCACAATTGTTTTGATAGTAGATGATACTTATGTATTTAACTACCTCAATAAAAGATTTACTACATCTTACAGTCTACTGTTGTATTGTCATATTGTGTAGTGTCATGCGCGTGCAGACAAACACTGCAAAATTGTATATATTATTGAATATATAAATATTTCATTGAAAATATGTATATTACATTGTTTTATATATAGCCTGTTCTTTTAAGTGTGCTTTCGTATTATGCTTGGTACATGTATATTCATTATATTGATATACTGATATATCCCAAATTATTCTGAAGTTGATTAAATGTCCTCTTTTATTGATTTTGCCTTTAGTGTATATTTTGCTCTTTTTCACTTACCATTAAAAATTTTATTTATTTTCATTAGTATTGTACAGCATTTGGGATGCGACGGCTGATTGGTTTAATGGTTTATGAATGTTCAATGGGATTAGACATTAATAATGACAATAAGATAGTTTTTATCTATAATTAACTCCAACCTGTGCCTTTTAGGAAGTGAAGATGAAAATTCTATTGGTTTTGATGAGTTTGTGTGAACTCGCTTGCTGTGCTCGGATCCTTGCAATGTTGCCGTTTCCCAGCAAGAGTCACAGTATTTTGCACAATGCCATTTTCCGTTTGTTGGCTGAAAGAGGTCACCAAGTAACGGTTTACAGTGCATACACTCCACCCGCCAGTGTGGCCAACATTACACATGTCGACCTACCCACTAGTCTCAAAGAGCTGACGAGTAAGACACAATTTTACTTAATATCAACTTAGTACGTATATAAAAATTACTTTGATATCTTAAAATTCAAATCCAAGTAAAAAAAATACCATGTATACCTGCAATAGTACCTAACTCGTTTCACTGTTACAGGTACGTGGACGTTTGAACAGTTCAAAGAGATTGTGGACGAAAACCATTTTTATGGGTTTTCAGTGAAGGGCTATTTCGAATTGTCAACTTTAGCTTGCGAAGACGTCTTTAAAAATCGAAATATAAAGGAACTGCTCGAGTCAGATGAGTCTTACGACTTAATTTTCCTTGAACTTGGGCTAGGACAGGAGTCTTTCTCTGTTTTTAGTCACAAATTCAAAGCTCCCATAATCAATTTTCATGGATTTACATCTTGGAGTCTAATTGACTGGGTTCCTGGAAACGCTTTATCCATCGCCCACATTCCCGAAGTAGCTTCATTTCCATTTGGAAACAAAATGTCGTTGAAGGAACGGCTCCAGAATTTTTTGTCAACTTGTCTTAGTTTACTGTACCTCCATTTAGTACATCTGCCAAAGCAACAAAAGTTGGCAGAACAGTACTACAAAGGTGCCAGCTATATGCCTCATGTATCAGAAATGCTGAAAGAGATCGCAATCACTTTTATAAATTCACAAAAGAATTTAGAATACCCCAGACCGTATACACCAAATATGATTCCCATTGCAGGAGCACATTTGGCAACTCATATGACACCTCTACCTCCGGTAAGTATTTAAATTTTAATTATTTTTGTGTCCACAACCTACGATATATCATTGATGATAATGATGAAGGCAAAATATGATAATAATTTAATCTAATTCAGTGACTCCATTTCATTTCTAAAGTTATCTGCTTGTGTCTTTGTTTACACGACCTATAACTGTATAGATTACTCATTATTTAATGGTAACTATTACCTTAGTAAAGTACCGCGATTCTTAATTTTATTAGGTTTCTTTTATTCTAGGACATAAAAACATTCATCGAAAAAGCTCAAGAAGGGGCAATTTTCTTCAGTTTGGGTACATATGCTCCAGCACATCTTCTGCCCAGTAAATATATTCAGGCATTCGTCAACGCGTTCAAAAAGATGCCTCAGGTGGTCATATGGCAAATCGAGCTGGAAAATATACCTGAACTGCCTAAAAATGTGATGCTCACGAAATGGGCGCCTCAACCTACGATATTAAGTAAGTCAATGAGAAAATGACAGTAGCAAGTAAGGTAAGGTCTTCTGTATTTCAGTTGTAAAAAAAATATTTCTTACATATTTCACCCCACACCAGACGAGTATGCAGTTAGAAAATTACTATCACTGGATCACTGGGTCAATTCCAATCAATAATGAATGTCACTGAGATCTTAACTGTAGGAGTAAAAATTGTTACTTATTTGGATAACTTTTAATGAATTCTAAGTATATTCTAATACTGGAATATTTGAAAGTTACGTCATGGTCCATGCAGTACATAAAATCTTTTTTAAGACTTAACTAAAGTGGGTATTGTAATTAATTTGCCAAGATTTTTATACATAACAACAATATCATTTGTGTACTTTTTTATTTTAGAAACTTATTAAAAGAAATTAAGGTAAAAACAATCGTATACGCATTAAGTATTTTCTTTATTTAATCACTACATTGACACTTCATAATAACCAATATTTATAATGTTTTGCTATCGAAAGGCCTCACAAAATACAAAATAAAAACTGATCAAATACTGGTTATTGTGATTTTTAATGTATTGATTAAACTTAGATAAACCAATATAACATCTATATTCAACATTAGCTTTAATACTTTGTGATACTCTTTTTCCATCCATAGTTAATTCTTTGCTCCATACGTAAATTTGGCACTTTTTCCACAGAAATGTATTTTATTTATATCTATTTACTCATTAATTTATGGTTTATTAGACGTCCACCTAATTTATACCTTTCTGTTTTATTTATTTACTTTCCTTTGTATATTTATATTTGGATTTGTTACAGTGCAAAATGACCAATTTAGGTTTTCGATCTAAATGTATCAATATCCTAGAAATAATATTACGTTCCGAATCAATACCATTATTTAGTATTTGGTATTTTCACACACATGTTTTGAATTTGTTTACACAACAAACACATTTCAATTTACAAAAACAGGAAACTTCCCAGCCATATTTATTTTAAATTCTTATTCAAAACTATACAGAGTGTCCCGTAACTCTCTTTAATAAGGTATAACACATTTTTGCTCAATTCAAGAAAATCCCATTTCACCACATGAACATGGGTCTCTGGTGCTTAATTTTCCTCTTTATCTCTCCGTATGTGTTTTTTTATTAAAAATGCATATCTTAAAAACTAATAAAATAACACCAAATTTGGCTCAAACATTTATTGCAACAAGGCCAGTTACTGAAAAACTGTTATGATATTGTACTTAAAAGTTTTAAACTGACGACGATAACAAAAATCATAAAAACCAGCAATTTTAAAGATGTTAAAGATTGTGTTTGTCTTCAAGTTAAATCATTTAGGTTGCTTTAAACTGTAATGTTCCGCCGACTTTTTCATTACTCGTAAAATATGTTGAAACGTTCTCAGTTTCTGTTATATGTCACTTCTTATAATCTCTTCAGAGTACACGCTTTTGACAATCTTTGTGCCTGCAGGTCATCCCAACTGCGTCCTCTTACTGACTCACGGAGGGTTGACTATTCAGTCAGCACGAAACCTTTCATGCTGGAAAACCTGTCGTTGGGATCCCGTTCTTTCGTGAACAGAGGTAAACGTTTTAAAACTTCAGTTAAGCAGCATTTTAACCATAAATACCTCACTTGCAAAGTCTTTGGAGTGATACAAACTAATGAATTAAATTTCTCAATTATTATTTTATTACAATTCGGGTAAGGGGGAGGTGTAAACAATCTTAAAAACTAATAAGCAATAATTTTTATTGCACTCAAATTCTTAAATGGTTACTGCAATTATTGATTTTATTATTATAGAAGCGTAACTATTCACAAAGGCAGGTATTTAAGGCATATTGTTGCAAATATACTAAAACGAAATAACCATTTAGTTAAGATTGTTTTAACAGGCGATACCGGTTTAATCTAAAGGCGGAGGTTTATTTAAGATATGGGTTTTATACCTACTCTATAATTCAATCTGTAACTATCATCCCCCTCATATCTATTTTATAATTTTTTAAATCTCAAAGAAGTAACCAGAAACCTATTACAGATAATGTCCACCTCATCAGTTTGGAAATAAACTCGTGATGTACCACTTGGAAGAAGCTTTAAACGTGGTTTGCATTAACAATTTCATAAAGCCAATCTTGACCCACTTGATAGGTTTTTGTAGTAGATTTAGTTCTACGAAGTTTATGAAGTATCAGGTAGTGGATTATCATGTTTTAAAAAGGTTCATGTTCACATTAATTTGAAACCTTGTTGACAGATACAACATGAAGTTCTACGAAAAGTTAGGAGTTGGTATTACATTGGAACTGAATGATATTACAGAAGAAACTGTCTACATGGCAATTACAAAGGTGCTAAACGATTCGAGGTACGCATATAATAATTTTAATATGGAATTAATAATTTAACAGTTTAAACTGCTTATTTTCAAATTTAACGGATACAGTTAGTGTATATCTAAATATGTATATTCCAAAGACAAGTGTATCTAATAAAGTGACAACGAACTTACATATTGACCAACAATTAAAGTGATACATGAGCATAAGTTAAACTAAACCCTTTATACATATTAAAAGGGTTTAAAGTACGCAGATGGAACGGGGGATAAAAGAACTATTATAATTTATGAGACTCATCAATTAATTATTTGTTAGTGTAATTTACCGGGTTCTATACAACACCGTAGTTGAACTTTTACGCAAATCAAGCAATTGTTTAAATATTTTTAATCTAGTAGGATTACCTTTACTTAACCATTTAATAAACAATAAATGGTTTATAATTAATCTAATCACTAAGCAAAACCATTAGAATAAACGTAAGTATATAATAATAAATTCTTGGAGTTCAAAAAATTATATATAAATGCACACTATACCTCATTAGATCTTATTGTACATTTATAAATAATATACAAATTTGCCAATGACTTAGCTGTATACAGAAATATTGAGTACGTTTTGTGCTTTATGATTTCAAATTTTCCTCATTCTACTCAAGAGGTTACAACTGTTACTGTATATTTTTCTAATACAGCTTCTGGAGAATGCCAGGAGAGTGTCCAGAACTGTGAGAGACCAGCCCATGTCTCCAGCTGACAAAGCCGTGTACTTGTTATAGTACCTGGTTGTGTTTTTGATTTCAAATTTGTCCATTCTACTCAAGAGGATACTACTGTTATTGTATATTGCTCTCTTTCAGCTTCAGAGAGAACGCCAAAAGAGTGTCCAGAATTGTGAGAGACCAGCCCATGTCTCCAGCTGACACAGCCGTGTACTGGGTAGAGTACGTATTGAGACATGGAGGTGCTCCTCAACTTAAGCCATTTTCCTTGTCTCTTAAATGGTATCAACTATTCTTGTTGGATGTTGCTTTATACCTGATTGTCCTTCTGGCATTATTTATAGTCTTTGTTTACTACATCATGAAGAGAATGCTCAGATTTTTAATGGAAACAAAAGATATTTTTAGTATTCCAAAATTAAATGAAAAAATAAAATTATAATTGATAAAAAAAAATTGTATTTTTTTATTTGTATTAGCCTTAGTACATTTAGTTATATTTTACCTATAAAATGCAATCTTTTGTAAAGTGGTGTAATTTTATTTTTGGGTTCATTAACTTTGCTACACGTTTATCAATCATCAAGATTGCTTAAACATTAAATTGGACAGCTCTTTTAATGCTTTGATTTACTAAGCACATAATTTATCTTTATAGTAAGACTTTAAGACTTGGGTTATCCATTACTAATGTCACCTTTACACTTTTTAGTAACTTGGAAAACAATCGCTTTGTGTAGGTTATCTTAGTCTGTACTGCCTAATTCACCAATACTCGAGAGGTCTGATTCAGAAATTGCTGAGTAGTAATATTATTTGTAATGATGTTCGATCATTTTCTGATCTTAATAAAACGGAATTTATAAATTAAGTAATATATCGACTGCAGCAGATCTCATTCATCATATTAGAGAGTTTAGGGTTTTGTTACAAAAAAGTATTTCTAATAAAGTATCATTACACAAAAATTAACCACCATTAACCACTAGACGCAGCTGTGGCCGAGGGACGGTCAGGTGTAAGGTCGGAAGGGTACCAGTAATTATCACAGAACTGAAGGGCGGGTCCAACCCTACCCCTAGCCAGGGCAGTTGAGATGGACTTAGGTCAGTAACGGACCAATTACCATGACAATAAGGGCCAGAACGCTGTATCCATTGTTTTAGCCACGGGTTCCGCCCTTAATGCAAATGCTGTGAACATCTCAGCCCTTTCCCCCTCGAAACAACAGAGGGGTGAAAATATTTTTACACTTTTTCTTTTTGATGAATCAACCCTTTTGTGACCCTCTTCAGCTGTTCTCTGAACTTCCTACACTGCGAGTGGACGTAGTAATTGGCTGAGCTAGCTTATCACTCGTAGGGCTAGATTAATTTAATTTTTGTCTCACTCTTGAAAACGAACTGACTATAGACTAAAAATTTTGCATGACGCTTCGTTTATTTATGAGAAACACTGAAGTCGATGATGCAATAATATCAGTCTATAGGGTTGGTCAAGCGTTATTGAATATTTTTACAAAGGTCTTATAGGTAACTATTATCTAAACAAGAATATATTAGCATAAATACATTTTAAATTAAATTCAAAATACCCCACAGATATACAAAAATGTAGCCTACTTATCCACATACAAAAATCAATATATGTATAGACTCCATGTACAGACGTTTATTACCTAAAACCCAATACATAAAACACTTATAAAAAACACAATTTTATGAAAAAAATATGAATCTATTGTATGGCAAGATATATCGAGATAGATTTCATTTGTAAACTTTAAGTTTTTTTTGTTCTCTTAGGACAAGAAGCTTATAAATTGCACTTAGTCCTGTGAGAAAATTTTCACTGCTTATGGAGTGACAGGGTATTCAGGATGGGTAAGTTTAGGGAGTAGGGGCCGCCTCCTATCGAGATCCATGAGGAAGAATTAGGGCACTACATCTCAAAGTCATGTCCCCCTGGAAGAAGTGGAGGCCAGCTCTGAACCAGCCTCTCCAGTGAAAATAAGCAGGGGGTAGCATACCCTTGGTGAGGTCAGCAATAACCTCTGAGGTTAGGGAACAAACCCCACCAACTCCAATAGTCATCTCCCACAGTAGACTAGACCTATCGAATTGTACATGAACCCCAGAATCTCGACATATACGGTTAGTAATGTGCCGCTCCTGGATATCCATAAGGTTGCCCAGATTGAAGTGACACATCAGTTTTTGCTGTGCCCAGTGGTGGGTTCAACTGGAAGGTATAAACCAGCCAGAAATGATCCCTGCTGTATAGCCTTTAAGTTTAAGTTTTGCATGACACTTCATTTTTACAAGAATAAGTTATGTAATGCACTATTTTCTTGTCTGTGTGTCTGTATGTCCTCAGGATTCCTGGATAATGAAATGCGCTATATATTTGACATTTCACAAGCTATCTCAGCAAAGATGTCCGTAGACATGTTACGACACGTGGCGAGGCGTACCTCCTCCATACAGGTACTTTCTAAACGCTTCTATAAAAAATGTATTTCCATTTTAATTTTTTTTTAAGTAGTTGAGATAAATAAAACGTCAAAAATGTGAGGTAAAAATGATTTACTGTTAATTGTAGCATATTTTAAATACATTATTAGCCATAATAAACAGTACTGAAACTGAATCAGCTGTAGTTGCCTTCTCGATCAGCTGATTCAATTGTCGATTGTTGACACGGCTTCGTGTTCCTTACTTTTAGGAATGGTTAGATTTTGCTACCATGGTGCTAACAACGGTAGAGAGAGTTTTTATAGTAGAGCATTATTTTCGCTCATACGGAATTGGAAGTTCGGGTAGGCCAAGCTTGTCATTCACTGCATTACGTTTTCAAGAACATTTACAAAAAACCCGCCTAGTAATGCTGTGATTCTTAGTGTACTTGAAAAATTTCGAAGATTAGGTAGTGATTTTAAAAAACAGCGAACGGGCTTTTCAGGTCGCGCTACTACTATCTGTACAAATGAAAACCACGAAAGAGTGTTGCAGCAAGTGTTACAGTCACCGAAAAGGAGCCTAATGCGAGCTTCTCTTAAACTGCATATTAGCAATACGTCAATGAGAAGAATTTTAAACAACATTGGTGGTTTTCCCTACAGGATAAAAACTGGACAACCTTTGAACTGTAGAAAAAACTAGCCAGAGTTCAGTACTATGCTTCAATGTTAGCAATATGCTATGAAGAAACAGAGTTTCTGAGTGATGTATGGTTTACAGATGAATGTCATTTGCAACCTTATGGTTTCATAAACAAGCAGACAACACGTTTTCTTGGATTTGAACGTCCTGACATTGTTGTAGAGAAGCCACAGTATAGTAAGCGTGTAACCTTTTGGTGCGCTGTGTCTGGGAGGGGTATAGTGGGACCATACTTTTTTGAAGGCAATAATGGATAGACTCTTACTGTAAATCAGTATCATTATAGGGCCATGCTTGATCGTTTTGTGAGACACCTCAGGAGGTTTTGTCGTGCACGAAACCTGCCGTCAAATTCACATTGGTTCCAGCAAGATGGTGCAACCAGTCACACTGCCGTTAAAACATTGCTTTCCCCAACAAACCTTTGCCAACAATCTCATCTCCCTTAGAACAAACTATCCTTGGCCAACCCACTCCCCTGATCTTACAACACCGGACGAATACGTCTGGGGAATGTTGAAAGAAAACATTTACCGCGAGGACCCACCCACCATCTACCATCGTTCAACTCAAAGAAAAATAACCATGTGTATTAGGAGAATGGAACAACCCCTATTTATGAAAATTATGCAAAACCTAAAAGAACGGTACGAGTGCCTCCCAATGAACTGGGGTCATAATGCACATGTTAATACTCGAGTTTAACCGATTTTATTTCCTATGACTTGCATTTATTGTTAAAATCTATACGTAATGTTACTGTGTTGATAATAAAATTATCACCATAATAAAATACTACAATTTCAGTACTGCTTATTTTGGCTAATATTGTATATTGCAATGTCTCAATTTCCCTCCATACTAAAATTTCCAGTTTACTTCGAGTACCCAACAGAGTAATCTTAATGTTACTTCAGTGGTAGGACTAAACTGGTATCCTGCAGACAAAATCGTTCCGAATAAGAATTAATGGTGCAAAAAACTCGACTTAACTAAGTGGGTTTTAATTTATAAATTTCTTCAAAGCTCTATTTTAATTTTAGGCTAGGTTTTCGAGACATTTCAACCATACGCAATTGAATTTTGTTCAAAATTAAGCATAAAATATTTGTACATTATACCAATAATATATCACATTATCAACTGAGAGGACGTTGAAATGCCAGAACCTCTCAAGGGTAAATAGTCTTGACCTGTGGAATTCATGGAATACATGCATTCATTGTATGATAAAATCTTTAAAAAACCGGGAAGCTCCCAACTTCCATCTTTCTGAAGTGTAATCTGTCAGTGGTAAGAAAATTCAAGACCGTTATGTTCCAGAGCTCAAACCAACTAAAGTACCATAATTAATTCAAATCGCATAGAAAAAATATAATTATTGTATTCAACATAACATAAATGTATAGTATATTAAAGTTATTCAAATTACTAAGACGGTAATCAAAACATAATAATCATAAACAAAACTGCATGCATGACATCGGTTCATTTAAATTGTAGAAATAAAAACCACATATATTTTGGTTTGTTTATGACTATCATTAATTAGATGGTACTGTATATGGCGTTATTGTAGAATGTTTAGCCTGCTATAAAATTGCGTAAGCATTATGAAATCTTCAGGGTTCAATCATTTGAATCCATCTTATACGTTCTTACTAGCTAAAGTGAGCTAGTGACTTTTGAATCTTCAATTTTGTTTTATTTCGGAACGAGTATGCTGTATTAATACATTTCAAAATTACTACAATTAATTTCTGAAGGTAATTCAGCACTCACATATTTTCTGTTGACCACAACTAGCTCCTCAGATTACTGAGTATATGGTAAAATATGTTGATATAAAGGTTTGCTTGTCTCAGAGAACGAGCGCAAAACATTTCCTTCCTTAAGGGAAATTTATAAAACAAACCCAAGTGTTTTTATTTCATTTACATTTATGCAATGATATCCATGTCTACTGTGATGCACAGTTATATTAAAAATTTCTAAACTAAGGACGCTTATGTTTATTTATGTAATGATTAATCCATTCTTCTTGGAACCAGAAGTCTCCAATCCCTAAAAGATCAGGGTATTTGAACCTCTGCTGTCTAAAAATAAGGTCATTGACTCTGACAGGATTCAGCCTCTGGATAATAAAGAGGATTCTTGAAGCATTCAAACTCTTGAAATTTCCCGCAACTAGAAGCATTCACCATTATAAAAATGGTATCCTTTGAGAACTCATGACTAATGTTTGCAGTCTCTTAAGTTTTCCTGACACCTAAAAGAAGCTTGTTCCTAAATACATTAAGACTCTCGAAGATTCGTTTTCTGGAAGCTCCTGACCTTTCAGATATTGTGATTCATAGAAATTTAACTCTTTCTGCGTCTTGAGCATATCGGTGATTGTTAATGTCTTGGTATGTAGGGAATATTCGTCTATACAGCCTCACGCACTTATAAGTTCTCAGACATGGTGATAAGAACTCAAATGCGTACCAGTAGGGTTTAAGGTTTACCCAAAGTAGTCCTAAAGAAAAAATAACCAGTTATCTTTTGCATTTTAAAAGTAACACAAATTTCTCAAATCATATTGAAAACAGTACTACTTAAATACTTTGAGGTAAATATTTAATACAATTGCAGATTGTGATAATTATTCAAATAGCAGTAGGTTTAGGATATGAAATATTATTTTAATTATTAGTAAGAACAGGACATTGCTATAAGTTATGATGCAAATATCATCTGCTGATAAAAGTTATAAAATATTATTAAATTTTCAGTTAAAACATTATTTTCAACCCAAGAAATTGTCTGACAGATTCTAGATCGCTTTCATATGAGATGTATGTATAAAACTATTCTCCATCTATCGTAGAATTGCATCTTCAGGAATTGACTATGAATATCCTTGAACCGTAAAAGAATTATTTTATGTATTCTGTATAGAACTGATAGATTTCATTTCAATTTCGAATTATCAACCGCTAACGCCGACATTCCCTCAATTATTATTATTTTATTTTATTATTTTAACCTTCCAATATTATGTTTGCCAGCAGGTAGACTTAATAGTTTATAAATTTTCCTTACTTTAGAAAGTCAGTGATAGACACCTATATCACACATGCATCAGTCTAGGCAAGTAAAGTTCTCCACCATAGCTCATATATGTGAGAAGCAGGAAAGTTCGAAAATACAGATATCATAAAAGATAACTTTTATGACCATACTACTAGTAATAACATGGTAAACAAGGTCTTCACGAGGCTTTTCCCCTTTTAGATTAAAACATAAAACCTACTCAATTAACACTAAAAATAAAATATTGTGCGTATTCAGTACGTAATTTTGACATATAATCAGCTTACAATTATTATATAGTTTTAATATACTGTATATATATATATATATATATATATATATATATATATATATATATATATAAATTATTTATCCATTGCTTTAGGAATAAACTTAGATACCTTTCTCTGGTAAAAAATCTTAATTTAACTTTTTTGGACTAAGTATTAGAAGTAAGTTGCTCAACTTAATAATGAATTTAAAAAATATTGTATATCCTATTCATAAAAATTATATGGTCAGAGTTGTGTTCAAGTGTTTGGAGAGATTTTTAAAAGTACTCCAGAGGACGTTGATCTGTTTATTCAAACGCATATAGCTGTAGACGACCAGATCCCAAGGGCAACCACTAACTACCCTCGCCCAAGAAGAGAAGCTATGCCGAAAGCTTCACACGGTCCAAAACTGGTCCAACACGTCCTTCCCCTCCCTCCCGCCCTTCCAGTTGTTTTAATTATTCCGACAGAGCGTCACCACCTAGCGGCCCCTTTTAATAAAGACCTTTTGTTTTTCAAGAAATGCAAATCACGGGACGAAACCAAGGAGGGGACATTCTGGCGCAGGACATCTCCGACCCTGGTTGAACCCTTTATTATTGAAATTATTTTTACAATTATGATTTTTTGCCACAGTGAAACCAGTTGATGAAACAATTGATGCTTTTAAAGGGTGGCCGCCTTTTGTTTCAATTTTGTTTTTGTCTTCTCTCGCTGCGCTCGGTACCTCGTTGGGTCAGTGGGGAAGGTCAGTTTAGTCGCCTAGCCTGCTGGGAGAACACGGCGGCAGAGAGTTTCTCCTCTACATTCTCGTGTAACTGAGGTAACCATTAGTTAAAGATCAGTTAGTTATGACTCAGGAAAGTTATTTTGGTTGCATAGTATTAAAATCAAATATGAAATATAACGTATTACAGCATTGCAGTACTTAGGCATCATAGAAGCAACGTAGCTGATTTAATAGATCATCCATACATAACAAACAAGTTATTTACATAAATATCATATGATTATCATATCAATATACATAATCATAATATCAGGTTACACACCAAAATTATCCAATGTAATCGCATAAACTCTTAAAAATTATTTAATGTTATAGGTAATTTAAAGGTAACATTTAAGGATATATCTTTCATGCCTATATTTACAATTAATTATTTACGATTTAAGAGAGTTAATTTCATTCTTAATTAGTAAAATAAAATCTGTAATGTAACTGATTATATTACTAGTGTATTCAGGTAGCGTACAAAGTAACATAGCTGCTGGAGTAACAGACCGTTCAGTAATACACAACAAATTAGTTATTTCCTTATTAATAAACATAACCATAATACCAATTTAAACATAAAATCATCCAATATAAACAACAACACTTTAAAATACAAAATAATGATTTAATGCTTTAACACTGAAAGAGATAATATTTAAAAATACATTTTCAAGACCGCAATAAAATATTATTTTTATTATTGCGAAATATTATTTTTTATATACTTTTAGGATGTCAACACTTCTAAGTTCTCAATCACGTTTTATTTTAATATGATACACATTTACTGTTTGTCTGCCAGAAAAAAAGTAAAATTAAAATATATTTTCTGGAGATATACATAATGCAACCCATATTGTTCATTTGATTTCTTGTATATTGTACAAAATCCTGTACGGAACTAGATGTTACAGTTACTTACATGTTATTACATGTTTTAAAAAACATACATATACTTTTAACAGTTTATAATTAAAGATTAGAAAACATACAAAATTCTATTGGGATTAGTAATAAGGTTTAAAGACACATAATTTAAACCCGCAATTTTTATGAAATAAAGACATATTACTTATTTGTGTCTTCATGTTTATTTTAATTTATATCACTTAGTTTATAGTTCATATTTTATCTATTGCTAATTATATTACTATATATTATTATATTGTTATTATGTATTAGGATTATCATGCAGAGTTGTTACTGTTTAATCCTAAATCCATTGTCTTAGCTCGCGTATTACATACACAATTACATTAAGTGTTTCACAACATTATTAAACAGTTTACCCGCAAATTAATTTTAACGGTTTTGAACCTTTGCGATGGTTTTATTAGTTATTTACCCTCCATAAATTTAAATAATTAATTAAGTTTTATATCCATAAATTAAAAACGTTTGAACGCACTATTCTTAGAAATATAAGACAATTTTTAAATGTTCACGAAAAATATATTTCTCAAATTTTAGGCTAATTTACATAATTTACATCCCAATAATTAAAAATATCCTTTATTAAATTTACGTCCGGCACGTCAGTATGCTATATTTAACAATTATAACCTTATAATTTTGCAACATTATAAAATATCTAAATTTCTATTAAAATTTAGAGGTTTCTAAACATGTAAAGACTATAAACAACATTTTTTTAGTAGTGCCACAAAATATGTAAAACTGACTACAAAATCTTACCATTGTAGATTAAACAATAGACTATATTTTAAATTATCTAAGGCAGCATTTCACAAAACAGTGTACCAGGATTATAATCCTAATAAAATGTATAGTCCTTTAAGCTTAATTCGACCATTCAACTGTTAATTACTTTGTTTTAACATCAGACCGGATGTCAGGAAGAAAACCTATAACATTTCTAGCGGATGTCACACCTGCAGCCCATCGTTAGCCTGTCAACAGTAAATTGTTTTGTCACAAGGTATTTTTCATATGTAAATGGTTTTTACTTATCCATTCGCCAGATCTCTTAGTTGAACTTTTTAATTAGCTTTATACTAAATCAAAGACTAATTAGCTTAGATTGTACCAAAGAGGCTGTTCTATGCTGCGTCATAAAAGCATGGAAGTTGGCTAAGTGACTAATTAGTATTCCTAAACGTCAGCCTCACACACTTATACATGTAGTATAATTAATGTAAAACACACGCAATAACATAATAACATAACACTTTCACGTGGCTTCAAACATAGTTTCCTAATCGAACTCAAAAAAGTTACTGAACATATAAATTAATAATGAAAGAATTAATTTCAAGAAAAAAAAACAAAAACTAGCCATCAGCTTTTATGTATAGTATTTATTTTTAAGAAGACTTCAAATTTATAAAGAAGGAATAGAGTTTCATCTTATGTATAGACAGATGGTTGCCTGCATTTCAAAATTAGATAGCTAATGTCACATTTCTACATTCCTTAAATTCATTAGATTTAAAACTACATTTAGGGGTTGTTTTAAATTATAATCTTCCTTTAGGTTGAAGAAATTTTCAAATTTATTTTGTGAATATTAGGTAGTACGTGCAGGTAACGTTCTTTGCATTTTATTGAAGAATGATTAGCCATTATTTCTTTAAAAATAGTGATTTATTTGCTAATTTAAGCTTTGGGACAAAATTAACAGGTATATATACATACATAATTTCGGCTAAGCGTTTATTTCCATATTTATATTGCTCTTCGGGTATAAGGCGTAGAGTGGAAAATATCAACTTCCGGCTGTGGGTCTCTTTATAATAGTGCCTACACGTAATAACCTACCCTGGTGCTAAATTTCTTCACTGTGCGTCAAACGGTTTGCGAAATAATCTGAAGTAAACCTACACAGGCATACACAAAAGAAATGGACTTTTTTTAACTGTCCAGATTAACTAATAAAATTTACGATTAGTTTAATTCAGTGAAAGGATTGTTTGCCTGCTTTGCTGGCCTTTCGGCTCCTATCCGTTGTCTGTAGCCTGCGAGTTTGCGAAATAATCTGAAGTAAACCTACACAGGCATACACAAAAGAAATGGACTTTTTTTAACTGTCCAGATTAACTAATAAAATTTACGATTAGTTTAATTCAGTGAAAGGATTGTTTGCCTGCTTTGCTGGCCTTTCGGCTCCTATCCGTTGTCTGTAGCCTTTTTTTCGTTTTCGAAGGTATAAACATATGTTAACCTAATATCCTCTTCTTCCTATCCATGTTCATTTCCTTTTATCAGCTAAGGAATTATATCAACATTTAAATATGTAGTTAATATCTTACTCGTCATAAATTAGAAACGTATCCAATGTCCCCTCGACGAATTTTTTCCACAGAAATTGTTTAGCGTCTGGCTTAATGCTTGGTAATTCAATTTTTTATGGTACGGACTCGCTACGCTCGCTTGTTTCTCAAATTGCAGTCAGAGCGAATGGATCAATGAATAGTTAATTTCCGGTCACTCCGGTTTCGTTCCTTCAACTACTGTAAACTACTGTTATCTCACAATGTGAAAGGAAACCAATTTCGAGTACACTAAATAAATATACACATTAGCATTTTTGTTCACTAAAAAAAAGTTCAGAATGGCCAAATAAAATAATGAATTTGTATTATTCACTGCTGCAGATAATTCTACTTGTTATTACATTATTATTGTACTGCGACAGCTAACATTTATTCATACAAACAAAAAATACTGGTACACTGCAAGGCAAATTGTGCTCTGTGACTATCAGCTGTCAAAATCTTGCCTAAGTTTACAGTATATTAATTTTATTTATATTAGTTTTAGAAGTTTTAGTGGATGGTATTCAAAATTCTAAACATGTCTTATATTAACTAATTTCAACGCCAAATTTCGTCCAAATATTCCCATTACATTTTATGTAATTACTATCAAAAATCCAAAGATGTACGTTTCTACATAATAATATATATAAAATATATAGTTTCTTCACAGAAGTAGACACGTTTTAACTTCAGTAGCATTCTCAGTTCAACTTATACATGTATATACATGTAAATTTTAACTCACAAATTATATACATAACATACTCACTCTTTTTTTGATCGAGAACAACTAATCATAGGTTTAAAGCTAGTTTGAAAACAAGTTTTTTTAATAGTTTAAACCTAAACGGAAGGTATCATTACCATTGCCGCTCAGATTATATTTTCAAAATAAGATGACCTTTTACTCTACCTTTATATACTTTAGATTAATCTAAACATAGCATGTTATTATCAGTTATTTTTAGTTTATCTACAATCATACAACTAATGTTGTTCTACACCGTATACTGTATATTGTTAATATTGTGATTGCAAACTCGAGCGAAGATGGACTTGGTTCTTACAGACAGGTTTTTCCACATGTGGGAACCGCCTTGTGTAATTTGTTGGCACTATATTTATAAATATGTAAATGAGATAAATATATAATGTAAATACTACTTTAGAAACATATTATGTACCTAAATAAATGTAATAAATTTAGGATTTACACACCAGCTAATTTTAAAATATATGAAACCAAACCGTCTAAATATAACATCTATAATATTTCTAATATTAATAATAACCGTCTAAAATTTCTAATAATTAAAGTATTACTAGATAGAAAATTATACTACGATAGTTATGATACTCATTCATGCAAAATTATTACTAGTATTTTTGTTTTCTTAATATCTGAAGATGGGTTTTGGAAACTCTAAATATAAACATTTTTCTATTCATATTTCATATTGCTATTCCCTATTTAATATATAATTAATTAAGTGCTCCTACAATCTAGAAAGCTAAAATAAGACCCACGCGATGTTTCGTTTATCCTATGATCTCTTATCAATGAAAATTTAAAACTTTCTACATGACACATGCTGTATGTGTATGTGCCTAGGATTCCGTAGTATTACATCAAATGTGCATTCATTAGGTTATATCCATACTAGTCTAAAATAGTTTAAGTATTACTGAAATCGTAGGACCTACTGCATTCAACGAAATAAATGGAATGCTGCAGAAAATTCTATTAAGTCAGAATACAGCAGTTTAAGCTAACGGTTATGAAAGACTGTAAACTACCTTTGTTTTAAATTTCAATACTTAACTTTAAGGTAATATTATTATGAAACCGATAGAAAATCAATTAATGTAACTGGTTATTGGTTTCGTTTTATGTTAGTGCAATTAGTTTATCAGCAGGTTAACTACTTTTACTTTTCAAATCGCAGAAGCCCTTTAGACAACATTTGTTACAACACCACAAGAATTATACACATTTATAGAAATAAATTCGGGAACTTTGTAACAAAAGACTGAAGATAAAAAAGTGAACGTTTTATAACTATGTACATGATTATATCTTCAATATAGGTTTTTTTCGTAATAAACTCTAATATGAGTATAAATGATAAAACAGTAGTATTAACAGATGATCGTAAGTTTAAGAATAAAATAGTACTAAAACATTAAAAAGTAATTCTATAGTGAAACATCTGTGGACAATGCGTGACACGAATTCATATTTATAACACAGTTTCAAATATTAACTCACTGTTAAAAGCGTAGTCTGCTAACTAGCGTGCACTCTTTAAGAAATTACTCTGAAGGACATTGTTTTAATATTATAATAAAATCAGTTGCATGAACTATAAATATTGTATATGTTTTGAGCGATTTCTACTTAATGAAATTGTTTGATTTGATATAAATGCAGGTCCCGCCAGTTACATTATATACAAAGACTATAGAATATTAATAACTAATAACACTAATAATTACCTATAGTAATTATGTGCTGATAATAAGATCACTCTAAATATTAATTTAAGTTGTGACGTCATGGCGTCGCAGCTTTTACAGACAAATGTTTACTACAGTTACCGTGGATACACAACTATGGATAACACGAGGGGTCAAGATACCTCACACCCACCAAATATTTCCTACTCTTCACGATAACTGCACACGTACGTACGTTAAGACGTCAACGTGTTTCGCTATCCATTATGCCTCTCGACCAAATTCCATTGTTGGACCTGATCAATCATATACCTCATTGTTATCTATACAAAAATGAAGTTTCGAAAACATTTAAATCATGCAGATGAAATCTTTCTCGAGATATTCCATGATACGTTCACATTTTTGTTCATTATGTTAGTTTTCATATTTGAATAACAGTTTAAGGTTAAGTTCAAACTCATTTATTCAGGAAAAAGACATGTTACATTTATGTACTACCCCAATGCACCTTGCAAGGCGTGTGCGGGAATGCAGTTTACAAATCAAAATGTTTATTCTTTATGTTGGCAGACCAATAACAATGCGAACTAATTTTTAATAAATAGATACTACTTATAACTAATAGACAGATAAGATACTAACAAATATAACAATAAATATAACTGACAATAGTAAACAACAATATTGAATACATTTGTGTACATGAGTGTAAATTAAAACAGCAACAACTAAACAACAGTGTTTAGGTAATAAAAGTTCTGGTGTGCTAGAGAGGGTTTGACAACGCAGTAGTGCTATGTAATCAAGCGTTGTCACCGATTTTTAACATAACTTTCCTCTCTATTACTTTTCTTGTTATTCTTCCATGAATAACAATGTTACATGTAAACATCGCATATGCACTTACTCAGTTTGTTTAAAACTTTATTTATTCTGGTGTGCTGGTTAACCATGAGACCAATGTAAACATATTTTCCTTCATTAGGAATTACATGAACTAAAATCAAACGCTTGTACAGAAAAGTTTGGTTTGTATACAAATTAAGCTTATTACAAAGTCTATAGGCCAATAGTTTTTCAAGATAACGTGCGAGACAGACAGACAGACAGATATGAAATTGTCCCAAAACAGCGAGTGATAGGCTTTGCTTACGCTAAGCCAGAAAACTCTGAGAACTTCTTAATTTAAAAAAATCTATTAAAATCAAAGTTCAGTCAAAAATTTTATTTTTTGAAGATATAACTTCATTGAGTAACATTGTATATACTGTAAAATGTAATTTCAATGTCATTTATCGATTTTATAATACTTCTGGATTACTTGTCTCCTATAATATCATATTCTAAAATATATAACCTATATTTTTTAAATATATAAATATGAGTCATTATTGTTTTTGGCAATTATTTTTGATAGTATGATTGATAA
Source organism: Homalodisca vitripennis (assembly GCF_021130785.1). Lineage (NCBI taxonomy): Eukaryota > Metazoa > Arthropoda > Insecta > Hemiptera > Cicadellidae > Homalodisca > Homalodisca vitripennis. The sequence continues at coordinate 33,898,868 of NC_060208.1, forward strand.
AATGATTTTAAAATATTGAACTATGAAATAATGAACTCTAATTTAAAACGTAATTTTCTTTCCTGATAACAAAGATAATTTCTTATTTTCAGTCATTTTTATTTGGGTCTAGTTACAATGCAAATCTTGAGGAGCATTATTAAAAAGGATATCCCTTATTTTATACAAAAATATCCCTGCCAAAATCTTATTGCACCACCTGGAACTAATGGATTTTTCAATGATCAAATAGGGAAATAATTGAGCTACTTTTAGCACATAACTGAGTGTAATTTTAAAATTTGTTTTATTAGTACCAATAGTACATACTTTAACAACTCCTCTAGAGTATTACTTGGAAATAAAATACTTCAGCTTGGATACAGAGTATCCCATATTATATTGAAATAAAATTAATTTTCTCTTATAATAATTGTACTTCAGTGAGCAAATATAATCCATCATTCAAATATGAAACCATTGTATAAAGTCTGAGTTTTTCATAATTCGGCAAAAATTGGTAATTTTGATTAATGGGAAATAAAGCAAACTCCGACTATTCATTGTTGGCTGGTTATTTCATTAAGTAAAACTATTTGCCCTAATTTTCTACCCTATTACTGCACCCTAATTTAAGGATGACTGACCAATAACGAAGCACTTCAAACTTGGCTGACAGCCTCTTAGCTACCACCTGTTGTTTTCATTTAATTACATCATCAGAACTGCACCGCATCTAGTGCGAAGTTCTGCTCTGAAGTTAATTAATAACAAGGGTTCTTGGAACTGTCCTCGTTAAAGTATTATGCTCCAGCAGCTTCCACTATAGTTTCCTAAATTTCAAGAGGAACTTCTCCTTTCCTCGCGCTCCAAAGAGTATTTATTATTTCCATCTATATTCATTGTTCAGGAAATATCAATATATCTAGGTATCTCCTACCCCTTAATATTTCGGATAATAGCTGAGATAGTATAGAAAACAATTTTTTTGACGAGTGGGTGACCTTGTATTTGACAGCCAGAAATGTATAAGAATCTAAGGAATAAGATTCTAGAGTGTACTACTACATCGAGAGTAAATTCAAGAGAGAACCGTCCGCCATTGTATTTTTCTTCCCCCTCCACAAAAACCACCCCTCGCAGCGACCCCAGCGATGCTCGATGTTCTGTGAACGTCATAATTGTTACCCCCGGCCGCTAATGGTTGTGCACCGACCTTGAAAATTGCAATAAAAATGCTAAAACGTTTCAAAGTCAACTTTTCATTTAGCCTCCTGCTTAACATACGATTGAAACTTGGCAAACTGCGTCAATTCAAACTAATTACAGTAACTAATTAAGGAGTTCGTAAGTGAAAAGTATTCATAAAATATTATAATTGATAATAGAATATTTGTTTTTAACATTTCTGCTATTTAAAAACAATTAAAGTTTAAAAATGTAAATAATATTATTTCTGTATAGTTTTTATTAAGATTTTAAGATTGATTGTTGTGGACTTTATTCAAATATAGTTGTAATACGTTTATTAAATATCTTTAAATATGAAAAATCGGGACATTTGCTTTAACTTTTTCTATTATTTTTTATAAGTAAACTTTTGTAATAAAGTCAAAATTAAATCATATGTTTTCTTTCGTTGTTAAGAAACTCCATTACCAGTTGAAAACATAAGACCTGTTGATATATATGATATCACGCTGACGACAACATACAACATAACTGACTCATAAATATAAATTCACAATCTCTTTCTAAATATGGGTTAGTTTTTTCAAACATACACAAAACAAAATTGTAATCTCTACAATAATTTCCTCAACTTTAATTATTTCAGGAATGTATAAGTTGTAATACTTGACGCATAAAATTAAACTATCTCCATGAAAATATATGTCATATTTATATTGTAGGTAAAAATACTGAGTTCGATTTATATTATAGGAAGGAATATTAACCTATAGAAGGTTTGTGCTTAGAGGCATTTGGAAATATGACAAAACTGGGTGATGGTGTAAGTACTTGTCATAATATTTGAAATATATTTGTTGTATGATGTATATTTTAGCCATTACTACTGGAAAATTTCATATATATTTTTCTAAAAGTGCCTGTAGTTTTAGAGAAAACAAGACTTTTACCCGTTGGACCGCTAGAAGGTCAATTTAGCTTTCTATCATCATCTACACTACGACTTTAAGGTTGTTGCCAATTATCGTGGTTCCTTATAGACGTTCTATATGGTTCAAATGAAACCTTTAAATCTAACGTGTATATTATAATACAATCGGCAGGTATTTGAGTTGGCTTAAACAATCTACGGATCGTGACTCAATTTACATATTTTGTGATGAAAATCAAATGAATCTTGTATAGAAGAAAAAAAACTAAAATCTGTGCCTATGTACAGGGAAAATTTGACGAACATAACGGTCTAGAGCGAGAAAAGCATCACTAATTGTATCATGTCTTGTATGGATTTGTATTTATTAGAAAAGTTTCAAAAATTCTGAAGCAGAAGATAGTGGGAGAAATTAAATGATTATGAGTATGATTAGCACAGAAATATATTAGTATAAGGGACATCTAATATTGATTACTCGTTTAACATTTAAGATCAACCTAACGCTAGTGGTAAAATTTCTTTCAAAATAGTCAAAAGTAAATTAAATAATAACAGAGTTGGAAAAGAATTAATGTTCAATTTACTCTATTTGTGTCGTTGTTAAACATGTAGCAAACTGTAAATCAGGAGCCGTAAAGCTGGTTTGCTATGATCAACCAAGGTTAGGCTAACATGAACAAACATATAATAATGGAGGAGAGTATTATCCTATGTTTAGCATCAAAGTCCTTGCCTGATTTAATTTATAAGATCTTTGAGCAATATTGAAAGTTAATTAATTAAGAGTTTTAATAGTTTAAACAATTATTACACGTTGTAGATTGCCAGTAGATTCCATACCAGTGTTATCCTGCCTTCTAGCCAAAATGCTGTCTGCTGTACAAATTTCATAAGTTCGTGTGTGATAGCCCAATCATGTCTTGTATTTAATAGTTTTTTGGTGTTTTTGTAAACTTTAAAATATTGTGGCTCCAGAAAAATACCCATCAACCGCTATAACATAACCTAAAATAAATATGTTTAGACAAAAACGTGCCTTACAACAGAGGTCGGCTACTTTTAAAGTCAAAGGGCTATATAACAATTTCTATTTCACCTGGAGGAACCAATAGTCCAGTAGAGGATAAAATCAAAGGACTTTTATTGAATCTCTAAGTTTGAAAACTCTATCATATTTGTTCGGGAAATCCAAGAAACATTAGAAAAGTAAATAACATCTCCATAACCCGAAATGTATCTCAGCCAAAAGTTATGAAGCTATATATGGTTAAAACCTTAGGACATGATGTGGTTTACAGTTATAATCACATCATTACGTTTTCAAACCTATCGTTCTTGCACAGAAATGTTGCCATGGCGGGAAGTGTTGATTCAATGTGAATGTTGAGTTTGGCTCCAGTTAACCTACCTCTTAGTGCAGCGTCTGGAATCCATTGCTGTCACAGATTTGATCCTTGGAATTTGGAGTCGAGTCTGTGACAGCGTAAGACTTTAGTTGCTGCACTTAGAAGAAGGTGAACTAGAGCTGAAATCAACATTGGCGTAAATTGTTTTGGTGTATTATGCAACGTTTAAAAATCAAATCAACACGTTTGTATTTACCAGCTATATAGAAAGGTCACCAGTAGTTGTACTAGTTCGGTTATTATATAAAGATTAAACTTATCCAGTTATTTTATTATACTTTGAAACAATTCAAAGGCCTTTATGGTTATTTTTGTCATATAAACAATACTTTGGCTATTTCAACATAATTTTTGTTGCATCACACCATTATATCATTGAAATCATTAGGCGAGTTGAGGGCCATCAAAAAATCATACTAACTTTGCAGGCCTCTGCCGTGGAATGTGTTTACTTTTTCCATAAAGAGCCTGAACCTTTCAAATATCTTGAACACAATCTAATCGTTTCGGGGAAATATACATTGAAAGAGTTGGTACAACTTAACAGCTAGATTAAACATCGCTCTTTTTAAGCGATAAAACTGTCCGTATAGTAAAAGTCTCTATAATACAGATGCAATATACTGCTAATTGAATGACTAAAAGAACGACTACAAGTACACTATAAGTTCGGTTTAAATACTGAGAAATTGGTTCTTTCATGACCTATAATTAAAGACAGGTAAACAATGAAACTACTTCATTGTTATTGAATCTATAACGAGGTTTAAACATAAAACATGATAAGAGCAAAATAAACATTATAGGGATTCCTAGTAACACTTAGAACATTCAAGGCTAAAAGGTAATTACAAATGTTAAATTAGACTAATAGTGAAGATAAGGCCATTTCATATCAAATGAGTGATAATGTTTGTGCGAGAACTAATTATTAACAATAACTCGTTAAAACAATAAACCACAACCCAATGGTAACTAAGTAACACGGTTAAACTTGCTAGTTAATTAACTTTTTCTGTCAATTTAACCAGATATTTTATAAAGGGATATTTGAATCTACTCAAGTGAATTCTTACTTATTTTGCTCCAAAGAGTATTTATTTACGCGATATTTTTATGTGGAGATCTACCTTTACTCTTTTCTAGATATATTTAATAAAACTAAATAAAAATAAAGAAAATAGCACACGGTATATATGTATGACAGATAATTGTGCTGTTAAAAACTTTCCAAACAAAACAATCTTAAAACAATTGGATTTTATGGGATTAAAAATCAAGGACTACACTTAGAACGTATTTTTATATTAGGTTTCTAGGTGTCTAAGGTTTAACCCACACATTTATTTATCGCCTATGTAACAAAATGAAATGTGTATATCGAAATCGTATTCCTTATTTTCTATATTTAATTGTTTACCCTACATAAATATGAGATTTACAATAATCATTTCAAAGTGTATACGAAATGAAGTGGCAAAGTGATAGTACATCGTTAATAAAATCTTCGAATGTTTAAAAATGTTCATCGTAAGTTATTTAAAGTAGCCATATTCAACCTTATTTATTTCCTGTTGTTTACTTCTGAAAGAAAAACCTGTATCTAGACAGCATAAGTTGGTAGCTTTCTCAATCTTCTACTTCTATCAGGAAATTATTATAATTGGTTGAGCGTAAGTGAATTTGTCTGTCTGCTTGTTTATCTATTTGGCTATCCGTCTGATTATCTGTCTGTCTGTCCATACGATATATCGAAAAAGAAATTGTCCATAGACTTGAAATGTTGTAAGAAGTTTCATTTCTATACAAGGAACACTGAGTTCGATTATGGTACATGTCAATATATGGGATTTTGTTGAGCGTTAGCGAACATTTATATAATAAAGTCAAGATAGCAACGGAAAAATAACAAAATAAACGAATTTGTAAACAAAACCAATGCATCCATAAGAGATATTAACACATGTAGCCTAACCACTCTAACATTTATGGTGTCTTGACTTTTATTGTTTTAACACTGATATGATACTCAATTTATTTAACTAAAATCTAAATTCATTATGTAGCAGGATATGCCAAGAAATTTTTCTATCTCCACTCAATCTCCATCAACATGAGTTGTATGATGGATCATTTTTTCAAATGGTTTTTTTAATAATTTTCTCTCTGTCCACAGTTGATTTCGAGAATGAAATAAACTATTAATTTGAAATGTTACATGCATACTCAGCGAAGTCCCGTGCAACACATGGAGAGGAGTATTCCTTTCCTTCCATACATAGAAAAGACTGATAATACAAAATTTGAGAAACTTACTTGATACGTGGTATGAAATAGCCATAGCCTTAACGAATATTGGGTAGGTTGAAATGGTTCACTACATGAATGACAAGATATTTTATTAATCTACGTACTTCCTGGGGTATTTCCAAAATAAATATATTTTATTCTGTTATTTGCTACTTATCAGTTTTTAATGGAAAACATTTAGTGATGTTATGCTTTTTGAAATGGAACTGAATGCAAAAAAACTTTATGAACCAAATGAACTATGACTATAGAACTAATGTTATATATTTTAGTGTTTATACAATGTTTCAAAGTCTTGAAAAAACTTTGTGTTCTTATGATGTATTTAGATAAAAAGTTATAAATAAATAATTCACTTCTATAATCTATTGTAGGTATGTAAGCTCCTGTTATGTAATAATTTAGCTCGTAAATATTCCATTAATTATACAACTTATTCAGAATTACGAAGACTAGATTGGGTTGCTTGGAAGAAGGTATTTTCATTTTAATGTCGGTTACTGTTCCTAATCTTCATCTATACTTACGTGTTCAAACCACTGTTTGTTCTTATACTTTTTACTTTAATAATGCTGTTCAAGGTATAAATAATCCGGTTTTCATTAGTATTCTTTTACCGAACTCATCCCATCTCGCGTCTTTTTTAAAGAGTGACAAATATTTTCTACAAAAGAGCGCGTCACTAAAGGAAAATAGTTAATTACAGTCTTGTTCTCTGTCCTGCGGTGTTTTCCGCTTGGATGCACTGACTGATAATGAAGTCGCCGATATTAAACGTAACAAGAAGAAATCCTGTCACCCCTCTTTCAACCCCTCCACCCACCCCTCCATCTACCCCTCCGCCGCTCATTACAGACTTGGCATTTAAATTCATTATAGGGCTCGTGAACGCTCTCAAAGAATACAGTCTCGCATATACGAAGTGTTATTAAAAATCCATCAAACTTTTCAGTTTTACATTTTCTTTTCCATCTCGGAGATTCCCCAATGTTTGCTTCTCCCTCCCTCGATGCCTTTGAACATTATTAGAGCAAGCGTGGAGGAATTTACTAACAGAAGTGTATTAGTTCTTATATCCAGTTGCTCAAACATTAGCTTTTAGATTAATTAATCAGGTGATGAAGTAAATGTGGCTGCGTTAAGTTCTAATTGAAATCTGATGAAATGCGGTTCATTTTAAACCAATAGTAAACCGAAGATATTTGAGCTTCACCTTTAATACATAATTTTTGTATTTTATTGATATTTAGTGGATATTAGATATACATTTTCTGTTTATGCTTTTTTTAAACCATGATTTTATTGTATAACGAAGATTAAAATTAACAATATCAATTTGAATCAATGATTTAAGACCTGTGATTGTTATACCATATGTTTTGTATAACGCATTAGACACTATTTATTTTATTTTTATGAGTAAGGTTGTGGTTATAGTTTCAGCTTATAGAATTTTATATTAATATGAGTAAATATCTTTGTGGCCATGCATTGATATAATATTTGACTTAGAACAGTAATACCGTGAAAGTTAATTTTTTATATTGATGCGTACTTCCCTTACGCGTACTTCTTCGTAGAACAAATAACCGGTATTATTACATTTTTTTAATGAATTGCCTCTTTGTTTTAAAAAGATAAAACATATTATGGTTTGGTAATAAGCTTGATAACATCTTAGCATTTATAATTGGTAATTATTTTTATTAGCCTGCCAACATAAGTTATCTCATATTACTTTTTATGTAAGATACATGTATTTCATCTATGTACAATTTCATCTTTGCTTATGATGAAGTTTCCATATGGATCATGTTTATAAATACTCCTTATTATCATTAAACCATTATAATTTTAAGGATTTCAGCTGAGACTTTCTTTAGATATAGTGCTAACTGACAAATATAAGGACTGTTAGTTACTGAGTGCTTTCGTAAAAATATAATTCATGTAACCGAACTATTAAAGGAATTGAACATCTTGTGTCGATTGGCGTTGTAAGCGATAATGAATAGTAGGTTTCAATGTTTTGTCGTCATACCATTATTTTATTGCAAAACAGGATAGGAATATGCCTCAGGATGTATTGCGTAACAGGCTTCGCTTGAAGTTGCATACACAACGGAATGCCCATGCACATTTCATTCTAGAGATTTCCTGCGTAAAATCGGACTATCAGTCGGAAAATAGATTTTTACAGCCTTCAAGGAAATCAGAAGTGATATTTTGCCAGCTTATTGAGTGATAGGCCTGAATGACAATTGAAATCCTATGGATACACACATATACATACATCAACACAATTAGTTGTTGTATATGTAATATTAGGTGTCGTGCAAAATTTAACGTCTACAGATGAAATCAGTCTCAAGATACCCTGTGCATAGTTAAGTTGCGTAAACGCTCAGCCAAATCCTATAGAGAGATGCCCATTATCAGAAAAACGTGACCTTTGTAAAAATCAAATTCCTTGGAAAATTACAATTATACAGCTCAATTTGGTATTGAGACTCTCAACCAAATCCCATGGAGGGAACTGCACCATCATCGAACTCTATCTTGCTTGTGTGTATGGAAATAAACATCAGTTTATTGATTGATTCATTCAAAGACTCGACAGTACTTAAATTTTTACCGACCAACCGAACAATTTAACCAATGACAGTATTCAATTTGATTACAAATTTGTTTACACTACGATTTTCTCATTGTCATTATGAACGCCCCTAAATGTAAAAATATATCCTTAATGCATAGCCTATATAGAAATTAAGCATCACCCAACATTTTTGTCTATATGTCAGATGGTCCTCGAGATGTAGTTTGGACAGACACATAGAAGGAAATTTTATTATTCAGCCCCTCAAAAGATAGGCTCTTCTAACCGCACAGACAAACAGAGATTTTCTTATGAGATATAGGCTGGCGAGCATAAATGACTTAATATTGTTGTAATACGTACTTGAAAACAGAGTAAAAATAAGCACCCTCAATGTAGGCAACTCCCTCGCTTCAGCCGCAGTAAAATTAACAAAAGGAGTTGAGAGGTGTAAACATAGGGGAGTCCCCGGGAAGGAAGAGAAATGTAAAACTGAAAAGTTAGATGGATTTTTAATAATCCGCCGTATATGCAAGACTGTATTCTTTGAGGGCGTTCGCGAGTCTTTTATGAATTTAAATGCCACGTCTGTAATGAGGGGTAGAAGGGGAAGGGTTGACAGAATGTAGGAGGGAGGGGGTGACAGGGTTTCTTCTTGTTACGTTCAATATCGTAGACTTCATTATCTGTTGGTGAAGCCTGGTGGAAAACACCACAGCACTGAATGTTTTTGTAATCAGCAAGGCGATTCAGTGTCCTGTGGGTGGAAAGTTTCGATACTGTCAACCGGACAGTACCAGTCCGAGGAAGGAGGTCTGTTCGTCCGGAAAGTGTGGATTATTAAAATGTCTCATCAGACAACTTCGCATAATAGTAAACTGCCGGACCGTCTTACAGATTCTGTAATATGCCCGTCTCTATTGTCTAGGTTACTCTCAATCTTTTCACAAAATGCGGCAATGCGGTTAAAAAATTTATGGGAATTTGTAAATTTCCTAGATATTCAAGATCCTGGCTTAGCATTTAGAGCTTGATCTCACGCCGTTACTTTTATTCATTGTTCAGGGTAGTTTTTTTGTGGAAAATCTCATCATATCCATAGACATTTAATATTAAAATAAAGTATAACATAGAAACTTGGCCATATGTTGCCAAATATAGCGACTGATAATCTCACATTCAAAGATGCTTTCCCATCAACAAATTCGGTTTATTGTTATATATAAACCTTTTTCAAATACCTCTACTAAAAATCAGAAAAATATTGAAATAGTCTTAATATCACGGAGTTCTTATTTTTACCAATTTATCAAATACATTCTAAATCAAATATTCTAATTATTGAACTCTTTTTCTTCATAGCGTTCTCCCTCCACGTGTCTTTCCTTGTACAGTCAGTGTATGAAGTATACCAAATGTCTGAAGTACCCAAAATTAGTAAACAAGATAAACACAATCTTAATCGATTTCAAAAACCTCTCACTCACTTCAGTTTATTATTAATGGCATTTTATTTTATTCAGTTCAAACAGTCCTGTTTAAAAATAGTACCTTAAGAACATTAATTAATTAAACGAAATGTGTATTACCTTTATTCATATTTGATTTCTTACTTGCTCACACAAAGTCTTTATAGTTCATTATTACGTTTTAAGTCTTGCATGTAATTGTTCTATAATACAAACAATTTACAATAGAGTTTTTTTTATATCTGTCATTTCCAGTAAAATAGAATCCAACAGCAAGCAAAGCCTGGCTCCTTTTTGCTCCTTGTTTCACTAACGGATAATATCATAATATAAACGCTAATGTAATTAGAATGGTATAAATCTGGACTATACGTTAATCTGATTTTTAGATGTTGGTTTCTATATACCAGTGTTAAAAATCACCATATAGTATACATTTTTTAAGTTAAAAACTTTTGCAATTCCTGAACAATTCTGGAATGTTACACTACAATGAGACACATTGCATTTATAAATTCAATCAAGTTTAATACAACACACTTAAATCCATTTTTTCATTGTACTTTTCGAGCGGTAGACAGAAATACTTGGCTAACTTCTTGTTAAAAGATACCATACTGGAAGTATACTGTTCGAAATTATAAATAATATACCTTTGTTGATTGTTGATCTCTCAATCAAGTCTACATAAAACGTAGCTGTGGTGTGAAGGGTTTATTTAATGTAAATGTTGGGTTTAGCTTCAGTTCACCTTCTTCCTAGTGCAGCGTCTGCAACCCGGAGGACATGTGTCTCAGACATGAATTCGTCTGAAGAGATCTAAAACGAACTCATTTCATAGCTTCGGCATCAGACACGCTTACTGAACAACTGAGTTTTCCACACATAAAATATGTGATTCAATGTTAATTTTGGGCATAGCTCCAGTCTGTGCCAACGTCAGATTCCAGACTAAGAGGAAGTTGAACTGTAGCTAAACTCAACATTCAAAACAAATTACGTCTGCTTCAAATTGATAAAACAAGTCTTATATTTTGAGATCCTTAGCCAAATTGTAACCTAGTTTTCTAGGATTTGACGAGGGCGAATTATTTGTATCTTTAATCCATCTCATCTATTAGTCCTTAACTCTGACAAGACTATATTTTAGAAATAACTGTATTGTATGCCCTTGTACTATAACAAGTGGCTAAAACAAACATACTTATGAAACTACAGTTAGGCATAAGAAATGAGTTGGAAAACGTAAAACTGTAGTTATTTTTCACACTGGCAGGAGCTTATTTCATCAACATATTTATCAGTTTCAAAAACTCTACAAATCGCCAATGCAATAAAAAATTACGTGGAACATTTTTTGCGTCTCACACATTTTTCAAATCAAAGTAGTTTCTGACATACGACTAAAGAGCACCCATTTAGACCGTTTACTTTGCTGAAGTTAGCAAGATTGCCAAAATAAAGAAGTGTGTATGTGAAAATAGTATGATTAAATAATATTTATTTTGTTATTACTAAATAATAATATTTGTTATTAATAATAATATTTATTCAACAAAACCTTATGTGGTATTCATTGGCTGTTTATACTCCTTTAAATATTGTTCTGGCATTGAGAAAATACTGTTAAAATTGAATTAAGTATTTATGTTTTAAGGTCAGAAGCAGGTCCTGCCGGAGAAGCCATGGACTTGGCTTTGGATGAATAATGAATACAAGTAAGCGTAAGTAAGTATGTCTTATTGAATAGTGATTATTAGATTACTTTATGTCTATATAAATTATAATTTCGTTTACAATTTTGAACTGACTTTGGTACATAAACATACAGGCATGTAAAATCTTTGGAAACACCTTAGTTTTTTTTAACTGTAGCAGATATAATTTAAAAGCTTTTCACATTGTTATAAGGTTATCTTAACTACATTTTTATGCAATAAGTATCGCACAATGGAGGACCGCTTGTGGAGAGTGTTATGGAAATCTTACGCAAGCCTAAGTCAATACTTATGTCATTGTAAAGGCTTTTATAGTTAGAACACAATACCGGAAATCAAGCTTCATAAACTTTATTAATATTATAAACGGTGGATGTTCAAATAAAATTAATGATGTATAGGTTAAATTTAGTAGGAATTACTCCATCAGATAATTTACAACTTTGAATACTGAAAGTCTACACATCCTTTTTGTTTGTGTGGACATACAAAATACAATGAAGAATCTCTTTTTGATAATTGTTGCTCATTATTCGATCTTTTTAGTGACTTTATCTTACATAAAATTAATAAACATTCATATGCTTTCAAAACCCCAAAACTTATTTATGCAACCTAATTGTAGTTGAAAGTTTGTAAGCAAATGAAATTCTTTAAGACCACAATCCATAACAATTATTCCATGCAAGCAATAAAAAAGGAAACAAAATATGGCTTTTTAGCTGTTTATCAATCCTTTGTAAACATTTTCATAAAGATTATACTCGTAAAATTATAACTTTTCTGAAAATCAGGAAAAATAATCTCTAATTTTTATTTGCCAGAATTAACCTTGATAGGTATTTTTATCCCCATATCATGGAACATAACAAAAAGTAGTTTTAGGGCACAATTAAATTTAAATAAGTAAACGTCCTAATCAAAGTTCAAAAATTTTACCTCGGAAGCATAAACGTGCACAATAATGGCGTGCAAGGAATGATTGGATACACAATTCTTCAGCAATTTAAGGACATCGAAACAGAAATACTGGGAGGCGGAGTCGATAAATACGTATTTCAGTGTAGAAAGAAGATGGAGTGCGAATGTGAAATGACGTACCGACCTCCGACAGATTTAATAACTTAAAGTGTTAAAGAAAATGCTTCAATAATAAGACAAGGCTTTGATGAGACTCAGACATTAAGAATAATGCACACCCAGAATAACAGATATCGTGTTTCAGTTACACAGCACGGTGAAGGAAGGATACACGAGGCTTTATTTAGAAAGAATAATGCTTTGATCGCGTGTTTCGTTTTGTTCAGGGTATTTGGAGCTGCCTTATAAGCTAGTATCTAGACTCATTACCAAAATCCAACGGAAGTTCGCAGAACGTCTTAGGAACAAATAATCTTAATCTATCTTTCAAAAATTGGCATGGACCTTCCAAAAGTAACTAGCGCAATTTGTGATGGAGTTCATCAGAACGTAAGGGAATCAGTCCCCGTAATGCAACTAATTTATATACTACTCTGGAAGATTTCCCATTGAATGGCGGTTAGGACATTCTGTTTACTAAACCTTATTTCAATACTGTTTGGTCCTAGGAATTAGAGCTCCAGTGCCGCTTTTAGGTGGTCTCAAATACCTGTAGCTTTTAGACACCGAAACTTTGTGAACTCTATGTGTATTACTTTCTAGAAACGAAAGCCTTTACACGTATTTTGAGAGCTCTAATGTCTGTAAAGGTATCAAGATGCCCTTTAATACATATAGAGCTATAACTATCCAAAGCTTCTAGTAGTAAAAATCCCCTAGTATAGGAGATTTCCTGCTTTCTGAAATTTTTAAACGTTTTGCAGCTTCTAGAGTTATTGGCATATTCCTAAAACAAGAAGCTTCCTATGGTGGGATTATTCAGGAACTGGGATCTGTCATACGCACGTCTTGAGAATCATGAACTTCATGAAGCTATAAAGTCTACATCTACGAGTTATGAGTCTGAAAGTTATTAGGAAAAGGAGATTCTAGCACACTGTAAGGTTCCCATAGAAGAAATGTTTCTATTGGCCAGAAGTTTCCAATAACTAAAAGCACTCCGTGTTCAAGAGTGCATTACAGTGTTGGTATATGAGTTGGCCAGGGATTCCCAGAGACCCAGAACTTCTATAAGCCGAGAGTCTCTAGACGAAAAGCTTTGGCGAGGAGCATTTAGAGGAAATAATATCTCTGAATTATGGATATACATACCGTATGATGAAAGCTACTATTTAGTAGTGGCTTCAAAAGGTTTAGTGCTCCCAAAATTGGAATAAATTATTTTGCGTTATACAATTTTTCTTTTTATTCTCGAGAAGCCAACATGCACTCATCAGTTTACCTTAAAATTTTCAAAAAGTAACATTGTCTCACGATATCTTGTTCCATGTAATTAAGTACTAGCCAAATAAAACATAATTTAACTTGTAATGTATTTGAGTTGTTTAGATTTGCCAATTCATTTATGAGCTAAATTCTTTAAGTTATAAAAATTTTGAAATTTTAAATAATTAAAAAATCACTTTATTAACTACGTATTTTATTCTTGGTGAGTCTCAAGAATTCGGATTTTTTTGTTTACCTGAGCCTTATAAAATTGTTAGTTTGAGTCTGTTACATTTGTGAGAGATAGTGAGAGATATTAAGTATATTATGGATTAGTTTAAAAACGTTGTGTTTGCTAAAGCGAACGTGAAAAGCTAACGGGACCCACCCTGCCTACGAACACAAGCCGTTTGAGCACTCTTTTAAATAAGCGCGAGTTCAAGTAAATTGAAAACCTTTTGTGTTAATCTTTAACATAAATTAAACGCCTTTCACAGTGGTTTATAAAATACACATTACCTAAACTTCGTGCTTCTTAACACTACCAATACCAAATTGACAAAAACAAGATAAATTAGTTTATTATAATTTATATGTGCTTATATAATTATTAAAACATAATGATACGTACGTTACTAAAGTATAAAGGATTTTTATATTATATTTTCAATTTGCAGATTGACAAACTTTTGTGTGAGTTCTTTTTACAAGTGTTACTGACAATGAATGACTTGATAGGAAATTAAAATTTTGAAATTTGCCATAGTAATATGTGACTAAAATAGAACATACACTCTTCCACTAATACCACGCATTTCCTACCTACCTCAGTGCGAATACCGTGTTGTTTATTGGCTTGGTTCGGTTCGCCTTTTTGGTTAATTTTCACCTAATGTGAACTTTATAATGTGGTTTACCCAGTCAGGTATTGTTTGACGTTTTTACTCGCTAATATTATGTTTTTAAATTTAGAGCAAGGTATATCTTATACCTCATATCTTATATGACTGTATATCTTATAACGAGTCACGTAATAGTCTTCGCTGAGGTTGGGTTCAAAATTTTAAGTTTGTAGCTTATTTCATTCTCGTCTTGTGGGTAGGTATACAGAAGCAATTTTATCATCCCTACGAATGAAAGAATTTAATGATGATCAGACGAAACAGTAACATCATAGATTTCATTCTTGTTTATGAAGAAACTGTTATAATAAAATTATATGGATAGTATATACAAAGTCAAGACATGAAAACTTTTTAGAAGTAGTTTGCCACATGATACATTCACATTTTTGTTAACTTAAGTTGGGTTTCATGGCAGTGTTGAAATAATACATTTTTCTGTACTACAACGCAAGGGAGCGCATAAACAAAATCTTGTCACCGAGTTTTGACCCCGATTTTTCCTTCATTCTATTTTACTTTATGAATAACATACATGTGTTAATATATAACATTTTAAAATCTCATATCATTATATTCAGCTTGTTTTCAAATGTATTTATTTTGCTATTTTCTCTTTGGTATTATTGTTACTCTATGTCCAATATAATATATTTGCTAACTCTCAGCAAAATTCATTCGAAATTACATGCACCATCGTTGAACTCAGTGTTGCCTATATAGAAATAAGGGCTCATGCAAATTTCAGGTGAGGACAGACAAGCTGATGGACAGATGAACTGATGGATAGGAATGAATTTTTTAAACCCACAAGTAATAGTGTTCGCTACCTCCAAGCCAATAATATATGTGGCATTATCATTCTGCACTTTATATTTGTAAGTTTGTTGTGCATGTTTATTTTGTTTACACTTATGTGTCCCCTGACGAAGAGGGTATATTTCAATTAATGAAACGTGGTGTTCTATTCGTGTGTCCGTATTGAAATAGAAAAACGTATTGTAGGTATAAGTGAAATACTGGAATTTCGGCTCATAATATAACATTTATTTAACTAAAACCGATTTAATAATATCACGATCTTCAATGTAACGATGTATCCTGATTATTAACACGATGTGGGTGATATTTAGTTCCAAAGTACCATACATTACTTAGTATTCCTTCTGTTTGCATCATTTCCAGAACTGTTCAAGGTAATCAGTATGATTGCCTCTCACCTTCCATCCTATGATGTATTTTTTCCTTTTGGGTACTCTTAGTTTTAGTTTTTTCCACATTAATAATATTGATTCAATACGCTACAACAAACTGACCTGAAGTATTTCAGGATAATATTAAAGTCACCAATGGACTTGGTGGCAATTTTAATGTCATACCTGTGGATTCCTAATTATGTCTATAATATTATAAAAGGACAATTCCAGGCGATTTCCCAATTTTTCCGGTTAAATTAAAAAATCATAAATTTCAACCGATTCCTTTGGAGATATGCTAATTTATCTATTTATGCAAATAATATATCAAGAAAATATGTATAAAGATTTAATCCATTGCAAAATAGATGTAATTTTAAACTTTACCAACCAATTCCTTTTTACTGTTTGTATTGCACTATCGTCCATTTTTATGAAGTTTAGCTCTCATATATTTAAAGTCAAATACACTCAAATGGCCATGATCGTGATGTAATAGACACACAAAAATATGTAATTTGTCAGCTTGTTTAAAAGACATTTATTGCAAAAATAGTACATCTCTTAATAGGCAGACAAAATTTGCAATAAGATTAAATAAGCCAATAATACTTTTCTAAAAGAATCAAAGTGGATTGACTAAATATAACAAATCTATATTTGTACCGTCACTAACACCGTGATTATGTGATAAATTGAAATGACCAGTATGGTTTTCTATACAAATGGGCTAAAATGTTTATTTATTTTATGGTTTTTTTCTTAATTTTTGTTCCTTGTTATTGAAACTGTTAATAGTTCCTTTCATTTAACACAGCATTTTCAGAATGTTGAATACGTTTCTTCGGCGATTTCAGCCCAAGAGAATATTTACCTTTATGTTGTTATTTTACGTCTATTAGGGGTTTATTAAATAATCAAGTGTATCATTGCACACCTTATAAACACCTATTTTATCTTATTTATTTCTATTTTAATAATTTTTACCCTATATTCTTAATTATAATATGTTAATGTTTTTTTATAAAAAATATTTCGTATCCGTAAACTAAATTTTTTGTTGTTTATATTTAATTAAAGCTACCAAATTAAAAAAAAACAAACAAATTATAAGTAGATATAGTAATCCTTTTTTTTGCTTTCAGGTATGAGCAATGTAAGCTTCACGTCCTTCGAGAAATCTGGTATATATTTGAATACTCTGCTGGTCGTGAAAGAATACAACATTCCATGCTAAAGATTCTCTAATAAGAATAATTCTTTTAAGGTTGTTTTCTACAAGAATGCTCATTAAAATCAATTTTACTGTTATATATAGTTCAAAGTTCAAAAAATGTATGAACTGTCATTTAAAGATTATTGCTAGAATATTCCTATAATTCCTAAAATAATTTTTAAGTTCAATCCTATGATTAGTTATTTTCTATTAAACAGATCTATAAATGTGCTAATTCCTACATATAACTGAAACACAGTTACTAATAATAGTATTATTATTTTTATTGTTCTAAAATTTGACTATCAAAAAATATAAGGGAAGAAGAGACACAGTATAAGGACACTGGTTAGGTATATGTTCTTGCCAATAAATTATCATATTTATGTTCAAAAAGTATTAAGGAACAAAAATAATAGGTGGACTTTACATCTCCTTCTGAATATAATCTCAGTTCCTTTATTTTTTATGATTTATTGATTTTATTTCCGTAATCTGGTCCTCTCTATTTGCAAGTACAATTACATGAATATGGGACTGCACGCGAAACAAAACTCCGTATTGGAAACGGTAACGAGCAGTAATTAGGAGATGTTTGAAGTTATCAGTTGCTACTCAAGAGCTCGGCCTGACTGGTCTTAGACGCCCCCTCACTCGTCCCCTCCCGCACCCCTCCCCCTCAGTTGCTATGGAGACTTTTTACAAATGGCGGGCCCTCTTTTTGTGAGACGGCTGCCAATCAGAAAAGTGAGGGGAAAAATTATCAAGAAAATGAAGTAAGAAGTGCTGAGGGTGGATTAAAAAGTTGGGGTAGGCCGGGTGGTCGGGGGAGGGGTGGGCGGAAAACCCTGCGGCACCCGCGCGTTACTCGGGTTATTGAAATGTATTTTACAAGATTGGAATCCGGTTATAGAACATCATTAGTAACCAAGTGGGGAATGATTACTTCAACACAATATTATCGGAGTGCACAAGTTTGTGTAGTCTTCAGCTCCTTATTAACAGCTCTGTTATGCTTTAAAGAACCTTTCAGGAGAATACCAAGATATAATTTATTAAAAAATGAGGTACAAAAAGAAAATAAATATCAACCAGCTGTATTTTTATCGGTAGTTAATTTTAGAATTTTCCATAAACAAATAAATATATAATCATACAAAAGTTTCAAACTTAACGAAAATTAAATGTTTAAAACTAATATTGGACATATCATTTAGTGTTTAAAAAATAGTCTAATAAATGGGTTAGTAGATTTTTATTTTTCCAATTACAGTAACCTAAATTAATAAAAACTGTTATTCGTTATTTGCCAGGAGGACCTGCAAGTGCCGCTCGATTTACGCTACTAAAACACAAGTGCTGAGTTATATATACATGCAGGGTGTTCACATAAGAGCACGACCACTTTAAGGTTATGTTTACACAAGCCAGGAGTATCAAATAACTATACTGGTTGTTTCGTTTAAAAATTTTCAACAGGTGCCATTATTGTATTAGGTAATTTTGTAGAGTTTTCCTCTTATGAGTGCACAGTTATCTGTACTAGTACTTTACTAGTTCTATAGATAATAATAATTAATTAGTTTATAAAAATAGTAAGTAGAGCCTAGTGGCTAAGCGACACATTTCTCGACCAGTATTTACAGGACAATTTTGTTTGAAATGAAGTGTAATATACGCCACAAAAATCTGTTATACCCTTTTCTAAACACGATGGGTATATAGTGAATAGAATATAAAAATACAAAATATTTCACTGTTAGCTAACGTTTTGTGGTAAATTCTATGTTGATGTGCATATCACTACCTAATTGGTTACACATTTTATGAAATTTGAACGTGTGACATAGTTATACTTGTAGTCTCTAGAAATATATCTAGATTTTAGATTTTGTACGAAAGTTCATTTGTATATACACAAGATATGAGTTTTATAGTGATGTGTGTATATTTATGTAATTTGGCCAGCGCCATTCAAAGCATATCATTAATTAGACTGGCACAATTTATCTTTTATCTGCCGGGGATTTAAAGATGTATTTTATGTTTAATTCTCCGTATTTTGAAGGAAACAGGATTTTCCGGACATTTGCCATCGTTCAGTGAAACAAAAATATCAGTAACACTACGTTTCGAGATCTACAATCTGATCTCTTCTGTAGGTAAATAACTAACCTAACACACAATTAAAAACTAGATTAAAATAAACAAATCATACCAGAGTGTTGTTAAATGCCTATTTCAGGAATCACAACCACCATGTTATTTGTCAACTTCTTTAACTCTAAAACATGCACTTAATAAGAACTAAAAACAACACTAATTATTAAAATTGAACTACAGAATTTCCGTATTTATGTTTGTCCACAGGACATGCCAAGGATGAACTGAGCAAGCTATAAACTTGAAATTCCACACCAAAGGCTGTTATGGCAACTGTGGTGTGGTGTACCTGCCTTGTTTACTTTAACCAGGCATATGAAAGTATAGCTTTATACAATATATAAATACCGCTTTAAAAACTAAATAAATTGGAAGAACATTGTTCTCCTCTTGCTACCAGAATTTTAAAATTTTGCAGAAAAATAGTGATTTTTCCACATCATTTCCAAGAACTTCAGGTGAAATAATTGACGCCGAAGCTTAGTGCATTTCAAAGTTTTACATTACGACCTCGACTAACAATTTTATGGAGAAAATCAACTACAACTCTGAAGATATTGAACATTGAAAATTAAAAATCGTTCCCTGAGGATTTAAAAGCAGATACTCCATCGATTTGTATTTTTTTAATATGTGAAAATACTGTACCTGTAACTCCTGAATTCCTTTGTTATCATTATAAGAACTCCCGACTTGTGTATAATCTATCCTATTTGTGCCTAATTGGGGTATTGTCTCCAAATTCTCTAAATGACCTCATGGAATGTTAATAGCCAAAAGTAGCATCGTCAAGGAGACATAAAGTGCCAGCAAGTAACGCTGATTTTATGTACTCAAACTTTAGTAGATACATTAAGTGATAATATCCTTCAACACTGATTATAATTTATCCGTTCGACAAAAATATAATAAATATACAAATATGTATAGAAAAAAGTACCAGGAAATTTTGATATTCTTTTAACAGTTCAGTTTAGAATGGAATCGTGCACATCAGTGTAGGACTTTCTAAACCACTTAATTATGACTTCACTAATTATTCACCACCCCTTAGGGAGTCATGGACAATCTTAAACGTAAGCATATGTAGATGTGCATGTCATTTTCGAGGTTTAATTAGACTAAACTTATATCGTCAAAATATTTATTCACATACGCTGGTGATTATTTGCATTGCATTTTAAATACTCCATGTAAATTATTTTCATCTAATAACAGTCTGAAAATATGAAATAAAAACAAAGAGATCTATAATGTATATGTACAGCATTTGTGCCTTTTTAAACAGAAATGTACAAGCTTTTTAGCAAAGTGGGGTTTAAATGAAAAAAAAATGTATAATTAATGATTATAAAACTCGATATTTTAACAATAATGATTTTAGATTTATTTGGCCTTAAGTTGTTTACTATCATCATTTGATAAACCACATGTATCAAACTATGTATACCATTTAGTTTTCAATATATTATAACTTTGAAATTTCTAAAAACTTAAACTTTCATTCTGGAGTGTTCAAATTTCCTTTTTTACATAATTTCTTTTTCTTATAAATGTATTTTATATGATAAGCCAATTAGCTTAGGCTTAGATTACAGGCCTCCTCATCATTTAACTCCTCGAAAATGTTACGTTACAGACAACATAGAAAGTATCTTATAGGTCCTATATATTATATTGATGTAAGATTTCATTTCTACGAATTGAGCAGTAAAAATTTGGACTCATGGACAATGTTATAAATTTATGTAAGGAGATGCTTATGTTTTCCATATTGTACACATACGAAAAATAATTTAAAGGTCTATGCTAAATTTCTACTTGTTAAAACAAGCCATTGTTAAATTTAAAGTTTTTAAGTGAAAAAAAACTAAATGTGGGTAATTACTGTGGGTAAATAAAGTTTTTGGCCCCTTTAAAATTATAATTTGGTTTGTCTTTTGTCTAGGAATAATACCTGAAATTATTGAAAGAGAGTTTTGGGACACCCTGTATATATCAAATACATGTAATACTAGAAATCTGTAATTCAAATTATATGACATGAGTGATAAGGAAGCATTGATGAACATGACTTTAGGATAAAACAATTAGAAGTATATTGATACGCCATTGTATTCTATGAAAAACGCCATCCGCTAACAGGGTATGACACTATCCCTATGACACCCTATGACACTATCCATCAGCTGCATGGATTGCCTAAGAAGGGACCATCCAAATATTACCATTCCATTACAAAGTTCTCTCTTCCAAGAAAGTATCCAAGTATCTCACACTCAGTGTAGACTCTAACTGTTCAGTAACTTTCAAGGTCACACGAAACTTCATCTCTTTAATTGCTTCAAACTGCAACTTTCTCCCCAGGTAAAAGCTCTCAGAAGACATGAACGGGCTTTAATTTGGCCTGGTTTAATACAACCGTGCCCTAAAACTATGCGAGAACAAAGGTAATTCTGGGAAAAGCTCTTAAGAAAGCTCTTAGTTAAGCGTGGCGTAATAGCTCTTTGACGTTATTCCTTGTATTATGTAAAGAGACTCTGTGATAAGGCGAATTACAGTACAGCGAGCACCGAATGACTTTATATTAATTAGTGGTCCCGACATCTCCCAGGATGAAACTTTGCTTTTGTCTTTGAGGAACGTTTTAGACTCCGTTATGTTTCTTTTGGGTACTGTAAGATCTCACTTTATTTGTGTTCATTTAAAATCCTTTTTGTACTTCGGTTATAAGTAGAGTAACTTATATAGAATCTCGTGAATGATTGTTATAGATTATACAGATCTCTACTAATTAAAACAATAATATTTTATATCCCAATAGAAAATTATAAAAGGATCAAAATTTGTCCTGGGACTGTTTCTTCCTGTAATTGATTACTTTCTGCATTTACTTGTCATTATAAAGTTAGTGTATCACATAATACACAGCCTGTCTATATACAGCCAGGATAAAGTATCTAAATCGATGCATCCTAAGTAATTAGTTTGTTCTTCCGTAGATGTATACCAAAACACATAAAAAGATACAGCCAAAACAAATCCAATTTAAGACTTGTCTTAAACGCCTGTTGGTGTCCAAAGCGTTCTACTCTGTTGATGAGTCACTGGGATACGTGGTAATCGAAAAGGTTGGATTTGAGGTCAGTGCAACATGGGGTTAACAAATTGACGATTGTTACAATGTGGAAAATCACTCTACTCGAAAACATATCTCATTGGACACAGAACTAAGGAAAGCAGCGGTAGAGACAAGCAACATCAAGTAACCAGAACCAGAGAGGCTCTGCATATACATTGACGGCTCATCAATGCCGAGAATGGGAAAACCGGGGCTGGATATGTCTCCAAAGCATTGCAAGGCTCCATGGCAGTTGGAGCGCCTCTACGAGTTATGAAGCTAAACATTAGGCAGCAAAAAACTCGAAAACTTGGAACTGAACCATAAAGCTGTGTTTCTGATAGACTCTCAGGATGCGATAACTGGACTCTCAAACAGCAAGTACACCGACTGCATTCCAAGTAAATTCCAAGTCATGTTGGCGTGGAAGAAAACGAAAAGGCCGATTTTCTCGTGAAAAACGGTACTTCTCTCCATCAACCACCCTGCGCACAGTCCTGCATTTCTGCCAAGACCTCGATCAGGCAAGCGGTAAACACTTGGCGAAGGATACGTAACAGGCAAGCCAACACAAGAAAGAACTGAGCAATGTTGAATTTACCAAAACACCGAAGCTTATCTAGAAGTGTAGCAGTGGCTGCTTTCAGATCCACCACCGGCCACGATTATCTGGGTTCCCATCTACACCGTATTGGGGTAAATACAGATGCGGCCAACACCCCAGAATGGACACAGTCCAACTGCCCAAGGGTCCGGCCCTAGCCGTCAACCCCACAGACGAAGATGACGGCTACAGGGAGATCGTCCGCTTCTACTGATCATCGCACCACCACATGACTAACATGCCAAGGGTGGGCCTTGGCTTAGAAGAGATAGAGATTATTTTTGTCATTATTGCATAAATAAACGCGCAAGCGCATGTCCACACATTTGAGTAAACTCTTACAACGTCCATCCTTGCCAAAATTTACTATAATTGTACATTATTATGTTTCTAGCTTGAAATCTGTAAATTATGAATAAGAAAACCTCCTAGAAATAATACTATTGGGATATTTATTGAAAAATATAATATACAATACTTCTTTTCTTTCAGATAACGAATATATTTTTATGTTGTTTATAATGTAGTATAAGTAATATATTTTAATAATGTAATTGTATTGCTGAAATAATTTCTATAGTTATATAAATTGCATATCGAAGATTACTTGTTATAACGGATAGGGAGTCCAACTTTAAATTATTTGTTCATACGGTATATTTTTACTATAGTAATATCTACGATTAGTTAAGGATCCGGAAAAGTCTGTTTAAAATCGAGTCCTTTTATGTCCGTGCACTTTATAGAAAGGTCCTATAGACTTTGGTGGAAAAAACTTGATACATGCGTTTCTGTTAAGAAATGAATTTATTTTGGGCTTAAAAGGTCAAAATTTAAGTTAAAATTAAAGTAATAACATTTTTACAATTCTCCTATGGATAATCAAGATCGTAACGATAAAATCGCAAAGTAAACAAACTCATTGTACTCAGCGTATGACATTTTATCACATGGCATATTAACACATATTATGAAATTACTTTGTTTGATGTAGGTTTGTAAGATTGTTGATACCTCCGATACTTGATGTTTAGAATCGGTGAGACCGATACCAGTCTATTAAGTTGCTTAGTTTTTCTTAATTTTATATTCTATTTCTGAAAAATTAAGTACTAAAATAAGCTATTCCAGTGTAATACTAACTCTGTGTTTTCAGTTTACAGAAAAAAATATAAGCGTTTCCGTACTGAACATTAGGTATTATATTTGTATAATGAGTAAGTCAAATTTAATTAAGGATAGAGACAAAGAACTGTGAAAATATAACCATAATCCCCTCTTGCAATCAAGATTGCTTTATTTTCTAAGAATTGAATGCCAAACATAAAAAGGGGAATTATGTTTTAATCAATGGATTTTAATATACTTCAAGACTCCCCACCGCCATCCTGCTGTACTTATTACTCTCCAGAGGGGGTGTGAGGATTCTCAAAGAAATTTTGCTTCCTTAAAAAAATCAAACCACCCTCGAAGAGAAGCCATTCCGATCGCCAATATGGTGATTTTTCGGCCATTGACGGTTAGCGTCCCTGCCTTAACGGTTGCCATGGGGACAGGCGCTGCGGGGGTGGATGTTGTGAAGGAGCGGGGCCCCCTCCCTGTTTGTCCAACAATCGTTGTGCATCACTCCCCAATTAACAATTCCTTGCTTGTAATTTCATAAGTAAATTACCAAAGCCTTTTTCGAACCGATGAATTCATTAGGAGCTGGGAAAAAGTTTACGAATAAAAATCAAGAGAGGAGAAATAACAAGTTGGCCTAATTGGTTTAAAGGAGAGTTGTTAATTAATGGGCAGTTGGGGTATTGGCGATCTGAACCGACTGAATGAGTTGAGGGAGACGGTATTCCGATGTTTGTTTTAATTTAATCTGACCCTAATAAAGTTGGATTGAGTGTTCCTCCTAACCGAACTGATCGTTATTTGGTCAGCTCATTCTACTATACTTAGAAATGAATGCGCGAAGAAATGTGTTTGCAATATGTAACTCTTGAAACTGCTTGTATATTAACTAAAAGCTGGGATAATTAATTATTGCTAGTATATGAAAATAAAAAATGCAAAATGTAATAGTTCTTTTTTGTTCTCCTGGTGCATTAAGTTTAAGAACCTAAAGTGCAAAACTGAAGCTGAAGTTGTAATAGGACATTTTCCGCTAGCTTACTGAATGGCTGGATATTCAGGATGGTTACGGTTACGGAGCATATATACTCAAGAACTCAAGGTAATTCACTGAAATATAACCTAATCTGCTATCAGATGGACTCCGATACACTTCTACATTTATAAAGTGCCATAATAATTATAATTTATTCATTTTTCTTATTATTCAAATTTAATAAAAGATTTACAAATTTCATAGCTATTAGTTTTAAACTTAGATAATAAGTTATTATGTGGTTGTTTGAAACTTCAATTATCTACATACATCGCTGAAATAAAATTATCCGCTCCTATCTCACTTCAAACGGAATTTATATTTAAATATTATTTTATCACACACTAAATTACAATTTAAGTACTTTGCTTTTTTGTCCTTTTTCATAATTGAAAGATTACTCTATTTAAGAGGTAAGATAAAAATGTTTCACAGAATGTGTTCTATCTTAAAACCATTAAATAAAATAATTGAAAGAAAAATCCATTACCGTTTAAAAGATAAATGTTATTTAATTCCAATTAAATTTCAGAGATTTTCAATTATATCCAATAAAAAATTAGGTAATTAGTTCTTTACAGTGTTTTGAATATTGGTGCCTCTAAAATAATTACTTCAATAGTATTCCAATATTATAGTTAACATGTTATTTTAGTAAATAGAAGGTTCTGAGATAATTTGAACTTGACTAGTTATGGAACTGATAAAGAGCTCATTTTCAAAACGAATTTTCAGTATATATCTGCGATTTTATGGAATTAACCTTATAAAGATCTATTTTTTAAAGAAAGTTTCAATAGACTACATATCAGTTTTGGATATATTTTAGGTGAATCTATAATAATTTCAGTTTATGTCACATTTTGCTAAAAATAAGTACGTTTAAATTATGAACAGTTAATTGGCTAATGGAGATTCTAAGACCAACCAGAGTTGTAGGCAATCATAACTCAGTTTTTGTTGTTGTTGGCTGAGCGTTAGCTAAGCCTAACACCCGAGGAGCTGGAAAAATTCACTTGCGTCTGTCATGTATCATCCATTATCAGCCATTTAGCATAGACTATTGAAAGACTTAAAAGATAGGGTAAGGATTGGTTTGGTAAATATAACAGATCTTTCAAGGTTAGTTATATATTTGAATAAACGTGCTTCAACATCAATATAAATATTCACAAAATTTATACTAAAGACGTAATAAACTTAATACCACGGCGTCATAGTGCTGTTAGCGAAAACGGAAATTTTTCTCAAAGCCCCTTTTGCATAGTATTGTGATGGGGATACTGGGGAATATAGGGTATACACAGTAGTAGTATTATGTTTAACATTAAAGTATACGTTTTTACTGAATATATGTCGCTTTCCGTACATCATATATACTTACTTACGATCGCTCACTATGACGCCTGCAAAAAATAAGTTGGCAGTTATAAATACAGTTATACATTGCATTGCTTCTTACTTTTTACAGGTGTTAGCAACGAGTCTCGCTAGTAAAACGAACTTAGTGCTGACTCAAAATGGATTTCAGGTTATTTACCTTTTGAGTCATCTATCCTACTGTCCGGAACATTTTGGTCATATGATTGGAAGTTTATTTCTTTGTAAATTTAAACTCAGAACAGTGTTTGGGAATTATTTAAAATGGTGATAATGGTAATATTATAGTAGCATCATTGAATTTAAAAATTAAAAAGGCTTGGATTGTAACTAAAAAGTTAGTATATTTGAACTGTAAACTCCGAGTAATAAATAAAATGTATTGATGAAACAACATTATTTATATAAAAAATTATAAATTAAGATTTGAAATATTGAATTACATTTCATTTAAAATTATTTTATTCCTCTGATTATTCTTAATCGCGCCTTATAAATACGTTATCCTAATACGTGTAAGTATTTGACATGGAACAATATTATCAACGGTCTATAATTTAGATCCTCGTCATCAACTCTAGCATCTTATAATATTCCAATTTTAGTAATGAAATTAAAGTTGAAATAAAAGAGTATTAGTGTAAATCTAGTGCGACTTGTGCTCTTTACTACAATTACATGTAACAGCTGATCATTCGCAACCGACGTGACGTTACCCTAATAACAAACACCACTGGGAATTCAAGAAACACATTTTAGATCATTAATTATTACTATATAACAACTAATAACAATAACAAAATTGGTAATGGCCTCCTGTTTCAAAACTCCAATGTGAGCTAATTCTACAATGGATTTCGAAACACAGAGGTAGGGTTCAGTCAACATTTTTAAAATAGGAGTTCTTGGCCTCCGATTAGATATAGTATGCATGTTAAGTATGGCTCCTAAGGAAGGTGAAAAAGAGCTGAACTTTATATTCATATTTAATTAACCCTTCCCACCAGAGCCATGTATATGTAGAAAACTCGGTTGCTTCAACGTGCTTAGAGATCGAGTCTGAACTAAAACTAAAAGTGCACTCAATTGTTCACCCTTTCACCTGGATTAAGCTATATTTTGTAATTTACATGTCTATGATGTCGAAACGATGTAAGGAGGTTATTTTAAACCTCTTCGTCGCAGATTTGTTTATCTTCTCCAGACTCCAGGATTCAAGTCTGTATCAGCGTCCGATTCCAGACTAAGAGAATTCTTCCCTTCCTACCTTAGCTACGTTACCAGAAATACTTTCGCGTAATCCGTTATCTCATAAAAACTTATTTTTGTTCATAACAATTCAAAAACTACAAAACTTCAAGAATTACCGTAGCCATTACAACAAAGAGGACAACAAATGATTTAAGATATTGCCTCAGGAACATCACATGTTGTTTATTGTTTAAATCGGTCATTAAACTTCCAACCTGTGATACAGTATTTTTGGAATTCGTTTTTAATGCCATTTCAGTTTCAGTTTAACCTAAGATATTGACTTCCAAGGGTAATAAATAAAAACAAAGCTAGGTTACCAGGTACCTACATATGTTGCTTGACCTTTCCAACATGATTTCAATAAGAGCTATTGTTTTCTCCCTGAGAAGCTCTTATGCAGTAAATAAAAGTATTTGAGAAAATGTCTTGCTTAGTTCTTAAACATAGGAAGACTTATTTATACAAGCATAAGTCTTAGAACTTTATGAACCAATTCTACAAAATAGGTCTGGAAACAGTTATTTTACATAAATCTCAAAAATAATTAATTATCCCTTTCCACAAGATTGGTTTAATATTATTATTTCATTCCCCAACGACCCAAATGTTTTTAAATATGACAATTTAATGTTATTTTCATTTACGTAACCTGTGAAATAAAGCAAACTAAATTTTTCTAATTTAGTCTTAACGTATAAAAGTTAAACACCTAAGTCTCATATGTGTCTCAAATATATTTAGACACACTGAAAATGGTTTCCTTACAGACCAAAAATAACTAATTCCATTACTAATGTTACATTTGATTACTAATTGAATGTGTTAACTAAACCAAAAGAAATCAATCGTCAGCTGGTTTTCATGGAGGTTGAAAATTTTTTTCAGAATTTTGGACCAAAATGACTCGTAAGAGGTTTGAAAATAATTAATTTAAGCAGTGTAGCAACAAAGTTTTCTACAGTGAACTATGGTGAAAAGGATTGGATCAATCTGAATTTTGAGTTTAGCTCCAGTTCACCTTCCTATTAGTGCAGCGTCTGAAATCTGATGCTGTCACGTATTATCACGTACGTCAAGTCCTGGAATCTGGAATTATGTTCGTTTAAAGAGAGTCATGCTGATTTTGGATGGCCACACGTCACCTCCAGCTCAGTACAAATGTTTGCTCTGAGTTAACTTAAATGAATGGTATTATTATGATGTGCCTACCCAGCCATACTACACAATCTCTACAGCTGCTGGACTAGTATTGGCTTTAAATCCTTAAAGCGCCGTTGAAAAAACACGGCGAAGGAATCACCCAGATCAAAAACTAGGAATTACAATTTCGCGAGCTACTTCAATATCTCTGGGGGACGCTGCATCACAGGGAATGCCGTCTCAGGATTCAAAGCAACAGGTATCTGCTACTTCAATCCGGATAGAATTCTAGATTACGATTTTCGGAGTGATCCAGAATGACTGGAAATGGAAACATCAACTTACTTGGCCAAATTATCCACGAAAAAACCTCGCCACCCTTGCCCCTTTCGCCCAGTAAAGAAACTATCTTCCAGCCTTCTAGCCATAAATCCTCTGAAAGAGCTCTGTTATCCTTGCCGCAGTCCGTTGCTAGATCCACCAACTTTACTTCAACAGTTTCACTGACAGAACACTAATGGCACCTCTACCAAGGCCTTCTACATGACCAGACGATAATTTAAATCTGATTTCAAATGAAATGAACGAAGTCACCCGCATTAAAACTCAGAACAATATTTTACCTTTGCCAATTAGACCCAATACTGAAGCAATAAAATTAAAGCTACAAACTTAATTTTAGCTATTTAAAGCTAAAAAATATTAGGCCATTGGAAAAAATAGTGAAAATGGTTGCATTAAGAAGGCTAGGAAATTACATCAGTCATGTCAGATTTTCAGTACACATAACGCTATTGATCGAGTACTTGAAGAGGAAGAACTGAGGGGAAGATTACTCCAAACAGATAAAACTTGATATCGGATTCAGTGAGGTTGATGTACGGGAACGACATGTGTGCCATCTATGTAGAATTGCGATTAAAAAATAAATAAATATAAAGTAAATATTACTTTTCGGGCTTCCTTCTAAATTCAAAAGCTAATTTAATTGAGATGGTTTTGCAATACTTTCTTTTTACAAATGAGGAAAGTTATCAAGTACAACAAATTATAAAATATTTGTATATAAATATATTAAACAAACATGTTCATTGTGTTAAAGTTTCGTAGGATATACCTGTTCCTTTCGTTAATAAAGTATTTTTCTTATGACCATCATGGTACAAACCCTTTCTTGTATTTCCATATAACCCAGATACTCTTTTAGGATGACCATGTGTTACATTGTGTTTATGTTTAGCAAGTATGAAATTTGTTAAATCTTCCTAAAGAAGGTAGTTTTTGTTTTTATGAATTGTAATTACAATTTATGTAAAAGTTTCAGTTTGTCTTTGTGTTACTAGATTGTGAAACTAACTTTTGAAAGCAATCATGGCCATCTGTTTCGGGTTATTGATGGTTGATAGTCCCATCTTCTATGTTAGTAAGTAATGGTGATCAGTACAAAGAATGTACCTTTGAAATATCCATACACCTGTAGATTTCTTCCACTCAGAGACTACTTAAAATGGAGATGCTCCATTCGATTTATTAACTATATACTAATCTTCTAATATGTTTATACAGTGTTCAAAAAGTATCAAGATGGCACTTTATTCTGTAGCCTGTACAGAAAAAGAAATAAACCTAAAAACCTGCTATATTAAGCCATTATGAAATTTGTATTACATTCGTGGAACGGGTCGAAAGAAGTTAGAAGACTATCGCAAAAGAGACCATAAGTTGACATTTACATCACTTTAAGGGTATTTTTGGGTAGCCACACAATACCAGAAAGCCGACCTCAAAGGAATGATTCGTTACACCCGTTTTAAGTTATGATTTTTTAATTTATGATTTTACTTATATAAGCTAACTTTTGGACATCAATAAAATGTATGAATATTTACTTTTTGTACCATCAGAGATTTTCTACCTCCTTAGCAGAATTGCCCTAGAGGAGTTTAAGGAAGATTAAATGTAAAGATAGGTCAATGTTCTTATCATTTTCATGCTCTTAATGAGACCAAAATGACATGAACAAAATTAAATTTTGACAACCCCGAAAGAAATGTGAGTTTTTAACCGAATTTTAGACTCACTAAGCTTATTGAAGGTGCGCGCAGATGGCGGGCTACATAATATTAATTAATTAATTACTAATTAGAATCTTTTAACCAGTTAGTTTCGTGTAATTTACACTTGTCTGAGATACGTAGTAATCATATAATATATGATGCGATTTGGATAGCTCTGCAATATTTACAAGGTAAATTGCTGGGAGAATCTATTTGATTTTTTTAATTATGTCTGATAAATAATTTATGTGGATTTTAATGTCATACACCTCAATTCAAAGCAACATTGTGGAATTTTCAATATTATAGGTTTTTAAATATTCTGTTTAGTTTTTTACCCTAAGGCTTAATTAATCTTTTGTTAAACATTTTCACGTGAATTCTGAATTCATTCAAGTTACTATATATTCAAGTTGCTATTAAGTTATGAAAGCTAGAATTAAGCTAAATAAATACTAGAAAACTGCAATAACTCGAAAATAGTAAATGGTCGTACTACATGTTTCAGGTTATTTAGCTACCTCTTGATGTGCTATACCTCTGAACATGTATTTAATACTAATGTTTTGGACACCCTGTATATCTTTTGAGGATTTTAGACCATTTAAACCCTTATGGGTGGTTGATCTTCATTTTGTGATAAAATATTTTCATTTTTGTCAAAAGCATAAGGCACAGGTTAGTAAATTTTCTTTATATAATATATTAATTTTGAGATATCGGGAAGTTGGAGAATTAGTGTTAAGCGAGAAAGAGGACATTGCTTAGTATGCCTTGTATACAGGTTAGTAGTGTACCCATCTATGCATAGGAGGTAGTAACAAGCAAAACTGTATCCGATTCTGCAGAGATTTTCTTAATTCATCTGTGTATTGCAATTGTTCATTCTTCCATAGACATATTCCAGCAAAAAAAATGTTTATGTTGTTACTCTACAGTTACATACTTATATTCTTACATGACAAATTCAATACTCATGATAATTTCAGCAACAGACGGTGTTTAATATTTTATTTACGGTTTAAACAATCAAACTAGTAAGGCCTACTGTTATTTTTCCATCTAATTAATAATAACTGATCTCACAGAAACTTATACAGAATTGCTTTCGTACGAAGTACTTGCAAGTAAGTTGAAAGTTCCTCGCAAAACTATTAGGATCCTCCAAATTAATGCTAGTTTCACTGCATTTTCAAACTTAAGTAATTTATACTCTGTAGTAACCTAGGCTAGAAGGTTGGGGATAAATCCATTCCCAGAAAACAACTCTAAACTTAAGTGAAATTTATATTTACAAGCAGATTACATTAGTTTAGATCTGTATAATAAAGTAAGATACTTATTCCTCATGTTTTTGTCATTTTCGTTACATAGTAAACTATTATACTATGTAGTATTAAGTTTTTGCACATAAATGTTGAAGATATTTGGCAATCTCTTGATTTTTTTATGAAGGGTTTCTGGTAATGATAATCTTTGAGAATTGAATATAGCTCGGAGATTTTTAACGGAAATAAGTTAAGACCTGAGCACTGCCTTATAAAGGAACTGGCTTTTAAAGGTATGACTTAAATTATCAACATAATGTTAGTCTCAATTAAGGGTTTATTCTTTTATTATTCTTACAGTTTGGTTATTTCGTTACAATTTAAAATATTTTATTTTACAAATTATTTTTACAACCAAATGCCTCGTTAAATTCTTTACATGAACTGTAGACTCATTATACTTATCCCTGTAGCTATTAAGTAAATGTTGACATAAAATTAACTATTCTCGGTAACTACCTAAAAATCTGTAATTCCATAAAGTCATAACTCATAAGGGTATTGTAAAAAATTACATATTTATCTCCAGCCGTCACTCCTTGAGCCTAATTACGAAATTGCCCAAATTACAAGTTTAAATTACTATAAGTCCTCTAAGGGTTATTAAACTGTTTGTTTATGTATTGTTTGTTTTCAAGGGAGTTTTCTAAGGTGGAAATTATCGTAGGTTGAATATTTTTATTTTAACTTTCACACAACATTTATCACAATAATAATAATTATTGTATTATCAAGCATTGTCACTTGGGCCTAACTAACGGGTAAATATAATAATACCAGAATAACCAAGAATATCATAATTTTTATATATAGCAGTCTGTTGACCTTTTAGTTTTTTTGTGAGAGCAAGCTATAAACTGTTTATTTGTGTATTGTTTATCTGTTACACTGACCAGCTACTTGTTTTTTGTTAGTGACTTCCTATGTTTTTCATTTATTTGTAAACATGAATGAAAATTAAATAAATAAATATTTATATTTATTTATTTATTTAATTTTCATTTCAACAAATCCGATACTAACTTATCGTCCTAGTTCTGGCCAAATTAAATTATCCAAAATATTTGAACCTCTTTGTTTGTGCTCCAACTTTTAGAAGGTTGGTTTCACCTGTGCAGCATAGTTTTGATTATGGTAGATGGACTCCTACAAACTTATTGGTAGACTACTTTCTTTCAGCGTTTTTGAGACTGTGCTAAGTTGATATTTATTTAGATGTATCAAATTCGTTTTATTGAATACATCATAACATGTTAATTTCCAAACAGTTTGCTTACGGAGTACGTGGATCTATTTTATGAAGGTGCCGATGGGTTCCCGATGTGATGTCATAGGCCCAGATAATTTGTAGTGCCGATGGCCGAGCGGTATAAGAGATCCGTCTTTGGATCTGAATTAGAGATTGCGCAAGTTAAAATCACGTGACCTTAGTTTTATCGGTACCATCGACCTTGCACTGTATCGAGTCAGTCCCCAGTTGAAAACATTTTATGTCTGTCTGCACTATCTCAAAAACGAACTGAACTATAGGCTTTAAATTGTGCATCAAGCTTCATTCATTTCTGAGGAACACTGAATTCGATGATGATGCATGTCACACCATGGGATTTGGCTGAGCGTTAGCTAACATTTTTACATTGCCTTATGGCTGACTATGATGACAAAGAGAAAATAACAAAATTAATTAATTCTTAAACAACACCAGTGTACACATAAAATATTGTTAATTGTGACATACTAACACATGTAGCTTATCAATCCCAACACATCTAACATCATTTTATGGTGACTTGGTTTGTAGACTTTTATTATATAAGTACTGATATGAATCCCAATTTATTGATCAGAAATCTGAATTTATCATGTGGCAAGGTATCTTGATAAAGATTTCATCTGTATACTTGAAATTTCTTATCAAACTACCTTTACTTAATTTCTTCATAGACAATAATAAGTTATTACATGTTCAATTAATAATTATGTACTTTGGCTGAACGTCGTTGAAGTCTATCACTCCGTACGCTTACGCAATGACTATTTTGTTTTTGTTTTTTTATGTATAAATGTTTGTAAAATGCATGTACGCATTAAATAATATTTTAAAATCAAAATAACTGTCTTACAAAACAAAATTAAGAATATATAAGACTGTTATAAGACCAGTTCTTCTCTATGGAGCAGAGACATGGATTATAGATAAACAGGCAGAAAAGAGATTGGTTACATTCGAGAATAAAAATTTTCGGACCTATTAGAGATGGAGATGGATGGAGAATCAGGCACAACCAAGAAATCAGAGAGATGTTTCAATCTCCAGACGTTGTAGGAGAAGCAAAGAGCAAGAGACTTCGGTGGGCAGGCCATGTGATGAGGAGGGAGGATGATAAATTGATTAAAGAGGTTTGGAAACACAAACCAGTTGGAAGAAGACCTCGAGGTAGACCCAAAAATCGCTGGAAGGACCAGGTGGAGAAGGACTTGCGGAAATTGAGAGCGGGTCAGGGGGATTGTGAAGACAGGGAGAGATGGAGGCAGCTGGTTGGCGAGGCCAAATACCACCTAGGGTATCCATGGCCATGGGAGTAAGTAAGTAAGTATGTATGTATAAATATTTAACCCGTATGTTTGACTGCGGAAATATGTCAATCATTTTTCATTGATCGTCAGCAAAGCTTGTTACGCGGAACATGGTGTGGCGTACTCCCACCAAGTATTATTTTAACTAGTAATGATAGTTATTAAATAAATACTGGCTAATTATTGTTATATTTCATGTTATTGTTGATTACTTTGATACTGTATTGAATATATTATATACCAGAGTTGTTTTTTTTACGGATAGTTTGTTTTTGGATTGTTATTTATTTCTTGGTTGCTTATCTGTTCAACAATTATTATTATTATTATTATTATTATTACTGTTATATTGATTATAATCTAAACTTATTATGTACATTGTCAATCATGTCTAGGAATATTGAGTCCAATCGCATGTTTGGCTTGTCCCTGTCATGTCTAGGCACTATGGCAATTACTCGTAGCTACCTTGCACTATGTTTATGGTTATAAAGTGGTCTTTGACGTTGGAAGGAAATGAACAAGGAATACCATTTTGTGAAAATCCTCATTTATTAATAAACTAAGCGTCAGCGACTCGAGGGAATGGACAACTTTATTTTTGTCTCTCAACCTGTATATCTGTCCATCTGTACACACGTTATCTCAAAAATGGGCTTACCTATGGACTTGAAATTATGCATGAAACTTAATTTCTATATAGGAGGGCTGTTTGCAAGGAGCTTCAGAATTAAAATTTTGCATATAGCCTCGGTGATCGTCATACGTGACACGTGCTCTTATCTTCTAAATAAATAGTTCTTAATGTTATTTAACTATCATCCACATACATAAATAATTTTGTTTTAAGCAAAATATAAACTTTAACTCGCTTTGTAGCAGCCATTCTATAATTTTCTTTTAATCTACCACTCTTCCTTAACATATATTTTTCTTATGTATTGGGAAAATGTAATAGAACTGACATTATAATGAAGGTATAAAACACAGACGCCTAGCGCCTGTACAATTATAACTGCATCTGCAACTCAAGTGTGTACTGTAGTAGCTGTACAAATTATTGAAGGCGTTCCACATGCCTGGAATTCTTCACGAACCGTGATATCTGAAACACACAATCATTTATAATATTATTTTATATAACTGATATATGTTATTGCTATAGACAAATGACATTTTGCGTAATGTATCCATAAAATTATATAATCTTCTGAGAA
This sequence comes from Homalodisca vitripennis, assembly GCF_021130785.1. Classification (NCBI taxonomy): domain Eukaryota; kingdom Metazoa; phylum Arthropoda; class Insecta; order Hemiptera; family Cicadellidae; genus Homalodisca; species Homalodisca vitripennis. The sequence continues at coordinate 33,935,133 of NC_060208.1, forward strand.
TTGTTCCTTACACCCTGTTCCAATTTAATTTAAATGTAATTGTAGTTTAGAGGAGGGAGTGAAGTTAAAAAAATATTTTGTATATATAAATATAAAGTTTAACAAACCATGTGTTAAACTTTCACATATAATGTGTTAAATATCATAATACGTTACATTTTTCGTAATTCAAATACGTTGGCTAATATAAAACAGTGTGTATAATGAATGATGCAGTATTACGAATAAATTATGAAGTAGACCTTGAAATTAGTGTTATTGGTAACTATAATTTTAAATTTAAAATCATTTAGTAATAAAACCCGAACTCTGATTATCATTTCGACGGGTGATGATAAACTAATTTAATATTACTAGTTATACTAATTTTGAAATTCACTTAATAAGAATAAAAAAGGTATGGAACAACGAAAAAAAGGATACTGACTTGAACAAACAAATACAACTCAGTTCGGTGAGCAACTAGTAACATATATATTTACTATATAAAGCAGTTCGCGCCGAAATAGTCGGATGACATCTGAGGCGGTGTTGCCATATTGATGCCGACCGCTAATTCTGCTATGACTTGGCTACGGGCATATACTGACTGTTTGATTGAAATGTCCACTGAAAAACAGATGAATGAAGTCAAATGTGTGTATATCTCGTTACGGCAACAACTGATGACATTTTTTATTGTAATAGACTTTGAGGTGGATGAGGCATTTTCAATATAGGCTGCGTAAAACTGGCAACAGTGATTGTATTCAGGCGCGGGGTGTATTAAGTGATTGGTGACTCAGATGCTTCCGAGTACAGTTGGAGGAATTTAGCTGTGCTCATAGGGCCCTAATACTACCCTTTCAACAAATACACGCTATCTGTGTGGTGGGTTGCGTTTACGTGCTAGCCGCTGAGATGAAGGCGCAACAATCTCTTTAACGACTTTAAGCTCACGATTTAGATTTGCAGATTAGTTTTGACAAATACGTTATTTTCAAAAACACGTTAAACAACACTATAGCAACTGAAAAACAAGGATAAGTCCTATTATTGCTATTATTTGGTATTCTCTTATTATTTAATTCCACCACAATCATCACTGTCACAAAACAGACTGATTTTAGCAAATGTGATGAGTTATTTGGGTCATTACGATTCCTGAAAGGCGGGTTTTACCCATGAGTCACAGGAAATGTTTTCGGGACGCAGCGCATAATGCTACCCCGCCACCCCCTCCCGCCTATAACCACACACACTGAGGTCACGCGCTCAGCTAAAGTCCTCGAACTGTACTTCGTGCGGGCTGCTCTAATGTTATGCAACACCAAAATAGCCCTATGGCACCCGAGGCGGTGTGGCTAAGACGTGGCTACGGGCATATACTGTCTGTTTGATTGATAAGTCGACTGGTAAAGTACGTATATTTGCTCACGGTAACAACTGCTGATATTTTGTATTGCAATAGATGTTGAGAAGGATGAGTCATCTCCCATACGTAAATCTGGCAACAGTGTCTGGCACCGGGTGTACAGAGAGGATTCAGGTACATCAGGAAGCATCCGACTATTTTCGTATTTGCTGTTGGTAAATTAATTGACATGCCGATTAAAAAAGTATGTACAGATTAAAATAAAATATACTGGTTCATAGGAATTTCTATTGGAAACCCAAATAAATTTTAACATTTAAAGTATTCCATTTCCAGTGAGGAATGAGGTGGAATTGGAACTTCTGATAAGGATAATTGACTGACATTGTAGCATTAGTGGGGGATGCTGCATTGAAAACTTATGAAATACAATGGAATGACGTGGTGAAATAATTAACCTTATTTTGATAAAACAGATTATTCTGCATCTAAATGTATCAAATAATATCATAAAGAACTGTTTGAAAACGGTGATGCAATGTTTAAAAACGCAATGCATCCATTTTTTGTGTATTTGTAATAGAATAAAATTAAAACCATTGCCTGAGCCAAAAATAAAGGCCAACTAATCCTAAAACCGTACTTGGAATTGAGATAAGAGAGAGAACTAGTAATATAGGACCATTGACCAAATCGACATTGTTATTTATATTGTTTATTTTTATTTTACAAACGGACACATCATTTTACAATAATTGTTCGTTGAAAATGTACTACAAATTAAAACTTTTAATAACTTTGGGAGTCGAGGGATTTAATTAAATGTGATGAAAAGGCAACTTATAAGACCAAAAGTTTGTTGTAACATTGTAAAACTAAGCAAAACGTAAAGTAATTATAAACCTAAATTATATTCAATCAAAGTTTGTTTACGGTAATCCGTTGGTTATGTTTTTGTAGTATTAAAAGGTTAATTGTATATTTTCTGAGAATTCAGTATTTCTGAACTATTAAGAACAATACGATAATTACAAAGGACAATCGTTTCAAAATAACTTAGCGATAAGAACAAACTGTTATGAAGATTGGTGGTGTGAATACCTTATAACTTGTATCTGGTGTGAATATAACATAGATAAATTTTAATAATTTTAATCGTTAATTTTTTCTTTAGGATTTTTTTATTGATTTCTCAGTCAATCAGTAATCTTTAGTACGGCAATACGTTAAGTTTATTTGTTAATCGCCATATCGTCAGGCAACATTTCTAATGTGCTTTTCTTTTCTCTAAAGGCGCTTGCAGACGCAGAGACTTATGACTGTGAGTGGGCTAAACCAATTGTAACCGCCAGATATTTTCCCTCCACTTTCTCTATGTGATTTTGGTATTGTCCTGAACATCGCTCATATTGTCCTTCGTTGTCTAGATACAAGCGGGCTTGACATTTGGTAATAGATATTTGCCAAATAAATCAGAATACATACGCCTTTTAGGAGGTGTGTTACACCAAGCTACATACAATGTTGCTTAACTCCTTCAATGTCTTCAATCTATACAAAGAATAATATATAATAAGAAAAAGAATATTAGTACATGTCTATGTTATTGTCTTACCAATAGAATTTTTAAACCTGGTGCCAGATCAAAACACCAATTCAACAATATCTACATATGGGAGTGCCGATTGCCGAGCGGTTTAAGACGTTGGACTTTGGGTCTTGGGAGTTAGAGATAGAGCAGGTTCAAATCCTGTCTGTTGCAAAAGACTTTTTATTAACACCAACGACCTCGTACTGCATAGTCTCTTTCCCTTATTCTGTTTCATAAGATCTTCGCACAGGCAAATAGGTAATGAAGGCGGGCAGAAAAAGGCTTAAAAGGGGATCGGAATCTCCCTTTAAACGAAAGACCAAAAATGACCTACATTTATTTATTGAACTGTTTTGTTAACGTTATTTTAAAACCATGTATAATATTTTATAATGCGTTTACTAATTGTTAGTAATTAAATAAAATTTGGCTTTTGAATACCGTAATTATCCACTGTCTTTCTTTTAAATTAGGTTTTATTGATCTATTGGTGCTTAAATCGACCATTGTAATAATTTATGATATTGTAAGATGTTAATAACTATAATAGTTTATTTAAAACATTAAGCTGTCAATCTCAAATGATATATTTGCATTAGTATAGAGATTTAAATCTTTAGATCAAAGAATATTAATCCACGTTTTAAACCCACTCATCAAAACTCTTATGGACCACAACTGACAGTACCTGTCACTATTCATTCATTCCAACATTTTCCCAATTTACAATTTCATCTTTTCATGTGATGGTTGCTACAGTGACTTTAATACATAAAGACATTTATGGCCTTCTAGAGATTCACATAGAAGTATGTAACAGAACTGGTATAAACCATAAAAGCGGTAATTGAACTACAAACACTTACAAAACTTAAATGTAAGCATACAAGAGTAATATGATTACTTACAAGAACAAAAAGTATTCTTCATACTGAGACATAGGCCTACTATAGACCAATCTGAGAGATACCAAGGACTTAGCATTAAATTTTAAGACCAGACTATAATAACATTACATAACCGTAAATGTTAAAACGTCATGAACTTATAATCTCTGTGGAGAAAAGACACATTCTCATTATAACCGAGCTATGACCAGCTTTCTTTTGAAGTCACAAGACTTCTAAAAAGAAAGGTTAAGTTATTCCTAAGATTTCTCTTTGTCAATACCTGATCAACAAATAGCATCCACCAAAACAATCCTGTTTAAAAGCATTTTTATACGTTTTCAAGAACCATTATACCTTTATATTTATTTTCCGAGGTAGATATCCTTCATTTGAGAGAAAAATACAAAAAAACAAACTGGTCTAAATATAACATTTTGTATACAAAATTAGGTTGACCACCTTTATGGAAGATTTTCCCCGTTTTAAAAACTATTATGTCAGTATTTTTACTGTTGAGAATAATTTACGAAGATATTAATGGTGATTCTCTAGAAAATTCGATACATTAGTTTTTTTATATAATGCGTACTGGTAACTCGCCATTTAAATAGATGGTCTCACGAGATATAATGAATGTTTCACAATTTATTGTAATTCCAAAAATTAAGATAAATGATTATGTAAATGAACTACATAATGAAACAATAATTCAAATACCTTATAAAATGTTATTAATTGTGTTTTTATAAATTATTTAAAATAAGTAAGTTACCTATCGACATTGACATAGTAAAGTATAAAATGATAAGTAAAACTAAACGTGCCAATCAAAAACAACAGAATAGGGAGACTCTCAATGAATCACGTTTTCTTTATTCCTTGATATAAAATACAGTATTACAGTATTTCGATTAGAATTAGCAGTATTCTGTGGTAATGATTTTATTTAATAAATAAAATAGTGTTATAATTATTATTTTGTTATTATTATTATCTCACATTTAGGTCAAGTTTTAATTTGAACATTTTATCAATGGTACATTTTTATTTTGGTTAATACGTGTAATTGGCATTGAGATTTAATTGATTACGAAAATAAATAGCATTTTCTTCATATGTTATTTGTCTATGAGAACTTTCACCTGTACCTAACGTAACCTCTACTGAAGTTAGAATTTATAGAGGAATTCGTATTCAGTACGAGTATTATCTTTATGGAGGGAGCATTGTACAACGGATGGTCTGCCTCACACTGTACATCGCGAGTGGTGATCAGCTTCATCCTTTACATCACGTACGGGTGGTCTGCCTCACGCTGTACATCACGTGCAGGTAGTCTGCCTCACGCTGTACATTGCGAACGGGTGGTCTGCCTCACGCTGTACATCGCGAGTGGTGGTCTGCTTCATCCTTTACATCACATACGTGTGGTCTGCCGCACAATGTACATCACGGCTGTACATCACGGGCGGGTAGTCTGCCTCACCATATACATCACGGGCGGGTAGTTTGCCTCACGTTGTACATTGCGGACTGGTGGTCTCTCTCACTCTGCACATCACGACCGGATGGTCTGCCTCACGCTGCACATCACGAACGGGTAGTGTGTCTCACGCCGTACATTGCGAACGGGTGGTCTGTCTCACGCTGTACATCACGAACGGGTGGTCTGCCTCACGCTGCACATAATAGACGGTTGGGTGTTCTGCCTCACACTGTACATTGCGAATGGGTGGTCTGTCTCACGCTGTACATCACGAACGGGTGGTCTGTCTCACGCTGTACATCACGAACGGGTGTTCTGCCTCACGCTGTACATCATAGACGGATGGTCTGCCTCACGCTGTACATCGCGAACGGGTGGTCTGTCTCACGATGCACATCACTTACGGGCGGATGGTCTGTCTCACGCTGCACATCACGAACGGATGGTCTGCCTCACGCTGCACATCACGAACGAGATCGTCTGTCTCACGCTGCACATCACGAACGGGTGGTCTGTCTCACGGTGCACATCATAGACGGATGGTCTGTCTCACGCTGCACATCACGAAGGATGGTCTGTCCTACGCTGCACATCACGAACGGGTGGTCTCTCTCACGGTGCACATCACGAACGGATGGTCTGTCTCAAGCTGCACATCACGAAGGATGGTCTGTCTCACGCTGCACATCACGAACGGTGGTCTGTCTCACGGTGCACATCACGAACGGGTGGTCTCTCTCTCACGCTGTACATCACGAACGGATGGTCTCTCTCACGCTGCAACATCACGAACGGGTGGTCTGTCTCACGATGCACATCACGAACGGGATGGTCTCTCTCACGCTGCACATCACGAACGGATGGTCTGTCCTCACGCTGCACATCACGAACGGATGGTCTGTCTCACGGTGCACATCACGAACGGGTGGTCTGTCTCACGGTGCACATCACGAACGGATAGTCTGCTCTCACGGTGCACATCACGAACGGGTGGTCTGTCTCACGCTGCACATCACGAACGGGTGGTCTGCCTCACACTGCACAACACGATTGGGTGGTCTGCCTCACACTGTACATTGCGAATGGGTGGTCTGTCTCACGCTGTACATCACGAGCGGGTGGTCTGCCTCACGCTGTACATTTCGGACGGGTGGTTTGTCTCACGCAGTACATCTCGGACGAGGTAGTGTACCTCCCTCGCCGGGAGTGTGCTGTATAACAGTGTATTCAATAGTCGCATTGCGATCTTCTGAACCCCTTATCTCACTCGGGCTGAATGTGAGATTTCCCAATCCTGTGAGATCTCTGGATTTTGGTGAGTTCTCTTTTTCCATATTTCAGTGTGGTCTTTCAGTGCGAGAACCCTCGACGTGTTTCAGTGGACAATCTCCATGTGGGCTCCTCTAATTAGCCACTGAGTGTTCCATCAATATTATCTAGTGAGAGGTGTCAATGTAGTTATACTTTGTACGTATCTCAGTATGATTTCCTAAGGGTCTATCGTATGTGGGTCTATCAGTGTGTCCTAATTGTTATTTTGTGAATGGTCTAAAATTGTATTCCTCTATTTTGCATTCGTTTCATTCATAACACATTAGCGTGGTTTAAATTCAAGCCTTGTAGTTTCTTCCTACCTATGTTTACTTTTACTATATTTTTCAGATTATCAGTAGTTGAAAAGTAGGAAATAATAAGATGACGTGAACTTTCACAATAAATCAGAATTCAAGCCTTTCTCCGTTTGAGCATTCGCCTGGTTTACTTTGGTGACTTAAGTCGCTTGTCAAAGAAATGTAAATATTTCAGTTTCTAGTTATTATAGAAACAAGCCTTTAAAATTATTTAATTGGATCATAAAGCTTTATACAGGGCTCAGTGAATAGTAGTTACACTCATATGTCATATTTACAATTTTTACAAGGGTATCAAATTTGACGTCACAATTAGATACTTTAATTTAATCATGATTTAATAAAACAAATATTCAATATGAATGTTTTCTTAATGTGTGTAATTTAGACAAAATGCAACATTTGCAAATCAATAGCTTTATGTTGTATAATGTCATAAGACTCTACTTAGTTTATTCAGAAATGTATATAATTGTGCAATGTTCTCGTTGCCATCATAATTACCTACAATACCAGCAATGACAGATATGCACAATCGCTCTGCCAAATCCCATATATTGACATGCCTCATCATTAAACTCGATGTTGCCTATATAAACATTCGGCTTCAGGCCAATTCAAGTATATATGTTAGTTCGTTCTCAAGATATCGTATAGACAAATAGACAGCAAACATTAAGGTATAATCTATTACATTTTAGTCATTTTAGTCCTTTACTCATGGAACAATAATTACTAGATTATAAAATTACAGATAATGTTTTAAAAGATTTCGTGTAGAACAGAAAATTGGGATCGATATAAAAAGGTTGGTAGGAATTCAAAGTTTAATCCCTTTAGGGCTATAAGTTGCCATTACAGGGGTAAATCTGAACAGCTGTAGATTCATCATTGTTACATTCTTAAGCGCAAAATTAAGTTTAATGATGTTGAACAATGTTCAATGGGTTTTTGCTAACGTGAAGTGTATGATGAAAGATTAATGAACTACGGATATTTTTAAAAGTGGGTTCAACAAGTGCAAAATACGTGATCAAGATTCAGTGAATGAGAACACCGTTCTTGCCGACATGTTGAAGTTTCAACTTTCCCACGCTGAAGGTTAGTTTTTTGTTACTGTATAGCAGTTCTCGTAGAAAAATAGACAACACTGCTCATGCATGTTTTTGACTAAAGTGAAGCCAACCATGAGAGAGAATCGTAGTGCATCTCAGAGGTGTGATTCGCCAACAAGACAACGCACGTCCTCACACTGCTCAATTAACCTCGTGAAACTGTTGACAACAGGGGGTGAGAGGTACGATCTCAACCTCCTTCCAGACCGATTTAGCATCATTTGATTTTCATTTGCTTACTCCACTGAAGGAGGCATTATAATTCAGAAGGAAAAAGTTCCAGGATAATTAGGGAAATATGTGGGAAAATTTCCCACACACCAAGACAAATAGTTCCTTGCAGCCAGTATAAAAAGTTAGTAGTCCTTTCTGACAAATGCATACATTTCGTTGGGAATTATATTGAAAAATAAGAAAATTCCTGGTTTGTAAACATAAACGTTATTTTCTTTAAACCAATTTATCTCTTTAATTTTTAAATGCCCATCTGATTTAAATATCCCAAATTTTCAATGACAGACAGGAATCGAGATAGTTTTCAGTAACGGTTATTGGATTACGGATTGTATTCACTGGTTATATGTGTTCGTATTACCAAGGTACTACATCAAGGTGTTACAGGAACTTCTTTTTGTGCCTTATTCTAACCTCTCCCGAGTTTCACCCCTTCTGTCGCAACATCCCAAAAAGGATGTAAATTGTAACAGTAATGGCAATGGTAGATCTGTCCTATTGCTGAAAAACAGAATGTGTTTCTAGGATCAAACGTTAAAAAATCTGCGGAACCTTTTAATCTCAATATCAAGATTTACTAAAAATCGGAAAAAATCACGTTGCACAATAGTAGTTTTCAAATATATTACAGTCCTCAAAACAATTATGAACTGTTCAGTATTTTTTGAACTACGGAATAGGATTTCATTAAATAGCAAGACTGTATGTTTATACAAAACTTTAAATATTCTGAGCCGAAAACAATAACATTTTATAGGTATTTACCCTCGTGCTTTTGTTGAGCCAACAATTCTTACCATTTGTAGAACGTTACGTTACGGCAATTATGCAAAATTTATACATCCAGCGAAAACTCCACTAAGTATTTTATATGTACATAATTCCCATCCTCAGTGCAACCTACTAAGTAGATGTTAATTTTCTTTTAATAAAGAACTACTGCACTGATGAAATGAATCTATTATAACTCTGTATGGTGATGGCCTACTCTCCAAATCAGCTGAGACGTGCGAAAGTCAACATTTCCTTTGTAGCTAAGGCAGTTGATTTTCCCTCTCCCAAACATTACTTTCCCTATGGGAATAACTGTTTCCCTATGTAAACACATCTTTCCCCGTATAAAAATATCAATGTGATTTCGATATTTTTTCAGTCACATCATAAAAACATCGGATAATAGCACCAAAATAAATAATTAACTGATATAGTGCTATCACCTTTACTCATGGAACAATAGTTACTAGATTATACAATACAGATAATGTTTTAAAAGATTTCGTGTGCTTTTTGCATCATGATGAAAAGTATAGTTCAAAACTTTTCTGGAAAGTTATATGGAGCTCAAAAGCATTTCCTCACTGGGCTTCACCTCGCCCGTAAACGCTCTAGTAATAATAAAATGTACACTAATACACTAATGTAAAGATTTATATCTATTGAGAGTAAAATGGAATAGGTAAGTGCTTATTTTTTAACATATATTTTAACACGTTTATTTAATTCCCTTTGAATTACTAACAGCTATAGCAACAGCCAGGTAATAGTCTATTATGAGACTTGCAATGTTTATAATGTTCATTTCTAACATGCATAATCTAAAATTTAAGTTTTTGGCTTCTAAATTTTAAGTTCGGTAAAATAAAATAATACTTTTAGCTAGGCTTATAATAATAATAACTCCGCTACTTACAGGGGTATCTCCCTATCTCGAAATGATAAATGACCCCATGATAAATTTGAATACTATGAGTTACCTTTTTCAGAAAAATCTCTACAGTAAGTCTCCTTTACCCAATAAGATTTTTTCTTCCAAAAAGGTTTTCATTATATAATTTTTTTATACTAAAACCTTAGCCAATTATCATGAAATTGCTAGGTTAGCTACCAATGATTTACGAATGCCTAGTAATAATTTGAAAGCCCTTGCTTAAAAACTTTTTGAGGAAAAATATCTCATAATAAAAAAGTAAACTTTCGGAAAAAGGGTTTTTTCTAAGACAAATGCCTTTTGTAGTAGATCACTCCTCCTTAGGAAGGTTCAGCCTCATTGTACTTTGTTTTTATTTCTTCTTCAAGCTTCCTTTTAGCAGTTTTCGAATTGTGGTTGATTTCTTTAATAATTTTAGAGCTTCGCGGTCAATTTCTAATGTCTTCATCGCTTTCGCACAAGATTTTTCCTGACGGATCTCAATAGTCTTCAATATCTCGCATCTTATAATGTTGCCATCATTAAACGTAGCTACAGCTTCATGAACATCAAGTGTTCTAAAACGTTTTAGGTATTTCGGTCAATGCTACATTTTAACCGACTCGTTTTATTTTGGGTCTTGTCATCCAAAAAGGTTTTAACAGGTCTCGCTCGCTCTTTGTAAGATCACGGATAATTGGTTTTATAGGTGGAATAACTTGAATACTTGAAAACTTAATTTCACCACCATTCCTAATGACTTTATAAAGCATATTACCATATATAATAACCAGTAGATGTTCAGAAACTGTCAAACACATCATTACGATGAGGTTTTCAAAAATATTGTATAATATGTTCCACTTACTAAAATGCCATATATATATATATATATATATATATATATATATATATATATATATATATATATATATATATATAAAATGTAACCAGAAAGAAATAGATTATATAAAGATTAATAAAACAATAATAATAATAATGAAAAATATATTCTTATATAATTGAGGTAGCCTACACAATTATCTTAAATACAATGGATATAACTAATCTTAGGCCTAACCAAAACAATAAAGTGAAACGTATATTAATACAAATTAAGATTGCAATGTTGGATGAATTAATTAAGAAATTGTTTACTTATTCATTTATTAAGGTTCTAAATTAACTATGGGAAAGATATAAATGCATCGCTATGCTTATGTACGAATACCAAAACCAATCATGTTCTTATGCAATGAGTCCGTTCAAGATGCATCATTACAATAATTAATGCGATAAATAAAAATAAATAAAAAACAATTTATCTTAATTTAGTTGCGAGTTTCACTAAAATACAACAATTTAAAGTTTGCGTGGTGAATATAATGGTGATGATATAAATAAAAATGTAAAACACACACATACTGAAAAAATAATTTAAAAAAATAGTAGCATCCATCATGTGCTGCGCTCGGTGTCAAATTGGCGAAACACAGTTTCGCTTCGTCGCCAATAGATAGCATCCGATGCTGTAAATGAAAACGCTCATGAATTAAATTCAATTTTCATCTAAAATGTGTTAACGAATTATCATAAATGAATATGTTATCCTAAATAACTTACTGTTTATCAGAAATCACGGTAAAAAAACTTGTTTGAATAAGTTGTGAATTGATTTTTAACACACAAAAAAACATAGGGAAGTAGTATAAATTATAAAATTGGAGACAGAGCGTTTCACGAAAACTAATGCAAATTATTTACTGAACTCATTAGAACTATGGTTGCAAAATTTGTCTATTTTTAAATATGCACCGAAAACCCATAAGATCTAATGTAATCTAATCTAATCTATACATTAAAAAAAAAATAGAAATACAAAATTGGATTTAAAATGTAGTGGATTAATTGTAGAAAAGGAATGTAAATATAAGTTTAAAAATTAGTAAGCAAATTGTCACTAACGAAAACATATTATTATCCGCTAAGCGAAGCAAAATCCTGCCTATTGGTTGTAAACCCTACCATAATATGTGTTTGTTGTGTATAAGTTATGACCACACAACGGTAGAATTATTTGAGCGCCCACTTCATCTATTACTGTGTTGTATTCAAAAAAATAATTTTAATAACTGCATTTCCAAAATATGTCTGAAATAGTTAATGCTTACTATTTAGATACTTACAAAAAACATGTTTTCATTTTAGGTTTTTCTGAAACCAAGTACCCTGCGATCGAACGTTTCTCGTTCACCAAACAAATTATAACCCATCAAATATACCCGTGACTCCAATAAGTTATGACATAAAATAAAAAAATATCCGTACTGAGTGAAAATCCCACGAATGTTTTCAGGTTTGTAAATAATATTTGTAATTAGCAATGATAAAAAAATAAGTGATTCTAAATTTCACGTAGGCTAACTAACAATAAAAAAACATCAAAATTAAGATTATTTACCAGAACTGATTCATTATTATTTAATATTATAGGGGTGTTATGTACGTTAGTATGTAAATTAAATACAAACCTCCCAATTCATGTTGGACTTAACAGAGGCTGTCACGAGTTGCAGCTGCTATTGCAATAGCCTACTTCACAATGTTCTTCCGACTGCGAAGTGCTCTTCTTTTGGGTGAGGGTGTCTATTGTAATGTTATTAGGAGACTCACCACTAAAGATAATGATAGTTAACAGCTGAAAAAAGTGCATGCAAATCGAGAAAACGAGCATCTTCGCCGAAACGGAAAATAGCATCTCTAAAGGTTTAGAAGCTGTTTACAAGCTAGCAAAAACGTTGCATAAGCTGATTGAAGCAGGAACAATCATCATCATACGTTTTCCGAAACTTTTTTAGATCTCTATTTCAGACCATTTTGTGAGAAAATACCAACCTTTCAGGATAAAGACAGAAAGGATGGACCCGGTAAAGTTGTAATTTGTATTTAAACAATTTTACTGCAATATTGCCACACTTTTTTATATGATGTACTTTATTATATTGCCCCTAATTTGGTATTTTTAGATACGAGTGTGTCTGAGATCTTTTATTTTACATACGGATGGCAGGGTACTTTCATTTTTTTTCGTTTTTTTTTGCGTGTGGTTGTTATCTTACAAACCACAGTTTTGTCTATTTACATCATTGTTATTATTAGGTACTTCTTGTGCATTTAAAAACAGGAATGTGTAATTTGAGAAATTACCAAGTTTTAAGTTATATTTTGCAACATTTAATATGTTTTAAATATATTACTTTGATGTGTCTATTTATATTATTTGTTCAATAGAGCTAATAATTATGGCAGCAAATAATAAGTACGGCGGCACTCCGCTAGGATACATTTTGGAACTTCAAAGTTTTGAAAACATATTCATCCATTTGATTATTTGAGCAATAGGCCCGTTTATGTGTATAAACTTAAACAACGTCAAAACTAGAAATCATACTTTACTTCGTAATTTGAATTTAGTACTCCTATTGCTTTTCAAACTATCAGAAAAGTTCAGAAACTGTTTGTATTAAATCTAAACTAGTAAATTAATTGTTTATTTCAACATTCAAAATTAACATTTGTTATTCAAAGAAACATCGAATTGTGATCTATTAGCTATTAATATTTGAATGTTTTCATAAAATGTTTTCCTGATTACCCAGTATGAGAAAGATTTTTTTAAACAATTTAAAATGTATAATTCACATTTATTAATCTAATCTGTTTAGTGGAATATTTAGGTAATTAGGTATTACTTTATTTAGAAACCAGTCAAAGGCGTAAATAAGAGTATAAATTTTGAAACAAGACATACACAAACAATGTTCAGATATCTCCTTTCACCGATGGGAAGGCAACTTGGCTAAGAGGTACTAAGTAGTAAGTGGACGAAGGGACTGTTAAGGCAATAATCGGTGCCCTGGGCGATGTAGGGCTATCAAGGGTTATTCATCATCAACTTAACTGATCCGATTACCTATCTGGGCAGTTCAGATGCCTTATTAGAGAAGGCCCTAGGGACCAGGTGTTCTACTGTAATTAGATCTGTATTCGTCTAAGCAAATTATGGGTATCAAATTAGTCTCCGGTTCTACATGCCCAACGTACCATTTAGGGTTTTTTTTTAAGTATAATCGTGAAAAATAGCAAATTTTCGCTGATTAATGATTTATCGCTATTTTGATATACTTGTTATTTAATATAAATTGTTCTCTACTTTTAATTATAAATATTCAATACTAGCAAATTTATATTCTAAATCAAATTATTTGGTTCAAGGTAGTATAAACGTTTTCTATTCATAGGTTTTAATAATGCAAAACCCCAAATATGGTAATTAAATTCATGAATTTTATTTGAAAGTAACAATATTCGGAACTCATTATCGCCCTTTTCTCTTGTCATAAATTTTATCCCATTAAACGAATTTATACAGAACCGAAAGCTAATTGGCATAAATTAAAATTTAATATACATTTTGGTCAGTTTTAACACGCAACTATCATTAAAATGGAAAGTAATATCAGTTATAGTTAAACTTTTGAGATATTTAATTATTGAAGCGTAAATAAAAGTAATTTTAACCATAATTGAAAATTGGTTAAACATCATTGGTCATACATTGATAACACTACAATAACAGATTTTAAAATCCTTCATATTCCTCAGCTAAACCATTTAAATAGGAAGATTTTATATTAAAGTTTAAATGTGTACGTACAAAGCACGAATTTTACTCACTATAGAAACTCTTTGAAATTTGAAATTATTTTACTTCAATAAGTGTAGTACAGTATACTAATAATGGATCGAATAATATTAACTCACATCTGATAGGTCTCGAGCAAATCTATGTTAGAATTGAATCATGACGTACGATAAGAACGAGTACCAAGGTCGGAGTAATACATCATGTAAAGTCAATGAAGCTGTAGTTCAGTGAAGGTTTTCCACTGGTATTTGGCTGACCAGCATGGTACAGTGATTGTATGAGGGGATCAAGCGAGGTAATGCTAAAGGCTGGAAGAAAGGAGGGGGTATAAACGGCGAGAGAGAAATGGCCAAGTCCGCCTTTCTGCTGTTCGTTGACAAATGAGGGGCCAGTTGAGTGGAAACTGGAGTTTTTCTCTCGCTAAATTGGAGTTAATCGACTTTACTCCAATGTTTAACTGTTTAAAAGACTTACAACTGACTATTTAGGTGCTGCGTGTATTTTTGTGCTCCTGACCCGGTCAAATGCAAAAAAATGCAGTCAACTCGGAATGCTTGCACTCAATAAGAGCAGGTTTAAAATATTTTATGAGCAAATAAATTAGCAATACTTTTCCTTATTTTTATTAATACGTTTTGCTTCTATGAACAAAATATTTATTTAGTGCTTGTCTACTGTGTCCAGGTTTTACATGTTATATTGGCAAGTAATCGTTAAAACCATGAACACCACTACGGCACTACACATTGTATAAAGCAAATATTTAAATAGTTCTCCAGTTGCATTGATGTGTTATGTTCAGTTACGAAAAACTTTTTTGCATTTGTGGTAAATTTTAAGAGGAATGGGAATTGTATCATTAATTGCATTTGACATTAATTTCGATCCAAGGATATAGTATGACTTGATGGATCTATATTCACGTGGAGCACTCATCGTTGAAAATAATGTTTTTTTGTTTCCAATATTGTCGGAATTAAATGCAATATTTCATAGCTTCTGTGGTTAGGATTGTTTAAGGTAAGATATTAAAGATTAAGTTGTTTAATATGAAATCAATACCCGAAAACAACAAATAAATTATAAGGAACATAACATTGAAATATCCTACGTTGTCATATCCCAGTATATGTAGGCCTACGTGGGAAATAAATAATCCTTTTATTTCCCGGTAGCAAAAATAAAAGCAAAAAAACTCCTGCAGTATTTTCGGAAAAAAAGTTCAATTTCAAACCATGATGTAGTTATGAACAACTTATGAATTGCATATTTCAAGGTACATCAGGCAGTAAATACTAAAGAAACTTTCCAGCTTCTAGAGTAAAGAAAACTTCAGTTCTTTATCCAATACGGTTTTACCGAAGA
This sequence comes from Homalodisca vitripennis, assembly GCF_021130785.1. Lineage (NCBI taxonomy): Eukaryota > Metazoa > Arthropoda > Insecta > Hemiptera > Cicadellidae > Homalodisca > Homalodisca vitripennis. The sequence goes on from NC_060208.1 coordinate 33,951,194, forward strand.
AACTCAATACTCCATGAATAAAAAACATTGTCAACAACACTACTGTGTTGAAATCCTCGTTTTGATAGGATTTTTATAATAATTAACAATCATTTTATAGATATGTTAAAGATCAACGCCCAGTTTCAACCAATCACTCTGTATACCTGGAACTCAGGTATGGATTGCAGTTAACCTCGAACTCATCAAATTGTGGCATGGATATTCTCTGGTTTGTCTCACCCCAGGAATGGTACTGAACACGTTGGGAATCAAGTAGGCAGTATCCAGGATGAAAGCAATGTTTAACACTTTTTTACGAGCTTTAACACTGTATATTTTATGGATTGATACCTCAAGGTCCCATTTCAGACAAATATGTCTAAATGGGGAGAAACCGTGAAATTGAAGAAGAAGATATTTGTTTTGGATATACCAAGACAAAGAGGATACACAGTTCCTAAAGAAAGGAACTGTGGATCCGAAAAGTCACTTTCTCTCGGTGTTATGACACAAACGTTATTGAACTGGTAATTGTATAGATTGATTACAACCTTAAGATGCTATTTATACATATGTATTACCGTAGGCGGAAAAGGCTTTTTTTTAATTTATACTTTGAAGACATTTATGTTTGTGAGGAGTCCTAACTCATTCATTCAACTAACTACTATGCTGTCAAATTCCGAACATCATAAGTTATATAATCATTTTATAATTTAAGAAGGCAAACGGTGTATACTCTAGAAAGTTTTGAATAATTTGGCAAGCTGTTGATTTCTTAATAAAGGTATATTGCCCAACTACAACCACCGGAAATTTTTCGGTGCAGGCATTTTCCCAGAATTATCCACAGTCGTTATCGTCAATTTGCACGTAACAAATTATGAATCTTTAAGTTCATTATGCCTGTAACAAAAATCACTATTTTTTGTTACCATGTTCTTTTATTGTGATAAAGATACATATAAATCTATCCTATCAAATCAGCTATCTTTGAACAAAGAGGTCTGTGGAAAGTACACGACTATAATTTATTAAAGATAATAAAAGTAACCGTGATCTTTCCAGTCCATCGATATATTTGGTAAAATAATAGTGTTTAATATTTTAAAATTACAATAACACACTACACAAATAGAGAAGTATTCACAGTAACTAATAATAGAATTACAGCACAAATTGTTTTCAATTTCATTCATGTTCAGGCTTCTCGATCAAAATAATACAGCAAAATTACCAGACAATTTATACAACGCTTTTTTATTACAGTGGCCGAAGATGCTCACAGTAACGTTAGTGCCTTATGTATTACGATTATTTAGAGCATATTTTGTCACATATAATTATTTCCATAAGAGTGATGACGGTTACTTCCATGGGATTTGGCTAAAATTATCATATGACATAGTACAACACATGTACATATAGACTTTAGATGTAGCATGTATCCTCAGGGAAGCCTGTTCATGAGACAATTGGTGTGGTATATTTCCACTCTGTATATAAAAGATCAAAAATCTGATAGTTATACAAAATTATGAAATAGAAAATTTTACGATGGATGCCTCGAATGAGTATGAGTCCAACGCGCAATTAGCATTATGTATTCTGATATTAATAGAATACTGATTATTAATCGCTACTTTTCATACTTAATTTAACACTATTTAATAGTAATAAAAGCACTTTAGACGAAAATTAGAATTAGTTTTACATTGGTAATCATCCATTAATAAAGTTATAAAACTATCTAATAACTCTGATTCAGAGTATAAAACTCTGAGAAATATCCAATTTACGCCGTCGTCTTAACAACGAGTCTGATGGCGTAATATGGTTGCTTGGAGAAGGTCGCGTCTTTTAGAGTTACTCAAATCATTTTACTTTACTTACTACGTATTGCAGTTAAACAGCTACACAGAGAAGAATTGTTAGGGTCTGTCTTGATAAAAGAACAAATTAGAGCTGGATTAGTAAAGTGAACAATTTGTATGAATGCATTACTTTAATAGTGTTACCATGCAAAATCTAAAAGATGTTCGGATTTGTTTCTAAATCCATCTGGCGGAAATACTAATTAGACATTGTACCGTGTTCGTTGAAATCCAAATACGGTAAAATGGTTTCAAGGGATTTTGAAAGGGAGCGGTGCACGGCCATTGTTGGTCGGTGATCCCCGGAAATGAATGGTAGAAATACCAAACCCTGCAGTCACCCATTGTTAATGGCTGGGCCCATTGAAAGACACCCATTGTCCATAACCGGCTCGATGCGATGCTGATACTTCTTTCCGTATTGCGCTTTTCACCAGAGTGGCGAGTTCCTCATTAGAGGACAATACTGAATGTCTACTCTGGGCTGTTGGAAGTAATATCTTATCGGAAATATTAAGAATCCAAATTGGGCCTTGAAATTTCACTTTTTCTTTCCCTCTGTTGAAGTGAACTTTTAGTAGGGGGGAAAATGTATTTAAAATAAGTGTGATCTTACTTTTCAGTTTAGTATCTAAGTCAATTATTTTCAGAAAAGTTCATTTATTATGAATATCTTAGAGTCCATAGAAGAAAAGAAGCTGCCATCCTTAAAGTAAATAAAAAGTTATTCATTGCTGTGTATCTTCACGTTTTAGCAAATTGTGTACCATTTGTGTCACCTGTAACTGGAAAATAAATTTCTTTTACTAGTAACTACTAATAATATAAATAAATTGACGATAGGATAATATAGTTTACACTGTTTTTACATTGTTCTTAAGTAGGTCTTAACATAAAAGAAAAAAAACACTTGACAGGCTGAGTGTTAATCTTATTTTACCCATTCGCTTAAGAAGAAACGTGTTACAACTTTCAAATAAAACCTTCAGCGATATGCGTTTTAAGTAGCTTTTTTTAATAGCTGTTTAAAAACATAGTTGAGTCAATAATTCAAAATTGAAGCATATAACAACCCAGTACCCGAATATAAAAGAACACAACACAAAAGCGCTTTCATAAGTTACTATCACAAACAACTATAAATTGATTCTTTTCACTTCCCAAAATAATATTTGGGTAGTTGTACAAATACAGTAAATATCACTATTAAAACCAAAATTCAGATTTATGACTATCTCAATTGAATCTTGTCTATTTCGTATAGGGAAAAACAAAAGATATTGTGGTTAGGGAAGAATCGTGAGTGAAATAAACATATGTAACTCACTGTCTCACTTGCTTTTTGATAATAGAAAACAAACTTAATGATATTCACACTCCAAGAAGTGATAAATTAAAAATTTATCATTTTACTGAAGGAAGTACAATTTAGTGCCAATAGCGGTAATTATTTTCTCAGGTGAGGTAAGGCTGCTTGTTATAGGTCTAAAGAGAATCAAGCTGCATGTAATTTTAAGATCTCTTAGAAAAAATTCAATTCAGTAATGAAAGTGGTAAACTTCTTTGAGGAAAAGGATGTGCCTCTAGCAACAAATGGACATTGTTGAGATTATATTCTCAATGATAGCAAGAACGCTTAACATTCCTCATTAATTAAATGACGTTCAGTTATGGTTATTTCTCTTAGTGATAGTGAAAATCAATGAATATCTCTTCTGTAAGTTACTTAAGATTCTATGGAGTAAAACTACTAAAATTATATAAAAGAAAAGATTAGTTAGAAAAATAATTAAGACCAAAGAGTAATAAACCATCTTTTGTAAGGAAGGGATGATCGTATAGTAAGCTTATGCTGCCCGCACTCATGAACTTTTGGCCCTTGCGAGGATCTTATCGAACAGACTAAGGGGGAAAATCAATGCAGTTTAAGGTCGATGGTATTGATAAAAATACTACGGTTGCAGACAAGATTTTAACCTGCGCTATCTCCCATTCAGATTCAAAGTCCGACGTCTTAGACCTCTCGGCAACGGCACTCCCATATTCTGGGTGCCTATTTGAAATTTTGAATCAAGGACTTCCAAACTAGGATTGATGATTACATTGTACGTATTGACGATCTTGTCACACAATTATAGCGAATTTGAATAAAACCCAAAAAGAAAATATTCCATAGATATATTATCATCATAGATATTTTAGCTAGCTGGCTATTTAAACGAATTCGTAAATCTTAGGTAATGTTGGTTTTTGTCAAAATATGAATTTCGTTTTGTACGTTTAAGTTTTTAATAATTCAATAACCCACGATTTAAAATTAATTAATTAGAATGTCCATATTAATTTATAATTAATGAAAGAATTATCTAAAATTCTATTTTATGAGTAGAGATTACAACAACAGTGTTTATATAAATTTATAAAAGATGAAAACTAAAAGGATATACTAGAATATTTAAAGTGATAAACTTGTAATGTAGGTTGATATTTGCTTACAATAATATGGTTATAAATATTTCATAAGCCACCCTTCCACTATGAAATGCAGATTTATTGTTGACCTAAAAACGTCGCATATAACGCTCCATTTATATATGAGAATAAATGCATGCATGCAAACACCTGAACATTTGCATATGTAGTATTTCTGGATCCAGAAAGACATTCCAAATATAAATCATTTATGGATTTCGTAAAAAACCTCCAAACTAGTCCAACAATAGTCAGAATACAACTATGACAACAGTGGTTTTTTCTCTCGTTTTCCAAAGATCGTAAAAAATCATCAGTATTGAACGAATCACATAACTATTCTTTTGGCATTGAATAGTAAAACTGGAGTTGCGGGCACGATCAAGTCGACTTAGTCACTGCTCTTCCTGAAAACAATAATTATTCTAAGGTTTACACGTGATTAATAAGTTTTAAAATGGAATCATCCATATTTGCAAAGTAACAGTAACATTATCAAGGTGTCTAATAAGTACAGAATCAATATACATATCTTGTATTAGTTATTTAGGTAAATACAAATTTATGCATACTAACACAATAACGATCCTTAAGTAGATTTCTTTACCAGAGTAATGTCACGTAGAATATTAAATTTGCATACAAAATCAGTTAAGGCTACACAACTCTCTTAATCACAGAAACCGTTTTTAATTATTAGGAGTTGAGACAGCAAGACCTGCATTTAATACAAATAGTATTTTAACTGAATCCGAAATTTTTGGGAACAACAAACTAAGAGTGTACAATACAAATTGTATATAAAACATTTCTTCATAATTAATTTTACAGATATCTAATGCGCACACGATAAATTGTGTATGTGTGTGTGTGTGTGTGTGTGTGTGTGTGTGTGTGTGTGTGTGTGTGTGTGTGTGTGTGTCTTTGTGTTTGTGTTCTATATCTGTAAGCGTTTAATCCGTTATCCACTCCTCTTGTTTTATAACAAATAAAATAATATCAATTCAAATATGATTTGCCTTTATTACATTTTTTTATATCGACACTGTTTGAAGAGGAATCGTATTCATGTAAATCTGGAAATTTTGCAGTAGGAGTAATGAGTTTTACTCTTGTTAAACTGAAAAGCTGTGGATTATGTCAAATTATCACGCTAAAACATTTCTTTAATACCATGTACGAATTCAACTCACAAAGTACACATTTTACGACTCCCTTACTTGCAACAGATTGTTGGGTGTCAGTACATTGTTATTAATTAACAATTCATTTTAGATATTGACAATACTATTTTTAATTATTACACTTTCCAAATCCAAATCATCAGTCATCAGTCTCTAGCATTAGCTGATTATGGTTCTTTAATAATCACATCGGTTGAAATGCTTGTTTTGAATTATACATTTACTTATTTTTTTTTTTACTTTTCAAACGAATTTCATAGACTTTTGTAATGGAGATAGAGAGACTCTATGAAATGACGTAACCCGGCGTGTCAAGTTAAAGATGCAAGACGGAAAGCGGCACGAAACAAAATATTGTGTAAAATAGTGTTATTAATTCAATGTATGACTGTGGTTTGCTATTATCCTCTTTAATAGAGGATCCCAAATAAATTATAGCGGTTTATTGCGCATTAGTACAGTTGTGATTCGTAACTTGAACTAAATTTAAGTTAACACGCCCTTGTTCAGCTTTATCGTGGGTGTAGGTGATTTCCAAAGGGTTATAGTTCCAAATTTGTGAAATGCATCTGGAACCTTTTAGCTTCCAGAGAAAAAGAGCTCCACACAGACCGACAGTCTTTAGATAATGGAAATTTCCATAGGCCTAGAAATTGCAAAGGCCACGCATTCTCATAGACCGAAAGCTGCTAATCGGAAGAAGCTTCCAGAGGCAAACTATCCAAAATACACCGACAGTCTCAATATATTAGAGATTTTCACAACCAGGATTTTCTAGAGGCAGAAAAACTTAAAATCCCGAAATTCGCATATCCTGAAAACATACAAACGCGGCAGTAAGCTTTCAAAAGCAAGAAGCTTCTAGAAGGCAACAACTCTCGTAATTAAAGAATTCTAGAAAGCGGAAGCTTCTAAAGGCAGAGCGTTGCAGAATTTGAAGACCTCACAAGCCGGACGATATTTGAAATGATTAAATAAAATAAGTAATAGTTGGAATACTTTATTTATTTAAACATTAGGTGTCTGTTAATTGATAAATATGAGTTTAGCTATTAGCTTTAAGATAAGTAATGAATCTAAAGATGTGGGTAAAGCAAGGAGTATATCACTTTAACATACGTACCGATAACTACAACACACGACAAATCACAATACAGTAACATTTTCTCACGTGCATGCCGCCGACCGGTTTGTGACCGGGAAGCGACACAGTATGCTAATAGCGCGTTTTGCATCACGAAATGTGATCCGCGAGAAAAAACAGAGGTCGCGGTCCCGGGTCCCGCTAAACAAAGCTCTAATTGATGGGAAATGTAAATTAAAAGAATCCAAGCAAAGGGTTGAGGGGAAGGGAAAAAACAAGAGGAAATGTCAGTATGCAAAAACACGGAGAAGGGTTGCGATGCAAATCGCGCTTGTCTTTAGTCCGTTAGAGGAGGTGTCGGTACCGTCTGGGCCTTGTTAGGCTTAGTGTGTGATTTAATTTTATTATTTACCGAGTGCTTCGCAGCTCCAGACTTGTGTCCTTCAATTTTTCGTAAGTAAATTTGTTGGAATACTGTGGAATATTGTTTCCCATATTTCTTTTAAGTGCTGTGTTGTTTAACCACTTTTGTTTTGACCATCGATTGTTGTTGCTAATTTTATTTTTCACTTTATTCATTTTCCGGACTGTTGCTCTTACTTTCATTTTTCGCTGTTTGTATTGATTCAGTTTTGCTTGTTATTCTTTTGTTTTTGTTTTGTTTTGTTTTGTTTTTTTTTTTTTGCTTGAAAGTTTTTTTTGTATACTATAAGTATTAATTATTGTTTCTAAAACATTTACAAAATGGTGGTAAATTTCCCAATTACGGGTGTTTACACCTTTTTCATAGTTATTAGGTGTAATTAATTTTATTCTAAAATATAACTTTCATATTCCCTAGTTTTTGGAAATTGTTTTATAGAATAATCTGGAAACCTGCTTGCTCCTTTCAGTATGTAACTGTAACAAACTTTTAATTTTCATGTTGCTTCATTTTTAAAGCAGAGTAAGGGCAGTGTTAATAACTGCAAAACAGACTAATAAAATTAAAGGTGCCAAAAACTAAGACGTTAGATTTTGATCTGATTTAAAATTAATTTTCAGTTGGATAAATATTTGTTTGGGTATGTTTCGTTTTTAAGCATTTCAGACTTTTATTCACCCCTAACTTTCTTAACTTTTTCGCTTTAAAGTTCTTGCAATACTGTATTATATAAATAGCTATTTATAACAATGCAAATGAAGAGAATGTTTTCTCATTATTTTAAATTATTACTATAGTCATTATATAAAATTGTATTCAATTTAAGCCGTGACAAATTCTCAAGTATAATTGTATAAATATGTTAAATACTATGGGATATTCTGTTTCTGCACTCACAATACGTATGCATTAAGGATTAAATATTGACAAAAGTAGTTTTGGTTTATAATTGAGTCCCAGTAATCTAGTCCAGATTGAAGGAATGTGCTAAAAGTTCTGGGTAAGACCATCAGTTTATACACGAAAATGCACAAATAGAGTTTAGGCAAATTAAAAAATAAAATTAATACTACTATAAAAATTAGTTGAAGTAACTACGAGCATCAATAAATTGATGTTGTGAGACACTTCAATGTAGACAAAACAAAGCCTTGCGTGTGAAAGTTGGCTCTCACATAAATTAATCTTCTGAAGCACTTTCTCAGATAAAAAAATATTAAAACAGTAATATTTCAATATACAAGCTTTTTATGTGTTTAGCACTACAGTTACAAATTACTTGTGAATACAGTAACATCACTTACAATATTATACAAAGTAGTAAGTAGAAGTACGCCACACAACGTGTTGCTTACCCGGATTTGCTGAGGTTGTATAACAACTATCAAATCTGTAGCTCATTTAATTCTCGACGTGTCCAGGAAGAAAGATGGGCAATCGTAAAGAAATAATCATTCCCTACCGTAGTAAAAGAGAAACTGAGTCATAGCCTTCTTTGACGCTCAGCCAAATTCTATGATTGGACATGCACCATCTTGTGCATAAACATTTTTGTGTATGTAAAAATTAAGTTTCATACAAAATTTGAAGTCAGGAGACGAATTTTTTCTCGAAATATCTTGTCGCGTCATTTACATTTTTGTTCATTAAGTTAGGTTTCATGACTGTGTTCATATAATAAAAGTTCCGGTGTCATAAGGAGGTTAATACAGCACAAGAGTGACCTGATATCAAATCTTTTCACCAAGTTTTATCGTCTACTTCCAATTATTTTCACTTTTAATCTGTGAAAAAGAGCACATGTTTAAATCTCAAATGATTAGATTCAATATGGTTTGAATTTTTTTTATTTTTTTTCTTGTTTCTATTATAGTTACCCATAAAACCCAATGTACAAATATTCGATAACGCTCGTCCAAATCCCATAGATTGATATTCAACATCATCAAACTCAGTGTTGCTAATACATAAGTAAAGATCCGTAAAAGATTTCAAGTCTATTGGTTAGATCGTTTTCGAGATATCGTCCGGACAAATATACAGAAAAGAATGTTTCCAGCCTCACGAATGATAGACTTCGCTAAAGCTCAGCCAACTCTTCATATCATAATGTTGAAGCTGAATATTTTGATCGAGTGAACCTAAAAGGAGGTCGAAAGGTTAAATGTGTAATTTACTTGACTTTAATATCTCTAATAGTAGTCCATCAATACCCACCCCGTTTTGTTTATTAAGTAAAGTAGCAAAGGTGGTATTAAAAGAAAGCAAGTACTTAATTTGTTTTCCCTGAAGAAAAAAATCTCTCCCTCAGTCTAAACACAAACCCAGTATCTTATACGAATTATTCATATGTGCTGATATGTATTAATCAGAGCTATAATACACACAGTTAATACATATTATATAAATGAATCAACGTGTACTGTAATGGTTACATACTGCTTGGTACTATTTTAAAATATACTTCAACATTATACAGAACTAATCTGCAATTAAAAAGGGTTTGATTGTATGCTGTGAAAGACTCTAACCTAGCCTGATAGGTTTAGAAACATTGCAACCCTTATGGTCAAAAAACCTTGACCGATCCTCTCCAACATCTAAATCTTATGTCAACGTTCAGGTACTATTCCTCGTCTAAGAGGTCTATCATTAAGTATCAGTGTATCGTTGCTGGTATGCGAGACACAAAAGTAATAAAAAGATTAGTCTGCGTATCTACGTAAGAACCATTTACACTCTAGAGTAAATTTTGTGAAAAATAATAAATCTAATATATGGTGACCAAATATATTACTTGGAGTTACTGAAGAATGTTTAGTTAATTCAGATAGTAGAGTATCAAATGTTAATGTTGCAATGAGCTGGATTTGCCATGCTCGGTTCTTTGCATTGGATAAATCACTACAATTGCAAGTACCCTGATTAGGCCTAAAGAAGGCCCCAATCTTCAAAGCTTTGGACTTTGGATGAAATGCTGAAATAGGTATATCACCAAATTACCGTTATAGACTTTGGCAATTCCCATAGGGGAATACTGACTGTCCATGTGAAGATTTCTAATGTTAATTCTGTTGGAGGTTCAAAGCTAATGTATTTAGTAAGAAGAAATGGGATGATAGTGATTTCTCACTATGACAGTTACTTAACTGTACAGTATGCTTAATAATATCGGACTATTAAATGAAGGTGCTCGAAAACACACCAATTGGACTTCATACGTTTTAATGATTGGTGCAGTGAAATTCCATTGTAAAGATGGGATTATTCGCAGTGTTCACAGCTGACATGAAGAAATTCTAGAGATATATTTTAATCTAGGATAGATCCAACGATACCCCAACTAAAAATCCAGACATTCTGTTAATTTCTCACAAAAACTGGCCTCAAAACCTTTCCCTTTAATATTCGTAACTGATGTGGATTCAAATCCATTTTTAATTCACAAGGCTCTGAACCAGATATTACCAATAGGCTTCACGTTGGAAGCAGTATTGACTTCAGGAAGTCGAATAAAATGGCTTTGAGGGATTGTGCAGATTCAGATAATCTCACCATATATCCCACGCGTAAGCGTTGGATGAATTACGCGGGTCAGTACCATGTATACCATGCCCATCATATAATTTCATTAAAAACTGTTCATACTATCATTACCAGCAGTACGGAGCATACGTGGCTTCTTGAGAACGCAACCCCGTGTATTTTACTGCCTGTGTCGCAGGCTGTTCCTACTCATATGTCCAAAATTGAGGCGAATGTTAAAGAATTACTAATTATTGTTCTGTTCTACAATTTGTTATAAACATATGAAAGATAGTCTTTCTAACTAGGGTATATTATTCAATCGTTAATTTTTCTTTAAATAATGCTGTATAAAGATGCAACATATATATTCCGTCTATAAAAATAAAACATTAAAAAATAATGAAATATAAGAATAAGATAAAAACAGTTATTGTCAGATTTAGTTGATACCGGAGATTGGGCCTTTTAAATCTGGTTAAGAACATCAATAAATTTATTTTACTTCGCACATGAGACTGCATGATGTCACGTACTTGTTGCCATCATGATTGCAATTGTTGTATTCATAATTTGACTTGTATCACAGGCAGTTATTTGTTCACGCGGAATTCTGAATTTACCTATAAAAACGTCTGGATTAAAACTTTATCTATTAATATTTTTTGTGAATTTATCTAAAAGTTAGGAATACCCCACACCATGTCACGTAACAGGCTTCGCTAAGGCTAGCCCTTCGAGTTATAAGCTTCGCTAAATTGCTGTCAAAGACATCTTGATTGTCTAAAATTCCAGAAAAAGGCGTAAACTGTTTTTCTGATTTTATCTTTAGAATTCGAAAATTGTCTTCAACAACAATATAACATATAACATAAAAACAACACGAATTTGCTCATTGTTAAAATCAATGCAGTTATATCAATTCTTAAGACTCTATTTGTTAAGAGTCATTTTAAAACAAACATAAAACCAGATTGTACACCATACATCTTGTCAAACCTAACTCAAACTAGAACAGGGAATGCCTATAGAAAGTAAGTTTACAAGCAAGTTCACCATCATTTCTTTGGATAAAAGTTTCTGATACAAATGATTAGACTCAAAGTTATACATATGCACTATTAAACGCCTAAAATGTTTACAAAATATTACATAGTAACTTTATGCTATCAATGTTGATAGAAAATTAATGTTTTGTTTATGAAATATATATTGAAGTATTTCAGTGAAATACGGATGAGTAATGCATATACAACTTATTCACTGCCCTATTTGCAACCTTCAAAGTAGAAATTACTATGAGTTTATGACGGTCAACGGAGTAATTTTAATGAATGTGTTAATGACACTTAGGATATAAAAGTTTTACATTCCACTTAGTTGCTAATGTGTCAAATCAATTATTGTAGTTTATTGTGTTAAACCATGTAAATATTTAATTAAAAATTGCGACCGCTTTACGTTGTAATCTCGTTTTGGTAGTGGTTTCAGACTTGTGTATTATTGTTTCAATCCTATCACAACTTGTTTCTACCACATCTTTTCTAAATGTGTATATTCATAACAAGATGTGTTACGCTGTTTACGCCACACTACGTGCCACCCAACAGGCTTCGCTGAGTGAGCCTACTGTGTCATATGACACTCACTCCATTCCATGGCGGGCATGCCATATAATAGAATCATTCTTGTCTATATAGAAATGAAGTTTTGTATATAACTCTAGAAATAAAATCGTTCTCGAAGTATCATGGTACATTATAATATAATTCTATTATAATTATATTTAATTATAATTATAATATTATATTATATTCACATTTTTTCACTACACTGGGCTTTACACAAGTGTTTAAATAATAAAAGTCAACAACAAGCCATCATAACTTCATATTGGATTCGTTGGAATTGTTAATATGTGTGTTAATATGTCACATGTTAAAATCTCTTATTTGTATAATGAGTTTGTTTAAAACTTATTTATTCTGTTATTTGCCAGGTACACATAAGATCAATGTAAAAATATTTAATAAAGCTCCCATGGACCTACACTGTAATCAAACTCAGTGTTCCTTATTTATGAATGGAACTTGATGAACAATTTCAAGTCCATGGGTCAGTTCTGTTTCTAGATACGTGCGGACAGACAGATAGGCAAACAAAGAGTCAGACAGAGATACAGAGAGACATAAATTAAATGTTTCCGGCCCCATGAATGTATATTTGTCCTTTTACTGTTTATTCGGTGTGTTATTCGTAATTAAAAATAAATAAATGAGCTTTCATTCCAATTCTTAGTTTTATTCGCATTTCACAGCCAAAAGAGCACTTAGAGACTGCTTGAAGTGTAGACCTAGACATGTCATAAATACGATTTTACGATCGAGTTTACTCGTACGCTACAATTCTTAATAAACTGATATCTTCCTCCTGAAATATGACTTTGGAATGTATAAACATGTCACGTGTTCATTACATTTAATATCATATCTTTTATATGATATCTCTGTGTGATAAGGTGATCCTGAAGGACATCATAATTGAGGTTTTTTTTCAATACAGCTCAAGAATAAACGCTGCCAGAGAAAAAGCTACCGAAATAGACTTCTTAAAAGTGTATCCCTAAACGTGTACTTACGACTCAATTCCGATCCTTACAAAATCGTCCTCATCAACCAGGATTGAGTCGAACACAAAGTGTTCCCTTTGTGGACCTTCTTTAAATTTCTGGAGAGCGGCATAACACTCCTTTAATTGCGCCACGGAGTCTTACAATGGGTTATTCTTGACTCCGACAACGCGTGGGCTCAAGGCTGCAGGCTTGAAGTTCGGAAGCTGCTTGCTCGCTGCCGCGGAGAGCGGAGTCGAGCGAGCAGAATCCAGGAATGGCGGCCGGAATCAATATCTACCCCCAGGAGTTCTGGGAGGGAGAGGGGGCACGCACTCAAATATCTTAGAAAACTGCACAACTTCGCTTCCCTCCGTCGTAAAATGGGATCCGTATGCAGCTTGCCCTGTATTGATTGGGACCCATCGACTCTCCTGACTGCAGTGGATTCCTTCGTAAATATTATGGTGAAGGTTATTCCACTAAAATGACTTTGATTTGTTTCCTGTTCTGGAAAAATGTGTAAACAACAAATGTATATGTTTAATGCCCTTCTGAAATTAAATCACAACCCTAAAGCACATTAACAAAAAAATATTGTTTTGCTTACTGCTGTTTAAAAACATCATACAATATTTTTTACATAAATAGGAATACGTTGAAGATTGCGTGGTTGACGAATGTACTTCTTATTCAGTATGGCATAGTACTTATTTTCTTTACTTTAATAATTATTCTTAGTTATACTCGTATTTCAGGTAAAATCAACCTAATCAAATGTATCTCTAAGAACTGTACATCTATGGGAAAATTTATAATTTATGAAAAGTTTTAATAGCTTCCTTGTTAGGTTATTTTGTTACTATCAAATAAAGCTACAAAATCAACGTCAATTGAAATGTATGAGTGCTGCGTAATTTATAATTTAGTTGTTATCCCAGCTTCATATCCCTTAACCTATGAAGGTTTTCATATATACTAAACCTATTTCTTAATGACCAAGACGAAGTATCATGTGTGTGATGCAAAATTGCATCGTCCACGTAAATATCTTTTATTTTAAGTTAAAAAGCTAATGCAAGCTATTGGGTTGTATAACTCTCAATTTCAAAGCGTGAAGTCCTAACATTGGAAATAAAAGTCATATTAATTATGAAGAATTTTAAGATAAATTGGATTTCTGTGTAACACTTCATAACATTTAGTTTGTCAGATTTTATTGTAATTTTAAATAGAATTAAGGATTAATGCGATCGTCGTGCAAAATCGTTCTGCAATGTTCAGCTCTAAGGTAATGGTCTTGAGCCTCATTACCTCATTTTTTGCTTTAGTACGTTTGGAAACTTTATTAAGTTTAAATTTGATAAGAGTAACTTAAGGCCATTAATATGGGCTCTAGGTCAAGTAAATAAACCTATACAAAGAAAGCATTTATAATAAAAATTATCATAGAAATTTACAGTTTCATAGCATTTTATATAGTAGTTTCAGATAAATAGCAACATTATACACTGTTAATACAATTAATACACTGTAATACACTGCTTTTATTTGTTAAGGATATAAATGTAACAACACTGTTTCTCTTGTACAAAGGAAAAAAATTATCTGCATTATCAAAGTCAGATAAGTATGTTCTAGAGAATTATTACAATTAGTAATGAGCCATTTATACTTACAAACATCTACAGATATGTCCTAGGAAAATTTAAATGGGAAACATTGTACGTTGAAATGTTCTTGTCGCCTTTGTAGTCAGCGAAGGCAATGAGGAGAAAATACAATTCTCTCGCAGGTTAGATCTCATTGTAAACAATCCAATAAAATTTTCAGCTTTTACTTTTCTATTCCAATGATATAATATTAAAACCTGTTAAAATTTCAGCCTTAAAAATTCAAGATTACCTATATTTTCTAACACTCATCTGTAACTGTCGCTGTATTTTGTCGCCATTTTTCGGATAATAAGAACATGTGGCCAAATTATAACTGTATACCATTTCCGGCCAAAACCCCATATTACAAATTTCAGGAAATGTTATTATTTTGTTGCAAAATACAAAAATACGACATTATACTTTTCAAATTGCAAGGAGTCAATTCTGACAGTTTTTGCAGAATTTTGAAAACTCTATGATTACTATTATAGAAATGTGTAATATTTAAGGGTCTGTGGTAATATTTATGTAAATTTTTATTTTTATAGTGGTCTATTATGTAAGTTACGCAATGTGCAATACTCAAAACGAATTTACAACTGTGCATCTGCTGGCAAAGTAAAAGAATAATGGGAATACGTCACTGAAGATTTGATTTTTGTGTACATCAAACCCACCGTACAAGCTATAAGTACGCAACACCTCGACTCGGCTTCACTGAACAACATTTCAAGCTTATAACCCATTTTATTCTTAAGATGTCTGCCAACAGTTAGGCAGACAGAAAATCGTGCAGATCTGACATTTTTACAGCTCTACGGCAAAAATAGAGAAATTGTGTCAGCCTACTTAAATGACGCTCATCCAAATTACGCACTTGGACAACCACCATCATACTGCTCATTTGTGTCTATGTAGACATTAAGCTACATGTTAAATTTAGTCTGCAAATAAAATCTTTCTTTAAATATCTTGCCATGTGATAAATTCACAGTTTTGTTAATTAAGTTAGTTTTCATACCCGTGTACAAATGAAAAAGTTCAGGTGAAACAAAGTTTATCACTTACTTTCAATATTAACTTTTCTTTCTATTAATTCTCCTTTTACTGCACGATTAAAATTGCCACATATAAAAATCATGTATGATTGCACTCGGATGGTTTACAAATTTATATATAAATAATGTTTTCTGGTTACCAGAATTGTTACCAGTAAGACCAATGTATAAGTCTTTGCTAACGCTCAGCAAATTCCCAAAGAATGACATGCATCATCATCAAATGCAGTGTTCCTGTTATAGAAATAAAGCTTCTTGCAAAATTTGAAGTCTATAGGTTAGTTAGGTTTCCAGAGATCGCGCACACAAAAGACAGATAGATTGAGTTTTTGCCTGTCCTTAAAGTTGCAAGCTTCTCTAACGCTCAGCCAATGGGCATACTCTACTGATAAAAGGCAAACTAAACAACCAAAATATTATTAATATATATTTTTGATATGTTGCAGTGATACGGTTTTTAAAGATAAGTTAGAGTAAGTTTTATTTTCAATTAAAGTAAAACTTGAAATTGTAATAATAATTAACTAATTACATTTTTAGGGGTACATTAATTAATAATAAGGCTTCCCCTACCCGTTTTGTGAGCCATACTGTATCGTGACTTCGTATGTATTCTCCTATTTTAGGCATTGCAAGTTTGTATGTACTGGAAGGCAATTCATATTTAAAGAAATAATATACGTTAGAAGTAATATTGTATTAATATCTCAAGTTTAATATTATAATGAGACATTTTACAAAGGTCCATCATATCTTATTTCTGTCTGAAAACCCTGAAATATAGAATAATTAGGTAAAATATGTATAATAATTTGATTGTGATAACATAAATATGATTTCTCATAGTATATAATATATATCAACATTAAAAATGCAAAGTACGCAATGGTTTTAGAGAATAAAAAAATGTGATTAATATATTTTTTTCAATATTTAATTAATTTAAATAAAAAATATATTTGATTAAAGTATAAATTTATCCGATTCAACATAGGCTAAGCATATAGAATTTAGATTTTTCAAATATTTTTTAAATTACGAAGGCTGAAGTAATAAGAGAAGGATTCTAATATTAATCTTTGCTTATAAAATTCTCACTAGGAGCCCAGCAAAGTTTCTAAGCCTTGCTTGTTCACTGTATTTGGACAGGTTGTTAATTTTTGACAAGCTACAGCGAGCTGACGGAGAGCATCATCGACTTAAGTAGATTAACTTGTACTGAACTTATAACAAGAGTTATATTCGTCTACCGAAATGGTTAGAGTTACATAAGCCTGAGTACAGAGTACGGAGCTGAACGGGGCTTAATTGAATACATTATAGTCTGCTTTGCTCCAACAAGTACATTACGTATATCTTTAAATCTTATTTCGATTACTTACTTATTAATTACTTTATCTCATTATACAGCTTAGCAAATTTATTTTTCTGTGAATTGCGATTATGGCTTTCCATACGTGTTGGTCTATTTACGATATTAATACAATAATAGTAATTTATACTGAAAGGAACTTTAAATATTATTTCCTAGCCTTGTGCGAACGGTCCCAAAGTCTTCTGGTTCAAATCATGTCGAAACAGTAAAACAATAAATTTATGTATAGTTTTATACATACATACCGGTATTTATATAAATTTATTTTCATTCATATAGTCATTTGAATCACGCATAGTTCTAAATTTGTAGTACTTGACGTTAATTGTAATAGCATCTCAAAAGATTGTGTTATATTTTCCTTAATAAATCTTATTTCGAAATTCGTATTTCATCACTAAATATTATTTGCGAAATTGAATTTTTTTTCGTATGCGGTTATTATTTTCTTATTACTCAGGATGCAAATTCGTACTTTTTCTATACTTAAAGGATTAATAATCAAATGTCACTTGCAAGCTAATTGCAACTAGACTGAATTGGCCTTGAATAAATATGATGCAATATAACACAAAAACTCAAATATCATTAAATCATTAAATATCATTGGAAATATTTATTAACCACATTTTTTACGTTTTTAGATTGTTTTTGCTTTCATGTTTCATAAACTTGTACATAAATATATTTACGTGTTTTACGTTTAAAATGTATTATGGGGCCAGTCAATATTAGGCTCTGAGTTATCTTCCTACAATCGATTTCTGAGCCATTACCACGCTGAGAGAAAGGTGTTGGCTATAACGCCTCAACTGTATTGAGGTGTTATGCGTGTGTGGAGTTACGGATAAGACATTATAGGTTATATGTTGAGGAATTTACCTCATCACATAAAATTATCAATGATTCTGATCTGTAAGAGGGATCATTTCTCTGAAGAACTTAAAAAACTATAAAGAACTAAAAAGTATATATTTAAACTAACATTTGTAGGTTAAATAACATTACTACGAAATAAACGTGTAAGTTATTGCAAATTAATTTTAATTTCACTAGCAAGCTTAAGTTCAGATTAGGATTTTTAACTCTTAATTATTTCCTCATCATATAGACATGTTTATATATTAAGAAACAAAAATACTCGATTACATAAAGCAATACTCAAGAAACCACTATCGGTCAACGAGTGTGAGTCCAAAGGTAGAATAAAAATATTCTTACCTCCTCCCAAAACCGGGATCAGACGAAGTGGTCAGACCTGTATGTGGCATGTACGTCCTTGGACTGAACCTAAAGGATGTAGGGGTCGGAACCCGTCCTGCTGGATATCCTGAATAGAAGGCCCGCACAGCTCCAGGACATTCATGTTGTCCAGTTCTCAAACCGGTGTTAATCCTTCGTCTGGAACTGGACTCAGCACTCTGAAATGATGTTCTTTCAAATGGACCAAACCTTTTTTAAATGAAGGCCCACATGCCTAAGCTAACAAACATCTGCTTCCTATTATGTCTTCGGTATCCTAAAAAGTTGAAGCACCTTTAATACAAACACATTTGTATTAAATTCCATTAAACGTTTACGTTTATTTCGTTATATAACGGACCTTATACAATTCTTTTTAATTTTTGTAACTATTGTATGAATAACGATTACGGAGCACTTAAAAAATGATTCCATAGCGAAGAATATTGAAATTAGGATATTGAATGGTACTTTCTGAATTACTTCAGAAATTTCGATTAAGAAAACTAGAATGTGATTGCTCTAGTTATTCCCAAAATCTTTTTCAGGTAATTGATTTCGTATTATGGTATATCATGGTTAACGTTTTCGAACACCATGGTGAGAAATCATTGGTAGATGAAACACTGATAAAAGACTTTTGTCCTATTTATCATAGGCTACACTATGACCTGTATTATTGAAACTGACTACAACAACTTTTATTCTTTTGGGAATTTCATTGAATTGAACAAAAATTAGATTAAGTTGAAGGCAAACTTTAAGTTTGATTATGGAAATCTAACTTGTAATGGACAGTTAAGAAATATTAGCAATTTTGTATGAAAGAGTATCCATTATCTCAAAATTTACCACATATACAAAATGTTTAGTAAAATCATTTTATATTAAATATTCAAATCAAAGGGGAATAAAAATTATTAATTCTACTACTATTTGCTAGCTGTACAATTATATTACTAGTGCAAAACTTAAATACAAGGTGTATTGAATTAGCTTCGTGCCAAGGCTTTGTTCAGTAGCTTGGCAGAGCATGGTAAGCAAGCGAGAGGGGGAGGAGTAAACGAGAGACAGAGATGACATTAGAGGGAATATATTAAACAGAGAGAAGATAGAACGCTGTAGATTGTGACTCAATTATTCAAGACAAGTTGGTTCAGGTGTCTCCGGTGACGTCAGAGTATTAATAAATCAGCTGACACCTGGCGCCTGAACATCAGCTGGTAATCGCATGAGCGACTCGTTACGAAAGTGAGGTTATGTACGCCTTGGTTCAGAAGACACCTCGACAGGCAAAGCGCAACTCCCTCTCATTGTTCTTCACTACTTAAGCCAACTTTAAATGAGGTCAAATATATTTTTAAATTTTAAAACAAATTTTTATGGATTTCATACTTTACTTATGCCAGTGATATCAAACTTATTGAAGGATCCATCATTCGACCAGGTGAGAAAGGTTCACAACTTGGTTGAAAACAAGGTTGTATCCATCTATTGTTCGATTTACTTAATAAGTTATAAATTTTTAGTTGGTAAATAATTTTTTCTTCTTGGAAAGTTCGGTGAGTAAATAATCAACTTAGTATATGCCAGAATGATGTAAAGTCTTGAATCATTCAAAAATCAATAAACATCCAAAGTATTGGGAGTGATGTAGTACAATGTTATATTCAGTTTAAACTGATTTTAGCCCAGTTCCACAGTCCAGCTAAAAGATCTATTCTTCATATTAAATCAACAACCTATATAAATTACGGTTGACCGAAGATAAACGCAAATGTCAGTTGGGCAGTTGACATGTTCCTGCACTTGCCTGCGCCCATTGTCAGTGAAGACAAGTTCCTTCTATTTGTCTTCCGTGTAGTACCACCGGATTGACCACTTACGTTCCCACGGTATGAACGTCTTACACGTGTACACAACACAAAACCAGAGCCATCTGCCGTCTTGGCCGCTTCCTTTGCCCAGCCACCGCTCCCACACGCCAACAAAGACAAGGCGCTTCCTGCTCCAGCCTTGGTCAGGACTTGATAATGGAGTAGAGAAGCTGGACTGGTTTCACACCTCCTCCATTGAAGTGCCCCATATGCATTCGAATCGGTTGGACTGGATGGTAGACTGTCAGAAAATGGTCTTCAAGAGAACCTAAGATGGATCCTAGATGTCGAAGTCAAACTATTAAGAGATGGAACCTACCTGGCGTACCCTTATCAAAATAGGTGACCTTCAGCTTTCTCATCCTTCTACCTATATCAGTGTAAGTTGTACCTGTAAGTTGTTGGAAAAATCAGGAATTATATGGAATATGAGTGATACTATCAAAATTGTGTTTACTACAGTTTTGTTTGCAAATACTACATATTCTTACTCGAACCGTATCATACAAATCCAGAGCGACGTGCACCTATCGATGACCTAAACATATCTTAAGTACTCAAAGTATGAATAGCAATAAATTATTAAATTTCTTATCGTTCACTCTCTAGCTCAAATTTTTCAAAGTTATTGTTCCAATAGACTCGCTGGCCTTGCCTTGTATTGATAAGAGCATGCAATCTCAGGCTACTTGTTTATTCTATCGTATAAGCCAAGGTGACATCCCATTTACTCTAAATTGACCTCAGAATCAATTTGCTTGTATTGCGTAAGAAACCTACCGCCGGACAGGAAACAGGCTGTTAACTCTTATCGCAAATTGAGGATTAATATTCATGAGCAATTTTGTTGTAAAAGTACTAAATGGCGGCCTGTGGCATATTTATGTGGCACTACATATTATCAAACGCTTTTGGAAGTTTTATTGCTCCATTTCATAACACGTTTCTTAAGCACGCCACGATGTGATTATACATATTTACTTTAGTATTTGTGTATGTTTCTTTGGTTCGTGTTATGTACTATTGCGTGCTTTGGAATTCTCGAGTAAATAGTTAGGGGAATCTAACCCATTTTGTGTTTTGAAAGAGTTTGAGATTTTTTTAATACAAGAATAGGACAAAGTCTTGAATTTGACATTAAAATCACTCTTACTCCAATGATAGATATTTCTCTTATCCTTGCTATTACGTATTGTGTGTGTGTGTGTGTGTGTGTGTGTGTGTGTGTGTGTGTGTGTGTGTGTGTGTGTGTGTGTGTGTGTGTGTGTGTGTGTGTGTGTGTGTGTGTGTGTGTGTGTGTGTGTGTGTGTGTGTGTGTGTGTGTAATTAGTATAAATAGTAATAGCGTAATTTTATTTCAATACACATTAAATCACAAAATGTACTCGCCTCGCGGGACTTGAACCCGAATCTCTCACTTGCCGGGTGAGTGCGCTACCACTGCACCACATTGGCCTTACTTTTTATGATAAAATTATTTTGTATTTGCACGTTTCTCTCACATATTCTCATCCGGCAAGTGAGAGATCCGGGTTTGAGAACTATTCGTGAAGAATTTTTATTGAAATATATATACATAATGTTACAGTACTATTACGTATTATTATATGTACGAGTAAATTATTTAAATTTAGTACAAATAATT
Source organism: Homalodisca vitripennis (assembly GCF_021130785.1). Taxonomy (NCBI): domain Eukaryota; kingdom Metazoa; phylum Arthropoda; class Insecta; order Hemiptera; family Cicadellidae; genus Homalodisca; species Homalodisca vitripennis. The sequence goes on from NC_060208.1 coordinate 33,973,202, forward strand.
TAACTAATTATTCAATTTAACAAAAAACTGTATAACATGTGTAAAACCTGCGCAGTTTAAGTTTTTGATTTGAAGAAACAAACATTCATTTGAAAATTAAGGTTTACTTTGTTGTCATAAATGAGTACAAACATTTTTTGTTTGTTTTCCAGATATGAATGAAAGCTATCAATCTCGAATTTCCAAACCTTACACTCTATCTCCCCCTCCAATGATCCCTAAGCTCCTCCAATCCACTGTAACACACGTCAGGTCACCTTGACTCGGAATGACGTCATCAAGAGATGTAATGCTCGACGTTAATTAATTAGGGGCTAGTTAGTCCCTTAGGTCTTCTACTTGGCACTCGGGCAATCATACATCGGTTGGATTTAGATAATACCTAGGTGACGTGATTTGTTGAATGTGCAATACAAAATTGATTTATAAAATTAACAGTAAATATTGGTCGAAAGGATATATTCCCGAAATGTCTAACATTTGATAGTTTTTACTACAGGGCATAGGGCCAACATTGTTCATCTAGACAAAGATAAATTATTTGAAAGACATTCCCTTAAGCACAACCAGGAAACATTTGAACAGTATTTACATTAAGAGGCATTTTTAACATACCGTTAAGCCCCAATTAAAGTGTTAATGATTAAAAATTTGTTTAAATGGAGTCAGTTCAACAAATTATATTGAAAACGAAAAACCCACAGAGATTGAATTAACCTAAACAATGCGCCAGTTTAACTTTAAAATATTTCACAACCATTAACTTATTTAAATTTTTATTTCTAAAATAAGCAATTAATTGTTATAAAACGATTTAATAAGTTTTATAGTTGGCTGGACATTATCAAATGGGTTGCACTATGTGTAAGTTTATTGTGTTATTGATTATTTTTACTTTGTGAAATTATATAAACCTTTCTAGGCATATTATATAACTCTTAATTTAATAATACTTACTTTTCTTATTTCTAATATATAAAAATGTATTTATATTTAGTATAAAAATATATCATTAAAAACAAACATTTGAAAATTTGAAAGTGTTAAGACCAATTCAAAATTTCACGATAATCTAAAAGCCAAATTTGTATTTTACACCTTACTATATAAAAATATTGCACAAAATTGAATCTACAATCCATGATATAACATCTTAAAATTTTTTATTTGCTGAAAGTTAACTAAGCCTAATTCGAGCGGATAGAAAATTATAATTTCTGCCTCTCTGTTTGTCCACACTATATTTCGTAAACGACCTCACCTACAGAATTGAAATTATGCTTTATTTTTTTATCAGGAATACGTTTGATTTAGTGCATGTCATTCTATAGGATTTAGTTGAGAGCGAATACTTTTAAATTGGTGTATGATTGACCATGGTGGCAACTAGTAAATACATTTGTAAAGAAACTAAGTATACTGATAAGAGATTTTAACATGTGAGATATTAACACATGTGGACTAAATATTCCAACAGTTACAATATAATTTTTTAGTGGCTTTTTATTGTGTTACTGACATAATTTTATTGTTTATACACTTATATAAAACCCAGTTTAAGAAAAAAAATTACATGTATCATGTAGCAAGATTTCCAGAAATACTTCATTCCTAGACTTGAAATTTTAAATTAAATCTCATTTTTACATAGACAACATTGAGTTATATGATGGTGCATGTCCTAGCATGGAATTTGGCTCAGTATTACTCAATCACTCAGTAGGCTGACACATTTGTTTTAGGGGATGTAAACATTTCGTTCTCTCTGTCAATAATTAAATATAGACTTCAAATTTTGCATTGGAACTCGACGAAGTCTGTTACGCGACACGTGGTGTGGTGTATTTGAATTTAAATTTATATATCTACATAAATACATATAAGGCAGCTTCTTCTAGAAAATTAACATGTATACCATACGTGAATAATCTGATTCAGGTCTCATGCCAACAACTCGCCGACAAATAAATGCCCTAAACCACGTAGGAACCACAATTACTAGAAAGCCTCAACTGTACATACTAGCGTTCTCTAGGTCGACCCTAAACAGCCAGCTTGCAGCTGCTATATATTAATTATTATCCATATGCTAATCAGTAGAAATCTGATCCGACATTTCCGTTGTTGCAGCGCCAGCACATTGTCTAAGCGACCAGATAGCGGACCGATTTTTTGCCGATTTTTTCTCGCTGCTCCCGACATAATGGTCTAATAGATAACATAACTCATTGTGCCTATGATTGTTCTACATAGATCTCTGAGCTTGACGCTTTTTATGAATGTTAATACCGGTCGTTCCGGTTTTAACCATACACATTTGTTTTAATAAATCTTTTTTCCAGAGTTTTTATACCCACGTAAGTTAAAAAGAAACGTGCAATATATTCCAACTTTCTCTTTCTTAAAATAAAATACAACAATTTTTAAATACATGCTCTACAATTTATTATTTAAAACATGAAACACAATGCAAGTGTATGTATCATTTTACATTAGGGGATGTTAAATTCTTTTTCAAGATAATAAGTTAAGTTTATGAAATATTTTTAAAACTTTAAAAAAGTGTACACGATCACCAAAAGTAAAACATTTTATTGAATATGCAACGTATTTGAGCTTAGATCTTTCAATTTGACACTAACATGTAAAACAAAATTAATTTATTGGCATTTCTTTTAATTAGACGTTTTTATTCAAGTACAGAAACTGTAAACTCGTCTTTTGTTTATTGTAACCATAATTATTTTTTTAGATGTTTCGTCTGGCAGGAAATGGCAATATGTGAACTTTAGCTCAGTAAGAAGAGCAGTGTGAAAACAGAACCTTGTGGCACGCCCAAGAGTGGTCTGCCAGGTGTAGAATACATTGTAAGATCGCAGGCGGGGAGCCCGGGGTTAATTGCATTGAGACATGCAAATGTCCCAAAGGCCCCCCACTAAACACAAAGACCTTAATAAAATAATTTAATTGTAAGCCGTGTGAAGTTCGCTCAACGGCTGCTCTAAGACCCCGGGCGTACAATCAAGAAAAACAGTGGCATTTGCATAAGGTCCCGTTATAATAAGAGGCGTACCTGTCCTAGGTAATGGGGCGCGGTGACAAGACCGGGTCTTCTGGGCTGATCGAGATTTGGATAGGCGCATTTATTAAGTCTGATTTTCATTAGGTTTGATGAATCCGTACAGTGATGCACAATCCGGATCTAAATTTCATTTGGCACTTTGCTCGTCCGCGCTTAAGATTCGCTATGCGTATAAAAAACGTAACAGCAATTTGGAAATGAGGTAACGTTAGTATTAATAGCCAAACTTCACTTTTAATTTTAAATAGTATTTATTTATTTATAGATGCCTACCCATACCATATTGATAATCTATACTATTCCATCACCATGTCTATCTGGCCTCCTCTAGTTTCCTTATCTGTGTTAAATTCTTCTCGGAAATTTTTGTTTACTGTATTACTACAAAGAATAACATTTATTAGGCATGAATTCTAACAGGTATTACTCAGTATTTGTCGTGAACATAGTGATCTTAGGGATCATACGTATTCTGTGAAACAAACGGCAAATTTAAATTAAGTCGATTTTTACTCATTAGTAATTAGTAATTAGATAATTAGTAATAAATTAAAACATTAAAAATAATAACATCAATTACTTCATACTCGAATTCTTACTAACTTGCTTATTTTGTAAAGCTTGCGTTATAACTATATGCCTAGAATAATGCTTGTTACATGTAGTTTTTATAATTTTCATTTAAATTTAGAATAATATATGTGATGGAGCCTTTATAATATATATATTTTGTTCATATGATGGTACAAAAACACATTTAAAATTATAGACCTATATCACTCGTCCTCCAAGACAACTCTTACTGTAGACCTTCCCTTGAAGGGACACGCCCTTAATGACAGTGTAGAAACAATATCAAGCAGAGTGACAGACAGACGGACAGACAGACGGACGCACAAAGGTGCCGGGAGCGTGAGAAGCGTAGAGAGGTATGGTGATGCGCTCCTCCCATATGCAGATCTAAGAACAATGCCCAACCCTTCTGTAAAAACTATTACACACACTTTGATGAAGAGGGGGCACCCGGGAGGGGGGATCTTGTAGTGCTCATTCAGTGACCGGTCGCACTCATTTGCCTACTACGTTCTCTCTGGTTCACCAGGTATGTTTGTGTATGTTTCGATGTTTACAAATTTGTATTGTTGGTATTTTTTTACGTATAAAATGCTTGCATTTTTTAAATTTTGATGAAAACCTTGCCGTAGTTTGGTACGTAAGTGGTAACCCGACAAGAGCTGAGTAAATTGTATGTAGCGTAACTGTCATATTTCATGTTTATAATAATTGTATACAAAAAATAATTTTAATTTAATGTTTTATTCAAAATATAATAAATACTGTTTAAGGGACCATGTAACCTACAAGTTTACTAAAAAGTAATTTTATTGCAATAAAAATATAAAATGTTAAATACATATTTATTTATATTATGAGGAAATATAATGGAATTTTTAGTGCGATTTAATTGCTTTTATTTTGTGTTTCTAATTGCGACCTTTATATTAACTGGGAAGTCAGACATCAACATTATCTTTTGTGTTAAAATTTTGATACGTTACAATGAGTGTAGAACATCTTGCACCTAGCGGGAAAGTTCTCTGGAAGTACCTATTAAGTACATTTTTTGTTATTTAGTACTGTCGTTTTTTAAGGAGAGCTAGCTTTAATTTCAATAAATGCAATAAAGCTTTCTAACATTCTAAACGTAAGCCCAATATTTTAAATTTGTGTCAATTTGACATGTATTCGTTTCAAAAAGAATGTTTTTGAAAGGGTATAGGAATTTTCAAGTAATAATATTATGTGTTGTAGATTTTAGGGAAGGGTTTAGGGATAACATATCAAGTTATAGTTTAGATGGTTATTTTCTAATTATGATTTCTTGATCGATATTCCATTTCATTCTTAAAAACTTGCAACAAATTATTATGCATAATATTTTCTACAATTAGTTCACTTAGAACAACAACCATTAGATAGTTATATTCCATTATTTATATCGTTCCATCAATTATACCTACCTAGTATACGATCCACCATAACGTCATCCCCCTCCCCCCAACCTATGATCTAGCTAGAGTCAAATAAACTTGTCTGGTTATATACAAGAAACCTTCAATATTCAAAACGGATTGAAAACCCGGATAAATTCATATTTAAAAATAACATAAATATCTTATATGTGTAAAGGAGTGACTAAGTTAATATAGAAATACTAAATAAAATAATTTCTAATTGGAAGTTATATGGGAGGTTAGTTTAATAAATAATAAGTAGTGTGAAAATACTGTTATAGTTACATTTTATTGCGTTTCTGTACATGCATACCTTTTAAAAGTCTACATGGAGGCACAGTTTCAGTTTTGGCGATTTTAATTGTGTCCATACACGTGATACAAAATACATCAATTATTGTTCTATGTTTATGGTTATGACGCTTATACTAACCTTCAGTATGTTCAATATTATTAATAAATTAGATTCTATCTCAATTTTTAATTTATTATATAAACTAAACGGGCCGTTGATTTTGTCCTGGCCAACTTATACACAGGTATTGACATTAAAATATGATTTGCGAGGTTTCGTTAGTTATAGACAGTTTGCGGTGCGTGGTGACAGTGTTATATAAGCTTGCAGTCGATGAGCCCAATCAAACTTCCGCTCTACCCGAACATATGGCATAGTCCAGTGGGTACAGCGGTTATTCCTAGGTGACCGGGTCAAGCAAAGTCGAGCGTGCCTGTTCCATGGATGGGTGACCGTTGATTCATCCTGTTCTAGCCAGTAGCCTTCTTGTTCGACCATGAGTGAAAGTGGCGTGTTCTGCGGCAAACATTAAGCCGCAATTCGCTGGTTCAGTTAGTGACTGAGAGCTCTCCTCAGACTTAACGTCGCCCATAAAAATAACCATGTTTGAAAATCTATATTGCTCTACGTAATTTTTGTCACATATATTTTAGTTTGTATCATTTTGACACTAACAGACAGGGGAAACTTTCTGGTAACCCAAAATTGTTAACAGCTACATACTTCATCATCTTTACTCTTATTACGTATTCGAGAACTGTACTGCCCGTCCTTTATTAGAAAAAACACCGCTTGTTGTCCAACAAATCAGTAAAATATGAACTGATACTAATTCAAAAATCCTCATCTGACACAACAACAATATTAAATTACTGCCTCGATGCAGTACAATACAATACATCATTTCCACTACCCTTTACAAGCACTAGCTGTAATTACAATATCTCTTATTAAAACTTACAGTTGAATTAGAATCAACTAATTATGTTTTCATAATAATACCAAAAGGACAATTATCCCTTGCGTATAATGCAGCTCTGATTAAATATTAAACACGCTCTCATTTATTGATCTGGACTCGTTATCGACAAATGCGGCTTTAATTAACAATTAATAACGTGTCTCGTAATTTCAACGAATGCAAACATCATGCTGCCGTTTTAGCGACGAGGAGCCTTGATTAAAAGTACTGAGATAATTAATTCTCCCTTTTAATCATTTATGACGTAAATGCACTCTCAGCATTGAAGTGGAGCATAATTTAATGTAGGCGCCCGCTTAATATTGCTTTCGTCATTAATTTTGTAATATAATAATTTTTTAAGAACTTACTTTAACTTTAAAACGGTTAACTTTTAGTAAAATATAATTATTAGGGTAGTTGCAATGCCTAAAATGTATCGTTCAATAGTAACTTTTTTATATGAAAGCAATATATAAAAAATTTAAACACCTCTTAAACATTAACTCTATAAGATTTTAAACGTTTCTTGCCGATCCATAAATCCATCGAATGGAGTTAATATTCTTTTTGCGTGCCAGTGCATGTATTTGTCCTTACTCGCAGACGAACATGAGACATTTTAATTTACTAATTTTTAATTACTAAATTAATTTCTTCAAGAATTTGAACTGTCTATTATAGTACGTTATTTGTATTATAGCGTTTAGTGTTATGGATGGGAAAAATCAAGAAAAACACTCTCTATCTAGATTTTTCCAAGTTGAAGGAAGTATAAAATCGTTGTTAAGGGTTCATAAATAAAGGCAAATTCAAATATTGATATTGCACCACAAGTGATGAGAAATATAGTTATTTAGAGATGGAAAACAAATCTTCAAATCTATTTTTTATCCCCTTTAGAAAAAAAGTTTGTTCTTAATAGATCACCAATAAATAAAAAACCGTCTTCAAAAAACTTTTAACCACAAACATTTTGCCCAGCATATCTGACATAAGTTATGATAATTTCGAGAAATACACCATAATATCTGCACACTGTCATATTTCGATACTCCAGGACATAACTTTCTAATTTGTATACCAACAGTTATCTTCATGTTACTTATATTGCTATCCAAACAAAGTTTTGGTGCTCCGCATAATTATAATAATAACCTATAGTTGATTAATTTAGACAAAATTATCCACTTTGTGATAAACACAATAATACAAATAATACTGGAGAGCAAAACAATGAATAAAATATTTTAAAATCCAGTTTATAATTATTCGGCGAACATTGAAAATAAGCAGGTTTAAGTTTATTTTTTAAGAAACGTCTCTTAATTGTACATTTATTTTTCAAACATAATTTTTCTAAACTGCAGCAAGGAAACTCAGAAAGATTTTTTTACTTTTCGAGTTTTTAATTCGTATTTAATTTTATGTACTACCTTTATATAATGTTTTCAAGAGAAAAGCCTGATTGATATAATGAACCAGTTAACAAATTTATTTCATTTATATATTTAGCAAAATATCTGTATTGTCTTCGCACCTTACATATATGTGTAAGGAATATCTACAATATGAAGTATAAATTAATTTGCTTGTAATATTTATTAACAATTATGTCACTTTAGTTATTTTGCTTCTTGAGTGATTTACAAAAAATAGCGAACAAATAATACATTTTAAATGTGTAATACGTCGTGGTTTTGGCTTACCATTAGTTTGTAAATCTTTTCTAAAAATGTTTTAGCACCAATTGATATCATCTAATAAAGAAGAAGATGGAAAAATATCTCAGGCACTTTATTGGACAGTTGGATTCACAACTAAAGTGGCATCTTAATTGACATTTGAGAAGTAAGGAGGCGACTTGGTAAGTGAAGTGAACAGGCCGTCAGTAGGCAAATAGACACCACAAATCAACTCGTCATGTCCTGTTTTAAGTAAATCATTTCACTTTCCTCTTGAAACGCAAATTGTTCGATTACATCAGTGACAAGCCGACTCGGCGTAATTTGTCGGAAAATGGCAATCGCGGTTCAGAAACAGCGTGGAGACAGGTGGAGGGAGGGAAAGACTGTGTTAATGAATTAGATAAAAGGGGAATGGGGAATAAAGAGTTAACGAACGAAATAAGAGGGAGTCGACAGGTATTGGGTGGAGGAACGTAATCAACTTTTTCTAGAAGAAGAATAAGAGGGCTGAAATGATGCCTCTATGACAAAGAGGATTGGATCCACGGAGCAATTGAACGCGCTGATTGTAAAGAAGATCGCAGTTTTGAGTTAAACCCTCCCCCCCCCCCCGCCAAACGGTTGTGGTCTTGATCTGCAACCCTTTCGTGTTCGATACGCGTCAACTATAATTTCACAGTTTGTATCTTTTAGTTCATCGTGTACTGGTAAAGCAGGAACATTATTTGATTAGAAAGAAAGTATAATTGAATTCTTTCTGAGAGAATATTATTATAACTTTATAGATATTCGGGTGAGAATAAAGACTGCCTTTTGGGTACTTTTTTGGGGTATATATTTACTGCGAATCTATACTTAGTTAAACCAACTAATCTTACTGTGTACCTTAAGGCGTCTGCAGTAGTCAACATAATAAAAAGTAATTACTGCATAAAACATCTTAAAAAATCATACTCTGGTGTTTATTTTAAGTTATAGTACAGATTTTAGTCTTTAAGTGTGTGTCTTTTTATTATTGGGATTCTTGTGGCAATTACTGTATATTTAATAACTCTGTAATGCATGTGTCTTACTTTTGCAGTACTTTTCCTCAAAATTTGTAACGCTTTATAGAATTTTCAAAATTATGTAATAATTTTATTTTTTAAATGATGTATTCGCAAATAGTATGTTTTACCTGTAACACAAAAGCTATCTTTTTTAACATAAATAGCCCAGTTTATTATTAAAATGTTGGATTTTATATAACAATCTAAAAAAATAAAAAATTTTGTTATCTTGAGTTAAATTTTTTTTATAAGACATTAAGATAATAAACATTTCCATAAAATTTCCTTATAAAACATTTGTATTTACTTGGCGCTGCAATTTATAGTTGCAATTTGGTGATTTGTACATACAGTAATATTATTATATCGTATACTATGTAATATAAATTCCTTTTTATTTATAATATCTTCACAACCATTGAAACTTTATTGTCTGCTTGTAGCAAGATACGAACATTCATAATCCTACATTTATCTGTTTATTTTGCATTCTAATACTAAAATTCGTCGAAAACCGTTTTCTTTTTCTCTAGAGACAGTTGTACTTTTTTAAGTAATTAAAAGAAATTTCGTTTAAATTTCATACAATATCAAATAAGAATCTTCTAAATTAAATTTTGAAGGAAAAATATCGAAAATCATACAACTGTATAGATATGATAAAGAAACTTTGAATGGACTGGTATTAAAAGGATTTTTAATAGGTATAAGAATATTTCATTAAATAACAAATCTCTTTTGCAAACATACTTTCTTTTTATTAAGAACAAACAATGTCTTAAAAAGGTACTGTAACAGTAAAATTAATTCCAAATAAGGAATATTAGCATTTGCATATTTTAGATTTAAACCACTACAAAATTATCACAACTTAATGTACAATTACAACAAATAATCACTGAACACTTTTATTCTTTTATCTCTTTACTCGTTCAAATTACACTTTTTTCTGAAAATTTAGATATAGAATTCTTCGTAAATTCCCATTAGCTTGCCTAAAAGTTCACTACGGTTTTCTCTCGAAAATTCCCAATCGTGTGCCCTTACACTTAATAAACCTACCTTTATATTGTCTAACATTTCAAATATATCATAACCATTAAACATTTTCATACGTTACTATAGTTAATGAACATCTTGTACGTAGCAATAAAGTTCCTTAAGTTATCTTTTAAGTATATTTTTTTTATTGGGAATTGCTTTTAAAAAACATTGATTTGAGTAAATAAAACAAATATTTCTAAAACTTTAAACGTAAGCCCGAAAACTTTAAATTATTTCAATTAGTCATGTAGTCGTCTCAAAAAGAAAGTTATGAAAAGGTATAACATAGGTAAGTATTACTAATTTTGTGTTTTAGGTTTTAAAGGAAGAGGGTGGGGAGCATATCAAGCTGTAGCCTAGATGATTGTTTTCAAGTAATGATTTCTTGATCTACACCTTATGAAATTTTTCTCGGAATTTAAGTTTCGAGTTCTTCGAAAATTCCTATTATCTTGCCACAAAATTAACGCGTTTGCCCTTTTACCAATTAAACCTAAGAAAATTACTACTAACAACGTAATTATGATATTATATTATGAACTGTGAATTTTTATTTACATTCTGTTGATCACAAAATTTGTTTAATAACACACGGATACTTCAGACGTTCGCTCAGTTTCAAAGGTTATTACAAAATAACAGTTAATTAATGCCCAATTTGTCTATTCCATCGCGTATTCATACCCACTGAAATTACAAAATATTAATATAATAAAGGTAAAGAGAAACCGACGACATCAAAGTGAGATATCTGAATATACTTTTAGAATTATCAACGTTTTCCTCTTCTCCTTAATTACGGACTCTGCCTTATTCATAAAGTTGTGTTTACCATATCTTTACTTTCAGGCGAGCTCAGATCTTTATTCGTTTAACAATAACATAAAGCTAAGTGGCGGCGGAGGGAGGGAGGGGTAACAGACAATTATTTGTATCCACTACGATTCCAATTATCCTCCACAAAGCTCGACTGGAGCTGGAGTCCAGGAGGCCAATTACCGAAGAAGCAGGTCTGGAGGAGTCGGTGATTATAATATTGCACTGGTTCCTATGCAAATTTCACCTCATTATAGGGATTGTTGACATTGAGTGCTTATTTGTGACTGTCGTTGTTTTGTTCCAAATTAATGCCGCGGATTAACAAGTACTTGGAGAAATGTATTATTGCAGTAATTAAGAAGTAAATTTACATTTATCAGTGAAAAAATAAGCTTCATTTACGTGAAGTTTGCCACTGAATCATACCGAAAATAACCTATGTGTTTTATACCTTATGGTAGTTTCATTTAAACGACTAATTTGTAGGATATTTCCTAAATTATAAATACATAAAAGACTTACATAAGTTTATTAAACCCACATTAGTGATTCCATACACGTTTGAAATATATTTTTACATAAAAACTGAGTGTTAGCTTTAAACAATAATAAGCTTGTATACATACAGCAAATAATAAAAAAACTCCTTATCATGAAATATAAAAATTATATAACCACTTCAGGTTCTTGTAGATTTCTCATTTCGTTACATATGTTTCAAGTTCAGCCTTCCAAAATAAAGTACATATGAATTTCAATAACATTTGGTTTATTAGAAAGGAGTCAACTGAATTATAACTGTTGACCTCTTGTACCAAGCTTTATTTTCTTAATAGATTAGAACTGACGTGTTATTTTGTAATTTATCTATACAGGGCTATGCAGCATAAGTTTAGACATTTTTAGTTCAGTGATAGATCGTTATGTATATTAAAGTTAGTTAATCCACCATACAAACACCTAAAACAGAAGTTTTATGTTTATAGTTGCGTTGTTATTCTACGAATTCAGTTCCGCTAATTCGAGTCTCCTTGTAGTGCATTTTGTGAAATAAAAGTTTTCGGCTTACAGTTTTACGCAATATTAGTGAATATTAGCATTTATAGTGTACAATATTAGTGTATTTCCTTGGAAATAAGAACGAGAAATATGTTATTTACACCACTAGTTTTATATGATCATTTCAAGATTATGTTTTTAGTTCAAGGAAATTTATATAATTAGTGTTTATAAATTAAAATGTACAATAAAGTTTTGAACCGCTATTTAACCAGTACTGATGTAACCTCCTCGGAAAGTAGGAGGAAATCGCCTTTGTTAGGACCGTAACGTGGCTCACGTTTTAATTAACAGCTCTTAATATTTTTATGGAAACATACAAAATTTCAGTTTTACCAATAAAAAATAAAAACTATATTATTTCCTCCTAATAAAGTGGAAGAGTAGAATCAGATTGCACTTAACTATCACTTAAAATAATTCTTATTTTCTGTCTGATTGTTTGACTTTCTGTTTGCCTCTCTGTCCTTAAGTCATTTTGAAAGTAAAATGGGTTATAGACTTGAAATTGTTCATGCTTAGTTAGCATAATTCAAATAGATACTTATCAATTAGAAATAATGATTTTTCAGCTATTTTATGTTCTGATTAATAATATTTTTATCGTTTACTAGCTGTTGCAAACAGCTAGTCAGGCTTAGTACGAAGTTTCAAAGGAATGTTTGAAACAAGTGTCAAAAGCTGTTTAGTGCCAGTACAATTTGGATTATGTCTCAGTAATATTACAACATTTCCTCAAATTCTGAATATTTCGAGTAAAATTTTCAATTTTTTCTCTTCTTAACAACATTCCTTGCGATTCATAAAACATAAAAATAGCCTAATCGGTGCAGCCGATTTCTAGGTTAGCGATTAGCAATGCATTTAGCGAAACAAGATATAACAGATCTATGGAGATATAATATTGTTAAAATACTACATATAAAATAAGTTCGTTTTATTGTAAAGATAAGACGATATTTTTGGAAAATCGCGTAGGCCTACTTTTTAAAAGGAATAAGCATATAGATAACAAAACCTTAAATGTCTAACCCTGTATTACTTTCATTATAAAAACCTCTCTTGATTGAGAACTGAATGAAAATAATTTTAAGTTTTTGTAGAGATAACTTAGTTTTGTCCTATTCTTTCCATGTTTTCTGAAAACCATTGCATATTATATGCTAATAGCCAAGCCTTCCTTTATTACAACACGATTTTCTATGCTTTCTTTGTGATCTATATGTAACCGAAACGAATAAATTTTCGTCACAATAACATTTTTCATCCTAATAGTATTTTAATAATTACCTTTGTGGTACATCTATTTTTCCATTAAATTATAACTGTCGTATTAAATCAATATTATTCAACGTAAGACTTTTAATTTTACTGATCGCCTAAACGTTAATTATTTTTGGAACTTTCAGTTATAACTTCTGACTGAGCCCATTAACATAGCTCACATTTCCACATTAAAAATATAAATAGCAGTTTCTTTGGATTTACGAGTAATTTACCTTTTTATCGGTATGATAGCCACGAATCGGCGGAATAGAATTTTTAATATGACACTCTAATATCGAGAAGATCCTTTGTTATTGCATTCCAATCCGGGACGGGGGCGAGCATACGTAAATAATTGAAGAGGGTAGAAGGCTATGCGGGGTGGGTAACTGGTGCTGCAGTACCACGTCTTGTGAGGCCTCCATTTCGTCAGTCGCACGGGCAAAAATGAGAAGAAAGGGAATGTAAAGTGATTTCTTTGGGGGAGGACGTTCATCCCGTGCCCGAAGCAATACTCGACATCCATCTACGTGCCCCGTCCCGTCTCCCATTGTTGGGAGAATCGCGGATGAAATTAATTATCCCGTGTAAGATATCTGTTTGCACTCGGGATTTGTATTTTATTAGGATCTAATTTCACGGAATATATGAAATTCTATTTTGGTACTTACCGGTGTACCAGATATGTCTCAAACCTTATAACTAAAGTTAGCTTGCATATTATTATCACTAATACAAATTATAAAACCGATTTTCGTGTTATGGATAAAAATATGTATATTTCTTAACAGAAAATATTGTGAATGTTTCTAGTGAATATAGAAAGATAACATTGTTAAATTGGAGATTATAGTGTAAAATAAATTATAAGTTTCTGGTTATAATGGTTTTTGGAATCCAAGTTTCATTTGTGATATTCTATAAGTTAGATAAATGATTAATGTAGTAGATTAATGAATCTGTTTCAAGTAATTTACAATAATGTACTAGTTGATAATGCAACCTTGGTAGTTTGTATGAGATATTTTTTTAAAGTTGTGTAACATGTTTTGTAATCTATCCAAAAACGTGATTTTATAAGAAATTTGTTAAATTTTCTAACTCAGGAGGTCCAAAAACGTATATTTTATTATTTCCTTCCTCGTGATTGTTTTGAAAACATTTTGGATAAGTATTCAGAATTAAAAATAAATGTATATACTCGTATAAAAATCATTGGGACCATGTTAAAAATTTTTACAATTAAAAATAAATACTCGTATTATTAACAAATAATAGGACAGTAACATACACTTCACAACTAATCACAAATCGTCCCAAATATGAAATGACTCAAAAATCAACTTTGACAATATATATATACAATATATATTACATTGCTCATTCTTAGTTACTACTGGTACACAATTCTTCGTTCAAAATATACATACATACCTTGTGTGAGTGTGTGTTAAAGTGAATCTAAAAACGACACAATACCCAAATAGAGACTGTTTGAAGAAATATGTTAGGTCTATTTCCAAATCAAGAATCTCTTGAATATCTTTGAACCTGTTTCACTCTTGGATGCTTGGCACGCAGTAAAACAGGCAAAGTATAATGTTAACTATCTAGCAGTAGTAGCATCTAGCAGTAAATCACTATCACTATTCTAATATTATCTATTTTTTTAGGTTGAGCCCTGGTGGATTCTTCAGCTGTGAGTAGACAGAGAATGATACTATCCTGGATAACTTCAAACTGGTTCATCCATATTTCTTTTACTATAAGATGAGTATGTAAAATTGTTTAAAGTTTAATTAATAGATATTAGTGTTTTCAATTACAAAAAATACATTTGTAAAGAATTGTTAAGTGGATTATTTCTACGGCAATGTCATTTTCATCCATTAAATATACTTTCATAAGGAACACAGCTCAAACCTATTTACAAATTTGTTATTGATCTGACGCATTACACACACCTATGCACACTTGTTGTAAGATAATTCGTATTCCACTCAAAAGTGTCTTAATTGTTTGTAATATAAATGATATGTCACACCATTATATTAAAATTATTGTTCTTTTATAAAGAAAATAATTAACGATTTATTTATTTATTGAGACAGTTGAGTGTTGGCAATCTTGTTCTTTTTTTTATTTATTTATTTTTTTTGTGTTAAAATACATAGTATAGTAATCAAGCGATATATTGAAATATTTAAATAACAATTTGTTTATTTTGTGTAGGTAATCAATGTAAACAAAAGTTCTATACTAAATTGAATTACTCATTATAGGCTTGTAAGTTTTAATAACAGGGTTGAGATATGCATAAAAAACTATGATCGTATACATTCAATAACTTGTATATGAATATTATACATTATGTAGTATATCAAGTAAAAAAATTCAAAGTAAAGATGTCCTAAGAAGCTCTTTGTAACACAACCTGAGGACCAACGGCTTAAAGCTGACTTTATCCACCACAAACAGCCGGGCAGGGAGTCTGCTTGCAAGGATATAGTCGCTCAGCGGTCACCCTTCCGAGCAGCAGCCTCGCTCGACGTTGCTTGATCTGGTTATCTTGCGATAAGCGTATTGCAATACTAACGAGTGTGATAAATAATTAATAGTTAATGAGCTGTATTACACCAGGAAGGTTATATGTTGCCCATAATACATTGAACCACGATTTATGTTCATACAGAAAAAACGTTTTTGATTAAGACCCGAAAGGGTTTAATTAAATCGTGTGATTGTCCGCCTGTCTATCTGTCCGTCTGTGCGATTATTTTTTGTGTACGATCTGTTCGTCGCGTCCACTGTCCGCTGTAACGGTTTATTGTGTACTAATTTTATAATATCCACACTAAGTTCTGTTAAATATTAAATAATTAATTATTGATATATCCAATATTATTTATTAGATAGCCATCCATTTTTTTTCACAAACTTTACGAGCATGGAGATGTCTCAGACTCATACTGCGATATTACTTTGGTTATTATGGATATATTAGATATTACTGATCCACCTTACGGGTGAGAGAGAGTAGGATCCTTGTAGTATTATGCTGTTAACATGGCTGTCATTTCCGTTTTATTAACATCTTCCAAATAACATAAACTTGACGTTAACATACGAGTATATTTGTATTGTATTTTATTACTAATATTAAAATCTAATACATTAACTAAATCATGTGCTTGAATGATGGATACAAATATTTGATAATTTGTCTGAATATAAAAACGTTTATCGGTCCCGAAAGTTACAGAAGCCTTGCTAAGATCCAGGCAGTTAGTCGGACTCAAATGGATTAAAAGTTTAAAGGAATAACGCGGCAAAGTGTAGTTGGTAGAGCTGTATCTTAGTAGGTTTCAGATTAAATCAAATAGTATACTTTAACATTTGAAACTGATCAAACCTTTAATTGAACTTGTATTCCTGTAACCACTTAACTCCTACCACGAGATCGTTAACTGTAAATGTAAAGGAGGGAAACCACTACTTGAGCAAACAGATTAAAAATTACACCCTCTAGCTTGATTATTAAATTCGTCGGGATATGTTTTAAGCGATTTTCCGATGGTAAAATCGTGAGAGAGCCTCATTCGGTCGTGAGGGGCCAAAAATCGGTCGACCCTTATCACGAAACGAACTCATCTTTAATCAGTTGTTTGCATACGTTCAAGTGGAATGCTTCCCCTCAAAAAAAGAAATAAGAAGAAACGCCCCTTCTTTTACCCCACTTGGACTTCTTTCTCCAAATTGTATTTCTTTAATAAAAGAACATCACGGTTCAATAACATCGGCAGCGAAGACTTCATATCAAAAGCAACGATGCGATCCAATATCTCGTCCTGCCCAAGATGCTCTTTGTAATTCTTTCCGTGCCTAATTAGGTGTGAATCGTGTTACTTTGAATTAGTAATTAACACTCGATTTTATCAGTTTTTACGCCACTCATTACACGTTATTTCGCCTTTGATGTGCGCCAGACGTAAAACATTTTTATCTCATCTCTTGTTCGGAAATATTTAAAGAATCGAAGGAATTCTCGAGTGGTCGTCTCGTAATAGTTGCACTTTTTGACGATTCTTGAGTTACAAAGAATATAAAACATTTTGTCGCAATTTAGAGTTTTGCCACTGTCATCGAAAATCATGCCTGATCTTCTAAAAATTACATTTGATCATGTTACACTTCATTTTTCCTTTAGTTATAACTGTGTCCCGTACACATAGATGCCATGCAAACAATTTTAAATATTTTTATTATTATTATGATTTATACGTATGTCTCACGCTGATTGTTCCAAAAATAGCACCACTTTACAAAAAATCCTCTCATGTACGCTTTTGTAATGGCATAAAAATACACTGACTTCATTTATACAAAAGAAAATTTCACATTATGTTTAAATTTTAGCAGAGCTAACATAAACATGTCAATGTAGAAATTAAAAGGAATATAAATAAAAAATAAATATCATAAACTAACTATGATCTACGACATACAAGAAAATAAATGCAATCTACTTAAATGTTCTTCAACAGAATACTATTAATAGGTTTATAAGGTAGCACATTAGGAGTTTTTGTTGATTGTATTGAATAGCCAGCAAGGAACACAAACGTTACGACCATTACGTATTTCAATAATATTGAGCAGTTATAATTATGTTGAGTTGGATAACGTATTTTTTTAATGTTGGGCACGATAGGGTATTTACAAGTGTTTACGCCAAGAACAAATGACGTAGTTGTAAGTCCAAAGTTCAGCTTCCTTAAGTTGTTCACAATAGGTCAAAAACACCTCCTTGATATTAAAGAAATTTCTCATTAGGTGTACTAAATATAGTTGCCTTTTTTTGACGTGACAACGTCTTAAATTAGGTTGCGGCTCGGAGTCACTCATGAAAAAGTGTAACGCCCGGTAACGTTACGATGCCCGTCCAGTGGGTCCGCCGCACGGGATCCGCACGGGATAAAGCAGATAACTGTGGGTCCGCCGCACGGGATAAAGCAGATAACTATGTTTATTCGTGAAAATGTGGAGTGCTTAGATTCGTCATTTACAACAACTACAACAATAAAGGTAAATAATTGTACACTGATATTTCATTATCGTAAACTATGATTGATTGATTAATTGTTAGATTGGCACAAAAGTTGAGAAACTGAGTTTATAGGTTATGTCATACTATTGACAAATGTTGATAGTGTTAAGTAAATTATTAGTTTAAATCACTCTGCAATCAATCGTAATTCAGTCGATTGAGAAGAAACAGCGCGTATTGCTAGTCAAACGTTTAAAATAACAAATTATAACCTCTAACCTGTCATAACAGTGCGACCAAACAAACGAACTAAACCGACCAATCACCACGCGCGGAGTTAGAATTTAACTGTGTTTAGCAAGAATTTCAAATTCCAATTTTAGTAAATGTTTTATTCAACTTTACCATTTACAATAACAAATTTTAATTAATTTCAAATTATGTACAATGTTTTAGTAAACAAAATATATTTCTATAGTTAAAATTTGTGCAATTCTTATTTTCATTCAATTCCTTGTTCCTATTGTGCAATTTAATAATATTCATATCAATAAATATTCTACCGAGAAAAAGACGTTGTCACGTAAAATCTTCGCCCGTAAAACCGACTTTACAGGCAACCATAATTTTTTTATTATTTTAAAATTTGTTTAACTGGTTAATGTGTATTTATTGCAAAAAAATAAAAACAGGTCATTTTTTAAACAATCTTTTTAGCATTCTAAGGTCTAAAAGTTTCCACAATCTTAAAATCAATACTGTAGATTGCAGGTATTTGCCAAATAGACCTGCATGACCAAATTCATCCCATATTTTGCCTTTTAACCAAACTCTGATTGAGCATTTATAAATGTTGGGCAAGATCTGTTTTGACGTTTTGAATTGAGTTAATTTGTGTTTGATTTATTTCAGTATTTTATGAGCTTCAATATTCAAAGTATGAATTTTAGAGCCGCTTTTGAAAGCATTTTTAGAGCTGTTTAGTGCATACATTTTTATAAGTAATAATTTTTTGCCAAATATAAAACACGGTTTAGATTAATGGTATCTACAAGCTACACCTGTATACAAATTTCACCAAAATGAGCCGTCTACTAGTGTTTTACAGTGGTATAACAGACTACCGACCTATGGTCTTAGACAGTTAAGTACAAAATTGATTAATTGGTAGGCCTATATTATGTTTTCAAACTCATAATACCTCACGATGATATTAATAGGTCTACCTCAAAGCAATAAATAGACATAAAGAAGAAAAACTAAGTTCTACATGTTCCTTACAATAAATCCTGCGTTTGTTCAATTTATGTGTATGGTCAAGCGGTAACATTGTGGGAAATTGGGTTATTGAGAATTGTACAGAGTAACGGGCTAAACATGTGACCTGTCAAAGTATACAGCGTTATGGGCTATAAATAGCATTGGTAGATCAACGCATTGCACTGAAAATATTAATATGTTGATTATTTTAGTCTTAAAGTATTCGCGATGGGATAGCCTACGCGTTTTTCTTAGTTACTCTTGGACGCAAATGAAAGCAGTGTGATATGTGATCCGACCCCTCATGTGGGAGCGGGGGACCCGGCGTTGTACACGGGATTGGGCAAGTCCCTCGGCCACGGCCTCACCGAAGTCGTAAGCTTATTACGCGATGAAAACACAAGTCGGCTGTGGAAATTTATTAATATTAATGGCAAAACCGAGCAGGGCAGGCGGAAAAGACGGCGGGCCGTGGGAGGTAAAAATGTCCATTGTTAGGGGATATCGAGTGATCCGCGGTCTGCGCATGCGCACACGTTCCCGCCATTCTGTCGCCATGGCAACCAGAAGCGAGTTAACGCGAGTAGGGTGGCTAACCTATTGCCAATAACAATCTGATAAGGAAATAAAATGGCGCAGCCTGGCGGTCGATACGGACTTGTTATTCCTGCCCGGTACACACACGCTGATAACATCCGGGACTTTGGGTTCTGCGGGGACCTTCCAACGGGAAATGCCTTTTATCTTCCACAAGAAAAGGGAAATATCGCTCTGCGATGCCGAGGAAATGAGTTTTTCAATGCAATAAATATTGTTCCTTGCCGAAAACTCGGTATCGTGGGCGATAACTAAATTCATAAGACAGTGTTTTATGCTGTAGGATACACATCCTAAAAAGTCAAGTAAAAATGTATAAATCATGTATCTGCTGTTGTTAAATCAAGTTACCAAACTTAGACGACCTAATAATGTTGTGAGTAATCATAGCTTTTTAAAGCAAATGATTAGGTACGTAGAAGCTCATTACGCAAAGCTACTAATCTGTCCTGAGTACGTTTCTATGTTTCAAATTGCTGCCTGTTACTATCCACACAAGCCCTGGGTTACAGCTGGTCTTCTCTCGTCTGAACGGGTATTTAATTATCAACTAGTCACACTTTCACTTGATAGATCAAATTGAACATACTAAAGGAAAGTCTATTCTGCAACTTTTGGTAACTTTTTTAACCTATAGGCTACTGTATATATTAATAAATAAATTTAAAAAATTTAAAATTTATAAACAATTGATAAATTCTGTATAAAATTATTTGAATTTCCAGTAATCTGTTGTTTTGTATTTCTTTCTCTGACTTTTTTACGTCTAATGATGTGGTAAACGCCAATGTTTTTAAAGATTCAGAGCCAGGCACAGAGTTCGCCTCACGTGACTTTTTTCTTATTGTAAGAAATAAAGATTATGTTCATTTAACTACCCCCAATGAATTTGAGAACCTATGAGTCTAAAGTCCATGTAGGTGACGTCTGACTTCACAGTTTAAGGTGCAAATATTTTTAGCCAGGCTCATTTTTAAGAGATTTAAATTAAAAATAAGCGTTCTAAGAAAGAAGTAGACGAAATTATTACATTGATTTGAAATTATTAAACGTTACCCAATATTTAAAATTTTTTCACCATTCATCTTACAGGGATCGTTTATTTTACACAGGTCGACTTGCCAGAACGTCATCCTATATTTACATGAAGAGAATATAATAAAAAGTTATTTACTATTGATTTTGTGTTATTTTTTCCAGAATGCACGAAAACCCTGCAACAACTACTTATTCCACGCTCGGTCATGATACACCGTACCAGACCACTGGAGCTGGTTTCTAGGCCGATTATGTAAAGCAGAGAGTAAGGGTTAGGCTGACAAATAGCCCGGTCCCACCTGCGGCGGCTGGGGTCAACGCCATCTCACCGGGCCGCAGTCCTGTTGACAGGTAAATGATAGGGCAGTTAGCACCCGAACACGGAACCTCCACGTAGGGCAGGTAGAGCAGCCAGCGAGTTGAGTGAACTCAGATATCCTATAAGGGTGTACCTCAAGGTTGCCTGATTCCACTTTCATTTTTCCAGGTTTCTTGTAAAGTTTTATTTCATTAGAATCTTTGCTTGTTTATCAACAAGGCTCCTAAAACGTTGGCTAAGCTTGTGTTCTTTTCAAGTAGCTTTCATTATCAGGAGAAAAAATCGTTTTTGGTGAGTAGGTCTAAAATTTGAGTTGCCTTAAGACAATTTGCTCCCTTTGGTGAACAACGGATTTTTATCGAGAAACGCATGTTTTATTCAATTTGTATTTCGTAATAATCCATCATAGCTATACTGTCAGGTCTCCTTATAAACACAATTGTGTTTTTTTGTATTTACTTTTAGTGAAACGATAAAAAAGTTTGAGGTTAGAGTATTGAAAAACTTGTTTGCCACCTGATATTTCATATACCTGTTATAAGGTAACGAAAAACACTTCATAGATCAACAAGTATCAAACACAGCTATTTTTGTGCAGAAATGTAACATTATTTCTGTTTGCTTTACTACATAAAGTCCTCAAATAAAAATTCAGTTTGACTTAGTTCTGTTAAACTATTGCAATGTGTTTATTACTCGTAAGATCTGAAAAAATAATATATTATATTGCAATATTTATTAAAGAAAGAAAATTTGCTTCTTCTATACAAGTTATTATTTTTCTGAATTTACATTTTTCAAAAGAATTTCTATGATTGGCTGACAATTACCTTTAAACTATTGTATGTTACCATAATACTCCGAAAATGTAAACAAGATAACTCTGGTATATATTTTTAGAATTTACATTACAATGTTATACTTTTAATGTTTTATTTATTATATTATTTTAATATAATATAATAAATAGTATTTTAGCAAAGGTAAATTTTTTTAAGAAATGAGAAAAAATTGTATTATGAACTTATTATTTCTACTCTGAATGGAAATTTGTTATATTAAAACATATTATCCTCAATTTTGTTTCTAACGACAACAGTTTTACTAAATATGTTGTACTATATTTATATTTTAGTAAACAAAGCATTAGAGAATTCGTAATGAGGAATTTATTATGATGAAAATCGAATACTGTCAAAAATATGCGATTGTTAGAACCAAACATAAATTTTATCTGCCCCACCTCCTTGACCGACACATTACTTCCTAAACCACTTTAAAATATCTATATGTACTACTATTTTTATTAGTGTAAAATGATTGTATTGTCTTGCGTTACAAATCTGTATATGTTTTGCTTTGCTTACCAAGTTCATGCATATAGTAAGTTTATGATCAATGGATTAGAGATTATTAGTCATACGTGAATATGTACACAAAATATAATTTCGAAATGACTTGGTGCTATCAAAAATGTAGTTGATGATTAAATCTACTTAAAAAATCAAATTAAATTTGATTTAAGTTAGCGATGCAGCTTGAAGAAATAGGATTGTATAGGAAGAGTTGGAACTAGTTGTGAACACCGCCGAAAACGTGTAACCACTAATACAATTAATCGAAAGGAAACTTTATCATTTATCCTTCGATCAGTTACATTTCCTGCCACAGGAAGGATCGGTAAACGGTCGGAGAACAATGAACGACGCCGCTTAACCGGCAGCGAGGCTCGGGCGATCTGCGCGAGTAAGTGGGTCTAAGTGTTCGGCAATTACACGGATCGGCCGGGAAACAAAAGTTCAGCCCCACATAATGTATGAGTTCCCCACCTTCGCATGTTTTCAAATTCTCGGGAAAATGAGATACACGAAATGCACCGTGGCCCAGGAGGGGGAGGGTGGGGCCTCGGGGGAGGGGGAATTGAGTTACCAAAGAATAATGACGTATGCGTTCTTTACATTTTATAGTTTACTTTACCAGCGTGTCCTCCTCTCCCCTCGACGTCTCTCCTATTCCCTTTCATTTTTCTGGAATAAAAACGTCTAAATTATTTGCCAACGGTGTATGACGCAGCAGACTCAGTCTCATTATTGGATGATTATTTGCCCCCACCTCCCATCACTACCCGAAACCTCCCCTAACCTCCATCTGACGAAAACTCAAACAATGCACCGTGAATCAAGTATGTTTCTGGGCTTGAAACAAATTGCCTTCAATAACTTAATTGCTGCTCTCTCTATCCGAACCGGGAGATGGTTGCCGTTTAATTGGCGGAGGAGCGACAATTTGGAAAAGTAGCCCTTAAAAGTCGAAACTCGTTTAATTGTATGAAAGCAAATTCGTTTAATTGACCGAACATTCGCGAAGTGTCCATAACTCAAGCTATAATCCATATAGTAGCCTCTGCACTTTTTCGTTACAATCGATTTACCAAATTGATTAAGCACTAACATGCATGTGTTTACTAAC
This sequence comes from Homalodisca vitripennis, assembly GCF_021130785.1. Taxonomy (NCBI): domain Eukaryota; kingdom Metazoa; phylum Arthropoda; class Insecta; order Hemiptera; family Cicadellidae; genus Homalodisca; species Homalodisca vitripennis. The sequence goes on from NC_060208.1 coordinate 33,997,210, forward strand.
GGAAGATTTCCAGTGATTTGCAGCATGATTACCGGGGAATGTTTGATCATTTCTCTAAGTAAAAGTATGAATGTAAGTATATAGATCAATATCAAGTGATCCATCTAGATATTGACGAGACAGGACGAATAAGAAAATTATATGTATTATCTCGTCCTCAACCCGTGTCCCAATGTCCCAAAAATGCTATTGATTTATTCTATGAAGCTGAATTATGGCAGGCCTATTTTAGCATTAGTGTAAAGTAAAGCAAATAAAAGTTTCTTTATGAACCATTTTTTTTATATAGTTCAAACCATCTTTTTATAAAGTATACAAAATAATAACAGAATTTCAAATGTATTATATTAAAAAGTGATGTAAGATTTTAAAATAATTTCAGATTTTTCACCGTAATGACACTTAAGGAATCATTTTCCGATAGTTAATAATACTATTATGGTTATTAATATTTAAAAATATGTAAATAAAACTCTATGGTTTCTACGAACCTAGATCTTTACTTATTTTTTAGCCCTAAACTAAATTAATGAGATTCCTAAACAAAGAATATAGAAAACGTAATACGATGATAATACTAGCTCTACATTAAATTATTTAAACCCATTGTTGCCCTTAATGGCGCTCTTGTGACACTCAATAATTTTTTTAGTGATACTGATTATAATGTTTTTATGAAAGAAAGGGAAACAACAAACTAAAAAGACTTTAAAAAATAAAATAGAATACTTTAGTGTTATTACTATGTAATAATTATTCTTGGCACAAAACTGTTTGCAAATGATAAATATGACCAAATATCTATGAATCTATTTCGACATTTTTGTTATTTATTTATATAAAGCTATATTTATGTAACTCATATACATCACTAAAATATTCTTAATTATTATTTAAATCTTAATGAATTTCCTTTTGTTACAGAATAACGTTGCTTGAATAAATCACTAAGAATAGTTTTTGTAAAGTTATTATAATTAGGATTAAATTAAAAACGCGTATTTTTCAGCACAAAAAAGTCTCTTTTATAGCAATTCCGTTTTTTACAAATTGTTACAAAGGGATTTTTCACCAAAGGCAATAAGTAAAGCACTTTTGCTTGTGCCTTTATTAAACGAAAATACTGGCAAATTTGTTTACAGGTGTTTCAGAGCTGTGTGTTTTTGTGTCCACTTTTATTGAAACTCCACAAGTGATCCATAGATGAATATTGAACAGCAAATCAAATTTTCATCGCGAGCCGAGAGGAGTCAATGACGTACGGCTTCTGTTCCTACCGGCCGGAGTCGGGTTTCCCGACAATTCGTCGGGAATAAAGCCAGGTTATTGGAGACCGAAACCTGAATTTGTTAGCGGCCGGTTTCCCGGCTGTATTGAATAAACATGATTTACATTGGCCCTGTATAAAAGAGTTGTAAAACCGCTTTTTTCTGGGGTTATTATTGAGTATGTATGTGGGTATATCTGTGTCTGTATGAGGTAACAGTGACCAAAGGATCAGGTTAATTTTGACGTGCGAGTTTAACTTATAATATCCGTAAAAGGCGTTAGTTTTGATTTAGTTTTTTTTTTCAATTCTATGTTTAACTTTACGTTTATTTAGTGAACCACCTATATCCGTCTGTAAGAAGAGATTTGATAGATAGAATTTTATTTTAAGATTATTCGTTTTGGTAATAAATATTTGTTACATACTGGATTATTTTGAATATAATGAGAATTTGATAAAAAAGTTTAATTTAAACTGGTGCAAATCATGCCATTCTCGAAACAGCAGCACAAGCTAGTGCCACCTGTCGTATTAAACATGTTTTATTAAGTAGAGTCGTTTGCTTTGTTTGCAATTTTAATCTTAGCCTAAATATCTTACTTTATGAGACCTGAGCACCGAAAATCTGGTGAGAGTATGACGTTACCTGTTGAGACTTGATCCCCGACACCTCATGGGATCATCACGTCGCCTGATGAGACTTTCGTACTCGAGACGTGATGAGATCTTCACGTTGTCCGATAAGACACGAACAACCAAGACCTGATAATATACTCGCTTTACCTGATGAGACTTTCGTACTCGAGACGTGATGAGATATTCCCGTTGCCCGATAAGACACGAACAACCAAGACCTGATAATATACTCGCTTTACCTGATGGGACTTTCGTACTCGAGACGTGATGAGATATTCACGTTGCCCGTTAAGACACGAACAACCAAGACCTGATAATATGCTCGCTTTACCTGATGAGACTTTCGTACTCGAGACGTGATGAGATATTCACGTTGCCCGTTAAGACACGAACAACCAAGACCTGATAATATACTCGCTTTACCTGATAAGACCTGAACATCCACGACCAGACGAGATCTGTACGTTGCTGATAAGATGAGATTTGAGCACCCGAGACCTGATGAAATCATCACATTACCTGATGAGACTCTATCAACCGGGAACTGATGAGATAGATCACCACAATGCCTACGGAGACTCGAGCACCCGGTACCTGATAAGCAGCCCATTTTCTTATGTTTATTTATTTATTAATGGGAGTTTACTTGTGATTCTTCTGTTGTTTTTTCTTTAGTTTCCAGAGTTGAATAAGTGTCTATTTAATACAGTAATAAATACAATGAAGAATAGGCCACTCTACTAATGTATTACGATGCTCCCTCAATCAGGATGTGGTCTCATTTACAAAATAGTAGCACCAATTGGCTACAGGTCTCCGTAATAATCTGCAGTTAATCACTAAAATATTTCAACATCATAAATATACAGTTCAGACTTGAACTTCCTTCTTCTGTGAAGTTCTATACCAGATAAATGTAACCAAATTGAAACAGTTTAAATTTTCGTCCTTATGATATTTATACATATTCGTATGTTTTCGCATTAGGTTACCAACCAAAATATAAATCTAACTTTTATTATAGAATTTAAGTCATGAGGAGTACTACTCTAAACATTTTACGTATCGTAAAATGTCATAAATAAATAAACAACGTTTTATGTCCATAATTATATTGAAACCAACGATCAACATCTGAGTTGAATTAAATTAAAGAAACTGTTAGTGGTTAGACATAGACATCACCGAAATATTTAAAACGTTTACACACATAGACATTTTGCCAAATTTTACTGTTTTAATAACGCCCTCTTTATACACTTTTTTTAAATTTATTAGACATCAATTTCAAACCAATTTGTATATAATTCCAATGATATTATTGTTTACTAGAGTAAAACGACTTAAGATAAAATAGCATTTGTATTGAATAATACCTCGCAGCTTCTTCGGTGCGATTTGGTCTCTTTTTAACAGTTTTTTTAGTAGTGCATTATTTGTGAAAATTTGAACACAGGCAATCAATCTACACTGCATCTAAAATTTCATAAATATCTCACGTATACATAGCACTGATTATGATAAAATGCAGATATAGATATAGATATTGCAGAATATTCTGCAACACTTAATTAATAACAGAATATTCGTTATATTGTAAGTGACGATACCAATATCCTTACTGTATCCGCATTCTCAAACGATTCAATAATTCTTTAAAAGATGTCAGCATTATAAACACGATAAACCTTTCCAGTATACATTAAAAATTTTAGTTTATGACATCAATTTCCGTTGATGAATATGTAGTCTTTTCCTCTCAATAAAATTAAGGATATGATTTTACGATTAAAACTGTAATATCCTATAAAACAAGACCTTTAACCTATGCTAGTGTAGTCAATAATAAGAAAAGGACATTATGATCAAGTATATTACACCGTAATGTAATGACTTCTACAAATGTGTGGCAGCACTTTTAGTTGAAATGAATTGTTTCCGGTGCGATATTTGAGTTTTCCTTGTTGCCACTTTCTAGAAAGAATGTAGGCTACATACGTATGTTTGAGAAGCCTAGTTCAATCATAAAACGTTTACCTCCACCCCTTGTAATCTCCTTCCGGTCTTAATGGTTTTGTTGAAATCTAAAAATTCCTCACCCCTGAGAAAAACCGATCGTCACCCATCCATGTTTTGGTGGAGGATGTGTATGTAAAGGGTTAAACGATATTTTTTTAGATAATATTTTTTTAGTTTAGTGCATTTAAACCAAGCGTCAGACAAGTAAATAGGTGTATGTATATAATGGTTAAATCCGCGTTAGGTAACCATATATAGTCCGAAAGTTTAGCAAAACTTTGCACATTTGATTCTGGTTAGACGATTCCCTAAGAAATAAAATAAAAAATATTGACCACGATAGAATTTAATCAATTTTTCCTCCCTCATTCAAGTTTTAATTGTAAATTCAGGTGCTGCAATAATGCATCAGGTTCCTTATATATAAACTGCTTCTCACAACATTAAATGTCAAAAATATCTCGTTTTTCAGTGCCATCTAATGATGAAATAGCAGAGCGTAACCAAGTAATAGTTTTTGACAGACATCTTCTAACTTAAACTTGCACAGTGATCTCCTGCGAGCAAATCCCAGGTCTTATCATTTAGACCTCCCTAACTACCAAGTAAAAGATTTTACCAATCTACAGTCATTTTATTAAACTCTTTTTCCACTTAAATTATTAGTTTGAACCACAGTGAGTCGGTCTCAATACAACACCCTACCTGATGAGAAATATATGAGCTTAAATCCAGTTGTCAGTTTATATAGGTCATAGGACTCAATACATTGGATTTTTTGTTTCAGTGTTAATTGTTCGCTCTCATAGTTTACTTAAATTTGTGAAAATAGAACTAATTTTACATATTCTTCGCAATAAAATATTTTATAAATATAAATTTACCTCCCGTAGCGATGTTAGTTCTGTAATGCTCCTCCACTGTCTTCTTCTGCTATATCATAAAACAAATCAAGCAGCATTTTGGGATGATGCACATATTAGTTGACATTAGATCTATTTCAGTGATGGTTCAGACCCTTTCTTCTAAAAGCATATGAGGTTTACCGCACGTAGTACTTATAATGTGCACGTGAATCACAAACTGATGTTTTTTCTAAGAGTTTCGATATGTTTATGTACATAAATTAATATTAAACTAAATGAAAACTTTACAAATAAAAAATATGTCAAATACAAATATCAACAAATAACAAACACCAATAAATATTTATGTCTTTCCAATAGTTTAATGTTAAATATTTAAAAGTGAAAATTGTGGATAGTTCATTCAATCTTATTAATTAAGTTAAGTGACAGTTCAAGCTAGTTCATTCGATCTAATTCTCAGAATTTATTTTACAAATTATTAATTTATTCATATTTTGTTATATTGATCCCTGATTGTTCATTATTAACCTAACAATAATTATAAATTGTATAAATTTATCCATCAATAAATTGTTGATATTTTTTTTATTGAATTTTAGAGGATACATATAATTATCACTTATGTATTTTAACTTAGCTCCAACTAAAGAGATGTTGAGGTATACATTCTAAAAAATACATACTTTACAGTAAAATCTCCCTGCCAGGTCCTTAAAAATCTAAACAAAATATTTAAATTCATGTTTAAATTGAGTGGGTACCGCACTTACAATATCTTGATAGAGTTTGTTGTCAAATGTTCATTCACGAAGTTATGAATATAGTTAAGTGTTTGTGAATTGGATGAGAGCTATTTAAGTAGCACTTTCCTACTTGAAACCCAACGGTTGGGCTAAGAAAGGTTTATAATTGGTGACACTTCATTATTATATATAATTATAATGTAACTGATGGAAGATAATACCAAATACCCTCAAGATCCACTTCGTACACAAAACATTCATCGTTGTAAACCTCATTATCCAAGTGGAATTAGTATAGCAGTGGCAATCTTCATCTTCATGGGGCGTTCTTAGTTGTATTAATGTAATTTACTGAAAAAGATGTTTCCTCGTTTTGAAAACTCCAGTTACCTTTGAGTTTTATAAATCACATTAATATTTCTCTGTACGGTATGAATTATAATATCTGCGATTTATATCAAGTTAATTTTAAGTAGCTAATTGTTAATGTGGTACAAAGAGGAGTAAGACCCAGTCACTTTAGGGGAATTTAAATTTTCTATGGGTGCATACAGGGGAATTTTAAAGAGTAGCTAGGAGATTAAGATCATATACAGTGTCTAGATATATGTATGGAGTAGTAGGCAGTATGAAAAGACATGTGCTTTAAAATTTAATGATTGTATTCGAAATAATATGGAATGTATATTCTATACTACAACAGCATGTAAGTATAGGTTGATTATAAAGCTGAAGAGATGATATATTTTAGTCTAGATGGAATATGAGTAAATATGGGATGATATACAAGCTCGTATGTAACTTAATGGTAGTTATCACGACATGGAATAGCTAACGTGTACTATTTTACATTATAGAGTAACTATTGGGACTATGCCAAGCAAAGGAGTTCCTTATATAAATATAAGGAGTCAATATGGAATAATTATATAGCGGTTTTGACTACAATAAAACTTTATTGATTAAGAATAAGTGAATATAGAACGATCAATGGTAGCAAGGAACAATGTGGAATAGTACAGATATTTATGGATTATCTATGAGTGATTGATGTGGTTCTTGGAATATTAACCGTTGCGGAGTACCTATCAATGAGTTTGGGGTCATTTGGACTGGTATGGCGTGTCATTTTGAAGTAGTATGAAACTTTAAACATAAGGTTTTAGTACATATGGGACTACTAGTAGTAGTATGGATAAACAATGAGTGAATATGGAACGATTTGGAATAGTATGCATATGTATGAGTTAGATATGAGTGCCTGAATCTATTCTAGGCAATACGAACTTTTGAGAGTTGCTATGAATGAATTAGGGGGAATCATGAGTAATTAATATTGAACAATTAGGTGTAGTATGACACAGTATGGAACAGCTATGAATGAGTATGGGTCTATTTTTCACAGTGCGAAACTTTAAATATTAGGTATAAGTGAATATGGGACAATTAGAAATAGTAAGGATACGTTAGGTGTAAATATGGTACGATTTTGAATAGTATGTATATTTATGAATTATCTATGAGTGATTGGACGATTTGAGATAATATGAACCCACACGGAGTAGCTATGAATTAATTTAGCACAGTCTGGATTAGCATTAAACGATCAGGAGTAGTATGAATGGGTCGATATGGAGCAATATGGAACAATGTAGAGTAGCTATGAAACAGTATGGTCTGGGGTGGAGTATTTGGAGACTCCTGCAAATGTATTAGTAAGTAGCCATTACCAAACACAGTTGTGCGGTTGCAGATCATTAAAATGAAGTTGCATTGCTGCATCCGCCGACTCCCAATACGAATTATTAAGTTGCACAATGTTACCGGAATTTGTGTCTCGTTAGCTCTCCATTTTGACTAATATTGGTTATATGTAATTTAAGAAAATGTTTTATTCAACTTAATTTTGGGATCTTAGATAATTTGAGGATATTTGTATTCGTGCGTTATATATATATATATATATATATATATATATATATATATATATATATATATACAATAAAAGAAAAAGACTTCTCATAAATCCTTTAATATTTTGACTAATACTGTCATTTTCAAAAAGGATACAAAAAGTGTATATAAGCTAAGAATTAAAAGTAAACATCAAAATTTTTAAAATCAGCTGAAATGTTCTATTCTGATTTATAGTGTAATTTTTTAAACTCCTTCGTATATTATAAGAAAAGGGCTTTATATTAAAATTTAGATTAATCATAAAAAAGGCGTTCTAACAGCTTAAAATTAAATTCAATATTAACAATTTTGTTGTTTTGGAGTTGTACATTCATACAAAATAATATATAGACAATACATTATTTTGTATTTGCTAGATTAATGTAGACTATTTTTAACAGATCATTTCTTATTTAATCCAAAAGGTAATTTTGACTTATTGACTAATTGGTATGCTTGTTCTAAATTTTCTAATTGAATTTTGGAAGAATATCCTGGTACTTCACAACTCCCTTTTAATGTGTAACAATTATTAAATATTTCGTTATGAGCCAATGAATGTTGTGAAACCAATTTGTCATCTTCTGTTGGATGAAGACCGATGGTTATTCATCCTAATATGTAAGGGATTTGTCGTTAAACCAATATAGTCCTTGGGACAAAATTTGCATGATAACTTATAGATTACATTCTTCGATTTACAGTTAATTTTATTTGAAATTTGATATGTTTTATTAGTTGTGCTACTTGTAAAAGTTTTAGAAGGATTTAGAATTTTGCACGTAGCACAACGCTTGTCTTTTTATCAGCATCTGAATTTGGAATTTCATTAGGCAATAATTTAGGTATTACCAAAAGGTTCTTCAGATTAGGGGCTTTACTAAAAATAAAAATACATATACATACATGCTCCACTTCAAACTCTGTAAAACACACTTTCTCTAATAAATAGAGGAGACACCTGATCGCGTCGCTGACTAACCTTGAGTGGATACGATTGAATGGTAAAGAAGTAGGAAACTTCATGGGCCATTTTCATGTTGAAATGTCTAAAGCATATGAGATAAGGAAAATAAAGTTGATCTTACCGACTCCTAGTCTTAATCGTACCACAATAATATAGTCGTTCCATAGTCGGCACCGAGCCGTAACAGTTGGAAAGCTAAGGTAATGGAATAGAAACAAAATTAGCCACCCCATTACGGCAGAAAGTTGATCGGGAAGAGGGTTAAACCAATAAGCAGATGTTAGAATATCCTATAGAGCATTATACTAATATTGATCTTGAATTTAAGGAAAACCAGTGAAATAGGAACAGTAAAACCCTGCAAGTGAATATATTAAGTAAATTTACTTAATAAAAGTTGAATAAACCTAAACAATGGAGTATCTACCCGAGAATACGAGCGTTACGAAAGAGATAGCGTGTATACGGACGGACAAACAGACGGACAGGCTAACGGACGGATTGACCTTTCACTCTTTGACACTAAAATCAATAGACCAATTGGATCAAGAGTAACCTGTGTATCAAGCTTCAAGACCTTTTTATCAAAAGTTATCACACAGACATACGGACAGACTGTTCTTTGATGAATTGGCCAATAAATCAAAAGGATTCTTTTTTGGAGCTATGTCCCAAATTTAAAGTCTCTAGGGCTTCTATGGAGTGGAATAGCACAACGGATTGCTCTTTTTTAAAATCACCCAATTTTAAAATTACTCTTAAATATAGTATTATTCTGTTTCAGATTCAGGCCAATGTAGAAGAGTTACTTGGTACAAATATTCTAAGCAGATGGATGGCTATGATATTGAAATTGACGTGGCAGCCAAGGTAAATAAATGTTTAGGTCTCCATAGATGAAGTATACAATACATGGAACACTTAAATATTAAAAGAAGTAATTATTATAATTATATTAATGGGAGTTTTTGAAAAAGTACTCACTGGATCATTAGGATTTATCACATTTTATTTGCAATGCTTGGTTATTTTCTGTACATTTTAAGCTTTACATTATTTTCCTATACTTTGTTTAATTTTTATAAATATTAAAAATAATCCTTTCAGTTAATTTGAGAACGTTCAATTTCGTGCTAGTAACGAGCTTTTATTGCAAATTTTACTTGGAAAATCATTTACATGAAGAACGAAAACCTGGAGACGTGGGTTGCTGTATTTTTTTTGACTGGCCATTTTTATATAGGCCTAAAATGTGGTCCATTACGCTTTACCAATATGTTCAGACATTATCCCTGGACCAAAGACAATTCAGTATCGTATTAAAACTTCACAAACTTAATAATTAGCTGAAGAACTATAATTTTGATGATGTTTTTTGGTAAAAAAATGTTTAATTTGCAACAGGTAATTTAAATTGTTTTAAATTTGGTATACAGTTTTATAACCTATAAGCCTACTTACATAAAATATAAAAAATTTACACTCTACATGTTATAAATGGCGGTTTCTTAAGAACTTTAGGTGTAATCATCTTAAGATATTCGTATAATAAAATGTTAAAGTTATTAAAACTAAATTCAGTGTTATCCTTTTTTTCATTAAAACACTTAAGGATATTTTAGTGTCTTTATTTAAATAAAGTTATTATTTTTGTATAGTATAAAGTTGTTTTATTTTATTATGAGTCAGCTCATTAGAACAGTTAAAATTAAAACAGCTCATTGTTGTGCTTCACAAAAGCTCTGTTATATAATGACAGTGGATATTGTTTAGTACTTGGTTTTATTAAAGCACATTATTGCCTGATTTATAAAAAAAAAATTTATAGTTGCTTTTTTAATTAACTTGTCTAACTAAAATGTAATAATTGTGACTTATTTTATGATATGTCGTTTATAAGACATTTAACCTTAAATATTTTAGGAACCCCTCATTTTTTAAATAAAGCTTCTAATAATGTTTATATTTTATGTAATTAGGCTTTTAGGTTATAAAGGTATACATTAAATTTCAAACTATTAAAAAAGTGTCAAAAACAAAATTGTGGTTATTGGGGTAATTATTGAGTTTTTAAACATTTTATGTGATATTTTGGTTTGCCTTTGCTCCAGGAATAATACCTGAAAATACTGATATTTCTGGGACACTGTAGAGTATTATCTGTGCGTGGGACATTAATACAGTGGGGCTGCCCTTGGAAAACCTTGACACAATACATACGTAACCAGTAATCTAACATTGCTTATGGGATTTAAAGTTTTAGATATGTTTTGGAATAAGGCAGTTTGAAATTTTAACCAAATTTATTGTTTTAAACGGCATAAAACATATTCTAACTGTAAACCTGTCTATTAATAAAGTTGTTGAGTTTTAATCCACTGCGTTCTTGTAGCCAGTGCCTCATTTGATTTCTTCAAATTTATTTTTAGATAAACACTAATATCAAAGTGGAAAAATTATTATTTTCGTAGTTTTTTATTATTAATAATGCAATAAACAGTTTTACCAGCTAGCGTAATTGGAGGTTGTGGATGGAGTCCCCATTATTGATGTTAATATTTTTTTGGAATATGGAAATGCACGTTCACCAATTTCGTTATGGTTTGTATTGTATACTTTAAGATAGGCATAATATAATCTCTTTATATTAGTATGAAGACGAGGAATAACCTTTCCACAAAATATGACTTCTGCATGAAATTTTTAAATATACCATTAAAAACTATTATACACTATCTACTGGTATACTTTATTTTAAATAGGTTTTTATTTAAACGAAAATTATATTTTGTTGTTTGTTTTATTTTAAATCTTACGTTGCATTTATAAAAGTATTTCACAATATTTAGAATCCTTCATCAAAACAGGTATTGTACAAATGTATACATGTATTGACTTATTTAGATATAAATCGTGTGTATTTGAGCAAGTAATATGATGTATTTTTCCAATAATAAAAAATAAAACTTAACTTAATAAGTAATAATATATAAGCAAAAACATTTAAATAGTAGTAATTACTAATAATTAAGATATTACTAATGTCTTAATAACTTTTAAACTAGAGAGTATTATAATTTTAAAGTTTAATTCATCAAACTCCGTATAAATTATAATAATATCAGTCATTGCGGTTTCGGTGAAGCTTCCACAGCATATTCTATTACATAATTAAAACTTCAATATTTAGAAGAAACAAAAAGTATACAAAAATAGCGGATGGATGCTGCAGCAGTAATTAAAAATGATTAAACAAAAACAAGCAATTATAAACAACTTTTTATAAGAAATAACACTTCTATAAATATAAAAGCTTGGGGTTTTAATTATGACAGTACAAATTAAAATTACTCTCTGCAGGTTAAGTTAAGTGAGACAAATTAATGTGCACATGAAAAACAAATTTTATTATGTAACACAAATATTGATGTAATTAAACATGTGACTGTAATACGAGACTGTGTGTTTATTTACTTCGTTTCACCTATTTTCTATTTTCATTTTGTTGTGTTAATAACATATCATTTTCTGCAAAATGTCACATAGTTGGCTGCATTTGAAATGTTTTCATAAAACGTATATTATTTATAATGTAAGATAGTATTTTCTTTTGTGAGCTAGTCAATAAGGCGTTTGTAAAAAAAGTCATTACGCTTAACATATACTCGTATATGAAATTACTAGCAATTACATGCTCCTTCGCACTTAATTTCATAGTCTTTAAACATTTATAAGCACTTTTAGTTCGAGTGCCATGTCTGAAGATATCTTGTTGCCACGATCAAGGAAATAGGGCTAAAAGTTTATATTTATGGCCATTGTAATTAATTTCGTTCTTAGCACTTTGTGTGCCATAGTTCATTATTCCTTGTTTCCCCGATCAATATATATTTATATTACATGAATAGCACTGAGAATCCTACTTCTGTTAAAAGAAAACTAAGATGGGTTTTATAATAGTCTTTAAATGAACAGTAAATGTTAGATAGTAACTTTGTATTTGATATACTGTATGCATTACAGTACTGTCCAAACACTGTATATTTAATATTCACTGAAATTTAAAATTAAAAGTTTATTTCCATTAAGACTGGTTTTTTAATATTTTCTCCCTTTTCACTCAACAGTGGTTACAAAACATTTTGAAATAAGAAGTGTTGTTTCAATCAAGCTATGCTTTCAAGACTATGAATTTAAAAAGATTAAAATAGGGGTAAATGAATTAAATATATGGTTGTACTGTTATAAAGCAACTATTGCACAGAACTATTTTTTGCACTCAATAGGCTCTATCAACCTATACTGTTAAATTGAACCTATTTCTATTCTATTCACCTTATTTTTCCCCAAAATCCGAATGCAACAAATCAGACATCTTATAATCTGCAATTCTTGAGTTATAAGTGGTGTAACTAATACTACTTTGTTTTGTGTATGTAGATACCGGGTAATACTAGACGTCGGTCTATGGTAATGTTTTAAATTTCAGACATTAAAAAATGTTCCCTCTACTGGGACTCTGAATAGCGTACAAAACCGGATCTGGATATTGAGAAGAGCACTTTAAAACTCAGACGAAGGCCAATTTCTACTTTCAAGTCATGCCCTTGCTAAACGGAATTAATCCCCTCAGAAGCACATTAATAACGTCGAACTGCCCCAAATCGAAAATCGTCCTTCACTGAAAGCCTAAGCTTTATAAATCTACGCTGACTCAGCCGCATTACATATTCGAGATTAGGCCCCATCAACAAGACATTAGTCGGGAAATCGCTGAAGCTTGAAAGAACGTTCGGAAGTTGCGGCGCAGGGGCAAAACAGGGAGAAAAAATGGCGTGGGGAATTCCCACATTCGCATTAAGCTTAATACTCCCCCACCCCACCCCTCCACGACCAGGGCCGGCGGCCATATTTCTTTTTCAACCACCTCCCCCGATATCACGCATCAGCCTATATGTATGTATTGATCTCCCCCACCACGGCGGGACATTTTTGTCCCTATATTGCCCTTACGCAACGCTCCGCCACAGCGTAACTCTAATTTGTTTTCAATTCGCGTAGCAAACAAAGAGAGTTCAACCCTAATTGACGACGCCCTTGATTCGGCTCGATTTCCCTAATAAGTGGGGCAAATTCCCAGACTAATTGCAGACTGTGGTCGGTGTTTGGAAGTTTTAGGAATTTGACCGTTAATGCAGTTTTAATTTAATATCTCTTAACAGTCGAGGTGGCTTTTCCCATTTTTGTAATACGTTTGGAGATTCACCATATCACAAATAAAAAATTAAAAACAACGGATATATTTTAGCTCCATTATTTTAGTACCTTTTGAAGTTTTTAGGAAAAAGAGTTCATTTATGTAAAATGTACATCTCGAATATTGGTATACACCTTATATATAATCATTGCAATATTCATGTTCTTAGGGCTTAACTTACTTTATTAAAACCTGATCTTAGGCCCCGAGATCAATTTCCGGTCTGGCGAATCCATTCTCACATAATGACGAATATTTATTTGAACCTATACTGAAGGAATGTGATAAAATGGCTCAAATCTAAATGATCATTAAAACGGGATGAATAGGATCGAGTGGCCTATGTGTTAGTCTTGTAATTTCGAGGATTTAATTTTCTATTCGAAATTACTCCACTTTAAACTTTAAACTGTGTTTTTCACTTATAACAGCATTTTAATGTCTTTTACAGTTTTCATCTAGCTGAAAATATTCAATTTTCTGAATACAACTGCCTCACATTAAAAATATAAATTATAACCTATGCTAAATATTTCCTGTTCCCGAGAAAGTTTTTTGACTTTACCGTAATAACGCAAAGACGGAAAGACACAAGTTGTGAAGCTGTTTTATTTTCCTGGGTCGTAGAAACAGCGGCGTCAATTCCTCCAGAGGCCTAACTTTATTTTCATTTAAAGCTCAGTTTGAGGATAAAGAGATTAGAGATTATGAAGGCTTAAGCTCGTATCTTTAAGAAGATCTCCAAACTCCGGGGCTCGTACGGAACGTACCACTTAGTTGGACGGAGAGAGGGAGAAATTGCAGGAAACTTATGTCCATCCTCGGAAGTTTCTCAGAAAGTCTGATTTAATATTTACTAGGCTCTTCTCTACATATAGTACGGGATAAATTATTACAATGGTGAAGAAACTACTTTGGTTTCTCAAAGAAGTAGCCTATGCGTTGGGATCCTGAGACAGAAATATTTTTTGAAAATATTTTTGGACGTGAATGCGGGAAGCGTTTGGTACCGTTGAAACAGCAGATGGTAAATTAATATAGAGTTTTTTATTACTTAAATTTTTTATTGGTTTTAAATTTATTTTAGGTCGAAAATGTTAAATATCTTTAGATTTTCTACAAACATATTTTTAACTGTCTATATATTATCTATAACTAATCAGATCCTTAACAAAATTGTTCGATTATCATATCGTTAGATATGTTAGTACACATTATAAATGATAAAATTTTAATTAGAGCCATTGTTGACACAATGATAAAAGTAACTACCAACATTATTAAATGATATTAATATATATTCTCCATTTAAATTTAGCCTCTAAATGTACAGGCCATTAGTTAGGAAAAGATAAGGTGGTAATATTGTTTAACCCCAAGAAAACGTAACTGTTACCCTTTAAGAAGAACTATTTTATTAAAAAGTTGTTTTTATCAATGAGTCTGATTGTTTTCCTTTTTAGTAACTAAAAAGCTGTAGGCTTTATGCTTAAAAATGTTCAACACTTACGTGATAAAAATTATTATTGTAACAATGTCTCCAAACTGTATCGTATAAAGTCTAAATTTGTGGCGTTGAAAAAATACAATTTGTTCTATAATAAGAAGGGTTTCAAGCGTATTTTGTCACTAATGTGAGTAATTGATAATAACATATTTAAACACATGAGTTATGGTGCGTATAATTTTATACTTTTATTTATTCACTGTAGCCTACTTATAAAATGTTTAGTTATCATAAGGCATTAAAGACAACACGGAAAAACTCCAAAAAGTTCCAAAAATTAAAAATTATTACTTTTACTTTGTCATAGGGCCATTCTACATAAGTGCGTATATCATGTAATTATTTGTAACACCTAACTGTTAGTTCATGTTAAAAAGTACTCAAAACGAATTAATTGTCATTGCCAATTTACTCCTACTTGGAATGGGTTTTGTACATACACCATCCTGACCTCTGCTACTCTTCGGGTTGTCACATGCTTAGTATATCCTGCAAATTTTAACTGGTTAACGAACTTAAAAAATCCAATTTATATGAAATCATCTGTATATATGCATTTGCAGAAATCCATTGCAGAACAGTAGAGCTTATTTTAAAGTAATGTGGTAACTAACTAGGTCGTTCTCAGGTTTCAGGACTCCAATCGTAGAATTTCATTGGTTCGGAAGAAGTTTCGAACATGGAGTGGTCTGCAGATGACTCATCCCGGAAATACTTGGAATAATTTGTTTACACTGGAAATACCACGCACAACTGCCAGAAGATTATCAGTTTAAAATTTTCTCCCATTTCTCAGCACCTTTGAACTGTGGTATAACATAGCTCATAAAAGCAATATTACAAGTTTATGAAGTTTCACTTGTACAATTATTTACCATTGATGTTCTCAGAGCCAAGTAAATCGTTTATTGGACTTGAACCATCTAAAGTAACCACCTACATGAGCCAAGAGTACTAATATCTCGCTCGCGAACTGGTGGGGAAAGGCTGCAGGACGATTTGAACTGGAGCCAAGAACTTCGCCTCCGTCTTGGACGACCTTTTCCTTCAAATTTGCATCTAAATGTCGCCGGCCCTGATAAGAAAGTGGGTGTTTCTGCTACATTTAGTCAGCAAAAGTTAGAAAGAATAGAGCAAATGCTCAAAATATCATTACACGGAGTGATTTTTATTTTAACACTTGTGAACAAAGTGTTTTGACTTTGTTCTTAGCGTGCTTGTTCTTGTTTTCACTAATCTAGAAAATTGCATCTACGTAGAAGGTCTTCTCTGGGATTATTATGGCACATATTAAAATTTCCAAAATGTATTACGCTCTTACGTATTTTATTGTAGATGCCCTCCTGCAAAACTTTTATTCTTGCTAACTCAGTGATTATCAAGCTCAGAACCGGATTGTAAAAAAGTCCAAGAACATTTAAGTCTTTACCTAAAGGATCTCACTGATCGATTTATTCACTCGTTTCCTACCAAGACTAAAATAAATAGACTTATTAATTCTCCTACTTTCCTTGTATTTGGATACATACATTCCATATGTACATCTATTAGACCGTAATTATTAAAGTAGATGATTTCAAATTTGATGTGGATAAGAATCATTTTGAAGTGGTTAGAGTTTTCCAACTTCAACGAAGACTTCATGAACAACTAAATCCTAAAACATTCAGTAAATCAAGCCACCGGAGTCTACGGAACGTTTCCGTCATGTTGCAGTAATTTTTCAAGTCACGTGATTTCAATAATTTTAGGTTGTATAATTTTTGTTCTGTGCAACATTTTCTCTCACTATAGAGGAAATGATTTTTATGACGTCATTATTGAATATCACAATGCAAAAGACCTTGGTGCCATGAGAAGTTATACAGCTATAGAATATTTATTTAGTACATTTTCCCTCTTTTTTCTGTCTATTGACTACTACTTCTGAACGTCTTTTTATAACAGATATGAAAGCAGTAAAACCTATGCATCAGCTTCTTAACCGCTACATAATTGTAGAGCCTCCAAGACGGATGTCCTGCAAAAATACAGACACAAAACAATAAACAATATTGAAATTTTCCATCCTCTAACAGACAAAAGGGACATTGTACGAGGCTGCTAAATTCTAGGGTTTAATGATACAAATCCTATATGTGGAAAACCACTATCATAGCACAAAAACCGCATTCTTGTTTATGTTTAATGCAGAATTTGAATCCAACTCACAACATCTTTCTGAACATATTTTGCGGATAGATAAGCTAAACGTGTTACTTTGTCACAGTTTTCTCGTTGAACCATGGTTACTCAAAAGGCCAATGTAAAAATATGGGTTAACGCTCAGCCAAATATCTTAGAGTAACATGCACCATCATCTAAAGTGTTGCTATTTATATAGAAATGAAGAATCATGAAAATTTGCAAGACTATTAATCATTTAGTTCTTGAGATATCTTGCGGACATGCAACCAGTTAGACTGACATTATTTGTCATTCGATTAATTTACAGACTTCACTAACGCTCAGACAATAACCTGACACTTATTTTCGTCTATTCCATGAAAGAATTCTCTACCATTCTTTAAGATTTAGTATTTCATTCATCTCAGCTCACATCGAATCTCTACCATTCCTGTATTGGTAAATTTACAATGACCTTTCGCGATATCAGCCACTGTTGGATTCATATTTTTTAGATATTTTTAAGTTTGTTATTCGTAAAAATGAAAAATTGTTGGACAGTTTTTTAACACATATGTATGATGAAAGAGAGTATTGAATTGATCTAAAAAAAGCACTTAAAATGCAGCTATTAAAAATCGATAAATTAATATTTTTGAATAATAGCTTAATACTTAAAGTTGTTTAAGAATAAAAAAAGTTAGTGTAAAAATTGAGCCAGCCCGGCTAAGGATGAGATTAATCTGAGTGAGGTCTCAATGACCAGAGCACAAAGCCCTATGGCAAAACGTTTTAATTAGCAAACTTTTGTACAAAACCCAGTCAGTCCCAAGTTGGAAGTTGTTCGGTGAAAAGTCTATTGAATAAAGTCGATACTGTTAGTTTAGATGGATGGAAAAAGTTTTAATCATGATATTTAAGTCGACGTGCAACATTTAAAGATTATGTTATCCACAGCAATACAGCATTTTTACATACCTGCTGCTTTATATAGCCATGAAATTAGCTCATTTTAAAATGTGCTTTTACAACATGCTTAAACTTATGGGTTATACTACCCGTATGTTTAAACTATAGAGAGTATCCTCGTAAATTGTAAAATAAATACATGACCTCTATATTGCCTTTATATAACTATGATTTTCTTAATAAAATACATATATATATACAACTATGTATTGAAGGACCTTGTCTTATCGACAAATCTAACAAAATAACTACATCACCTGTGTCACTATGTCACATGATAAAATGTCATATGATTGTATGTACTCAGTTTGTTTTAAAATATACTTATACTGCAATTTTTATTGCCAAAATGGTTACCGATAAGACCAAGTTTAAATTATTACTATTTTGTTACTTTAATTTGTCCTTTAGACTCCAAAATCAATTTATGTATTCCTTAAAACGAGAAGAACCAATGTACTATTATTAATGTCTCTAGGGCCTTTCTATCAAGGGCTCTCCCACGGATGGACAGTTAGACAGACAAACGAACAAGGCTTTAAGAAAGCCCTGAAGGTCTTAATAAATCTGACACTATAGTTCATTGTATATTATCTTTATAATATTCAACCTGACTAAAGTATATTCTTTAGCAGGTATGTAATATAATGGCAAAGCCTTGTCTGACGTTCGTACTTCTATAGCAGATGCTTCACCAAAAAATTCTCTTTTCAGGCACGAGATCTTGATATTGCTACTACTATATTACTACCTAGGTAAATCAGTTGCGGCGGTCATCTACACAGGTCTGTAAGATATTATTGAAACATTGGTTACCTGTCTAACCATATGGATAGCCTCGTCACTAACACAGCCATCTATAATGATGCCTAGTGCCTCAAAATACCAAATTAAGGTATATAAACTAGTTTCAAAGTGGATACAGTTATTTCCATACCGTAATCAAAACTGACTGCATTAACAATTGATTGAAATTATTTGTACTTTCGAATTGTCATCTGATGGGATGTAATGTAGTTGTAAAAGCAGTAGAGCTAGTATAGTATTTTCCCCTTCCTCACAATACAATGCTATTTGGGAAAAGCATGTGCAAAAAAAAGTACTTGGACCATTTTCCTAGTACGAGTTACAAAGATTTCTATTCATTCCCGAAAGTTTCTTTAAGGTTGCAACTGTATGTTTTAATCTTTGAACATATATTTAATTCATCCAAAACAAAACTATTGGGACATCAAGAGGTTATTTTTCTTAAAGTAAGTTCCAGTTGTGATAGACCCCACATACTTAGATTTAACAACAATAACCAATTCCACTGGTCTTTAATTTCATTGAAAGGGGTTTATTACATTTTCATAACATCTGGGTAACATTGATAATTTTCAAGTAGTAAGGAAAAATTCTTTCTAATTTTTTATTTGTACGGCGAGGCGTCTTTAGTTCAAAGTCATAATTTTTAAAATCTAAGTTTTTCTCTTCAAAAAAAGTAGTTACAAAAAGGGTTAGTATGTCTTTTTGTCTATTGCACACAAAAGCAAAGCACTCACTCACTAGTTCACTGAATTCCCACTTCCCGATAGCCAAGAAAGTTGAAATTTGCATACGTTCGCCCATGACTTTTATGGGCTAAAGTAATTTCATAAAACTATATTTCGTTTTTCAACTATCAATATCTCAGAAAGATTAAATTTTAGATACAAGCGTCTTATGGTTTCAGCAGACAAATAAAGAAGGTTTTATGAATATTAACAAGTAGATTTTTTATACCAACACATATATTTTATTGATCGGGGTAATAATTCAAACGTTGTAAAGCCACCGGATATAACTTATACCGGTAGAAGATTAAACGTGCCTGATGTAGACACTTTTGGAGCAAATTAGGCTTCTCAGGCCTGTTATGTATATACTATTTTCTATCATCGAAGCAAGGAAAACTAAATTGTAGATGCGCGTAAAAACCGGATTCCAACCAGAAATGCTTCTTCAAATGCTAAACCTGTAATAATAATTGCCATGACTACTTCCAGTTCAAAATTATTATAGGGCTCCATCATATTACATCATATGTGCGTCTACAAATAAGTATTCCTTCACTCAGTCCTTAAATATTCCGGGTGTTACTGAATTGTTGGAGTTTTTCTTCAAAATACTATGCAATTTTGCAGAGGAATTGGTGTATTTGAATGGTATTCATAAAAAGTTTCAATCGCTGACTTCAGCGCCTAAAACTATTGCAAGTAAAATTTGAGTTATTTTGACATTGGAATTTATTCCAGTCACAGTAATTAATTTTATGGAGTATATATTATGCCATTTTAAAGGATATTCCGATGTCATACTTGTCAGGAATCTCCTGAAAAGCCTCGGGAAACTGCTAGTTATCTATAAAAAAGAATAATATACAAATAAATAACAACATTTTAACCACAATTTTAGTTTTAAATCACTATCAATGTAAGTTAAAATATATTTTATACTTTTTATAACGACCTTAAAACTGGACTTGTGCGTTCAAAGTTACAATTTACAAAATAAGTTTGCTTATTTTTAATATAAACTATGTGATATTTTTATAAGAATGTAAAAGAATACATTTTTGAGATGTTTGTATTCACTAAAACTAAACACATCAAAAGATGATCTGGTCTCAGCACGGTTTCTGGAGGAACAGCATATTCTGGGTGGGTATGATTGGGGTCAATTCAAACCGAGATTCCATGGCATAGACTTCATGAATTAATAGAGGGCCGCCTTGCAAGTCAGGCTTAATTTCACCTTGTAGCACTCAGCTTCATGGATCTAATGTTTCTCCCTCAATCTTTAACACCGAGGGAACCCTATCCACTTCAATTATCATCCTCCACACTAAACTAGACCTTCGGATCATTTTATACCATTACCCCAATACCTCATCATTTATGGATAATAATGTGCTAGTTTTGAACATGAACTAGCTGGCCTAGAAGACGTGAATGACAACATCTGTCGTTTCTGTATGAGTAAGTTCTACTGGCATTAGAGTACTATTGATTTAATGATTTAACGGTGATGATTTCATTTTAAAACAACTGACGAATCCTTTCGTTCTTCGACCAGCCTATTCACAGAGCGTATACTTATTGTATTTTGTGTTAAAGAAATTCTAAATACATTTCTTCCAATTTTTAAACTCTGAATATGTTTTTCATAGGAAATTTTTGACAACACTGTGAATGAAAATTCCCACTATAACATAATATTGTTCTAACTTTGATAGAGCTTATGAAATTTTGCACAGATAACTAGTGTTACATTCTAAGCTCTCACATGTTTATGGAGACTATTAATTTTCTTAAAAATTATTTGGTAAACAGGTTAGTGTTTCATTTCAGTGTTCCAAACAGTCATAAATTTATAAAGTTGTTTTTCTAATATCTATACACTGATAATAGTATATACTTTTTATTTGATCTTAAAAAAAGATATTACACGTTTGAATTTATTTGTAACTTAAATGAGAGCATACGCCGATTAGTACATCAAATTTAAAGGTTCAGCAAAAAGAACAAAATGGCTCAAATTTTATCTCAAAACCCTCAATCTTTAAATACATACAATCTACAATGTAGGTACTGTTGTACACGGTTAAATATTTTCTCTTGGGTCGAGATTAAGGTTAATTTTATTAAATTTATACTGGATCTAAGAGAGATTTTTTAGGGTAATCAGTAACACTTCACGTGCAGAGAGAGATAGTCTACGAGGAGTTCAAGAAAAGTATTAAACTTAAGCATACATAATTTTAAAGGTTTATGTCCAACATAGACGATTACCACAAACAGCACTTAAAAGACTTTTTTTCATTTAACATTGAAATTATTTTTATATTTTTGGCACTAAGATTTAATTATTGGTTTTATATCGGTATATAGGCTATACGGCTACATTCATTAAATTTGTGAAAGTGGCAACAGCCTAATTTAATTTCAATAAGTATAGAATCACAAAAAGTACTTCCTCTGACCTGGGAATATATATATATATATATATAGATTGTTGTATAAATATATACAATATATATATAGATACATAATTTATGTATGTATATATATACATATATATATATATATATATATATATATATATATATATATTTATGCAAAAAACAATTTTAGCCCTAATTGAAAATCCTTTTTCTTTTTTGGATGTCAAATATTTTTTTACAGCACTCCATTTTTAAAATCTCAAACTCTTTATTATGATCCTGGTCACACAGACATCAGGTACCCTCTTGGAATCTGTAACTCCATGACGATCGATGGTATTTTTGGATACACATAATACAAGGCATATAAGTTGATTTGCCTGTTTTGACTTCGATTCATTTCTTAAGCAAAGGCATTTGAGTGTAGAAGCAGTAGATTTTGATGCATCAAACACCTTGGTACAGGATGTGGATGCTAAATAATAACATAACCTTTTTCAAAATACCGCAATTTGCAAATCTTAGATTTTTTTGTCATGATCAAAGTCATACAGAGATTCGATACGCTTTTGGGATCCGTAACTCGTAAAGATTCGTATGCCTCTGGAGATCCGTAACTCCATGACAATTTTACTGTCTTTTGAAATGGAGTACAGTATTTCTTTCACTTTCAGTTATTTAAATTATTAACGCCTTTTAATGGTAATAAAAATACATTAATGATATTATCAATGCAAAATATATGACCTTAGAGGAAAAAATTATAATGGTTTAAAAAATTTAATTTTCAATTTCAGAACCTGTTAAATGATTGTTGGCACAGTGTCAGATGCAATATTTGAATGCGGTACGACCATAAAAACAACAAATAAAAGTAAATACAGGTAAAATCCCATACCCTCACCAGATTGACACAAAACAGTTCTCGCGTCGGGTTGCACTTCCGCAGCAAAAGAGGGAACAAAAAACACAAACAAACAAACAAAGAGAGATGATCACAAGGCATAAATCATTCTCTGTGGGCCACGGTCTGACGGCCTCATTTCATTCAGACCGGAGTCGAGCGAAGCGAGCGAATCTCGCTTTGTACACTTTACTCTTGTCTGCACGTTTGGATTATAATTGACTTAACCACCTCTGGATTCATGGTTCACGATATACTGACTCCAAGTAAGGTGCCTAAACTTGTGAAGTGCTTAGAGACCTAACGATAAGTCCCTATAATCATATTGTTTAATTTAGCAGCCCTAAGTCTTTGGTAACAGGTAGTACATAGTCTCTTAAGATTTAGTCAATGCATTTTTGCATGTTTACCTACTTCATCAGAATGACCAAGTATTGTAACAGCAATAAAGAATAAAGCAGTAATGAAAGAAACTGCATTTTTATATAACATTTAGGGAAAACATTAACATACGAACAATTGGTGAGGAGTAGATTAATATTTTCTTCTGCTCCTTACGGACCGTCCGCCTGATATAACATAAAACTGATAGTTAAACCCATATTTAAAGAACTTGTCTTCCTCTGAAGACAGTCATACAAATTTTTAGTGTTAAAAATTAGGTATTTTTGAGAAAGATTACTCTTTTATCAATTTGTATCTTAAACTAGCTTGAAAATATATAAACTATATAATCGCCCAGTAGGAAAGGCGTTAGACTGATTTAATCAAGAAAGCAAACTATAGCCTACAATTTAATCATACAGTATCTTTGACGTGTTCGTGAAACTTACCTCATTGAAATTTCCTTACAAACATAAAGATGGTATTTGAATAATTCTTAGAAGGGTGATCTTTTCATAACCTTCTTAAGAATTTACTTCAAAGAGATTTGTAGATAAAGTTATTTAGAAATGTATAGAACTAAAACACCATTTACGTTTTACATTCATTATTTTATACACCAAATATTCATCAATGTGTAAATAGTTTATTAAGAGTACTTAAAACTAATTTTGTCAGTGAAATTCTGTCTGCTCAATTGTGTATATTAACTGAGTATTTACCACATTTTTTTATTTATTTTCAACACAGGTACTTGGTTTAGATTCCTTCTATGCACATAATTTTCGTAAGATAGCAAGGAATGATTCGAAATTTAATAACAAAAGAAATATGACTACTTAAGACAACTAATAAAGTATATTGGGAGTGCTTTCTTTCTTTCTTTTTGTCCGCACAAAATATTGTGAGAACGAACTAACCTCTAGGTTTTCAATTTTACTTGAAGTTTCATCGCTATATAGGAAACATTGAGATCTATGATGATGCACGATAATTAGTCTGAGCGTTAGTGAACATTTTAACATCGGGCCTATGAGTAACCATGATGGTGATGTGAAAATTGTGGAGTAACCACATCTTTAAACAAATTAAGTACGTTAAAATGGAATTTTAACATAGTAACACATAATACATGTTTTAGAGCTATCCTCAAGATATCCTGAGGAAGATTTCATGTGTTGAGGAAAATTTTGGAGGAAACTTTATGTTTACATAAACAAGAATAATTCCTTTTATGGATGGCCATCCGTGGAATTTGGATGAGTGTCACTGATGTCTTTCACTCATTAAGATGACACAATGTCTCTTGTATATACCGATGTAAAAATGTCTTCCCAGGGACACCTCTAGAATGGAATGAGCTTGGCCAATAAACTATTGCCGCATGCAACTTTGCGAAGTCTATTACGACTATGACAGGTGGTGAGGCGTACACTTAACTTCTTTTTATTAATTAAAAGTAGGGAAATAAATGAATATACCATCTCCTATGTAGAATTACCATCAGGATTATAATACAAAATGGTAATAATCATACAAATAAACATATAATTTCTTCTTTTCTGCAAAAAAAAAAAATAAAAATAAAATTAAAAAAAATAAATAAAAAACACTAACTAGCCAAACATTAACTATCAATAAAATAGAGAAACACTTGTAATATAACACAAAAACTAAAAGATATTTCCCAGGCACTGCTGTGTTTTTTTTTTTCAGATAAATATTGTTCCGATGACATAATAAAACTTGAAAATCAAAACTTACTTAAAATATGTATAAAAACACAATAGTCTGTCTACAATATTGTTGCTAAAAATATAAATAATTGTTTTGAGATAATTATTTGAGATAAAATATAATGGAACCTATTTTAATTATAGTCTAGTTCTAGTTGTTATCTAGGAATACAATAGAATTCCTTTAATTCTTAATATTTGCATAAAATAATCACATTAATTATTAATTTATGGTAAAAATGCTATTGAAATATTAATATAGAATATATAGATATTATGTAATGAGTACACGCTGTATATAGTTTTAACAGCTAATGAATAGTTCCACCACTTATTTCCTATAAAACACTACTTAGTTATTTAGCCGTCTGTATAATCTGAACATATTGTATCACAAAGTACATGGAGAGGATTATAACAAAACTAAGTGGAAACTGAGGCAATAAAACAATGAAACAGCTCTATGCGCGAGTATATAATTAATTAGCAGATGTAAGAGGAGCGACCTTAAAGGGAGGGGGGATGAGAGGGTTTAATAATGTTAAAGTTAATCCAACTCCATACCGGGCTGCATGTAAAGTATATTCAATATTCAATAGGTTGCAAGTAGCCAATCATATGGAATGATCATTACAGATGGAGTACGTTGATGTTTCAAGGGTGTACACAAACAGGATCACAATAAAGGCTGCTCTCGACTGATTGTATTCATATATACCTCGAAATACGGGCAGGTTGCAATTCTAAATTCTATGAAAGGCAACATGGGTTTGAATATTCGTGATGCAAAATTGGTTGTAACGTTTACTACGAGATGTACAAAGACAGCGCTCACACTTGTTAAAGGCTGTGTAAACATGAGTAACAGCTGAATAAAAGATCAAAAAATTGTAAACTGCGAAATGGCTAATAGGGAATTTCACCCATGTGAAGAGTTTGCACTAAACGGAATGGTAATTTCCATTTTAGAAATTTTACTACATGCAAAACTAAAGTGTCGACCGAGGAAGTAAGACCTTGTTTTAAACTCTGTTGTCGTTGTCTGGTCTCCCACGTCTATGGCAAAACACGCTGACTGACTGAATCGTGATGCTTTTTGAACTTCCTTGTGAATAAAACAACCGATATGCGGATCGTGTGAACTGAGGGGACACGCCGGTGTTATTCGAGTTAATAAAAACAAAAAAGTTACTTTGACCCATAAATATCCTATATTGCTTCTTTAAGCTTCTTTTTTATTGTTAAGTAACTAATAACTCTAACACTGCGTAAGTTACAATTCATATACGTATACGAGTATATCTTTTAAATTATTTTTAACTAAATATAATATAATATACTCTGAATCAGAACTGTTAAGTTATTTGAAAAATTCTACCTACAATCTGCTGCCAATATATATACTCACAAAATTGAATAAGTAGGCAAGCAAAACTAATATTCAATAAAAATAGTACCACAGACAAACACGTGAAACACAATACTAGACCATTTTAGGTAATTTATTGTAGTTACGTGAAATTAGAATGATTATTATTACGATGTTATTTTTACCGCTTTAATACAAGAAAACTATGGTGATCTCCTCCTTGAAATAACAAATTCAGGAATGGAGATAGTTACATAAATCACAGGAATGTACCTTGATATCAACCTGTCCAAGACGAGCACTTGCCTAAATGTTTTACAGTTTCTAATTAACACTCTATTAAAATTTTGAGTCTGGTATGACTTTTTGCTCCTTTACTTCTGAGAAGTTACTCTAGTGATTCCAACCTATGACAAAAACTATCTTTGGGTGATTATTAATAAAACCACTTTATGTTCTTTACAATTTTGCATACCCACCTTTTCGTAAACTAAATATTTTTTAATGGCTCTATGAGCTTTGGTGTTCACTTTATGCATTAATACTACGTGTTTATACTTATGTTATGAATCTTCTACACTACAAACATTATACTCATCACCTGATGGAAAGAGTGTGTTAAAGAGTATCTAGTGCGTCCGTCCCTGCAACCCCACAATAATATGGGTAGACCCGGAAGAGTACATGCAAACCTAAAACAATACTTCAAAGGGAACAAAGATGTCTGGAACGACTTCCCCTCAATTACACGGAATTGAATCGTACAACAGGCGAAGGCTTGCGTGTGTGTGAAGCAGGTACAAAATGTCTCTTTTTTACCTCTTAAAAACATGTTGGGAAAATAATGTCATCACGTCTCCACTTTATGGAAGAGTTCAGCAGTGAGATATACTTCCAAAGAGTTTTTTAAACTCAAAACCCTTTACAGCGATTTCGTAAGATTGGTGTAAAGATTCTCAGAGAGTAACAAATAATGTTTCGTGCATTGTTTTAGAAAAATTTATTTGCTACGATATTAATAGTAATTTGACTAAATCAGAAGGTAATAAAAAATATAAAGCTATTGCTTGTTAATAATTGTGTCACTTTAGCAGAGATATTAAGACATTTTATTTGTATTCAGCAACTTTCAACAGTACATTTATTGAATCCATAGTTAACACTAGTTGAGCGTATGCGCGTGTTCAGTTTACGTCTATTTCGCCTTCCTCTTAGTGCAGCGTCTGAAATCCGAAGCTGTAACAGACTTAACACCTGAAATATAGAGATTTGTCTGTTTGAAGATATCCAAAATATCGTCCACGAAGAAGCTTAAAACGAACTAGTTCCATCGTTTCGACATCAGAGACACCTAGCCTACAAAATCAAGAGCAATCTAGACAAATGGGTCTCAAAATCTTGTCCACTACCTTTTGCACAGGATCTCACATCACGGTGTAGCAACAAGACTTCAGGAGTTAAGTGTGTTAAAGCATCAGATTTGAGACACTGGACTAAGCGGAAGTGGAAATGTAGCTCAAATCAACGTACGCATTAAATTTACCCTTCCCACCATAGGTACGTTATGTGTAAGTCAAGCCTTTTTCTTCATATTCCGGTAAATTTTTAAAAATCATTAGATACAATTGAGATCAGGTTTTTGGAAGTTTTGAAGCTATGATGCTTAACGTACTCTATATTACAATACTGCGCTGGGATCCACTAAGCCCATGAGTTCCGAAAGACAATATGAAATTTTTTAACCATCTAGTTTTATAAATAAGATAAAGAAAATTATATAAATAAGAGGTGGAAACGATAAAAACATTGTTACTCAAAATAATAAATGCATCTTTATAATCCATCTTAATTTCGCTAGATGAAGTAAATGAAATAATGGCTGGCTGCTCTCCTACATCCTCACCAGCTCCCGTAGTTGACGCTTGGAGAACGCTGGCTGATAATGTTGTTCTAAGCTGACAAGTTGCAATACTTAAATCAACATTACTGTTTTGAGACAGAACAAACGTCAATACCTGGCATATTGGTGTTTCTCAATCTTAGAATTATCTACAATAAATTAAGTGACCTCGTCTTAATTTGCTGAAGGATAACGAAGCCTAACATTCAGGAGCTTAGAAAATTTTCATTTTTGTTTATCTGCTGCACGACATCTCGAGAATGGACCTATGAATTGCAGCGTCGGAGACCTAACAGACTTTTAGCGAATATTATTACATTAGTATTTATTATGATTGACAGTTGTGGTAAAGAAAAAATCGCAGTCTGAGTAAATTTGTAAACAATTTTAACACTTGACATATAAACACATTAGGCAATGAAATGAGATAAAGGCTTCACATTTTGCACCCAACCAGATGGTCAAACTGAAATAGTTATTGAGAGTTTTAAGGTCAGAATAAAACAGCTGGAAAACAAGCTTGCTTCTCCCATAATGTTGCAATTGAGTTGCGTGAATAGTTCATGAAATTAATTATAGGAGCACTTAAATTCCAAAATAAGAACTGTAACTGGTGAATTAATATACGCATTAAAGAGATTATTCTCTTAGAACTCGAGAACTCTTAGACGATGGTCAGTATTGTAAACTTGGTTTAGTTTTTGAAAACCTTGTACTTTCTAAAAAAACTATTATGTGCATTCCACATACATCCTCATCTCAAATTTACATTAAATTGTATTGGAAACGATTATTGTAAGTGAATGTAACGTAATACAGCTGGATTCCTTCGAGTTAGAACGGTCTTGACCCTGATGGTCGGAGCCCTCTAGGTGCCAGGTGTTGCCAGAATAAAAAAGCAAAAGACCGGACGACTTTCACGGGATAAAGTCCTCTATTAATTACTACACGAGAATGCCTGTCATTATTGTAATGTTCTGTGTGGCCTGCCGCGCCGCTCACCATGTGACTCTAGCGCTGCCTCACGTGGAAACACTGAACTAGTTGGATTTTTTACTACCCACAGAACAGATTCCGCTATAAATTTGTTCACGTAGGCGCTTTTCTGTGTGACACAATTAATTAGTTTTTTTTTCATGACGAAACACGGAAAAAGTTTTAAGCATTATTCGTGTTTTAATTTTAGTCTAAGAGTTTTAAGATTTTTTTTTAACGTCTTAAATCTAAAGGAATATAGTTAAATAATAGCACATGCAAGGAAATAATTTATTATTATCAGTTCTAATGATTGCGACCAGGAGTTTCTTAGTTCCAAAAGTGAACTAAGATTTTCCTATTATGGCACGAGTTTCACAATTATCTTTAGTGTCTGTTTTTTGTTTAAATCGTAAACTGTAATGTACGATAAAATTATAACAAATTTTGAATTACTGCTATTACATTTGTTGTCCAGCAATTAATATCTTATTATAGTATTATAAACGATAAATTAAATGCACTTAAAACGTGTTTTTATAAAAATCAATTGTCATTAATAGAGATATTGGTAAAAATAATTTTAATTTTAATTAGTACATATTATTACTACAGTTATTCATATAATCACGTATAGTTTATGTAGCCTAATACAATATAAGTATTGGAACATTTATCCTGTAACCCCATAATTTCAAATACATCAAAAAAGAACTAAATTTGATGTTGTCCGTACAAAATAATTCATGAACAGTTTTTGTAGGATGTTGTTTTGGGTCTTTGTACGACTTCATAGAAATACAGTACACGAAATAGCAGTATATTACGTAGTATACTCAGCAAAAGTTAAGGCAACATATGTCTGCTTGTTCTAATTTAATTCCTTTACATAAGTAAATTTTCGTGCTGTTAATTTCATGTACGAGTAAATACTTTTTGTCACGTTTTGGAGGTCTTGCAGTTTAATATAAGTGTTTGTAAATAAATTTAATAAGCTTTAATATTTAATGTATGTAGCCTAATAATATTTACTAAAACAAAATAAAAGATTATTTTCTCTGCATTTATACAATACATACAGTTGCTGCTAGTGTTTAGTCTTATCCAATTATTGTAAAATATGGTATTATATGAATACATGTCATATGGATAAATGTGCAAACAGACAAATTGTTGCAGTGTTGGACATAACATATTATTTAATTCAGTTGAGGCATCAGGCTAGACAAACTCAAAATTAACATAACCACATTTACCCAAATTACGTTTGGCTCTGACTGTTTTTTATCAGTGCCATCGATCTTGAATTATACCAACTCTCCTCTTTTTTATAAAATCCTCACAGTCCAGTGGCCGATAGGACAACTAAAAAGCCTGGAAATATGAGATTGGACTCTCATAAAAACTCAAACTTGTATGGCATTTAAATGCATGACATTAAACAGTGCATTACGTTGTTTTAAAATGGTCCCAAAAGCATATCATAAACTGGAAATAGCTTGTATAGTAATAGTTCAAATATTACAAGTATAAATTCAGTTTAGAAAAAATTACAAACTGCAATATGACATGAATTATAATTACTCTTCAGCGTAGACTTCTAAAAGTAAAAATGATACAGTCTTGTGTATCTTCATATTTTTCTATATAAAATCATAGTTAAAGAAAAGAAACTGTAGCATGCTTTATATAAACTTGTCTAAAGAAAGTTTTATGTAAAGTGATCATATCAAACAGCTATTTTTATTTTTTAAATCTTTTCATTCAAATAAAAACGTTTGAACCGTTAGGGGCATGACCTAGGTCAAGCGTATTCAAAGTCGCCACTGACCCAAGATCCTCCCCTACCTCATCCCTTCAACTTTAAGTCCCTCAATTAACACCCCTCCCTTAAAACCCCTCCCCTTCGTCATCACAGATATTCACTCTAATATAACTCCTCCCTCCGGGTTTTAAATACAGAACTACTGCTCTAATTCTAATCTCATATAATTCGTAAAGAGTCAGTTAATTTTTCGGAGAAAGACATTTTCTCTGCCAGCCGAGAGTCGCTGTTATCGTGCAATTTGTCATCATTATCTCGGCGTTCAATCTTTCTAAGCAACGGATTTGTTAATTTCTCATCTCTTTGAGTTTTAAGCTGTTTGATTTTTAGAAATTTCACTTCAGTTTGCTCATTTAGGACTCACATTTTCGTGTAATTCATTGCTGTTGTTTTTTAATCTCGACTCGTAATATTCTAGGAACTGTATTGCAAATAAGTCCATAACGTTTTATATTATTTATACTAACAATTTTATGACGAATAAAATTTACATTTATTTTTACCCACAAGTGGAAGAAACGTGCATGATGATTAAAAATGAAATTTCTAACAAATTTAAGCGTATAACATTAATAATTTTAGAAATTTCCTCGCTATGAGAAAATGTTCCTAAAATTGATTTAAAGGTGTGTTATTCCAATTCCTAGGCTTATTTCTGTGATATAAGAATATTTTCTAAACTAATTTTGCCACTTTTATCTTCTAATTGTTATAAATATTTTAAAGTACCCACACAGTTCTATAAACTTATAAATTAAAATTCATACACACTAAAAACTAACAATAATATTTCTAAAATATTATAAAACCTGTTTTAACATACACTACGAACTGATGAACTATAGTGTCCATACGAAACCAATAAACTTCATTAATATATGCAGATATAAAACAGCTCGTGTATTAATGTCAGATGTAGATTACTTTAAAATAACCTTAGTGGCCTTTCCTATTTTAATATTCACTAAAAATCAATAATCGCTTTAAAAAGAATTTTTATTAAAAAAGTAAGTTTTATTTTTAACTCCTGATAATTTCTTGGTCAGTTAAATTTAACTAAATGCGTAATATTTTTGCACTGATTTAATCAATATGTTTTGAGTCATTCTGGTTTTATAGTGAGTAGTGTATTATAGGGATTATGATATATCAACAAATAGCTTGAGTTAATTGTGAGCGACATGGTACGAACCGCTATGCTTAGACGATACTCTTAGAATGAAAAACTGCCAGGAACTTCCTTTTATCGATCAACGCTACTGGGTTCCAAACTTTTCTAACAGGTTGCGCCTGCAGTCTTTTATCTGCTTTATTACCTGCCGTGAACGAATTCTTCTACACTTCTCTACATTGCACGTTTTGTTTGTCAATTTCGCATTGTATTTTTGCAGATGCCCCCATTTTATATTTCTTTCATTCATTTGTTAATAATTTTAGTGTTGTGCAATAGAAACACCAAAATAAAAAATAGTTTGTTACCCATAATAAATGAAAAGAATGATTTGAAAACGCTTACAATGTTTATTTTATTTTGTAATAGTTAAGTATATTTTGTAAGTAAATATATTTGGTTAAATCATCAAACAGATCTGTACTGCACACACTAAACATATGAATGACAGTCATTTCGATTGCAGTTATAATTTATTACCTCCTTTTCAAGTTATTTACCAATACAATGTAAGAAAATGCTGTAGGGACTTTCATTGGACTAAAAGTATGTTTATTGAAATAGGCCAATTTTCTGGCAAGTTTGTACGTTACTTACTAATAACTTCAGAATAGAACTGAATAAAATAGTACATTACATGCATTTTCGTTTTGAACACTAAAAAAAGTAATAAACATATAGGATTGTGATAGATGTGATTGGTTACACCATCAGAGTCGATAATTCTTGTAACTGGTCCATCAGCTCGCATGGTATGCGTCGGTTAGGTCAGAAATTTTATGTAGTGATACTTTTTTCAAAATAATATCAGAATATTTGTAAAATTATTAAGACTCTTATGTGTATTTGAGCAAAATCAACTGTATTTTATTATTACTATGGCAATATGACACGAAAATGCAATGTAATGCAATGAGATAAATGTTTAAATTTAGTTACCCTTTATTTCAATACATCTTATTGTAAAAGGTGTTATTTTCTAATTATAGGGAGCCAAAATATCAATGGCTATTACATATTGATTGTATTGATTCCATTATAGCTATTTTGATAAAAGGGCTTATATAAAATATTATTGGCCTCCTCGGATTCGAACCCTTGACCTTTTGGTCAGAGATCCACAGCCTTATCCCTTGATTAAGTTAAAGAGCATAAATTATTAATCTTTCAGGCACTTAAACTTTGAATATGTTACCAAGGAAATACTCTACAGTATTAGTGGATTTATACAGTAGCCTAGTTAGTTCTTCACAACGTACTATATGAAAATATCATTATGCGATGGTTTAATGAGTGAATGGCAAGACTAAATAATGGTAAAAGTGTATAAATTAGTTTTTGTCATTTCTCAACTCCCTCAGAAATAAACATCTATTCCGCTTGTTCTTTTAACTCCCCGAACCAATACCACCACCCACCGGGGTTCTCTATTGTATAACCAGATTATTACCGGCATTAATTAAAAATACTGGTCAACTTGTCCCAATGATAAAGATTTCCGTCTACTTAATGTCGTAACAGGCACAACTTCCTACTTTAAATTCTTTTAATGTCCGGTAACATACCTTTTCCGCTCAAAATCTCTCTGGTATGCCTAGATCTCTTGAATGAATAAATTACACCCATTGATAACATTATTCTCTTCTAAATATATACTTCAGTCTGCTCTACTCTATGGTAAACCTAATTTCTAAATTCAATGAAATATTTCAGCTTATCCCCGAGTTTTGCCAACTCCCACTAGATATGATACAAAGGCGAGTACAAATTCTACCTTTACGTTATAAGACATTTTGAACATATTTCCTGAGTAGTTTATATTAAAAAATTATATTTTACTGTAATTCAGATTTTATAAGAAATTGCTTTTTAATCGTATTAGCAATAAAACAATATACATTACGAGTATCAACGTATATAAGGTTATTAGTCGCCAACTGCTAACTTTCAGCTTTTTTCCATTTCGAACGAAATACATAAAAACAATAATGAGTTTCTTTAGTATATATTTTATGTACGCTAAGTTAAAAGTTCAATCAACATAGGCTAATTTTTGCATTTTTGCAAAAAAAACAATACAACTTTTTTATATAGTAACTAATATTTCAAAGAAAATATTACACTATTTGAGTTTTTACATAATGAATGGTTTATAACTTTAATATCAAATTATAGTTTGTGTAAAAGCTCAAACTTTAAAAATATTACAACTTTCATTGAATGTTTTCATATTTATGACTAGCCTATCTGAGGAAGGCTTGTTAATTGAAGCCTAAATATTTGAGTCGAAATTTAAATACCTGAAATACTTGGACTTGGGACCAACTGCGCCTTTTTACATAGTAATTTGTAAAAAATGCACTGGACTCGTAAGGAAGTCGTAAGTCTTAGATTTCAATTAATGCAGGATTTTAAAATAAATATAATATTTTGCAAGATGGGATTTTATAATGGCCTTTTTCCTCCTTCTTGAAGCAGGAATGAATGTGAAGGTCAAACAGTTCATCAAACTCGTGTTACACCTAAGAAGCGCTGTCATATGAACCACTCCAACTAATGGTGAACAATGCATGTAGTAATGAGCCATGTTTCCAACTCATTCCATCTCGTTATGTCAGTCAAACTCCAGAATGTTTTTAAATTTTACCTAGGTTACTCTCCAAAGATCAGTGCCTGAGTCCTATTTTGTTTTCATTCCAGAATCTGAAATATCAAGTTACGTATTATTGTGTTTAGTTTAGTAGCTTGTTTTTGTTTCTTTAAATTTAGTTTAATTTGTTATTTTCATTTCTCGCTGGACTCAATTTCAAATCCTTTCTTCAGAACAATGCTATGTCGTCCTTGACGAAGGAAAGGATGTGAACCCCAATTAAGTTCGCTATATATTATGGTATATATGTGCATAATAAATAAAGCACGTCCCAGAGCATTCCCTTGAGAGACTCCTTAAATAATGTTTGACGCCATAGCAGGCCTAAGTTCGAATCTGGATTTGTTTAGAAGACTCAAAATTAATCTATGGCTGTTTTCGTGAAGCGGTTTAATGCCAAATTGTCCAAAACTAGAACAGAATATATGTTATCGAATGCTGGGCAGGTAAATAGGCGTTTTCAACCCTCCTACTATCATATATTGCATAAATATCGTGACGAATAAATTCAACTAACTTTAGTAATATTTATTTTTTAATTTATATTGCCTTTTTCAAAGCGATTTGTTTGATTAAAAGTGTGCTTGATAACATTATGTCGTATTAACTGTTTTAAAATTGTAGATAAAAATAGTTTGAACGATAATCACACAGTTTAGTAGTTGATCCTACTTTTTGAAAGAATTGGTTCGCTTGCATCACTTCTAAACTTTTAGGAAAAACAGAATGGTTTAACTGGAGTTGCTATAAAAAAGAACTCTGTTGTTTTGTGTATTTCGCCTCAATAAATATAAGTGTTTCTATTCTATTCTAAAGTTTCCTCTTTAATGTTAAAATATTTATACTTCGCTCAATACAAGAATCATTTTCTTTCCAGACATTTACTTAAGATTTGATTATTTTTTGTTCATTTTATTAAAAATAAAGCTCATGAAATGTCTGGAATTCGCAATTTTATTATTATTGGGCCCTTATAACTAATGCTTTTGTCAAAGCTTATGTTAAGGAATTGTCAATATTTAAAGATCCCAAAATCTCTCTTTTTCTGGTTCCAAAGCTTTTATAAAATTAGTTATACAACTTGTTGAACAATCTAACTGGATAAATCAATTATTAATCTCAGATCTAAAATATTAAATATATTTGTTAAGTACCTAATAATGAGCCATTTAATGTTTTCTTTGTACGTCAAAAGTAACTTTAGCCTTTTCATATTTTAAAATGTC
This sequence comes from Homalodisca vitripennis, assembly GCF_021130785.1. Taxonomy (NCBI): domain Eukaryota; kingdom Metazoa; phylum Arthropoda; class Insecta; order Hemiptera; family Cicadellidae; genus Homalodisca; species Homalodisca vitripennis. The sequence continues at coordinate 34,033,673 of NC_060208.1, forward strand.
TATGATAAAATCAATCAAGTGCTATATGTCTATTTCAAAATGTATGGATTTGTTCCATGCAAAAATTAATTCAATCGGATCTACACGTAAATATTAGTTTCTCTAACAATTTCATTGTTTTATTGGTCTTCAGTTCGTTTGTACAGTTTTTCTTTACCGTTATTGTTGTACCTCCATTTTTCCCTTTGCTTCCCTACGAATATAGAAAAACGTATGTTCTGTAAAATAAAATCAGTCCCATTATCAATTCTTTTGTGAAAATTTGCTTTAAAGTCCTTAGGGATACAAATAATGAATCCACATCCATTTACTCGTAGACGTTTTTTCTGCAGTTAACTATTTGATTTCAATTTTCAGTGTAAATATTCCATAACCCAACATGTAAGGTTTACTATGAGTTTCGTATTTTTATCAGGGTCTGATAAGAGAAGTAAGTTATATTATGTAAGTAAATTTATGTTGAAATTAGTAGCCTAGTATTTGTGCCACGTTATTTCGGAATGTCCTACGTTTGCAGTTTTCCTAAATGCTATTTGCAAGCTTTCCCCAAAAATACAGGATATCAAATAAATCTTTTTTTGTGATTGCAATTTTTCTGTCGTGTTTCATTATGGCATTTGTAATAATGGTCTAGTATTCTCTAACGAAAACATTCCGCGGGGTTACGTGAGACGCCTGCCAGAACCATCCGGCAATTTGTTTGCACTTCATTTATTGGAATTGCCTTTTCTAAATAGAAGGCGTTTTTCGTTGCACTGCAAATATGTTTACGCATATACATGTTCAAAGTTCATGATTTATGCAAATATATGCATTATATTTCCATATTAAAATGTCAATCTAGCCAAAGGCTTTTAGTATAACAATTATTACATATTCATTTTATCCATTACAGCAAATACATCGTCATTAAATAAATAAATAAAATACATATATATTTTAAGTAGCCTATATACGTACATAACTGGTAACATATTTTTGCTACATCGTAGTATTAAGCCTTCCTGTTGTTCATTTAATACTGTAACATAGTATTACCGTTGAAATAAATAAAATTTGTATTACTTAAATTTGTATGGCTCTTGATACTTTTGGGTAGGGTACGATAAGCGGACCCGGTTTTTTAAATCGAAGAATATAATCATCGGTAACTAATATTCGCACCTCGAATCCTAGACTATCATTTGATATAAAATTATCCATAGTCCCAAATAACAATCATGTGTTTAAATTAAAATATAGTACATAGGAATATGGGAAAACTCATAAATAATTAATAAATGACATAAATAATAAACGAACCAGAACGAGATCGATCAAACAGGAAAACTCATAAATAATTATGAGCCACAATTCATATGGTTTATGTCATAATTATTGAATTGTTTATAATTATACACGTAATTAGGCTATATATTATTACGTGTATGTATAACAATTAATTATTATTATTGTTATATTTACACGTAATCGTATATATACGATAACTTTTTGTGATTCAATGTTTATTGAAATTATATATATATATATATATATATATATATATATATATATATATATATATATATATATACTATTACTTTTTGTGATTCAATGTTTATTGAAATTATATATATAATAATAATAATAATACAGTTCAATGTACTATTTGAAAGTTTTTACAGTTGTTGATATAGATTAAGTTAATTGTTAAAAATAATTCATCAGTATCGATCGGTTATATCGATCATTATGATTAAGTAATATCGCTTGCCAATTTCGATATAAAAACCGGGTCCGCTTATCGTACTCTACCCATACTTTTAAATAAAAAATTTATATGGGTAATTGGAAACACCTTGCTCCAAGAACACCTACTTTCTAAGGAAAACATTCACATTCGGATCAAACCATACGAACACAACTTACACTTGTGTTAATCAAGGTGTGGATACTGCTTTTATTGGAACAAATTCAATATTCCTTACAATCAATCATTCATTAATTATATTTAGTATTTTTAATTTGTATAACTATGATGTCAAATAGGGTAACGTATACGTTTTCTACAATAATTACATACAGTATTAAACAAAGATATTTCGTTCCTTAGAGGCTATATAACCACAAAAGCGCAATATATTCCGTATTTTCTTTCTACCATTTTTTACTACGGATGCTTAAACAAATTTGGGCTATGTGCGTTGTTATGTTATGTCTTTATAGTTAGAACATTGTTGCAACATATTCTTGTGAAGCCACGCTACAGGTGTGAACATCGCTATTTAATGCTTTGTACATTGATTGTTTGATTTGGAATTTATACTATTTCAAGTGTAATTTTTTTCCCACTTTTTTAATAAAAATCGAAAAGGACCACAGATACACCTACCCTGTCAATTATACTTTCCTTGCAAATTGTGATAAACAATTATGTAAGTTTACAATTAATTTTAATTTTTTGCACCACGAGAACTGTTACTTAATATAATTTACAAATATAAAAAATCTTTTTCAATGTACTAATAAATTACACGTAGTCGACTAATTCCAAAATTAAATTAACTATTCCGCAACCACTACGATTTTACTAGCACTAAACAGGTATTGCTATAAAAATCTGATGTGATGTATTCTATTAAACATAGACGTGCAGTGCTGCAAACGTTTTAAATACGACTTTTAAAAAAATAAACGTTATCATAGAAATATGATTTAGGTGTATTGGCAGATGGATTGGAGCTGCATTGTGTCGTCCCAGCAGTTAAACATGTAAATTCACGCAGAATAATTTGTCGGAAAAATTTCTGTTGGTATTTTAGAAGTACGAATCGTATTAAAATTTCTTGTACTACTCTAAAACGATTTTTCTGCCTCTCTCCGTGTGTTTTATAAAGCACATTTACTTGTAACAGTGAATAAAGTTCTACATTACCTTAATTATCGACAAAGGCAAATATTATGAATTAAGTGATTAAAATCAAACAAATTAGAAAGAAAGGAACAAAGATTATTTAACATATATAAATTTGATATGAAGGAGGGTGCATAGTTTTGACATTAAATATTATTATAAAACTGTTTCAAGAATGTAAGTTTATATATCAGGTAGTATTAGTAGTTTTCCTTCCATACACATAGTGCTACAGATTCTCGTACTCAAATATTTAAAACGTTTTACGATAAAAAATATAAATTAATTAACTAGTTATAACAATACGTACTTAACATATTAATATTAATACTTAAATCTGAATAGTCTAAACTTATCGTTTTCTATGGCTCATAAACTGTGAGAAAATTAGTACACTTTTCTTTAGGTGGTTTAATCGGTCATTGAGGGGGAAGGTTATTTAGTTATTTTACTATAACTCTTCTGAATTAAGAAAAATTTATAATTTGTTATGATACGAGTGATTACAGGTATTTTAAGAAGGAAACTTGGGTAAATTTATGACCCAAATCTAACCCAAAGGTCTAAATAAATTTGCATGAAGATAAAAATATCATTTTTTACAGTATATACATATTTTTGTAATGAAATGTAATTTAATAAAATTTTATAATAAAAAAATGTTACTTATGGATATCCTACTAGTAATTTTGTATATACACAATTTAAAGATGTATGTCTTCAACGATCTTTCTTTGTTCCTAATTATAATATGCCAAATATTCAACTTCTAATGGCCACAGATTCTGGTTGAGTGATCAAAACGTTTTATTGTTTTCATATTCTGAAATATATGAGCTGGGACATTTTTTAGTTATTAAAAAAACTATTTCGACCAAAAGCTATGTGAATAGCTTAACATTGAGCAATTAAAATATTTAAATCGCTTATTTATAGAGTAACTAAACTTCATTTTCTATAACTCTCATTAACATCTGTAAGATAAGAAAATATTCTTAAGAAAAACTTAGTTCACAAAAATTTACAGTTCTACTATTTGTGGAGTATCCTCTCGAAAAATTTCATACAGCTAAATAGTACTTTTCTTTATTGATTTGTAAAGTTGTATTTTTATCATTTGAAAGGTATAAAACTTGCTAGTGAGTTATAAACTCTTTCTATATTGCCAATAGTCCAGTTAGCGAGTTCGGCGGTTATCGCAAGATGACCAAGTCAAGCAAGACGGTCGTACCTGCTGCTTGGATGCGAGACTACTGGGCGATCCTGTCCTTCCAAGCAGTCCGTCAGCCCGGCCAGTGGTGATGGGAGGAAGTCACCGTTGGTTTCCAGGGTAAAAGAGAGATTCTTACCTCTAACTTCGTCTGGTAAAATGAGACGTTCTATACTTTGTTACCTTTTTAAACGTACGCTTAAAAAGTATATTCGGAGTATAAAACAGCAAATCCATCTTATGAGTTCTTTCCTTATTGGAATTCTCAATAGATTTGAAAATAAACGTTCCAATAATATCCTTTTTATTTTTGTGAGGCCTTTCGAGTACAAGGAAAACGTCATCAGAAGCCTCATAATGATGATGATTTTGTCTACCTTGAACACGAAAGGCCTCACTAAAATAAAAAAAGTATATTATTGGAGTGTTTGTTTTCAAATTTATACCATAAATCCATTTAAAATTAAAATCATATAAAGACGTTAATTATGTTCAGGTATTTGGAAGCAACATATTTATTACTAGGCTTTACGTAGTTGTAAAAATATGGAAAATAATTTGGTAGCTGGTTTATAAATACATTGGGCTTTTAACAAATTAAAGTTTGATATGAAAATAGTGGAAGTCTTAAAAACAATCTGCAGAACAGACACAATGTAACATTTCTTATTGGATTGAAATTACTAAGCACATGATTTTTATTGTTAAAATTCAAACGTAGTGGATTTTAAGAATTTATTTCAAATTTAAGAACAGTATTTATTTTATAAATATTAATTTGTACCAATCCCATTCAAAAATTGTGTTTATAATTGGGCTGTCTATAGTAGGAGTTTTGTCATTTGTCTTTACATTTTTACAATGAAATGTTAAAATAACTGCTCGGAAATATGCACTACTGATTTAACTTTTACACAAATTTGCAACGTGTAACACTGCGCGTTTAATGGTTGCAGTTTATTAATAAATTATAATTTAAACTTATAGTAAATTAGTATAATATAAACAGGGTCAAAAGTCTCTAACAAATAATGTGTTTCAAATTTAAATTTTAACTTGCTTGCTGAAAAACTTTTAGAACATAATTTGGTAGTTCCCAGATACAATGAATACTCACTACCAATCTTAACATTCACTAAGTCTTACTAACATTTAGTCAGACTGAATTAAGGAAAGACTGCATAGTTGCCTGCATATCCATCTACCTCACGAATTGAGTAATCATCACTTTATATAAACTTTTTAATTGTTTCTTATTAGAAGTGTTTTAGTACTAATTCCACCCGAAAACAATATGAGTTGACTCATTCATTCACCCACTTATCACTACATCATTCACGCTGAGCGGTAGTCATGCCAAAGCTCAGGCATAATATTTGGTATAAATAATTTTTTTATTTACGACATTTTAGAGCCAAAAAAGTGACAAGATTCTCCTATTCTAAAACCAAGAAAGCTAAAAGAAATACCTGACCATATATCATAATATCTTATGGTTAATCTGGAGTCCACATGTAGGTATGGTGGTCATCTTCTGCGTTTAATGTGGATGCCCGCCTCTAGAGGTTCTGCGTGATAATTCCATATACAGGTTAGAAGTACATATACTTAAGACAGAGATCATTAGATCGGTTCATCGGAACTGCACAACTTTTTCAACTACTGGAAAATTCCAAAATAGCTCATCTTAACAAAGCTGCCTTAATCTACAGAATACAAACAGGAAAACTCTGCAATAAGCCAAGTATTCCTTATGTACAAAACCTTCAGGCAAATAAATCTGTACATTTTTACAACAAATTTAATTAACCAGTGATTTATTTATTAAAGTGATAAAAAGGATATTCCTGTATTTGTGTTGACAATATTTTGTGAGTTTGTACTTAATATACCCAACTGTTTAGACATAAATATCACTTGTAATTGCTCTAAATCTCTCAAAAGGGTTCTTCGAGGTATAAGAAAGAATAATATTAATTTTTAATATGTATATTCCATTCGTATAGTAATACTAAAATGTGTAATGTCCTTGAATCCTATAAGTAAATCCTTGAAGTAAATGTTGCACTGTTATGTTGTTGTGTAATAGAACATTTTGTTGTGATAAGAAATTTACACAGTTCTGGTCTTCCTATTTAAAGAAAGTTGTAGTGTAGAGTAGCCTGTGAAGAAGAGCGTTAATCCAAAATACCGTATTATGGATTTGTTGTAGTTCAGTTAAATCATCACTTGTTCTCCAGATCACACGAAATCACACACTTATCATTAGCCTACATCGTTTACAAAATTATGAAGCTCATTTAAATTTACTAACGACAAAAAATTTAATGCGAAATGTTAGTTTTCCTACATAATGAAATACAAATTTACCTAAATCTGTTTACAAACACTAAGGGCATTATCTTTAAAAATCATTACCATCACAAAATTGTATTAATTAACCATAATTTATGAATCTATGAAGGATAGTGGGATCACAAAGAATTAAAACGTTATTTTTATGGTATGTCTCAAGCTATGTTTGAATATTAAATCTTAACATGTGTGTTTATAGTTCACACCATATTTATTCTGCATCAGGTATGTATTATCTTGAGTAATAAGTAATAAATAGATTAATTTGGATAATCGTCTAGCCTTGTTCACTTCGTCGCCACTTTTTTGAACACAAATTAATTTCTGTAAATAAATTTGTCCAATTTGGATATTACAAGATGAATTTATAACGATACCACTATCCATTTGTGTATAGAAAAAACTATACCCTTTCTGACCTATACATCATCTAAACTTTGGACTTGATGATTGACACAAACTCCCAATACATACAAATCTTAAGGTTCAATTGGTTTTCGGTTTGGCAAGTATTATTAAGATCTCTTTAAGACTCATAAATTTCCTTCTCAGGGAATTGAAAACAATATTATCAAACTTTCTGAACTTAAAAGTTTACGAAAAACAACTTTATCAAATGTATACATGCACGTTTTGTAAAAGATCCTCTACTTTTTTACATTAGAGGATCTTGGTATAATTATGAGGTGATTTTTATAAGAAGGGTTCATTCTTAAAATCTGGTAACCTTCTGCTCGTGCTTTTTACATAACCTCAATTACTGTACTGCTCCTTTATCCATTACACTCGCCAAATTCAACAAATTAGTGAACAATGTGGGCCGCCCTATATTGTCACTCAAGCCAACACTGATTTATTCAATACCGTTGTCTGTATTTTTATTGACTTTAGACATTATAAAAAATCTATTGTATCAGAAAAAATATATGTTAAGGATTGTGTACAAACAGTTTTCGAGTTTAAAATTAAGAATTAATAATGTATGTAACAAGGTATTAGTCATTGCATGAACAATATCAATCAACATACGTAATAATATATGAGTATTATACACACCATGGGTTGCATAACAGGTTTTGCTGAGGTTGATAGACAGGCAGACACTCACAGAGAACATACATTTTTATATCCATTTAAATAAGAAAATGGAAATTGTGTCAACCTTCTGAGTGATAGACTGCAATGACTCAGCCAAATTCCATTGTTGAAAATTCACCATCATAGAACTATCTAGAAATTAATTTTTAAAATCAACAGATGAAATATTTCTTGAAATATCATAACACAATGTCTAATTCATATTTTTATTCATTAAGTTAGGTTTTATAACAGTATTAAAGCAATAGGTTCCGGTGAGCTAGGGAGACTAGACCTACTCTAAAGGCCAGAGTGTGCTGGAATTAAATTTTGACACAGACTCTTAACTTTGACTTTAAATTAATTTTTGTAACCCTGCAAATAAAAATGTAAAATTTTATAATCTCATATAGTTTGTACTCAGTGTGTTTATATATATATATATATATATATATATATATATATATATATATATTTCTTCTACTATTTTCGCATTGCCGTTGGACCCATAACCAACGTTGGACCTATAAGACTAATATGATAATATTCACAAATTTTCAGCCAAACTCTATGGAGTGACATGCACCATCATCGAACTCAATGTTGCCTATATAGAAATGAAGCTTCATACAAAATTGCAAGTGAGTAGGTCAATTCGTTTTCTAGATATCGTACTGACAGACGAATACAAAAGAATTTTTTTTCACTAACGTTCAGCCAATAACCAAAAAACTTAATATTCAGCCTCTATATTAATCATTAGGTTTTTATATAAAAACTATGAACGCTGTTACCTAAATAAGGTTAGTATAAGTTTATTTAATAGTTAATATGTGTGTATTAACATTAATAAATAATGTAGTTGTACATTTTTTACAACTGAACAATTTTAGCTTTTAACATAGCTTGAAGCATATATTAGTATAGGCTTAAGGACACTATTCAAGATGTAACGTAATTGTCAAGTATGAATAAAGGAATTTTATTTGAACTGAATTTCATCTTTGCTTACCTTTGTTTACAAACTCGCTACGTGCAAAGTAGTATGGTTACAACTTTGTTTACTCTTCCAAAGATTTTTGTGGAGTTTTCGCTGTAAGAGGTTGGACGCTACTAGCTATAATATTCTAAACAGAATGTAAAGGTTGGTTTATTCCAATGAAAGTCAACATTGAATGCTTGGGATAACAATTAAAGTGGTACCATTGTCACCTTTTTTACGTTGCAAGGTATGCAAGCAAAACTGTGGTCCCAGGCAGTAATTAAAACTATAATTGTATTAATATTACAACCGATACACATGGACTATGTGTAATCAATACGTCCATATCATGATAAGTATCTAATATGCTTTTAAGAATAAAGAAAAGATACGAGCAACAAACTTTCTTCCGGACGTTCCAACGACATCCTACCGGAGGCCAGGCCAGGTGCTCTGGACTGAAAATATTCATCGGGAATGCAGATGTGTATGCAAATCACTTATTGTAAATTGGACAACCCTTCAGGCCTAGTCAATTGGTCGGGCACAAAGGCTTTTCATAAATTGAATAAAAATCAGGCCTGATGTCATTGTCATTGCCGTAGATCTTGCATAGAGAATTAGCCCTGGTCCGATTGTAAGCGGGTCGTAGATTTGCATGACAGACCTGGCAGAGGTCGATTTGCATGTGGCCCGTAAGGGGACTCTCCGCGGCAGTGTCTACCTGGGCAGGAACAGCACCGGCTCCAAGTATCGATTCTGAGGGACTCCACACATTCTGCTTCGGCTGCTCAAAGTTTTCGTCGCAGAACTAAAAAATTTGTAGTATTGAAGAAAAAATTTGGAAGTATTGAAAGAAATTAATGCGTAATTCGTTTTCCATTATGTAATGATTTGATAGGAAACTAAATTATATCGATTTCAACAATGTATATCGGAAGACATTCACCACAATAATTTCTAATGAAGACACGATACTTTTTTAATTTTTTTATGTACTTTCAATATATAACCTCAAAATCATTTTGATTGTTTTATCATTTTAATTGACTAGAACCCCATATTTAACTTTTTTCATTTTATCATTTTAGAATCTATATTTTTGGAACACGGAAATAAATAAGAATGATATAAATACATAGTGAACCTAATTTGTTAGTCCTCTTCGTGCAAATTTTACTTTTTTGTTATAAAATTTATGTAACATTTAGTAATAATAAAAAGTTGAAATACAAACTTTCACCAGTTATATCATTGTTGTATATTCTAATATATAATCGTAGTAATGCTATTCACTTTCTTACATAAACTTCTTTTACTTAGTCCACCACCTCTAATTAAAAATTGTTTAACCCCACATTTTTTATGGTGGTGTGGAAGCTGCATTCTCAATGACTATTAACTGTGGTGGCTGCAATGACAGGTTTCAGTGACTTCGAGATGAGATCTGGTGCAGCTGGAATAAATGAAAAAATCTCCTCATTCATAATTCCTAATAACACAATCTTGATTTCAGATGTCACAATGCTGACACTTTTATAGCGATTTTGTCAACGTAACTAATTACACATTCTAAATCGTTAGATAAATTTACTTTTCAGGAAACATTGCATAGTGTTCTCAAATATCGAAGATACATTTTTAAAAGAATTTATAAGAAATAAGTTTTAAAAAGTGAAAAAAAATTTTCTTTCGAAATCAATTTTTACCATTCAATTATGAAGTAAACTAAATAAAAATTGAAAAAAGTTAACCGGTTAGAGCATTTAAACATTTACAATTCTAACTTATCTCTGTTGCAATGCTATATTATAATAGCCAATGAGTTAGTACAATAAAGGAAGAACGGGCGAATTGTATTTAGTCAACGCTGGTAAGTTTCGGTAGAAGAAGCATCTGTTCTGAAACAAAATAAAGTAGTGTGAGAAATTTTGTATGTATTTAAATATCAATACTAATTCAAATCATAACCAAACAACTCAACTTCAGCAAATAGATCAATGAAGTGTATTCCTACTATGACATCATTCCTAGCAGAATTGCGTATTAGAATACACTAGTTTTTAATACGTATATATATATAAATATCCCAAAACCAACGATTTAGCTATATACAATGTATCGGAAAAATAAATATAAATAAGTTTGTGTATATATATATATATATATATATCGTATTCCTATATATATATATATATATATATATATATATATATATATATATATATATATATATATATATAGGAATACGAGACTTAACTGACATATCAATGTGCTTAGGAATAGCTTAGTAATGTGAGTGAATCAAAGAATGGTGATGATTACATGCATGTTATTAGTTTGTATCTATTCAAATCAGCTAATTGTTGCGGCATGAAATATTCTAGGCTAGAAATCATCATATTCAAATACGTTGAGGGGAATAGAGGTAAGGGATTAAGGCAGTGGCAGTGACAAGTCCCTGTGGGGTCTGTCTAGAGTAAGATCCTCTCAATAGGTCCTCTGCACTCTTGCAATTGCTAGCATATGATATGTTTCTTAAGGGTAAATGAGGAACGTGAGTTGAAAAATTAAGACTGTTAAGTATATCTAGGACTTTAATAACTGTATAATTATTATACTAATGAATAACTTCATTTGACGTTGTCACTAGCAATTTTAGCGAAACAGTCCTATTTCTGAGGTATAGTATGCAATTTTAATTTTTGTATAAAAAAATTTTGTTTGTAAAAAGTTTTGAGTACTAATTCTAATTTATAAGTAAGAGCATCAACACTTTGGGTGGATTGACTTAAACACATTTTACGTCCACTCTTTAACATTAAGTAAATCAAATAACGTAGAATAAGACAACAACTATATATAAGTTACATATTTACTAAAGTAAACTTCAAATTTAAAATTTGAATTTGTAAATATTTTTAATACGAATGATTTTAAATATTACGTGTTTTTCATTGTGAGTTCAATAATATAAACTATGGTTAAAATATCTTAATCCGTTAAAAATTGTTAAGGAAATGCAATTTCTAGATCTACAATTTATAAGATTCTGAGTTGCTTTATTCTGTAATAGTACTGAAAGACAATGAGAATACCTCTTCAGCGACATTGCACTATATCTTGTGGTCTAGGTGTCTCTGATGTAGAAACGATGTAACGAGTTCGTTTTGAGCTTCTTAATCACCAACTTTTTTACACCTCTACAGACGAACATGCCTAAAGGTTTTAAGAGTCAATTTTGAAACAGTGTCATCTCCCTGACGCTGCACTAAGAAGAAAGTGAATTGTAGCTTAACTCAATATTCACACAACACCAAAAGGATAATAGGAGTTTGGACATTTTCAATCGTTATATGTTACAAGATGTTTAAAACTACGTCTCGAGAATTATTATCTAGCCTCTTCGTCAGGTGTAAGAAATTGAATGCTTACAACATCCCACTTCTGTCCGAGCTGGTGTGATGTGTGATTGTGCTCTTGACCTCTCGTGACTTGCGTCCGGTGCAGTGACAACGCTTGGGTTCATATTTTCCTGTCTGGATCCAAGCGGGTTTCGGGCGTACTAGTGTACTAGTGCTCGTGACTTATGTGCAATGAAAACGCCTGGGTTAATTTGTTTCCTGTCTGGCTTCAAGTTGCTGTCGGATATGACGTGTTTTTACTTTGTTAGTGCTAATCCATTACCGCACGTTGTAAGTTTTAAGTATTTTTTATCTACTGAATTTCTTTCACCTGAAGAAGAGGGTGGATTTCAATTTTCGAAACGGGGTGTTATACGTCTTGTAACATATACGATGGCAAATGTCCAAATTATTTAACCAAAGATTCTAGCCCAGATCTGGATTGTGTTTTAAATTTAATGATTCTAGCCCTGCAAATGACAAGAAAGTGAGTTAATATTTACAGATAACATTTCACACTAAGAAAAATCAACTACCGTTAATTTTTTATGAAGATGATATTGCAAGTTAAGCTAAAATGATCAATCCTGTTATGAAACTAATCAATCCAGCAAAGCAATTTCACTACATGTGGTTATAAGTAACTGAATAATGATTTGGTTTCACAATACACACTGACAGAAATCGTTCATTCATCAGTAACGTGTTGTAAAGAATGTTTTTAAGTAAATTATAATAATATGAGTTTATCAATGAAAATTTTATCCATTAGCTATTGAAAATCCCCGAGTATTTGCTAGTTATCATATAAATAGCATCTCTGGCTATTCATAAATATTAATACTCATACCAGCTGCATACACGCGTACTGAAAATGACAATAAAACATTTTAAAATGTATTATACAATAACAACAACAAATTCTGTAACAGTTAGTTGTATACAGCACAACATCAATAAAAATTATAAAATAAATATCACATAAACAATAATTAAATAAACGTATGCTTGTAAATTGATAAAGTGGTAAAGTGATAAATTTAACACATAAAAGGTCATGATAAACTGTAACGCCTTAAGCAATTTATAAATACAGAAGAATTAATGTAAAATGCCAACAACGTATGAATTACTTAACAAGCAGCATTTCATAATAAAAACATGATATTTTATATGAGTGTTTTTAAATTTGTATATAACTGTAATATCTGATATTAATATTCAAGTGGTGCATTAATCTGCCTTACATTTAACTATTGCCCAAACTTATTATGTCGGGAAACATTTAAAGAGAATGAACGATAATAAAAAAAGTAAATATGGCTTTATTTGTAAATTGTGTATAGATTTTTTAGTTTGTAACATGCTGATCAAATATCAACCTCAAATATATTATTGGTAATAACAATATTTTTTATCAATGATGTTAATAATACACAGTTACTGTAAATAAGTAACTGTTCATTATCCATCTGTTAGTTATTATCAGTAATTGTTAATACACTGTTTGAATGTAAATCATAGCACTCTTAATGTGGTCAAATCCATATACATCGCAATAGGCATTACTTTATAGTATTGCACAAACGTTCTTATAACCCCAAAGTCAATAGGAATTTTCATTTAGTCAATAAGAACCTATTTAGCAACTTTCAAGTCTCTAAGTAATATCTATAACGAGTTATATGGAAAAACAGACTAGGAAGCTATTTATAAAATACCTGTGGGGTCCTTTATAAACATGTTATTTTACCTGTAAAGACACTAATATAGAACAATACCCAGATTGTGACGTTCGTGTGTCTGTTGTAAGGGGGAGGGGGAGTTAATAAAATGAGATGATGGGATAAAAGATATAAGTGAGCCGGGCATTATGCAATGTGACGTCATACGTGGAGGGGTGGCATGGGAGGGGGAGCGAGAGGGAGCCATGTTGGGGGAGTCCGTCTCCCGCCATGACGCGTCATATGGCACACACTCAATAACACGGGGGAAAAATCACCCGTGTCAAAATGAAATAGCATGGCTGGAAGCGAAACGCAGTCACTAGCATCGGGAGAGCCGCTGAATTCTTTTCCAGATCTCAAGTACACGCATATGTCGCTGTCTCGTTTTGGTTGAACGTAGCTTTATGAAGGGGAAAATTTAATTTTAGTAGCGGTCGACATGGTTGAACCAAGGATAACATTTTTAACGGATGCGATAAATATTGCTATAACATAGCGTGTTCCAAGAATAATTCAGTTGGATTGAGGTTCCTGATTGTTTTAAGGATTTGGAATTTGGATTTGAATTTGTGGTTAAGATATCTTTTATATTCTATTTTTAAAGTCGTGGCCCCTTAAGATAACTTTCCTGACATAAAAAGAAGACTTTATTATATCTTTAAACTAGGAGGTTTAAAACCAGGTGCAAATAAAGACTGTTAAATATAAAAAATGTGAATGTGTACAGAATTTACATTAAGTATTGCTAAAGGGCATTCTTTTTAATGATGCATGAAAATTAAATGTTTAGTAAAATGTGAAAGTGACTTGCTCTTAAAAGAACACTTATGTTAATTACATGTCACTAGATCCAGTCATATTATTAGACCGTATTTACTGTAAAAATGTATCCTATCTTTGACATTTTTGTGTGTACTAATCAGAGGTTTCAATTTTTTTCAAATACCCTTAACTCTTGACGGAATAGTAAAAAATATATTTATCTTATTATTAGAATAGACTTTCTTAAAAGACTGAGACTAGAATTTTTACTGTAGACGTTATGTAAATTTGAATAACTGAATTCAAAATAACACACAAGAATAAAATCAATTTGTAGAACTGCTCTATTATAAAAATTCATCCGTAATTGGTAACACAAAATTAAATAAATATATAGATTAATGTATATATCAAAACTTTACATAGCACTATGCGTGTACTTGACTTAAACAAAAATCGCGTTGTGCAAAATATTTATCAGATTTTAATTCTGTATTTTGTAAAAGTCAATGTTGTACTTGATTTTTACAAATTAGTTACAAAACATTTTAAGGCGTCATATTTCGAACATTTAAGGCATCGAGGACCGTTGGTTTTAAGGTTTTAGAGCTCCCTCGTATAGTTCTAGAAAGAAATGGCGTTACTTCGATATGGAGTTGATACAATAAAACTACAGATACACAAAATATAGCCTACACATCGTAGCTGACCTACTTACTTACATCGATTGCAGCCGCGTTTCGGTGTAAGACGTAGCACATACTAGGGAATATTAATGAAAAGGAGCAATATTTCAAATAAATAAATTTCGGTTGAGTATGGAGATTTGCTGAGCCACTCTCTAAAATTAAAACTCTACTAAAACCACCAAATATTTTATGACTTCTAAACAAAAAAACAGTTATTGACAATTACAATTCTACTGGTATAGCTTATTAAATTAAATTTTTGAATTATTTTTCATATTATATTGTTCAAACTGACCTTTCGTTTAGCAGTAGAATTTTTGAACATCTACCAAAACTGAACTTTTAATGGTATTAATGTGATTAATGAAATAAATTTCAAAACGTAGAGTTTGAATATATAATAAATTAGAAACTAAATCATGGTCTTCACTCAATCACAATACCATGATAATAGTAATGCTTCAAAGACAGGGCGACAACACAACAGAGAATAAGCAAACGAGAGCGCAGAAGCTCGGACAGTACACAGAAAAGCGCCCAAAATCGATCGGCTATGTATTGTGTTTGCGCATTTTAATTTTATTTAATGACGTCATGAAGACTGACTGACCTTGTAAATCAGCTGATCATCAAAACCGCACTCAGTGAACGAGAACGGATATCAATAGTCATTGGCAGATTGGTGAGTAAACAGTTCTTTTAAATTTTGAAAACAAAATGCATGTATGTAAAATGTAAACTTATGTGCAGGTAAACGAAATAATTGAGTATATGGGACTCACCACTCCAGCAGAGCTGTAGGGGCTGTGCACAACCACCCCTGTCTCTCACTGAGGGTGAGTGCTGACTCATCAGAGGTGAGCATGGAGGTACTAGCCCATCATAGCGCACCTTACCTTATCCAATTATATATTTCACCACAGTAACTTACGTTACAGTTGGTGGCAATATAACACCGACTTATATGATAACTCTTTCTATAGACTGCATTCGTTGTTGATATATGTGGCTTCATAAGAGTGGGCACAATAATACTAATAAGTCGGAGATCAATTTTTCTTTTTCCCTGAAAGGTTAGTACTCGTAAAGAATGAACTCGTATGAGAAATTTAACGGTGAATTACCAATAAAATTTAAAAATTTTAATGCAAAATTTCTTAATGGATCACTTACCTACCATATTTACATCCATGTAGTAGTACATACATATGTATTAGATACTGCATTTATATGATCAAACGTATTGTATATATAAAATTAACTACATGATGTAAGATTTCTAGCATTTTAAGAACCATGATGGTTGGAATATGAGTGGAAATGTATGTATCGCTCACAAAAAATTCCAACTTCAGTTGATTTATCACTAACCTAAAACTACAGCCGTATGTGCCCTATGATGAAAAGCTAAAATTTCCCCAAGTTCCGACTGAATGTAAGGAACACCTTGATACTTCTGATACCCTAAGCCCCCATGATATACGGTCCTGGACGACGAGTGGGCGGGCAAGTAATGTAAAGTTGTCAGAGATACCGAGTGGGAAGTGTCATGACAAATGGAGTGTCGGAGCGTGCGAGGAACGGTCGGGGCTGATGGTTGCTTCGATACGTTATTGATGATGCCAGGACATATCTGGAGGTTCCAGCGGCGGGAGGGAAGATATCTCGTCGGTAACGTCAAGAAACGTGGTTATAACAAAAAATGTTACTAGATAACACGGATATGTCATGCTGTGTTCATAAATAAATCTCACTCAATCGAGACTTACAGTTTGCTAAATCAAATTGCTATCTTCAAATCCAGAAAGAGTAATTGCTACCTTCGACATTAAGATTTTCGACAAATTGTGAAATTAAATGGATCAACCAGTTTTGGATTTGTAGCCAAATAGATAACAACCCAATCTAATATTTTCATGTCACTGTGTCACTTTGTGTAAGTTTAACATTTTCTATTTATTGCAGTGCGAGGTTTTACTCATAAATATTTTTTGATGGGCGCACATAAGAACGTCAACTTAAGATTATGAAGCTGTAGGTTGTCCTACTGAATCAGTTTTTTAACTATAGGGCAATTAATGGAATATTGGACAAAACGAAGTGCAACGGTTGGTGTTGGATAGTTTGTACTAAAAACATAAATGACATAAATGGGAGTAAAATATTACAATTATTGTTTAAAATATGACAAATTCTTACATTCATTAAAGCCAGTTATTGATTGTGCTTGATCGATCAAAATATTTTAGGTAATAACTCAAATTAAATCATAGTAATAAAAACGTTGGAAAGACGAAGATGAAAAAAGTTTGATTAAACAAAAAAACTGATATTTTAAAATGCAATTCGGTTATTATAACTCAGTTATTACAAAATAAATTGTTGATAAGAAAACTTTATATTAATCTATTTTATTTCTTCCTGGAATTAATTATTTATTTACAAATTAATCTAAAGTTATAAATGAAGTAAAGGGTTATATAAATTGTCAATAATAAAGAGACTTATTATAATAAGTCTAATTTAAATATTTAATACTACTGTGAGACAATTAAACTTTTTTAATAAAAATTGCATATTTTAATGGACTACACTATAAATATGAAATTGTATTCATTCTAATAGTGCAATTGATCGTGCTCAGCGTAATTGATAAATAATATAATTAAATTTTTATTATCTTTATAATCAGCTGACTAAACAATCGGTGTTATCCCCAAAATAATCAGCCAATTAACCTAGGGACCGTAACCAAGGATACCGATCAACAACCAACAAGTCATATGTGAAAGTGTTGTGAGGGGGAATGAGAGCGGGTGGAGGGGGAGGGGTAAGGAGAACGGCATCAATGAGCTGACAGTCTTAGCCGTACTAATCTGTTAATGTGTGTACTCTACTCCGATGACGTCACCGTGTTCGATCCAGCGGCGGGGCGCCGCGGCGCGAGCCTGCGTCTTGAGGCGGTCCGTGGTAGCGCCGCGGCGCTCCGGGTGCCTCCATTCGTCTCCGCTCAAGCCGCCGTGCGCCAGGCCAACCGTCAGGTGAGCGTCACCAGCTTGTTTTGCTACAACACCACATTACAGTAGAAAATAACATTATGTTACCATAAACAAAGAAAAGACATAGCTTTCAGTAAAAAAAACCACGATAATATATGTTGCAAACTAATATAATACATAAATTAGAATAAATAAAAAGTAAAAATAACTGAATGTATTGAAGTATATATACATTGTAATTTAATTAAGTGCATAAAGTTATTAACAATATGTGGTATTCTGATTTTTGCTTTTTAATAAAAATAGAATCAAAAGTACATGCCATTGGCTAAATAAAAAATTATAAATTCTACTTATGTTAAAAGTCTATGTAGTATTTGATTTTTTAAATCTAAAACAAATATTAAAAAATAATTATGAGTATTTTAAAATTACCTTATTAAACAAATCGAATATAGGCTATAACTGGTTATTTTTTAGCACTTTTACATATGTTACAAAATATAATCCATAAAATAGTATGTTCTTGATGGTTTAAATATATAGGCTTCACTATCTTTTTAAAACAACTAATATGTCTAACAATTATATTATGTATTT
Organism: Homalodisca vitripennis; assembly: GCF_021130785.1. Taxonomy (NCBI): domain Eukaryota; kingdom Metazoa; phylum Arthropoda; class Insecta; order Hemiptera; family Cicadellidae; genus Homalodisca; species Homalodisca vitripennis. The sequence continues at coordinate 34,052,371 of NC_060208.1, forward strand.
TTAATATTATTAAGTTTTGAATCGTATACTATTGAGATTAACGTTCATACTGGTATACAACTAAATTCTGTTTTTATTTTACTTAACTTAGAATTTCATTTTATTTCAGATATAAAATATGAATATGGTCACCTCTTTATCTAATTTTGGTAAGTCCATTACAATGCTTCCAGTACTTTTAATCTTCATTTGATCACAGTAGGATATAATAATTGGGATAGATGTTAATACTTTTTAACGTGAATGTGTGAATTTTCTGCACTGAAATATAGATACTTGAAACTAAAATATTGAATTTAACAAACTGTAATATGCTGTTCTTTAAGCTAATGGTAGAACATTTTTACAAGTAACCAATTATGCATTGTATGTATATAGCTAAATTTAGTTATTTATACACTTGTGTTTTGTAAAATATGGTTTCACTCACTATCTGTGTTGTTTATTTTAGTTCATAACTTGTGTAAAATGTTTTTGGTTGGGAAAATATCAGGCTACAAAAAAGGTACAGGTGATTCCAATAAAAGCCATGCAATATAATGTTAAGGTAGGCTACGACACAACTACAGTAACATAGGCTACTTTGTATAGGCTAAATATACAAATATCTCAAATGCAACAAAACCCTTAGATACTTCCACCCTCTTCACAAAAGACCCTTACCTATTTCAAAACCACGGAGCAAACCAGTGATTCACCAAGAAATTTTAAAGAAGACAACGCTTGGAGCACAATGCCGAATATAGGCCACCTACTGATGAAGCATTATCTTACTGCTATTAGAGGGGTGGGAGGGGGTCACCGGGTCAGTAGTGGGGGTGCTAATGCCTAGCCAATCAGGGCGCCTCTCCCCCTTCATTATTATTCCCCTCTCTCTCGTTCTCCCGCGCTTTTAATAACCTCAATCCATTGTTTCGACCTACCCTAACCATTCCTGCATCGAGCACACAGTAAATTACTGCCAGTTAATTTAAACTTATTGCACCCTTTTTTCTTTTCAGTCTTTTAGTTCCAGTTTCATCTTCCATTGGTGATGAATATTTTTTCACATAGCAATGTTAATAATTTTTTCTGTAGCTGGCTCTTGCGAAAACCTATCCCTCAGCTAGACTGACCACAATTTGTATATACTGGTCACACATCATGAAATATTAATGTTCCTATATTCTTTTCAATTTATTAAAAAATCCTTCATCTTACATCTTCTGATCAGTACAGTTTGTCCGTTTTTAGATGATCTTCATTTGAAATTTTCCACCTTTTGACAAACTTTTTCTAAATTTCAGGAAGGAATAGGAATTCTCTTGAAAATTAAAGACGATTTTCTTTTCTGCTTGAGGATGAATCGAATCCGGAGATCCGCGAAATTTATAATTTGACCTTCTTGGTCGGGGCGCACCCCAATCCCAGCTTGATTGGGACCAAACTGGGGTAAAATGGGGTGATTTCCAGTCCAAATTTCGGCCCTCGAACAAAGAAAGACCGGCCCGAGCACATGTGAACAAATCGATACGTCGTGTCGGCCATTTTGTTCGGCGGGCCGGGCCAATCAAAGAGGCTGTCGATATGCCGAAATGCGCCTTGGGGCGGTTCGCGAGGGGGGAGGGTGCCGTGTCATTTTGTACGTTTGATCATATCGCCGCACCCCAGCGACTTGGGCGCAGTTTTACATTTTACTTTTGCAATCCACGCACGCACCGCACGCGAGTTGCAAGTTGAAGTAAAGTCACTGGTTTATGTCCTGGAGAGGTTGTAATGTAAATACTGCAACCCCACTTCCTGACAGGTTAGTGCAGCCAGGTTGTAAATTTAAACAGGAACAAACCCACTATTTCGCTTCAGAAGTTGGCTTTGGTCTGTATACGGGGAAATATCTGCAACCCTTTTGGACAGAAGCGTAAATCGTCACAAATTTGGTTTTTAAGACACTATAACGAAACTTATTTTAAGTAAAAGAAGCAAATTACCGTTTACCATCTAATACATATAATTCCATTTCCATTTCAATTCTAGTTTGCTATTATAGCTACATAAAATGGTTTCATATTTCAAGTAGGCCCACAGATTGACTATTTACAAATTCAAATTCATTTTGACAATAATACATAACATCCATATATACTTACAAGCATCACACACACGCACACATTCAATTTGGTACACCAGATCCGAAATTTGGCTTATTTTAGGCCAATACCAGGTGTTATCCCAGCGACTCACCATGAACTCGTCAACCGAATAAAACGCATTCGCCACAATGGCGCTTCAATGTAGTTCGATTGTGAATTAGATTTTCTGTTTGTTTGATGCATTCACGGAGTTTATTAATCAGCCTAACACCCACTAGAGAAGGCAAATGCGCAAAATGCTGCCGTCCTGTGCTAATGTACTCGCAAGTTGTCCCTGCCTCTCGTTCCATACTGGTGGATGTCTCGGCTCTGTATGAAAGTACACTTAGTCCAGCAGAACATAAACATCTCCAGCACATAGAGGCAGGGTAAAGTTACCAGTTTTAGTTCCCTGGACGCATCTCTGCGCGACTGTCTAAAATTTAGTTTCAGAATTATGCGAATTACTTTTTTTGTGATCTAAAAACCCTTTTCAGTCTGTATTTGGCACACGTCACTATAAACTCACACCATATGATAAATGTGAGTAAACCAGACCAAAATATGCCATTTTTAAGATATCGAGGAGCAATTCTCATATAAGACATATTATACAAGTCAAAATCTATCTAGATGCTGTTTCCTCGTACCTATTAACTACAAGGCGAAAACTCATACAGGAATTACGTTTTTTATGGCGAGGATACATAATATCGTAAAATATGTCAACATACTTCAATATATTGTTTCGTAAACTGTATTATCTAAGGGTTCTAACAGGTAATTGTGGATGTTGAATACATAGAGATTTCTCGTGATTAAATACCAATCTTTTTTTAGGCTATGTTATTAATTCTGGTTAATATGAGTTGAATTATTGCTCATTCATTTTTTGTAAATTTCACCTAGATGTTTAAGACGATACTCGTTCGTTTTTTATGGGAAAGAAGAATTTCAACCATTATTTGTTTTGGGAAATGTAGTATTTCCTAACTCAATATTTTACCATGGTCCTTGTTGTATTTTTAAACGGATATTAAACAGTTACTTATGGAATCTTTTGAAAAATCAAAATATTTTAAATTTTCCTTAAAATTAGCTATAATTATTATAATTACTTTTAACTATTTTTAATCTTCGCTCCTAAGGGACATGGGTTACTGATTTGGCGGCAAACCGGAATTATGAGTAGAAATGGTAATAGAGGTCTTGTCTTCACAAGTTTGTAGGCTCAGATTTGCAGCCCCATTTATTCAACACTCAAAAGTAACCTGATAATCATCTTTCGAGTAGCTTATGGATCACTTGATTAGTGTGACAACATAAATCCAATTTCAATACCAAATCCCATCAAGAGTTAGTGTAATTGAGGAGACGAGTGTGGTATCATGTGACATAAGAACCACAATTTCAATACCAAATCACATCAAGAGTTAGTGTAATTGAGGAGACGAGTGTGGTATCATGTGACATAAGAACCACAATTTCAATACCAAATCACATCAAGAGTTAGTGTAATTGAGGAGACGAGTGTAGTATCATGTGACATAAGAACCACAATTTCAATACCAAATCACATCAAGAGTTAGTGTAATTGGGGAGACGAGTGTGGTATCATGTGACATAAGAACCACAATTTCAATACCAAATCACATCAAGAGTTAGTGTAATTGAGGAGACGAGTGTGGTATCTTGTTACAGAAGAACCACAATTTCAATACCAAATCCCATCAAGAGTTAGTGTAATTGAGGAGACGAGTGTGGTAGCATGTGACATAAGAACCACAATTTCAATTTCAATACCAAATCACATCAAGAGTTAGTGTAATTGAGGAGACGAGTGTGGTATCATGTGACATAAGAACCACAATTTCAATACCAAATCACATCAAGAGTTAGTGTAATTGAGGAGACGAGTGTGGTATCATGTGACATAAGAACCACAATTTCAATACCAAATCCCATCAAGAGTTAGTGTAATTGAGGAGACGAGTGTGGTATCATGTGACATAAGAACCACAATTTCAATACCAAATCACATCAAGAGTTAGTGTAATTGAGGAGACGAGTGTGGTATCATGTGACATAAGAACCACAATTTCAATACCAAATCCACATCAAGAGTTAGTGTAATTGAGGAGACGAGTGTGGTATCATGTGACATAAGAACCACAATTTCAATACCAAATCCCATCAAGAGTTAGTGTAATTGAGGAGACGAGTGTAGTATCATGTGACATAAGAACCACAATTTCAATACCAAATCCCATCAAGAGTTAATGTAATTGAGGAGACGAGTGTGGTATCATGTGACATAAGAACCACAATTTCAATACCAAATCCCATCAAGAGTTAGTGTAATTGAGGAGACGAGTGTGGTATCATGTGACATAAGAACCACAATTTCAATACCAAATCACATCAAGAGTTAGTGTAATTGAGGAGACGAGTATGGTATCATGTGACATAAGAACCACAATTTCAATACCACATATACATTTTTACACATATGTGACAAACACATAAAGGTGATACACTAACGTCCTATACAAGGGCCTATAGCTATCTAAAAAATATCCACATGAGATTAATTATGTAGTCTATAGAGTTATATGTTCCTGTCTCCCGTATATATGATGGTTTATGGTTGACATATAGGCCTATTTTCATTTCGAAAATCCCTACGAGCTACGCCAACTGATTTGATAGTAGCGAACATTTTCATTAAATTAATTTAAAGAGACTGTTAAATATAGTCAACTGTCCTGTGTAAACATTGTTTTATAACAGTACAACCATAATATGGTTATGCCGTTATATATGTCACATAGACGTAAAACTTTAACTTTGATTTCTGTTATATGGGTATAACGATATATTCATTTAAAACGGAAGGCCTTACACAAATAACATTTACTGTTATTGGAGTGTTTGTTTTTAATAAATTTGTTCATATTTTGTAGTCTTGAAAGTAAGTAAGTGAGTAAGCTTCATAGTAACAACACTTATTAATTCAACCTTTTCTTAAACCACACAGAATAAGAAAATATCCAGATAAGAAAATTAAAAGTCTGGTAAAAATATACTGTTTACTGTACATTTGAGCAAACAATAAGTATACAGAGTTTGGTCAGTACTGTAATGTACATGTCAAGGCAAAGTTACTATCTAACTTTTGATATACATTTTAAGACAGAAGTAGGCCTATCTGACCTGTGTATGTAAAAGAAAACTTTGCACAAAAATACAAAGACTGAAGTGAATGACAAGTTTTAGTAAATATACACTTTTTGACACATTTTCTTGATCGTGGCCAGAAAGCAAACTCTACATTTTAGTCATAAACATAATTCACTCGAATATGTGGAAATCCTAAGAAATTGCTTGCGATACCGTAGATAATTAATAATACATAATTATATGCGTGTGTATTCCTTATTGTACCTGAGCATCGCGTTACAGACCAGTGAAGTTTACTACTACTGTACTACTTTATAAAAGTCCGTTGTTCTTTTTCGTTACTGATTACGCTAGACCGTTGAATATCTTGATCGCTATGGTTGGAAAAGTATAGTTTCTGTAATATAAATCATATTTGCTTCCTAAACATTCATCATAATAACATTGTATGTCGACTTCATACACTAGTTTCCTGAGGCAATGTGTTGCGATTTGACTACCATGAAAATACCGTGTCAACCATACATTCTGGAAATCTTGTACAGTATTACAAATTAGCCAAATAAAAAAAAATTTATCTCTTTATATGTCGTAAATTTGTTTTCAAACTACATCTTCTACGTTGCCTGCCGCAGTTATAGAACGTGTTAATTGACTCTAAGTGTTGTTCGAACATTACAGTTACAATTCAATTTTAAATAGGTTATCATCATATTCTTTACGATTCGTTGATCTGCAACATCTTAAAAAATATTGGCAACACACGGAACGTCATTAAAACCAATACTATGTAACGCAGTTCCAATCACTATTTTATCCAGTTAACAGAACTAAAACTTATTTATTAAATAAAATTTTTGTTCATTACATTTCACTAATATTATAGAAATATGGAATATGGCACAATTTTGAGTTTAGGAAGACAAATATATTTCTTGCAAAAATTAAAAAATGCCAAATATTAATTTTTAAAACGTACCAATTAATTGCTTACGAATTATAATTTTCTGCACAATTGAGGCATTGACTATGCTTTTTAAGGCAAAGCGACTGCAGACCATAATGCACTAGATTTCGTTTCGTAATACGCATCAAAATATTTTCTTGAACATTAAATAAACGTTAAATACAGACCTTCGTTTTTAACGCGTTCCAAAGCTTTGAATGGACAAAAATTATGAACCTATACGTACTATTTTCAAGCAGAAATCCACAGATAACCGTGCTCAGTACCAATCTGCATATATTAAAAATATCCATAAAACTTGCAGACTGAAAGCGACATTCGAGTATGGCTGTGCAAGTAGGCAGTATCGATCTGGAGTAGAGGAAACGTTCCCCGTGTAACCACCCCGCCTATATCTTCTTTCGCGGCTCTCCCTCGCCCTGACGTGTCTACAAACAGTGGGAGGTACTAAAATGTCCGCAAACAGGTAGACGTGATCCTCACATTCTATATGATACGTGGGAGTATCAGTTAAACATACGGTTCACATTCAGTGCAGATTTAGCGATGTTTACATGATAAAAATACTTTACACCACGTGTCTCGCCTAACAGGCCTCTCGGAGGTTACCTACGAAATTTCTAATACATTTTTTGTGGTAGATAGACAAACAGACAATCAAACAGGAAATTGGCAAAATTGGTTGGACACGCACCATCGTCTATAACACATTATTGTCTATATAGAAATAACGTTTCTTGCATATTTAAAGTTTACGGGTGAAACCTTTCTCGAAATATACTGCCTCGTGGTAGGCTACATACAAAACTTTGTCCATTAAGTTAGGTTTCATAGCAATGTTCAAATAATAAGAGTTTCGGTGAAGTAAGAGGGTACTATAACTATAGATTGCACTGAAATCAAAAATTGACTTATCACTATTGGTTTTATTCTTTTTACTGTATGGATACCCTAAGTTTACTAATACTATAAGTTATAATCCCGTATGGTTTTACTTGGCATAGTTATAGATTTCATTATTCAGCTATGTTTTCTTTTCCATCATGGTTATTAAAAAAGGCCAATGTAAAATATTCAATAACACTCAGCCAAATTCTATGGAGTGACATGCATCAACATCAAACTCAGTACTTATTTATTTATTCTTCCAGCGGAATTACACTTGTAGTACACACAGCAGTAGTAGCCTACTGCTCTTCTAGGAACGAAGAGCAAAATTTCATGTAAAATGTCGTGCAAATTTGAAATCTATAGGTCCTACCTGTAGGTAGATATTGTGGAGAAAGTCTTACAGATTTATTTATTTATTTATTCATCAACGGTATCCACCATTTTTACAATAATAATTAATAATATTTGAATAACACAATACAATACAGATAAACTGACAGACAAGATAGAGATGAAATCTTTACAGCCTCTGGAGTGATAGGCTTCGCTAAAGCTCAGCCTAAAATAACTAGTTTTTTTTATATTTTCCATGAATAACAGGCAGAACGAGTTTAAATGATATATTCAATATTATTATCATCTGCTTTCGACTGATTTTACCATTGCAATTAGTTTTTACCATTTTAACAGTTAAATATAAAATAACTGATCTGAAGGGATCCTGAACGTTTAGCATTTATGTGACCGCATTGGCTGAATGTAAAAACCAACACACAATTGTCAGGCATTCTGAGATCGAAACAATACCCTTTTGCTAGTTATTAGCACACACGCCGTGCTATATTTGTCCAATCTGATAAGGAAAAGCTCACAGATATTTTGCAGTTCTAGAATACCTAGTCAAATATCAGCACCTCAAAGCTCACAAACACGAAACGCTATAAGATTTTGCCAAACTTTTAGTAAACATTTTTACATTTTTCTAATGGTTTTACATGACAAAATAGCAAGGAGGAAATTTAAAAATAATAAAATTTGTGAACGAATTGAATATAGAGAAATGAATTTTAACGGGTGATATATTAACACGTATGGTCTAACTATCACATTACATTCAACACAGTCTTGAAGTGACTTGGTGTTAGAATGGGATAAAAAGAGAAGTGTACAGATCTTTAATAATTTAAACACTGATATGACACCCATCTTAATGAAGAATATGAGGTGTATGGCAATATATCTCGTGAAAGATTTCATCTGTAGGCGTAAAATTTTGCTCGAGTCCTCCTTTCTACATAGACAAGACTATAAGGGCATGTCCAACCATACAATTTGGCCGAGTGTCATTGAAGCCTATCACTCAGTAGGCTTCCACAATTTTTTTTCTTGTGGGGAATGTAAAGATGTATTTTCTGAATGATTATCTGTCTGTCTATCTGTCCACAGGACAGGGTTCCTATCTTGTGTAATTAAAGACCCAACAGGGCCGTTTTAAAAATGTGCTGTTTCTCTATTCGTCCCTCATCTGGGTCTCTGTCTTTGCGATGACTTTGGATTTAGAGATTTCACATTTTCCTTCTTTTTGGTCCAAGGAATAACTACTTTTGGATCAAAAGGACAATAGTAAATGTCAAAATAAACTTTTTATATTAGTCATAAGACAACGTCTTATGGTAATCGTGATGTCAATGAAAATATTACAGAACAAACTATTTTTTTAAAGTCCCATGTTTTAAAGAAACTGACCGTGCACTCTAATAACCTGTTCTATTTAAAAAATATTTGAAAACACAAATCTATAAAGTCAATTGATACTAATTACAGTGAAATACGTCCAGAGCTAACAACTTTTATTTAGTTCTAAACTATTTCATTATATACAAGCAGGCTAATATAAACCTTTTTTCTCAAAAATAATAACTCTAATATTTTTATTTTAAAATAAAAATGTATAGCATAAGCTTGCAGCTAAATCATAACTTAGTCTATACATGTTTTTGAAGACTTACCAAACCAGACAATTTATTTGACATCTTGTATAAAAAAAATTTTTCATTGCCATAGTAATGAACAAGGAAACTAGAATTTGGAATTTAAATTGTTTGGTCACCATTCTCTGATACCACTTTCTGTTTCCAGTCTTTAGTAGCCACTCCCTACTCAGGCTAAATGAGTCATCATACCTTCTTAGTTTCGAAGCCTATTTTACTAGTAGCCTCAATGAATAGCTGACACCTGGATCCCAGTAACTGACAGCTAGGATCCCTAGGTCCACTAGGCTTCTAGAAGTGAACACACTACATGATGAAATAGCGCCTACAGTCTCATCATGTCTATTATAATCTCCGAATATTCAACCTCCTGAGCATCTGACATCTGAGTACGCCCTACACACCCTCTTGGAACTACCAGGAGTCCAACTAGTGTCTTAAAGGTCTCTAGAAATAACAGTACTTAACAATAACTGATTTAACTGGATCCACATACCCTCAAATCTCTAATGCCTTTTGTCTCTGGAACCACTTAGGTATAAAAAGTTTTCTGTATTTGGAAGTATCTTTTTTTAAAGAAGTCACTGAACTTCTAAGATATTTATATGCCACCTTCCCAAGATCTACAGCCATATCTGGTCATTGGCAAACCTTAATTTCTAGGATTAGGAGAGAACTAACCAGGCTTCTAAGATTTGCTAGGTTTTGCTCTAAGATTTCCACCAGGCCCCTGAGTACTAAGTCCAAGTCTAAGGTTTCTTCACATGTTTAACATCCATATCTTTTTCACATAAATTTTTGAAATATAATTTACTCGCGAGTTATCCAGGCCAGCTGCAGTCAACATTTTTTGAGACACATACATTTTCAAACATAGATTGCCCTTTAATTTATTTTGTGATGGGCAAAGTGGAGATACAAATGTGTTACTGTATTAATGCAGTCAATCTGACGCTTTCACAGAGTTGACTCATGGAATCTGGAGTCACGTTCTCCGAAGAGAAAATGTATTCAAAATCTGAAAGTAATGCTTGAAGAAATAAGCATTTTATAAAAAGTTTTGCCTAAATAGGCTACAGCCAATTATAAGCTATTGTGTGTGTTAAAAGTTCCACATGCTTAAATACTGCGGTTATTTTCCTTAAACCAATCCTACCAGTTGATATAACTAATCGATTGCTTAAAGTTCCCGGCCCTGTTAACTTTTTAGGTTTTGTTCATTCAATATGACCTACACTACCGAATTACCGTTCCACATTAGATCTATTAACACATACACCAATCTGTATTAAATCCGAGGCTTATAGGTTAGATAAGCAAGGCCTACTTAAAGCCTTAATCAAAATTGTATAATATTAATGTTAATGCCGTTAGAGTCAATTAAGAAGGTATTATTTGCAAGGTCAAACTTGATTATTTCACCTGTGTATAACATACCGTGGTAGTTACTCTCTCTGCTAGCTCTCTTGCCAACCTGTCCGCTTTGCTTTATAACCACTCCTGTCAAGATTTACTATAGCAGTATTTTGGTACGCTGAATATATGACTAAATACTTCCGTTCTTTGCACCTCAGTTTAGATTTTCCCTAAATATTTTTTTCCCCTGTTGATAAACGCTTAGAATCGTAATAACATCCCCCCCACCAAAGATACTTGTTTTAACTACAACATAATATAGTATTTATAAACAATTTACAATATAAAAATTGCTTTTTATTGTGGTATCAAATAACCCTGAAATGGGTAATAATACCCATAAAACATAGATAGCACTTTTATATATTTTGTGATGGGCAAAGTGGAGATACAAATGTGTTACTGTATTACGGAAAGTTCGTATGCCTGTCTAGTAGATGAAACCATCCGAAGGAAATTGGAAAGTCAAATTAAAAAATCCCATAATATCACCCATAAAACGTAGATAGCACTTTTATATATTTTGTGATGGGCAAAGTGGAGATACAAATGTGTTACTGTATTACGGAAAGTTCGTATGCCTGTCTAGTAGATGAAACCATCCGAAGAATATTGACGTTAACTTGGAAGATTGATGCTGAACGGTCGCCATAGATAGGGCAGGATAAGTTAACGTGGGAACGGCCAAGTTGCTTCGATCAATTGACAATCGGCCGGGACATTTTCTATTATGGTGATACATGTATGCGAGTTACACACGCAACAGAATAACGTGTAGGCCTATTACAGTGGCCTATTGCCTATTACAGCATAACAGTAGCGGGCCTCTATCAGTCTTCTGTTGTAACTTTGTTTGGCGTTTGGAATTTATATATTTTGGATGTATAAAAGCGTAGGTTTTCAGTAGTGCATAGTCTTTGATTTTGAGTAGGAATTATTAAGTACTGTGTGTAGCTATGTATATCAAATTGGAAATATTTTATCAGTCATTCAGCAATGATTTAAATGATCATATAAGTAACGGCACATTCCCATTAAAAAAATTATTTTCTATGGTAACCTTATGGCAAAACCCAAGTCAAGGAGCGTTAACTTTTACAATTCATAGAACACGTTTAAGTTATTTATAAGAATTATGTTAATGTATGTATTGTACTAAAGATTTTAAAACTTTACTACAATACTACATAACCTTACTAGGTTTATTTTCTTGGAAAATGTTGTAAGCGTGAGATATCTGGAGTTTGAATCTCCAAAAGTTTAGTAATTAGTCGCATTTTAAGCCAATTTTAAATTTCAGACACACTTTTACAAATTTTTACTCTTATATAGGGACGATGGACTTTATATAGGGACCTAATAGCCTTATTTGGACTTCATAACCAAAAACTAATAATTTTGTGCTCAACAGAGTACGTTTGAGTATTTTAAAACTGTACGTGTTGTTTCAAATATTTAAAGTCATAATCCACACGACTTCCATATTTTCAAACATAAATTTGTTCAGTGTAAAATTAATTCCAATCGGCCAGTATCACTGAAATGTACATTTTGTTTAATTTTGTAGTTTTCGGGTATCCGATAGTCAAAATTAAGAATTAATTCAACAAGAATCCAATAAGAAAAGTAAAAAAAGATTATTAGTTCCCGTACGGTTGGTCTTCACGTATAACGAGTTTGGTATTATGTGTTTTTCCGCTTATAAACCGATAAGACACTACTTATATTTCCCGCTCAAAAAGGTTTGACATAAAGTCCTCTTACTACTCTTCAAACCTAAAAGTAAAAATTAAAATGCAGGAAACAAATTAAAATTAATTTAGGAAAATATATTGGTATTCTTACTTGAATGAAAATTAACTGTATGGTTTAATCACACTCATATTGCCATTTAAGGTTTAATTAGTATTTCAAACTTTTTAGATAATAGCTTTTATCGTTATATTAATTAGATTTGAAACGTTATTACAAAATGAATAGCGTTTCGAGGATAGAAATTATCCTCTTTATCAAGTGGGATGATAATTAGTTCATTAAGAAATAAAGAAAAGAGAAATATAGAAAGAAGAGAATGAAAATGGGTTGAACGTACCCGAAACTTTACTACTAATAGGTCTTTACTGCTTTTAATCTTAATGGACTGTCTTCCCACCTGACAAAGAGGATAGATTTCGATCTTCGAAAGGTTGTGTCATACGTTTTGTAACATATAACGATAGGAAATGTCCTGAATTCTATCATCCTTTTATTCTGTTACTTTAAGTACGTTATTAGATACTATTGCATAATACATTATTAGTAATTTTTGAAAATATTCTAAATCAAAGTAGCTGAAAATAAAACTAATTACACAGCAAAATAATCACATTAATAATTAATTACCACAGTGGAGTAATGAAGTAAAACACTGAGTAAATAAAACACACAACATACAACACACCTGAGAACCAAGCGCACTGCACGGGATGATCAGGCAGACAAGACAGACGGGCTCCACTGGCCTACTGAGGGCTCAAAGGGTTGAAGGGTCGTTTTTAGGAGGGGGATGCCCCAACGGCCGGATCAAGGTGAATTGCTATGAAATCAAGCCCCTTATCTGGGCTATACGGCCCTTGAACCTGGGTTATTGGGCCATCACTGGTAGCAGGTAGCCGGTCGACTGGTAATAAGCCTTCTAGAGGTTCATGTTATTGTTGGATGTTTGTTCAGACGGAGATTAAATACGCTTGGGAGATAGGTACTTACTGCCTGTTGGTGAGAGATAATCCTGGGACAAATTTCTAAATATATAGCCTATCGAAAACCCAACTCTGTAACACACGTAGTTAAAAGGAAAATCCGTTGAACAAATTTCCATGTACTTAATTATGGACTTATTATAGAAAACATGTTAAAACACACCGTTGGGTAAGGAATGAAATATTAATTTAATATCCCATTTGGTACTTGAGTAAAAAACGTTGGAAGTTGTGTTATGAACTAAATTTTATTTAGAAAAATAAATTTACTAAAAGTAAATTTTACAAAACATTATTACGACTTATTTACTACGTATTCTCGAGAAATGTGATGCTTTTGCACTAAATTGGTTCCGTTGCAGATTGTTACATTTATATTTCTCCCGCATCGGAAACAAGCCAAACTTATGTCGGAGTTCAGAGACAAAATTAAAGTGAGCGCCGGGATATCGTACATTTACTGGAAAACTTTTAAGTGCAAGTGTGTTCCCATTAAACACATCTCTCACTGGTAAGACGTCGTGAAACAAAAAGAGCAGTTTATCAACCGACTTGTTTACATTTCAGGGAACATATTTTAAGGGAAGTTTTAAAATATGACCGCTACAGAACAGCCTCTTTCATAACTTCCCAAGTGTTCTTCATTTTTCAGTGAAACTTCAGTCCCGAGTTGGGGCCAAGTTAGCGTTGGCCTTGGCGTAGTTGGTTTAGTTGTCGGTTCAATTGTCGGCGAAAGTCCCTGCAGCCAACTTTTGAAGCCGTGAGGGAAGTCATTTCGACAAGGTCGCCAACTCACCAACATTAACACTCGACCGAGAAAGTTCGATGACTTCTATATAGGTAATCGAGCTGAAAGCTTAGAATAACTTAAAAATAAATATCTTTTAAAGTTTGCTTATCATTCCAGTTAATCAAATATTAGTTAAAAGGTTAAAATGATAAATAGAAAGTTAGAGCTCATAACTCCTCCGTAACTCTTATTCTGGGAGCTAACGACTTAGTCCGAACCACCACCGCTATTAGCAGACCGCTCAACGGTCACCCATCCAAGCAGCAGCCACGCTAGACATTGCTTGGCTCAGTTATCTTGCGATAGCTGCCGTACCGTAAGATTCGGCTATTAACAGCCATGTACTTGTGGAAATAGTAACATATTTATTAGCTAAGTCTCCATTTAAATAACGTTAATGTCGTTAGAATCGGCCATGAGGTATAGAGTACTTATATCAAGTACTAAAAATATCAAAATTTCTGTTCAAGTAAATTTCTCAGGTCACAAGGTCCATATACAAAGTGTACCATGGGAGTTCCAATGTTAGAGCGGCTATGACGTTGGACTTTGAGTGCGAGTTAGAGATAGCGCAGGTTCGAATCCTGTCTATAACCCTTGCACTTTTTATCAGTACCTATCGACCTTATACTGTATTGAATTTCCCCATTATTCTATTAGATAAGATTATCGCAAAGACCAGTGGACCATGAACTCTGGCAGGGGCAGAATAATGCTTAGAAGGGAAACGGCTTCTCCTTAAAAAAAATAATGTATTTTAAATGGAATTTCCGTTCCACCTTACGGTCTTATCCTGGTCATCGAAAGTCCAGAATCTTTGTGCTAGAAACTTGCTGTGGTAATAAGGGCGGAAATAGTTTATTTATGGAGTGGAATTTAAGGAAATGTGCTCTTGCTAGATATAGTATTTTAATCACTTTAGGTGAACCACCCGGTTTACCAGTGTCAAAAAAACTTACAACTGGTTTCAGGTAAAGAGATATTTTACTGGGTAATTTATTACTAACAATTCTTATCTTAGTGTGTTTCTGTTTATGTACTAAGAACTAAAATTTAAACTACTACTTTACGAAATGAAATTTTTTCGCTCAACTTTTGAAATCTGAAATAGGTAGAATTCTGCACGTAATATTGCACTAACATTTTCAATAACATCCATTTTTTAAATGCTCATAAACATTTTCATTTCAACGATAATAATTAGGGGTTTGAAATACAAAGTTTGTAATGTAATGAACATACGGAGTATCACTCCGACTGGCAGACTGTGGGAAACCCTGCAAGGCTCTAAGGCGTCTTCTGCAAGTCACCAACAGCCCCTGGCCCGCCAGACCCGGCCCGGAGAGAAGGGTTGAGATGATTAGTGGCTGGCGCATCGCGGCTTGGGCTACGACCCTCCCCAGAAAATATCACGTTTTTCACCGTTGTTGTTATTATTGTGTTTAATCGAAACGGGTCGATCATTCTTCCCGCCCGGCGAACCATGCGTTATAACCCCTCAACCCGGCCCTTCCGCGCCGCATGCAGATACATGCATAAAACTTTTTTGAATTTTCGAAACCACCCGTGAAATATAATTTATGCCGAGGTTCTATAGGGGTTTATTTAATTTACGTAATGGACGGAACAGCCATCTGCCGGATTTCGGAGTGGAGTGGTTTAATGAGGGGCCTCCACGGCGACAGTTGCTAAGGCTTTGAGCTAATATTGTACATGAAAAGGAAGACGTTTCCACGAACACTAATTATATACCATGCATTTAATCACTAACCTTTTCTCTGCTAGTGTATACTGATTAATCTCATCCTACACCATGCCCTAAGGCGTCTGCCACAGTCGACGTGTAAAATTCCCATGATAAGTATTACATAACAATTAAATATTAATAACAGTAAAATAGACTTCTGAAAAGCCATTTGTATGTCATATATTTACAAAGACTTTACCAAATGGACATTTTTATCAACTTGCACCCTTCGAACAGTCTACATACAGAACGCTACGTACCAGACCGTAATTTGTCAAAATATTTTGGTACGGGTACTGGAAAATTGAATTTGAAGAAGGGTGGTTCGATCATTTAAAGGATTGAAATTGATAACAATGCTTAGTTAATCACCATGGTTTAGGTAAAACAATCAATGTGTGCTGACTGGCCCGTACTCAGAACGGTTAATTCAGAAAATTTTACCTCAAGAGACTCGGGTTCGGAACCGCCACACATATATTTGAAGAGGCCGTGTCGATGGACAAGATAGCTCAATCTAATAGACGTAATTTACTACTGAATTTTACTATCATAAACAAGTAAGATGTTAATGGAATAAAACGGGGGGGGGGGTTACAGGGCCCGCCAAACCTGGGTACGGCCCTGAGTACTGATGATCCTTTACTTTCCATTTCTGTTCCAGACCTGGTTTGGGAAGTATGATTGCTTGGCATTACTCTAGATTATTCGTATTGCTGTCTAATGGTGAATTCAACGATAGTATTATTACTTCTTTTGTAGCTTCACCAATCTCATTAAACGAAAATATCTATATACTCGCCCACCTTTTCAACGTGCAGCCCGATCAGCACCAGTACCCCAGATGCATCTTTCAACAGTATTTCACAATCAACAATATCGCACCAAATTCCCTTTGAGGCTTTCCAGTAAATCCTACACCGCCGAAGTCAACTCGAACAGGACGGTCGGATGGTGGATTACTGAATTAACCGAGGCAAATCGAGTATTTACCTTGGAGACCGTCCGATTGTGGTGTTAAATTGGTTGTTACCTGCTCCCCTCTCCCTACAATATCGCTCTCCTCGCTCCTGTTCAATGTTCGCGTTCGACTCCACATAAATCGTGCCATCTCCCCTCGCCGCCGATCGCGCTTTGTTGCCGCGTTCGCAAAAAACATCTGATTCCGCATTGTCGCGGTGACAATGCCGACAAGTGTTTGTGTTCTCAAGAGGGGTTTCCGGTTTTATTGACCTTCGGTGCTCTTTAAACACTTTTCGAGGACATTAATTGTAATTTAAAAACACAAAGTCTTCCACTTGCCCTACTGACTGATACAATTCCCATTGACCAACATTCCCAATGTAACATCACCATGGCCACTGCCATCAACCAGAAACGAGTGTTGGGTCATCAAGTACATTTTAACTTTATTCCTTTCATGAGTAATTTTATTCTTCATGAAACAACATTTCTGTGCGTAACAAGTTCTAGCATATAAAGTGTTGTGCTTTTGAACACAATCCAATTTAAAATTAGATGGCTGCCTGAATGACGGCAATGGAAGTGTTTGTTCAACATTTATCAAATATACAAAGGTTTGGATTTTGTATTTAAAAAGTGGTAAACAGTCTTATTATAACATAAAATAAAGTAAAAGTAACGTTACATATTTTAACATTCGTTCCTCAACTTAAGTGTCTTTTTAAAGAAAATTGATATGAGTTACTTTAGTTTACCAAACATTTAACTCAGGACAATCTAAGGTACTGGACCGGAGATCCAAAAACAATTCCAGACTTAAAAAGTCTAAGTCAAAGAATGCCTTATTTCACTAGTCGAAGTTAACTAACCTGGGGACCAACGGCTTAAAAGTGACTTCCGAACCACCACTAATGGCCAGGCAGAAGACTGCTTGCAAGGACAGGATTGCTCCAGTGTCATAAATCCAAGCAGTAGTCACGATCGACGTTACTTGATTCGGTTATCTCGCGATAACCACCGTGCCCACTACACTGTGCCATTCGCAAAACATGCCATTAGTTATGGAAACTCCTAAAACAAAGGTGTGATATGAACTACGAAACTAACAAACCTCGGTGCGAAATGTGATTGTGCATTCCGCATGTGCGTTCCAGGCACACACGCTGACTTCCAATGCTGCCTTCTTGTGCGGTAGGTCATCCGGCCTGATATTCTCTATAGGCTAATGAAATATTATGTTCACATGAGGGCAGTCTTTTTTATATACATGAACTCCATCCAACACAATTTTTGTTGTACGTACTGTGGCATCGATTTTCAACAATGGGTGTGGGGGGGGGTTCTTAAAACATATTATTTTGTTAAAGAGGAGTATACGTGTGATAGATACATTTGATTTCTGCTTTGGTTAGTATGTATGCTGTGAAATTAGCCTAACAACTATATTTCAAACAATTTAGCGTAGCTCAATTTCAGAAATACAACGATGAAAGTACAGTTTTTATGAAACTAATAACATCGTATTGCACATCATCTAAAGATGATGTCTTCCACAAACATCAACAAGCTTGGTTGGCATCGGGAATTTAAATCCTGTTCTCTTCTTATGGTGGATATTCTTTTTTTTTTAAAGCAGTTTATTAGTTAGTGAATTAGATAATGCTGGACGCAGTGGAGTACTAATGCTGGATGCAGTGGAGTACTTCAGCCTACAACACTTCTATTCAGGATAAAGTTGTCATTTATAATAAAAAGTAAGGGTAATTTAAGGGTAAGAGATTTTCTTTTGGTCTCAATTGAAAATTGAAGTTACTGTGTTTGAAAATAGACCAGACATGTCTATACAAGCTTTGCAAATCTTTATGAAGCTTCAAACCAGGGCTGGTAAAATTAAATGTAAGTTGCTCCGTGAAGTGTTAATAAAGCCATTAAGGAACATTATCAGGCACCAATTTGTAATTTCACATCAGAACTGTTGTATATAAAGTCGATGAAAAACGGCCATAACATATCCAAGAACTATTACGAGTTGAAAGGGCCACTACACGATCAGGATAAAAGTAACCCCCCCCCCATATCTTGACGTTGCGGATGCTGTCGCCCAGGATAACTACGATTACCCGTGGGTGGGAAAGGTCAGGACAGCCTACCTGTCCTAATCTGACCTAGTTCGGTGACCGCCGTCATTAAAGGGGTTAAGGGCTTCCCTTTCTCCAGACAGCCAGGTAGGCAGACGAAGAGAGAGAGAGAGAGACTGAGGGCTCGGCAGGTGGTGAACGAGCTTTCTCACAATAGACCTTAATGCTATATCTACTGGACTTGATGGACATTGAACACATCATTATTATCTTTTTTTAATGCAACATTAGGGCTGGCAGTCTACGTCTTAATAATTTCAGTTGGCAGGAAGGAAAAGTGACAGGTGACAGGACATTAAAGTAATACTTTATTAATCTAATACGTTCATTGTTCATTTAAAGCTTATATTCCAATAGAAAAAAATAAATTGTAAAAATGTTTTATTGCTAGCCAACTAGGCAACTAATCTACCTACTTATGCGAAAAGGTTTCACTGCGCTCACTAAAATATAAATTATCTTCGTTGAGTTTAGAAAGAGAAGTGTTGTGACTTATTGTTAGGATATTGAATACATATTTTACAAAGCTCTTGGTTTTGCATAAGCATTAAAGAGTATGCATTGTTTACACCTTCTTTATCTTTTACGTTTGTGACCAAAATTTTAAATACCTACTTTTTGTCGTTTGAAAACAAAATATCATTTAATATGGGCTATGAAACTATGAAATATACAACCCAACTTTTTATATGACAATATAAAATTTATCACGTGACAATTTCATTTCGTGATTTCAGTATTATAAGACAGTGAACAATATAATGGCATACAGCTCTTCGAGAGAGTTATGAAAATTACACGTTTATTTCAGTCATTCTACACAAATAACATCCTGGGTATGAGACAGTTTAGATGAAACATCGTACATAATTTAGTTAAATATAATACAGTCGACTCTCGATAACTCGAACCTCAGTAATTCTTTGATAACTCGAATTTTTTTTCCGTTCCCTTGAGAAAACCTGCCTAATTCGAAAAAAAAAAACCATGCGTAACTCGAATTAATTTTGTACCCGAATTTTACCTCAATAACTCGAAGTAACAGAAAAATTACCTCTATAACTCGAAGTTCAGTAGATAAGTCGAAGTCTTTAAATACATTACCTCTACAACTCGAAATTTTCAGATCAACCCTCGCTAACTCGAGGACTTAAGCTGTGCTGTGTGTGGTACAGCGAACCTGTGTTTAGGTAGCATAGACTGCGTCCCGAAAACATTTCCTGTGACTCATGTAAAACCCTCCTGAATTGTATTGGCTACAAAAGGCCGCAGTGAACACTGATTACGTGGCTGGAATTAAATAATAGAACAACCAAATACCAGAATAACGTGTTCTCTCCTTGTTTTTCAGTTGTTATAGTGTTATAGACTTAAATTTTTGAAAAGCCTTAGGCAGAAGAAGATTACGGATTATTTTCAAATTTGAAAATCGTGAGTTTAAAGTCGTATGAATTGTAGGCATATATTGCACCGTGTGACAGTAAAGTACACAATGCGTGTATGTAGTTACGAGCACAGCTAAATTCCTACTTTAGCTGTTTGTACAGCGAATGTGTTAGGTCATAGACCTAGCCGAACATAGTGTCGCTGAATTGTCCGACTGTCTACAAAAGGCCGCAGTGAACACTTTACGTAGCTACTTAGAACAATCAAGTGACGTACCAGACAACGTGTTCTCTGCTGTTGTTGTTATTTTATAGACTTAAATTCTGAAAAAAGCCTTAGGCAGAAGAAGATTCGATTATTTTCAAATTTGAATTGTATGAACGTATGAATTGTAGGCATATATTGCAGTGTGACAGTAAGTACAAATGCTGTATGTAGTTACAGTACATACATTAGTTTTGTAAAGGATGTAGGGAATAAAAAACATAGTTTATTTGTACCTCTATAACTCGAATTGTATACCTCTGTAAGTCGAATTTAGTGAAATATTACCTCTATAACTCGAACTATTCTTAAGTCGAACTATACGTAGGCCTAACTCGAAGAAAACAGCCGTTCCCTTGAAATTCGAGTTATCGAGAGTCGACTGTATGTTTCTCAAATATTATGTGTATTTCAAATACTATTATTTGTTTGGGCTGAAAGCTCGATTTTATTAGTACTACCTATAAAAATTTTTCTTTTGCTATATTTAATATAGTGTTCCAAATTTCAGTACTTAACGTCCGTAACAAATTTGTTAATTTTTAACAAAATTCTAAACGTTATCATTCCAGAGATGCACCTCACCCCCACAGCGAATATCTGTGATTTCCATTAGCGTCTCCATTCATGCCTTCATTAAACACACGAGACCCGGGTTGTATTCTAACTCACGAAGCGGCGTAGTACTACTGGACCATTAATATGTATGACTTCCCCACCTCTCCCTCTACTACCCCTACGCGCTTCCCCTTCGACGACCAAATTGGCGAGGTTTATGGTAAGTAGGAGTCGAAAGAAAATAGGTAACACACTCGTTTGTTTGTATTGACTCGTTCTACTCTTAGTCTAACCCAATTACACTATGAGTTATATCATTATTGCAATATAGATGTAGTCACATCTTAATTATATATTGGTTAAATGTAGAGTTAAACATGTTTTCACAAACTAGGCTATAATTATGAGGCTGCAATGCAATACATTTTTGTTGAAATTTTTTTTTTCACTTTAAATATATAGCCCCCTATAAGATAAAAACTTAAAAAGAATAGCCTATTAATAGGCTGACGAGGATTTACAGTTATATGAAGTAGGTTGTTTAGGTAATTTTTAAATAGGCCCAAATGAAAGCGGCATAATGTACATGATCTATAACTTCAGGGACTGAAATGTTTTTTAAATTTATTTTGACGTAAGAAATTTACATAAAATTATATCTACATATGTATGATTTTAGCAAAATTATTTTTACTAACTTTTTTTTAAGTAAACTATATTTTTTATAGATGAACAACAATCTCTAAGTCATCTTTCATTGGTATACATCCTGTAAAATGGTAGCATCCTTATCTTCATCCGTTTTATTATGCCTGATTATAAGGTGTCCCAAATTTCTGGTTCAAATTCCTATAAACTTTTCCTGTCTACAGACATGGTCTTTGAAAGGGCTCTAAATTGTTTTCGTTAAAACAATTTTCGACTAGGATATTATCCAGTCTCTAAAATCAATACTTTCTTTTGCCTACTAACTAATATATTCATTGTACTTACCGCATTTCAATTATTCTATCTCTTGTTGGGTGTTTTACTAGCCTTTTTATTGTGTGAGAGATCTCATTTAATCTAACCATACACTTTCTTTAATTTTTACAAAAATTAATTGTAAGAGAATTCTATAGCGTACCCTTATTAAAATTGTAAGCCATGTTGTACTTTACTTACGTTACTTTTAATTTGGGATTAGCTTTAAAATGTGTGCATATTAAAATTTTACCGTTTAATACCTATTTTTACTTTGATCCATTGTTTATGCTACACAAGATAGGCAAGCTCAGCAATCATGATGGATAATTTCTTTACTCTCCTATAATTAGCTGTGTAAACTGGCAGTTCCGATTTGTATTTGTCTTTTTACCTACTTTCAAAACTTTACGTGGCTTCTCCTTGAAAGTAATACAATTTTAATTTTACTTTAGTTATTTTATTAAATTAAATTTATTAAATTTATTAAATTTATTCTAGTTCACTAAAAATAAAAGTTGTAAATGCTACCTACATTTTTAATGTTCAACCAAAGTGTGTATATAATAAGTTCACAATAATTATCAGTGATACAGGTATTGGACCTGAATTTTCAAACTCTTCTGGACCAATCCCTAACATCAAGTAACAGACGCTTTGCAGTTCTGGTCCTAGTCGGAGGATTAAAGTTGAAGTTGTAAGCAACATCGTTTCGTGCAATTCCGTACGCAATAAAGTAGCTCTGGAAATATTGAATGATTGTAACAATGGGGAGAGCTATAGCTCTGGCTAGAGGTGGAATTGGAGCTGTAGCTCAAGGTGCAGCTATAGCTGAGGAGGGGTGAACGTATGCACCCGCCGCGCCGCCATGTTGCTGTTGCTAAGCGACGCTGTCACATACGCTCCTGCCTTAACAACGCCACCCCCAGTTCCCCTCCCCCACATACACCCTCCCCAGTACATTGCTCTGCAACATTTCTCTCCCGGATAGTCCGCAGATGACGGTTTCTAACAGTTCTTCAAGAGGTTCTTTCCTAACCCTAAAGGGAAGGAAACTATGAGAAAATCGATCGGTTAAAACAAGAGTATGAATTTTCTGATAGAAGAATACCTGTGTTGGAGTACATAAATATTTTCATATGTTGATTTTACACCCATTATACTAATTCACGGTGTCCTTAAAAAATATTCACTGTAAAGTTTCTTCAGGATCTAGACCGCTATAATCAATTGGCCGCGGCTAAGAATTTAGCAATTTCACGTTTTGCAATTTCTCAGAAACAAGCATTTTTAATTTTTTAGATGATGAAAACATGTTATTCACCATTCGAGAAAAAAAGCAGGTTCGCGCACAAAATAAAAAGAATTATTAATATAGTGGAATTTTTCCTTTATGTAAGTAAATTAACACAGAGACACACGCTTTAAATACATAGTTGCCAAAACCTTAGATAAAACACACTACCGAGGATTATGCTATAAGATATATGTCATGAGTGTTTGCCGAGCTTGGCGTGAGCGGAGAGGTTTGGGACAGATTAGCATGCCAACACATTAGAACTAAGTGAGCTTGAAGCTTTACCTTAGCAGTTGTGCTTGGATTGTTGGAGCTTGTCATCAAGTTTTGTTCAGGACAGTCTGATTCAGAGGATAAGCTTTTGAGGAGAAATGCTCTTCTCAATTACATATCCTATTAATATGTACATTTTTATAATAATCTGTCACACACTCCCTTCTATTTGTGTAACTAAAAACAAAAACAAACAGCGTAATAAGAAAACGTAATTTTGCATCAACCACGACTGGAACACTTTCAGCCAGTACCTTCTACCAAGTAATATACTGACTGATCCACGCACTCTGTTCGATTTGGCCGCCTACACAAAAGCATTGGATAATTGTCCTGACCTATTTCATTCCTCGGAACATGTAATAGGATGGCTCGCTTGAAAAACAGTAGTAACATAAAAATATAATACGTTTGTAACAATGTGCATAATTAAGTGATGCACAGAACAAAATATATCAATAACATTGCTTTTATTTTTTCACGTGAATTTGTAAATAATTAGATTAAATGGAATACTGACCTCAAGGCCTAATTTATTTTTTCGTGAAATAGATAAGATTACCTAGATTGATATAGAAAAATCTCACGAAAACCTTATTGGATTCAATGATTCAACAACGCCAGGCTATTAAAATAATGAGAAATTAACATTGTTTAAAATAAAATATATTACAATTTTTCACTTATCTATGATAACAGGTATACTGGTTTAAAAATAATTTACTCTGAATTAAACAAATGTTGCTTATTTGTATAAATGTGCATTTGAGAGTAGCGTAGTGTTGGGAATATCAGAAAGGCTACGATGGGATAATCCAGTCTCACTTTCAATTTTTGAAAATATTATCATTTTATACTGTAATTAGTGAACCAAATGTGTTAGATGTTAACACAATTATCTCAGGGCCAGTTTTACAGGCAGACTGTATTGCATAGATGTAAAACTTAAGATATAACCGTGCAATTAAAATTAATATATGGTTATGAAGAACAAGAAGTATGAACTAAAACGGTTTCTCCTATTTGATTATGGATCTTAGAAAGGATAACAAATTAGAACAGGTCAATATCATAAATTTACTATCCGTCTTTTGCATCAATAAAACAGCGGTTTAATCATTTCGGTCAATAATACTTTTTACTCAATTGGCATTATTACTAGTATTATTATTACTACTTTTTCGATTAATTTATTTAGCCTACATTGATAAATCCTCTAATTCTCATCATGCATGGATTTTTAATATACTGAAAGCAACTTCGTTTTCTTTGCTTAACTAATTTTCTATGCAACATTCTGATTTTCTACGTTTTATAGTGAAATATAATTTAAAACCCAGTATTATCCATTTTACACATGAATTTACAACATACAGTTTTGAAGAAATTTGTTACAGAGTGAATGAAATAAAATTGTTTTATTTACAGTAACAATTTTAATTCGCCTTAATTGTAACCAATGATTTTGAAAATTTTCTTTGTTTATTGTATACAGATATTTGTTTTATAAATATTTTTTTAGTAATATTGTTTAAAAAATAGTTATTTTTTAATTTAACACTGCAGATTTTGAAAATAATCATAGTTGAGTATTAAGACTTATATTATAATATAAAAGTAATATTTTATGTACATAAAGAAAGTCGTATTAAAATATTTTTGGATAGAAATAATTTCATGTGATAAATTTTTATTGTTTTCTTAAATGTGAAATATTTACGTCATACATTCATATACATGTAATATCTAAGGCTCTACCGACTTAGATATCCGGGCTATACATTTATTGTTCTTATTAACACAGTTTTTGTATTTCTATTGTCTAGACAAATTTTATTTAATATCCAATTTAACGGTGCAGACTTTGAAAAAAAAAAATTGATAGAAAAAAATCATGGATTCAAAGTTTACTTTTTATTTGAATATGGAATACTTTCGTCATACATTCATAGAAATACTGTTAGGCATTATAAATAATAATTTTCAAACTATAAAATATGTATTGGATGTAGATTGTAAATCGTTTAAACCACTACACTTTTATAATTACTAGATTATACATTGAATTTTTATAAGGCTCTTAGTTATTTAGTAGTGTAGCAAATGACTAAAAAACACTATATTTAATATTAGGTATAGATAAATTGTAATAAAATAATTAACGTGTGTGCTGTTAAGAGTTTACAAACGGTCTACATGTAAGGACTACCTCACTAGCCTACTTGTAACGTACCTGGCCGAGCGGTAGACGGCGCTGTTCTGCTAACTGCCGAGCGCACCGCGCGGCGGCTTCTCTCCTCGTGCATACAATTAACGATCCGCCGTATTCAAATCGGGACCGGCCCATTTCCATAACCCTTCCTCATCCAATTTGGGAGCATTCATCCTTCCCGGGTACCTGGCTACCTCGGCCCGCAGCCTGTTCCATTCGTCATCGCCGACCGGTGCGAAGTGTAGGGTTACCGCAACGGGTGTCCCAACTCGCCGCTGTTCCAGACAATCTCGTCGCTAATATTGCGTTACATTTAGATTTTATAAGTTTTTGGTTTATTGGTCTATAATTCTGAAAATCTGTTTTAGTACCCGAAATTGAAAGGATTGGTAACTTGAGTCCGAGTGAGATTGGTTGTTCCTCATCATATCGAAGGGTTTTAAACTATATATCCCATAGGCCTAGGTGAATTTAAATTTCATTCTAAGCAAAGTATGCAGGAAAAAATTGTTATTTAATGTCAAGATTTTGGAATTTATATCACATGAGTTTTAAATTATCTGATACTTAACGAGTGAACTTTTAGAACAAACTATGATTTAAGTGTAAAAGCCTTAGTGGGTCAACTTTCTTTTACTCAAATACCGCAGGCAGCCAATGGCATGAAAATGTTTTACTTGTATTTTACTTTAACTGTTATCTCCAATAAAGCTGTGATGTAGTCTTTACAAATTAAAATTTGTTTCTAAGCGAATCTAGTTTTTTATTATAACGTTTTCATTGTTCGGAAGCTACCAAGAACTTGTATTAATTTTGAGTTGAAAATAACTCGAACAGAGATTACTTTAATTTTTATAATTACAGTTCATATAAAGCAAGACATTTTCACATGTTTCAAAAAGTTTTTAAATCGGAAGAATCTTAGATAGAAAATTGAGTTTTTGTACATGAAATCCAAGTCATTTAAAATCAAAATTTCAAAATAAAAAAATTGAAATTCAACTACTAAAGTACGAAAATATTGTTTAGAACAAGGTCGATTTTAACTGTTTAGATTGACGATAGTCATGGCCAATCGATATACTTCAAAGTCTCTGATAGTGTAGAAGTATGAACGCACAAAAGAGTTTGCACCATAATTTAGTTTGCGTATATTGCCTTAACGTAAGTTAGAGCCGGTTACCGAGTGATCATTGATTGCAAATTGGGCTTGAATTCTTCGGTACCTATAGAAAATTGCGAATCGCGCCTATGTCATGATATCTTTATGCTCATTGGTACCTACCAATCTCAATCTTATACTAGACCTATTCCCATTCCCATCACCTTCAAAAAATTAATAGTATTAGAAAACCTAAAAATAAATAATAATTTAACAAAAAATATACTAAAATAAAAAATAACACTATTTAACGATATTTGATATTAGCGCCCAACCTTACGCTACACTGACCTTCACCATAGTGAAAGTGTAAATGAGTGACTCACAAACCACGAGGTCATAGGGTCGAGTACCTGGGAGATCATAAAAGAGCAATCAATTAAATTATCATTAGTGTAGAAAAACTACCCTTCCATAACTTGTATTTCTAATTACATAACCGCTCTTATGATTCTAATGAAAGTAACACGTTACAGGGGGTTCCAGAAACGTATTTCATAAGGCTTGTGAATACAGTTAACTAAATTGTTATTTAAAAAATGGTTACATGATGCAACAAGAATGTACAAAGAAACAACAGAATATAAAACATAGAACAAAGAATGAAGGGAATTTAAACTGCATTCTTTTCTTGAAGTATATAACATCTGTGAGTATTAATAGACAAGTTTGCACCTAATGAAGTAGCTATGGAAAACAAGTTTGACACCTGGCATTTAGAACGATATAAAAGAGGACCACCTAGCCAGATAAAATATACATTATTATTACAAATTGTTATATATTTTATTAACATTCCTTCCTCATCTTGGAAGAGTGTCTTGTAAAAGAAAATTGAGATGAGTTACTTTAGTTTACAAAACATTCAACTCGGAACATTCTAAGTTCCTGGACCGGAAATCCAAAAGAAAATTCCAGACTTAAAAGGTCTAAGTCAGAGAATGCCTTGTTTCACTAGACGAAGTTAACTAACCTGGGGACCAACGGCTTACCAAAGGGATCTGATCTGCTTGCAAGGACAGGATCGCTCAGCGGTCACCCATCCAAGCAGTAGACACTCTCGGCGGTGCTTGATTTGATTATCTCGATAACTTAAAACCGTTTGACAAGTCCTTTCGAGTGTTATAATGCCAATCTATTTCAAGTACGAACAATAACTTTTCATTGTACAGTCAGGGCACACTTGGAGCGTTCGGTAAACGCATTAACTACCGGAAGTAGGTTTGCATTAACTCGTCAGGTGTTGCTGACACTTCCGCATCACTCAGTGAAGGAGGAGGGGGGATATCCACAAAATCCGCGAGGTATTTAGAGATATTTATGTTGCCAACCACTCGCCTTCTCAATTCGATATCATTTTTGCGGGAAATTTCATTTGCCGGCGAGTGCTCCTGACAAGCAGCTCTTGGAAACATATGTTGCTAATGTTGCCCCCCCCCCACTCACCCCCCGGCCGTGCAGCACCGCCATCCACGGCTCACAACAGTCGTGTACTCTACATTAACTCGCTTCCGACGTTCAGCGTGGGCAAACACATTACTCACCCCGTGGCTTAGCTTTACCTAACTGATTTAATTCGTTTCCCCGACAGGAGTTTCTGTGATTTACAGGCTCTTTTAAGTATATTTTCTATACTATTTAGCGGGGTTTTGTCCCACAATTAAGCTGCGAGCTCATTAAGCAAAAAGATTTAAAGAAGAAACGATACTATGAGAAAGAGACATAGCAGCGAAATGCGCTTCATTTATAGATATGGTTTCAGTTATAAACCCGGGCTCCCTTTCTTAGAGTGCCGGACTGGTCTCCCATCAGTTTTCTAGAAAGTAAGGCTTGGCGGCATCAGGGGCTTGAACACGCCGCTGCGTCTCAATTTTACGAATAATAATATTTATTTAATCAGATAACCTATAGGTTATTCATTACATTAAATGTTGTCAAAATATATTTTACTTTATTTAATATAGTGTCGACTCATAGGTATTGCCATTGGAAACTAAATAAACTAAAAACTAATTTGGATTTAGAGATTTAAATTCTTAACAACGTCTGTAAGCAATCCTTTAAGTAAATAAAAAGTAGAAAAATAGCACTTTATAAAATGGCATAAATATAACAGTATCGCTATTTATATCGTTGGCCGACGCTAATTAAATAATGTTAAGTGCCTGATGGTTATCAGCGTGTCTTTTGACTCAATTATCTTTAGTATAATTAACTCTCGAGTCTTCTTCTTCTTTGTATTTCCATAAGTACACACCAAAACTATTACTACTGATGATAAATTTCTTTTATACACGAAATTTCTCTATTTTTTTAGTAAACGCAGGTTAAGTCCTTACATAATACAAAACTGCTTTTCTTCTCTGGACTATAGATGACGAACCCCACTATGATCTATTTAAACAGGTGCAAGAAATGGCACAAGCAAAAATATAGAAGTTATTTTTTCAATGGAAACTTCAAATTTATTCTCTTCCTCTATCTTAGAGGCTTTCTTTATAGATTACTTAAAAACTAGTCTTATGAATTGCAACGTATCTATTCGAATCTGGCGGTCAGTGAGCCAAAAGATCTTGTTAATCTTCTTTTCTTTCTCTATTTTAAAGGGCTACTGGGTGGATTGTTTTTGAAACTCGTTAGATCCTCTATTAGACTTTTGAATATTTTATTAGAAAAAACCTTGTTACATAGTACCTATCCTCGTGATTGTCATTTTTGCTGAGTAACTCTTTCATGGTTAACGAAAATTAATTTTGTTTTAAGATACTGCATATAACAAGTTTGAGGTCAAATATAAGTTAACGCACAAATTCGAAGAAGTCGTCTCTGGAGAAAACTGTTGGTGGAATAGAGCAGAGATCCACTCTGGCAGGAATGGAGCAGCAGACTCGGGCAGGAACATATATCGTTGTAATGGCTCAAGATCCCGTTTGTCTCCGAGCCGTTGAGCCACAACGGCAATGGCTGTGTTATCCCGCCGTTTGATAGCCTGTTCTGATCGGGCGTCGGGTAGATCCGTTTACGAGACAAGTTGGAGTTCTCATGTGTTAGACTCAACCAATCACCCATTTCTCTTATTTCCGATCGGTCTTTCTCTTTTGTTTGTAGACATAAAACTAATTTGTTGTTTTTGCACGATTTTATCTCTAAGGAGGAGAACGATTACTAAAGGGATTCATATATAGATATTTAAATTATGTGGTAATTGTGTGGTCGTGGAAACAATGGAATTCAAAATAAGTAGCGTAAGTTAACTACAAATTGAATACATATTATGGTACACACTGAAGTTTACATTTAAAAAGAACATTTTAAATTTTGTACAAATCGATTAGAAAACAATAAAATACTTTTATTGCAAAAAATTTGGAAAAATATCGTGAAGTAGAATCAACATTGTTTACATGTCTCCCCACAGAGGTATTATGTTTTGAGTGTATGGATGTGACTACAATCTATATTCTCCTGACGACTGTTCCGATTTGGATTTAAGTTACGTCGATTGTATCCTCACTTATCCAGAGTGTCATCGGCTAAGTATACCGGAAGTTGCATCAATCTTCTATGTAAACTAAATTTTTTTCCAATATCTATTTTTGAATATTTTACGATGAAAAGTGTATGTAACCCCGAAACAATAAAGACATTATGGTAGCCATTATTAAGTGACACGCTTCAATGACGCTCAGCCAATCAATGGTTTGACATGCACTGTCAAAGAACTCATTCTTGTATATGGAGAAATTAAATTATACTATTTCATGCAGATTAAAGACTGCAGACGATCATTATTGAGATATCTTGCTATAGGATGCATTCACAGTTTTGCTCATTAATTAAAGTTTCATAGTAGTGTTTAAAAATGAAAATTCCGTTGATGTATGAAGGCCATTGAAACACAAGTGTGCTGAAATCAGATTCGCGACAAACTTTTTAGCATTGACATTCCCTCTAGTATGTTTTTCTTTTTACTGTATGAATAATCTACATTTTTTAATTATGTCACATGTTAAAATCTTACAATGTTGTGCTAAAGAATTATTACAAATTTATTTATTCTGCTATTTTCTTTTGTCAACATGGTTATTCATAACATTGACGTCAAAATATTTGTTAACACTCAGCTCAGCCAAAACCCACAAAGACACTCCATTATCATGAATCTCAGTGATGCTAGTATAAAATGAAGCTTAATGCAAAATTCTATGGGATATCGTGCGGACAGACAACCAGACAGAAACCAAATTTTTTCAGACCCATGAGTGATAGGCTTATCTAACGCTTAGCCAATTCACGTCACCGGATGTTCACTAATTTTGTTCACCGAAATTTTATGTACTAATAAAACGGCTCTTGTTGTAAGAGCTAGTTTTATAGTAGCAACTATTAAGTAACATTCACAGTTATACATAACTTAGCATTTAAACTCCAGTTTTTAATGGAGAGTGAATGAAACAAGTAAAATGCTCAGCTACAACTAATAATAATTTATGATAAATCTACCCCTCGCTCACCAGACTTAAATGCAGCCATGTACTAAGTGAGCATTCCTTACCGGTGTTAGTAAACCTTGGATCCTTACATTCTATTGATCCCATCCTCAACCCAAGAAATAAGCCTCTATTGATTATCAGATGATTATTAAAGAGCCTGATTTGGAATTAGTATACAGGTACCTGATATCCATCCTACCCATCAGCATTGAAGCAGAGGTTGTGATTTCAGGTTTATTGCTAATAAACTACGTACTAGTCTTCTGGACTACAGAACCATTGATGAGCCTTTTTTGAGTTTTTTTTTTTTCGAGAAAAGAGTGATTGATATGAAGGAGTTATATCAATTGTCGAATTACTTAGTTAATTAATTAAATAAGAAAAGTAGTAATTTAAGTAGTTCATTAAGTAATTAATCTCATACAATTAAACAAATTAAATAAAAATACTTTACAGAATAATAATATGTATTTTTGTCCAGAAAATATTATATTATGCAATGTTTCTCTCCCGGACTTCTAGTGTAAAGCATGTGAATCCGGGATCGAAGCCGGAATCCCGGGATTTTTTATATATAATCCCAAAATTCCGGGATCTGGAATTGGATTCCCTAGTATGAAGCAGTGGGTCAGGATATAGTTTAGAGATTGCGGCTGATTACTTCATCATAAGTTAATGCACAGATGCTGGGAAAATATTTTCTCATGTATATTCTGAACATCAATCAAATTCAATGTTTATAAAAATTCCAAAATATTGGTTATATTAAAGCCTGAACTAAGGAGGTTGACAAGTATCTGTTTTTATCCAAGTCAACCACTCGTAAACCACTTTTATTTTTGTATTGATGAAAAAAATAAAAAAGAGAGAAAAAGAGAGAAAAAGAATCCGGGCATTTACCCCAATGATCAACCCTGTGACAGGAGTGGCATTTTTGGCCCATTAACAGTGTAAGATACGCCTCTGTTCGAGACCTTCAACTTGCAAGTGTGATTGAGGAGGGGTAAAATATGTGATGATATTAATCTTGTCACCCACTTGCCATAAGATGTGAAGTGCTTAAAACATCCTGCTGTCTGATGATAGACGGCGTTGTGGATATTTTCGAGAATGAGTTATCATCGAAATGAGCTTTAATGATCTTAAAAATTTAACAGATATGGAAAACTGATGAAGCCATATTCAAGGTCACAGCACTGCACCCATCCTTGTTAGAGAATTAAATGTACAGTCGCTAACTGGTTTAGAATTGCAGGAGTCCAGATACTTCAAGCCCGGATGAAATCAAGCGGGATTAAATGCTGAGATAGGATTTGTTCCAACCTGCTATAAGTGATTTGGAAAATAAATATAGTAAATGATGGGAAATTGGCGACCATTTGCTCCTGACACTGTGAGGTTTTGGTTAAAGATAAAATATCTTTCTATGGTCATGAGTAACCTTAGTTATACTTGGAACCATTCTATCTAGCCCCCTTTCCCCTTCCTATGCCCCTTTACCCCTTTACCGATCCTAATGTATGAGATCTATGACCCCTTTTGCAGTTAGAAGTAGTTAAGAGATGTGCTTTTTTCCCATTATCAACACGGAAATGAAAGAACATCTCCTGCCCATAGTACAATGTTCCACAATGAAGTCATAGATATTTGAGTCATTCTTTCAACGAACTACAACGAAGAACGAAGATTTGTGTTGATCATACAATCGTCCAATTTCATGGCAAACGATCTCTAAAAACTACATTTCCTAAAAAGATAAGCCTACTACAACTTTTGTCTACAAAAACGACTAAAAGAATGTTGGGTTAAATGAATAAATTGCCCAACCAGTCTCATGAGAGCTTGAATGAACTAACAAGTAGAAAACATGCCAATAACCTCTAACCTCTAAATGAAAGCCATTAGGACATGTCAAGGGAGTTAATGGGTTTTCAATTAACAATATGCGTAAAGACTGAAAATAAAATACCTCCAAATATAATTACTTGACTGTGTCATAGTTTAATTGACTGTTAAACCGTACTTTAAACAACACTTTCACTTGAGTTCGAACAATAAGGATAACCAGTTTTGTATCAACAGATCGGCTGGTAGTTAACTAATTGAAAGGTTTGCAAAGGTATTAATCGAAGTGACAAAGATCACTCAATTGAGGGTGTAAACAAGACACATCTAATGAGGAAAATCACTTGTTTGATCCTAACTCTGTAAAGTGATCTGTTAACGACTCTTATTAGATTCCCCTCCCTCCAAACACCCCCCGCCACCCCTTCCATCTACAACTCTGGCCCGACTTCTGTGTAAATGAGCCCGACTCAGTCGTTTCCAATCCGCCTCTTCTCGCAAATCACGAACAGGTTTTCTTTGCTCGGGGTATTTTACAAAATTGATTCGGAACAGTCCCTTCACCGTGCTGCGGGGGTATTTTACGAACTACCCCACTTATCAAATAACCTCTCTTTGTTTCCGAGCAGTTGGGTTAACCCTTACTACAATTGCAGCCGTTTTCCGATCCTGTTTCAGTGTTTAATGAAATGTGTTCAGACCGAACCCCTCTCAGCCCGTGCCCGGGTTTACCCACAACTCAAACTGTAATGAAAATAGCACGCATTTCTTATGTTAGTCACGGCACTTTGACTTCCATCGGGCAAGCGTGAGTTTGAAGCCTTTATTTATTCGAGTGTAACTGGAATTTCTGGAGTGGAGAAGGACACGTTTCGTGCACTTTCGTGAGCTGGAATGAAACTGCATAGCGATCGCGAGTAACGTTTTGATCAGACGTAATTCTAATCTGCGAAATATTCAAATAAACAACATATAGCTTTTTCACAAACGAAACAAACTTATTTAGAACGCGCATTTAGGTTACAATAAACAGATGAGCAGTTGTTAAAAAAGCAAAATCACAAGTGAAAGTAATATTGGGTTGTTTAAGAAATAAACAAAAATAATATAAATAATATTAGTTGACCAATTTATTGTCATTATTAATATGAAGGTGGCGTTAATTAGAAAATGTATCCCATGCAATCTTCGGAAAGTCAGATCTTTAAAGTTTTTAAATTATATCACTAACGGAGAAGTTGGTGCCATTCGTTAGTGCTTTATTAATGTTGATTAGTGCTACCTTGCACTCAAGTCGCAAGTGTTCTTTCGGTTCAAGAATAATAACTACAATTCAAGGAAGTTCCCCACTTAGTAACGTAAGAATCATGAACATTCTTTCTACAGTTCTGGATATTTAAAACAAAATTTACGGCACCTTAGGGATAAATAATGTGAAATATACGTATAAATATATATTCAATAGCATCTTAAAACTACAGGCAGTATTGCTTTGATGGTAGGTGTCATTCCACCTGTCCAGAGAGGACTTAAACGAGTTGCAGCTTCGTGGATAAATTGGTTTTTGTGAAATGATACTTTGGCCACACAACAAAATTGAGCTAAACTCAAAATTTTAATTGAAACAACCTTTCCCACCACCATAGCTACGTTATGTAGAAACCGCGATTGCTTAGAGATCTTGAAAATACATCGTATTGCATAAAACTGTGCACCTGATGAAAATACACATAAATTACACTATATTTTATAGGTGTCTTTGATGTCGAACAATGTTGAGAGTTCAATTTGAGCTTCTTTTTTGGATCTCTTTGGACGAACATGAATTCAAGTATCACGTGACAAGTATGTGACAGCGTCAGATTCCAAACTCTGAAGAAGAAGGTGTACTGGACCTAACTCAATAATCACACACAAGAAAGCTTACAGTAAAGTGAATTAACATTTTAACATGACTTTCTGAAGGTTTTTTAGAAATATGTTATCGAATGGTTGACAATTTTCCACAAGCAGGCTCAGACACTGGCAGAATATCCGTCGCCACAGACCGCGGAATCACGTCCTGGTCTGATTGAGACCCACCAGCTTGTCGCCGACAATTGACAACGTCTCCTGACAATTGACAAACCACGCTGGAGACACGACCGCGCCGAGGTAAAATATTCGCCCCGTCGATGCTGATTGGACGAAACGCCAGTTGAATCCTAACTTTCCGATTTTTGTTTTATCGTGTGATAAAGGCTGACTCACATCTCTCCCCTCGTGGCATAAAACGCTCACGTCTTTGGAGGAGTCTTGGTTAAGTTTGCATACGGTTGTCGTGGGTTACTGGTCTTTTATTATTTACCTTTGTACGTAATTTAAATTTATAGAATAATACACATTGAAAAATATATTTAAAATAATTATAACGCCTCCCTTGTTACAAATGTCTCCACTATTCAGTATATAATAAGATATACAGTATAATATGCATTGACATCTGTGTACTGTCTTAATTATATGCAAAAAAGACTAGTGTACTTAATTAGTAAAAAAACGTATTTCTTCATATATTAAATATAAATAAACAACTTTTTAAGGTTAAAACCGGACAATTTACGACTTTTTTTTTAAGGTAGCTCTAATATATGTGTGCAATACTAAATTGTAATATAGAAAGAACTTCTACGTTAAGTAACATGTGGGGTTAAAAAAAGTATGACAAACTATGAAGAACTATAATTGTATTTCAGTATAGTTACAAAATATAATTACCCTATAAAATTACCATAAATACAGTTTTACTTTTATTGAAATATACAACATATGATATTATTCCTAATACAATGCTCCGCATATTTACTTTTACAATATATTTTTACAAACATTCTTTTAATCCTTATGAGTTTTCAAAGTTAGAATTTGTATCAAAAACTCTATTCCTCTTCAATTTTTTTATATAAAAAATAAATGTAGGAAGAATATTTCAGTAATATTTATCGCTCGAATCATATATTTAAATAAATTATATACATATAAATATATATCACTTAATATTAGAGTTTTTTTATTTTAACGTGAAGGCCGGCAAACTGTCAAAAGTGGACACATCAATTAAGGAAATTTGCATGACCACAGCACTAGGCTTAACTCCTGTTATATTAGATTGTCTAATATGTATTGCTTACAATGGTTTTATATTATAACGTAGTCTTATGCTATTAAAATACTAGATAATCTTTTATTTTAAAATATATCTAAAAAAAGTTCTATTGTAATTATTTCATCTCTTTGTTTTGATGACGCTATAATCCATTTAAATTCAAACATTAAATAAAAATATTATCGCTACTAAACCAAATTGCATACAATGTTTCCACATAAACACTTAACACCTGTGAGCTCTCCAATCTAAGACCTCCCAACTATTGGAAGATTTAGATTATATGTTTCAACATGATTTGAGTTTGACCTGTTTCTTAATAACACTAATACTACTGCAATTCAGGTCTAATAAATGATTCAGCTATATGGAGCTTATTGGCTTTACACCACGGCCCTTTAATGATTCATGGCATTGAGCTCTCATAAAACTACTGAAGTGATGATAATATGTGTTTTATATCATGTTACATAAAATATAAAGGGGATTTCCGCTCTAACTTGAAATGTATACCCCCTTCAGCTTCTGCGTACGACGATTTAGTGTGTTTCCTTAGATCAAAACAGCTTCCAAAGTATTTCTACCTAGTGACACACGGACACATGTGATGCCATATAAAGATTAGCATAAATCACTATGGCATAGTACTTGCAAGTAAAATGTACATTTCAATATTTAAATAATGATACACTCACGTTAGGTTTTAATAAATAATCTAATGACTCGCGAGTACTTTGAACAAATGAATATAAAGTCAGAGTCCAAATCAAAATTACTAGATTAGTAAAGGTGCTTCATAATTATAGAATATTTAAAAATGATATATTAGGGTTCTTCCATTTTCTCTATCACTAGGCGACTGGGCATGAACTAGCTTTGGCATGTATAAATCAGCTGCTTACCAAGCTATTAAAAATTGATTTGATACTCACCAACATCAGATTCACGATTTTTTTGATGATGCTTGAGTAGAGGTCTTACGCGGTCTTTTTAGGAAGAATTTCTACAAGAACTCAATTTTAATGATCCTAAGTGTACATTGTGCATTAATTCTGCCAACCATTATTTTGACGTAGCTATGACGGGAAGGATTAATTCAATTTGAACTCCAGTTCACCTTCCTCTTAATGCAGCGTCTGAGACTTGAATCCTGGAATCTACAGTCATGTTCGTCTGAAGAGATCCAAAACATTCAGTGACAAAGAAACTCAAAATGAACTCTTTACATCATTTCGGAATCAGAGTCACCTGGACTACAAGTAAAGTGTAATCTAGCTGAAGAGGCATTCTCAATGTCCATTAAGCTAAATTTAAAATTCACACTGAATCAACCTACCATAGCTACGATATTTTTAGAATACTCGGTTACTCCGTCGTGCTTAGAGATCGCGTCTAAAACATCGCAGTGCACTCAATTGAGCACACTATGATAAGACGAGAATACCTCTCCATCTAGGTTACACTACACTTGTATTGTATGTGCCTCTGATGCCGAAATGATGTAAAGAGTTAATTTTGAGTTTCTTTATCACCGAATTTTTTGGATCTCGTCAGACAAACATAACTCTAGATTCCAGGAGGCAAGTCTGTGACAGCTATACTAAGAGGAAGGGGAACTAGAGCTAAACGCAAATTTACATATATTTTCTACTGGGTTATGAAAATAACCTTGTTGGAAAACTTTCAGTTAGGCGATTAGTTTTAAGTCAGTAGAAACTTTTAGATCTCGTGAGAAGGCATGTCCACTTATCAACATCTAGGGTGCACAATAAAGTGTAGGTTGACGCACTTGCAACTAGGAGTCCCCATGCACATTTCAATCTAATATAATTTAGGTTTTTAGCATAAAACATCTACGTCTAAGTGTAAATAATCAGAGTTTATTGGGGTTAACATAAGTGGATGCAAGACATCCAAGATTTTAGTAACAAGATTAGTACAGCTTATACAGTGGTTTTCAGGTCCTCGAGGTTTATTTACCAATTACCACCCGACCACTTAAAGAGTGTTTAGATGACAAAAGTGAATATAACATTTTCTGGACTCATAAGCATCAATACGAAATGCACAATTGGTTAACAATACTAGAAGTTACCCTTGGCTTTGCTCGCAATTTCGTAAGCTTTGCACGTGATGAGAATTTCTGGTTCGAATGAATTACACTTTTGACGCCAAAAGGTTGAGTTCGTCTTCTTGCCACGATCAATACATTGTATCAAAAAGTGTGTATTTATGGCCATTATAATTTACTACGGTCTTAGTATTTTTTGACATGTATAATTTTGCCTTGTTCCCCAATCAAGAAGATTACATCTAAATATACAGGTCTGAGAAGTCTAATACTGTTAAAAGACAACTAAGATGAGTTTTCTAACAGTCTTTAAATTTATGGTAAACGTTACATAGCAACTTTGTCTTTGATATCTTCATTACAGTATTTTCATTACAGTATTAACACAAGCACTGCTTACTTAATATTTGTGAAAATGTACAGTTAAAATATATTTTTACCA
Source organism: Homalodisca vitripennis (assembly GCF_021130785.1). NCBI lineage: Eukaryota > Metazoa > Arthropoda > Insecta > Hemiptera > Cicadellidae > Homalodisca > Homalodisca vitripennis. Next base: position 34,091,411 of record NC_060208.1, read on the forward strand.
AAACTGTATTTTTTTAATTTTGTTATCTGGATATTTTCCTATTATATATTTTGTTACTCTTTTTCGTTAAAGTTTATGAAATTATAAACCTTGTTAATAAGCAACTCACGTGCGTTTATCAGCAAGATTCACTATCGAGTCTTGTGAATGTTTATGGTGCCGAGTTGAAACGGTTAACTTATAATTTACTTGAAATTTCCAATTTTGAAATCGAATCGTTAAACATCGCAGAAATATTTTCACGCACAATGAACATCTCCATAGTAGTTCCAAGCTGTTCGTGACATCCTATCAAGTGAATATTTACTATTTGTCGACTGAAACGGGCGCGATTTTCCCGAGCCGCGAGGTTCGGCACATACGAGACTCACAAATCATTTCCTCTCCCCCTGATCAAATCACGACAGGAGCGAGCTGCGAATTTGACAAAATACAATTCCAGCGTATGAGAGGAGAGAACACGTGCGCCGAGTAAGAACATTTCTTCATGTGCAGAGTTCAGCAACACTGTTACCATTCCATTTGTTCTCGTACATTCCTAATTGCTATTGCTATTTTGCATTGCACACAATATGAATTTACGCTACCCAGTGGCCTTGATAAAGTGTTGAGGTTTTATGAGATTTCTCCTTTATTGATTATTACGATTTATTTATATTTAGAGTACTATACATAGGAAGAACGGTTCTAAGACGTCGAACTGAACCTTAGAGATAGCCCGGGTTCAAATCCTGTATGTGATCGTTGCACTTTTTATCAGTATCATCGATCTTGCACTGTATCGGTTTTCTCCCTTATTGTGTTTAGTTAGATCCTTGAGCAGGCCAGCAGCCCATGAGGACGGGCAGAATAAGGCTTAAATTGGGAATCGGCCTCTCTTTTTTTTTTTTTAAAAAAAAAAGGCTTCGTCATAAATTTATTGTATTCTGCTATGGGTTAGTATTCAAAGAATGTATTTATAAAGTATTCACCGTACAATTTTAATACGCATTATAGTCCACCTGGACCGCTATGATCCCTAAAATATCCACGTTTCTACTCTGAATCATCAGGTTGATACCAACACATGCGGAAAACGTTTTTTTCACATTCATCGTCTCCATCAAAGAATACATAATACAAGTCTACACTCTGAATAAACTTAACATACTAAAAAGTAGGTAGTGATTATTTTCATACATATTTAAAAATTTTATGTTTTAGCGCTAAATACTTCGTATGGTCATAATGCAACGCCAAGGAAAGTCGAGCGTGGTTGCTTTTTCTGCTAGGTAACCGCTAAACCTGTTCCTTGCAAGCGGTCTGCATGCGCGGCTTTGGGTTTATTCCTCTAAGTCACCTCTAAGCCGTTGGTCTACAAGTTACGTGTTACACTAAACGTCTGGTAAAATAAGACATTTTTTACTTTTTTAATGCTTGGATGCATATTCTTCACTGACTTTCTCGTCTTTGGACCATTAAGTGAGTGCGTGTGCTACCACTCTTTTGTTTGATGAAAATCCAAATCTTCAGGCGTTTTGGAGAAAGTAAGGATCGTTTACAGCTCATAGGTTGAATATTTACAGATTTTTGTTAACGAATGGTCAGAACTTAGCTTTGATGCAATACTCTGAATATTTCACTTTTAACAAGAAAATCGTTTATTGATTTAATGGCAGCATTGTAAATAAAATTACCTGTCTGTGATAGTAACCTACGATAGTAGTAAAAATGTGTTATTATTTGTACCACTATTCCACAATATACCAAATACCCAGTTCTACGCATATATATACAGTCTCCGCGTCAGAAAATATTGCCCGTAGCCAAGCAGCGGCGGGATCCCATTATGAGCTCGAGAGGCAAGAATAACACCGCCACAAAACACCGTAGCAATTTTATTTCGTCTGGAGAGCTCGAGCGCAATTTTCCGTTTCGCCGCGATACAATATCACGGGACCGGCGCGATAATGCAATATGGCGTCGTGCAGGTGGGTAAGCCCCGGGCGGGTAATTTGATTTGTCCTCGGAAACTATTGATGTTACCACAACAACGTCGCAAATGAAATGAAAGCACAAGAAGGAGTATTATTTTGCGACACACACTAAGACGCGTTTATGTGCTACTGGCACGGTTTATTTTACCTTAAACATTTTAGATGGCACATTGCCTAAACAATATTTGCAGCATCGCTTTCTCATTCATTTCAGGGTCACTGTGGTATAAAAGAATTTATTTCGAACAAGCACAAAAGTATATTTAAAATAACACCAAATTCGTGTTTAAGATATTAAACCCTAAGTAATCTGATTCGTAAGAATCTAATCTTGGGGTAAATTAAATTTCAAATCGGGCTTACCACAAATTTGGACATTTTATTACAATAAAGGTCTCTGATACTAAAGTTTCTTTTGAAGCCTTATTGTTAGCTTAAATTATTATAAACATAACATACTTTTTTATGTACTGCGTCAAATATTTTCATGTTGAATCTCTACTGGATCCTGTTATTATATGTTTCATATGGGAGTTTTGCATATTTAGGGAGTAATATATTACTTTATAGACTACTATTATAGATTATTAATATACAATTTTTTCAATGAAACGACCCTACTTGCCCTCATAAAAATTAAAGTTACTCTGATTTCTAATGAAATGTTTTGATACCATAAAAACGACTAAAGAAAATAAAATAATAGGTTTTTTAAGGAATGCTATTCTTTCATGGACAGAAAAGCCGAAATTTACTTTCTCTCAGTATGCCTCTTTAAAACTACTATACAGTAACTGTCTAACTAAAATACATGTAGGTAATTTAACTCACTCCCACGGAGGTGGATGAACTTAGCCCTACCCCCTACGTGCTCAAGTGGAATACTACCTTTCATACAGAAATCTCGGAAGTCCCTAATCGTTAAAAAAATTAAGATTAAAATTTTAAAGGTAAGAGATGTCTTATTTTACCAGGGAAATTTGGAGGTAAGAAGCCCTTTTTAGAACTTAACCTGGGCATAGAACCACCATAAGTGGCCGGGCAGGCGGGTTGCTCGCAAAGAAAGGTCACTCAGCGGTCACCCATCCAAGAAGCAACCACGCTCGACGTTGCTTGACTTGATTATAAAGTGATTACCGCCATACCCGCTAGACTGCGCCATTAACTAGTCTATATCCCCCATATTACCAAATATGTCTGGCCTCAAGTGATTTGAAGAAGCACTCCAATTACTAGATTCATTCCCACATACACACGGGTTAATGACCTACTTAAAGACCTTAAAGACGCAAATAGCATACTATAAAACCGCCGCCAAGGAGTCGTACACTCCTCTGATTGAGAGGGTTTTAATACAAACATAAACAGACTGAAAGTGAACCCGAGGGGCACAGAGTGCATGAGAAATGAGAGACCTGCTCAGACAGAACATAACGGCTACCCAACGACTGCTTCCCAACGCTCTACAATCGTGTTAAAAGCAGGAATCGTCTTGTCTCCAGTTCATCATCAAGTAACTCGCATTTAGTTCTGTTCAAAACATCTTATCTAAATTTATGTAATGTATGCATTCATGTAGCAAGATATTCTCATTGAGGGCTTAATAAAACGATGGTATACTTCTCCATTGACATGCAGTAAAAATCAGAGGAATGTAATTTCAAAATTCATGATTCTGGAATCCCTATCCAGCTCACATTAGAATCCTTTTACTAGCGCCAATTGATACAATTATCAAAAAATCAACAAAAATGTGACAATTGTGCGTGACGGTCTACTCAGATTACGTTGGTGGAAATCACAAGGACTCGGAATATTTATACTTCCATTTCCTATAGGACTTCTGCTCCACCAACCACCACAGTTATGACCTTGCCTCTTGCACCGACGAGTTCTATAAATGCAGTGGTTTGGAAAGTTCTCATATGATAAAAACTTCATCTAGGCTTGATAAAAATAAAGTGTTGATTTATCTCTCTTGCTTTGATAGCAATTTACTGATTAGGAAATTTAGAATATTGAGATTATCCCTCTTCCTTTCGTACACCATTTAGTTATAGGGTTTTAGAAATTTTAGGTAAACCTTCAAACGATGTACTAAAAGTAATTAGTGTCGATAATCTTATCAATCAGGTGACATTCAACCCATTAATGAAGTAAGCCATCACTAAATATTCCATAGGATTTTTATCATAGCATTGTTTGATATTGACGAAATTTGAACTTCACAGTAAATTTATTCGGAAGCTTTGTAAAAATTACTTCACCACGCTCTTTTAAATTTCTCAAAAAAAAAATGTTTAAATCATTCGTTTTTATGTAGTCTGTTTTGTATAACAACTGTATATAGTAATAACTTTATTGGTTGATGATTAATCTGTACATAATTTTTAACCTAATTCGTTAATTTCACTAATTCATAAATTTAAATTTCTGAAATAAAAAAAATTGTTGAGTTGTTTGCAGTATGGATTATATCGAGGCCCTGAATGTCGATACAGAACAAGGTCAGTGTTACACAAGTGCTCCTTTAGGTTGCATTAAGGAAGCAGTGTTAAGGAGAGCTCCTCTTTAGTCTTAGGGGTGGGAATGTCTAGGGGTTGCGGGGGCGGGAAGGGGTGGCGTGGGTGGCGCATTAAGTAGAGCGTCGTCGAGCGGGAATAATTACATTGCGACGCCATAATGGCTCAAGGTCGTCTGGATACAACCACGTGGTTATCACGTGGCTTGCCTTGTATCAGCAACCAGAATGAAGTCATGGCAGAACAAAATAATTAGTAATCGAAGCGCGGTATTAATGTACAATCGATAATTTATTTTGAAGCTATAATTGCACCCTTTGAAATTTCGGAAAATATACTACCTTCCATAATATAGGAATGGGCGAATCGCAATATAAATTAATCATGCTAAAACGCACTATACAGGGATTATTGGTAATGAAATGAAATGAAAAATGTCTTTATTATAGAGGCAGAGTTAGGGGTATGAATCCCTCTCTACCATTCTACCTCACTTCGTATACAGTAAATTATTAACTTATACTTTAAATATAAAATAAAAAAATTGCTTAACCTATTCAAAATCAAATAAGCTTAAAGCAAAAATTGATTGATGTAAAACTTAAAACACAAAACTATAAGAATTTAAATTTTGGCAAAATCAATTAACATATAATCTTTTGTCCAATTATGAGTGTTGAATAGGTGCATAATATGGAGGAAACTAATGTCTAGACGTTTATGACGTCAGAGCTAGTTGTTTAAGGCACAACGTTTTACAAATTTTGATTTTTAATATAGAAGTAGAAACGCAGTAGCGTTTGAAAGGATACATCTAGTCTGAATAACGAGGTATGATCAATATCATCAAAACATAAATTTACCAAACGTTAATATTACATCATACTATTAAGTGTTATTAAGTAATATCCTTTTTAGAATACGGCGCGGCGCCAAAATTTGATACCTCACACTAACCGTTAATTGCACATACTATACGAAGTTAGTTTGAAAGTCATAAATATTAGTGTCCTGTTTTTATTTTGTACTATTGGATTACATACATTTCGATTTAATACTTTTTCGACTGCAGTGTAGTCAATTTCAATACGATATAAATGGTGTTAATTAGATAAGGAACTGGAACTCATAATTTGAGTAAAGTAAACATATTGCATTAAATACATATTTAATACAAATGTTTTGCAGTAACAACTATAATATCAAATAATTGTATTAATATAATTGTAACACAACTTAATTAAAAGTACTATCTCAAAGAACTAATACAAAACCTCGCTCAATCGACTGAGGTAAACAAAGAAGAATAACTGGACGATAACTAGACCTATTTTTGGATTTTCTAAGTGACCAAGGGAATATAACAGACGTAGGGTAAATGAGATAAAAACAAATACGGCATTTAAAAGTGACCGAGTATCAGAAGTATGTATGTAACAGAAGTGTAAGTTCAAAAAATAGTTTAAATTCGATTGATTATTGATTTTGTTTAAAGTATGATGTCTCTTGCTTTGATATATTATGTATACATTGTGGTACATAAAGTACAAATTTTTGAAGTGGATTTCAGAGAAATTTATATGAATAAATGGAACATATAGAACTTGAAAAACGCAGTACCAGAATAGTTTCGATGAAAACACGCACAAACATACGCATACATACACACGCACACAAATTCTTATTTTCTCTGCAATGTGAGGAATAACACGGATAAATGTATTCTTGCTGTGAGGCCAAGGCGCAGCGCGAGCACAATGACACCAAGGCTGTCTCGGATGATGTATTGGCTGGGAAAATTGAATTGGAATTCATGAGAGCCGAGTTTCGTAAGGTGATGTGCGAGACTCTGTCACCTTCTTTTCCTCCCTGCTAGAAAATGTAATACTATAAGCGGTAAGAGCGCATCTTTCTAAAACAAAAACATTTTTATTTAATTTCATATATTTCTATTTCCTTATTCGAGTGAGATTAAAAAATCCTTTTTAAGAGATGAAACTTCCTTTCAAAACTATACATTGTTGAGTTCTTTTCAAAATAAATTCCTTGTCATGAATAAATGCTCCATGTCCATTCCCTTCAGTGGTAGATGGTCAATATCTAATTAACTCAAATATACTTAGACCTCATAGATTACCTCAGACAGCTATGTCAGGAATATGTGAACCCTGAAATTACACCACCAGGCAAAATAAATGTTGCCCATTCTCAAACACTTATAACATTTAAAATCCGACAGTATTAAAATGATATCAGATAGATAGTAATTTCACAATATGTAACAGATAATTACATCAAATTTATATGAGTGTGAACATTAAAAAATTGTAAGGTTTGTCCTGCACAATACAAAATAGACTTTTACTTATCCAAACATTTCACATAATAGACATCAGTATTCAAAGTTTGAATTTTAAGATATCGTTAATTTTTGTTCTTGCTCGAAGGTAAGACGAGTGATAAGTTCATGGAAGGATTAAAGGAAACAGATTTTTTTCTGAAGAAAAAATCTCTTTTTCCGATTCGATAACTAGATCACAAAGGTAGTATTCGAGTATATGTACAATTGGTCGCATAATGATGGATCATAATCTGCTTTCACTTCATTTAAATTAAATAAATGGACATACCCTAAAAATTTCAATATTTTAACATGGCGAATTTATGGGATTAATTCCAATTGATACCAAGTTATACTAGTATCGTGGTTTATTGAAATTTGTATTCATATTTCAATTTTCAACATATGACCTAAAAATTATAACCATTATAACCGTAAAAGCGTTTTTATAATTCTTCATGGACAGTTACTAGAAGTTTTTTTCATAATGCTAAAGCTTACACGGTCAGTACCATTAGTATTATCAAGGTTTTATTGATCACATTACGTCAAAACATTTGCTATCTAAATCAATTAAAAAAACTTTTAATGAAATAGTGAAGGCTTGAATTTTCATAGCAAATGTTCTAATTTTTTTTAAAACAAAAAACTTATACTTATGGCGGTTATAACAATTCCAAAATATTTAACCAAAATTAACGGAAACCAACTTAGTTTGTTGTGAAATCGACAAAGGAATTCTCTCTAAAAAGACATCAGAGGCCAACTGCACTTTTTTAGTAGTCAAAATGATAGGATAGTTAATTATCCTCACATAAACGGAACTGTTTTGATTTGGTTATAATAAAAATACCAAATCAAATATTTTTACAGGTCATAATGTTATGTGTGTCGTAATTTGAACATTTACACAAACCACATTCACAGCTATATATCTTTTTACTTAAACTAATGTACAATAACTGTCTAGCTACAGTACATGTAGTTAAACTGATTTACAGTAAGTAACGATGTATACTACATAAAGATAAGATACATAAACCGAATTTCAAACATGAAATTGATGTTATATCAACGTCAGTCATCAAAAATATAGACTACATTGATACTGTTGACTTCCAGGTCAAAAAAAAAAAACATAATTTAAGAGAATAATTAAAAAGAATGTCAAAAAGTCTAAATAAGCCTTTGCGTATTCTGGTAGAAGATCTACCTAACCTCAATATAAAAGAATTAAAGATGTATCAACAATTGTTTAAATCAGAATGGTTCAAAATTATTTCAATAATGTACCAAATGTGTATAAGGAAAGTTTGACTTATAAGACGAGCGAAGTCCGTGGGTTTTTCCTTCTCCTTCCCTGACGGAGAAAAAATAATAACACTCCACTAACCAATCCGTATGTAGCAACGTTGGATAACCATGAAGATGTTACGGCCATTATATTGTAACTAACTATACAAGGTTTCACCCAGCATATCATTCCTAGCTCCCAGCCCTCACTCACTCAAAACACTTTTCCTTGTCGTTATGTCGTTACTAATATGAGTTGGTACGTTCACACTAGACATGAAAATTATTATGATTATTATAGTTCACATTATAGAACACTGGTTTTTTTTTCAAATTTTCGTTTGTTATTTATATAAAACATGAATTATAATATATACCATATTCAGAGCCTGACAATATTGCTTTCATTCGAATTTAAGTTTGAAATAACTGTTATTTCTACCTAAAACTATTACAAACATCAAATCCCACAATATTTATACCCTTCAATTCACTGACCCAGCAATAACATCAGGTCATTTTAGGCACATGAGCCTCAATATGACATGCATATGAGGGTTTTTCCTTTTTACAAACCTAAATTAAGACCAACACTTTCTTTGTTTTGTGGTATTTTCGTTGGATCTAGAGATAAATATTTAAAACTATTTAACTGTCCTTTTACATAATTATGTTATTTCTCTAGTTCAAAAACCTTTTGAAATATACAGTTATGTTAAGTGTGAATTAGTCTCCATTGTGATCTGCATTCTAGTATAACTTTCATTTCAGAATTAAAAGATTACTAATTTCGTATAAAACATTATTATCCTTATTTTTAATATATAGTTTACTCTCAAGCAATAATAAAAAGATTTTGAAATTTTTATTTCCTGATATCAAATTTACAAAAACAGCACTTAAATGTGTCTTTATTATTTCAAACAATAGATTAAATATATCTAAGGACTATTTTCCCTAGAGCATTTTGGTAGTAAACGCAAATTTCGTTTTAACGCAACGCTTGTTGGAAATTCTCTCTGAAAAAATTCAATTTTGCGAGAATGATTGAAGCGAAACAACCCTGAGAATTTAATGGAAAATCTTGACAATAACGCATGCAATTGCAGTAAACTGGATGTAAGCTGAACGAAAACCTAATTTCCTATAAAAACACACACGTGTTTTGCTTTAACAATGATAAGAGATACGCGTTCTATATCGTACAAAGGGCATTTAAGAAGGATTTTGATAAAAATAAATATGATTATAATATTAATGGATTATTATAACCAAATTTTAGTATTATGAACAATACAGCCATTTTATTATAGTCCAAGCAATTTATAAAAAATAAATCAATAATCACGTAAATTATTATTTCTTATCATTAGTTCATTATTTTACATACTTACGAAAATATTTTGTTAAAACTTTACAAATTATATTTATGGAATAATTATATGAAGTTGTATCCTTCCAAAATATTCGAATATGATTGTTATTCGCAAATAATATTGTTATTTCAATTAACTGATATATGTGTTTATTGTTTTTAAGTGCTGATACTGTGAGCCTGTTTCCACTGGATATCTCAAGAACGAATTTAGTTATGGACTTGAAATTTTCCATATAAGCTCATTTCTAGTTAGGCAATTTCGTGTTTCATAAAGGAAATTGTATCCTATGGCATTTTTTTTAAGCGTCTGTATAGCCTAAATATTCACAAGATATCTCAAGTCCTGGTAAACGTAACATTTTTCCTGAAACTTCATTTCTATATGGACAAGGATGAGTTCGATGAATGTGCTTGTCTATCCATGGAGTTTGACTCAATCATATTTTCTCTTATGCTTACTTGGAGATGTAAAAGTTATTTTGCTATCTGATTATAATTCTGTTCCAAGAAGAAAGTTTGCATGCAACTTTAGAGAAAACGGTTACGTATCACATGGTGTGACATACTACTACTATGTAAAAGTCTCCACATAACCCTACTTGCAAATTGCGCTTTTCTAGGTATTTCGAAACTAAATAAATTCATTAATGAATGTTCGTCCTACAAGCATCACATCAATAGTTATAAAGGCATTTCGGTTTACTTTAGCTCAGTGTTTTCTGGTGGTAAAGGAAACCTATCTAAGCCAGCGTTGCTTTGATCATAAATGTACCGTGAATGCGACAAGTCCTAAGTTATAACTTGTCAAAAGCAAAGTTTCCTCAGCTTCACGTTCCATCTTTAGACACCACAACAGAATGGAAGTGTGAACCACTTTGCCGTCTCGGACAATTACAGAGCTCCAACTCATGAATGTGAGGCAAACCTGAATGAGTGATTTTAACAGTTATTTTAAACGAACCTTTTCAGATCATTCCTTCTTTAAACATTAATATAATTAGGTTTAAAAAATTCCAATTTTGGTTTTCTTCGTTACGTCGGACGTTGTTCCTAAGGGGCGTACTCCTGAAATGTGTAATTCATCATTGAGTGAATAAATTATTTGACTTCCGGTATCGATATTCTCTTAGGTCATATTTTCTTTAATTTAAATGATATCTTTAAAGAACTAAGAATTAGTTAAACCAAACGGCATCATCACAGGGTTATTGTTTGAGCTTGTATCGTAACAAGCTCGGTTATGACACCAAAATTGTTTAATTTTCCTCTCGTTCACAATATTAAATGCTTCAAAAATACTGCACAATTTGACTGACGTGATTTTTAGATTAACTAATATTATATAAATCCATAGCGTTAAAAAAAGCTCTACGTTCTTGAATAATCCGGCATGAGTATGCCATGCCACGTGTATTATATTACCAAAAATTTAACGGATAATTTTTAAATCAAATCCTTTATCCCAGGCTGACTAGACATTCGCCCAAGAAGCGTCTTGAAAGGGATGAGGACGCATACGTTTCATACAAAATGCGTCAACTCAAAATAGATTACATCGTTTCCTGATCTTAAACTAGAGCACAGAACTCACTGGGTGATATAAAGAACAACCAGAAGTGAAGGAACAATTGAATAGTGAAATTGATTTTTGTTGGAAAAGTGTTGTTTATTTCAATTCGTAGTCCTTTAAAAAACTTTCTTAAGGACAGAAAAAGTAGAACATTTCTTGATCTATCTGCAAGGAAGTATAGAAATTTAAAGTATTAAAGTTGAGGAATTTAGGAAATTTCTAACTATTTTATTTTCAAATAAAAATGGGTGATGATAAAAATCTGATAATAAGTTTGATAGTAAGATTCCACAAAAATCTACTCCAAATTCCTACTACATACTTCTCTTAGAATGATAAATAATATTTCTATTTTTCTTTTCCAAAATAGTATCTTATGAGATGTAACCTAAATTTTTGTAATAAAAATAAACAGAAAACCGGTAACACAATTTAAAAGAAATCGCACTGGGCAAATTGAATACCCATTATTGTAAACACTGTGATCTTCCTTTCGAATAAGTTAATCTGATACATCAATACTTTAATTTACTTACCTAGATAAGTGTAGTCTCATATTTTAAGTCATTCTTCGTCTGAAACAGTTTTTTAATTGTCAGTACACGTCCTTTTTTAAAACCATAACCACCTCCCCTAGTAAATATTTAGGTATTACCTTTTGAGAAGAAATAGTAAATAAATGTATCTTTAACTAATGATTCTTTTGGTATATCACGATCATCGAATTTTAGAATATTGGATTTTTCGTTTATGTATTTTCCTCCATGTAATGAATCTTTGCAAGATAGTTTCTCCTTATTGCTTGTCAAGTTCCAGATTGTAACACCTAAGTTGTGCTCGGTACAGTATTATGGGACGCGGAGGTGGGAGAATGGGCCCGCAGAGGGTGATAGTGTCGGGCAAAACCCGCGTAAAACCTGGGACAAACTGCACTACTACGGGGGTAACATTGATATTTCATGGGATGGAATTGCGCAGCCGACACATCTGTTTGTGACTCTGCTACGTGTTCAGGGAGCTTAGTCTTCGGGGATTCACAATCTTCAATATCGTAAATCCTTTGGCCTACCATCTAACCTTATAATATAGTAAATGATGTGATATTATTAAAGCAATGATTGTAACCTTGAATACATAGTAGATGTCAATCTTTAAATTCTCATAAAGAACCAGATCATTACTCCAAACAAATCAGTACTTTGATAGGTAAACTTTCATGAATTAGACGAACAGAATCTACCTGAAATTATCTGTTAACACCATTTTATTACTTTTTCTATTGCCACTGAAAGTTCTCTGACACATTATTGCAAAATTTAAATAATTTTCTTAAGTGTGTTATTTCTATTCCAGTGGCATTTTAGTCAATTATACCAAACGGATCAAACCTATTTGTAATGTCCATCCCGCGAATCCAACCCGTGACTCTCGGTTAGAGATCCACAGTCTTACCCCTACACTACGATGAGGATCTTAATTAAAGAACTGAATTGAAAAATTCCCATTCTTGGGATTTATTTAAAATATAATGTCCTGGCTCAGAGGGGTCAGGACAGAGTGAAAAGTTCACGGCGGATTTCTCCAAATAGACAAAACTTACTTTTTATCAGTCATAGTTTTAATTATTTTCAATAGAGTTATAACTCCAAAATATGACACTAAGAAATGTAAACTATTTAACGGCCAAGAAATGTTTAATTTAGATAGTTGAAACTTTGCTCTAGTTGGCCTTAAGAAATATAAAGGTAAAGAATAAACTGCTTTAAAGAACAAACTGGTGAATTTTATGTAATTGTCAAAGAAAGTTACAACAGTAAATTTACGCAGTGAAGCAGAATCCATCAGGAGGATAAATCAAAATGTCAAAGTCAAGACTGACTTGGTAGGTTCTTCAATATATGAGTATTTTTAAAACTTTAAGTATTGCTAAGGTTACATAACATGGGCATCACACACAAATTATTCGCAGTAAGCATTGATGCTATCCGATCTGAAATTCTGAAGATGTTAGCGTACAAAATGAAATTCCCTCCTGAGACGCTAGAGGGTTGGCGTGTTCAAGGGAAAATAAGGTTTGCCAGCGTAAGGGATATGAACGCTGCGACGCGCAGAGCAGAGAACACGTTTATAATAGTTTCCAGACTGCTATAGAGGAAAAGGCATTTGTGCTATCCAATTCCAAGAACTCAATATTTACCTTAGAAATACATTTTGTCATTTTATTATAGCACACACTCCAGTGCCCCCGATATTCTTCTTATATGGGTTTGATTTCGCAATGCCACACTGTTTTACAATATTATTGCATTTAAGTTATTTTAAAGATGTGATTTAGTTAAGGTTACAAAATGGAATTCACTAATTGAACAAAATAATGTCACTAAATTCAGCTGACGTCATAAAATCTCTTAAATTAAGTTTGTTTGCTTCTCCGAAATAGTATAAGTTATAAAAAGTCCTATAATTTAGCTTTACGTGAAACCGAACACAAATTATAATAATACATACATTGTATCTGAATAATACCATAGTAAACGATTTTCTTTTTGTTTCTTTTGTAATTTTCTTTCGATTTTATTTTGTCATTCATGGATTGTTTAAAAAACTATGATATCAAAATAATTTCAATGGACACAAAAAAGAAGGTAATTACATCGTTGGAATTTCATTGTGTTCAAAGTAGAGCAATTTATTAATTCTTTAAATATCAAAATTAAAAAAATAAATTAAAAATTTAAAAACTGGAGAATATGTCAGGTGTGCATTTTCACTAATCATAAATAGTTATCACACACACACATAGGTTTGTGCGTTTATTCTTCAACTAATGCGTAACTGCTTTTCCGACTTGGATCTAGTAAAGGGTATTCCTGAACGATAATTTTCATTCACAAAAATTTCAGCTCCGGATTGGAAGTAAATATTATCAGCACATGAATACATTAATGAGTATGTCTCTTTCACACCATAATGAGCTAACAGATATTCCGTTTTGGATAAGGAAGTATTACAGACGAATATTTCAGGTCACGTGATACACTTTCTGGTACTGAAAGTGCTCATACTGTACTAAGTGATGGGCTAAACTATTTTTATCGTAGGTCACATTTTTGAGGTCCTCGTGGTTAAATGCCCCATATATCACAGGATGTTCACATTCAAACTAAAAGTGTATACAATAAGTGAAATGTACTCATAATGTACCACAAGTGTTAAGATAATATTTGAAATTAATTAGAATACGGCGCTACTATTAAATTGCATATAGAATATAGTTCACAGATAACGCCGGATTTCAAAAACTTACTTCAGGTAATGGAAAGAATTTACCTGTTAAGCAGTTATTTTATCAATAATGTTTTGAATTATTTATATTTTATTCCTTCTATTTTTATTCCAATTATTTTTTGTTTGTGTCATAAGTTACATCTGCTTTCAGTATAAGATCGGCGACTGACGTACTGACTCACTGAATTACTGACTTATAAGATAATAAGGTCTGGTAAGCTAATAGGTGTACTACAGATAAGAAATATTTAAATCTCATTTGGGGTTATTCTAAGTAGTTGGTAAGTACTACAAATTTCCCTTAAGAAATTCATAAACAAATTCTCAAATTTTAATAACAGAAGGAATCGTGACAGGAACGCCATAAGTTTGTCACATAAAATTGAAAAAAATGTGTGTACACATGAATTTGTCTTAACTGTGAAATATCAACTGCTATAACTTAATTATGCCAGATATCAGGTTTAAGCCATTATCATATTCATTTCTCTTGTAATTTCAATAGGTGGCTCCATAGACCAACAGATTGTATAGTCTTTTCTAAAGTACAGTATCAATGAGGGCTATTATGTGAAGAGCTGGATTTAGTGAAACAAGTTTTCGTTTTACTCATAAAAATAACGTTAAACATCATGCACGATTATGTCCTCATTTTTAGCTGTAGAATTGGAAGAAACTTATAATTTCAATATACAATTAATACGCATCAAAAAATTATTTATTATTTTTATTAAGTGCGAAGTTTGGTAGCCTATATTTAACCGTAAGGTACAAAACTGTTTCAGATTTTATTGATTAACCTACATAAACATCGAAACATCTAAAAAGCATTTGAATTTGTAATAATTATTCCTTTAAAAAGACATTTCTCAGAATTGTATGACTAAAAATAAGAGCGTAACAGTACATGATGTTTAACACTGTTCTTATGGGTAGAACTAACATAAAGGTAAACTTTTCTTCATCATCGCCTTGAAAACGAGTATAACTTAAAATTGTTGATACCTAAAGTACATCATATCCCTCATTTCCTGGCCATTACGTATTATTTGCCATCAAATTTCAAGAAGCAAAGAATAGCACTAAACCGAAATAAATGTATAAGGGACAAAAACCGTATTCGATGTGCCATTCAGTACCAGCAGTATATTCTAGGCCAAAGCCGTAAACTGATGAAAGAAGCGAGCGCAGCAAATTTGGACTGGCCACTCAAGTGTGAAAGGGTGTCTTCTAGTTTGAACTAAAATTAATGATCCGTATTACGTTTAAGATATACGACCTAGAAATTGAGGACTTTTTATGGTTTTGTGCCATAGAACTAAAAACTACCGCATTCTTCATGTGATTAACCTACAACCAAAGTTTACACAGGCGGAAGAGTTTATTAAAAACAACAAATACAGTCTCGCCCCATATTTAATCACGTGTTTCTTGAGTTTATTTGTTTTCTGTAAGATCAATCAATGAATACAAAATTATCCTATATTAACGACACAGTACGTTCCAAACTTATTGGCATGATATATGTGTTCATAACTTATTACTATATTTCAGTAAGAATATTTAAATGTACTCTAAACAAAGAACATGTATTTTCCAACATTTTAAACAAAGAATATGTTTTCTGGTTGTCCTTATTAATGCCATACATTTCTACGTTATACCAATATTTCTCTGCAGAACGTATATAATAGTATTTTCAAGTTGCTCGCATATTCTTCTTATATCGGAAAGCCTCTCTTCGTGAAATTGATTTTATCCGGGAAGCACATCCAGGAAGACTGTGCGCTCTTGTCTGAAATGAAATTCCCCTCGCTGCCGTCAGACCTCGCTCCGCTATACGGAACACAAAGCCGCTGGGAGAGAGATGTGGGACTAGCTATAATGGTAGAGCAGGTATTGTAGAGCCTCTATATTCCGGGACACAATTTCAACAGAGTTATACTTACTTTTTCATAGAATATATTCCCCTTGCCTTTTATACCGCAGGCTACATTCCAATTCCTAATACATATGTACATATATTTCCGCTACTTTCCTCAGACGCTATACAGAACTCGAAGTTTTAAACTGATACTGAAGTGTTAAAAAACTGTTGTTACTTTCTTCCTTTCTTTTTGATTTAAGTATTATAAATAATATTCATTTTAAAATGTATTAATGATTTCCAAGAGAAACTGGTATATTCACAGACAGCTTTTTAAAATACTTAAATATAACGTTTCGAAAGCCTACAATTACTCTCCTCTTCAGTTATAAAATCCAAAAAGATAATGTGTATAATACATAAAGACAACCTATTAAAAGCATGGAGTTAATGAAAAAATTAACTAAAGTATGTATTGTCAAGACATAATAAATCAATATCTGCTAAGTAATGCCACGTACAAAATATGTGTATGAGATGTGTACCAAAGTGATGCACTCTTTTAGATATACGAAATACGATATCGTAAGAAGTGCCCAAATTATCTTTTGAGTCCCTTAGTGTGATTTTGTTTGTGTTTTTCTTTATTTGGGGCGACACTACACTCTTTGGTGATGGTACATGTTTTTACGTACACGCTTTTTGTTATTGAGGTTGACACTGATATTTCCAATCACATTGCTTTGTTTACAAAATGGATTGTAATTTGCGTGTCATTACTTGAAAAAGGGAGCAGTTGCATGGCCTCGAAACGTAATTTTCAGTGTTTTTGGCACACGTAATCCTGTCAAATTCCATTTAAATAACGTGTCATTTTGTCATATTACTTAATTCAGTGATTACCTATGAATAAAAAATATTTAATATTTCAATGTTCATGAATTAAAAACGCACGATAAACAAGTACAAAGGAGTTTACACACACAATTTAAAAAATCAAATAGAATTTTGTGCGTAGAATTTTCAGGGATGTCCTACGTGAATCATGGAGCAACCTTTTACTACGTGATGCTACGTTTGAATGGAAGGCCCTATAGGTATTAATGATAGTAGCCTTATGAACATCATCGAATACTTAAAATACATTTATTATATATTTGCATACATTATATATTGACATCATTATAAATTTGGTTTACTAGGACTACTACTTATCAGTGACTTTTAATCTTCTACGATCCGGTTCTCCACATCAAATATAACGTAAACTCGTAGTAAGTTTTGAACTAAAATGTTGAACTGAACTGAAGAAGTTGTGGTTCCTCAATAAATACACATTAATCACACATAATTGTACCGTATTTTGTACTAACTTATATTTATAAAACAGAACAATAAAGTCAGATTTTATGGTGAGGAATAAATAATTTAAAATCAGTTTAATTACTTATTAGCATTTAAATTAAGAAATTCGCCCAAGGATATTTTTTCATAGTACTCAACGAAACAAATCACTCTCATGAACTAAGCACACGGAATGGCTAAATTTTCAGTAAAATTTTTCTATTAGATAATATAGTGAATTAAATATTATTAATTAAATAATGTTCAGCCTATATCTAAAACACACTAAACACTACAAACAACTCTAAAACACACCAAAAACCGTTGTGAAATTAAAACTGTTATACTAATAATATCTAATTATATTTAAATTAAACTGCATATTAGGGGACGTTTCCCTTTGACGTTCCCGACCATACCCATGCCAACTGCATACATCAATTAATTAGTCAAGGTAGTAACGGGATACTGGCTGTCACAGTAGACACTGATTCCCAATCCATCAGGATCCGGCAACCCCCCACTGGCGGGGAGGCAATCAATTTTTTGCCCATTTTATTTCTCCTTGCCTCCCCTCAACCCTCCGTGTAGGGGATGTGCATCTGCATACGTTAGACTAATGAGGATCTCCGCAGATTCTACCTACGGTAACATTAAAACGTTTGTGGTGTGTCGACTATAAACTGCAGAATAGCTAATTTCAACCTGAGATGGGGTATTGGTTTCCTTTAATATTTTCTGATTCTTTGAAATTGAGTAGTACAATACAACAATGATCAAGACAATGGAATACATTTTTGTTCGAATTTTGTACCTATAATCGTGTCCTACTGACATAGATCATTGATTTATATGAGCTATATGTAAAATCCGCCCTATGTTATCCTCAAAGAACCTTATAAAGTTTTCATAAACCAATATTTCAATTGTTCTCTTCTGGTCCATTATGAGTTTTTTTTAAATGCCATAAACTACAAGAGGAGTAATTTGTTGTGATTAACTCTATTTATGATTTTCGTTTTCACATTTTTAACTAGTAAAACCTTAACATTACGATATAAAAAGTTGTTTCTTTAAAATTCTTTATGATCTAAACCTTTTAATATTTCATAATTTTGTGTGATAAACGAGGAAAATAATTAAATAAAACCCACACGAGTTGCTATCGTAATTTGAAGCTCCACGCATTGAGGTAGAACGTTATTTGCTATCCAAACTTACTGTTTTTTAATCCATGATCATTATTTACTCAGGAATAACTCAGGAGTGTAGTGTTAATAATACAATGTTGTCAAAATATCCCAAAAATGTTATAACATATTCACGAACAAACATGGATTACCGTGGTCCTCGCGGGAATTTCCCTGAAAACCCTTCGAGTACACGAATAATTGGGTTCTTGACAACGGCAAACACAAATAGAGTAGTCACTCAGCGGGTCTCACAATGGAATATTTTTGATCGGCGGGATATAAGATGGGATTGGGGCGGGAGGGTGGTCCAATATATGCACATACATCGGGGATTGAGGAGACGGAATACAGATAGCAATGGGGAGACCTCCCCGCCCACCCCTCGCCACCAACCCCCTCGATCACCCCGGTTACATTCACGTCCTTGCTGCTGCCAAATTACGTCCAATGGTTCGGACCGGCCATGATTGGCTCCGTGGCAAATAACTCTCTTCGATGGCAGTGAAAAGGAAAACAGCCTTCGAGATATCTGTTTACCAACGAGTTCTCACAAGAACACAAAATCATTCTTCTCTTTAGTGCACTAGGATACTTTATATTTATACTCTAGGGGATAACTTGAAAATAAGGTAAATTCTAAAACTATTAAGGAGTATTAAACTGTGTAATTAATAAAAATTTCAAGCACATGTGGATTTATAAAAACAATAACAAACTTCAATATTTGCCGAGTATTTGTCATCAGTTTACGTTTCAAAATCTGTAATCTGATCTCATCCTCAGGTGAACAACTAACCTAGAAGATAACTACAATTTAAGTTAAGATAAACAAACCTACCAGAGCTTTATGGCACGCATAAGTCAGGAACCACAACAAACAAGTTGTGTATCAACTCCATACATACCATCTCTAAAAATGCACTTTAACCAAAATGCTAATAACCTTTATAACATAAAATAACTTAAAAAACTTCTCAAACTTGAACAGAATATACATTGAAATATTGTGTGTGTGTGTGTGTGTGTGTGTGTGTGTGTGTGTGTGTGTGTGTGTGTGTGTGTGTGTGTGTGTGTGTGTGTGTGTGTGTGTGTGTGTGTGTGTGTGTGTGTGTGTGTGTGTGTGTGTGTGTGTGTGTGTGTGTGTGTGTGTGTGTGTGTGTGTGTGTGTGTGTGTGTGTGTGTGTGTGTGTGTGTGTGTGTGTGTGTGTGTGTGTGTGTGTGTGTGTGTGTGTGTGTGTGTGTGTGTGTGTGTGTGTGTGTGTGTGTGTGTGTGTGTGGGAATATCCTATTTTTCTCATGGTACCGTAGTAAATTAACCAAAACGGAATATATATTTTAAACTTGGATTTACGGTTCGATAACTATTGATAGAAAGATCCCATAAATTTGAAACTTGGTCCAAGGAAGATGTCTGTTAATTTTCAGTCAAAAGGTCAAAATTGATAGGAAAGAATTGGTTTTTACACTGGTAACCATGACATCAACAAGATAACAGCATATCAATAATTCTTTTAACGTAAAATCATATATTTATGATGTGGCATAGTATAACATGTGATGAAGTTAATTTGTTGCAATGGATAAAGGATAGAGCCAATAAATTTGCAGTGTGTAAGCACAAAACATATATTTCTTGAAAGATATTGATTGTCATCCAAGCTAGTTTATGTAAAGGTTGGAATGGAAACTCTACTAAAACTGTTAAAAAGGTAACAATATGTTTCCTATGTTTACACACGTTTGGCAACGAACGTTTGATGTGTAAATAATAGCTACATCATTGTCAAACTACTAGACAAAGTCATCACTTTCAGTACATGATTAACTTACAGTAATTTCGTATTTATGTGCTTCTCTTATGGTTAGTTTTAAAATTGTCAGACATTACAACTAGTAAGACTTTCATTCCGATCTGTAAAGTCAATATTTCACCTTGGCCAATACTCGGTTGTATCAGTTTATAACGATAGCTAATATTTCCCTTAATGAAAACTCTTGTATTATTATTGAACGCTTTATAGGAATAACTGAATGCCAAGACTGACGATGCTGACATGAAAGCATGACAATATCTTAGAGAAGGTAACACGTCTGTGATCAATTGTAACGAACGAAACTGCAACACGAGGGATGAAATCGAACGTAGTCAATATTGGCTGATATGGTTTCAACAACATGGGATCCATACGTCCATGTGACGTGCAGAATCACATGTGATGTCACAGAGCATGTAGGCGGTACGACACTTAGCAGTACAAGGAACCCCACTCCCGACAGAGTGACAACTGAATCCCTCAGGAGACCAACATAGCCTCCGGTGAGAGAAACACTCTATTTCACATGTACCTACTTCATTCTCACTTGCTACTCACGTGTTCTGCTTTCCTGATCCAACAAAGTTGTTCTTTAACATGTCGTGTCCGACTTTAGACTACTAGTTCTCCTCTATATACTTTTGATTAGATCAAATAAATTCAATTCTATTCCAATTCGATAATATGTATTGCCCTTGTGACTCACCCATAAGTGGCCTAATGTCATCAATATTTCAATCGTCGTAGGATAAATATATAAATATTACGGTTATAGATCAAATTCTGGCACACAGATAATTAGAACTTACTTAGCACATTTTGTATCGCATTGGCATCATGTACAGCTAAATGATGGAAAACAAAAATCCAAACGAAATAATTACAAAAATGAATGTCTGCACAACATGTTTTGAAATAAACAACGCAAATTTGCCACATACAAGGTAAATGTCCAAAATCATATTATCCTTTCAAATCATCCCTCGTCGTTGACAAACTTTAAACAATGAATATTGGCTATGTTGTGCGCATATTGCTTCATAACAATATTCATATTACAAGTTAGTTACCATAGTATTTCGAAATTTGAAAATAATGCCATTTATTGTTCATTACAGCCTCGAGATAGATTAGGAGTGCTAAACGATTAAGCACGTAATTCGATGGTGTGCGATAATACAACTGTATGACGTCATTTTTTTGAATTCAAGTATTTTAAATATAATTTATCAGCAGATTTTTAAAAACATTTTTGTTTATTATTGAGAAATGAAGAAACAGTTTGAGTGGTTGCTAGGCATTTTAAAATATGGCTATCGCCATTTACTATTGGCCTCTATTCAAGTCTCTGTGGTTGGACGCTCAAAGCAGAACTATTGGGACCAGTTTTTTAGGTTAAATTTCAATAATTAGTTCATTGTTTGTATTAGGAGCATGTTTTAGAGATAATATGCATGCATGGACTTTAACACACAACCTGTTTGTTGTGGTTTCTGACATATGCGTGTCACAACGCTATGGTATGATTTGTTTATTTTTAACTTATATTGTAGATATGTTTTACGCTTAGTTACCCACATGATAAAAATATTAAATTGCAAATTTCGAAACGTATTGTTACTGATTTTTGATGAGATGATTTTTACATGAGTACGATGGTAAGTTTCCTTAAAATCATGATTACTTCACTATTTTTCACAGTCTAAAACAAACTATTGTTATACTTACAATTTTTTACTCAGTTCTTGCATTTATCAGAATGCTTTTAATATAAATCTCGTATTGTAGTAAATAAATTATTTACAAGCGCGATCTTTTCGCAAGGGATTTACATTTCTACGGGCGGGAAGTTGTTAGAATCGCTAGTACGAGGTTCTGATACAAACACATGAACTTCAGTTGGTGAAATAAGGTCCACCACCATTGCTGCAAGAGCTGTACAGAGCATGCTCGTCCTTCAACATATTTGACATACGGCAATCGGGTCAGTAATATGCGTGAGAGAAACACTTTTTTATTTTTTCATGTTATATTCTGTCTTCCATCGTTTATTAAGTATTTTCGTAGGTAAATGGAACATTTCTTCTACCAAAATAGCAGTCATCTGGAAGAATGCATGCCATCTGTGGTGGCACGTTTTTAACCACAAGTATCCATCAGGTTCTTATTTTTTTCTGTCTACCATTACCCATGATTCCATCGTTTCAACACATCTGAAAGTCTATCCTTACTTGAAGTCAGTAATACATCCAAAAGCCAACGTGCTGAACTTCTAAAGTGGCGTCAAAACTCTTGAAATCTACGTCGACTCGTCGTGCAGCGTGTACGAAATACATATTTCAACAAGTAAATAAGGAAAGTGAAGTAAAGTAGAATGTTTGAAAAGACGTTGAATCAAACAGCGCTCCTCAGCTTCTTGAATACGATCACAATATCGGGGATAAAGAAACGAAATATGTAATAGGAGCTTTGATACAGCGCAGCACTATACATAAAACATGTGGAAATACATTGCATGTGTGAGTATGTTGTTGCCATAGCAACGTCGGAGAACGACAGGCTCCCTTGATATCCCCTCTTTGTCCCTCGCGTTCTCAATAACGTGAAATTCCCTTCAGTTCTCTCTCTTCTATATATATTTTGTTGGAAAACAACACATAAAGACTCAGCCGGCATACATTACGGGATATGAGCAGCACTTGAGTGGCAACGGCGGAGTTGAGATCTTATTAACTTCAGACCGATGGCGCTATTGAGAGGTCTTTCGAAATTATAATTGGCTAAGCGGTCATGAATACCTGTTATTGTCCGACTGGAATACGCGGATTTTATTTCGTTCCGTTCCTTTCGACAGTTGGCAGAGGTAATCGTTCGTTTTATTTGGGCTTCTTGACATATAAAGAACCTTATTGGTTGGGTTTTATGTCCGCTTTGAAAACTTTTTAAATAATATTAAAGAATACATTCCGTCTATCCATGTACCTTGTCACATATTTTCAAAATTTGTTATTTATATTATTATAAATAAGAAGAAACTTCTATTTTGCCACATTACGAGTATTAATTACGATCTTGTGCAACTTGAAACTGTATATATTGAAATATATTAAATCTATTAAATTTTTCAAATTTACTTAAATTTATATGATGATTCAATCAAGTTAACAAATAAATGTTATGTAGGTACACAATACATAAAATTAATAAAACCAATTGAATACGCAACATTAAAATATTCAAAATGTTTTTGTAACATTAATACTAATAATTTCTAATTATATAGAAATACGTAAATAATATGAAGGCTATATGTACAAAAAAAATTAAAAATAATTCAGAAAGAATCCTACGAGAATCTATAGTTCAATTCCATTTTAAGTACCAGCTATACTGCAGATCACTTAAGAATTGTAAAATATATTTCTATTTTAATTATGTCACTGATAGAAGCCTGCAAGGTGCCTAATTTTAAATTAAAACATTTTTATTCTATTTGCCTAAGAGCAGTTTAGTTTTTGCTGTAGTACTATAACTATCGTATAAGGTTAAATATATGGTTTATAATGTAATACACAATCAAAATAATAAAATTAAATTAAATTAAAAAAATAATAAAATTAAATATTTTTTTAATATGAAAGTAAAAGAAAAATCATAAAAATTATTTATTACAAAAAAACATTACAATTATGCGACTATATTTATTGTATATAAATTACTTAACATAAACTGTGGTAGCTGTTTAAAGAGACAAATATAAAGAGTGTATTTACGAAATTAAGAAGTGCAATCCTTTTCGAAATCTAATAGAGCTTTTTTTATTTATAAAATAAAAGTTGAACGCACAAAAATCTTCTATATTTTCAATTAAAATTTCGGCGTAAAATGTAAAGCGTACATCATATTTTAGGTACTGGAAACTATTTTCGAATGGAATATTTATTTTTCAATTTTTGAAGAAACTTTTCCACAGCTATTTTATATATAAATTAAGAAGATAAGAAATATTAAAGAAACTATTTGTAACATCCTAGAATCAGGCTTAAAAACTGTAGAAGATAGGTTGTGAGAAGTACGTGCATGGAAGATGATGGAGGGTGCGATATCATTTTTATGTATAGATTTTAGTTAGAGATATAATGCCATCAAGAAGAAAATTAATAATGAGTATATAATTTTCTTAAAGTATTATTAATTAGTAAAATACTATTTCCCAAAGTGAAAATGATACGCCACTCCATTTTATCAGTCATGCACATACTTTAAAAATTGCACAGTTTTATCTTAAGCTGTTTATATATAGGGCTGCCAATAAAATTGCTCAAATTCAGCATTTCCTCGTCAAGGAATAAAAAGATTATAACTTTGGTTGCCTCAATTTTTTCTTTAGAAATCTTATCTTAATGTGCTCTGAATTTAAAATAAAATTTTATTTTCCCAACAAAAAACCGATATCATTATCTTAATCTTCCGGGGCGATAGCGCTAGCAAATATATATTGCCCCAGATCCACCCCCTACACGTTACGGGGACTTCTATCCTCGATTATACCCTTACATAAAATAATATTCCCCACATAATAGCGGGGTAAAAGAGTTATCGGTCTATATTAAATGTGACGTCAAGAGGGAAGGCTGGAGAGGGAATATTCCAGGACTAGGAATAAATCACTGCAAGGAAGTGAAGGGCTGAGACGCACAGATAAGGCCTCGATGCTACCCAGCGCCGTAAGCTGTATTTACTACACCATAAAACCCCCTATTTGTACCTACACACCTCTCAATACACTGGCAAGTCGTATGGAAAATCACTTAACGTTTATTTACAACCGACGATTTGCTTGTACGATTCGCGTATTCTTAACGTTAGTGTTGTAGTGCCTCTATTTTCTTAATTACAACCTACGAGTATTATTATATATCTCGGTATGACATCCTCCTTATTTAATGCTACTTATTATGTTACTTACTGCTAAAAAACAATATTCAAAAAAACTTCTGCCCTATTGAAAATTTAAAAAGTTTCTTACGGTTTTTTTATATAACGTGTGTATTTATTTTTGATAGAGAACATTTATATGTTTCAAAAATTTTTAAATTTGTTTTGACAAATATAAATGAAATACCTTTTTTTCTGCCGAATTATTTAAATCTTGCTTAATTGTATTTCAATTTTAAAAGATGAACAATGAACTTACTCTTTGTTAACTTTAAGTACCACCCAAAAAACAAAAGAATTGTGTAAAATAAACTATTATTAAGTAATACTTACTTTTATTGAGTTTTCCAATTGATGTAATAGGTTAAAACTGTAGCAATTCAGTTATATACAGGGTGTTCTGAAAAAAGGTTGCCCATAAGTCAGGGGCGTGATTCCTCACATCAAAATAAGAAAAAAAGGTCTAATTAACATAGGTCCGAAAATGCTTAGTTACCAAGTTATACAGGGTGAAAGATTTTCGTCTGAATTTCAGTTCCCCTGCTGCAAAACGAAGCCTACGGGTATTTGTTGGCTGTTAATTAAGATGTACAATTTAGCGTACTTTATGTAAAAATGAACTGAAAAATTGAATAAAAACCGTTTCCAGACCTGTAGCTACAGTAATTTTTAAGGATTGTTAACGGGATTCAATAGGATACGTGAGACACCTGGGATCTTCGAAAGAGTTCGGCAGTCTATGAGAAGACGGCTGGATGCTTGTATTTTGAATGAGGGGGGAAACATTTTGAACATCTACTGTGACGTGGTTAGTTTTTTAGGACAAGTGTAACTTTTTTGTTGAATGATTAATTCAGATAACTTTTTTATGTATGATAATGTATGATTGTTAAAAATATTTACTTGATAAAAAATAATAGTAACTCATTAATTTGTTTTAATAAAACAGCTGTTTTAATTTCAATATTACATTTGTAGAGAGCTTAACAGATTTTGTCTATTTTTCATGCGTTTTTTATGGAATTAAGGATTATTTTTTTAAAGTTTGCGTTTGTCTAATATAGACTTATTTTACATCTTTCTCTTCGAAATTAAATTTTCTACAAGTACCGTGAAAAAAACATTTTGTGTTTATTGTACATTTAACATAGTAAATCTGCTTCAAACCTAAATGTAACTTGTTTTTTCGGGACCAAGTTTCGCGTATTTCGTCCACATATCTTAAAAATTACTGTAGCTACAGGTCTGGAAACGGTTTTATTCAATTTTTTCAGTTCATTTTACATAAAGTACGCTAAATTGTACATCTTAATTAACAGCCAACAAATACCCGTAGGGCTTCGTTGCAGCAGGGGAACTGAAATTCAGACGAAAAACCTTTCACCTTGTATAACTTGGTAACTAAGCATTTTCGGACCTATGTTAATTAGACCTTTTTTTCTTATTTTGATGTGAGGAATCACGCCCTGACTTATGGGCACCTTTTTTCAGAACACCCTGTATATATATATATATATATATATATATATATATATATATATATATATATATATAATACATACTCTAAACTCAGCTACTGACAAATACTAATGCCGTTTACAACAATGAAATTTTTTAACCTAAAATTGTAAAATCTGGGATAGTACAAAGTCAGTAAGTAATGGCGGTTCAACCAAAATCTTAACAAATATAACTTGTTTACGTTGGAATAAGGAGTTTAGATAAATAAGTTACAAAAGTTTTACTTACAGGAGTAAAATGCACATGAGTTATACAAAACAGTTGAATTGTGGCTCCTTATGTTCATATAAAATAAGTTATTGTAATTAAAATATTGATTAATTCAAAAGACATTTTTCGGTACTCTACTATACCATTCTGTTGCTGCCACACAAAATGTTATTCATATTGATATATGGATATAGAAGATTATTGCTAATATTCTTCTTGAGTTTCTAGCATTTTAAACTTGATTGTATTGCAAAGACCAAATGTTAACCGTCTTATAATGCGTCCTGTACTGCTCGTGACAAAATTATTACGGGAAATTAATAAATACAGATAACAGATTTTTAATATCGACCAATGCAAATATTTATATATTGAAATAATGTTTATATCATGTATACTTTTCATAATTATTTAAATTCAAATTTTTATATGATTTGTAAATTTTGATAAAACCTTTTCTACACTTGATGAGTTGTATTTTATGAGTAATCAAAGTTATCCGAAACATGCCAGTAGACTAATATGACGTTTACCAAAAGTTTTTTTTTTAAACGCAACTGAAAAAACATTACGAAAGTAAATATAAACACAGTGAAGATAAATTCAACGATAATTTTGCGTACATGTGGTCCTAAATTGTTCTTTAATTTTAAATATTCAGTTTCTGGGAAAATTGATTAAATTCTGAAAATAATAAACACATTTATTATTTATTCTTATCCTATTTGTTTACAGGCTTCGTGGCGAATAAAGGTTTGCTATAGTACTCAACATACAAGACCCGGTATTAAACTTTAGCTTAGTGATAAATCCTGTCTCAATAGTTAGGATACTTACATTATTTTTACTTATTCAATGTTGTCCCAACAAACGAGAAAATAAAAAAGGTGGACAAAAAAGAAAAAAACCAAAAAAACAAATCTAGTTTCCGAATGTTCGAATATTTGAAATCGTAGGTAGGTGTTCCATTATGCGCAAGCATCATAAGACTTACATAATAACGTAGTTGCATAACCAATGGGAAAACAAATGATTTATTACGTTATTTTTTAGTTACTTCTTATTCTACTTTTCTAAAACATCGTGTTAATATTATAGCTATTACTTATCTAATTTCTCTGTTTGATTTAAATGTAATGCCGATTCCTGTGTTATTCCAGCCTAATAGCCATTTCCGTAATAAAAGATAGTCCGTAAGTAGGATTCCTTGCTGACGGTTTCCATTCTAAAAACAGACAGCACTACTGCTCCGAGATATCCGGGAGATTGTAGTGGGAACCTCTAACAAGGGTTGGTACGGTTCGTTTGATATCCCTTAGGGGGAGGATTTGCCTTCTTTCTCGTTCCTTTTGCATCAGCAGTCTTTGAGGAAATTCGATTGGGCCCTGCTCGGCCTGGGACAGGACATGTAAATCTATAGAGATCCCTCACAAGTATCACACGTGTGTGTGGGGGGTTGTCTCTCAGCTGTATTTCAGATTCTGTTTTAGAATTCTTCCGATGTGTTTGTTATTTTTCAGAACTACACTTATACCATTGATGTATCGGATATGATTAGGCTTTTGTGTTCATTTGAATCGCCAACTTTAAATAAATTCTTTTTCCATTTAAATAAGTTTATGTTTCTCTTCTTCTTCTTTAGAAATTGATGCTTTAAATAATTTCAGAAAAGTTACAATATGTTACCTATCATTTTAAAGGTCTTAACGCAATGAAGCAGAATAACCATGTATTTGAGGTTTTTCAATATTTTATTGAAAACGTTTAGTACAATGAGAAATGAAAAGTAATCTGTCACAAAAGGTAGTTTTCCCCCAAAAAGTATATTTAGGCTATTTTTAGGTAAAGCATTTCAGACATGAAAAAGTATTAATCATCCACTTGTGACATATTTCATTTAGTTCTCTTTATCTTAATTCATTTATTGCATTTACTTTACTTATCTTTACTTTGTTTATAAAATTATTCAGACTACTTAGCTATCTATGGATTTCTGTACCATCGAGTAAACTACATATTACGGAGTTGCAATATATATTACAGAATATCTTAGTATTGTATTTTCTTTACCAAACGCATCCAAATATACAAGCATTCAGTACACAAGGTGTAAAACCGCACATACTAATCAGTAATGTACTCCACGTACAGTTCCAATATCTTACTTTGATAGTATTGCATGATAAAAATCTTGAATCGTACAAAAAATCATATCCACGTTCCGAGTTATATACAAAACAATATTGATCAATTCTAATCACTGGTCACATAAAGGATTTACATAAAAACCTTAATAAAAATCCAATAAAGCTGCTCATGAGGTAATCTGAGTCTCCGTATCAAATTCATACTACTGCATTTCAAAATGTGCAGCGTCAAATTATGAATTTATAAGTGACCAATTTTATTCCTACATCGACTTTCTTTTGTGTGAACTGTTAATTTTAAATCTTTTAAAACATTTAAGAACTGGGATTTGACCCAACAAGACAAAATTGATAGTCATGTATATCGTGCAGTTTTTATTATTTTTTTTATTATTTGACCTTTACGTTAAAAATAAATTATAAGATTATAAGGTTAGTTTGCGTACTGCATATGATTATATTACAGTAGTTTCTCTTTCTGACAGCACAGAAAAGCGATAAATACATATTAATACGTACTCTAAACTTATAAAAGGACAAATAAATCACCGTAATTAAATTTTAATGCCAAGGGCATTCCATGAATATGCCTATAGAATTGTAATTACAGTAACAAAAATAATAAATTAATTTTTCATACAGGTAGCCTACTCAAAAGTTTGTCATTGAGAGGAAATAAATTTCGAAATTTATTTGTATGGATAAATAATAATACATTCTTTTCTTCGGGTAATTTTTACTCGGTTTAATCGACTTACTGCCTGTTGGGTGTGAGAAACTGCACTTCAGACTCAGTGAAAACTTACGACGTTTCATTATCGCCATCCCTCTAAGTACAATATGAGGAACGATGAACTTTACTCTTATATCTTGTAACTAAACTGTATATAACATGAAACAGTATATAAGCTATATTTATGTTCAAATCTGCTATTAACATTTCAAACAATTGCGTGTTACATAGATTGTAGTAAAGATTAAAGTCTGTAACAAATCCTTTTTTTGTAAAAAAATACTGTATCTTAATAGTATAGATTTTATTTTTAGGTTTCACATTTAAGGATAAAACAAAAAACATATATATGAAGTCTGGAATTCGTGATTTGTTCTGTTTGGTATATTGTGGTAAGAAGAAATTGTTTAACCTCTTTTAGAATACATTTGCATAGTTATAGAATTTGTTTCTTTGTGACTGTTAAAACTGCCTCTGGTTGACTATGGGTGAGCATATTGCCGTACGGTCTTAGACGTCGGACTTTGGGTCTGAGTTAGAGATAGAGCAGACCCCTGTCTTCGTGCGTCTGAATATATCCTCGCAGAAACCAGTGACCATGAAGACGGGGGGGGGGGAGTTTAAAGACAATTCTAACTTTCCTTAATTTGATAAATAATAGATTTTTTACGACTGTTCTTTTTATTCTTTCAGAAACATCTGGAGAAATATATTATATGTGAGTTCAAATCTACATTATTAATTCCAAACAACGTGTATACCCTGCATTTATACAGTATATGAAATATTGTTTTGGAAAGAATACAATGCAATTCTAGTGCTCCTTCAAAACCAAATCACATTTCCTTCGGAAAAAATATAACAAAATAAAAATACCCTTCCTCCCTCACGTCGGCAGTTGACAACTACGTCTCGAGGGGTATTTAAATTACCCGTGTGATTTACCGCCCGCGAACCGACGTATCGATATATCATGGTATCGATCGATCTCAAAACCGATTGTGAATGCGCTCGGCAGCCTCTATGATGTTTAAAATAAACTCTGTTCTCAGTTTCTACGCGGTGTGATTGTTTAATAGAAACAGTGTGTGAAGTTCAACTGGGAGAAGTGACAGTGATGTATTATCGCATGTGGTGCAATGTGGGTGGGGGTGGTAATCCTCCTAGGGAGGGGGTGAGAGAGGGAGGTTCGAACTCTACTCCGCAAGTAATATCATTTTGATGTGTGAGCGTTTCTGTAATTCCGCCTCTCCTCGTATCTACCTCTCTTGGCTTCTTCTAATACGACATGCCATACCCACAATACCGGCTCTGATATAGTCTCATGTCTCGTAGCGGGAAAGATTCTAGTGGCAATTTATTTTCTCGACAATTGCACAGACAGACGTGCAGTGTGTGACGGTCTTGATGTTTTTATTACCCCCACGTGGCTTCATTTTGAAGCATACTGTCGGGAGAGACATAATAGAAACTTAAGTACTGAATGTGCAACTTATTCATTTGACAGCATTTTAATGAACATCACTTTCATACAGTCTCTATTATATAGTGAAACCTTTACCTCCATTTTTCCAAAGCTGGTTATTAAGGATGAAATTGTGTAAGGTTATAAGTCTAATAGAGGAGGTTTCATTTGATTAGGAGCTCCAAATCACTCAGTTACAAACAATTTTCAAAAGGAACTCTGTCCAAATAACCGGATATAACGCATACTGGATAAAAAGAAGGATTCTCAAGATTAAAATTATAACACTACTCACCTGCCAATCCCAATCGAAGTACTTGAAACTGGTTTTAGTGACCTACACCGAACATTATTGAACATTTTTTCCACCTTTACTTTTTTACTGGTCTTGATAAATCTTTCATTCGTCTATATTAGGCAAATTCTTTAATTGGTTTTGCGATTTACATACACTCCCTCGTGATACATTAATATAAAGTTCTTGATTATAGAAGACAAGTGATGAAAATTACAGATCGATATTGAACCAGTTCAAAATTTAAGAACCTATTTACACTTTAAACCTAAATTATTACTATTTAAACGTGTAATAATGCTCTTGGTGAATTTATATGTTTGTTTTTTTAAATTAAAAACAATAACATAAATACTTGGGCCCCCATTTACACCGCATTTGGTGCGAATTATCTCCCCTTACCAAAAGCACCAATTAAAATCCTAAAAATATGTATTCAAGTCAAATTTGTTGTCTAAGTAATTCAAAAATAAGTGAGATGGTTAGGCACAGTTTTATAGATAATCATAATAATACCAATTACTAATTATTACCAAATAAAATTCCAGAAAACCAAAATTTAAGACAAATGTGCATTTAAGTTTAACTGGCAAATTAAATACATGTTGGCTTATAACCAAGAATATAATTTTTACAGTTGTGCTTTGCCGTTGAAGATTTCATCCATTGCTTGCCCAAGGGCCTTTATTCTTACTTAAGTGACATAAAAACCTCATTAAAAGGTTTTAAGACCTAGCTTAACAGCATAAAACGTGGCAGCAATACACTGCCCTCAAAGTTCAAAGCCTAAGTAACTGATACTATACTAATACTAAACACCACTGTCACACAAGTTTCATAGAAAATATTTTTTAATCTCTGTTTTGCAACGAGGTAAATATTGATCTGAGATTCGTAACAGGAAAATACCACAGTAGTGGTTTTTCTTCCGAACATACTGTAAAATTATTGTCTGCTAGAAACGCAGGGTACTTTAATAGAAGCCAAATAATAAATTTATTTAAAGGTAATCTTCTGTTTAAACTCATTCTAAATTTATTTAAAGATTGAGGTTATGTTGGCAACCACATTTGCATTTTCCGTCGTACTACAAAATCCCTTTACTAAAACTATATTTCCTTATCTACACCGAGAAAACTCTTGGGAGTGGAAGAGATTCAAGTTGTCGACTAGTTCAGATACAAGATACAAGTTTCGCGTTCCCCAGACTGTACTTAGCGAAGAGGCGATAAGGGAGCGTTATCAGTTCCCCGCCAAGTCTGAGGTACGTTCCCGCCAAATCACACCCTCAGCCGGATGTTACACGCTGTAGTCTTATCGAATGGAGGAAATATTTGTGGGTATTCATACTGTTCCTGATGAACACGTGCAATTTGCTAGATTCATATACGTTATGTAATAATACCAGAGTGATTTTGAAAAGTCATCGCGAAATAATATAAATTTATGTACTGTTCTGGCAAGCATTTTACAGATTATAATCATGTTCTCTCCACTTTTAATAAAGCGTTCGCTTTCACCTTTTTGGTCTGTCACTTTTTGAGACGCTTTATTTGCATGATAACAAAATATAATTATATTCTGACCGGTTACAATTACAATAATTGTTTTACGCATATACGAGTACATCAAACAATTTCTGTAAATGGCATTTTTTTAAGTAGACATGGGTCTACCACAACTAATGCAACTAACTGTATGTACCTAGATGACTGTATGTAGAATTTAAAAGCCAGTTTAGAAGTCAATTTAGTAAGAATTAAGTAAAAGTTTTGTTTGTATTTATTTCTTTACAACAGGACGGCCGATATTGATTTTCAGAAAACCTGCATGTCAGCGGGAGGTAGTAAGCAGGCACTTGCCTTAGGTCTTGTTATAGAATGCATCTTGTCCGCAGAGTTTAGAAGTAGGCTGTGTTTTTATATAATCAAGTCAATAAAGTTATTATTTACAACACAATATATTAATCACTAAGGAACTAAAATATTCAATGTCATATTACTTGAATGGGCCAAAACTATTGGAATTTGAAAATTTGAGAACGACGCATTTAAAATTATTATTGAAAGTCTGAGAATGCATTAAACTTATATATGTACTTTTTATCCACCGAACAAAATATTATTACTACGGATTCAAAATATTATTACTACGGATTCGAAATATTATTATCACAAGGTAACTGATCTAAATTGTATAATATGAAGATCAGATCACATAATGTCGTATTTTATTTTTAGTAATGTTGTAATAAGTCCGTAATTCGGTTATAATTTTCAACTCAGTTGCGAATGTTTAATTGCGGAACTCATCGTAGGGCTTATATTGAGCCACTTGACTACTAAAATAAAACATACAGCAATTTAATTCAGCTGTAAACGCGATATATTTTGCAATCTGAGTGAAATGCCAGAGCGACAGACTTGTCATAGAGTCTGCCAGATGACACGTACAGACAGACAGACAGAAAGCTAACAACCTCGTTACGACTTGTGGCAGCCAAATCCCATCGTTATGTCGCTACAAAGGACGTATCTTACATGTCTTCCCTCGTTGCTCGTTAGACGCTTCACTGGTGACACTCACTATCAGAAACAGAATACAGGTTGGTCGGATGAACATACTTGTTAGATTAAATGCCACATTTTTTTAAATCCTGGTGTGTATAGGACCGAAAACCCCCGGTATACCACTGATCTTTGTTAAATAAATGTACCGCTTAGCATACTATATTTGTTATTTTTTGAAAATAATTTATATTTGAAGGCATATATAGCAAGCTAGTTATGTATGTCCAAGCGTCATAATTAATGAAGACTAATGCAGATGAATTCTTTTATGCGTATGCTACATTAAGCTCATTTGATATATATATATATATATATATATATATATATATATATATATATTTATTTATTTATTATCAATTTTCAAATGTTATTATTCATCTTTCCTTTTTTGGTACTTCTTTTTTCTTTTCAGTGCTGGTCTTTAAAAATAGACTAGAAACCGAGAGCTAATTCACAATTTTAAAGGCATCCTTAAGTTTATCGTGAAATTGACAGAAGAGTTTCTCTAAAATAATAAGCTAACTTACGACCACCCTTGTTTTGTTGGGATTTGACTCGCGTTAAGTGATCATAGGATAACTTTTCCTCACACCGTATTTAGATTAGGTCCACGTCCTTAAAAATAACCGCCATCCAAAGGTAAAGAGACAAATTCATTATTTTAAGCGAAACATTCGGTCTTAAAAGGGTTGGGTAACGGTTGTACAACGTATACACGTTAAAAAAGGTAAGCTAAAACGTGTCAACTGAGAAAAAAACCCATCGTTTTATCTTTTAACTCTTTCGATACCATTCCATTTCAATACGCACTTAGCGGGGATGACAATATTTTTCTCTTTTTTTGGAAAAGTGGCAAAAAATTAATGTGCTTGGTCAATAAAATAGTAGTATATTACTTAGAGTTGCCATTTACACACCTTATTAAATCGATACTTTCTATTTTGGACTATCGAACCATTTGTGTCTCCATATATTATTCAAGAAAGTCTATAGTATAACACACAATTTTTTAAATAGGTTCACATACACTTAGTAAATTGAGTTTGTTGTTAGGTAACTGGTGAAAAAAAGGAAAACCTAGCACCACTCTCCATTTTGTACCAAAATCTCCCTTATACCGAACGTATAACCGTAGTGATAGGTGGACTCATTGAACCTTCTCATTTCCGGATTAGAGCCGTGAGGGTGGTATAGTGGGTGGGGTGGACTGGTGGTGGGGGTATGTTACAAATTCAAAAGATCTGTAAGACGCCAAGTGAAAAGCGACTAATCCCCCTGAAGCCTCCCCTACGACTTAAACCTAATCTGGATCTGATTAGCTGAGATTTCACCCCGTCCTTTCTCGTGTGGTTGCTCATATGTTTATTACCGTGAAAAAATATCGAGTTCTTTGACTTCCACCCTCTATATCATTTCTTATTTCTTACGGTTTATTACGTCGCTTTGCATTTTTACTGCACATTTTATAAGGCGACGCGCCAGAGGATGTAGGGAATTCAGTCCGCCGCAAACAGTAAACATTGTACGTGCAAAGATGTGCATACGATTGTTACTTGCCCCTCAAATATACACGCTTAGAGATTGGATCCATAATAGTTGTTTAAGAATTAGCTCATTTTCAAGTACTTTTCAACAATATATTTATCTGCATAGGTCAAGGATCTTTTGTTTCAATTTAAAACGGAGGATTTGAATATTGATATCGATGGCATAGATCCTACCCTTGATTATGGAATCATAATAAAGGGTTATACTCAAGAGAGAAGGAATTGGTTAAATATAAATATTTTTAAACTAAAAATTAAATATCTTTGAAATATTTTTAGAATCTTAAAATGATATTTTGTAAACATTTTCTGTAAATTCTTTATTTAATTAAAAGCTGAGAGTGTCGCGTTACAGACTACATTGATGTTCCAACCAAGATTTAAAATTTATAGCTTATTCATTCTGAAAATTAGGCTACATGTTTTACTATGTCACATGCTAAAATATCGTATGATTATACTAAGTTTCCTCATTTTCTGTAAAACCAATGCAAAAATTTTCACTAACGCTCAGCCAAATCCCATGGAGTGACATGCACCATCATTGAACGCGATTTTTCCTGTATATAAATAATATAATGTATATGAAACTTCGTGCTCAAATCGTTCTTGAGTTATTGTTCGGACAGACATACAGCTGGAAAGTACCTCGAGTGAAATGCTGCGCTAACGCTCAGCAAATCAGGAGTTCGGTAAAGAAATTAATTTCTGTTAATACTGAATATAAAGACTAGAGAGCATTTTATTTTTAGATCACCGATCAGATATACTGTAGGTTTGTTATGTAATGTTAGAGCGAAATTTAACTAAGTTCCTAATGTAACTAAAGTTTGCAAAGGTACTTGGGAGTATTTAAGAGAAATGATTGGATTTGTAATAATAATTCTGTTTGCCAGTAGTAAAAATTAGTATCGTAATTAGGAATGAGTTGCTTAGTAATCGGCAGTATGTTTGCAATCTTAAAACACGAAGGTATTTTCATTACGACCTGTAAGTAAATTTTCGTTAATCCTGATAAGGACTATTCAGAATTAATAAACTCTAACTAGCAAGTAAATATATCTTTTCAAACCCCTCATGATGCGTAGAATGAATGTGATACCCTGAGTAGTCTCGTTATTATAATCGTCAGTCTGCATAATGGATCAATAATAATCAGACCAATGGTTTAAGGACCTTCAGTTTAGCCTAGGCTCAAAACCTTGTCGTCCTCATGATAAAACTAATATATTTATTCCCTGAAATAAACCCACCCACCGTGCAGAACCAGGTCTACAACAACTTATCACTTATATTCCTCACAAACAAATGTTCGTGTTGAAGCGACGTCGGTTGTTTGAGGAAAAATAATGCGACACATAGCGAAACACTTTCCACAAATACTTGGTGAGCGCGCTGATACAAAGTATTTTGTAAATAAACCCAACGCCTTGTTTCCGCAGGCGAGGGCGGGAGGGGGAGGTTCCAATTTGTGACCTTTTCCTCAGATATCCTTTCGACAAAGACAATTTTCTTGAAAACAATTTCATGTATTTGTTTACGAGACGTGGCCAATTTGGCTTGCGAGCGGTTGGGCGGGAACGGGTTCTTATCTCGTAGCACTTTTCAATCATAACACACACGAAGCGCTTAATGCCGGATTATCCGGTTTTAACGACGCAAAATTACTTCCCAAACTTCACGTTCGGCTCTTAAGCGCCAGCTATGAAATGTTTAGATAACGAAGGGTGACAGTGAAGTTTTCCTTACGTTGGTTTTCCGCTGTTAGGACGGTAAATTCCGAGTGGAACATTATAGATAGTGGTTAGTGTTTATGTTGATTAAACATTTACTTTGTCGTATTTTCAATGCATAAAGTATATTACTATGCTTCAATATATGAAAACTGTTATTTATGTTAAAATGTATTATATTTATATTCTTTTTTACTATAGCTACGTACTTAGACAATCTTATAACAATAGCAACTGTACTGCAGAGCTCGTCATTGCCTCAGAAAACAACGCCTCAGCACAAAATTGTGTCGAAGGACAATATTTGGGATTCGTATTACCATATCCTAACCAACGATTTTTTTGTGTGCTTACAAAAGAAATCTTTGTAGGCAAGTCTTCTTAAATACTTTATTTTTGATATAAGATTCGTTTTGATGTTTGCTATTTATTGTATTAGTATTATGCAACTGACTTATTTGTATTACAGTATTTTCTTGGATATTGTATTAAAAGCAGAAAACTTTATAAAGATTTTGGATAAATATGTTTTTTTTTAATTAATGATTGATTGACATGATGTGATTGTTCTTCATGATTTTAACAGGGCACTAGTATAGAAGTATTTAACTGGTACCAAAATTAAACTAAACCAGTGTGGTTGGTATAATTTTACTCAAGAAAGAGTGAAGAATAAAAATCGGCAATACTTTACTTCAAAATAAATCAAAATTTATAACTGTTCTAATTGAAAATAATCTCAAAAAGAGAATAAAACTTGTCATCATTGCTTACCAGTTTACAACATCTCCTCCCCACTTGTTTTACAAATCAATGGCATTCCTGCATCCGCCATAGAGTATTCCAGGAAATATCCAGGCCCTCCAGTATTTCTGGACTATTGTCATTGTAATGCCCCCCTTACTACCCCCTAACACACTCGTGCCCGCTCTGTTATGCTAAACCGAACCAACGTCGCCGCCAAAACGTGTAAAACTCTGATTTATCGGGCTGAGAGGGCGATGCACGACCCCGCAAACACAAACACAGGCAATGAGGCGGACATCACTTTTATTTGGGATCATCTCAACATCGACAGCAACATCAACTTGATATGGTTTATGGTCTCTGTGGAGTGGTTCTTTTTTATTGAATAATTTTGATGTTTTCGATGGTACATCTTATTTATTCGCGGATCCAATTACAATTTTATAGCAAGCTGTACGAGTCGTATTTGGTAAAATTGAAATTTAAACATAAACTCTAATGTTTGATAGTTGTCCACAGTTGGCCACAGCCATATTTTTGTGTAGATTGGTTTCAGATGGGGTATCTGTGAAAAAAGCTGTTTGGGTAAAGATACGTATCTTGCCACATTTTTCGTCAACAACAGTGTTCGTGAGGTCCCTAAATTTTATCTTCTAATACGTCCTGTGATTACCACTTTGGTGTCATGATTTTTAAGGCCTGAAGGCAATTTCTCACGAAGACATTGATTATTTCAAGAAAGGTCAAGAACATTTGGCCAAGAAGCGAATACGGAAATAGACCTTCACATCATGATCCTTCGATATTTAAGGACATATTCGCATCAAAGAAATGGTTCTTCATGGCTATCTTGTTTGACCTTAATTAGAGAAATGGATGGCAATATTTCCCGATGAGTTCATAACCGAAAACTGCCGTGTATTCTTGTAAGAGTGAACACTAAAACATACCTCTAAATAGTATGCTGTGATATATTAAGTTCATAGAGAATTTTTATTTTGGAAAAACCATGTTAAGATGGCTTAACTTTTTTTTAAAGTGACACTCACATGTGTTTAAAGTTAATAAAAAACTACGTCTATGATCTGACATTTTTTATATTTGAATCTGTGGAATGATCTCATGAATACTTCTTTTCTTCTTTACCTAAGTTTCATTTAAATTTCCTGTTGTAGAGACTAGCAAAGACCAGTCTAACGGATAGAATATATAATTAAATCGAATTCTTATACAGGAACAACAATATTTTATATTTTTGTAATATATTTTTATGTAACAACGAAGGTTTTCTATTCCTGGATAATAATCTCAAGTTTACTGGAGTACTCGGGTGCTCCAGTAAGATTCGACTGTTGTCTCCAGTGAAGCGTCTAACGAGCAACGAGGGAAGACATGTAAGATACGTCCTTTGTAGCGACATAACGATGGGATTTGGCTGCCACAAGTCGTAACGAGGTTGTTAGCTTTCTGTCTGTACGTCTGTACGTGTCATTTGGTTTCTAGGGTTACATCTGTCTCGGTGCGACGCACCTTTACAAAGTTCAAATGGTAACGTATACAGTAAGTAGGCTGTTCAGTGTCCGCAAGGAATGAAATATATTCCTGGAAGCTTCTGAACGATCTCCACATATCGTCTGGTGGAAATAAGCATCGCATTCCTAAAATTTCAATCAAATTCACATTAATTATAGTAGTTTTAATGCAATTTATATATTTTAACTAACAAATAACTGTTAGAATGGGAATTTAAATTTACTTTCTATCATTGCTTTCCTTCTCAAAAGGTTTTTACATCCGGCTAATTTTAGATTGTTCGAACACTCTACCAGTAAAATAAAAAATAGCCATGAAGGAATTGTTATGATTTTTTGTTAATGCCAAATTTAAAATATTCTATTCCGAAAGGAATTCTGATCATTATAATAATTGTGATAAGAATTTGTACAGCTACAGCCGAAGCTACTCCAATAGTGCAATTCATTGAATTACTCCTATAAGATATAATTATGCAAACATTACAAGCGATTAATAGGTTTTAGTAGCAGTCATCACTATAGAGACTCAAGGTATGGAAGGTATAATTGCTTTATAATATGTTTTTGCGATTATAATACCTAAAACACATTTCGAGTGGTTTATTTACAATTTTTTGTGTCTGTGTGTGTACATTTTTGCGGACCTTACTTTTGACAAACACTTTTATCTTTTATTAAATATGTAATGAATCAATTACCAGAGTGGACTTTAACTTACAAGGGGGATATAGGAATTCAGAAAATTTCGGGTAGAGTGGAAAGACTAGATATGAAAGTTAATTCGCACCTCCCTTAACCAAATTACTAGTATATAAATTCAAAGGAGTAAATCAGTAAGCGTAAGGCGCAGGTTAAAATTCTGTGACAGTTGCATATTTTTCAGCCATCCATAGTTTTTGAGTGGAATTAAAATGTTACCGTCACTATTTTAGAGTACCGTGCAACATAAAACACTCAGTCTTTCACTAGAATAATAAGCGTTACATTATGTAAAACTTGCTTTTAATATGAGTTTAGAGAGTAACCCGGGAAACTTTGGTTTCAGACAGCGTGGACCGACAACAGGCACCTTCTGTCTCCACGTCCATTGTGCCAGTGTTCTATTTACGATACCTTGTAAACTTTACGACACTTTTATAGGTCGTAAACAGTCCGACAAGGCTTACACAGCTGTCCGCTTCGTCTTTCCCAACTCTTTTAATTTACTGCTGTGGTAAAGGAATTTATCTTCGCGATGTTTGTAGTCGTTGACTGTAATTAGCTGTTCTTTGATTACGTATTATAAATTAGTCAAGGGGATAAATAAAACGAGACGGGATATAAAACATGAGCACCAAGTAATTTTTGAAGTTGACATTCTCCATAAAACAAACAAAAAGTGACAGATCGATGAAATAGAGTTTCTTAGTTGAGGATATAAATATTATCTTTACCTCTGGTCCAATATTATTTAGAATAGAGTGGTGAACGGTTTTACAGTCGAAAGTTAAATGCATTGTAAGACAGGGTTAATAGCCTGATAAGGAAAGGTGTTAAAGTTTAATTAATGCATAACACATCACTATTATCAAGTACGAATTCGAGAGGAATATTTTCTGTGCAGTTGAATGTATATTTTTAGGGCTATTTTAGGGGAATATTTAATACAAGGTGTTCCTTTAAGGCTACATGTTTTAAAACGTAAACATGCACAATTATGCGATACATAATTATTATGAATATTCCGAACATCCCAAATTTCGGATTTGCCGTTTGTGAAATCACCCATGTTAAAAGATAAACAATCCAGAAAAAATTATTTCTTTATAATTCAAACCGTTTTTACACACCTTTAGTCAGCAATAAAAAAACATTACGCTTACCATTTTTTATGTTACGATGTCAAAGCAGTACTAAAAATGTTCAAATGTTTCAGCACTGGGTGTCAATCATAAATTAAAAACGCGGACACAGAATTAAAATATTTTAAAAAATATTCCTAAAACGATTGGTAGGCCTTCCAGTACGCCTCGGTTGTGGACAGGTACTGTGATTAGGTTGCAGTCTGTTACCATTCAGCATCGAGACCAATAATTATTCACCCCTCTTCTCTCTTCTCCTATTCAGTGTCAAGTGTAACGCTTATACAGTTCGCCGACTTTACACACAACATGCCATATTTAAGAAGGCATTTGTGTAGTTAAGCGGTATTTAAGACTATGGTACCTGTAAATTATCTACCACCTAGTCTGACTGTGATGTTGTAATTGGAGCTTGTCAAATCTTTAATCTTGAGTAAACATACGAGTACAGTAGTTAGTTGACCAAAATAAGTGCATTGGTCCGGGAGCATTCCCTTTGGATCATTGTAAAGAGTATGCAAATGCATGCCACGCTTTTCAGTAAAATCAAATTAAATCATATTTTATTGCATTTTTTACAATTGTACATTGAATTGAAAATGTCAGTAAATAATTTATGTAAATATTAATTCATTCACAAAAGCAGCCATACTTACACTTCCTCACATTCACTCAAGCACACTCTCACTGACTCCAGATCCTATGTCTCTCATAAATCACAGCGGCTCATAATGAACTCATCGACAGAGTAGAACGCTCTAGACACCAATAGGCGTTTTATATGAGTTTTGAATTGGTTTTTATTATTGGAGTTCTTCATACTTTCCGGGAGCTTATTGATCAATCTGACACCAACTTTTTGTGGCAGATGCTGCATAAGCGTCTGCTTGTAATGCTGAGCTCGATAATTGTCTCTGCCTCTTGTCTCATGTCCACTTTATGTCCTCACCACGGACTAAAGTGCATTTTGATCAAGTGCAATGCATGATCACGTCGAATATGTAGAGGCATGGCAATGTCAGAAATTCAAGCTCCCTAAAAGATTCCCTGCACGACTCTCTGTAATCTAACTTTCCAATTATTCTGACAGCCTTTTTTTGGAGTGTAAAGATTCGCTCGAATTTGTTTTTGGCACGGTTGTTTGTTGTTGTCAATACGGAGTATCAATTTTGTATCCGGTCCCTATACATAACTGCCACAGTTCCACTACACTTCATTTTCCACTACAGGCCATGTAGAACCCGAATTATAAAGTCAACCCATACCGTAGTTATACACCGTCCGAAGGCTTGTCATAGCCAGTGGTGGTCTCAGTTTGAACATCACTGAAATTCGTAACAGTCCTACAGTAAGATGCTTCATACTGTCATCCCACATCGGTCAACACTCCAGGGTGACAACTGAATATTTCGGAGTATCATTTCAGAGGTACAAAATGACAATCACTTCTATGATCGCCATAATCAACAGATATGACGTAATCACTTATATTGCTCAGACACACAACTTACCGTCTTTCACACTACGGTAACTCAGGAATCATTCCTGATGCATTCTACAACAGTTTTCTATCGTATGGAGATGTCTCTTCAATCTGGATACTGTTGAAAGCCTTAGAAAAGATCCAGGTACACACCACAGTAGTAAACACTCCACTTTGGTTTAATCTTGAAAGTATATGTAGTAATATCAGATAAACCTTTATGTCCAACCCCATTTCCTCAAAAATCTAATTAATTCCCTGAGATCAATTTATTTGACTGCATGTACTTTAATTGTAGCATCTCCTTAATTCTTTTAGAATCTTCGATGTAGTATTCTTTAGGGATATTGGTTGATAATATGTAATTTCAAATTGCCCATATCACACTATCTATTATAGAATGGGAATGATCTGTGTAGATTTTAAAATTTCAATTTTAAATTGTAATTTATATTTATTAATCCATAAAATGTTCAGCTTGATCACGGCTATCATTCACTCATACATGAATGCCATGCGCACACGATTTCGTACAATCATCCTCAAGGACAATGAAACGAATAAAACAGTATTACAAAAAATGAGAAAAATTTAACTCTCAATTTTT
The DNA here is from genome assembly GCF_021130785.1 of Homalodisca vitripennis. Taxonomy (NCBI): domain Eukaryota; kingdom Metazoa; phylum Arthropoda; class Insecta; order Hemiptera; family Cicadellidae; genus Homalodisca; species Homalodisca vitripennis. The sequence goes on from NC_060208.1 coordinate 34,135,369, forward strand.
CAAAATTCTTTTAATAAGGAGCAGTGAAAAGTAGTTCTTTTTTATTTGTGTTTCGTGATCATATCAAGTTTAATAATGATGTAATTGTTTATTTTTTTATAACTGTTATGTTTATGTAATATTCTTATTGTACTATAATATATTAAAGATGGCTGTTACTCTAAACTACTAATAATAGTTATTATACATATCTGTTGCACATTATTAGCCTATATTATACATAATTTACACATAAATATGGTTAAATCTTTTAATAACTAAGAAAATTTATTTTAATATACAAACTAATTGCATTCATAAACTGCATGAGATTTAATGAAATAAAGTCAACAAAAGATATAAAATAGCACAGTTTTAACGATTTATGGATTACGATTTTTTAAATAAATCACACAAGGGATGAAGAAATACTCATAGGAACTTATCGCTTGTTTCCTTGTCAAAATACTACAAACTTGTTTTTAATTAACTTCCCATGTTTACACCTCAAGCCTCATCTGCAAAGAATAAAGTTCATTAGTAGCAAATTCAATAATAATCAATTAATCGTTAAAATATTTCTTTTTAATCTTGAGTGATTTTTATGACAAACACTTAAACACCCAGAGAAGAATTCGTATTTCCCACCGGGAAGGGTGCATCAATCGATGAGGATGAAAACAAAAAAGGGTAGGTAAAAGAGAAAGGAAGGGAAGTTGGCTGTAGTAATCAGCTGGCGTATAATCGCATTCTTTCATAACCGGGCCACAACCTTGACTCCGTTCCCTTCATTCATAACCCTTATTAAGGTAGGATGAGGGAGCGGTGTGGGATGGAGGGGGAGGGGGGTAGTTCAGTTTCAAATTCATTTGCCCCACCACTTTCGCGCCTCTCTGCCTTTCCAGCACCGTGGAAGTCTTGCATACATTTAACACGTGTTTCTGCTATTAACAACTTCCGAGTCAAAACGAATTCAAGGATTGCATTTCTAAATACTCTTTCAAAATCGTCGTTTGTTCGAGTATCAGACCTGCATGTAAAATCAGGGTTTTTAACATGATTTATAAAGTAAAATCTGTATTATATCAAATTAGCCAAAGATTATTATGCATTTAGTTCCAATAAGTAAAGAACGAAGACAAGTAACAGTGACTCGGCCCATATCTGGTTTCGATTTAACGTTGTAAAATAATTGCGGGTCTGTTATGAAACCTATTTCTTGAATTAACAAAAACCTAAAACAAATTCCATGAAAAATAGATTAAATGAATTACAAAAAAAGTTTCAAATTTACTGGGTTTCAGAGAAAAAAGTTCAATCTCTTGATTTTTGTCTTAATGTAAACGACGTGTCTTCTGCACATTGGTTTAAAAATATACTCATAACTCAGTGAAAATAGTTGATCAGCTTGGAGATTTTGCATGAATGTATCTGTTCACACAAGAACCACACATGTGTTTACACCAAGGCGAGAGCACTTGAAACATTCAAATTGATAAAGTCTGTAAATATATTGGACCTTCTAATATCCCAATAACTTCTCTTGGTCATAGATTCTCCAAAAATCTTAAATATAACATATTAAAAAATAGTTATTTTTTTAGTTGAAATAAATCAAAGAATCGTAAAAATTAATGGAAAAAATTAAAATGCATATTTGAAAACTTTTGAGAAATCGTAAACGGTCAAGTTAAGTTGTTTTGTGAAATTCCGTCTCCTTGGATGTCAGGGCTTTCGGGCTAAGTGTCTTATTACACAAATTTGCTCATCAATAGAGCAATGGTGTTTCCTTTATCATTTACAAATACTGAGTGGAAGACATCGTATAGTATTAAAAAGTCTATGCGACTGCTTCTTAAGCGGTATACCTGAAAAGCAATATGCTCGAGGTTAAGTCACTTCTTATCATTACAAATGCCGTGCAGTATTCGAATTGTTGCAGCATTTGATGATCGTTTGCATTGTTGTAGTAGTTATACCTGTGGAGAAATGCCCTTACAATAATGCTGTATGGCAAGTATTTTGTACATTTAATTTTTATAATGGCAAGTATACAATCTTTTCAAAAGCAACGGAAAAATGATGTATATATTTTATAGAATTTAAAAAGTCATACAGCAAAATTACAATCTATCTTCATGCCCAAAAACAGGTGTGGCATGTTTTCACAGCCTCTGAAGGCCACACGTAGTCTATTCATTGGACCATCAACACTGATCAGTTCAGCCGGACGGCTACAGAACTTTTTTCAAATTATCAACGAAAGGTGCTGCGGTAGCACCGCACCGCCCGAACAACGGAACATCATCAATGAAATGTGCTGCGGTAGCTACGCACCGCTCGAACAACGGAACATCATCAACGAAAGGTGCTGCGGTAGCTACACACCGCTCGAACAACGATACATCATCAACGAAAGGTGCTGCGGTAGCTACGCACCGCTCGAACAACGGTACATCATCAACGATAGGTGCTGCGGTAACATCACACATCGTGAACAACGGAACATCATCAACGAAAGGTGCTGCGGTAACATCACACATCGCGAACAACGGAACATCATCAACGAAAGGTGCTGCGTTAGATACGCACCGCTCGAACAACGGTACATCATCAAGGAAAGGTGCTGCGGTAGCTACGCACCGCTCGAACAACGGTACATCATCAACGAAAGGTGCTGCGGTAGCATTGCACTGGCCCAACAACGCAAAAAACGGAACGTGACGCGGTAGCATCGCACCGCCCGAACAACGGAACAAATGGGAAACAAAAGCAGGTGAATGAATGAGAGCCCCCTCACACTGTTACCACATACAAGTTCATTAAATGTTTTTTATCGGTTTAGCGTGTCAATCTGTAACATTCGATTGGTTTTTGTTTATGTTTTATTACTTAAAATTTCTAAACTATTTTGTTTTTATTTTATAACAACCAAATCTTTTAATATTATGTTATTGTTTTGTTTGAAATAATTGTCAACAATATACAGATAAATAAAATATATTTATCTTTCTGTTTGCAGCTTTTATTATTGTAGGTTTATTATTTTTACAACTTGATAAATTTTACTTAATTGTTTTGTTATAACTAGGTCCGTTCATCTGTGATTTAAATTCGTATATAGTTTTATTTACAGTTATTTTACAGCACGGACTCGTTCAACGAGCCAGTTCCAGTTCCAGACGTTCCACTCATAACTGAATTCGTGCCGGAACGATTTTATACTGTTACTTTCAGGAATGCTTTAATAATTATATTTAAAATGCAAGATATTCCACTACATAGGTGCCTTAATGATACTTACACATTATTATAAACACAACATATCTCTGCTTAAATGGCTTTCTTCCATTACTTATAAATATCGTATCGTGATAAAGTCCCATAGCCACAATTAAAATTGTAAATCTCCTCATTAAGTTACTGATAGTATATGTAATCAAAGTAAACTAAACAATGTAATCAAACAAATATTTTACATCACAACAAGTACAATAAAATAATAATTCTGAAATTCTAAAAATTAATTTAAATTGTCGTATACAATAAGACAAATAACAAAATAAACTGTTTTGATTGATGATTTCAATGAACATTACTTAATATATGCAATTTGAAGAATTAAGACTGTATTGTACACTTAGGTACTGTCAATCCCAAATAAATTACAGTAGCTAAAACCCCTCTAAATATTCCAGTAAAGGGACAGGTTCCAACTTGAAATGTTTCCACTACCTGTAAACTAGATCGGAATTGGAACATTTACCAGCCTAGTCGTTCCGCTTAACATACCCAGGACGCCAGAACTTCTTGGCACGTTTAGTAAACCGTTCTGACGGAACACGGAGTTCCAATGAAGTGGCCTGTTCCAAATCTTTTCCTGTTCCGAAACGTTCTGATAAAACTAATTTCAGTTCTTTTGACATAAATAGTTGTTTTTATTTACTTGTATAAATATGTAATTCCAACAATTTTGTGATATAGATTCCTACGAAGAAGTTTACGAAGAACTTAAAAGGAAGAGTCTGACAAAATTCACAAAAAGTTTACGCAAATATTTCATAGTTACCTTTTCACAATTTTAAAATATTGTAGGGGGCAGAAAATTGAAGATTTTATAGAAAATATAAGTTATGCGTTGTTTTCTCAGCTATTTCTATTAAATAAATATTGAACTACAGAACGTAGCATAGCCCTGCAGCTTATGATGATCTGCCATCACACTTAGGTTTTAACTCTTGAAGGATATCAGATGATGGGACTATCTAAGTGGTTACTTCTACAATATTGAACGTAATAGCAACCACCTATGGCATCAATTGAGTGGCTTCTTGGTAATTTCCAAAAATCACAAGACCTTGTAGAGTACCTGAACTACAGATCACTAGTACAAACTCGCAGATACAATAAAGTATATACCTAGTATAAACGCAAAAATAAAAAACCTTACTTATCAGTGACAAATCGTCCAGTATTAAACCCTTCGGCCAGTCGTTCCTAATCGCTCGCGATGAAATGTGAATGGACATTGGAGGTACACGAGTTCCAACAGTGCCCTACAACATGAACTTCATCCCTTCTTTGCCTCCCCTCCGGATGCTTTATTCCGTACGATAATATTCCGAAAGCTTGCTATGTGTCAATATCACCCTATTCATGTTTCCAATATCCTCCCACCCCTCCCTGCGTCTTCCCCGTGAATTTATCATATCCAATCCAATCCCTGAAAGAGGTTTTCTGATTTATTTTTATGTACAGAAAGTTCTCAATCCTCGTCCAATATTTTAGGGCCGACGTCTCTATCGCTGGTATCTATCGGGTAAATGGCGTCACCAATTTCAATACCGCCTTATTGGACAGAATTGTCTGGATAACCTCATACGTTACAATAACCACTCCCGTCCAATTGGGGTTAATAAAAATGTATCGCTCGAGGAAGACTCTTTAAGTTTATAGGTTATTCCTTTTGATTTCTATTCTTGTTACCAATTACTCTCGTGTTTTAACAGCTTTAAAGTTATTTTGTTTCTATTAAATTTTTAGGGTTATTGTTCTTTAAAAACGTGTTACATTTACTAGTTTTCATTAATCTTACTTTTATATAACTGCAAAAAAGAGTGTGAAATTGTTTTATTTTATTCTGCAAATGGAAATAATACATCTTCTAAAAGATGTATATATTATATACTAGTGTGAATGAATGTGAGATAAAATAGGTTGTTTTCAAGTCAAATACAATTTGGAACTCGAAATTCAAATTAGTTTGACGTATACAACATTTTATGAACTTATACGGACGAATCATTTCCAGAATTCGAACAACGCTGTTAAGTAGGATTCAGTCCTAATTGATTTTAGGCCCTGCATACACTTTTAAAGATTTAAAATATAAAATAGAATGTTGTAAAAGTCTTTGCCTTGATTAAAGATAGGATAATTTGATTGTTAATTAAATATAATTTACAATTTTATAAAATGCTAAAATGCACATAATTATTAACTGACTAAATATATTTGGAAAATATTGAATGGGATATGAAATTAATAGAGTTCAAACAGAGACATATATAAGATAAAACAATTACAGCTTTTAAATGAATGGAGTACGCTACTTACGAAATTTTATAAAAGATGTTACGGAGGTAACCTCAAATCTTTTATAGGATCAGAGTCCTGGATGCTTGTAGAACACTTCAATAACACAATACATGGCAGAAACTGATCGCACATCTGTGAAACAACAGTCGAGAACATGTTAAGCCCCAAACGTCCTCCCTGTGGTATACCATCGAAAGTCAGGTGACTCACAAACATCGCCACTTCCGACTGTAACCTGACATTTTAAGGTGTTCTATTGTGATTGAAATGTGCGTCAAAGGGCCTAACTAACGTCTTTGTCCCCAGGTATAGAGAGAGACCCCTTCGCGATTTGCATGTGGCGGCAAGGGGTGATGACCCCATGCATATGCATGCTTCAATAAGCCGCTACAAGGGTTGAAAAAATATATGAAAAGGTTAAAAACTACCCCTTTAACAGCCCATCCTTATTTTGTGTTTTCACGAACGTAATTTTTTCCCATCACCCCGGACAAAAAAGCCCCTTCCCCTGTCGCGACTGAAAGGCCCCCGGCATGATTTGTGGGGCATCTGCATACAGGCCTTATGCATATGAGACTAGCGCTGGGCCAGACAGCCCTCTTAACGAATTTCTCTTTTTATGGAGTGGAAAAAATGAGCTAGCCCCGACATGAATGGGCTACGCCCCGGTGGACCGACGGATCACGCCCCGGGTCGGCGACAAAAACATCGCGGCTTGTCATCTGCAGCACTGAGACAAAACTGGCGTCCACAACAGAGAATAGGCCGCACCTCGGCTAAGCCCACATTATGAGGATCTTACTTAGCCCTAATCCCCAATGCTAATGTCTAATCTACCAGGTGCTAGCCGTGGCGTAATGACTCTAGACGACTGGACTGGTTTGAATTCATGTTTTTGTGTTGAAGCTGTTCGTGTAAAACTCTTAAGTATTTTTTCATCCAATTTGGTAGTATATGACACAAAAAGTATACATAATTATTTTTGAGACACAAATTGAGTCTTCAAGTTTATGTTAATAAAGCAAGGACACTTATCAACATTTTGTTGTACTGTGGAAAATACGAATCCGCTCGAAATGTAATACAATTCTGTTTATTTGCTTCTTATTTGTTTTTTGAGTTAGTTATGAGGTCGATGTGCAGCACTACTTAAGAGACGCATAAATTATTTGTACTAATTTAAAATTCAATTCAATTTCTTCATATGCTATTCCAGCTAGAGAGGCGCTGAGTTTATTTTAAGAAATATCTTTACTTTGTGAACCGCAAAATATTATTAGACTTAACAATCAATTATTTACCAGAACTAAAATTTTTGGAAACAAAATTATCCACGTCATACTCACCTTAATTTTATTAAGCCTATGAACGTACTCATGCAACATAATTTAGAATACCAACATAACTTTGTTCCAAATTTTGAAATAATTGCGTAAAGTTGGTGCAAATAAACGCAAGCACACACATAATTCGTTATTTTTCAAACTGATTATTTTTTTAGAGCAGCTTTCAAGATTTTAAATTTAAAAATAATTTCCCTCCATTTGTCTTCAACTATCTCAAACTGCCTTCCATTTGAATAAGCAGAAATGTACTTCAGGTTTAGAGTTTTTTTGAAACTTCTTTATTTTTACTCTGTACACGATGTAAACTATTTTATACTGATAATTCACTTAAAATCTATGATAAAAAAAGATAGAAATCTTTTAATTGTTCTACACAAAATATTGATTAAATATACAAATCTCGTGATTTTACCATGAAAATGTTCTCTCTCAACTAAAACAATGTATTTTCAAAATGTGTTCAGAGCTATGGCAGTTACGTTCTAAATCTTTGCAAACAATTAAGCGAAATGATAACCTCCACTCGTTGAAGTCTGTCGTACAGGTACATCAACTTTATAGTTTTTCAATCAATTACGTGAAATTATAAGGATACAAGTCAATGCCATTCAACTTGAAAATTATATCTCAACTCTTATTCTTATCATATTTTTTTAATTACCTTGTTATTATCTTTTCAAATGTTATTTCAAAACAAAAGTTAATAACCACGGCCATCTTAATTTCATTGAAGAAACTTCTTCTTATAGGAAAATCTATTGTCTCCTTGATTAGATTTAAACTTTTTTACTATTGTGTGTTTCTTTCAATACTACATCTTCATAAAGTTGTTTTTTCCGCACTTAAGGGAAAAATATATTTAAAAAATCTAATTAATATTGCCTTCTTATCATAGTAATTTATTACATAATATATTTTTACGTTCTTGTGTAATCGTTGTTTCTATGCAAGTTTCCCCGTCTAAGTTGATCCCAACTTAACAGCAATGTTGAACTTAAGTTGTGGGTTGACTTTGGAAGTTGTGCGAGACGTTCAGAACTAACTTCGTAGTTTGTGGCTTTCACTAAGTTTTCAACTGTATTTTGAATCCAACAGGCTGACTCTCACAGTTAAAAATAAACCTGTTGATTAAACAATGGTAGGCCTACAGGCGAGTACTTTGCTGTACAATTTAAGAGTAGGTTTTAGTGATAATAATTAGATTTATGATATTTAATTCTTAACAGCGATCACAATTTAATAATTAATATTATATAATATTCTGCCAAAGTAATATTGTAAATATTGAAGACCTAAACAAGCGCTCGAAAGCAACTAACTGGTAAGTTAACCCGACTTGGGTATTATAATTGTGGAGTACAAGAATGAGTTCACCGGAAGACATTTACTCCTTCCAGGTTCTGCCACCCTTCTCCTCACAACAGCTGTTCATCTGGCGTAATTATTCCTCCAACACCCCCCGTCCTCCCCTCCACCAAACACCACCACCCTCACCGGAAGTCCTACTTTTAATTGTTGTTTGATTTCGGACCGGGTGCCCGGGTGATGCAACGTCTGCGACATCCGGCTCTTTCACGGACGGCCTCGCTGTCCAGGTGAATCTATAATGGGGTTTGGGGTAATTATGCACCCCGTCCTTAGGTTCCGACCCATTTAACCCTTTCAGGCCCCAGAGCCCTCTTCCAGCCTTGTTTGCTTGCCAGGTAATTATTTAACCACTCGCAGTACCACTGATGCGGCTTGTCTTCGCTTAGTAGATTATGCAAGAATGCATGAAATACATGTAATGCAGCCTGCAGTATTACTCATTACAAGTTAATCTGCCCATAGAATAATTACATATTTCTAAATGGAATGATGCAATTTAAAATAATAATGTAATTATTCGCAAGAAAACTGATTTCTGTGCATCTCAGTTGATTTATCCATCTAGTAACAAATTCTAGGCGAATTTTTCTTTGCATTCAACTTAATATTACATGATGAAGTTAAAAATTTTGGGATTAGATAATTTTTATATGTAAAAATAACAGAAAGAAAATAATAAACACATTTAACATAGAAATTAAAAACAATAGCAAAATGGGCTAGTTGTAACCACTTTCTATTCAAAGAGAAAAAATTAAATCAATCCAAAAATCTGCTAGATCTATCTTAGAGATCCAAGTAAGAATTTATCCTGTACACGTTTTCAAAAAATGGATCTGTTTAAAGACAGGATTCTCAAAATTATAAATAATAAATCATTTTCCTAAGTAGCGACTATTAGTATCAAAATTTGTATCAAGCGGGCAAATAATGGTATCAAAATCGTGTTCTTGAGTTTTCAAAATGTAGAGTTAACTTATAGTACCAAAACTATGCGTTGTTTAAAAGATGTTTTACTAGAAACGGTTCCTTAAAAGATACAAATATTTTATATTTCAAACTCAATATATCTTGAATAATAAAACTGCATACAAAGTTAAAAATGTAAATGTCCTATTTTTACAAAGATTTAGTATATCCAATAAAATTAATTGACACATCGGTGGTGACAAAAACGTGAGTTAAGAATCTAAAATCTTTTATTACTGCTCAAAACTGTTGAATAGTGTATTAAATTAAGTAAATTCTATTCTTTATTTATATTACCTACCACTGAATTTTACAAAGTACAATTTTGTAAAAAATATAGCTTATAGTAAGTGTGAAAACATATTAAATATACAATGTATTTAAAACAATTAACGTTTTAAAGTATAGAAAACTAAATATTAAGGGTATTGTCGTTGTGCGTACTGTAAATAGGAGTGAATAGGTATCTACTACCATGAGCAAATCCTCAAGGCTTAGGCATATGATGTAATACTAGACGGTGAAGCGGGCAGATTATCCCCGAGTACATAATTAGTTAAATAAACCAAATGTAAAAATTCATTTATAACGTTCATTTTAAAACCATAGCTGTAACAAGTGTTTTAACATAATTATAACAAAAATTACATGTTCTACAATTGTGCATATGGTATGTAAGGTTTGCAAAAAAATGATATAATAGACTTATCCTAATAACAACAATTAACATGAAATGATTACGTTGCAAATGCCCGCAAGACTTTTCCATTAATCAGAATTGTGTTGTTTCTACAAATCTTTCTAAATCAAACAAAAAATAAATCCTATAATCAAATAAAACAAAGCAGTTTTGAATGATAATGTTTAAATCGCCCTTAGAGTTTGTTTTAAGTTATTCATTTTAGTGTTTTGTTAATTTTATTTATGCTTCAAATAATTTAAATACGAATTAATGAATTCCAGGAAAACAAAAAAGGTATCAAACTATATGGTGTATAATAGGCTACATCTTTAGCATTTTCAATGGTATATTGTTTAAGTAATTAATAATATTTTTCAATACTTATCAGCAGACATAACTTAAAAGGTGTTAATTCATATTTAAGCGCATAGTATAATTGTTAATTATTATATTAAATTAGGAATAAGGAAAAGCTTTTAAAATATTACGGTGAGTTTCGTTCGTTAATGTACCATAAAATCTCAATGCAATTTATCCTTAAATGTGTCACATACGCGGATACAAGTGTAACACAATTTTAATAATGAAAATTCACAATATTTATTTGAAATTAAGAATCGTCTGTATACTGTATTTTTAAATAAATGGCAATGATCACAAGCTTTTAAATATAAAGTAAAACTATAAAGTAAAAAAGTTAATTAACTAACCCATATGACCAGTACAAATACTATTTAATCAAAGCAAAGGCAACAATATTCAAATGACACCTATCCCACCGTAATTCCCTCACTAAAGCTATGGAAATTGTTAGTACATCTCAGCAGTAAATGAATCTGGCCAACCAATCACGAGCAAGAATACAGTGACGTCAACATAAACAGAAAAGCAATTATCACTGCCACAAACACAATATTAAACGAAAACAACCAAAATTCCAGAGCAGATCAAAGGACAAATTTAAATCAAACGCATAAACATCACACGCACATCTAAACAAGGCAAAGCACTATTTAATTGCACAAAAACAAGGGCTCAAACTACAACAACAATATAATCAGGTGGGGAAAACTGAAAATTAGTCCCGACGCGACAACGTGTGCCGGGGGTTGAGGACGACTAAATAATAAATAAAAGTTCAGCCATGTTTGCTAAAACTCCACCCCTTTGTTTCCACACATGTCCGGGTTGCTAGGCAACGGACGCGTGACCGACACACACACACACTCACTTACACACTCACGCACGTATCCTAGTTCCCCTCTTGGCCGCCAGGTCTCTCCACTGTCCGTGGCACGCGCCATAGAAGCCCAACACTACATTATTTAGTATCATTATCTGTCCACCCGTCCACCGACCCGACTGACAACTCCATTATGGATTACTTGTCAAATCATCTAATGGGGGATACTATACGCTTCAGCTTTTTATGGATCGGCCTCCATCAAACGTGGCTGTGTTGGGAAATGTGGACATTGGGAGAGAGAAGTAATTTTTGTTTTAATTATCCACTAATTTACACAGTAATGGCATTTGACCTGCATACGACATAGCAATAGTCATAGCATTGGTCTTAAAAAACAATAAAAAAATTTTACAAATCAAGGTGTCAGTTTTCCATTGATAGAGTTTGTAATCACTTCACGTGCGGAATAATCTTTATTTTCAATCGTAAACTCTTTTGGAAATACAATAGTACGTATAGTAATCAATGCCGGCTATGTCTTTGGCAAAGATAAGAACAATAAGTTATAAATTAGAGTAGAAACCTTTATTTATATAGAATGTATTAGGCTCACGTGATAGATACAATTATTTTGTATCAAGGAGTAAATCCAAAGTTTAATAATTAATAATAACATGTATATAATTTGTCTTCTGATGAAGTCCATTTTAATTTGAGACACTATATCAAATTTTATTATATACACTTTTTATAGGACGCATACATATACATGAGCGTCTAAATTATTCACTAATTGTGGTCATCGTATGTTTATAAATTACTGGAGGTGTTCCACAAGGCTCTGAAATTGGCTAAGTTATGTTTAAATTTTTTGTCTCCAGGCTTCATCATAAGGTGCCCATATCGACCAATGTAGTACTGACGTTACTAGTTTAATACTGCCCGAGATGAGGCAGGATGAAAAATTTAGATAACACACTACTTGAGAAATATCCTTTGTTTCCCTATTTTTATTTTCATGACAAGTCTTTATTCTCTTTCATGAGACCAAAAGATACCTATTTATTTCTCACTATTGTTATTAGCTTTGGTGGTAATACGAAAAACCAACCGGAATTACTTTATCTCAAAATGTATCTTTTTTATTTTATTTTTTTTTATTCTTTGTATCTTATTTATTCTTTTTTATAGAGGGGAGATAACCCAAAGAATCCGCCAATTAAAGTGTATTCTTTTTTATTTAGCATGTTAGTAACGATCATTTTGTCATACTTTGAATTTTATTTAATTGTTGTTACAAATGTAGGAATACGCTACACCACCAGTCGTGAAACAGGCTTCGCTGAGGTTGCTTGCGAAATATAAAATCTGTAGCTCATTTTATTCTCGAGATGTCCATTATATACAAACAAATAATGATACAGAAAATTTATTTTTACATCCCTCTGAAATAAAAAATGAGAAATTGTGTCTGTGTACTATATTGGAGGCCTCAATGACGCTCAGCCAAATTCACTGGTTGTACATGCACCGTCAGAAAACTCATTCTTGTGTTTGTATAAATGAAGAAAGTTTCATGGAAAAATAAAAAAGTCTACAGATGATATCATTCTCACATCATACATTGAAATCTTTTTCAATAAGTTAGGTTTTAAATTTTTTTAACATAATAACAGTTCTGGTGAGCTTGGTGAGCTAGCTACGGTACCACACTAGAGTTCGCTGATATAAAATATTTTCCAAGACTTTTAACATTGACTATCCATTTCACTATTTTGTTATCTTTATTCTATAAATAAAAATCTCACATATTAAAAACTCATATATTTGTACTTACTTTAACCACATACCTATTGTTCCTGTTATGTTCTGGTTGCCATCATAGTTACCGATAAGACTGATTTCTTTTTACATTTTCGGTAAAGTTCAGCCATATCCCATAGAGTCAGTCACATGTACCATCAACGAACTCAACGTCGCTAATATAAAAAATAAACTTCGTTCCAAACTCAATGTCAATATATAGGCCAGGTCATTTTCGAGATATAGTGTGGACAGACAGACAGTCAGAAAGTAAATGTTTCCAACCCCTCGAGTGATAGGATTCACTGACGCTCAGCCATTTATCAACAACTTATATTAATTGTTTAAATAATTACAATCAATGATAAAATACAATGCATCAAGTTGCATTTTTAAAGTTATCAACCAGATTTTGTTAGTTTTTCAACAAATATACTATTATCTTCACAAATCTACGTTATTCAATTATTGCAATGTTAAAGAAAAATATAAAGAAATACATAAACTTCATTGTAATAAAGTACAACAGAAAGCATTAAATGCATTTTAAATAGAAAAAGAGGGTTAGTTTATCTGATTTTGGTTTTTTTTTACATGAAACTTGAGTTTAGCAATACCTTATTTAAATATGAGTGCATACAGAAAATGGAACTGCAATAATTAATAGCATGAAAAGATAACACACAAAAATAGAAATTAATGGTTTGTAATAGTTTCCTAAACGTCTTAGCACCGCACCACCTCAAACAATCCAAAACCCAGTTTATAGACTCGGAGCCACCTTTGTATTTCCACACTAGCACGCAGGTGCAGTATTACCACCTGTTCAGGTAGCAAGTGTGAACATTTAGGTTGGTACACCTGTCCGGCTGCTAGGTCAGCTGGTCCCACGCTCTTCCACGTTCCCGCAATGCCTCTAAATCCCGGTCTTTATGGCATTCCGCCTCGGCATATGTGTGGGTCTTATCTGTATAAAACAGAATCACATGACGCACAGGGTAATCTAGGATATTCAAATGGGCACAACCGCACAAGTAGTAAGTTTATTTCTCACACTTTTGTTTTCCGGATCTCTATGGGTATTAAGGAGTCAGTTAATAGATTGATTAATCCTCGAAGTCCTCTCGAGGAGCTGGATAATTTCATATATGTCTGTCTGTCTATCTGTCCACATACTATTTCAGGCCTACATACAGATGACATATTAACACGTGAATTAGTAACACATGTAGGCTAACTTTACTATCAGAATGAATTGGGCTATAGACTTTAAATTTGGTATGCAAGTACATTGAAGACTGTATCGTGTTCCCCTATTTTGTAGTATTGAGAGGAGGTGGTCATCCTGGAGCATCACCATTTTACCCAAAAGGGTTTCAATAACCATTTTTTATTTAAATGTTTGCTATAAAAAGCCCATGGTGGTTGTGTAGAAAATTGCCTTAATCCTAGGATTTGTCACATTGATTCCATAAGCCTTCCAGAATTATCCTTGGTTATCTATTCTTTCCAAAGTCCATGCGATGTTTTGTTTAAACCATGCATCCATAAGAACTTCATGGTGGTTGTATGGAAACGGGTTTTGACTCTGAAGGTGTAATTGACCATTCCGTGTCAAGATTTAATTGACATAACGTCCGTGTCAATATTACTTAAAACCCGTTCATCCGTAGCATGTCCAGAAACGTCTTATACAAACTAAATTGGTCCTGGAGCTATGTTCTCTTAATTGTTCTAAGGAACATTATTCTTTTGAACGTTATCATCAGTTTCCGTTAAAATAAAAAAAATATACGACGGCGTCCGGAGTTTTTATGTAGAAACCTGTTCTAGTCTGGCGCTCAGTCAGTATAACGATGTTTTCATTCTAATTTTTCGAAAATCCGTTAAGAATTTGGTCCGTTATCGTCAAGTTACATGCTACGTGGATATACAGAGATTTTATATTTTAGCAATAATGTGAACTTGTCCAAAATAATAAGCCCAAGAACATTATTTATCACATCCGAAATACACCAAAATTGAAAATATCACAATTAAAATTAATAATACCAATTTTCAGGAACCTCATGTATTAATTGCGTTTGTAAGTTACCGAAACATAAACATTTTTAACATTACAACAAATGTTATTACCTAATTTTAGAATATAAGGCATTAATGAATGTTCCCAAAAAGAACTGTCTGTTTTTAGCGCATAAATTGAAATCCCAGAATATACTGAAGGGAAATGGAACGTACCAACGTCGGAAGCTAGCCAATTTTCCCATCGATGTAACCAACATGATTGCACTTCTGACCAATGGCAGGAGTCCATTGATTGCCAATCGCCAATGGGCCTCAAATCCGTGCAATTATTCGCCAATTTCACTGATCTGGTGGAAACCTAGCAGAGACCACATTCAGTCGCTGTGGCTGTGCAATTGATCCTTTTCAGGACTAACCAAAAACATCCAATTCGTTTAACAAGAACTATTAAAATGCTGGTGAAATTGTACTCATGATGAAATTTGGTTTTGGCTGTTCCCCAAACTGAGGAAGGCCACACAAAATAGTATCAGACGTGAATTCATTAGTTAGCAAGAAATCGCTAAGAGTTACGAAGCTTGTATCATCACTTTGTGATAATACATTTGAGTGGGATTCTCACTAAAACCATATACCATACCTATTACTCTCAATTAAAAAATAATGTGTTTTTTATTATTTAAGAAAATTATGTTTAATAAGAATAGAAATTTAAAATATGAATGAATATTAACTAAATTTTATACGTTTACGTTAGATTGTGTAGTTTTATTCACAGATCTACAAAAATTCAACTATATCTAAGAGTCCGTTTCCGTTAAATCTAGATATCAAGGCCAATAACATACTACTAATGTGTCTAGATTCATTCAACATATATTCATGTAATAATAATCATACACATAACTGCGTACGATTTTAATGCTGCTTAATGTTAAACAGGTTGCCAAGCATTCCTCGAAATTGAACATTCTGTATGGTTTTCAATTTTCAAAATAAGAATTTTTCAATTTTTTAATGATTTTTGAACTATATTTAATGCAGTGTTAATTTGGTTATTTATTTATCTTATTTCATTGACGGTTTTGGTTTCCGTAAAACCCAAAGGTGCCGCTGAAGAAATTCATGGAGTCCGGACATAGAGTACGGCAATCTACAGGAAAAAAGGGACATTCTCTAAATATGAGAAAGTATCAGGAAAAACTAATAGTTTTTATGTAGTACAAGTTGCAAACATATTTTACATCATTACAACATTTTATTTATCAGAGCCTACAACATAACGTTTTTCATTATGATTAGAAATTAAAGTTAAACTGTATGTACTGGAAACTGTCTACATTTTGTCCAAGTAAAACTTAATACTATAGTGTATATAGTGTGTTGTGTTAAGAATCATCCTGAATAAAGCACCCCTAATACAAATAACGTAGATATGGTGGGAAGGGTTGAATCAATGTGGATGTTGAGTTTAGCTCCAGCTCACCTTCCTCTTAGTGCAAAATCTGGAATCTGACGCTGTCACAGTCTTGACTCCTGGAATCTGGAACCATGTTCGTCTGAAGATATAAAAAAGTCGACGACGAAGCGAAAGCTCAAAATGACGTCTTTACATAGTTTGGACATCAGAGACCCAGACTACTATAGAGTGACGTAGATGAATAGGTATTCTCATTGTCTCAGGTGCACATTTAGTGCACTACAATGTTTCCAGAGAATCCAAAAATGAGTGAACAATATTTTATAAATTGTTATAAGGCACAAATATTTAAAAATATTGGATAAAGTGGATTATAGATCCTAAATACTTCAAGTTAGTCTGTTTGTTGTGTATGTGATTTGTGGCAAAATTATTTTTATTTTGTAAATGGTACAATTTACAGCACTGAAGCTATATTTGGAATATCATTGTACATAACATTAAAAAATATTACTATTTACAGCTTTCAATAACGGTAATATTCAAATGATAATAACTACCTTCATGGAAACTGTAAATTTAAACTAATAGGCCTACACAATCTATTAATAAACAAATGTACGATGTTATAGTAAAAATTTATCAATTAAGGTGAGTTACTATTTCTTTTGTAAATAATGTTTTTACTCTATTGGAAAATTTGAGGTTTGGAATCTTTCAAATTTTAGCCCCAAAGTAACCCAATTATACTATCCTGTTATTTGACAATTAATTAGATACATTCTTTTTCAATTTATGTTTTTCATCAATATTTGTAAATGGTTGTTTATTTTATTATTAATAGCTATTCAAAGTGCAATGGTAATGCTTCTACAGCTACTGCTGAGTACAATGTAATGTATTTAAGCCGTCGTCGACTTCAAAAAAGGGTAGAAAAACAATTATAGGGTTAAGTGAAACTGGATAAGTAATGTGGTAAATAGAGGACGCCGCTCTAGCGAGAATATTATTGTGTACGAAGAATGTGACAAACACTATGATAAACTATGTGTTCATACTCTTGTGAAGTAATAACTTCCACCTTGTTAGCTTTTTTATCTTGCAAGTACGAAAAAAAATTAATTAGATTTAAAATAATTATATGTGGAAATAAACTATGTTTAAATCAAAACATATTTCAATTATTGGTAATTTGACAAGATATTATTAGACTGTTTTAACAGTTATTTAATGCAACTGGTATTACAATTTACAAAGAATATTTAGAAACATTACAAAAATAGTGATACAATCTAGAAGCTCTTTTCTTGTCGGAATTATTTATAAATTTAAAACAAACACTCCAATAATATACTTGTTTTATTTCTGTAAGGCCTTTCGAGCTCAAGGAACACATCATCAGACCCACATAATGATGATATATAAGTACGAAAGGTCTCACGGAAATAAAAAGTTTACTACTCAAGTGTTTGTTTCAAATTTATAAAAATAGTGATTTTTGAAAATGTTGGCATCGTTTGTTTTTAATTACCGTACATTGCACATTTTTTAATTTATTGCAAATTATTATTTATTAGTAAATAATAAATATAGCCTACTACGAAATTTGGCATTAACTATTAGAAACCAACGCCATATTCAAAGTTTACTCGTAAATGGTATAGTGTTTTTAAATATAACAATATGCGTAAACATTCCGACAAAAAAGTTAGTACCAAATTACCATGTACCGTATATCATATTTCAGTGTTGTACCTTTGTTTGTTTTTAAAATGAAAATACCTTTCTGTAAATCATACGAGCGACGGATAACCATATTTTAATTATATGAACCGATTACTGAAATAATTAAGACCAATTTATGGGACAGTCTGCACATTTTGAATTCATGAAAGCTATACTTCAGATGGTGTCAATTTAAATGTCCATAATTTCGGTACATTGTCCCTTTCGTTCCTGACTCAATTTTCTTACTTCACTTGTACTGTGCATCTGTTATTGCTTATCTCCAATAAAAGTAAAAGGTGCGTTTTGAGTGTTATGATTTTAGCCTTGTCTATCCTTGCTGCAATATAAGTACAGATATGCGTTGCAATTAGTATTCTAAATTGAAGGCGCTAACATTAATGGAATTTCAATTCGTTTAATTTAGTCTTTAACTGTTTAATTATTACGTCATCCCACATGGAAATCCCATAAATGGATATATTCCAATGTTGAAACATAGCCATATGGAAGGCTGTTGGATCCCCACTGGCCTCAAAAGTTGCGATAATTTCCAAAATCAATGCATTTCGGCAAACACATATTTTTTATTTATTGTTTAGTTGAAATAGACTGTTAAATAGGTCAATTATTCTGTGTAAACATTATAAAATGACAGTACAACGATATGTTTGAGTAATTTATCTACCATGTCCAACATGTTTTCAAATTTCAGAACAACAATGTTTATAAACCCTATAAAATTGTTTGGATGGTCCCAGACAATTTTATAGGACTTTGAACATAGGTTACTCTTGCACTAAAGAAGACTCTATTGATTCAATAATCTGAATGTTCAAAAGCAGAAAAATATATGTCGCCTAAAACATCAAAGGTATGTGCGCCTAGTTAGTATGCAATATAAGCTATACAGAAAATATTTTTTATTGCAGATAGAAATAGAAGGCGTTTGCGTTAACTTCGAGGTTGCCACGTTGTTTTCTGTTCCGTAACGGCTTTCATTACGTTCTGTGTTAGCTTCTTCAGTAGCATACATGGAGAATTATTTCAAGAACTGACTAACTGGGTGGTTTATGGTGTAAAAAAATAGGTTCAGGAATCTTTCCATTGCACATTTTTTAGCCTTAAGACCTCATAGGTGTGGACCTCATTTCGGTGGGGGTTTGAACCCCCTGAGCCTCCCCTTATATACACCCATACCTTCTTCTACACTACTTTGTATCTGTTTATAATCAATATTATTTTTAAATCACCTCCAAAAGCTTTCTACAAGTTGCAACATCCTGGTTTTCCACGAATGGCCCGTACTCAGACAGATTTTTCGGACAGTATTATCGGGGCCCGGCTCCCCTCACTACACGTCTATTGGAAGGGGACATGTCGACGAACACGACAGGGCTCGCCAAATATCTTTCCGGGGCCTGCTGAGGCTGAGAACGGCTCTGGGCAAGGTATTCTCTAAAATAACAAACTATGGCGTTGTCAAAAACCTATGATTCTCAAAACATCAATCCTGAGAACCCCCCCCCCCCACACTCAATATTTGTCAGAGGTTCCTGATACCTATTTGAAGAATACATACTACACTTGCATAACCCTGATTAAGGTATGTACTGTGTAACATTTGGTACACACTTCTCCATGGTACGCTCATCTTTTCGATTGAATTTGTGTTTCATATTCTGTAACTAAATCACTTTCAGTTTTTTTTTCTATTATGTAGAAAAGGGTTTTGTGGTTGAAGGTCCCACCAACCTCGGTCTTTTTTACACTTATAAATTATCCTCCAAACTTCAACACATCCGTAATATTCCTTGAAATTAATGTAGGTGTTCTAAAAATATTATCTCGAATATTTATCCTCCTGGTGAATAATACTGACTAGCTTTAAATTAATTATAGCTATAGGCTACGTGCTATAATAATAAATAATGTCCGGACTATATTTATTACTAAACAAAACAAGACGTTTATTGTCAAAAGTATCAAACAAATGAGCAATAGATTTTAAATATTTCACCCTATTGCAGGTAACCCTATTGACTATGTGTGAAAAGAAAACCCTTGTCGACCACTTTACTTTTTGTAAAATAATACAATATAGGTTTAAATTTCTTCGAATTGTATACCGAAGAAGAATAGAAGACAACTACACAAATGTATAAACTCAATATTGAAACCAGTCGAGTCTCTCATAGACATATATGACAAAGCAATAAAGGAGATGTCTTCCTGCACCAATCAGAAAACAGCGTCTGCTTTTAACACAATCAATATACAAATAATACAAAGGTAAAATTGGTTATGCAGAAACAAATTTGATTTGTGTCCTTTGACGCTAGATTGCCTCGTACCTCCGAGACCCTATGCGACGTTCTCGCTGTTTGTCTCAAGGTCTCGTTTTTGTTGTTATTTCTGAAAATTTTCCGAGTTCCTCCATTTTTTATGAGATCACAGAAACGATAAGTTTCTAAATACACATTCCAATTTGACAAAGTGGTTTACGTTCACAATATTTTTATATTTACAGAAATAAATTATTAGTTTCGGTACCAAAATTTATACCGTTAAGAAATCCTACTAGTGCAATGCGAAGACGTGTTACCTGAAGTCGAACGTTCGATTTATGAACATATACACATACTAGCACACACAGGCATACAACAAATCCTAAACCCCATATTGATTCTGAACTTAGGAGAACGTAGCGGTTGTAGGATCAACCTAAACATATCCGACCTCGGGTTAGGAATATCCTACCTACAATCCGACTGTCAGCATGGTTCTGGTAACAGACGTAGAGCGTGTCCGGAATTTATTTCACTTAGGTACTATAACATACAGTACGGTATACACTTTCATGTTTAGTTAAACAATATTTCTCTAATACTGTACACACTGTCATATTACTGCATAGGTACTTTTTACTTGGAAGAGGGTTTTTTCCTTCTTGGATTTTTTGCTTGCCGTTCTGACCACAGCTTGGTGAGCGTCGAATATGAGTTTAACTGCATTACAAATTATCTTGTTTTTCTTTTTACATAAATTACGTGAGTTTTACATGAGTGATTTACTTTTCTAAACGTCTCGTCAGCTAAAAAAATATAGATCCATGAATATGTATAATATCCATTATACGTTATAGAATGTATATATATTTGTTAATTTATTGGGCATAGATTCAAATATCCCAAGCTATAAAAATACATCCCATGTAGTTGGTGAAAGGTTTCAAAGATATAAATAGTTAATTTGTGTAGGACGAGGTTATTGTCACCGACATGTCTAAGTAGTTTTGCTTGGTGAACTGATATTATTTGGGGAGGTGCTTCTTTAAATAAGGTTATTGTGCCTGGCTCTCCACCTCCCATAGTAACTGAGGTCTGTCACACGTTTTACAGAGTTCCTGAAACCTTTAACTGCTCAGTTACTAACTCGAATTTCATTTGCAATTTATAACGTTTAAAATATAACATCCAGCCTCTAGTAAATTTTCAAAAATTTAATGGTCACTCCAAACGGAAGGTATTTGTAAAAGCGAGTATACCCGATGAGAACTAATGAGTATCAATTTGATCATCATTGCTTCTTCAGAATCGATCTTATCTCGAGGTAACCTTCGTGCCTATCCATGAGTGAAAATACTAAGGGAAATCGAAACAAAAGAAGCATATTTCCATCCTGAAATGGATGGTTGTTAGCACAGGATCAATCAATTTTGAAGTTTTGATTGTTAATCTGAAACTCTTCACCGTTAAGATTATTCAGAATGGAGTGATAAAATAAATTCTTGGCATTGGATTTTGTGAAAATTTAGGCAACCCTTCGAATTGTGTGCTGTTGTAAGATGTAATCATGCTCATGTCCTTGCAACTTCTGAATTTCTGGAAAATAATAGCTGAGACTGAGAAAAGATTTCCATCGCCGTAAATGAGGTGCAATAGCACAGGCTTCACTATTGGTTGCGATTAAACGATCAATTGTTTGGTCAGTCTGACAGAAGGTGGACGTACGGGTCTATTCTATGAGATGTACGGTTCCCCTGTGGAATATTTTGCAACCTACACAATTTGCTGTGTGAGAAGATTTTGTACATCTGTAAAAGAAAATATGATTTTTTCATGTTTATTCGTTTATTCATCCAAAATGGCACTAAATTTCCCTTAATTTTAGTTTGATTTAAAAAGTTTTGGGAGAAACTGCTTTTTTATTTATTTTTTTTTTTTTTCATCTTGTCGTAATGTGGATTTCTTGGTTTTATAGATTGTTGGGTGTTTGGGAGTTCACTTACTTTAATTTATTCTAAGTTAATATAACGTGTGTTTGTATGTATTTTGAAGACATGTTAGTATTGTTCAATTATTTTCATTTAAAATGAATTAAACACTTAATAGTTCAAAAATGTTTTTGTAGAAGTTTTTACGGAACCGAGATCAAAAATATAATAATTGTATTCAACTTTTTACAACTATATAAAATCTGTTAGGAAAAGGAACCACGAATAATTCGATTCATTTATCATATAACTTAACTAACTCAGTTATTCTTCCACAAAAACATAAATCCTACTACTATGAAGAAGATATCTGTAATTTGACCTTAATTGTTTACTTTTTGTAATTTTATGGTATTAAATACTATTACAAATATTTAAAAGCAACACATATAAACCAAATACAAATTATGTATTTGTATTAGAGAAAATATAACGTCGTTGAATTAGAATATCCACATTATATTTTACAATCGATTATTATTTATAAAAAGAAATAAACTCTCTTTCAGTTCAGGACTGTAAATGTTATCCACTGGTTTGACGTAATTAATTATTAAATCTGAATAACAAGATTCAAAGAGCTTAATTAGGAGACTAAGGTATTGACTTTCAGTACACAGGAAAGGAGGTCATTAGGCATTTAATGAGCATACTTGTAATATCTAATTTACCCATCGAAGAAAAATATAGTTAAATAATTATTCAAACACTTTAATATTATGGTAGTTAAAAGTAAGGAGAAGAAGTAAAATAAATAAAACTTTTAAACACTGTATAAAATATGTTCGTTACACTGAAGAAGCTATTTTACTATTGTAATAAATACAGTTTCTAAAATAATAATTCGAAATAATCACTAAATGAGTGACACATAATTTACTAGTTACTGTTTCCAGCAGCGTATCAAATAAGTTTGTCGTTTGCCTCCTAGGAGCGCTGGCATCGACAAACAATGCTGCTACCTGGCGGATAAGCAATAACTCTTGGAGAGTCCTGTTGCTCTCTGTGGGTTTTAGCCAGAAGTAAAAATATGTAATTCAATGATTTTGATATATTACTTTTAATATCTTTTTAATTTTGTCTTTAAAATATTTTATTTTAGCATTATAACATCATGTTTACTGAAAATTATTCTTAAAAAGTTATTTTTAATATATACAAATTTCAAAAATATCTAGAAGAAAAATCAAATTGTTACATAAAGTACTAAATGAATTGCTTAATAAAGATTAAGTAAACCATATAATTAATGTAAGTGTGTTAATCTAGATTAAATAAGTTTTATTTAATCAGTTAACACTTTATAATCATTATACTATGGATAACCAACACCAGCCATGATTTATTTTATTTCTCATTTTTCAACTTAAAGCTGTGAATTACTTTGACAACGGACAAATAAAAAATATTATCAAACTGCAAAAAATGCTATACATCTGTATTGTACAGATCTCGTACATGATACTCAAAAGTACAATCCTTTAAAACTGGACAAACTTCTATTCGTTGGTAATTTACTGTAAATATGAACGTTAAACGCATATTGTATTAATAGAGATTAGCGATGATATTTAAAAACTCCAATCCTCTCTAACAGATAATCCTCAAAGTTACATAAAACTTATATAAACAGAATCTTTGAAACTGCAATGTTACAAACGATAATATTGCTAATGAATGTGATGATCAGGTATTGACCAAGTAGATTTTACAAAGAAAAATGCAAAGCTTTTAGGAAATCCAAAAGTTTGTTCCCAAGTTTCCTCCAGCGCTTTCCTCTAATTCCACACATTCGTGAATGTTCATGCATAATTTCTCTTTGTACGCAATTAAAAATTTAACCTTGTGAGGAGGGTCGGCTGGAGAGATCTCCGTGATATCGTAGTCTAGAAGATTCGTGTGAAGGGGGAGGGGGAGACCACCCTGTCTCAAGGTCAAAGGAGGGATGCAGACTGGTATTGTAATGAGGGTAAAGGGTTGAAGAGAAAGGAAAGTGAATACGGAAGTGACCTTGAGATGAGTCTGGGAGGGGTGTCTGAGAACAGATGAGGGTGGTTTCGCTTCAACATCCTTGCACGTCTAGGTTATTGCAGACGTATAGCTTAAAATTATAGATAGAGGATTATGAATTCCTTAATGAGGTACAATGGATTTTGGATTTGGAAAATATTTGTATGATAAATTTATAGGCTTTAAGATAACTTCTGTGAATACAGACATTTAGATAATTTTATCTATCCTCTTGAAATTACAGCCTTAGGAAGTATAGAATTTATATGTATTTGTAATGAGGCTCAAATAAAAATGGCTGATCGTAAAATTTGAACAGTTTACAGTGTGTACAATAAGCTATAGCTTCAGTTAATTTATAACTTAAGGAAATTATATTTCTTTACTTTAAGAACGCTAAATTTGTTACATGTGTTAAGGAAATTAAATTTGTACAACCAAAAAACACTCATTCAGTAATATTGGTTCAAGAGAGCAAACGGTTGCAGGGTTCAGGATTCTGCTGCTATATTTTACAGACACTTAACCACGACTATCGAGAACTAAAACCAAATCATTATTTCGGGTGGCAATCTCTGTGTCAAAGTCATAAACATATCCTAGAAATTTCGCATCTTTATTTGGACCTAGTTTGGATTTTGCGTAATCGTGCTCTAAAATTATTAATCAAGTTACCAAGGGGCCTATCATAGAAAATATGACCTATTTAGAGTAAACAAAAGGAAAACATTATTTTGGAATTGTTGCAAACTAATAGCAAAAAATGAGCTTTATTATGTTAAAGCCTAAGCCATATTGAATAACTTTTACTGAAAACGACTTGAAAAATCTTAATTTTATTCTGTGATGAACTCTGATATAGCTGAGTTATTTAAAAATTCCACTGCTGCTATCGTTAAATCTTATAAACTATAGAAAAAGTTTTAAGAATATAAGCTTTTACACTGCTTCAAGATACGTTCTGAATTTGGTCTCAATGTAGCCTATATTAGATGGAAAAGATTAACATTTGAAGCATATGTGAATAGCCTGCAATCTTAAAAATGTTATGGAATGAGGTTGAGCCATACCCCAAATATGTATAAACATAGATTGGATGTATATTAGGGATAAATTTTAAAATTTAATTTAATCTCTCTCTCTCTCTCTCTCTCTCTCTCTCTCTCTCTCTCTCTCTCTCTCTCTCTCTCTCTCTCTCTCTCTCTCTCTCATCTCCATCTATATATAAAGCAAAACATTGAATCGCCAAAATCAAATTTAGAGAGTCGTGCAGGGAAGCTTTCAAGAAACTGCAGCTGTTGACTCTGCCGTGCCTCTACATTTTGGAAACAACTTTTTTTTGTATGAGTAAATGTGCCTTAACCAGAGGCCGAGACATACACATGCATGAGACACGTGGGAGTGCTAACTACCGAACTGGGAGACACTGAACGGTGGTTTATGAACGCCTGCCCTCGCAGGCGGGTGTTCATTTCCTCAACAGACTGCCCAATTCAATTAAAGATGCCCCAACGCCTAAGGCGTTAAAGACTCGCCTTAAACGCCTATTGGTGTCACAAGCATTCTATAATGCAGGTGAGTTTTTGGCATTCGACTGGGAAACCGCCCAATTAGAAGACTGACTCCGCTGTACTAAGTGGGTAGCATTGGCGATGGATGAAAGAGGCGTAACTGTAAAATTGTATGTGTGAGTGTGTATTGTTGTATGAATGTTAGAAATTAAAAAACCCCCATGACGTTTGCCATACAATGTAAATATTGTCTTCGCAATAAAAAATATTTGATTTGATTTGAAAAACACAGATAATTCATTACAATTTTACAATCATTTTATATTTTACCAATCTTGCTCTCATCTTACGTTTCTCACCTCCCCAATTATATTGGATTTGAATTTTAACCCCCTTCCCCCCACAAAATAGATCTTGATACGTCACTGATCAGAATTATTCACACTGACCCTCAAGCGCTAAACCCGCAGTCTGGGTCGCGTCTACACCCTCTGGGCCAGGTAGACTCCAGACGCCCTTGACCACCCTGCGGTGGTTCCTCCCTCCCCTCCCACACCTGTCTCGACCCTTAGGGTGAAATTTCAGAGTATAAAAAAAGTTTAGACCCTCCTGATTCTCTTATAGAATGTTGATGTGGACTCAAATATGTTGGGCCTAATTCCGCTTATTTACTAATTTTGGGACTGCGTAAACATAAAAATATAGTAATGTGCATGAAAACCGAACATGAATGTCTCTAAGTGTGTAATATAACTTTCTAACTTTTTTAACCATTACACATTTTGATGTGTCGCAAAAAGGACAACATTCTTATCTTCCCCAGTACATGTATGGGTTTTATTTATGACAGTATTACAAACAACTATTACAGTAAAAACATGCCACAACACGATGCTGAGCAACTTGGAATAAACATGTGCAAAAATATATCAGTTTAATCGATCAAAGTTAGGGCCATTCACAATTTTTTTACTCTTAAATTGAGTCATTGAATATTGATTTAATAGATAATTATTTGTGAATAAGAACAAGCTATTACAAAGAGATATACACGAATGAATGTTTAAAAAATAAACTGATGCAACATAAGTAGTATGGAAGGATTCTACAGAATGCAACGATGCTTTCTGAGTATTTCTTCGTAAAGAAAACACCTAACGTACTCTGTAGAGTTACTTGCAACGCTGCTAGCCTTTGATCATTTGACCGCAGAATCAATAAAGTTCTTGCTTGGGCCAAGAGCAATGAATGTACCGAGTTTCGAGTCCGTAGGAAAATTTATTGCACAGACGGACAAACAGACTACATCATGATTTTAAGATGGGCCTATCCGGCGCTTAGTAAGATGTTTACTTGATTATTGAAACTAAAACAAAACGATGACCGTAAATTTAGTAATAGTAAGGATAAAGTTGTAATGAAAGCTTTGTGATTAAAACGCTCCGCTCTCACTATTCTTTGCGCTCTCTCTCTCTCTTTCTCTTAAAAATAAAGAGGTAAGCTTCCGGGTTATGACCGTTCTCACGGCCTGTAAGAGGATCTTGTAAAACACTAAAAGGTCGAGACTTCTGGCAAAAAGTGTTCCGGTCACAAACAGGAAGTGAACCTGTTCATTTAATCCAGATGAAGCGGAAATATGCAGTATGTTTAGAGCTGCATTAGCTATTACAGAACTAGCTATTACTGTGGGCGAAGGGGTTGCCTGGCTCGTGATTTTACAGATTACTTTATTTATGACACAGTGTACAAAATGATGAATTTACGACCATAACGCTCTGACTTACAATTAATCCTAATATAATAATAACAAGTAATAATACTACATTTAGTGGGTGGATACAATCTGTAACACGCTGATTTTAAATTTCAGTAGGTTTGTAACACTTACTACTGAAATAAGAAAATGATTCATGGTATAAGTCAGGACGAAGCCACTTGTCTTTCTTAGCCGATACGGAGTAATATTAAATCCGGTAGTAAGGTATACATGAATATTCTGTTCCAAGCAACTCACATCGCTGTAGTTATTTGTATGATGTACCACAACTGTTTCTGTAGCGTCAATGTTGGAGCATAATTCAAACGCTGAATGCTTGCTACCCTGAAAGCAATAATGGTACTCTGGTAATTCTGAAATGAGATCCTAAGGTAAGATTTGGATTAAAATTCGATAAAAGTTAATATTTCAAATACTAAAAAACCAATACAACAAAATAGGCGCTAGAATTATCTTCCCATTCTATCTTTTAGTCATTTATGGGAAACTTTAACACTCAGTCTTTTATTGCTTTTCATTTTATAACGTAATTAGTACGAATTTAGATAGTTGTTAAATACATTTTAAGATATCACATTAATTTTCTATGAACAAAAATTGTGCGTGTGGATACAATGCACAGGTTTTAAACAGAGTTTGAGCAAATTAGAATTATAAGATCAATGTTAGGCTGTATTGGAGTATTAGAGAAGGTGAGGCCGATTCCGCCATTTTGGTACTGGATAGAAGGAGAAAGCCTTTTTGATTGAGAGCAGTTGTTTTTAATGCGCACATCCAAACAAAGTACAGTTTAACGCACTGTGGTTAAGATGTAATTGTCAAAATCCACGTTTACTATTGTGATTTTACTATTTACGTCTGAGGGTAAAAAGTTTGAGAGATAAATGTTATTTCTGAGTTACTCGTGAGGTTGACTATTTAAAAACACAATTATAACACACTATATAAATATGCGAATCCCAAAAGGTATAGCTACATTTCTGACATATGCATGCGTGTTACGTAGCCCACGAGAACTTGCAATTAATAACTAGCACACGACAACAGCGTGCATACTGATGATAACTACCCGTACATCAACTCTCGTCCCTAGGGTCTACCAGCACGAGACCCTAGGTACCACGTGAGATGTCTTATCTACACAGTTCAGGATAGATCTGCTACAGTATATTAAACGTTCCTACTCGTGTAATTGGTTAATAGTGAAAAACGTGTTCGGGACGTTGTGTACTTTATTAAACGTATTTTGTATGGTTGAGTTATTCATAGTATTTGAGAGATAATGTTCAAACCTTTCTTTATCTATTTTTAAACCATGTTCATAATAAAGGTTTGCCACAGTTTCATCCAATTTTGTAAAATCATTTATTAAAACAATAAACCATAAAATGTTGAGGTTTATACTGTAAAGTGAAAATAATTCACTTCCAAAAAAAACAAAACAATAAAGCAAAAGTCCATTATGTTAATAAATTCTAAAAATGGTGATTTTCATTAAAAATCTGTCCATACAAGAATTAAAAACACCTACTGATATTGCCAACTCTGTCTTCACTCACTCTGTAAAAAAACTTCAACTTTTGTCCTATTGCAATGAAATGTGAAAAAGTTCGATTTAAAAAACATCGACGATAGGATCAACAAGACTCAATAGAATGTTTAGTATTTTCGTAATTGTTGACATTTGCTTCACTTTGCGTGATAAGATAAGATAAGATAAGATGGATAAGATAAAGATTGGATTCCAGTTAATACGCAGTAAGACTTCTTGAATAACGTAGCTATGGTAGGAAGGGTTGAGTATGAATGTTGAGTTTAGCTCTAGTTCACCTTCCTCTTAGTGCAGCGTCTGGAATCTGAGCTAAACCCAACAGTCCCACGTCTAGAATATCATATTTTGTAGAATTCCGAAACCAAGTCACTTTACGATAGAATTGAATATGTAAAATTATTTGGAAGGAAAACAAGATAAAAATGTACTACTTGGCTCCAAATAACTGTTCTGCTCATTGTACAGTGTGTGATGTACATTGGCCTTATGTGCGATCTATATAGTGACAATGGGTGGTGACTAAGGCACTACAGCAGGGGGTGATGTACGCTCTAACCAGAACAACCGGTGTGTCCGGTGTGCAGAAATACCTACCGGTGTGTTGGCACTACTTAACAACATAAAGGTTGTAGTATAATAAGAGGCCACCACCACAATCGAATCGTCGATATTCATTATCGTGCAAACTACCGATACCAACAATTCGAACCGAATTACGATTCAGGTATTTAAAATTAAGCTGCTTCAAATATAAGAAAGGAATAATTGAAGCGGTGAGATTAAAAAGGAAAAAATTCCAGTTTTTTGACAAATTGAGTTGAAATAGCCATTTTGTTTTTTCAGACCTAAATGCTTCTAATGAGATAAATAAAGAAAACATTCCTTTTATATTTAGTAGCCATGGCAACCCATTTGATTCTAGACTGAGATTAATGAAAGAAAACATTCCAGGAATGTTTTCCTTTTTAACCTCAGTGAGGAGTAGTTCGTTGTTTGGCCAGTAGAGTGCATTGTGTGTAATATTG
This sequence comes from Homalodisca vitripennis, assembly GCF_021130785.1. Lineage (NCBI taxonomy): Eukaryota > Metazoa > Arthropoda > Insecta > Hemiptera > Cicadellidae > Homalodisca > Homalodisca vitripennis. The sequence goes on from NC_060208.1 coordinate 34,165,624, forward strand.
GTTTATTTTTGCTAATACACTAACCTGTAAGTAGTTAAAGTTGTAAGGTTATGAGAGTATTTAACACTATTTATTTTCAGTAATTGTGCTATTACCCCTGTAAGTTAAGTGAGTTCTAATCATTTTGATGATCAAAAACTATGTCTGAAGCATCAGAAAATGAAGAAAAGCCCTGCTAAGAAAAGGAGAGGCGTAGGAAATGCTGTAAGTAAAATGAAAGTTGCTAGGCTGAAAGGAGAAGAGTTTTGTAACAACTTCTGGAGTATTAGTTGAACAAAAGACTACAGGTCCTGAATGTGACTGTAGGAACAAATGTACCTCTAATTTTACTGAGGAACAAAAACTTAAAATAGTTAGTACGGTTTACAGTGGTAGGCCTAAGAATGAACGGGACACTTATTTGATAGGTTTTGATTGACCGCTGTGATGTTCAAAGGCACAGATCTATTAGTCCCACATTCAAAACAGCTTTCCTCATCTTTTAAATATAACACCGTAGTTTGATGGTAAAAAGTTTGAAGTGTGCCGTAAGGCTTACTTAAGCTTACATGCAGTAACTAGCAAGGTTGTTTTTCGTTTTGACATCTATTTTAACCAAAGGAGAGCAGCCTATGGATATGAGAGGTAGACATGGTAATCATTCAAAAATTCCAAATGAAGTTTTAATTAAGTTGAATGAGCATATCGAATCATATCCAAAAAAAAACCTCTCATTACTCATCCATCGAAGTAACTTACCTAGAGGCTGGCCTTACATGCAAAATTATGCATGATTATGTTCATTGAAAAACATCCTGATCTTAGCAAAACAATTAAATATGAATACTTCCTTAATTACTACAAAGAAAAAATATGGATACCGATTCGGTAGGCCACAAGTTGATGTGTGTTCTACATGCGAAAATCTTAATACTAAAATTAAATCTACAAATCTGACTGATAGTGCAAAGAAAACATCTGCAGTGGAGTTAATGATCCATAAAAGGAGAGCATGTAAATTTTACAAAAAGATTGAAGAGATCACTGAAATTTGCAAAAATAGGGATGATGTTCATGCAGTGTGTTTTGATTTTATGCAAAACCTCCCTTTACCTTGCATGCCTGTGCAGGAGATGTTTTATCTCCGAAAATTATGGCATTATGTTTTTTTGTGTCCACAGCTTAAGTGATGACAAGGCTACAATGTATACATACCATGAAGGAGTTGCAAAAAAAGGTGCTAACGATGTGTGTTCCTTATTGAATGACTACATCAAAAACAGTGTTAATGAACAAGTAAAAACTCTTTATGTTTTTAGTGATGCATGCCCAGGGCAAAATCGTAAACCAAACAATGGTTAGGTATTTTTTTATCATTAACTCTTATGAAGCGGTTTTCATGAAATTCAAGTTTTTTTTTTCCCAACTAGAGGGCACAGTTTTTTTACCTTGTGACCGGGATTTTGGGGTCATCAAGAGGGTAATTCGTCGCCATGACAGAGTTTATTCCCCTGAGCAATTACAACAAAATGATATACAAAGTGCAAAAAAACTGGAGCCTAAGTTCATAGTAAAAAGTGTTAAAAATCATGACATACTTGATTTTAACCAGTGGTGGCCTGAATATTTCAAAAAAACCTGTCAAAGTGTAAGAACTAAGGAACCTTTCAAAGTCAGTACATACAGCCATCTTACTTTTTCTGCAGCAAAAAGGGGATACGTGACTGCACGTCGATTCATTGATGGATTGAACAGTGATAGTATTTTCAAACTTTACAAAGGTGGTGAAGTTATCCTTCCAAGTGAAAGAGCCTATAATGGAAAAAGTTCCAATTAAGGTAGCTAAACTTACTTAATGATGTATCTAAAATAATACATTATGTTGCCAGATCAATATAGACTTTTTTATGAGAACATATTGGAGTGGCCTTCAACTACTGATAACCAAGAAGACGGTGATGACTAAAAATACCTACTGAAAATCCAAGCTAAAATCAACATTTTTACATTGTAACTCCTTTGTTTCTAAGTAATTATTGCAATTTCATATTTTGAGACAATTAAAACTATTTGATTTGATAAAAAGCTGAGGGTTTTAATAGTTTTTTCCACCTTCTTCCTGTGTTGAGATAAAAAAGGAAAATATTCCATCAGTTTTTATTTGTCTCTCAGGATAAAACTATTGGTTATATTAAAAAAAGTATTTACACAAAAATATTACCTTAAATGTAATAAACAAATTTGTAATTGTTCATTTTACTCTTAATGCTAAGCTAAGGTTGTTATGGAGTTTTTATTGTTTCCTGTAAAATTAGGGTTACTGAATGTTTTCCTTTTTAATCTCACCGCTTCAATTTAAAGATGGATAAAAACTATCTAGGCTACGTGTATTTGTAAAATGCAACAAACAAATCAGTGTAAAATTTAGTAAATTTTTACAGCTTTGAAGGATAAACGTGTCTGGCAACTTGTGTCACAAATAACACACAAATTATTTTACTTTATAAGATTGGATTTGTAACTATATTATTGTTAGGGTGTCCCGTAACTCTTTGGACAAAGGTATACCACGTTACTGCTCAGATCAAGACATAGTTTCCCATCTGTCTGCCTGTATGTTTTTTCTATAACAACATTATTATCTCAAAACCAAATAAAATAAATTATATCAAATTTGGCTAAAATGTTTATGATAACAAGGCCAGTTTTTGAACATAATATCATAAAATTATCTTTAGTATTTTAAAAATGGCGGCCAAAAGAACTTTTAAACTTTTAATGTCTTAAAAACCAACTGTTTCTCTCAAGAACTACAAGAAGAACATTTTTAGAGGATATTATCACAAATCTAATGACATAAAAATTATTTAAATCGAATAATAAATCATTGATTTTGAGCAGATTTAATATGATAAGACATGGCCCACATTGAGAACTACATGATGTTCTCTGAGAACCTTAATGTGGGCCATGTCTTGTCACAGTAAATTTGCTCTAAATCTGTTATTTATTATTCTATTTAAATAATATCGGTGACATTAAATTTGTTATAATATGCTCTAGTAAGTGCTCTGTTTTCACCTAAAATTCATTGTTGAATTTCTTGTAATTGGGACATATTGCAGAATATCTCATTGAAAGATCCAGCCAGCCTTAACCCTGCAAACGTAGACTGACTCATTTGGTATCGAGACCAACTAAGTAACTTCCAAAGTGTCGTTTCGTATTTTATCAGTAAAAGACCTTTTAGTTATACATTAATCGAATGAGTTGCTTTAAATATTTAGTTGTCTTTGATTTTCTTTAATCCTGTTTCTAGATGATAATCTTTGCGGTTTTCCCACATGTTATTTTGTTCTTAAACTGTGTGCAGCAAAGATTGTAAACAAATAATTTTATTCTTCGTTAGGAAGTTTTTATTATTTTAATCGAGCAACGTTTTATCATACACTGTTGATTACAATATTTCAAAATGGGTGATTTTTGTAGATCAAGTGATATTGGTGGCATTCTAATGGAATCTGACGTGACTGACTTCGTTGAGTCTAGAGTAGAAATGTGTTTAGTTAATTTTGAAGTAAAATATTAACTTATATATTGTTCTACATCAGCAAACTTTATAAAAATGTAGAAAAAAAATTATTTGCATCATTCAATTATATTATGGTTTATTTCCATGGGTTGCTTTGCAACTGAAAATGGATAAAATGTGTCACTTTGCTCTTGTCACTGTAAAGATAAAACGTATTCTCATTTGTCTGAACTCCTTAACACTATATATATTTTTGAGTTCAAAATGAAATATCCTACAATTTGGCTATAACGGACGTTTGAAATATCTCATATTTAATTATAACTTTTATGTCAACCTATATACATTTTTTTACATTTCAAATAATAAATGCAATACGATGCTGTAAAGACTATTTATCTTTTACTTTAAATTACATATACAGTAACTATATATAGTACTACATATTTTTCATGAAATTATAAAGGGACCGTGTAAAAACTACAAAAATCAGTGCAAACTTTAGAATTTCTGGTAGACGCCTCCAGGGTTCGACCGATAGTAATTATCTCCATCCCTAGCAAAGTATATAGTAATTATAGTAACTAAGGACCATGGACTAGCAACTCTCTTCATTGATTCGTGATTGCCAAGCTGTTACTCTATTCTTCAATAGGCCTTAGCCTAGTAGACCTGTTTTGAGAAGAGTAAATTCCACACAATAGGGCGCAGCCCTGGGAGGTGATCCACACCTGAGGGAGACACAAAAAGCGTGTGGTCAAGATCTGATGGGAGGCGGGGTGGTTACCGGACGGGGTGGTAGTGGGGTTGTGCCGGGCAGCAGGTGGTTAGTCTGTGGCTGATAGGGCTTCCCCCCACATCGTGGCTAACATACGTCCACTACGTACGTCACAGTGGGTTTACAAGTAAGAAATCAATCAGCTTACAAGTAATCCTAGCTTTAACATATTACAACACTACTTCCTGGTAGTGCGCTCACTCACTGTAATAGCTCTAGGATAACATTTTCTCTTGATTTGATAAAGCAGTAACTTTGATATTAGCATTACAAATTTAACGTGGGGCTATTGTTAGCCAACAAATATGGTACAACCGATAACATTTTGATTTGCAGCCGTTTTAGTTTCTTATTACGATTGTAAACTATACAATGAAGTTATATATTTGTGTGCTTACTTAAAGAATTTTCTTGTTCAATGAGTGTACTATTTATAATTTTCAACATTTATTTTAAGTTATTCAATTATAAATGTATACTTGCATCTACAGGATAAAATGTATTGTTACTTTGTTTTTTACTGTTTCTCTTATCGATAATAGTTAATACTACTCCTTAATTCAAGTCTGGAAGTAAAATGCTAATTAAATACCATAATTGTTGTGTATGTACCCATTTTTGACAGTATTATTTACCAACAAATATTTATACATTAGTATTTTTTAATTATTATATTCATTCATTTTCATTTCACACCACTGATAGCTTCAAAAATGTAATTCTATTGTATGCCAGAAACCTCTCCCCTCCCTCCACAAAATTTAAGGCCAATATACGTATGTGGAAGTGGTACATTGGTGAAATATTGTAGTTATATTGGTCAGCATAGTTACAATTTCGTTGTAAAATCAATTCTAGTCAAATTCAAATTATACCCTAACTCTTTTTCCCACTCTATGTCTTAGATGCATTGTTTTTATAACATCATATCATTACGCTATTCATTTTCCTAAATATTCATGTACACCGAATATGAAATTCTGACAAAGACATAAATTGTTCATAACCATTCAGTAATTTAAATATTCATGCATGTTTTGAAATGCTATGCGATTGAACTTTTAAGCATATTTCTATATTTTGTCATGGACCACCAAGAAAAGACTGAAAAAATGTTTAATCTTTGACCTCTAAAATTATTCCAACTGGTATATTTATGTCTGTTGGCTCGCCAGTCGATCTAAATGCTTGAACTTTTGGACGAAGCTTCATTTCTATATAAGCATCACTGAGTTCTCTTATAATACATGTCACTCTATGAGATTTGTTTGGGCGTTAGAGAACATTGTTACATTGGTCTTATGGGTAAACTACTATGCCAACGATAACATCGTGGAATAAATAAATTTGTAAGCAAACTGAGTACAATCATATGGCATTTTGAAATATTACATAGTAACACATGTAGGCTAATGGAATAAATTATAGATTTGAAATTTTGCACGCAACCTCGGTAAATGTTTGCGTGATATATCACGTGATGCTAGGCGTGGCGTACTCTTCCTTGTATTTAGTTCTTCCACGTTGAGACTATTAACCTTGCTCTTATTAACAATAAGAGAAACTACAATAGAAACAGTAATTAGATGTAGTGATTGATGTTCCATACCGAGTGTCAAGGGGTCAACACGTATGGGGATAACACGTTTTCGAGCTTTTATACTTGTTAATATCACTATCATTCCGTCGTACACAATCATATGGATCAGACTAGTGTTGCCTTAGAAACCCATGGTAGTGTTTGCATCACTCGTTTTGATCGCTTAGAAGATTTACAATTATCTCTAGACTCTTCTGATGGAGCTATATGAATTTCTCGAGTTTGATCCAAATGGCCACCACAGCTATAGAGGCAGCACTGTCTGTTGGTTTTTGCATCTCTTTTGTATGAGAGAATGAAAAAGGAATCGGTATTCTGGATATTAGCAGAATTCCTTTCCCATTTCGGCTTAATCCAGGCGCTAAGAGAAAATTTCCGCTGTATAACCACACAAACTGGTTTTTCTGGAAATACATAGAGAAATGTTCGGTACTTTGGTAGCCTACTATCCGGAGGTCACTAGGTTCTGAAGGGTTTTTCATACCGGGAACCTAAAGAAACAACATTATTAAAACATTAGGTTTTATTTAACTTGCTGTGACAATTAAAAGTCATGACGATCGGTTCTTGTTTTCTGCCTCCCAAAAGGAAGCGATGTCGGGAAGAAGAAGACTACTATGTTCCCATAAGATAACGTTTACCAGCGAGCACGTGAACTGAACTTAAATTCGGGTACTATCCCGAGGTGTTACCCAGAAGTGGGGGGAGGTGCAGCCCGCACTGCCGGCCGTCTTTTCCAACGTCAGATCACAGTGGACGATCTGGCACGTGATCTAAGGTCGGGAAAGTACCGATCGGAAACGGCCCTGGCGATCAGTGCGGGCTTCAATGGCGCCTTATGCGCCATCCCGAAATTCTGGCGAGAAAAATAATAACATCCCTTGAGATAATACCTAAATTCAAACTCAGATCAAGTGAGTGCTCACTTATAACAAATAGTATAAAAGGACAGAGTGGCCTCCTTCTCGCCGTTCTCGCTTCCTTTTGAGAGACAGTAATAAGAACTGACAGTCATGGTGACATGTAATTTTCACAGTAAAATCAAATGATGCAGTCTGTTCTTTATAATAATATTATTTTTTAGGTCCCCGGTAAGAAAACCTATTCCTAAAATAGAGGCCACTGGATAACACCAAAGTACCACATTTACCGTAACAAGGAAATTGTTCGTCAGTCGCACTATTTTTTTGTGGAGGCCAAAATCAGAGGGCAACAAAAGGGTTAAAATATGAAATGATTCCTTTTTCCTTACGCCTTATTTTTCTTAACTTGACACAGTTAAACCAATCGTCCGGCAAGTAAATTAATATTAAATTAGCATCAGCTAGCTAGCCATATAATTATAGATCTCTTAAAGTAACTCAAACTAGAAAAACAATCAGAAAAATTATCGTTTAATATTTCTAGCCCTTTTGTTAAACTCCCATTAGACTCCCACCAAAACCAGTGTGGTTGACGATTGATTTCTTTTGTAGGGAAAATTCATTTATAGATTTCAAGAAAAACTACGTTGTGTGCTTACAAAGTACAAATTTACTCTTGGCTCCTAGACTTCTTTCGACTACAAGTCTCCACGGAATAGTAAAACTTGTTAACAAATCATTTTCATAACGAATGTACGTTGTTTTTTTACCACATATGATTTATTTCATTGTTTGTCTTTCAATAAAAAATACCAAAGTTGAAAACGTTCGTTATTAATATTTATAGATTAAACATAATACCATTTGCGTTATCAATCCATCCGTTACGTCTGTTTCTGCTTTGCATTAATACCTTAACAATCTTGAATATTTATAACGGGGTTTTTTCACAAGGATTCAATAATAAATGGTTAATATGAAATCAAAATCCATATAATGATAGATTCACGTTTTGTGTAAAAAAAATTATAATTTGGAATAAACCAGGATATTACTAAATATTTCAAATATTTTTCATGCTAAATTTGCTCTCGTATTTCAACAGTTTGATCTAGTATTTTAATAGTTTGATCTCGTATTGTAATAGTTTGATCTCGTATTTCAATAGTTTTATCTCGTACACCAACACTTTGATCTCGACCGAGGATCACACACAATCATGCACAAACATGCACGCGCATAAGCTGACATTCCACGAAATAATGTTTTACTCGGTTGCTCCTGACTTCACTTTGCTTTCTCTTGAAGGAGTATATCTTTGGCATATAGGTCTGATTCAAATGTCTCATTGATAATGCGTACTACAATTCCGACAAACTATATAATGATAAGACTAACGAGGACAGTCTGGTCATGTCAGACTCGCTTGGTAGGGCACTTGTAACCGGGTCATCACACGAATGTATACTATGTTTGATTATTCCATCGAATTGAGCAAATACCTACTGTAGTTTGTGGTATGCTCCCACCAGAATGCTAACCAACTATTGTCTTATTTACATTACATAACCTCAAGTCGCGTCAGAGCGTTGTCTGAAGCGGAAGTTTTGTGTATGAAGGCAATCCACTCCGTGCCCTGACGGATGAGGGATCAAGCTGTCTCTATACAGTGAAGAGCACTTACCAAGTGATAACCTGTCAGTGGCGGATCTAGGGAAGGGGCCAAGAGGGCCACAGCCCCCTCCGAGAATTTTGAAAAAAGAATGTTTTATGAGAAAAAAACTTTCACTCTCTTATTACAACCATAAAAATATAATTATTCGTTTTGAGTGCAAGTAAATGTCTTTCTAACAGTTTTATTTTTTTTATCATTTTTATATTTTTATCTATCAAATAGTGACTCTGTTAGACTACGTTCGATGTTAATGCATATTTATTTATAAAAACGTCTATACACTTCGTGGTATCTTTTTAGTTCAGAGCACAATTAATAGCTATGCAAGTTATCATTAATTTATTATTAAACATTTTACTATTCATAACAGGATAGTAGAAAAGAGCCAAAATTTTCTCCGTTGAAAAAGCAATACGACTATGGATACAAAATAACCATCGAACGCAACATGACTATCGATTGCAATGTTACCACCAATCACAACATAACCATAGTCCATAGTAAGTAAACATGCCCATTACTTCCAATTTTACCACGGATGCAACATAATTATCAAGTAATTTCAAAATAATCCTAGAGTGATCGTAAAATAAATCGCAATATAATCATCGATTTCGACACAACCATCGATTGCTAAAAACGAGTACTCGATGATAGCTATCTATAAACTGGATTCAGTAGGGGTTTGTGTTCACTTTAATGATACCAACTAACCTAAATTATTGCTTAAAAAGATTACTAAATGCGTTCAGCTTCAAATCAAACAATATATAATCGATTTTTTTCCAATTAACTTTACTAATGGCTACTACAAGTTTGACAGTATTGTGATTAGAATTGAGTAAAAATTCTAAAACTAATAATGATGTTATATTGTTTAAAATAGCATAATTCGTACATGTAACTATATGGGAAAATGCTAACGGTTCAATAAAATATGTTCTTCCCGTATAGTTTTGTTAAATATTTACATTTTATATTATTTCCATAAACTATCACATTGTAATTGAAACCCAGATGAAGCTATTCAGTAAAATATGACTTAATAAATGTTCCATATTAATTTATAATATATATAAATATATTTAGTACTGATGACGATAGAAATTATGAATACTTGAATGATGAATTATCCCTAATAATTATAAAAGTCTTGAATTTGTCGATGCCATGTAGACCTACGTGTTCAGTTTGCTTTGCCTTTCTTACATCAATTAGCTACACCTTCAAAAGTTCATTAACTTGATATACATTATATTTGAATTTCCTTTTCTGTCTACTAATTATTCAATCGGAAAAAAAAGATCTGTTATCAGTGCTACAAACTACTTTAAAAGGTTTGATTTTAACTGAACTGCCATTATAATACAATGAAAGTTCAATAATGGCAGATTGTGTTCCGAAGTAATATAATTTTAATATTTAGGGTATCTTAAGTTGTGGCTACTTTCAACTAATAAAAAAAAACATTTATTGATTAACATTTTTTATTCTTCCATTCCGTATTAAATTCAACTTCAATTTTCTATTCAATACCATAATAATTATATTCAGTTCCATAATAATTAATCAGATATTTTATATTTGCAAAAGTTACAGTCACGTTTAAATGAGTGTAATGTAATTGTTGTATTTAGTATAATATTGGTAAGTTTATATTAAATTCAAATAAAAAATAGTGCACTACGTAAATAGACAATTCCCAGGAATCATACATTTAATATCATGAATCGATTCAATGAAATGCGTATTTTAGAGTTTGTTTGTATATTTTGTAAGTGGTGCTCTTCCAAATAAAACGTGTTTCAATGTAGCCTTTGGTTTTTATATTATTCCAAATAATTTAAAAGTAAAAAAGCATTATTTAAATAAATAACATCACGGTCCTGAATATTTTTAGAGGTTTTAAATTAACAAATTACTCATCACACAGGCCATGTGTATATTTAGAACATTTCAAAATGTTAAAACTTAAATAACAATTTATTGAAACACTGTTGTTTGTGATTATAAATTTAATTATTTTAAAACATTTCACCCCTATATACCATATTTATAATGCAAATAGAGAATTACTATTACAAATTTTAAAATTCATAACACTGGCAAACCCGCTTCGTTTGAAACAAATATTATTTTATATCGAAACATAAAAAATTATAAAAAATATTAATACAAATAATAATTTTGTACAAATGTTTACAATCAAAACTATCTATTTGTTACAGTGTTGTGCGTGTTCTTTCGAGTGGTGAACAAAATGGATATTACACATATGATGGACGCGTGTACTCCAGGTAAATAAAGAAAGCCTACCTGCATGTGTATATTTTATATTGTTTTACTATATCCTTCAACTTTAGATTTCACAATAACAAGAAATATTTACAATATTTGTAGATTAATAGATTTCACCGTTTTGACAAAGGATGTTAGAAAGTGATTTATTATTAAAACTGGTGTTTTGAAAAATTAACAGTTTTGTAAACTTTTAAAAGCTTTTAAAAATGAGTAAACAGAGACGCATCCCTTTTCATCCTTTGCTGCGTTCCAAATCTCTCCAAATTGGTGGTGATCAACCTGATAGCCAAGTCTTTCCAACAGAGTAGGCAGGAAACCTCGTGATCTTGGAATGAAGAATTCTTTAGGTTCCAAGCCGTATGTAGTAAATATACTAGGACTCACTAAGGATTCCATGGAAATGTGAGGTCTAGGTGGTACCCCAGCGGTTGGAATTCCTTTCGTATCAAACTTATCCGAGTGGTGATACTTTTGAGCAAATTGATTGGTGGTCTCAAAGTGTAACATCTCTTTTGGCACGTCTTCAATTTTTGAAATGTCCGGAAACATGACGTTGATGTTTAAAATATCCGCCATTTTTACATAATCTATCATCTCATCACTGGACATTATGTTCAATCTTTTCATAAGGGCTTCAAAAGGAATCCTGTCCGGATACAACTCAAAGTCCGCAAGAACTTCGTAAACTGTGTGAAGGGACAGGCGGTTAGTGTGATTGGAATCGATTCGGTGAAAGGTATCAAGAAGGTCCCGATGAGGAAATGCTAATTCTCTTTTGGCAATTTGGTTTCTGAGGAAGTTAATGCTTGAAAGTTCGTCTAGGAGATCAAGTTTATCCAAACTAGGGTCACAATCCTGCAACAACTCCCCAACACCGAACACTCCTCTTTTATTCAGCCTTCCAAAAGCGTGGCCTTCTGGAACACACCCTATGTTGTCATTAGGTGCATGCACCTTTCCCACCAAATGCTTCGTACGATGTCGGTGATCGGATAAAATCTTTGAAACCAGAACATCCTCATCGCCCTTCACCGTCATAACCTTCTGTATACACCCTCCTTGAGGGTCACACGATGTATTTTTCCCCCACACCAAGGTCTGTTTGAAGGGCTCTACGTAATTTCTCTGGATTTGCTCTCCAGGTTCGTAATCGTCATGGGTTTTCGTATACATTTTGTGGCCGACTCTCGATTGTTCCATGATATCCAAGTAAGACTTGGGAGGACTCACCAACTCTGCCGCCGTCACATCCCTGGGCGTCGGTCTTCCAAAACATTCCTTATCGTACTCCATGCCAGCAGGCAACATAGGGTCCTGGTCAGGGACTCTTCCCGTCGGCATCTTCCAGTACGAGTCATAGACAGTCTCCTTGAACTCTTTGTCGAGTACATCACAGAACCTGTGGTCCACTTCTGGCTGGATACATTCCCTCATGTCGGAGTGAAACCCTTTGTATATGTCAATTCTAGGAGGAGGCAGTTTGTAGTCCATAGGTCCCGTTTGGCAGACGAACGGCGATGCCTCGTCCTTGCTGACTTCGTATTCAAAGCAATCTTTCATTTTCTCATTTTCTTTAAAAGACGAAAATCCAGCAGCCTGCAGTGTTGGGTTTCTATCAATAAATTTTCCGGCATAAGCCATATCAAAGAGTCGTTTTGAATTTAGAAGGTATGGTATAATATTTTTAAGTGGTCTCCCAAAAATAACCTTACATTCAAGAGAAAAGAATAGGTTTTGTGTACAAGGAAAATGTAACGACTGTTGTCATCAGCTGGTTAAAAAAATTATGTAATACTCGAAATATTCTAAAATGTATAATATCAAGTTATCAATACAATCATATTGAGATACCATAAAAACGTAGACTTAGGTAGAAATACAGATTTCAAACTGAAATTCTTATAAGATTAGACTCTATACCTTTGATTAATTTTGGTAATCGCAGTACATCAATTGGTGAATAGGTCAAAGGAAAGCCTACATGAGACAGGACACTTTAATGCTGCTTAATTTTGTACCTGAGGTTTATACTTATGACACAATTCCCTAAAGAACTTCCTATAACTAATAAAATATTATCATTTCATTACACACAATAGTTTGAATTATTGAATAGTTAGCTGTATATTTCGTTAGTTTAATATAGAATTAATAGGTATAAACTTTATTGTGGTTCATTTAAAATCAAAAAAGATATTCATTATTTTATATTATAAGCTTTATAAACAATAAATAAACTGATATACATACATAATTATCAAAGCAACAACTTATACTACATTTACATCAATTAAACTACACTTTTTATACCTGTACATATTGAATAGGCTATATGAAATTATGAATTAAAGGGGTCGGTTTTTCATCAAAACCATTACAGAAGCTAGGCGTTCGTTAAGAAATTCTTTCCATAAAGCCGAGTTTTATATACCTATGTTATTTTTTTATTGCCATAACTGTGTTTTATAGTCATTAAGTTGTATACAGCATTAACTTGGACGAGTGGGGTCTACGCAGATGGTTGAAACTTCTACTTTAGACTTTTAATACTTATTAGATTTAGTTTCTTAAATAATTATTCACCAAAGAATAATCCCATCTAGGCATTTCCAGCTAAATACGACTTGTCCTGTATTTATGTTAAGCTTTTCGTGAAACTTAAAGCATTAAATGTTTCACAATTACAATCTTCTTTATGGAATCCAAATTTTATTGTTCACATTTCGATATTTTTGTTCCATCACTACATTTGAATTATTCACAACTTGAGCTGTGATTAAGTCTTTTTTAGTACTTGTTTATTTAAACACTATAGTGACATGACTGTTAGCAACATCAAAGTTTATTCAAGATTTAGATTCGCGACTCGATAATATCAGCTGATGTTTTTAACATATTACGGTAAACTAACAACAGAACCTGTACAGAAATAATAAGTATGACAGCTTCAAATATTTTGAAGATTTATGACTAACCCCATGTTCTGTTGAATTGAATAAAAAGAGCAGCTGTTCGAAACATAATACAGTTAATTCTCCCTCTATAATAAATTTTGTTTTGAGAGCTAGTACTGCCAAAACGTTCTACTGTGTGGTCAGCTATATTTTTTCCACTTAATATTTCAATTTCAACTGTACGGTATCGATCGACTTTTAAATTAAAAAGACACTCAACATACTCATTACCTTAGGTCACTGATTAGGACAGCAACAATATTACCAAATGCTTTTTATTCCAAGTGTTAAAGGTTTAAACAGTTTAGAAAGTGAATTTTAAAAGATTTACTTTTTTTCCCGATACCTATTATTCTGTTCCATGAAGAACACTGAAATAAAAATTAAAACTTGTACATAACTTGCATTTTTTCTGCTTACCTGGTTTGAAGAATTTGGTACGCTCAACCAATAACAAATAACCAACAAACAACTATTTATTGGTAAACTAATCGTGAATTTTTGACAATTTATCATTAATCAAGAACATTTTTATAGTAGGCTAATGACGTAAAAATGTAAAAATGTTCACTTATTGTAAAGAAAAAACTTAATATGACACAAGAGGCCAAAATTGTTTAAAGTATTATTAAAACATGAGTTGGTAACAAACGTAAAGTGAAATAGTTAATTGTCAAATATTATTTATTATAATCTTTTTATTTTTATTATGTTTTCAGTGTTACATTTGAGATAAGAGTAGATACATTTTTATTAGGGATGTTAAGGAGGTTTTATCTCAATTATAACACAATATCTAATGGTTAGTGATAAAACATGCATTAATTAAAAAATTCGTTGGTTAATTTTAACAAGTCAGTACACATTTAGTAACGTATTATATACAAATCCCTAAAATAATGAGTTATTTACGCCTGGTATCTGTTTTCCCGCCCTACAACTGTACTGTTACTAGCACTCTCTCTACAAAGTTGTGGCGTTTACCACCCAGAGCGCTAGCTGCCGTGCAGTATTGATCCATGAGATGTTGGCTTTCTCCGCTAGGGCGCAGCACTCACCAGCGCTGCAGCCCAAGTCATACTATTATTGGCTTAGCGTTAGTGAAGACTTTCATGTGGGACTGGATGATTGAATTTCAGTCTGTCGGTTCACACGATGTATCGAAAACGAACTGACCTATAGATTTGAAATTTTGCAAGAAGCTTTCATATGTACGAGCAACAATGAGTTTGGTGATGGTGCATGTTACTAAATTACATGGGATTTGGCTGATCAAATAGGCTACTTCTACGTTGGTCTTATGGGTAATCAAAATGAAAACAAGAAAATAACTGAATAAATACATTTTTAACCATATAGGTTTATAACATTTATTTTAAGTACATTCAAACACACAACATAATAATATAACATTTATTATTTAAACACTTCTATGAAACCTATCTCGATGAAGAAAAATGTGAATGCATCATGTGGTAAGATATTTGCAGACTTTAAAATTTGCTTGGAACAAACATTTCTACATAGGCAAGCGTGAGTTCTGTAATGGTTCACATCCAACCATTATATTAGGCTGAGCGTCATTGCAGCCACTTTTCTTTTCTGTGTGATGTGTGTGTGTGTGTGTGTGTGTGTGTGTGTGTGTGTGTGTGTGTGTGTGTGTGTGTGTGTGTGTGTGTGTGTGTGTGTGTGTGTGTGTGCGTGTGTGTGTGTGTGTGTGTGTGTGTGTGTGTGTGTGTGTGTGTGTGTGTGTGTGTGTGTGTGTGTGTGTGTGTGTGTGTGTGTGTGTGTGTGTGTTGTATGAATGAAATGAGTTACGGTATATGCTTGCATGCCACCTAAGCGAAACCTGTTAAACGACACGTGGTATGGCATACCCTTACGTTTTGTTACAAATAAGCTTTCCAGTATTATAAAGAAATTTAATTATTTGTACAATCAACTTGTAAGTGCATTATTTAAATGTATTAATTTCATATATCAATGATAAATATGCGTATAATTAATTACAGTAAGGTAATGAGTGAAAAATTTATTTTTCATGCCATAAAATTTAATAAAATAGGCTACTATCGGTAAGTAAAAATAGTAGCTACTTAATGAAATTATTATTTTACAAAATATAGACCTATGGGTCGGTCATTGACATACGGATAATCCTACACTGGCAAAAAAGAACATTATTTGAATTGTTCTGCATTATATAAAACAAGTATTATGTTCTATAAAATTTTGAATGAGATTTCTAATTTTTATAAAAACTATGTGGCAATTCATTGTCCCTTCATTTGGCGGCTTGTAAAAGCTGCGATGATAAACAGAGGAAGTAGGCATCAGAGCCGCGATAGAATTGCATGTTTTCGGACAAAGCGGCAACAGATAAGCGCAGATAACAGAGGAAGGGGTGGGGGATGGAAGGGGGTTGGGAAATGGACACGCCCACATTAATTGAATAACCAAATGAATGCGGTTTTTGCACACACTCGCTGTTTTAGCTTTTATTTCCCGTCTACCCTCTGTGTGTCGGTCCGATGCAGTGTAATTTCCCAATTTACATATTCGCTGAGTTCACGTAATGTTTGTAATTTGTTCAGGCCGGTGCATTCCCGTCACATTTTATGCAAATCAGCCTTCTCTTTATGTGCAATCTATAAAACGTATTTGTAAATGTTTAATTAACTGGATGATACTGTGTAAGTGATACTATTGGGACAATGCCGCAATAGTACAGTGTGTTCTTGATTTTACTCACTCGGACAGTAAAAACTGTTAACATTTTATGTTATATGCTTCCCTTTTTAATTTTTGAAAGTTTTTGATGCACACGAGTCCTAAAATGTTACATTGTGGGAAAAAAAATATCCCCGATTAGGTTTGTGTCCGCAGTGTTGAATCCTAATAAACAACTATTAGTACCTTAGTACTATTCTTTATTGCTATATTAACACTAAATGGCATTTACTCGTGTATAAATCAAGGTACATTACAAATTATTAAAGTAGGTACATACAGGAAAGAATTAAGAACATGCCTTGAAGCGTGATCTTGATTATGTACAAAGAAAATTTAATGCAGAGTATCTGCGAATTTAAATGTAAATTTTTCTACCACTAGATATTTCACTGAGTAATGGGTTTTATCTAACGCTCAGCCAAAACCTACGGATGCACCATTATACAATACGAACTTACCTTTGTAAAATTGACGGTTGTAGAATTTCAAGTCACAGACAAAAGATAAACTTTGCCAGCTTTTCTGAGCATTAGTAAATAAATACAGTATGTTGGAATATACCAATGTCGAGTTTAGCTCCAGTTCACCTTCTTCTTCAGATGAACATGAATTCAGATCCCAGGAATTAAGTCTGTGACAGCTTCGAATTTCAGAGCTACGCTAAGAGAAAGGTAAACTGAAGGTTCTTTGTTTGAAATTTGCTATTGAATATTGATGATTGGAAAGGATTTCACACAGTTTCAGAACTTCTAGAGCTTAAATTTACCTTAGAAGACAATCAAAGAGGAATCCATAAAATATACTCATAAATGTAAGCATAGATCGGATAGTGTGATAGTAGGGATGATTAGGGAGGCATACATTTATGTGGAAATCATTAATTGGGAAAGACAGCTATTTTGATGTTCATGAAGTTTGACATTTCAGGCTAATTTATTCAAAGTATTAATTTTACTATCCAACAAGTCCGTTGAAAGGTATGGTTGAGTATTGTGGCCAGAAATATGTTAGTAAATTAATTTAATTGTATGATTTAAAACAGAGACATTTTCTGCTAGAATATACAAGATACGTAAGTATATCTAAACAATGGTTAGGCTAAATGGTAGCGAGAAAGAAATGTTCACAGCTTCCAGTAAAGACACCTTACTAGGTCAAATTCTGATAAGTACCCAAAAAATCTGAAACTTTCTACAGCGATCCATGACTAATATGAACCTGTTTACAGTGTTATCAGTGAAACGATAACAAGCGATATCGCTATAAAGATAACAGACTTGAAACTTATCCGACTGGCTAGGAACTCGCCTTGCCTGAGTTTATAATATTGTATAGCCATTTCAAACATTTGTGACCACCCCGTCTAGAATTTCATACTCTGACGTGACAGGCACTATCTTTAGAAGTGTTTTTGAGTCACATTTATTGCTGAAGATATAAGAGCCAGGCCGGGCGGACAATAGAACTGCCTTGCCTATCTATAACAATCAATGTTATTCTTGGGTTACAATATTATTTCAGTAGTTAAAGTACCGTAGATTTTTGGGAAACTAAAGGAATTTAACCCGTTAACGATCACCATATGCAGGTTAGGCAACTTATCGACAGGAAACTAGGCCATTAATTAATATTACAAGGCTTAAAATATAAGTCATCATTTCCGGTATTTACAACATTGTTCCAATTCTAAGTGGGTCAAGGAGCAAATGCTCTTGCTAGCGACTTCGGAGAATAGTTATTCCATTGTATTTGTAGATAAATAGCTGCGCTAGAGAGTTTTGCAGTTCAATGGGTGGTTTTAAATTAGGTAGAGTCCAAAACTTGCTGCCTCAACTGCATGAAGACCACAGACAAGAGAAAGGTGGCGTACAGGCTATGGTCACCAAAGACCTCAGATCACAAGTCACCCAGTTGCCAATGAACTTACTCTCGGTATGATGAACACGCTGTGCTGCAGGTGACAAGGTGGTTGCGGCTAGTTCTGAAGTTGGGTGAAAAGTGGTTTGACACTGGAGTATGACGTCATAAACCACCATAGTCATTCACACTCAGGTGGTAAGTGGAGTTCCAATGTTGAAAGGTTCTCATGTGTCTATATGGATAATCAGTCGTTGAGTGCAATAAAGCCAAAACATGTTGTAGAGCACAAGCATTTGGTTTTGGACATCGCAGAGAAGGATTTCCTAATGAGATTAGAACTAAAATCTCTTTTGGTTTGGGAAATCTGGAACGGTGTCGCAATATATTGTTCAGTGAGTGGAATGAAATAAACATTCATCGTAGCTCATACTGAGAGGTCATGAGCTCGATTTCCCGAAAAAATCTGCTAAATTTGGAAATATGTTTGTATAATTTGTTTTCTTTGCAATACTTGATATAATATCATTTGTTTGGAAAAATGATAAAACATAATAATAAAAGAACAGAGCTGCAGGTGCTGTTCGGTCAGATAATTGTTGATTCTCCTTCCCTACTTCTATTTTTTATATTACAATTTTGTATGTCCTTAGTAAGTCTCATTGATTATACAATGCTATTGAGCAATGCCACAAAAACTAGACAAAACGTTTAGTACACCTTTTAGATTCTTAATTTCAATTTAGTTCAGATTGAGTGTTCTACTATTGAAGAATATTCCTTTTATAGTATGTTGGTAGGGCTCTTCTTTCTGGTTTGTAAGAATGTAACTTGATAAAACTCATTAATGTTTTCCACGCGGCTATGCTTTTCAACATAATAATGTTTTTTAATCCAGCTTAGATAGGGAGGCATTAATAATACCTGATTCAGAGCTAGAGTCAGAGAGAAATCCACACTGCCACATCTTACTGAAAAAGATCCTAAACCCAGAACTTTGTGTTCCAATATAGTTTCTTCGGAGTTTATTTCAGACAAATTCATTGGTGACACTTTAAAAAGTACAAGACGCGTTTTAAATTTTAATCACGACATGAAAACCATGTAATAAATCAAAATTTAAAACATTACTCCATCTCTACATAACGTAAAAGTGTGTTAATAAACTGCGCAAAACTTTGTAGTAGTTAATTTAGCTATTAAATTTAATATATATTATTTTATTAGAAACTAATTAATTCAATTTACAATCTTATTTTTCAATGATATGTTCATTGTTTTTACCTAATAGAGATTTTTAATAAAACATTCAAATTTTGGCTGAGTCGAAGTTGTTACAACGAATATCTTTAAAGAACAAAAACTAACAACCGTGATAATGAAATGAGAAATTACTTAATTAAGAGCAGAAGTTAGGACTATACAGTTCTTTATACCACTTAACTTCAAACTGATAACGAAGGTGAAATTTAGATTAATTTTAAACGAATTTAGCACATATTAATAGTTCTGATTACTTACAAGCTTGGCGCCAACTGCATGATTGAATCTAACCACACAGAGATATTGCAAAATTACATTAAAGTGTAAAGGTCTACATGCATAGAAAAGGTAAAAATGGTGAGACGGTCAATTGTATACAAGGGAACGGTAGAAGATTTTATAGCAGGCAATGGGGCTTGGCGTACCAAGCTAATAAACGAACCTAGCCTTAATATTTATAAAATCAGTTTTTTGCACCAAACTTGTTTGGACTTTTTTTGGACAGTTATTTGTTATACTATCTACAAGCTCCTTTATATTTCAACAAAGTTATAAGTCAACAAAGTTATTTTTCGTCACTCCTTTCAATATATAGGTCCTAAATATTTCAATCAGTTGCCACTTCAAATCAAAATTATTAATAATTTCAAACACTTTTGCAAAGAAACAGTCACTTGGCTTTCTTCACAACAAGATGTGGAATATCTTAATTATGTCTTAGTATAATTAACTAGTATAAATAAATTGTTATTTTCTTGCTGGTAGTTTTCTAATATAAGATATAACTTTAACCCATTTATTAGGCATATTTATTACCTACTTAACTAATATATAGGATAACTATTTTCATATTAATTACAATTAATTTCATCTGTTTGCTTAACTTACATCATATTACTTATACATCCACTAATATTATTTTCTTCTTTCAAAATTATTGTAGTTGAACTCACAGATGTTACAGTTGGCGATTTTCTTTTATAAATATTCTAAATGCTAGACTATGATATACTATGTTAATGTATTGTATATAGTTTTCAACTGGTCACGCTACTGGATAAAGTGGCCGGATTAATTTCTCGCTTTTTCCAATGCTAGTAAACGAACCTAGCCTTAATATTTATAAAATCAGTTTTTGCACCAAACTTGTTTGGACTTTTTTTGGACAGTTATTTGTTATACTATCTACAAGCTCCTTTATATTTTATAAATATAAACAACTTTAGAAGGGGGGTGTTTTTGGAGTCTGAGGGGTCAAGTCCGGCGAAGTTATGCAGAAATATTCGGTAAGTGGTAACATATAATTGCAATAGGCTGATTTGGTTTCAAATACTGAATTTGGAATTGGAAAATAACATGAAAATTCCAGAAATTGTACTAACTTACAGGCTATTAATAAGGCTATTATAATAAGTAAAATTCACATCTGGACTAAGCTGCAGCATAGGGTCATTCTGTCATTGAAAAGATCCAACGAAGTCTCATTTTGTATTTGTGTATTTACCGAACTGTCGTAATCACCCGACTTTTAAGCTTCATCTGAATTAATTTCGATGAGGGGTGGCGACCATTCAACATTTTCACGGATCAAAATTATCGTTCTCAGCAGAGCGGCAACTTAATTACGAGCATGTAATACGATATATCGTCACGTTGCACCTACGTATGCTTGTAGTGGATAACAATGAGTACGGTTAACTATTGGAGGTATTGTTGAAAATATCAATGATAGGCCCTGTCGTTTGATTGCTTTCTACTAGAAACCGAAATGAAATTACTAATTAACGTGTATACTAGCCTATACTAAGTTTGGAAACTGGAGTGACAAAATTAAACAAATTTAGATTATTTTACTGAATGAACAAACAAAGAACATTGAATCTGGATTATTCGATATGAAGAATAAATTAGACAGGGTTGGGCAGAAAATTATACCTTTTATATTGTTTGGGCAGGGTATACTTTTATCTCATCTTACATATTCATTAACACATCTAGTTCAAATTATGAATAGCAAATAACCACTGATTGGCTGAGCGGTAGCGAAGCCTCTGACTCGTGAGACTGAAGAACAGTTTCATTTTTGTCTGTCTGTCTGCACGGTATGTCGAAAACTTATTGACCTACAGACTTTAAATGTTTCATGAAGCTTATTTTATACATTTGCAACACTGGTTCCGATAAACGTACGTATATCACTCCTCGAGATTTGGCTGAGCGTTATAAATATTTTTAAATTGGTCTTATAAGTAACCACGATGGCAATGAAAAAATAGGAGAATAAATTTATTTGTGAACACTCTGAGCAAAAGCATATGACATTTTAACATGTAACATATTAACAGATGTATATCATTCACATGGTAAAAAAAAATAATATACTGAAATTCAATTTTAAAAGTTGATGACAAAATCTGATTCAGCGCAATCCTGTATTATAGAACCCTCGCTACTTTACCGGAACTTATGTTATAAACCCTGCTATGATAGGCCTAAATGAAAAAATGTGAATGAATCATGTTGCAAGATATCTCGTTAAAGATCATCTGCAGACTTTTAAATTTGAATAAGCCTATGATGGTGCATGTACAACCATAGAATTTGGCTGAGCGACATTGAAGTAGCTTATCACTCAGTAGCTTGACACAATTATCTTTTGTATGTGCTACGTAATAATATTGTACAACATAGCTACGTAATGTGTAGTCGTTACTATTGTAATATTGAAATGTACTTTTCTTTGATTATGTTCCAGGTGATTTAATTTAAAGCTAATTAAAAATAATAAAAAAACAATTATGTGTCTAAAAAACAGTTAAAACGTCTAACGTAAAAATCTAGTTACTAAAAATAAAATTAAATTTGAAAGATTATAATGAATTCGTCATACAAAACAAGATATGTGTGGAATTAAACTTGTTAAACTGTTCATTATCGTTAATGTTAATAGTAATATAAATAAATATGATATATTCATTATAAATGTTATTAGAAATAAAATTGGTTGGATTTAATATTATTGAACTTATTATACGAACGTAAATCACAAGTACATCTCGGGTTCTACCAAATAGCGAATTGTCGCGTTCCGTGAGTTCCTGCAGAAAGTTTCTTGGCAGTTTGCATTACACAACAGAGACGATATTGCGTTACGCATTTATGCAGGCGTCTTTAATAATTCCCGAATCACTTCTAACGGTGTAACAATCATATATCAATAGTAAAATTTTGAAATAGTTGTTGAATATTTTAGTTCTATTATTAGAAATGATTTATTTATTTATTCATTTAAATTAATTAATATCTATATATCATGATATATACAGTATTACGATTTTCTAGTTTTAATTTACTTCCAAAATTATTTGGTGATTTTTAGTTTTCATCGGTTTTGCAGCTACAATTAGATTTTCTTTGAAACTGTAAGCAATATATTTCCCGTTGACATTAACCTGCTTGATCTAGTATACGAATTGCTTCGAGTAACCTGTAAGTCATTGCTGTGAAAGGTATTTGACTTCATTGAAAAAAGTCATACCTGTCACATTTTAATGTTCTATTATTTGAGTATGTAATTATTCTAATACTTTTTGTTTTGTTTTGATGATGTTTAAAATCAAATGGTATAATAAATTATTGACGTTTGCATGCCTTTTATAAATATTTTATACAAACGTTTTATAATTATTTATTTATAATTTATTTCGTTGTTGTAGCCTATATAAATAACTGAATAATTTGTAATTTAGTTTAAAATAATCTAGTCAAATCAGAAAATCTTGTGAATGCTGCAAACTTACATCCATATCACTGTCATTTAAATTATAAAATGGTTAAGAACTAAAATGATGATTTTAGAAAACTTATGTCGTATTGTCTTCTTTTAACTTTGACTAATGAATTTTCTTATTTTCAATTTGACAAAATATTAGTCTATAAGGTCAGTATACTGGAGAATCTATAAATCTTCATTTAGAATTTTAAAGTGTTTTTTACATTTTTAAGCTTTACATTAGTATGTGTGACATTTATATGACATCATTTTATGGCAGAGAGGATCGACCTTAAAAATACACACTCGGTGCTCGAAGCCTATGCCTTTATTAACGCATAAATTTACTGATGTTATTCAAATAAGTTTTTTAAGGATTTACTTTAATGTATATTTTTAAAGAAATACATTATTGTTAATATTTACTGTTACGATAAATACAGAAATGTTACTTACTTTCACAAACTATCTTCAACGCTAATAAATAAATATGTTTTACAATATTTTATTTTTGTGCTGTTAAGAATAAATTAATACTAACTAAAATATTACATTAATTTGCTTAATAAACTCTGCCTTTTATTTCAAGTATTGTTTTATCTAGTGTAGTACAGTTCTTTGTAATCGTTTAAGGTTCTTCGACTTCATTTATGAAATTCTTAGTTTTTAGGAAAAACATAGATTGTTAACATTTTGTTATATTTTGTTGTTGGGATTTTGTCGATTGCTATACAATTTGTAATATTCTGGTAATATAATATTTGAAGTGATTTTCAGTGGAAAAACGTTTAAAAATTTTGGCTACAATTTGTAGTTATCAGAAAGCCCTTTAAGTAAACTGATGTAGGCTATATATTAATTCTTGGAACATGATTGAAACCTAAAAAATCTTAAAACAATAATAAAATTATAATATTATAACTTTTGAGAAGAAAGAATTGTCTTTCATTAGGAATAGCTGAGACCTACCTACTAATTTTCTTAGGGTGGTGTTTTACTATTATTTTAACTTTTTTTAAGTACCAGACTTTATATAAGAATGCTTTGTAGTCGTATATTTTATTAACAAATTACTCGTACTTCATAATATTTTCTCAAACTATTCATTGAAGTAGGCCTAAGTACTGTAAAATATTGACAATAGCACAACATAACCATTTATATTTTTTTAATTGCACTAATCTTGGCACTATTATCTTCAAGTGTTTAAATGGTTTATATTATATATTTTTTTTAATTTCGTATTTTTACATAGGGGGGGATGCATTTACGCACAGTGTGAAGGAGCGAGTCCTAAGTTAAAAAATTTAAAAGGTATTATTTCTCAGTAGCTACGATTTACCTGTCTTCATCATGCAATATGAAGGAAGGGTTAGTTATAACTATAATTTGTGTATTGTTTATGAAGCCACATACAATTAATTATGAGGCAACATCGTTGTGATCGCCATAAAAATTGGATTTTAAACTATCCGTTCTGCAGCTAACCGATTTCTTTAGAACTGTAACTTCCTACTAATTGGAATTAAGTTAATATTACCTGTACTATCGACCTGGGCGTTATTATTGTAGATTTCTCATTCAGCAGAAAATAATTTTAGAGAATCATAAATCATAATTGTATAACAATATTCGGTAAATACATAACAATTATAATTGTTATTATGTTGTCAATTGCATTGTATAACAATTTCGGTATTTTTATTGTTAATAAACCACTTTTGTAGATGATATTCCATATTTTGGAAGTAGTTTGGGAATTAAGAACACAATCACAATATAACACAATCGTTATGACATAATATCATTGGAATTTATCATTTGAACCGCGGTAGTATTTTGGGAGTAACATTATTATATAGAATATATGGGCAAAAAGATAAAAAAAAATAGGCTCAGACACTAATTTTGAGCTTGTTTTGGGGTTCACCAAAATAATCCACATTTCAAGGCAGCATTAATTTTTTTGTGAATAAAAAATTGTTTTCTTTGTGTTGTAATGAGAATTAGCATTTTACAAACAGTTAGTTTTATTTACAGTACTTAAGTAGTTTTTGAGAATTTTACTGCATCGTTACGAAATAACAACATATAGTTACCCTCAAATTTTGGTCACCAATTTGTGAATTTTGTACTAAAAGTTCAGGGTAACCTCAATTTTGTTATTTAGTATTAAATTCTACACATGTTGGCTACTGAAATTTGATAAACATCCTTTACATCAATTTAGGCAATTAAAATTAAAATAATCATATAAACTTAATTTTCGATTTTTCTTGAATATTTGTATCCAAAATAAAAATGTCTTATTTTTAGCAATGACTTCTAGTACTAAATGTTTTGTTTAGAGAACAAAAACTATATGAAACAAGGTACATATTATGTAGTTTTAGTAATTTCTCAAATTATTCAAAACATGCTTAGTTCAAGCGGAGTATGGGGCCACTATTATAAACGTTATTATGGGGGTTATAAAAAACGTAACAGGATTGTAAACATTTGCCACCATTACTTGTCCGAAATCCTACTATCTTTACAAATCATCCATAGTCAAACCTTAAACAAGGAATTAAAATACACCCTTTTAATAATAAATAAACCCTTACAAATCTTTAGACTATAACTGGTTTTTTATGAATGATGACAATTGGCTGAGCACTAGCGAAGGTTTCACTCGTAGGGCTGGCAAAACTTCCTTTCAGCGTGTTGGATGTCTGGCTATCTGCATGATATCTCGAAAAGTAACTAACCAATAGATTTGAAACTGCATGAAACTTTATTTTTATAAGAGGAACACTGAGTTAGATTATAGTGTAATGTACAAATCCATGGGATTGGTCTGAGCGTTAGCAATGTTAACATTGGTCTTATGGGTAACCATGATGGTAACGAGAACATATCAGGATAAATAAAATTGTAATCAAACAACATTGACACGAAAACTAATTCAATAAAAAATGCAAATGTAACATGTGGCAAAACATTTCAAGAAAGATATTTCTGTATACTCCTGTATACCTGCAGACTTGAAATTTTGTACGACACTTCATTTCTGCATGGACAAGAATGAGTTCTATGATGTTGCATAGCTACCCAATTATGGAATTTGGCTGATAGTAGTTGAAGCATATAACCTAGTAGTCTGACATAGCCTAATTTCTTATTTGTTTGATGGAAGATGTAAAAATTCCTTTGCCGTATGACTGTCTGTCGTTCTATTTGTCAATAATAAAATTAGGTGTAGATTTCAAATTTTGCATTGAACCTCAGCGAATCCTGTTACGTGACACGTGGTGTGGCTACTCCTACCTTGTTACCAGACCGAGCAATTACAATTTAGCATTAATAGATTTTCATGTTAATTATTTTATCGTATAATTGCAGTTAATGTTAAAAGTTAATTTCGATGATTGCAGAAGCGGGGTAAAACTCGGTAGTATTGTGCATGCAGTATTTGTCACGGCGTGTACGCGTTGCAGTATTTATCACACACAGGCCGGACGAGCGGAATCGAAACCCGGCTGGGAATACATTCCGGGGCACATACACCTGTTCGGCGCTGTAGTTGAGGGCTCGGCCGGCAGGGAGCGCTGGGGTCGCGGGGGAATGCCCTGAAATGCCCCTAGCGGGAGATCTTACAACTGAGACGCCATTAGAGCGAGAGAGGAGGGAAGGGCGTGGCCTGTGGTGGGGCGGCGGACCACTGCGCACCCTCCCCGCGCACCCGGAAACACAGGGCGTCCCTCCGACATGGAGGGACAGTTCCTCTCCGTCAACGTTCCGTCGCGCGCGGCGCGTCCCCGTCTGTGCTTGTGGTTTGTGAAGTGCTAGGACATCAAAACCAGTTTTGGATTGAAGATTTGGTGTAAGATTTTAGCGTCCGACAGGTCTGGCGGGCCTGCTTTACATAACGGCCGCGTTTACAATTTCTATGTAAATCGATGTTCGCCGCGGAGCGTACGCCTAAATTGAAATCGCGGCTGTCAAAATGTCAAGTGCCGTATTCATTTCTTTCACGTAGAATCCGACCTCTTAAATTATAACCCGAGTCGTGAGAAAGTGCTAACGATTCGTTTATCCGACGTATAAAAATTGTTTTCAATAAATTGTTAGAATTTGTCGTAATGTAATTGAAGTAAACTACGAACTCCATTCGTGGAAATGCACATACGTATTTACCCAAGAATAATAATAATCGTAGTGTTGGTATTTCTTTAATTATATAGTATTGAACCGTACACGAATAAAAATTATAATATTCCAAACTTAATTCAAAATATATTCTTAAACACTAACTAATAACATGAATTTCCAAAATTATTTTTATATTAGGTATTCGTGTAAGTAATTTTTTCCATTTTAAAAATAGTGAACGATACAAAATTTAAAAATAAACATGCTAGTTTTGTTTATTACCATGAGGGCGATATCTATTGTGGTGCGTGGGCAGGCACGCATACCGCGTACACACACACGTATCATGCATTCATGTGAGAAGCGCGCCAAGACGAGTGTTTCCGGTAGACAAGGCGCGGCCGGCCGGCGGGCGACGCGAGGCGGCGTGGCGAGATGGCGGCAGCAGAACCTCGAGAGTCGGCCAAGGAGAGAGCGCGATGCCGCTGCCCGCAGAGCAGGCCCTGGTGACCAAAGGTGAGTCTTCAAGCGGTCACAGCATTCTTTTAAAAATGATTTTTACTGTCAATCCCTCTAAATACACTGCCATTAATATTTCACATCTCAGAACCTTTCTGTCTCTGTAATAAAATTATTTTAAAAACTAATTCTGATTTAATTTACAGGTCTCTTTTCGTAAAAGCAAGGTTCTATTTTATAAACTACAAGACTAATTTTCTTCAAAGTGTTTTGGTCATTTTAAAATTTGTGTCTAAAATTGAGTCCCATTAGAATTTATAGTCATACGAGTATGGTAATATAGACCATTGTATGTAGTTTTAAATCTCCAAGTTCTAAGCAGGTATTGCATGTAAAATTCTAACAAATGTTTTGTTGCTTTGTAATTTACAATATTAGTGTACTGGGTATAGTTGCATAAAATAAAATACCTTATCTCATGAAATCATCACTGAAACAGTTGTAGCTTCTTAAATTGTGCCTAACAATGTGAAAATCTAATTGGAATCCACATTTCTTTTATATAGAATAATGTGCATTTTATGTTTTAGAAATGCCAAAACTATTAGAGCGTACTGTATATGTTAAAAATACATGAGACCAAGTTATATCTACTTCGATTGATTGTATTTTGAACGTCATCTAAGCTTATATAGATTTTCAATCCAAAATATGTAAAAAGGAGCAACACTTGATAAATTAGCTTGCATGCACTTTTATATTCACACTACATTTTAATTGTAAAATTATAACAAAATGTACAAAATGTTCTAATAACAGAATTGATAAAAGATTCACTTGACAAGAATTATCCTGTTAATAAAGGGAACAGTTTGATATTCGTGTATGGGTTTATATAGAAAACACATAAATTGGACATTTCTCTTCCACCTCAAATTAAACTCTTTTAGCACACGTTAAAATTTAAAAACTGGTGTTTATCTTTTAATCTTGTTTAGTTAGGATTTTTAGTCTGATAATTTGTGTTGAGGAGATTTAATTATTTCAGTCACATTTACGAATTAAAAACAAACAGAAAATCTAATAACCTTAAATAGTCTTTTTATTTGGATGATGTTTCTTTTTTTGAAGGGAACACAGAAAAGACTAGTTAGTGTGGTTTAAAAAATAAAAGATAAGAGACTAATGAAAAAAGACCTAATGAGTATGCTATATAATTAATTTTGACGAAAATAAACGTTGGGCTGAGTGCATGTCCCGAAACGTATGTCTGTTATATGAGTTCACAATAATAATCGGTAAGTCTTAATTATATTCTTTTTATGAATTCCAAAACATTGAAAGAAAGGTAAAAAATGGATATAATTTTCGTAATGCTTCTAAAAGTGGTTTTCGTAATATGTTATAAGTGTAATATTTACTCTAGGATAGGCTGTTTACTCCCAGTATCTTTTAAAACGAGAAACAATACAACGATAAAGATCTCTCTACACTTCAAATTTAAATGCTTCTCAGAAATATTGTAAGAAAAAAGTGTTATTCGTTTTATTTCAGAATACTTTGAAATACCTATCAAATTTTGTTTAATATAAAACCTTTCTTATAAATTTTTTTTTAACAATAATTACTTCCAGCAAACAGCGTAGGCTACAACATGAGAGGTAAGAATATATTTTCCTGGTCTGATATATATAAATATCAGTTTTTAGATAAAATCAATATGAGTTCTACAGCATGGTCCTAAGTCAAAATCTGATTAGTACTAATATAACGTTATGATAAGGGAGTAGTCTATTATAATGATCCATTTTCGTACAATTATTTTTATATTAGAATAATCACAGTTAAAGTTTATAAAGTTACTTCACTAATCACAGTTACAGTTTATAAAGTTACTTATGCAGAAGAAGAGGAATAGTTAGTTATTATTTGGGGCAACATTTTGTTGTTTTCCAACACTGAGGTGAAATTAACATTTAAAATTCATATATTATTTATGATAACTAGCCAGAATAAACTACGCATGAGCATAATTAGGCATAATTACGTTGAAGCGTAACTAAACAATAATATATAATTTCTCAAAAATTATACAGATGTAAGGAGACTAAAATTATTGCTGTAAGTTACGATTACTGTCTGGTAATAGCTCAAGTTTTCAAAACATTTGTGCGTGAACTGGACCACACGCTTACTGGAAGATTATTATTCCATGTGGTATAAAGTTAATTTTGCCATGTTGCCAATTTATTCGGCCAATAATTAATTAATGAAGAATGTTATAAGAACCTAAAATAACAGTTGTTAAATAAACATATTTTGGCAGTCTAATATGTTCACATCTCAAAATTACAAATACATCCCCAGAATTCCTGAAACCCTTTCGAGTCGGTCAGAAACGGCCGCTAAAACACCCATATCGACAATCAAGGGTGAAATCATTTTCATAATTACAAGACGGACGCGTCCATTTCATCTCCACGCGCGACGGGCGCGAGCGGGGAAAGCGGGAAAGCGCAAGGAGTGAAAAATACCGTGCGCAAAGCGAGAAAGAGAAATGAAGAAAAGGAGGGAAAAAATCGCGCGCACTGGAAAAAGTCTGTGCGCGTCCCCCTCCCCTCCACATCTTAGACCCCTCAGGCGCTCCTTCGAGTCCCCCCTCCCCCTGCCGGCGTGTAGGGAGGGAGGCCTCGGTTTTTTCCCGCGGAGCATTCTTCCGTTTGCTGCGGTCGAGGGCAGAGCTCAACTTGAGGTATGTCTTGTCTTATGTAACATTTCGGAGATCCTAGTATAATTCTTACTCACTATTAATTTCTCTATATATGTGCTGAACACGCGTATTTTTTATACCAGTGCACTGCCTGTGCAATCATCGCAATTCGTGAAGTTCACCTGACTCTCTCCGGCCTCTTTCTCGTGAACACCTGTTTGCTGGAGAGGCTTCGTACACTTGCCAGGCCCAAGTTATGTCTCCTAGTTTTCACTTCGTGCTTTGAACACCTGCGTTCATATTTTACAGTGATCGTTTTATAAAACAATTAACGGAAAAATATTATTAACTTATCACACCGTATCTAGTATTCCACTTGCCACGTGGCTGTACAGGTCACCTGGGAGGGGTCAGCTTACGTGGGTATCAGTTTGGAATAGTTACGTCGTGTTCCAACATGAACGTGCAACTCCGGATCGGAAACTTTCACTAATAATTCAAAATAACTTACGTTTGGATTAATCTGTAAATATATTGCAATTATTTAAAAGTTGTTTTAGTTCGTCTTAAATTATATTTAGGCTAAATACTACTGTGGTACTTGATTAAAAACTTTGTGTTAAAATTTTTTCAAGTGCTACACCATGTAAAAATTCTTTTCGTTCTTACATAACTTTAAACATTTTTGTTCTGTACAGAGCAAATAAAATATATTGCTATTCCACCAGTTACGTATGATTAAATTTAGCTTCAGTTATATATAGCTCTAATAAAATACAATTAGTTAAGAGTGAATCTAATGATTTAGGATTTAATGCTCAACGAAAAAAATTGTGTGCGAACAATTTGAGTAAATAATACGATTCTGCTACCTAGTACATTATTTTGTCGAGAGAGAGAGAGATTTTCAAGCAGACCTTGGATGTTGGAGTGGCGGTATAGCGCTATCTGTACTTGTACGGGCGTGGCACGGCACTCAATTTGCGATTATGTGGGAGCTATAAGTGTCTAGTTATTTCAATGTTTCTTTTTAAATTCTGAATTTTTGTATTAAAATTAGTCTTAGATTATGTTATTCATCTATTTCAATACTGCCGTTCCATCACGGTGGTGCACAGTTAGTTGGGTAAAAATATTTTGTTCTCCATTTTATACACGTTGATCAATCTCTACTTCAATTCGTAAATTAATTATTGAAAAGTCAACTTATAAGTAAACGACACAGTGCAATTTTAATTGCCTACATATAAACAATATATTTCTACTTGTAAAATGACCATAGCTACAATATATGTATGGATAGTTAGTTATTATTTTAAGTAATATTATCAATTTATGTTTCATTGATGCATTTGAGTTGTATCCCTATCTTTGCAGTCAGCCACTGTAATTATGTTACATTTAAATTCGTGTTCCTCCAATGTTCATATAAGCAGATACTAGGAAGAGAAGTTTGGATTGAGGTTTATATTTTTTTTTATTTGGGGAGGCCTAACTAGGGTACTCCCAAAAGCCGTGTACAATGACTATACTTTCATGAAACAATGTATCAATTGATCTATATTATAGTACATTTCACTTGCAAATATAGAAATATTATTGTTTAACACAAATTATTTTAAGGAGGATAATATAAATTTAAAAGATTTCAAAGACTCAACTGTTGTTTAGTTTTCTCTTTTATATAAATGTTTACACTATGTAAGCTATAAATTTGGTTTTACAATAATGTGCACTTGATTAACTTAGTTAACTTGATTTTAGATAACTGGACATTTTAAGAATATTTGTCCGCAACGCTCAAAAGTGACTTTTACCCAGTCTCTCAGTTTCGGTAGCCGAGTCTTTGACGGCGTGAATTTTTTATGAAACGCGTTATGGCGTCCAAACAAACTGGAGAAAGCCCATTTAGCGCGAGATTGCCGAACGTTCGCCCAAGGACGTTGGAAGCTGTGTCGAACGTGACCCCGCGGCTGTACAATGCCTTCAGGCCTTACTGCACGGGCTATTTGTGCTTTACTGCCGGCCTCTACATTCTTGAGTCCTTTAGAGGTTATTACGGTGGAGAAATGGAGTCTGCCTGTGTCGAAAAATACATGCCACTGCATAACTCCTTAAATTATAAGACGTAAATAGATTCTCCGTCGCAAAAAATACATATCAAGATAAAATTTTTTTTATTTTAACAAAGTTTCTCTATGTTCCTTTTTTTAACCCTGCATGATAATAAAAACAATTTTTAACTGACAATGTGAAAACTAATTTAATTCATATCTTGCACTGTAGGATTTGATATAAAATTCATTAACAGTGTTATACCTGCTAAAATTAATAGAAAAAGTATGGTACTTTCAAAGTAACCACATTGATGAACTTTGTGTATTTTTCAAAAAAACTGTTACGTGGCCATGTGATCAACTATGATGTAATCACCCATTCTTTTCATTAAAAAATGTCTAATTATTATTTGTTCAGTAATGTACCGTCCAAATTGGCGAATCAACTTAGTTAATGCCTAGTTCTGTTGTATTCCTTCCAGAAACTTCTAAGGGCTTTATCAAAGTAGAAAGGTCGGTGGAAACGCGAAACGTCCGGCTCCACAAAATAAACATAAGAACATAACATTTTATTCGGCAGCGAAAAATAAAAACTAAAACTCTTTATTAACATTTAATCTTAGTTAATCATTTGTCTGGTGAACTTTTTACCCTTGGTAGGGTAACTCGAAATCGTCATAACCTCCAACAGTATTGTATTCTCTCAGTATGAATTTATTATAGGTCTACGGTACAAGCAAAAAAATACAAATATGTTTCAAAATTTTTTTTAAGCTTATAATTCTATTATAACGGACATTCAATCTTTTCCGGCTTCTGGTACTCAAAATGTGTACCATTTGTTTCTTTACTCTGTTTGTTTGGTCGTTTCAAGAATACAACTACACCTAAATTGAATTCGATTCCAATGAAATTCAAATTATTAAGTCATCTGTAGCTGCGGTGAAATTATAGTTTGAACTCACGTTTGGTATCATTCTAGATGTAGCTCAATGAAGATTGGGTTTGGTATCATTCTAGATGTAGCTCAATGAAGATTGGGTTTGGTATCATTCTAGATGTAGCTCAATGAAGATTGGCTCTACGTAAAGGTAAAGAAACTCACCCGTTTTCCAACTCTAGCCAGATTGAAAGAACGGTTTAGCTAACCAGATGCACGTGGTCTGCCCAGCTTTACCTTATCTCTGTTAAACACACAACACTTATCACTAGCGATAGGCCTTGTCCTTATCGGTGTTTGTTATTTATAATTGCCTACAACGTAGCCTTATCTTTGTACAACGTGCTTTACCTCTGCTAGAATGTAAGCTTTTGCTAGAAATTTCCAAATCACATGAACGTTAAAAAAGGTTAGTGTAAGTTGTTATTTCTAAGCCTAGGAATAGAAG
The DNA here is from genome assembly GCF_021130785.1 of Homalodisca vitripennis. Lineage (NCBI taxonomy): Eukaryota > Metazoa > Arthropoda > Insecta > Hemiptera > Cicadellidae > Homalodisca > Homalodisca vitripennis. Next base: position 34,199,679 of record NC_060208.1, read on the forward strand.
AAGTTTAAAGTTCATTCTGCATTGTAATATTTTTATTTTGTTTAGTTTTTGTCTTAAAACACCGATATTACTAAAATTTGTTGAGATAGGCTACTATAAGGTAGTTTTTTATTGTAAAAACCCAATCTTGAAGGTGAATACTGAGCAATTAAGTAAGATTTGTGTATATCTGTTAATTTTAAAAATAAAAAAGAATTTGTCAGTCTCCGTTACCATTTTGTAGGCTTGACTGCACAGTTAATTTTTCCAGCATGTAATGTTGTCACAGGTAACTTTGAAATAAAATAAAATAAATAATTGAGTAGCTATACTTAGAGAAAAAAGTACTTAGTGGCTCTACACTATGCATTTTTACTAGGAGTGTTTGAGTAAAATTATTCGTTTTTGTGTAAGCCTAGATGCAGTTAATACATTTTCAATACTTGATTGTGTATTGAAAATACAAATAGTAGACATGTCATAGTAAGTTTTTCTCTTATATGTTTTAGATCATTAAACTTATGGTAGCATTACGTACTGTTATAAATAATACCGAACTTATAAATAACCTACTTATACAAGTTCACATAAAGTATCAGTTCAGGAAGTTTCTCATTATGTGTCTAGCCTAAAAAGACATACTGGAAATAAATATTTTTCCGTATCTTGTTGTCACCAGGAATGTCCTAGAATTATTGACAAGTTTTTAACTCAATCAATCAAGTTTGGTTAAGATCAGTCTTGATTGTTTCCGTAATTAAATTATCTTGTTCATAATTAGTCAGGAATCTGCATCAATTTTATTATGCTTATCACTTACATATTCATAACTGGTAGGTGATACAATTAATTTACCGAATCAGATTGTCCTCGTTCTTTTCATTCTTCGGCAATTAAAATGAATATCTAGTTTTGTAATACTTCCGTATTGATACGGAAGTTATATTTTTGGAGCACTGAAATGCCTGGAATCTAGGTACATCCCTCTGCCCTGTAAGAATTTATCCCACATAACACTGTTTAATTGCAATACTGTCCTTACCGCAAGATGTATGACCCTTCGACAACCAACCACTCATTACCCTACCGCGAACCGGTTCCTTGAACGGTCCAGCGAACGGTTCCTACCAATCAAACTGGCTCGTGGGCTAACCTCACTATTACACTACCATTAATCGTTCTAAAAGCTTAATCAAGCCCTGTCTTATTTGTTTTATAGTTAACTATTTAATTGCACCGGAGTGGCCGCCATTATGTAAATTTTATCGCATTACATTGCAGTGTAAAGTTTATGGCGCCATTTTCTGTCCTATATGGACTGAAATTATATACGGTTCTGGTTCGTAAAATTGGCGGCGAAATTAGTTTTGAGAAATAGTGTCATGTCACGGTATATAGAATATTGTGTGTTGGTTTATCTGACATGGTGCCGTAATCGTTTATGGTCTAGAACCGAAAGCCCTCGTCTTTTGTCCGCAACAAAGAAAACCTCAGAATGGTAATTGCTTCGTTCCTTTAATTACCATCGTAATGTGCTTCTTCCATGGAATGAGTCCTTTGTTTGGCTTGTAATTTCTCAACACGGACTCAATCTGCATAAATATCCCAATTCCAACAACCTGGTACAGCAGTGCACCCTGCTTTCTCTATATTGACAATACTACGCTAGCTTTTATGTCTGAAGGAATTTTCCAATTTATATGTTTAGGGTTCAAGAAACATAACAGGTTCAACAACAAAAATAAATACAGAGTTTCAATAGTATCCAAATAACGTGTCGATCCAAGGAGGCTATTCCACCTTCTCTCCCCGTCAAAACTACCCGAGAGAAATAACAGGTTAGAAAAAAGCGTCTGGGGTGGCAAAAGTGAGCGTGGTCTAATTTAGAGGGATTTTATTATTTTGGGGAAGCCATCTGGGGTGGGCCGGGGTGAAGGCAGGTAAACACGCGACTACAGACACGTGGACGGCACGCTTTACACCAAGTTGCCCAAAAATCACAAACCTCCCCTCCGGCCCATTGAGGGTCTATTAGTCCTCAATGGGCCCTAAGTGGTCTCCCTAGCCGCTACCTGGCTGCAAAAACTGTTTGCGGATCTTTTGTGGGTCCGACAGCGGCACAGGCACCTGTGGATGTTTAGCAGAAGTAAGCGGTGATCGTAAACCTTTTTGTGCGGTGTTCGGGGGTTCTCACAGAAGGCTCGGGACCTTTGCCGGCGCGGTTTCGGTTTCATCACTGAAAGGGCTCGATGACAAGCTGTTAAGATCTTTGTTAAAGAGTTTACCTAACGGTTTTCATTAGGTTTAAATAGGACTCGTGTCAAAAACTAGTCAGCGGTTTACAAAATGTCAAAACTTGTTTTTACTTTTCTAGATATCCTTATTTTCTGATTTTCACTCATTAGATATCCATATTTATGCAGATAATAGAATAGTCTGCAGAATTGTTATTTGTTGTTTCTAAGTGATCATCAACAGGTATTTAAACAATTTGTCGAGAAACGTTTTGAAATATTTAAATCGTCACCTAAATCAATCGTTTTCAAATTGTGACATTTACTGCAACTCTAAATTCTATGCAAGATGACAGTGACGTACTCTGCCAAACCAAAATCTTTCCACTCATCTCCTCTAAATCATAATTTGAATATTCCGATTTTTTTCAAAACCTAACGGGATTTGGAGCCTCAGCCGAAGTCGGGAAGGGTATTTGACGCTTTTATCACCTTATTTGCCTAACGCCCCCGATCAATCGTGTGTGAAGGAGAGACAACCAGACATTAAGCAGGCTGGCAAATTGTCCCCGTCGAGAGCAATATTTCCCCACATTTCCCCTGGAGTGCTCTGCTCTGCTCTGACGGAGGCTCATAAAACACAATTACTTCCACTACAAAGGGTTCCCTCTCGTATGCGAAGATTATACACCCTATAAAAAGATAAGGGGCACGGCACTGTAATATGTTTTATCTCAATCTTTTCAATTTTCTTGTCGAGTCCTGTGGGAGTGAGAGGGCCGGGATGACGGATCGGGAACGGGAGTACAGTATTACAGGATTAAGGTGTGCCGCATCCCGTCCCGGGGATTTATAAGGGAATGTTTTGTAATTTCAAGAGAAACTCTATTCCGTGTTGTGGGGTATTTGCGTTGGTTTCACTTTCCTTACTCTCTAGAGGTGAAAAGTTTCACCAGGAAGGAGTAAACTTCACACTATATTGATCTTATTTTATATATTCCAGCAAAACATGTAAAACATCTTTAGAAGATAAGAACTAAAATTAAGTTACAGGCTTGATTGATAGTAACTTTAAAACTATAGGCACACATTGTTGTACAATTTTTGAAATATGTGTCAGTATTCTTCTCTATATTTCTGTTAAGGTTTTCTTGAAGTCTATGGAAAAATTGTTTTTTAATTTATTTTAGTGCATCTGAGGTTCCGCTTTTAACATTGAGCTAAAGTTGAAACTGATTTATGAATATAAACTCTTCTTAAATCCAGAAATATTTCACTTTATAAACTTAGATTTTATTGCCTTATTGCTAATAAATAAAAATACAATTATCTGTTCAAACTTGTTTTTAAATATTTATATTCAGTATTGAATTTCCCATTTAAAATTATATTAGGGTGCCTAATTGGGTGTAAAATTTCTATAAAAAGTATTAAAGCGTTTTTATAAAACTTATAGATGTGTTCAGTTGCTCGGAAAAGCAATAATAGAAAGTGAAACACCATAAAAATGCAAGGTTATCAACGTGTTTAATCTCCGCTTATAGCCCAGTTCTGAGCCACCGACCGTTCATTCAGACCTAACCTAACCTGTACACAATTCAAAGTAGGTCGCAAGGAGCAATGCCCGATGTGCAGCGATAATGGAGTCCTTGCTAATATCATCAGCTGATGCTCCCACCATGGCGGCTACTTCCACCTCACCCCTTCATTAATTCCACCCTCTCCCCCCTACAGTCACCCTCATGCTCATTTCCTACAGCTAACGTCGGAGTCCGACTCCTGGCTCTGATTTAGACAAATTGTCCAGGTCGCCTCTCTGCAGCGGCGCCGCGGGAGGTCTACCTAAGTCCCCGCCGAAACGTAAATTGCTTTCTTATCAGGGGAGAATTTTATTTGGGCCTAGGGTTAATCGAATTTCGAGGCTTTAGGTGCTTTTATTTGGTATTGATTTACTTTCGTCCTGATCTACCCTTCTTATCAATGTTCAATCTTGGCCGAAGAAAATAGGAGCGAATAAAGGCAGCTAGTTCATTTATCTTTGGTGTACATTGGAAAAGTTCACTATTTTGGTAGTCTTATTCTTATAGCGTTAACTTTTAATGGTGTTGGATCAACCCAGTCAAAGTCGTTGTTAATGTTTTTTAGTTATCTGAATCATTAATTTGGAATCATTACCAGATTAGTGCAGGCTAGACTCAAATGATTCTTGATTGTTGACGTGCGAAAATGCAGTGCATATTCCAGGATTCGAACCCGGGTTCTTAGGGTGATAAGCTGAGGGCTGACCTCTAAACTATCAACAACTGCTTATAAAATAGTCACATTGAGTTCAAACACATTTATATCAATACTAAATGGCAAAGTTTTAAGTGGTTTACTTTTAATTTTTGTGACTTTTAATATAATCACTTAAAAGTAATGCACAAGTGATTGATTCGACTAAAATAAGAACGATATGAGTTCAAACCCTTAACTCATGCTGGTTTAATGTAGAAGATATTTATACTTAGCCTAAAGTACTATTTTACACCCGATGAGTGATGAGTGATATGTCTCGCCCCATTTAGTGCTTTTAATAAAGCACCCAATCAAGTATTCCAACCAGCCTTCCGGAAGTAAAACGCTTGATGAAAATTGCGCAAAATAATCCCCAGCTGTCACTCGGGCACAATGGGCTGCTAACAATTTTGTCAAAACAATGTTCCGTCACTGACTTACAGGCTACTAACAAGACAGCCAATTACAGGGAATTTTCTGTTTCAGGAGTGGCGTCGGTTGGCAGCGCTGCCGCGGGCTGTGAGTATGTTTACCCCTCTATTGTTAACCCTCTTTTGCATACCGCGGGGAGAATACTGATGATCAAGAAGGACGCTAGGTCGCCCCGAGAAAACCCCACACAATATGTCAGCATTCAGCATTGTCAACCCTCTGACGCCCGGATTTGCTGTCACACGTGGATCCGGGGACCGTGTTGTGGGCGAGGGTGGAGATTTCGCGTTCACGTTTTTACAAATCCACAACATAACCTTTCCCCGTCGTCTCCCCCACGGCTTAAGGGAAACGTAATTCAGCCCAAATAGCTAATTTAGATTCCGTCCTTCAAAATTGCTGTTTAGTATTACAAATTAAAATTATTATTTTCTGGTGTAAGTTCAGTACTCTGTAAATAATTAGTGAAGTAGTGTGGAGGAAATCTGGGGTTTTTTAAACTTATCTAGATAACGGCTCTAATACAATGAGCAGGTAATTTTGAACCAAATTCCCAGTTTGTTGCAAGTTTAATTAATTTTTCAAAAGTTTTAAATCTATAAAGCGGAATAGTTGTGGATGTAAATAATCTCATTCCAATTAATACTTTTTGAATGTTTTATTTATTTGGAATAAAATTGTGTAATTTTAAAGAAAAAGGGTGGCTTCTTCTTCAACGTTCAGCAGTTGGACCTGTTTGTTGAATTTGTTATATTAGCTATAACTAACCTCGATGTCAATAATGTAAATATTTATTGTTCATGTATATAACTTGTTATCATTATTTTTAACTATACTTTATCCCACGGTGGTTTCTTTGTAAAAATATTGTAATGATATTTTGGACATAATTTACTGTACTCAAACCAACTTAATTATTAACATTCCGTCGGCTCGTTTTAAAATTGTGTAAACATTCTCTAAAATTCTTCAAAAAAAGTTAAAAAAAAGATAGAAAATGTTCATACTTTAATGTACATACGCGCACGATGTGGATGTGACTGGATGTGACTGCCGACTCCGCTGATGCCGATGAACCATTTTTGACTCGAGGGGAGGGCAAAATTGACTGATTAGTGATATCCTGTGTTTTGACACAGGGCTCGCTGTTGGCTGTTTGTTGTGCTGGTATGTGTTGGAGCTGCAGGCTCGTTTGTCATGAATATTAACAAGTTCCATGGTAGCGCTTCAATATAAATTGCACTGTTGTAAAATAACCTCTCACTGTATGAAACCGGTAACGTTTTTGTACCGGCCCACCTAAAGGCCGATCTATATTAAAATAATGGAAATTGAATATGCAGTTTTATGTTTATGTTGATAAGTTTCTTGTGTTTGTTTCTTCTTTTCTATAGTTATTTACAAAGCATGCTATGCCACCACATTTTTAATCTTAGTAAAATACTACTATAAAATCAATATTAGTTGTTTTGCAAATTGTTTAAGATTTCTTAAAATTATTTAAATGTAGTATAGTAAATCATTTTATTTTATGGAAATAAATTTCATTAATTTAGCTCTTTTAAATATTAAGATTGTAAAAGTAAACAATTTTAAAACGCCAGTGGGTTAAGCTTTTATTTTTGCTATATTTTTTATTTCCAATTTATATTCAGTCATGACTATTAAATATTAAGGAATTTTCATTATTAAAAGCGTAATGATGTCCACGGCGCGTACGCATTTGGATGGGAGGAAGAGCATTTGGATGGGAGGAAGAGCGCTGGTATTTTGATGCTGCAGCCCCAGCAGCTTTGATGAACTCGATAGTATCTTAGTCGTGATTCCCCAAAGAACCTGAGGTCTTGCATGACAAGCAATTTGTGTTAAAAAAAGGAGACAATCTATTTTAAGTGCTCAAAGTTATCAAGAATTGAAACGCGGGTTTTAGCGCCTTCTGCTTTTGGCGGACTTAAAAAAATCGTTGAAGGTTTCTACCGGTCGGTAAGCTAATGAGCAATGTATAGGCAAAGAAAGGCAAAGACCACAATAGGCGCAGACAATGTGAAGGGACAATAGGGCCAGCCCTCAGGCCCTGTAATGCACCCCACCTGTAAATAGATCTGTAGACTGTCCTAACGATCAAAGCCCATTATTATTTTCTTTCCAAATCAGCAAGGTTAGATAATATATACTTGTTTGTAGGCGCGAAAACTTTAAAACAGATGACATTATTCTCGACACTTGTGAGAATTGTGATTGTCAGCTGAGTTACACTCAATGATAGGCCTACCATAGTTTATAATTAATGATAATAATATTGACGTAGCTGGCTTTATGTATCCCTTATTAGAATATACAATAATGGGCTGTTTTAATCTTGTATTCTATAGAATATTACATAACACAATTTCTGTTGATACAAAGATAATTTTCTGAATGTAACAAAATCAAATGCAATGTCTGAGACAAAATGATTGAAAATGAAACATTGCAATTTTAATCCCTTTAATGCCAACGATCTATATTGCAGTCGTAAAATATTTTCGCGAAAATTACTGAAGATCGTTATAGCGATTTTTCTTTGTTTTGTATATTATAGGTACATTATAAAAAACACGTTGGCATTAAACGGATTAAAGAGTAATAATAAAATGGACTATGATTGCATTGAACAATCTTGTAACATTTTCTATCACTGGTAAATGAATAAAAAATATAAATGCTATTATCTTGCAAGGCCTTTCAGAATCAATCAATAATTTCATCATCAGACACAAAATCTTGTAACATATTATTCAAGTTTGTGTAAATCACTAAAGTTTAATTTTTGGAAATTACGTAGTTTATAAAATCTGGCTCTGATTCGGTGACTGAAGGGTAAATATATCAGAATAGTGGGAAAAGTCATTTTTCATCGTTCGGGAAATAATCGTGAGTTTTCAGGGTATAGAACGAAATGGCTTGAGATTTGCCGAAGTCGGCGTACTGAGAGCGGGTTTGGCGCATACACGGCAGTAATGATGTGTGGTTCACAAAAGGCGGTGGCGACGACACAGCACGATATTGGGGCTGCCTGCACAAAGGCGCTCTGTCAGTGCTCTGAAATATTGTGAGCCCTCACAATGGGTTCCAGTCGTATATCCGTCTCCTCGCCGTGGAATCCTCCCAGGTCCAAGTCAATACGGCGGTGACGAGCGTCGATCGGCAGATTTCACAATAAGTACTTGTACGCAGAGTGGAACTCACAGTATCTTGGGATAGAGTTCAAGTAATGGCTGAATCATTATTTTGTGGAAGCGTGTGCTTCCAATAGAGAAATGTGACATTCACGTTTGTGTCTAGTGCAGCGGAGTTTGTTGTTGAGTGTAAAATTGGAAATCTCCAAAGAGTGTTCACCAGCTGATTCCTTACAGGCGCAATTACTCTATTACCATCTTTAACGATACACTCATTTTGTGTCATGCAAGTCATATTTGTGCAGTACCATTGTATTGACAGTAAACGATGGTGGTACCAACGGAGAATTATGTCGGTTACGGCATAGAATGCAAACATACTGTGCAGATTGAACTTTTGGAGGGCTTCCTGGCGAAAAGTGGCAACATACTGTGCAGATGGAGATGGTATATGCCATGTGGCAACGTTGACGTGCCTCCACGCTAGAGGAGCCAAGGTCTCGGTTGGCCAATCTGTTATCGTGGAAGGCCGAAGGCCGGGGTCAGGCCTAAGGCCGAGGGAGCGGCTGAGGTCCCTACGTCACCCACACCTTGCGCAAGCCATCGGCCGACCGAGCCCAGCGAAAGAGCGTCCGCGATTACATTAATTGCCTCATCCAATGAATAGCCAACAATACCGCTTCAGTTTCCGGGTAACTCCAATTATTGTAAGATGTATTTCATTCGGCAGGTAGCCAACAATGGACTATTGTACTCCGCCGATGTTCTAGAATACATTTTCTTTTACGTGTTTTGTTTAACTAGACGCAAGGATTGAAAACTGGCCTAAAATGGGGGGGGGGGGACTGAGGGGAGGATTCTGGAGAATGGTAGTTGTAAATAGACTTTGAGATATGTAAAATGTTTCCAATACTATAACTATTGGATGGCAAATTCTTCACTTTGATTTTTAAATGCCTCATGAAAGGTTTTAATTGTTTACATTGATTGCATATAATTTTATGATTGGTTGAATTTGACTGTTTACATGATTCAACATTTTTCTAAGCTCTGATTGAAAAGGGTTTGGCATTTGCAAATCAAGATAAAAAAATAGTTTATTTCAAATCCAGTATGACGATTTGTATACGTTTCAAGTCAAACTCCAAATCCCAGTTGTGTGTTTTAACAGCTGTCAATATAATTCCCCCCCTCCCCCCCAGTACACGCCCACTCAGTAAAAGCCCCGCCATCCATTGACACGTCGCGTCGACAGAATCAAATGCCTAAAACTTATTCCCGATGATTGCATCACTCCAGTCGCTGCGTGAAAATAACGACATTTCCGCGCCGATCGACGCACATTCCTTCAATTTTCATTTAATCATGCGACGCCCTCTGCACGTGAAGTGAGGTGCCGAGTTGAATATTTCAACTGCATTCCTCCTTTATCACCCATACTTGAACGATTTCCCCCCTCTGTTTGCACTCGGTGAGCACTCTTCCGTGTTTTTACATTGCTGAGTCCGCACTCAAGATGGTTTGAGTTGCCTTCTGCCACCGGTGGATTTATCCGTTTTCCCTTCAGGAGAAATTATCACCTCTGAGAGATCGGTTAGAAGCGAAGATGTAGGCTTTTCTGAATATGTTTGTCGTTGGGCTTATACTACTGTAGGGAACAAGAATTGCATGTCGCTACATTCATTTTAGTACTTTTGGATTTGTTAGGCAATCATAACATTGAAATTTATATTTAAAATATATAAATTGTTTTCGTACAAATACGTTTTTACAGGCGTTCATAATCAAGTCTATTCTTCTGAGGTACAGTTTGGCTTCTACGAAGCAAAATCCGTGGCCATTATCAAGTAGCAGAATCCCATTTCGGGCCATCAGGAATTCGGTCCCGAAAAAGTTCGGGATTCCAACAGGCGCTCCAAACAAAACAACGAGGCCAGCGGTTGTTTTATTCGGCGCGCCCAAAAAATAGCGCGACGGGCGACGGAACAGAGACAGCCGAGCAAGGCTATGATTATCTACAGGTGACTAAGCTGGATTGTTCCCATGAACCTTCATAACGATAAGTACAGTGATTATCGCCTCAAATGTCGGTTCATTGTTCGAGATAAGGCGTAATCAATGTTATTACAAGGACATGCTCGGCATCCCTCCACCGCTATTGTCAGGAAATACCCCATTTTGTGGGCACCCTGCGCACCTCCTCTCTTCTTCTATCGCTCAAAATATCTTCCTCAGATGATCCACCATAGGTTCCCGAGGGTACTTTACCCTACGAGTGGCCTCTAAAGTACTGTAGTTTTCACTTATCGGGAACAGCTTAATCGAAATGGCTGCAATTCCAAACAGGGTTGGAAGATAAGAGGGGTTCTCAGTAAGTCTTGAAATGTGGGACGATTTTGTTTGGAAAGCCGTGTACACAGTTGTATGGATGTTAAGTACATGTAAACCGCTTGAGTTTTGGGATTTTAAAAGGAAAGAAACTTTTGTCATAACTTTATAATATATTACATGATAATTAAGTTTTCAGTGAAAGCAGCATTGTAAATGAAATACTAGGAAAGCTATCAACTCGAGATGTAATCCCCAAAGTGGTTAGATTATTCCCAATGAATTCTTTGGGGCTACAGAACTTTTGATAGTGTTCTGTGGGAGTATCCCTGCCAGACGGGAGGAACTCGCTATCTTATCGTGCTGATAAGTTATCAGCCTACTCTCGACTGCGACTGACTGTGACATCGAGCGCTCTGATCCTCTAAAAATACCCTGGACTTGACCAGGTTGGAACGGGTCGCACTACTGTTCTCGCTCGGCCACGCTATTTTTAGAGGCTGCTGGGTCCCGACCGTGCTCTTCTCAAATTTTACTTATTTCTAAATCGAATCGTGGTATATATTACAAAATCGCCTGTCCAAACTAATTTGCACTTACCTAAGTCACCATTATTGATGTGAGACTTCGTCAATACCCCTTCTGTCACTCCCCTTTTATCCAGAAAAAATATCTATTTTCTATTTTGAAATTTCTTTCCATCGGGAAGAAATTTCAAAATTAAAATGACTCACTCTATGGGCAATAATATTAACAAAACAAAAATTGTGGATTTTTGTATTTGTTCTGTATGCTTACTAATCAAAGTGTAAAATGCTTTCCGAATGCATCTTTTAAATATTTTAAAACGAAGTAAATTGTTTGATTGTGCAGATGTTAACTTGTATCTAATTCCAAACGAAAATGTGAACAAAGCGACTTGCCTGTTAGTTGGTTAAATTAATAAGCTGTAAACTCTTCCACACGTATGCCACTTTGCCACTTTTCTTTGCGGTTACGGTTATAGTTTTTAACTGTACGAATTTGGTTGAAATCTTAATTTATAGATCACAAGATAAATGCTACACTGAATTCGTTTCTTAAACTTCCTCATTTTAAGTTGTAACGTTTTAAAATACCAATTTTATAAGTTATAATTTAGCTGCTATAATCTCATTCTCACACAACATGTTTAGTATTTAAAAGTATTATACTCAATTATGCAAAAGAAGTTCACAACAAAACCTAAGAGCACACGGTTTGATCTGTCATGGGTGGAAATGCAAGATCGTTTTGGTCTTGCAGACGTAAGCGAAACTTGCAATATAAGGTCACTTTTACTTTATCGGCTATTTTTAACCACACAATCGGACCACATTGACAGGTTAGGCTGACTCACTGTCCATTGCATGTTAATAAAGGACTTATGTTAATCGCCAGTGTGAATGACTCGATTGCATTGCCGAGGTTAAATTCAGTCAACATTTCCTGGCCAGAGTGGTTATGGATTTGTGCGTTGTCTGCACCGCGGTGTTATTTTGCAATTCGGTGGTGTGTGCGTTTTGCGCAATGCCTGCAACTTTAACCAGATGTGTTTTACGGCGTCACGCGTCTACGACCCACCTTGCAGAAAGGCAATGACCTTTTTACCATTCATGTGTTAATGGGCTTCGTTTGCACCCGGGGAATGTGAATTAGGACTTGCACCTTCTAATTAACACCGCCTCCTTCGTAAACACTTTCTTGTGTGTTGTCTGTTGTTATCCCATCATATATGAAACGCCTTTAATTATTGCCGAAATGCTAATATTTATTCTCTGACTAGTTTTCATTATTCATTTAAATGGTAGATCAATCATCATGGTTTTTTCCCAACAGGACTTCTGTAATTTATTCCAGTTGGTTTTCGACAGTACCTAAACAGTGCTTAATTTGGAATTATTAATTTTATCTTAAACACTTGATATTTTATATTACAGTGTACTCTTAAGGACTTTCAAAATTTACCAAAGAGTACATTTCTGAATAAACCAACACTTTTTAAAGATTTCTCAGTTCCGAGCTACTTTTTTAGAACGATTTTGTTTCCCATTCCCCATTAATTGTGCCCGGTAGGTAAGCTGCTCGAGCAATCAAAAAACTGTTCTAATCGCTGAGTGAATCGCATCAGTTTTCTTAAAGCAGGTAGTTGCTGAAATGCTGAATTATGAATACTTTTCAACAACATCCAACTCGAATACGTTTATGTTTCCTTCCCTATTATATTTAAAAAAAACTGTTGAATAGAGAGAGCGAAACCCACCCTCTTGCCATTGCTTTTTCTCAACATTAACAAAGTGTATGGACTACGACCAAGCAGAATGCTATAAGTTGACGCCGCGTTTTGGTTCAGACATCGACCAAGCAAGCTCTAAAGGGTTACTATAATCAATTACGTATTTCACGCCCCGAGCACATCTCTCTCCAACTCACGCGAACCTCTCTCTCTGTCTCTGTCTCACAACTGTTTGATATTGACCATCTGGCAGGTCGCATGCCATGATCCATCTCCGATGTATTATTATCGTCTATAGGGTGTTAATGCGGCGCGCCCTGGGCGGCCTCCAGTACAATTACCCTTCTTCAAGAAAGTGAAACAAATGTCTTCTCCTCGGCGGGTGGCCCTCCCCCCTTCCACCCCCTCCAGGGACCTCCTCGCTATAAATACCCTCGCTTCGGTAATACACTACATTAGACACTGCGTTGCATTCGTTACACTGAATTTCAACGATCCCCGCTTCACCCTACCCCCCCCCCCACAACTAACACCCCACTTCGCAACCCTATGTTCGCTCCGTGGTAATACCCAGGGATGTATTCCGTTGTTGGGTCTTGGTGTTGACTTTGGGAGAAATCATTGTAAACACATCTACAATATTTGTGTCATTTCAGCCGAAAAAAACAAGAGTTTTTGAAAGATGTTGTCAGGAAGTTAACACCGAGTTGAGGTGATCCTCAATTTTTGATTTATTAAGTGATTTGATATTATACATGTCTGGGAGTCATATTTATAAATAAAACCAAGTTAATATGATAACCACACTTCCAAATAAAAATCACGATTCTAAAAGTGTTTAAATACTATGATTGCTCATCGTCGGTATGATTTGGGTACAGTTTTATTTTATTTCTTTGCTAAAGGTGTTGTGTTTTTTGTTATTAGTTACTCAAAATAGTTTTATCTCCGATCAGTTAAGCAATAGATTTTAACCAGCAAACAAGTTCTCTGTTTTGAAAGAAGTATTAGCTAATTTTATAAATTTAATTTAAATTAAACCAAGGACATATCCCACCCAAAAAAACACATCCATCCGTGTGGTGTTTGTATTCCGAGGTTGGGTACATACAGAATTACCTAATTTGACGGAATGAGTGTTGGCCGCATTTGAAATCAATTTAGTACTAGCGAAGATAACAAAATTATTATGCTCATGTTCTAATTGGAACACAAATAACACATGAGAGACGTAAAGGGGCGCACACCAATCCTATGAGTGAGCTTGTAGCCGGGAAGACGATCGTATGACCTAGAAGGTTACAGAGTTGGGTAATCACCCATGTACGGTAGCCCCACCAGTGCAGCTGGGACCTGTTGTCAACAAAAAGTAGCCCATCGACCTCGTACCTACACGTGGCCACGACTAAACCCAATTGTCAACTGCCGTCATTTTCCAACACCGTCTCCCAATTTATTTCATCATCCGTGTTTGTCAAAGATCACTTTCTTGAGTGGATCAATTAACAGAACAGCTAGTTTGAATCCTCCGGATTGGTTTAATTTCCCAATGATTAACCTAATTCTAATTCGTTTATCTTTGCTACAATGATGTAACAGAAGACATCTAAATTTCATGACTGTATCCTTTTTCTTCCAAATTGACTATATATGCTTATTATAACTGAAGTTATTATCACAATTAGTTTTAACTTTCCCTAATTTAACTTATTTCTTGGCTTACTTACACTGGTTATGCCAAAACTAACGTTACATCTGTATTGATTTCCCCCAAAACCATCCGATTTTTCATCTGTTTCTGGACGAATTAATCTAGTAAATGTATAACCGAATACGTGTTCATTCGATAGTCGATTATGCATCCTATACAGGTCAAGCATCTTGACATTGGATCTTGCATAGAGATTCTCTTTCGTGCATTCCACACACAATTGGCATACTACAAAAGTTCCACTTATTAATACCATAAAGGCGGTGTTGTAGTGATAGAACAGAACGATCTGGCAACGTCGCATGATGTAATATGAACCTTGGCCATGTTGCCAAGTGTATGGCCTGCTGCTTATTATCACCTATCCCCTCCCCTTCCCCGCCCTCTGCTCGCCTCTCTCTCTCTCTCTCTCTTACCAATCTGCCTAAACTATAATTATACTGGTCCTAGCTTCTTTTCGTTTCATTTGGTTTTGGTAAGTTTCCACTTATTACTTTAATTTATTTTTTGCCTCGCCTCCTCTCTTCCTTATTTCTTTCTTGTCCCCACCTGTAATTTGGTAAATGAATGGCGGGCGTTTTAATGTATTATTATTATCAGTTGTGCTGATCAAGTTTGTAGTTTTTTCAAATATAATCAGAGATTGATGAGTATCATTTTTATTGCCGGGTTTTGATCGTTTAATTAAGTTTTAATATCACCACTCAAACAAATTTTTAATTTAAGATTGATAAGGAGTAGTCTATAGACTAATATCAGATGTCATTTTAGTAACAAACTCTATTTATTGCATCAAAGAATAAATGGTGTTCATATTTTGGTATATTCTGTTGCTGCTTATTTATGTTAAGTTAAATTAAATTGGAAGAATTACTGTGTATTTACTGAATTACTACTTAATATCAGGCTTTTATAGCATATGTAACAATATGTATTAATTAAAATTATCATTGTGGTATCTATAGTATACTGTATAATATGTTTTATTATGTTAACAATAATTTGTATCTAAAGGTTAAATTGGTTTTCTGTAAGATCTAAGGATTTGATCTTTAAATAATGAGGATATAGTTAATAACGTGTCTCTCCCTAATTCCTTTTTAAATAATTCTTATTGATTAAACAAGAACATACATTCACTGTGAATATTGAATGTAGGTTGCATTTGCATTTATAGTAGAAGTATTTGAAATGTTCTCTATCATTTGTAAAAATTTTAATGAAACAACATTAATGGCCCAGAACGCTCTCTAAAAATTAAAATCGGGCGATTGAATGGATCCTTTGCGAATGTACCCGTAGCTACCAGAACAGTCCCAAAATTCTAAAGCTATTGTGTACACCTTCGCGCTGGCGTCCGCCGAAGAAATAGGGCCCGGGCCCATTTTCGACTCATAAATATTAACTAAACCTACAAAATTACTTTTTAACCGTAGGAAACTGAATAAAGATGAGACGGGCTCTAATATTAGTTGTAATTGTCTCAGAAGTGGACCAATTATAGACAAGGGCATTAGAGCAAGGCGACTCGGCCCCTATTTACATGTCATTACAGACCTTCCGCTCCGGGGATACTGTAATTTACTACAAAATGTTCACTCGATCCTGTCCGGTGATCTCTAATTATATGATCTTCTTTTTACATAGCTTCGCAGTTTCCGAACCTCGTTACCGCAAGTACAAGTGAATGTGTGAGCTTCGGCCAAAATCATACAACCAAAGAAATGACCAGTTTCGCGCATCGGAATAATTCCTTTTATTTCCCCTCCAACTCTCACGCTCTTTTGATACAATGTTTTATTAATGCGTTCTCCCGAATTTTTTCGCCTCAGGATTTTAAGTAGGCGACTTATTAATGACTCCAATTTTGTTCTGGTTGAATTAATTTGCGGAATTTATTTTACAAATGCGTGGTTCCTTCGATTCACCTTAAAATTATTATTGCATCTACTGTTTGGTCTCTTTTAATTAACCCATAGCTTGGTATTTTACCATTCTTTAATCATATTATCTCCTCCTAGATAACTATTTTCCAAGTATTTGTAATCATGTATTATTTTTATCTATCATAAGAAGTAGAAATATTGTAGTTGTATTTGTTTTCATTTGTGTCATGGTCAAACTGGTTCCAGTTTTATGTACAATATTTTGTTTGTTATTGTAATCCATACAATTATTACTTTGTGTTATTAATAGAATTTACAAAAAAAAACCAAATAGATTGAAGGTTACTCCTTAAATATTACTTGTTTGATAGTAGAATTAAAGACTTGATTTCGGATAATGAGTTGCACCAAAATATGTACAATAATAAATTAGAAATTGTAAAGAAAGTAATGTCGTCTAAGGATTAGACACAGTTGGAAACTCTGAAACTATCAAACTATCAAATAGTGTGAAATGGGAAAAGCTATTGTGATCGTGTACCAATCCATGATTTACCACGCAGTAGGGGGCAAATTTTATGATAACTGATAACGGCGGTTATAAAACAATAATTATGAAGCGAAAATCGATGCGCTACACGCTTTTTATATTTACAGCCGTCCGTAAATTATCCGGGAGTAAAAGTTTTACCAGAGATTGATGATTTAGTTGGCCGCAACACGAAACTTATCGGTTTGCATGCCTGTGTTACTCCAACATGAGCATGAGCATGAGTCGGCCGTGGGTGGCGGAGTGGCGGAGCGGGAGTGACTGGTGAGTGGTGAGCAATAACTCACCAGATACAATCTGTACTGACCTGCCCAGCTGATGTGTTCAGCCCATATGTGACATTGGCTGCCAGGCTTGCCAACCGCACTAAGCAGTGAAACATTTCTCTTGTAACAAGTGTGCAGTGATTGACAAAACGTTTCCATAGTGAAAACTAGTTATCGGGGCTTTCGAAATAACACATAATGTTCATTACAGTAATTTTGTGTGTGCTCAGAAGTACCTAAACATTATGTAATCCTCTTTAGCAACTGCTATGTTACTCATTACTATTTTCCATCTCAAACCATTGATGTGATCATTGGTTCATTCTGTTTCCTGAGATTTCTTAGGCATTGGCCACTTTCTGTTAGAGTGAGGGATTCCAGGGATGCCTAGAGGAATGGTACAGGGCGTGAAGGTAACTGCACTGAACTGAAAATATTTCCAGTTCAGAATCCAAAATAAGGGACCAAAAAGGGTTGAGATATTTTGCAAGGTCTTGTAATCGGAAACTCAAAAGCTCTCAGAAGGTATCGGGGGGAGGGGGGAGCTCGGTGACATTTTGGACCTTGGATCAAATAAGTTCTCCAAAGAACATATTAAAAAAACCCATCTCGTCAGGAACTTTGTAACCTGGAATTACGCGTATATTAAAGTGACAATAAAAAAATAGTCACAGATACTACTACTATTTTGAAAAACTTTAAATCACAGCCTTATAGTTTATTTGTACAGTGAAGAATTTCTAAGGATAGGAAAGGGTAGTGGTGAAAGTATTATTTTAGAACAATGCTAACCTCTACCATTGAAAGAACTCCTTACATGGTTTACTGTGCCTAAGGGTATCAATAGACGAGTGACGTTGATATGTTCTAAGCCCTCAGGAAGGAAGGGCGAGGAAGAAAAGAACAGGAAGTCTTTCCGGAGTGGTTAAAGTCAGCGGCATTTCCTCCTCACTGAAGATCAGAAGAAGCATTAAATAATGCACATTACTTGTAAGGACTGAAAACTTAAAAGCCATGCATCACACATAATTTTAGTATTTTCTTTTATCATATTTTACTACAAGCTTTTAGCTGATTTTCTTACCTTTCCTTTGTGCAATTTGGAATATTTTTTATTTAAGGTTCTTTTTGGTTGATTCTGGGAGTTATTGTTTAGTTATTACTTGTTAATGTTATTACTTATTTCTTTGTTCACATTTAAGTACTGTTTATCCTAAATTATAAAATATATTATTGTTGACGTTTGTTCTTAACTCTACAGTACTTAACTTTTGTGATTTTTATGTTTGTATCAAATACTTGACCTTAAGGTCTATTGTAATAGGTATGAAATATACTTCAAGTTATATATAGGCAGTAATTAATCAAATGTTTAGTTTGAATTTGTTCTTTAAACGTTACTTTGTATTAAATACATAATAATAAATATAGACGTATTTATTTTTAAGGTTTTTGTTAATTGAAGATCTTTGAAGAATATTGAAGTGTACTTAAGGTGAAGAGAAACCTGGATGACCCTGATGAGTTCGACTTTGAGGCATAGTTCCAAAAGCGAGGTATAGAGTTCCTACGGGATTTTTGATTGTAGGAACTTCATACCGTGCTCTTGGGCTAACCATAACACCACTTCTGGCAGGATTTTCATGAAGAAAACGAAGAACTAATATGTTTGTATTCAAGATCCCTACTAAAATTCATTCCCTCTCAGATATTGGATTTTAGGCAGTTGTCTAACGAAATCTTCATATGCAGATATTTGTTGTGTTGTTAGAATTATCAGTCTTTATAGTTGTGTATAAAGTTGTGTACTAGTTTATTGTAAACATAGACCACATTTATTAACTTATATAATTTTAGACTAAGACTAATTTTTAGAAGTAAGAGTGATCATGTGTATGACATCACAAACTTTAAACTCCGTATTATTAACATTCTCTTTGCCTTTCAGTTAAGCTGTTTCTTTTTATTTCTAACCAGTGCTTGTAAGAAGGAACTTGTAGGTAGACTTAACAAATATTACTTTCTTTTGAAAGAATCTTTCATTTTTCTGTACTGAAATCATTTGATTTACTTCAACTTGGGAGTTATAGTTTGTGTAATGGTCATTGTTATAATTTATTTTGTTTTTGCTGTGTTGTTCGAAACTCATAATTAGGTATACAAGGGACTGTGATTTATTACGTTGTGCAATACAAATAAATAACAAACCTCATACCTTAAATGGTCGTAAGTGTACTCAGGACATACAAAGTTATATAGGTATATTCATTTTATATTATCCGAGTTTAAAAATGTGACCGCCTCTATATATGTTACCATCTTGCAAAGATAAATTAAATAGCGTGTCGAAACATAACATTTTAATAGATTTTTCTACTATTAGAGCGACAGAAATAAAGGAAATTAATCGTGTATTGCACGTACATCTGCTAGCTTTCAGGAAGAACCGCAGGGGAACCTGCAATATGACTAATGTCCATTTATACATGTTGGGCTGTAGTTTAGGATAGCTTTATCAATTATAAGAGTAAAGTAAAGATGTCTTTTTTTACCAGACGAAGTTAGGACTAAGAAGCTCTCTCTAACACTTAATTTGGGGATCTACAGCTTAAAGGTGACTTCAGAACCACCACCAATGGTCGGGAAGGCGGACTGCTTGCAAAGACAGGATCGCTCAGCGCGTTCACCAATCCAAGCAGCAGCCACGCTCGACGTTGCTTGATCTGGTTATGTTGCGATAACCGTTGTACCCACTACACTGCGCAATTGACTATAATTCCGCATTTATATTATACACGATATGCTCGTATTTCAGTGACAAAAGTGTGCACTAAGATTACAACTAACTGACTTCCTATTCTTTGAGTGTGGTGATTTGCACAAGAATTCGTTGTACTGCGTAACACAATTAAAGTTAAGTTTGTATTTCTTGGTTTGGGGCTGCTATTATGTATTTCTGATAATATCACTCCCGGAAGTTTTCTATCCGGAAGGTTTACAATCCACATGTTATAATGAACGGAAAAGTTGTAAAAAGGCTTAAAATTACTTTATATCATCATTATATAAAAAAGAATAACGAAGATATATTATGATAAACTATGTAGAATTAATAGAAAACTAGTTACTAACATAATGTTATTAAGACACTTATACACTGTCAATGTAACGATTTCGTAATTTATAGCAGTACAGCAGTTCTTATATTCACAAGAATATATAAACTGGCTGTTCCTGGAAGTACAGGTTTGTCGGAGACCTACCATACCAATTATCTGATAGGTTTATGTGTTGTTGGTCGTTATCGAATGGCTACTAGACCTATTACTGTAATTAGTGGCCGTATTGATTACCTTACACTTATAACAGAATCATACAAGCACTAACCTATTACAGTAATAGGTCCATAAATCATAACAGTGCTTTATTTTTAATTATGTATTACCAACATATTCCATCGTAATTGGGCAGAGTTGTATTTCATTGAGACGATAAAGCATGAAATTAAATGTATTAGCTTTTATTGCCATGTTGTATTTCATTGAGAGGATAAAGCACAACATGTATTAGCTAATATCTTAGTTTGTTTTTCGTCGTCGATTTTGCTTGAAGGGAGCAGTGTACGATGCAAATAGTACCATGTTGCATTTAGGCTAACAATGTTTGGCAAATTATTTTGCATTTTTTCAAACTTTAAAATTTGTTCTTAATTGATTCGTGATTTCATTATTTGTGTTATTAGCTGTATTGTAGTGTAAATCAGGTGTTTCCAAAAATTATGTGTCGGAATTTATTATATTTTTTTGTATTTCTTATTAAACGTCTAGGAGATAATAAATCTTAATTAAGTTTGGAAATTATTAAATTATCTCACCCTTCAGACGAGAACAATTTTTATTTGAATAATGAACAACCACGGTCATTTTGGAGCCGATATTTGATAAATTATAAACCAGGCATGTATTTTGAAGTATTTAAATAATTAAATGATCAATTCCAACAATCATTAGACATGAAAGTAAAATTCGAATGGGTTGCGGCAACCATAGCAAGGTTATCAACTTTTTTCATTTCCCTTCACTCAAGTTTTACCTGGAATCCATTGAATATTTATTATATTTGTTTTTGTTACATGTGTTTACACCGCGTGTACAATGCATGGGTGTTCTCGATCACTTTAATTAAGACTATACATTTGACACAAATTTTCTACGGTTCTGAACCATTGAATCCATTGAATATACCTGGAATCCATTGAATATTTATTATATTTGTTTTTGTTACATGTGTTTACACCGCGTGTACAATGCATGGGTGTTCTCGATCACTTTAATTAAGACTATACATTTGACACAAATTTTCTACGTTTCTGAATCATTGAATAGACATTGAATCCATTGAATATAACCTGGAATCCATTTAATATTTATATTTGTTTTTGTTACATGTGTACCAACACCGCGTGTACAATGTACGAGTTCTCAATCACTTTAATTAAGACTATTTATTTGACTCCAATTTTCTACGTTTCTGAATCATTGAATTGACATTGAATCCATTGAATATATCTCCAAATCCGTTGAATATTTATTATATTTGTTTTTGTTACTTGTACCAACAAAGCGTGTACAATGTATGAGTTCTCAATCACTTTAAGACTATATATTTGACTCCAATTTTCTACGTTTCTGAATCATTGAATTGACATTGAATCCATTGAATATACCTGAAATCCGTTGAATATTTATTATATTTGTTTTTGTTACATGCACCAACACCGCGTGTACAATGTACGAGTTCTCAATCACTTTAAGACTATATATTTGACACAAATTTTCTACGTTTCTGAATCATTGAATTGACATTGAATCCATTGAATATACCTGGAATCCATTGAATATTTATTATATTTGTTTTTGTTACTTGCACCAACACCGCGTGTACAATGTACGAGTTCTCAATCACTTTAAGACTATATATTTGACTCCAATTTTCTACGTTTCTGAATCATTGAATCCATTGAATATGCCTGGAATCCATTGAATATTTATTATATTTGTTTTTGTTACATGTGTTTACACCGCGTGTACAATGCATGGGTGTTCTCGATCACTTTAATTAAGACTATACATTTGACACAAATTTTCTACGTTTCTGAATCATTGAATAGACATTGAATCCATTGAATATACCTGGAATCCATTTAATATTTATATTTGTTTTTGTTACATGTAGGCTACCAACACCGCGTGTACAATGTACGAGTTCTCAATCACTTTAAGACTATTTATTTGACTCCAATTTTCTACGTTTCTGAATCATTGAATTGACATTGAATCCATTGAATATATCTCCAAATCCGTTGAATATTTATTATATTTGTTTTTGTTACATGTACCAACAAAGCGTGTACAATGTACGAGTTCTCAATCACTTTAAGACTATATATTTGACTCCAGTTTTCTATGTTTCTGAATCATTGAATTGACATTGAATCCATTGAATATACCTGAAATCCGTTGAATATTTATTATATTTGTTTTTGTTACATGCACCAACACCGCGTGTACAATGTACGAGTTCTCAATCACTTTAAGACTATATATTTGACTCCAATTTTCTACGTTTCTGAATCATTGAATTGACATTGAATCCATTGAATATATCTGAAATCCGTTGAATATTTATTATATTTGTTTTTGTTACATGCACCAACACCGCGTGTACAATGTATGAGTTTTCAATCACTTTAAGACTATATATTTGACACAAATTTTCTACGTTTCTGAATAATTGAGTTGACAATTTTGGGACTGTATTTTTTACCTAAATGTTTTTGTTCAATTATAAACCTTGCTAAATCGAAACTAATGGGGATGATAAAAGTTCGAATTGCCTGTAGGCATAGGCATGCCGGGGTTCTAGTATGGAGGATGCCACGTCGGCAAACGCAAGTACATTGAGAACTCCAATTGAAAGTTAAAGATAAAAGTGATGGACTAACTATTCACAATATTTATATTTCATGTAAAGATTAATTAAATTACATAGTTTCGCCTTACCAAAGATCAACTGTTAGAATCCATGTCTATAAGTTTCTCAATAAGACCTCTATATATAAACGTTATGATAAGAAATACATTTAGAATGCTTGTTACCGAACAGATTCGCTTGGGTTTCTATAGTATTTTGAGCTTTGAAGCTCATTAAATTGGTTTGCAAGCATTTGATGATAGGCCAACCGACATTATTTAAAATTATTTTGCTTCACCTTACGCAAGAAATTCCATCGAGTCGGTGTTTGTGTCTTTAACTCCGTACAAATCGGAGAAAACTGTGAATACATGTTTAGTTTAGTTTTAGAAATTATTGTATATCTGTGACTTTCTTATCATTATTGTACTGTTTAATTATTATATTGTTTAATGTTACGTTCAGCGTTGTTTAATATACTGTTCACATTCTCTTTCGTTGATTTTAAAAACAAGTCATCCTATTTTAACGATTTATATTAGCTTGTAAGTGTCATATAATGGCGAAAACATTCCTTAACTCCAAAATAGTCTCACTCAAAACATTACACACTGTCAAAAGTAATTTTGCTTATTTCATAAAATTCTATAGCTACTTCAGATTTGCAAATGATGTTTATCATTTGGCGTAGTTTATATTTATAAACCTGTATACAAACCACTTTTATTTTTTTATATTAATTTATCGTATTTTTCTCTCTTTGATCATCGCCAGTGTATCCAGAATATCTCTTTCATTACATGAACATTACAACAAATAGTTATAATTAGTGGCTTCTATGGAATAATATTAGTGTAATGAGTTAATTACAAAAGAGTTGGTTTTTATAAAGTTGTAATGTGTTTGATAATGTATTAGACACGCGTTAATGAGTCACATTAACTAATTTAGATATATTGATTCATAACGAGAGTTATTAGTATACAACTTAATTATAATGCCCACTTATATAAATGACGTAGATTGATTATTTTGATCATTTGAATTTTGTTATGAGATGTTGTGTGGGAAAAAATTAAAATTTACTTCATAATTAATGGAATGAAATTTGGAATTTGTAGTTTCTGTTTCCGAAATTTATTAGAGGAAGCAAGGATCTGCCTGTCTACCGTATCTCATGGTAGTACAAAGCCTCGCCTGTACGCAAAGCCGCGCCGCGGTGCTTAATGCAAGTTAGAGGAGGGCCTTTGATCGATATTAATAAACCAAATCAAATTATCCATGGCTCGGCGGTCTCAAGGCTGAGCGGCTTGTATCCGAGGCTTCAGCTACTTTAAACAGTGGCTTTTCTGGTAAAATACGCTTCAAAATTGTATTAGATATTGTGTAAGCTCAGTCTTTGTGCATAAATTATGCTACGTTCTCGTGTAAATTTACAGGCAATTTCTTTTAGGTGTCAATTTGACTGCAGTACATTTTGTTTCAATCTTCTGTGCCTCTCTGGGCTTTGAAACAATCGTAATTCATAAATTGTAAGGTTTAATTGTAAGTTTTTCGATCTGTTCTGAGGTTTTAAGACACATTATACAGTTACGGAGAGTTTACAACGGAGGACAACAACATACGTAACAAAAGTTGAACAAGGAAGTTAATTCATCACATATGTTTCTATGCCACAAGATAAATTCGATGTCATATGATGTTCTTGGTTTATTTACAAATTGTTTTTCCTGAGATTGTCTTATTGCCATAGTTGTTAGAATCAGACCAAGTGAGACTGGTGTAAAAAATATTTGAAATGTTTTAAAATTCATTTTTTTAATTTTTGCCCCTTTGGACCAAGAAGAACCCATTTACCAACTTTCAAGGCTCTAGAACTCGAATTATCGGACATAAAATAACGACATGATTTTAAGAGGACCCGGTCGGGCAAAATTCGTTTATACAAATTTTAGGGTTGTGGTCGACTGAGGAAAAATTTGGAGGTAACGCTATGCAATTGTGTGTGTTGTTAATTTTTTCGTGTTTACATTTTAAAGTGGATTCGAACAGTTTATAGTGACCCAATACAGTCTGTTTGTAAAGTGTATACTTATGCAATATTTAAACAATGATGTACACAACAAAGTTAGAGAAGTTTTTAACTAAATATCCGTAAAAATATCTAAAAAAATATTTGGATGCGTGTTAATTTTATATTTGAAATGAGGTATCCCCCATTATTCTTGGGCTAAAAATAAGGGCGTAAAACTTACAAGAAGTTTATTGCTCTTATGGGAAAAAAACTCAAGGTCATTTTAATAGTCTCTTAGATAGCGATGCGGTAAAAATATACCCATACCAATGCGACATATTATGGGGATACGGATTCGGGGCATGCGCACTGGGTAGACGTAATGAGCAAGCTGCTGTTTCGGTCATAATTTCCCATTGTGCATTCAAACAGTTTTATTTACTCTTTAGAATTCAGGTTATTTATTACACATCGTCAGCTACCCGCGGCTTCACGTGTTATTTTCAAAATTGATTTTCTTTAAACTTCTTAGTAAAAGCACTCATGGTGGATTTCTCTGACATTTTTCAAACTTAAGTAGACATACATTCAGTGTTCATTGTTAGAAGTATCAGCGTTTGACCTGATTATTATCTCATTTTTAGGAACATTTCTGGTTCTAATCTATTATTTTTCCAATACCACAGCTGAGTCTGCCTTGTTACCTCGATCTCGGAAAACCTACTTAGGTCAAAAAGCCTTCTAGCATTGTTATGTAATTCCGGTGTAAGATATCTCCAGTGCCATAGTAGAGTTGTCCTTGTTGTCCCGATGAAGAAAACATTTGTATATACGTAGGTATGAGAAGCTTACGCATTAGTTGTTTTAAATTCATAACTGGTGCACTCAAGAGTTAACGTTAGATATAATTTTGTCTTTGGTATCTGCATTACACGATTGATCAAGCACTGTCCAATTAATACTATAACATTTAAATGTAAACAGATATTTCAGCCTATTGTCGAACTTCATCTAAAAGTGTCAACAGCTGTTTTGTGTCAGTTAAATTTGGATTGTGAAACCAGATAAATTTCCTCAAAATTAATATTCCAAGTAATTTTCCAAACTTTCTCTTCATAGGAAACCTTGCTCAGATTTCAACGAATATATTTAAAAAAGAATTAGCCGAATTGGTTAGCCGTTCTCGATATTTGCGCTTAGCAACACATTTTGCAATTCAATTTTGTGTATAAGATCTTATCTTTAATAAGATAGAAACTCCGTTCAAATGCGTTGTGCTTTGGAAATAGTTAAGCTAATATTTAAATGTAAAATGCTATATTAAAACCATCATTCCACTATTTTAACATGTTATACTTATTCTCTTTATTTTTTAAAGGAGATAACATATTCCATAAAATTATTTCACTATATTAACAAAATTAACAATATACGCCTACATCATGTTGCGATGAATATATTCATTGAATGTTTTTATGATCTATGAGCCTTCAGAGCCTACTACGAACAATTCATAAGCCTTACGGCCCAAAATAATGTTACACAAATCTAATTTCTTCTAGTGTTACTTAATTTCAAAATATATCCGAATAAAGAGACACTTTTCGATTCACACGATATTCACAACAAATAATTTATCGTTTTGTAAATCAGTACATAGTTGAAATGATATTGTAAAATAGGTACACTTCAAGGATTTCTACTATATAAGTGAAATTGTCTAAATTTGGCTCATAGTTAGGTAGATATTTCATGCAAAATGATAGGCCTATTACAATTTTCCTCATGATACAACTTACGGAGACTTTCTACATTACTTCAGTGAACATGAACCTCAGTTGCCCGCGGCTTCGCACGCAATTTAGTAAGCTTTGCACGTGTAAGAGCACTTCTGATTCGAGTGAATTATATTTCTGACGCCAATGTTGAATTTGCCTTGATGCTACGATCACAAACACATGTAAAAAAGTTTATATTTGTGGTCATTGCAAGTTACTTCGGTCTTAATATTTTTTGCCATTGTAGATTTTGCCTTGTTTCCCTGACCAAGCAATTGCAGGTCTCAGAAGCCCACTTCTGTCAAAAGCCAACTAAGATGGGTTTTATAACAGTCTTTAAATATGTAGTAAAGGTCTAGTAATTTTCTCTTTTGTATCTGCAGTACAGTACTGACTAAGCACTGCATACTTAATATTTGCTTAAATGTACAGTTAAAAGTACATTTTTATTAAAATTTTCATTTATTTTCGGAATATTGGCTTACTCTGTAGTCAACAGTGGTTGCAGAAAAGGTTGAAATAAGAAGTGTTCTTACTATCAAACTTACTCTATGCTTTCAAATTTAAAATAGTAATTACAATAACTAAACATATGGTTGTCCTGTCATTAAATGTTATTAATTGAAAGAGTTAACACATTTTGTTACTTGTAATGCAGCCTTAGAGACCAGTGGGGCGTATCCCGCATGGATTTTAGAGATAGGAATAGGCCTATATGCTCACCAGGGACCATAAGAATGCCCATTTAATATTTCAGTATAATCGGTCTGCTAGGTAGTACTTGATTGGGTAACGCATACACAGTCAGATATCATTAGAATGTTATAGTAGTATAGATACAAGTATGTATGGGCCATTCTCCATATGCAGACAATTCATGGCAACACTTA
Source organism: Homalodisca vitripennis (assembly GCF_021130785.1). NCBI lineage: Eukaryota > Metazoa > Arthropoda > Insecta > Hemiptera > Cicadellidae > Homalodisca > Homalodisca vitripennis. The sequence goes on from NC_060208.1 coordinate 34,227,409, forward strand.
TTTAGCTGATAGCAAATTAAGTACTTCTTTTATGCTTTAAATACTTCAAATTTTAATTATTTTACACTTTCCTTACAAAAAAATGGCGCAAAAAATTATTTATGGTTGAAAATGCGTCCACAGAAGGTGGTATATCACTTCTGTGGTCAACCATCATGCCGAAGTACGATTGTAATGTGTAATTTTGTTTAAGAATATTTAATTATTTGTTATTTGAAAGTAACTAAATAAAATTACTTATTTACTATAAAATATAAATAGCACATTAAACAAAATCAAAACTAACAGATTTTCAACATGAAGAAATTCTGTTATAACGTTAACATTGTATTTCATTACCTCTGTGAATAAGTGGTGAAGCTTCAAAAATGCCACCAGAGAGCTCTGCTCTACATTTTCAATCACTTTCCATTATTGTTAAGAAAAGTTGTGGACTGTCCAGTGTAGTCAGCAAGATCTTAAAAGATAGGCTATTGGGTCAAGCTATTGCCATCATATCTGTTACAAGAATTTTAAAAGTAAGCACTTGTTAAATCTATTATATTATGAAATCTATTTATTAACTGTTTGTTTTAACACACACTTGTAACAAAACTTTGAATCTGCCAATTTCTGTAGATTAATAGTTGGTCTCATCACTTCCGTGGACATGTGTTGTTCACGGAAGTGATACCTGCCCACATAAGTGATGATTTTATAACCAAGTGATCATATTTATTTTGTTACATATCCGTATAGTTACCTATATACAAATATATATTGAATTTTAAATTGTACCGAATTGGACCACTACAACGAATATATGAAGAAAATATGTGCCATAGTATCCTTTCGTGGTTTTTAATGCTGACGTATGTTTTGCCAACTGTGTTAGTCATAGTAACATTATAGCCTTGTAAGAAACTATTAATGTTAAGTAAATGCATATATATATATATATATAAGGGCACAGAATTGGCAAATAAAAGTACTTGCAATAAGTGGGAAGTGGTAAATATTAAAATTCATTTTTTATTTAAATGTTTTTTAATTGTAAACTGAACTTAGTTGTATAATGTCCATATGCCATATAACAAGGCTTGTGAAGGCAACAACTATCGCAAAAAGTCAAATTTGAAGCGGAGAGGTTGGTACGCGATTCGTTCCAATATGGCGGCCATCAAAATTTTACAAATCGTTTAACCACTTACGGTTGTTACGGGCCTAAATACTGTAAATTCTAAAATGAACGATATTAATTTTTCAACTGCCACAAAATCGACCTACTTCTTTCTACTAAGGCGGAGAAACTCTTTGTTTTTATTTTGTTTAAAGTTCGTTATTTATGATGGAAGGTTTGAAAGGATAACAGGATTTCGGGCATTTGCCATCGTTATATGTTACAATAGTTTTTAGCATCATTTTCTACGTCAAATCTCTTCATCGCTACTATTATTACTGGTTACACTATTTTAATGGTAAATTTTCAAACAGCCGTTTCTATACTCGCCATATTATTTTGTTTGATATTAGAGGTGTGTTGTCATGAGATAATATAGTACAATTTACAGGCGTCGACAACATATGTGATATAGGTTTAACTAATATAATTTAATTATTCATTCCTTTCCTGCTTAGATTATTCGTAGAGTCGTAAAACCACAGGTAATAGTGGCCATTATGTAATAGTTATCTGGGTAAATTCATATCACATACGGGTCATGTGGGTGGTAATATCCATGTAAAATACGGCTGTAATCGTAGTTCGAACAATTATTTCCATAATCAGTATTTGTCCATTATAATATAATTATTTTACTATTGCTGTACTTTGTAACTTTCTTACGTAGACAGAGATATGTAACAGGTGTGATGTCAACAATGAGGAGTTGGTTGTTACGTAACAATGCAAAAATTCCCATTTCTTCCCTCGGAGTGGCTCCTTGCGGGAGGTAAAGTGGGAATTTAGTGCGGTTCTCTGCGCGAACGGAAGCCTGCACACGAGAATTAAAACCCATTCGTTACATAACCATATTATTTAGGAGACAGTTTTATTACCGTGTCATATAAATAATATTTAACGATTACTGAAAGTAATACTTGATTACTACATTACAGAAGATGATATTGTTTAAGAATTACAGTCATATCATGTTCACAGAGTTCTGCAGAAAAAATAAAAAAAAACATTCACCAACCTGTATAAAATCTTAAAATTTCTCTCAGCACTCAATCAATAATATTTTGTGATATTTGAACAAGATGTTATATTTTGTTGTTATGTAGAATAAAATAAGGCGGTTTTGGTATAATGTAAGATTATATCTGCAATGTAGCGTAAGGGCAAGGCAGCGGTTCTAACGAAAAGTCACCGGTTCGATTCTCTGAAAGGTCAATATCAACTTATAAATTCGTTCCGAACGTTTGGTTTACTCAATTAAAATTCCATTGGTAAGAACCTCCTTAAAACTTATTTTTAAGATCTGTATATTGACTAAGACATGTATAATGACTTCATTACATGCGTTACCTCCTGTAAAGTTATGGTTTACTATTTTCATTTGATATTTCGAAAACTTGTATTAAAAAAAACTATTTTTAATTCTCATTTCATGTGTTATAATTTTTAATTTACTTTATGATTTTAGTATGCAATTAATTTACTAACCATGATCAACATTTTGTTATTCAACCAGCGTCCTTATTCAGGCATTGCTTTGTTTAATACCATAAATGTACATAAAGAACAATGAGACAAGTTTTAATAAAGTTGTAATAATCACTTCTAAACAAGCATTTCTCAAAATACAATAGACTTTAAAGTTTGAAGCTATTGTGTTTATCACCTTGGATAACTTCAGTGCTATTGTCATTGTTGTACACTTAGCACTTGACTTCCACAACTTGAAGACAGCTTGAAAACAAAAATTAACAGTAGCCTACACATTATATGTACAATATGGAGTACAATAGCACTCTCTGCTGTATTACATTCATCGTGTACGATCATAACACTGATTGTTTAATCTTGTTTAAATGTATTTAGAATCCTTTATTCGCTTTAAATTGGAAATTTTTTATTACTGTTCACAATTTATTGTCATGTATGAGTATTTTATAAGTATTGTTTAAATTTCTTCTCAATTACTTATAAACTGTATTATCAGTACATAATACTCTGCAGATATCTTTCCTTGCAAAATATGATTACCCATTTTCATGTTAAGGCTGATTTCCTTAAAGCAAGTGATTTTTAAAATAACTGTTTAGTTTTCAACACTGAATTTCGTCCCGCTACGGAAGATTAAAAAAAAAGGTTTTAAATCTTGATTTTGTAAAATTGTATATTATGTTTTAGAGTGGATGCATCGTACAAATAAATGTAAAGTAACATTAACAGAAAACAGAACCATACAAGTTTCTTTACTTGGGATTACGGACATTTTACAACCTATCCCCCACTATCTACTGTGTAAAATATATCAAGGAAGTAGCCTACTCTTTAAAAGGAAGGTTCAGAATAACATGTTAATGGCATTAAACAGTCCAACTGGAATGTTCAAACAGTATTCTATACGGTATATGGAAATGGAAGAAAGTTGTCTTGGTGAAGATACAAACTATTCCATGTGGAAGAGATAGACTAGACGTGAGAACTCCATTCAAAGCTACTACCCAAATGCAGACCGAGGATTTATTGCTGCCGTTTGTAAGGCAACTTGTATAACATAAGTCAAACACCGACTATCTCTGTAGTTAGTCAAGCGACTTGTGTATCTCTTACATGTAAGTCATAGGTAGACGACTGTGTAATGTCTGGTCCCTTTGAGATCTGAAGCGCATAATTTTAGATTCTGCTTTGAAATGAGTCGGTTTCTGAAAGACACGTGCTATTAAACCTGTGTAGGCTTACATGACCGTTGTATTAAAAACTAAGTGATGGGAAAGGATCATTGGCTTGTATGACGAATTTTATTTAATGCACAGTAAAATTATGTGAAAAACGTAAAAGAAAAAACAAAGAGCAAATGTCGATCCTTGAAGGATGCCGTGGTTAATTGTGAGAGAGTTTGACGTATTTCAAAACTAATGGGTTAATGCGATTCAAAAATATTTAGAGTGATGACAAAAACTAGATCTAAAAATAAATTTCACGAAAACTTAAACATCATTAGATGTCGTTATATTAATTAATTGTCATACACCTAATTATTATGGTATATAAAACCCAAGAAACATTTTGGAATGACTCTAAGCAATTTAACGGAGAAAGGATGTGATTTATAATGTTTATGGTTGTTAAAACCAAATTTATGATTGATGGGCATATTAGATCGCCAGTGTAAAAGAATTGTACAAATCACATTCACATTATAACTTATAAACATACGACAGACATTAAAAAGTTTAAAAAAATGTATGTGGTAGACTATCAAAATTCGCTTAATTTAACAAAATCTCACACTAATATAAATAGATTAATAAAAATATAGTAATTTTGCACTTTCAGAAATATCTTCCAACTTTTTGTTTCTTTATTTTGAAGTAATGAAATAGTTTCAACCTTCCCATGTTAATATTTGGATGCAACAACCATATTTTTTGCAATAATGGTGTGAGTAAATTTGTGATAAAAGGTTATCGCTATTCTGTCTTTTGTTGTCTGCTGACCTTGGTGACCTGAGCAGATTAGAGTAAGTTTTAAGCATATGTAAATGTAATAAAACGCTACAATTACTGTAATGGCTCTAAAATCTATCTGAGCCGATCAAATCTTTAAACGAATTATAGTAGTGGACCTACTTGAGGTCCTACGCAGGATATATTGGCGATCTCAACTCTTTTAAATATTAAATTAAATTAAATCTTTTGTTTTTCAACAGTTTTTCTTTTTTGGTTCCCAAATATTAAGGGGCTGGATTTCCTGAAAAAAAATACAGTTTTGGGATTTCTGGCTCCTAGGCTTTTCTTAAAATCTAGGCTTCATTCCATTTTATTCCGTGAATATGTCTGTAAAAGGAATTCATATGCTTGAATATCTGAGTTGATGCTTAGGAACCTTTCTTTCTCTTCAGAGATCTTATGGATAATTATGGCCCATCCCACAGAGGTGTTAACACGTTATCCTGGACCAGGCTCCAATCATGATCATTATCACCCTCTCAGACCTTATTATCTAATTTTTTTATTTTTTCTATTTTTTATCTCCATGTTCATGCCCTATGTTTTCTCCCCCGTGCCAAACTGAAGGCTGAGAGATATCTAGCTTTTGCTCTTAGCCTCTTACAAATGTATAGCCTTGTGGTAATTGCCCTTTTTTGTGTACAAGTAAAGTCTCTAAATGATGAGGTTTCATGAACCTTTAGATCACTTGGTGACATCTACATTGTATGTTCCTTTTATTTTCTGAATGTCTTTTAAGTGAGTAGACCCTAACTATTGGTTTTGTAGTAATTTCAGACCTAATTTACTTCAGAGTATTTTTATAGTTCAAAAATTTGTCTAAAGCTTTGACATAAATACCTCAACTCACATTTTTTATTTAATTAGAAGGGAAAATAAGTAATGGGATGGGAGCCTAATATCAAAAGATAAATGTCTCCAACCATGTGGGTAGAACCTATATTGCTCCCTCAGCCTCGGTGGTTATCTTGTTTCGCCTATCGAAGTTCATATGATAGCTGTCTCGTAGAACAGAAGTCGAGTTACTCATAGTCAGACGAGACACGTGATCAAAATTAATAAGCCCTGACAGAGCTCTGGTATGTGACCGCACACAATGGAAATACAAGGCCATTATTGCCGTGAGCGTACTTTCAGATAACTCGAGGACCCTATACTGACTGTATGGTGTGCGAACCACTCAATGCAGGATTCCTACGTATTATCTGAGTGTAATAAATAACACAGAGGTCGTTACCTCTTCTTTGTCTTTCGCCAGTGGCGAGAACTGCTGGTATACCAAACACAGCCAACACTAGATTAAGTGCGTGCGGCTCTCCGTGTTGTGTTGGAACGCCAAACACGAAATCACGTGTTGTTTGGCTACTGAAGAATTGAACCAGGAACAGAGAAAACATACATAGCAATCTAATTGGAAATACATGTGAACTTCTATACTTTAAGCTAATATCTTAACCCCTGCAAATCATTAAGACTAAATTAACATACAGTGTCAATCTTAACTGAGCCACTAATAATATCTAAAAAAAACTACTAAATCTACAGAAAAGTTTAAATGGGGGACTATAATAATGCAAAGGTATAAAATAATTTTAATTTTAAAACTTTTATTGGAACACCCATATTTTCTTACAATTTGAATATTAATTTATATTTTTTATTAGTTACTGTTCTAAAAGGTATGACCTATCAAAGTTTTATTAAATGTCACGTTATGCCTATATATATATACATGATAAACACCATTGTGATTAGTTAGTAGAAGTTATTTGAATATATCTTACACATTTCGAAATACGTCTACCTTACTTCAAATTCCTTGTGAAGTATGGAAAGTATTTAAAAAAAATATATTTTTGAATTTCCACACAATTTACAAAACTGTATATAATGATTTATTAACAGGTAATTGTTTACATGGCTATGAAAATGGAATGCTGAAGATTGCTATGACTTAGCTGACTTAGAAGTGAAGCTTTGAAAATAATTTTGAAATTCTAATAAATATTTTCAATGATAAGTGAAAACTAGGTTAAGGGCCCCATTTAATCTTTTCTGAAAATTTTGTCGTTTTCGAGTTCACAATGGTGGTACAGGTAATATGAACCTTTTTTATACCTGAACCTGTATTCAGTTGATTCTTGGAGCACTACATAATGTAGGAGATAAAGGGTAAACTGTTAGTCCTTGAACATTCTGGATAGAAACATGAACCCTTATGTCCGATCAGTTCAAAAATGCAGTTTATTGTAAAGAAATTAATGTAAATTGTCAATAATGAGACCTTCTGGTACATGATGAAGTCCATATAGCGTTGATAAATAATGAGAACTTTTAAGACATAATGAAGTCTATACATGTTTTGGTCAATAATGAGAACTTCTGGTACATGATGAAGTTTACACATGCTTTAATCAATAATGATGAAGCCCATACATGCTTTGATGAACAGTGAAAGCTTGTACATAATTTTGTCCTACATATTCTTACTCGATTAGTTTATATCTTGTATAATAATTGTAAATATGGTTTCAAATTGTTAGTTCTGCATGGCTGTTTTCCCTTACCAAATTTAGTTGAACCTAATTAGCAATACTAACATCTGACTAACATACTTATCATTTTATATATCTAAATTAATTTTAATTTATAAATACACTACGTCTGAAGACATTAAACTTACCATTAAATGTTTAAGGAAGGGTGATTCCAAAAATAAACTCAAATATGGGATGGGGAAGGTTATATTACAAATAGACCGTTAAAAATATAAACAGATACAAACGATGGTAGTGAATTAAGTATCTTGAATTTTAATATCATGAATTTAAAGGCAAGAAAGAAATGAAGGCGCACAATTTATTGTATACTGGAGTAATCACGTAAAACGATTAGAATTTTCGTAATGTTTTCTAAAAGTAAGGCACATG